>NC_091984.1:108342842-109577901 GCF_044704955.1 Pristiophorus japonicus
TGACAGGACTGTCGGGGATGGTAGGTTCGTCTTTGTGAATGACACAAGAATCAACTGATGGCTGGATGTGTATTGGTTGGTCGATGATGATGTCATCTTCAATTTGTTCTGGGTTGGCTGTGAATCGCAGTTTGGTTTGGTCGATGTGCCTCTTGCACATTTGACCATTTAACAGTTTGACTACAAACACCCTGTTCCCCTCCTTGGCCAAAACCATGCCAGGATCCCACTTTGGACCATGACCATAATTCAGGACAAACACAGGGTCATGAACAGCAATGTCACGTGATACGGCCGCGCGATCGTAGTACCATTGCTGCTGTTGCCTTCTGGTTTTGACGTGATCATTGAATTCCGGGTGTACAGGGGAGAGCCTGGTTTTGAGGCCTCCCTTCATTAACAGCTCGGCAGGGGGGACCCCAGGGTCTGGTCCGGTAACTGAGCAGAATGCGGGACAAGCGGGTCTGTAGGGAGACATGAGTCATGAGTTTTAGGCTCTGCTTAATGGTTTGGACAGCCCGCTCCGCTTGACCATTAGTTGCGGGTTTGAAAGGGGCAGACCTGACATGCTTGATGTCATTACAGGTCATAAACTCGTGGAACTCCGAACTGGTGAACCACGGTCCGTTGTCGCTGACAAGGACGTCGGGCAGGCCATGGGTTGCGAACTTCTGGCTCGGAGGCTTTCAATAGTGGCTGTGGACGTGCTGGATGATATAATTACGCATTCAATCCATTTGGAGTAAGCGTCCACTACCACTAAAAACATTTTGCCGAGAAAGGGGCCGGCAAAGTCTATGTGGATCCTTGACTATGGTTTGGATGGCCATGACCACAGACTCAGCGAAGCCTCCACAGGTGCATTACTCAGTTGCATGCAAGTGTTGTACTGATGCACACGTGACTCCAAGTCCGAGTCAATGCCGGGCCACCAAACGTGAGACCTGACAATGGCCTTCATCATGACAATGCCTGGGTGGGTACTGTGTAAATCTCGCACAAAAGTTTCCCTGCCTTTTTTTGGCATAACAACACAATTACCCCATAAAAGACAATCAGACTGAATAGACAATTCATCTTTACAATGGCTATAAGGCTTAATTTCATCCTGCATTTCCCTGGGAATGGCAGACTAATTTCCATTTAGGACACACCTTTTTGCATTTGACGGTACAGGATTCTGGCTGGTCCAGGTCCTAATTTGGCGAGCCGTGACAGGTGACCCCCTCGCTCTCGAAGGCATCCATGACCAGCAGCAAGCCTGCGGGCTGCGGCATTTCCACCCCGGATGTGGGCAATGGTAGCCGGCTAAGCGCATCAGTAGTTTTCTGTACCTGGTCTATGGTGGATGACATAATCATAAGATAATGTCATTACCCATCTTTGGATGCGGGCCGAGGCATTGGTGTTTATACCGTTGCTCTCAGAAAACAATGAAATGAGAGACTTGTGGTCTATTTCAAGCTCAAACCAAAGCCCAAACAGGTATTGGTGTATTTTCCTAACTCCATATGTGCATGCTAAAGCCTCTTTCTCTACCATACTATAGGCCCTTTCAGCCTTAGACAGACTTCTGGACGTGTATGCAACTGGTTGGAGTTTGCCTGATACATTTGCTTGCTGGAGCACACAACCGACCCCATATGATGAGGCGTCGCAGACCAGCACTAACCGCTTACATGGGTCATAGTGTACCAGTAATTTATTGGAACATAGCGGGTTCCTGGCCTTCTCAAAGCCTCTATCTTGAGATTTGCCCCAAACCCAGTCATTACCCTTTCTAAGCAGCATGTGCAAGGGCTCTAGCAATGTGCTCAAACTAGGTAGAAAGTTACCGAAACAGTTGAGAAGATTCAGGAACGAACGCAGTTCCATCACAATCTGGGGTCTGGGTGCATTCTTGATGGCCTCTGTCTTCGAATCTGTAGGCCTGATGCCATCTGCTGCAATCTTTCTCTACAGGAATTTGACTTCCAGTGCCATGAAAACGCACTTGGAGCATTTTAGCCTGAATTCCACTCTGTCCAGACGACGTAGAACCTCTTCCAGGTTGTGCAGATCTTTGGTGACGTCACGACCGGTGATCAGGATGTCATCTTGGAACATGACGGTTCTTGGAACGGACTTCAGCAAACTCTCTATGTTTTTCTGAAATATGGTTGCCACCAAGCGAATTCCAAAAGGGCATCTGTGGTATATAAACAGTCCTTTGTGTGTGTTGATGCACATCAGTTTTTTCGGCGATTCAACCAGCTCCTGTGTCATGTAAGCGGAGATCAGGTCTCATTTGGTTAACGACATCCCCCCCCTCACCCTCCCCCCGCCCCACTAGCGTTGCAAACAGGTCGTCAGCCTTGGGTAACGGGTACTGATCCTGTATCGAGACTTGGTTGATCGTTACTTTGTAGTCGCTGCAAATCCTGACTGTGCCATCACTTTTCAACACCAGGACAATTGGACTGGCCCATTTGCTGAACTCAACTGGTGATATGATTCCTTTGGTTTAAAGTGGTTCCGAACCAGTGTACACAATTCATCATAAGTCTTATCCGTTCGTCGAGTCGGTGAGAGTAGATTCTTGATAAGGCCATAAATCTTTGACCCACAAACGGTGAGGAGAACTGCCCTGCACTTAATTGCGTTATTGGTTCCTTCCAATCCGTTGGCTATGAAGTACTGGTCGAGGCGATCAGTGAAATCCTCCCAGTCTTCCCCTTCCACGAATCTCTCCAAAATTCCAACAGACATGGTTGCATGAAAGTTTGTATTTTTAACTCGTCGCCAATTGTTAAGGGTCGAATAACTCCACGAGGCTAAGTACGGTGAGCTAGTTCAGGCATGACCTTACTCCAGTTTATTTATTCTCAAAATGAGGCTTCAACATGGCTGCCAACATTATATACACGGCTTGCACGTGTCTGCCAGTGACCATTAGGACTCCGACAGTCGCGCCGTCCGGTGGCAGGTAAAACCCAGTTAACATACATAACAAATGTCCCAGCTTCCACAACTCTCTGAGGAAGCGAATTCCACAGATTTACAACCATCTGAGAGAAGAAATTTCTCCTCACCTCAGTTTTAAATGGACAGCCCCTTATTCTAAGATCATGCCCTCTAGTTCTAGTCTCCCCCATCAGTGGAAACATCCTCTCTGCATCCACCTTGTCAAGACCCCTCATCATCTTATATGTTTCGATAAGATCATCTCTCATTCTTCGGAATTCCAATGAGTAGAGGCCCAACCTACTCAACCTTTCCTCATAAGTCAACCCCCTCATCTCCGGAATCAACCTTGTGAACCTTCTCTGAACTGCCTCCAAAGTAGTGTGAGCTGTGAGGAGGATGCTAAGAGGCTGCAGGGTGACTTGGACAGGTTAGGTGAGTGGGCAAATGCATGGCAAATGCAATATAATGTAGATAAATGTGAGGTTATCCACTTTGGTGGCAAAAACAGGATGGCAGAATATTATCTGAATGGTGACAGATTTAGTAAAAGGCGAGGTGCAATGAGACCTGGGTGTCATGGTACATCAGTCATTGAAAGCTGGCATGCAGGTACAGCAGGCGGTGAAGAAGGCAAATGGCATGTTGGCCTTCATAGTGAGAGGATTTGAGTATAGGAGCAGGGAGGTCTTGCTGCAGTTGTACAGGGCCTTGAAGACACCACACCTTGAATATTGTGTACAGTTTTGGTCTCCTAATCTGAGGAAGGACATTCTTGCTATTGAGGGAGTGCAGCGAAGGTTCACCAGACTGATTCCCGCGATGCCAGGACTGACATATGAAGAAAGACTGGATCGACTAGGCTTATATTCACTGGAATTTAGAAGAATGAGAGAGGATATCATAGAAACATATGAAATTCTGACGGGATTGGACAGGTTAGATGCAGGAAGAATGTTCCTGATGTTGGGAAATGCAGAATCAGGGGTCACAGTCTAAGGATAACGGGTAAGCCATTTAGGACCGAGATGAGGAGAAACTTCTTCACTGAGAGAATTGTGAACCTGTGGAATTCTCTACCACAGAAAGTTGTTGAGACCAGTTCATTAGATATATTCAAAAGGGAGTTAGATGTGGCTATTACGACTAAGGGGATCAAGGAGTATGGAGAGAAAGCCGGAATGGGGTACTGAAGTTGCATGATCAGCCATGATCATATTGAATGGTGGTGCAGGCTCAAAGGGCCGAATGGCCTACTCCTGCACCTATTTTCTATGTTTCTATGTTTCTATGTTTCTATCCTTTCGTAAATATGGAAACCAAAACTGCATGCAGTATTCCAGGTGTGGCCTCACCAATACCCTGTATAGCTGTAGCAAGACCTCCCTGCTTTTATACTGCATCCCCTTTGCAATAAAGGCCAATATTCCATCGGCCTTCCTGATCACTTGCCGCACCTGCATACTATCCTTTTGTGTTTCATGCACAAGTACCCCCAGGTCCCACTGTACTGCGGCACTTTGCAATCTTTCTCCTTTTAAATAATAATTTGCTCTTTGATTTTTCTCTGCAAAAGTGCATGACCTCATATTTTCCAACATTATACTCCATCTGCCAAATTCTTGCCCACTCACTTAGCCTATCTATGTCCTTTTGCAGATTTTATGTGTCCTCCTCACACATTGCTTTTCCTCCCACCTTTGTATTGTCAGCAAACTTGGCTACGTAGCGCTCAGTCCCTTCTTCCAAGACGTTAATATAGATTGTAAATAGTTGGGGTCCCAGCACTGATCCCTGCGGCACCCCACTAGTTACTGATTGCCAGCTAATGAATGAACCATTTATTCTGACTCTCTGTTTTCTGTTAGTTAGCCAATCCTCTATCCATGCTAATATATTACCCCCAACCCCGTGAACTTTTATCTTGTGCATTAACCTTTCATGTGGCACCTTGTCAAATGCCTTCTGGAAGTCCCAGTTCACCACATCCCCTTTATCCACCCTGTTTGTTACATCCTCAAAGAATTCCAGCAAATTTGTCATACATGACTTCCCCTTCATGCTGACTCTGCCTGACCGAATTTTGCTTATCCAAATGTCCTGCTACTGCTTCTTTAATAATGGACTCCAACATTTTCCCAACCACAGATGTTCGGCTAACTGGTGTATAGTTTCCTGCTTTTTGTCTGCCTCCTTTTTTAACTATGTGGCCTGCCCAGCAGAGCTGATCAAGTGTGGTCAGTGCTTCGATGCTGGGATGTTGGCCTGGTCGAGGAATCTAATGTTGGTGCGTCTGTCCTCCCAGGGGATTTGTAGGATCTTGCGGAGACATCGTTAATGGTATTTCTCCAGCGACTTGAGGTGTCTACTGTACATGATCCATGTTTCTGAGCCATACAGGAGGGCGGGTATTACTACAGCTCTGTAGACCATGAGCTTGGTGGCAGTTTTGAGGGCCTGGTCTTCAAACACTCTTTTCCTCAGGCGGCCGAAGGCTGCACTGGCGCACTGGAGGCGGTGTTGGATCTCGCTGTTGTCCGAGGACAAGATTGCCACCGGGGGAGGCAGCTCCCTACGGGAGTGCTCGCACCAATCAATTCACACACTGACACACACACACACACACAAACACACACACTCTGACACACACATACACACATGCACACACACTGACACACACACACATACACTGACACACACACTGACACACACACATGTATACACACACACACACATACACACACTCTGACACATACACACACACACTGACACACACACACGCACACTGACACGCACCCACACACTGACACGCACACACTGACACACGCACATGCACACACACACAAACACACACACACACACTGACACACTGACATACACACACATGCACACACTGACACACACACATGTATACACACACACACACATACACACACACTCTGACACACATACATACACACACACACACACTGACACACACACTGACACACACACACACGCACACTCACACACTGACACGCACCCACACACGCACATGCACACACACACACACACTGACACACACACTGACACACACACACATTGACACACACACATTGCACACACACACTGACACACACACATTACACACACACACTGACACACACACACACACACACACACACACACACACACTGACACACACACACACACAAACTGACGCACACACTGACACACACACTGACACACACGCTGACACACACACGCTGACATACACACACACTGACACACACGTACACACACTCACTCACTCACTCTCTCGCTCGCGCGTGTGCGCGCACATACATACATATACACACACACACACACACACTCACTTTTGGGTGCCAACTGTTCATGAATCATAGCGTCAGACTGCTATGATGGATCACCACAGGAAACTGACACTCGAACCTTAACCCCACTACACTATCAAGTCCTTCAAGATTCCATTATCACAATATCAAACACCGGTTCATTTATTAACAGCCTCTTCATGCTTTATGCGCTGTATTTTTTCCTTAAATAATATTCAATGAGAAAACGTGACTGCATAACATTTTTAATGTCAATTAATTGTTTTTACATGTTCTTTTCATTGAACTGACGCTTTTATGAATTCAACCATTTAGAAATAATTGCTGTAGGAGTCAGTGCTGCACTTCCAAGTGCTGTAATCTCCATGTATTGGTTTAGTTAACTTGGATATCCCTCACAATTTGTACAAATTAACAGTCCTAACAAGATTATAGGTTCCCAGGGAAAAAGTGATTTCAGTTCTGTTCAATTTTGACGTCGTAATAAATGAAGGTTTCCGTGAGGATGCTCACTATCAGGTCTGTAGAATTGCCTTTTGGCAATAGGTGACAACAGATTGGATGTTGGTGACTTATGAGTGGAGGCAGTGATTACATCATTGCAGTGCACTGCGATTTATGACTGACAGCCAATATTATAGAACCAGTGTAAGCAGACTGGATGGTCACAAATATTAAAGCATTTTTAAATTCAAAGCGGATGGGATTGAAATCTCTTCCATAATTCTATCTTTGTGTGAGTGTTCCAACGGAAAGGTAATTTGAAACTATCTGTGCAGGACCTTTTGAAAGTTGAAATGGTTCTTTAATCATGAGTAAATGTCCCATGCTGTGCTCATGGGTAGACCAGGACCTGGGGTAAGGTTTTAAATGTTTACTGGGACCCTGCTGCAGCCTTAGGGAGACTGCAGTTTGCCCATCACTGAATTTACTGAAGAAAAATATCACATCACTGACCTGAGGTAAAATATTGTATCATGTGCTAATACCAAAATATACAGTTGTACAACCTTAGAACTCTACAGCACAAACGGAGACCATTCGGCCCATGTGTCTCTGCTAGCCCATTGCTCCAGGAATCAAAAACTCATCCCACCCCCTTAACTTTGTACCTTGCACTGTTATAATCATTGTAACACCATATTTACCCACTTTGCCATTACTTAAGTTTTCCTCCCCAAACCTCTTATTCTCAGTTATGTATATTATAAACAATATATATGTGTGTTCCACCATCCACTGGAAGGGTCACAAATGTGGCCAGGTGTATTTCTAGTATTTGCTTAATATGCCAGTAATGTTGTTTATTAATATATTCTAATTCCCTCAAAAACGTCCTTTTTCTCAGTTATTTATATGATTTATGTTTTCTGTTCTCCTTACTTCCCATGGTGGATTTGTAGTTCTTGGGCAAGCTTTACTGCTCCGAAATGAGCAAAGCCAAAAATCCAGCCCCAAACTATAGTGTGGACCTGGTTGACTCTGGCTATAATGTTTGAGATCAGCATCGAAACACCTCAAACATCCCTCTCTGAGCCTGCGCAAACATCCATCCCCTCAGCATCAAAAAGAAAACTATTTCAATTAATGCCATCAACTCAGAATTTTCACTTAATTTCTTAAATTGTGTAAAATATTGAAAAACTTAGATTTTTTTTTTTGCCACTTGTGTATCCCAGTTGTTGTTTGCCATAGATGAGTATGGTTATTACACAGGATTACATCGGATTACATGGGATATACGGCCCAGAAACTGGCAATTTGGCCCAACTAGTCCACGCCGGTGTTTATGCTCCACTCGAGCCTCTTCCCGTCTTTCCTCATCTAAATCTATCAGCATAACCCTCTTTTCCCTTCTCCACTGTACACTTGTCCAGCCTCCCCTTAAAAGCATAGAAACATAGAAAATAGGTGCAGGAGCAGGCCATTCAGCCCTTCTAGCCTGCACCGCCATTCAATGAGTTCATGGCTGAACATGAAACTTCAGTACCCCCTTCCTGCTTTCTCGCCATACCCCTTGATCCCCCGAGTAGTAAGGACTTCATCTAACTCCCTTTTGAATATATTTAGTGAATTGGCCTCAACTACTTTCTGTGGTAGAGAATTCCACAGGCTCACCACTCTCTGGGTGAAGAAGTTTCTCCTCATCTCGGTCCTAAATGGCTTACCCCTTATCCTCAGACTGTGACCCCTGGTTCTGGACTTCCCCAACATTGGGAACATTCTTCCTGCATCTAACCTGTCTAAACCCGTCAGAATTTTAAACGTTTCCATGAGGTCCCCTCTCATTCTTCTGAACTCCAGTGAATACAAGTCCCGTTGATCCAGTCTTTCTTGATAGGTCAGTCCCACCATCCCGGGAATCAGTCTGGTGAATCTTCGCTGCTCTCCCTCAATAGCAAGAATGTCCTTCCTCAAGTTAGGAGACCAAAACTGTACACAATACTCCAGGTGTGGCCTCACCAAGGCCCTGTACAACTGTAGCAACACCTCCCTGCCCCTGTACTCAAATCCCCTCGCTATGAAGGCCAACATGCCATTTGCTTTCTTAACCGCCTGCTGTACCTGCATGCCAACCTTCAATGACTGATGTACCATGACACCCAGGTCTCGTTGCACCTTCCCTTTTCCTAATCTGTCACCATTCAGATAATAGTCTGTCTCTCTGTTTTTACCACCAAAGTGAATAACCTCACATTTATCCACATTATACTTCATCTGCCATGCATTTGCCCACTCAGCTAACCTATCCAAGTCACTCTGCAGCCTAATAGCATCCTCCTCGCAGCTCACACTGCCACCCAACTTAGTGTCATCCGCAAATTTGGAGATACTGCATTTAATCCCCTCGTCTAAATCATTAATGTACAATGTAAACAGCTGGGGCCCCAGCACAGAACCTTGCGGCACCCCACTAGTCACTGCCTGCCATTCTGAAAAGTACCCGTTTACTCCTACTCTTTGCTTCCTGTCTGACAACCAGTTCTCAATCCACGTCAGCACACTACCCCCAACCCCATGTGCTTTAACTTTGCACATTAATTTCTTGTGTGGGACCTTGTCGAAAGCCTTCTGAAAGTCCAAATACACCACATCAACTGGTTCTCCTTTGTCCACTTTACTGGAAACATCCTCAAAAAATTCCAGAAGATTTGTCAAGCATGATTTCCCTTTCACAAATCCATGCTGACTTGGACCTATCATGTCACCATTTTCCAAATGCGCTGCTATGACATCCTTAATAATTGATTCCATCATTTTACCCACTATTTAGGTCAGGCTGACCGGTCTATAATTCCCTGTTTTCTCTCTCCCTCCTTTTTTAAAAAGTGGGGTTACATTGGCTACCCTCCACTCGATAGGAACTGATCCAGAGTCAATGGAATGTTGGAAAATGACTGTCAATGCATCCGCTATTTCCAAGGCCACCTCCTTAAGTACTCTGGGATGCAGTCCATCAGGCCCTGGGGATTTATCGGCCTTCAATCCCATCAATTTCCCCAACACAATTTCCCGACTAATAAAGATTTCCCTCAGTTCCCCCTCCTTACTAGACCCTCTGACCCCTTTTATATCCGGAAGGTTGTTTGTGTCCTCCTTAGTGAATACCGAACCAAAGTACTTGTTCAATTGGTCTGCCATTTCTTTGTTCCCCGTTATGACTTCCCCTGATTCTGACTGCAGGGGACCTACGTTTGTCTTTACTAACCTTTTTCTCTTTACATATCTATAGAAACTTTTGCAATCCGTCTTAATGTTCCCTGCAAGCTTCTTCTCGTACTCCATTTTCCCTGCCCTAATCAAACCCTTTGTCCTCCTCTGCTGAGTTCTAAATTTCTCCCAGTCCCCGGATTCGCTGTTATTTCTGGCCAATTTGTATGCCACTTCCTTGGCTTTAATACTATCCCTGATTTCCCTTGATAGCCACGGTTGAGCCACCTTCCCATTTTTATTTTTACGCCAGACAGCAATGTACAATTGTTGTAATTCATCCATGCGGTCTCTAAATGTCTGCCATTGCCCATCCACAGTCAACCCCCTAAGTATCATTCGCCAATCTATCCTAGTCAATTCACGCCTCATAGTTACCCTTCTTTAAGTTCTGGACCATGGTCTCGGAATTAACTGTTTCATTCTCCATCCTAATGCAGAATTCCACCATATTATGGTCACTCTTCCCCAAGGGGCCTCGCACAATGAGATTGCTAATTAATCCTCTCTCATTACACAACACCCAGTCTAAGATGGCCTCCCCCCTAGTTGGTTCCTCGACATATTGGTCTAGAAAACCATCCCTTATGCACTCCAGGAAATCCTCCTCCACCGTATTGCTTCCAGTTTGGCTAGCCCAATCTATGTGCATATTAAAGTCACCCATTATAACTGCTACACCTTTATTGCATGCACCCCTAATTTCCTGTTTGATGCCCGCCCCAACATCCCTACTACTGTTTGGAGGTCTGTGCACAACTCCTACTAACGTTTTTTGCCCTTTGGTGTTCTGCAACTCTACCCATATAGATTCCACATCATCCAAACTAATGTCTTTCCTAACTATTGCATTAATCTCCTCTTTAACCAGCAATGCTACCCCACCTCCTTTTCCTTTTATTCTATCCTTCCTGAATGTTGAATACCCCTGGATGTTGAGTTCCCAGCCCTGATCATCCTGGAGCCACATCTCCGTAATCCCAATCACATCATATTTGTTAACATCTATTTGCACAGTTAATTCATCCACCTTATTGCGGATACTCCTTGCATTAAGACACAAAGCCTTCAGGCTTGTTTTTTTAACACCCTTTGTCCTTTTAGAATTTTGCTGTACAGTGGCCCTTTTTGTTCTTTGTTTTGGGTTTCTCTGCCCTCCACTTTTCCTCATCTCCTTTCTGTCTTTTGCTTTTGCCTCCTTTTTGTTTCCCTCTGTCTCCCTGCATTGGTTCCCATCCCCCTGCCATATTAGTTTAAATCCTCCCCAACAGCACTAGCAAACACTCCCCCTAGGACATCTATGCTATTTGTTTCAACCACTCCCTGTGTTAGCGAGCTTCACATTCTCACCACTCTTTTAGTAAAGAAGGTACTTCTGATTTCCCTATTGGATTTCTTATATTGATGGCCTCTAGATATACTCTTCCCCACAAGTGGAAACATTCTCTCTGTATCCACTTGATCAAAACCTTTCATAATTTTAAAGACCTCTGTTAGGTTCATCCTTTCCTGATATGTATACAGGATGATATCCTGTTCGATTATTGTTATAGGATGAAAAGTACAATTCCCATAATGTGGGTTCTCATAGTGAACTCTGGATATTGTAGTTCCACAGGAAGAGAGAAAAACTACAACCCCAGGATACATCTCTCTCTCATACATACGCAGAATTTGTTCAGGGCAACCAAGTGAAATTTCCAAATGAGGGTAAATACGAAAGGTCAGATCTAAGTGGGTAAACAATCTTAAGCGTAAACTTATTGGGCTAGAACCTCCACTTTTCAGTTCTCAGATCGCCGGCTTCTTGCCCATTTGCAAAACACCTAGTTTACATTTTTGAAAATGGGCGTTACCGTGAGCGATATCAAATAGGCGGTAGCGTTAAAGTTTTTTGACCTCCTATCGTAAAGTGTGGCCGTCCTTAGCAACGGCATGGCAATGCTCGATTCCCGCGATTCTGGAGGTCAAGGGTCACCATGACATGCGCAGAAGAGGAGATAGAGAAAGAGGGAGCTCAGAGGGACTGAAGGCGTGTGTGGGTTTGGTGTGGCTGCTTTGGAAGGAAGGAGGGAGACTTTAGAGCTTCACAGCAAGTAGGCAAACAAAAAGTAGCTGTTACCAGCCACATATTTGACTGAATTTGCCCTATAATGGAGGGAGAGGAGGAGGCATCACAGCACACTGTGGAGACTGACGCTGAAGAGAGCAGTACGGTGGGAGAGCAGCACATTGGAGGCCGGCAAAGAGTCAGGAGGTTCTCAGACAAGACAAATGCCTCCCTCCTGCAGGAGGTCGAGTCACATTGGGGTGATTTGACACAGGGAGGGCGTGGGAAGCCCACCCCAAAGGCCAATCAGAGGATATGGACTGAGATAGCAGAAGTGGTCTCGTCGGTGACCAATGAGGTGCGTGAGGGCAACCAATGCCGCAAACGATGGAACGACCTTGTGGGATCCGCAAGAGTAAGTATTACATTGATTTATATGTACTTATATAATTTGATTTGTAACAATCATGCGTGATTATCAGCAGATGTGAGGTCTTGCACTTTTACCGGGAATGTTTTACTCAAAGCCTGTGGTCACGGTGTACGTCTTTAGGTAAAGAATGATAATAATCATAATAATCATGATTACATCTGTCGGTTATGTGTTGTATCAATCTCTATGACAATACCTAGCAATGATATCACACAATGATCTCATGCCATGTCGTCCTGTCACCTTTTACAGAAGAAGCTATCGACGATGAGGTCCGTGGAGAGGCAAACGGATGGGGGGCCACCAGTCCCCAGCGACATCACAGAGATGGAGGAGCGAGTGCTAGCACTCGTGGGGAAGCACACCCGGACAGCCACGGACGCATCTGCAGACCCTGAATGATGCCATGTGAGTAAAGTTTACACCATTGCGTGAAGTAAAGTCAATAGATGCCACACCAATTCATATCCAAACAATCATATATGATAGATGATTTCTAAAAGAGTCATAGAAGTAATGCTGGTCAAATGAAAATCCTTGCAAGGCACAATGTGTTGATGGTCATGAAATGTGATGTCTGCAATGATTTTGATAGCGGTGGTGCTTTTGTCATGCATATGCTATGTGTAGCGCTGGACTCACCTTGTCACCCTACCACCCCATTCTCCTCTAATAACCACATTTGTGTTTTGCAGGTCAGCCAGCAGCGCGGCCCCAGGCAAGACCACAGAGGCCAGAGGGTGGGGGCGCGGGGCAGGAGTCGGCGGACGATCCTACTACATCTGGTGCTGAGGAGCTCCGATTCTCGCCTGTCAATCCACTGGGTCTGTTCTCCATGGATGGGAGCACGGACTTCGAAGAACCTGCATCGCCACGCTCCAGAAACCATTCCTCCCAAAGGCCATCTAGTGGTCCTCCGGTGATTCCCGCCTCCACTCTGAAGGTGCCGGCCCCAAGCACCTCTTCACAGGGCACCCCATTTGTCCCCAGGACAGCGCCGACCCTGCGGAGGCCTCGTGGATGCGGCAGGTCTGTTCCATGAGCGTGACATGACAGCGGAGAGATGGTACAGTTGTCCAGGAGGACTGTAGACATTGGTGACCAGCTCATTGAAGCATTGGGGGACATATCCCGATACCTGGCACCATTCCGCACATGGCGGAGTCCCTGGATGTGATAGCCAGGAACACTGCTGCCACAGGCCTCCCAGTGGTCCCCGAGCGCGGCACTCCATCCCTAGGTTCTGCACCACCACTGTGAATGACAGATGAGAGCAAGGACCAAGATCCTGCTTCTGCATCTGAGAATGTTGCCCCCTCGGCACCCCCCGCTCCCGTACCCGTGCAACCAACACATCTGCCTTCATCCCCCGCAATGAGACACCGCCTGAGGAGCTCCTCGGCCAGGCGCAGTGGACTGAGGAGGGGAAGGGGTAGAGGAGAGGGGGAAAGGAAAGAGAGGTGCCTGTGCGCAGGTGATGGCTGTGTTATATCTCCATCTGGGTGTATGCAATTTGTTGCAATGTATCGGGGCTGGGGACCACGCTCCTGCTTTGCCTTTGTATTCTGTGTTGGTGGACATGTTGAACATGTGATTTATGTCAATGGAGCAAAAAATGGGGTGTGGGCGGGGTTTGGGTGTTATTGGCTGTGATACTTATGATTTCAGACCAATGTTGGTATTAAACTTTTGTTATTGAACATAACCTTGTTGCACATTGTTTCAGATAGCTGGACCGTTACACACTGGTGATTCCTTACCATGAAAGGGTTAAATACAACTTAACATCAATCAACGTAAACTTTAACTGGCACCAAGGTGATGTGTACCATTGATGTCTGAGCTGCACACACACAGCAATGTGTCAGCGTTGTCACTCCCATCAGTGCTCTTTCAGGCAAATCTTTCAGATATCAGCTCCTCACGTAAGAATGGGATTTAACAAATGCCAGCCACCCTGCTGGCATTCATTCCGGTTAGTTCCACTTTTTGTGGCCGTTTTTTTGAGTGAGCGATATTGTGGGCGATATGTGTGCAAGGTGGTGAAATTGAAGATGGACGAACTCCATGGCCGCTAGTTTGGGTAAATATGCTTTTTACGACACAAAACAGTGGGCGGACGCTAATATTGAATCTCGGCGTGAATTCTGTGCGGAAAGTAACGTTGGCCGATATTATGGGCGTTGAATTTGCCCATTCTGCTGATTCTGCCCAAAAAAAGCAGGCAGGCAATATTTTTTCTCGACGTTAAGCCCATTGGGAAAATAACGCTTGCCGATAAGTCTCCTAAAAAAGCCCGTCAGTTTCCATTTTCTGCCAGAATGGGTGATATATGGGCGTTATACGTCATTTCAGTGGTAAAATGGCTGTTAAGTGGGTATTAAACATGCAAAAAAAGTGGAGGTTGTAGCCCATTGATTCTTTATATAAGTAATTATATAGTTATCTTATACTGTAAATATTGGTGCTAAAATCCACAATGCTTCCAATGCAGTCTATCCATAAGGCCAGCAGGAATGCACGAGAAGGGCCATAAATTTAGCCAGGACATGGTAACGCCAGGCCCCAGCCTACAGCTGAAGTTACCATGGGCTGTGTTGGGAATGGAATTTCTCCTGCCCCAAGACAAGGCGATAGGCACAGGAGAGGTCTATAGGTTCTAATGCCAGGACTTCCCCCCCGCCTCTTGCGGGAACTTGGTATAAGATAAGCTCAGGGGTACTGATCCGCTGCATGGTGGTAGTGGGCACCATCTGTGGGTCTAGGCCAGGATTGTGGCCATGAAGAGAATAGGAGGTCATTTTGTTTTTAATGAATAATAAATGACTCCCATTCCCCCTCCACTCACAAAAAAGGCTACTTGGTGCAGCTATCAGTTTCTTCAGAGATGGGGAGGAAGCAATGCCTGGCACATTTTGGGCCGCAATTTGTGGCCTCTTTGGTAGACAGGCATAGTGGATGTGCCCCTAGTGGCAAATGAATCACGGTCCCTCCCCATACCCTGCGATCTTATGCCAGGGTGTGCCCCGGATTTTCATCCCCATTATTTCTAACAATTGTTCATCTGATTAAAGAAGGAAAATGAAAAAGGAATTTGATTGGCAGCTTACCAGAAAAGTGGTTGTTTACGTCAATCCCAGTTCTGGCCTTTGAAGGTGTGGTGCTTGAAGTGTGATTCCCTTTGAGGAGCAGTGCGCCTGAGAACATACTTTCAGATGTGATGCCTTTTGAATTGAGCAACGCAATGAACATGTGCACGATTTTTAATTAGTTTTAATAGTTGAAAATTGCAGCTTGTGTTTCAAAATTGAGATAAAGAAGATACAAATGGACACCGTTGTGGTGGAGGTTTCAGTAAGCGTGTGTGTTATTATCTATCAAAAGTAGACAGCAATGTCAATAAGTCTTTTGTTTATTCATACACTGCTGCTGAGTCAGCTCAGCACATTTCTGTTAGTAGGATTTTAATCAAGAGCAAATATCCAGAACGAGGCTAAATGCATAGCTATACACATTAACAATGCAATATTTATAATGCACAGCTCAAACAGCAGGGGCCCAATTTTCCCCTTTTATGTTGGGAATAAACACTATTTGCATATACGCCTGTCTGCAAGACTAGCATAGGCTGATCTACAATAACTGCTGAGACAGGCTTAACAGAGCTTTGATTAGCAGTTACTCTGAAAGGGTCGTGAGGCACTACATTGTCACACCTTATGCTGCAAGTATAGCTAATATTCTGTCACTTGTATAGCCGTTAATTCTGCCAGGAATTGGAAGGATTTCCCCCAAGTACGTGTCAAGAATTTGTGGATGTGTACTGGTACTCTCTGATGATACATCTGATTGTTACATGGGTTTTAAAATCGCCCATGTGGTTGTCACAGGGAATATGAAAACATTCTTCTCGCCTTTCCGCCCAGATCACAAGGGCACTCCTTTTCTCCCTCACCTCCCACTCCCAACATTCAGTTCTTGTCTGTCTCCACTTTCGAGATCATGCTACCACTCTTCTCCTCCCTTGATTTCATGCTGATGCTGAAATTCTGCTCCCCTCTCAGTGCATACTCTCACTCTCTCCCTTCATTCCCAGTGCACTCTCACTCTCTCCCCTCGCTCCCAGTGCACACTCTCACTCTCTCCCCTCACTCCCAGTGCATACTCTCACTCTCTCCCCTCACTCCCAGTTCACACTCTCACTCTCTCCCCTCACTCCCAGTGCACACTCTCACTCTCTCCCCTCACTCCCAGTGCACACTCTCACTCTCTCCCCTCACTCCCAGTGCACACACTCACTCTCTCCCCTCACTCCCAGTGCACACTCTCACTCTCTCCCCTCACTCCCAGTTCACACTCTCACTCTCTCCCCTCACTCCCAGTGCACACTCTCACTCTCTCCCCTCACTACTATCTACTGATCTCCTCCCCTCAGTGCTCCTGACCTTCTCCCCTCTGATCTACTGATCGTTGTCACCCCCAATGTCCTGACCACCTCCAGCACTCCGAGCTGCTGACCCTCTTCCTGTCTCCGATCTCCTGGCTTTCTCACCCACCTTGAACCCCTGACCTTCTCCTCTCTCCTGCCATCCCCCCACCTCCCAAAATACTAATTTTCTCCCTTCTTCAAACCACTGAACTTCTCCATCACTCCGATCTCCTGACCTTCAGCACCATTATGAATCTCCCCCACCCCTCAGAGCAATGTGATAATGACCAGTCCTTCTCCCCAATCTGATTATCTGATCTTCTCCCCGTCCGATCCCATGATCTTCTCCCCATCCGAATCCCTAACCTTCTCCCCATTCCGATCTCCTTACCTTCTCACCCTTATGAACTCCTGACATTCACCCTCCCTTTGATCTCCTCACCTGTGGCTCAGTGGGTAGCACTCTCGCTTCTGAGTCAGAAGGTTGTGGGTTCAAGTCCCACTTCAGGGACTTGAGCACATAAATCTAGGCTGACATTCCAGTGCAGTTCTGAGGGAGTGCTGCATTGGTACCGTCTTTCAGATGAGACGTTAAACTGTCTGCCATCTCACATGGACGTAAAAGATTAAAATATCTCATGACACTATTTCGAAGAAGAGCTGGGGAATTATCCCCGGTGTCCTGGCCAATGTTTATCCCTCAATCAATATAACAAAAACAGATTATCTGATCATTATCACATTGCTGTTTGTGGGAGCTTGCTGTGTGTAAATTGGCTGCCACATTTCCTACATTGCAACAGTGACTACACTCCAAAAGTACTTCATTGGCTATAAAGTGCTTTGAGACGTCCGGTGGTCGTGAAAGGCGCTATACAAATCCAAATCTGTCTTTTTCTTTCACTGCCAGTGCACTCTCACTCTTCTATCCTCACTTCTACAGCTGCACATTGTCACACTTTCACTCTCTCCTCACTCCCGCAGTGTGCACTGTCACACTTCTCTCTTCACTTCTACAGTTCACACTTTCACACTCTCTCCTCACTCTCATAGTGCACAATATTCCTCGCTGCAATGCTCCATCTCACCTTTAACAAGCTCCCCGCTGGAGTGGAGTTAATCTCCAGGACAAGTGGGAAATTTTTCAACCTCTGACCCCTCCAGTCCAGATCCAAGGTTGCTCCAACCTCGGTCATTGAATTACAATAGGCAGATGATGCTTGCATTTGTGCACATTCAGAGTCCGAACGCCAAACCATCATTGACACCTTCACTGAAGCGTACGAGAGTCTGGGCCTCACATTAAAGATCACTAAGACAAAGGACCTCCACCAACTTGCCCCCGCCACACAGTACTGCTCCCCGATTATTAAGATCCACATTGAGACCATGGACAATATGGACCACTTCCCATAACTTGGGAGCCTACTATCAGCAAGGACAGACATCGATGACGAAATCCAGCACCGCCTTTAGTGTGCCAGTGCAGCCTTCGGCCATCTGAGGAAAAGAGTGTTTGAAGACCAGGATCTCAAACCTGGCACCAAGCTCATGGTCTACAGAGCAGTAGTGATACCCGCCCTCCTATATGCTTCAGAGACATGGATTATGTATAGTAGGCACCTCAAAGCACTCGAGAAGTACCATCAACGCTGCCTCCGCAAAATCCTGCAAATTCATTGGCAGGATAGGTGCTCCAATGTCAGTGTTTTCCCTCAGGCCAACATCCCCAGCATCGAGGCATTGACTACGCTCGACCAGTTCCGACGGACGGGCCACATTGTCTGCATGTCTGATACTAGACTCCTGAAACAAGCACACTACTCTGAGCTGCATCATGGCAGGCGAGTCCCAGGAGGGCAGAGAAAATGCTTCAAGGACACCCTCAAAGCCTCCTTGAAAAAATGCAACATCCCCGTCAACTCTTGGACATCCCTGGCCCAAGACCATTCAAAGTGGAGGAGGAGCATCCGAGAAGGCGCTGAACACTTCTCGTCTCTTCGCCGAGAGCACGCAGAAGCCAAGTACAAACAGCGGAAGGAACGTACGACAAATCAAGCACCCCACCCACCCGTCCCTTCAACCACCATCTGCCCCACCTGCAACAGAGACTGTAGATCCCGCATTGGTCTCATCAGTCACCTTAGAACTTATTTTAGTGTGGAAGCAAGTCACCCTCAACTCCGGGGGACTTCCTAAGGAGAAGAAGACACTTATCTCCCAGTTCACATTGTCACTCTTCATTCCCCACTCAAATGACACAACTATCATCTGGCACAGCATGCAGTAGACTTCCATTTCCGGGTCTAGCAGTAGCATCAGATAGAAGCTATGAATATGGAGCTATGATCAGTGCTGATTTTCATCTGTTAACATGGGCATTTGGGTCTTGACTCCAGAATGCTGCTTGTTCATGTGATACTTGAAGTAGACACGTCTGTGTGTGGATAATTGGTGATTCTGTCTAATGCAGATAGAAAAGAGTTTCTCCCCAACTTTGAAATCCACCTTAGTGGAAGGACTTAAATGCTAATGTTGCTCAGAGATGGATGGGTGTCTAAATAAGGCCTGTGTGAAGCGGGGTTGATTCGTTTAACAAGCAGAACAATAAATGGGGCTCAAACAACATGGTCTTAAGATCCTGGAGCAGGCAGGAAACCGGGAGGTTTTCAAAATTTGGATTAAAATTTTGTGAATTAACCAGGAGGCTTTACAGTTACCTTTTCGTCATCAAGGGTAGCACGGCCTCCTGGGCAAGAGCCGAACAGTTTGGTGAAGAAAGTCCATTGTGCCTGGATAGAATTTGATTATCCTTTGAACAATCAGATTTTATCGCAGGTGAGAAGAGAAGAAGGACTGTTTTTTGCGAACTTATAGCTGTTTTTCTGCTTCTGCTGATTTTGACCCCACAAGGGGAAAATTCAGAGCTCGGAGCCTGTGACCTTAAGTGGTGTAGCTGCCACTTTATGCAGTCCAGGCATTGTCCTTTTTAGTTTCTCAGTTAGCTAATTTCAGGCCAGATTGTCAATCCAATATCAAGATGTTTAGTTTCCTGTTTTGCCTGTGTGGAGTTAAACATCCTGACAAGGCTGCCCTCAGCTGTGTATTTTCACCCCAGAGAATCATCGAAAACGGGCTCATTTATCATCTAAGTAAACTGTTGGAACCTTAATTCCTGCGCAAGTGTCTTATAAACACCTGCAATAAACATTAATTTACTGGGCCCAGCAATATTGGGGCCTGAATTGATCATTCTGATGCTAATTAAGTGGCTCCTCCAAAGTTATGAATTTTTCAGGCCTGTCATGAAACACCGTGAATTGAAGGACATCGATTAGACCTTCTTTGAGTCTGTGCCACAGTGAGAAATACCCTGTCTGTCATTCCTCTGACCTTAGGTTAGCAACAATTACATTTGCTCCGAAAGCCCTTAAAACAAGCTGGAGGGAAATTCCGATTCTTTGTGCTGATGACAGTAATGGACTTGTGGCTTTTATAAACTATATTAGTGTTTGAATAGTTACCATTACAGACAGAGGAACTTAGGACTGGATTTCCACCCATTTATAGTCAACCACGGGGGGAATCCAACCCTAATGCTCTGACATTTGGAGGCCTTTTAAATTCTATGGTGCTCAGTCAGTTAAGAGATTACAAAATTTCGATAGAATATTATATACTGTATAGGATAGTATTCATGGTAAAAGTACTAATTTTTACACTTCATTGTACTAATGTTCAGTATACGTCTCTGTGTCATCTGTGTAAGTAGGATAGTTAAACCTGGAGGAAACCAGTATTTGAGAGCAGGCAACAATGACAGATGACTGGTATTTGAAATCGGGACAACACGGTTTTCTTGATAAAGCAATTGATATGTACTTATCAAGCAGTTCATACCTGATTTGGATTATCAATTAATGATCAAAACAGGCCTGATACCTTACAAAATCTAATCTCAGGCTGACAATAAAAATAGTGCAGTTTCTATGTTACAAATCAGTACGAAGGGTAGGTTACACACGGGGACTAATATGAGGGCAATCTGATATAAACTGACAGTCTGATTTGATTTGTTGACAGATTAACCATCCCAGAACATCATGGGTAATATTATGTGGTTCCGAAGCCAGTATGAACTCAGAATTGCTATATGTGCGTGCGCAAAATATTAAAAATGATAATTTGGCTCTAGTGGTTACATTACTGAAACCCAGCTGTGTGGACAGAGTGCTTCTGCTAAACCAGACATTACTGGGCCGAAATTTCCCCCCTCCTTAAGGTCCATTACTGCCTCTAAGAGATAGTAATGGGGTGGTAAGGCCTATCTGACCGGGGGCAGCGGGATGTGCTGACCCATCAGAAATTGACCCCGGGCCTGGAGCGGGTTTCCGCCCTGCCCGTGTTCCCGCACCATCGGATTTACGCTGACCCTTTACCACCCAGTGCCAACCCCTTTCCACCCTGCGAGGGAAATTGCCCCGCAGGAGCGGAGCCACCGCCAATCAGTGTCCCCGACAGCTTTTACTGGCCAGTGGCTGGGCGGTGCATCCGCCCTTAAAGGGGAGAGTGCTCCGCAGCGGCTGGCATTTTATTTTAATTGTTGACTGACTCTGAAGTCGGCCTGACAATGGCGGCTACGGGTTCGTCCGGGCTGTCAAAAGGCAGCCCATCACTCACACTTGGGTACCGGCCCGGCCAAAACCCTCCCTGGTGGCCCAGTGTTTGCCACTTAAGTGGCCGCAGAGTTCGCATCGACCCTCCCCTTTAACTGGAGGGGAGGGATGTTGCTACGCATCAGCACGACGTGGCATTATCAGCGTTGCGCCCTGCTCCCGACTCACTTCCTGTTCCAAACACCGCCCAGAAAAATGAAAAACTTCAAAGATGCCAATTTTGCTCTATTCTCCAACCCAAGGCTTGGGGAGGAGAATAATCATTTATTTAGGAAGGTGCGCCCCGTTTGGGGTGGAGGCCAATTTCAGCCCCTACAGCTTTTAATATGGAGTGCAGCTTAAGGCACTGGCATTATATAAGCAGAGGATTGGATGTGTAAAATAGCTGTAAGAATACCATGCCGCTCCTGTACAAAGTGCTGCATGGCTCCTGTGCAGATTTTGTCCCACACACATGTATTTTTTATAGGTGTACATCTACCAGTGGTATATCAGTTTTTGTCCTGCATATATTGGATAATGTTACTCTAAAATTTAATTTTAGCTTCACCTGAAATATTCTTTTAAATGGATGGAATATATTCAGATTTAAGTACTGGAATTAGTGCTTGATGCAGAGACTATGTCAACTTTTAAGAATAGGTTAGATAGATTGAATGAAGGGAAATGGGAGTGGGGCAGCACATGGGATTAGGACTACTGCTCGTGTGGAGGATGAGCATCAACGTGGACTGCTTGGGCCAGACGGCCTGTTTCTGTGTTGTAATTTCTGCGTACATTTTGGTGAAATTGAGACAATCTTTTTCTTCCCTCTTACTATGAGTTGGATTTACTTTGGGTCTGGTCTATGTAAGCAGGCAAACTGGTTACTAACCGCAACAACGATATCTTGTGTTGGCGACAGAGAAGAAACGGAACCAAGTACACTAAGTAGCAGAGTTTATTTGTTTTGGTAAAAGCGAGGGTAAAGCCAGCCTTGGTTATAATGCAGTTGAGATAAAACTTCATATGGTTTGGGAATTTGGTACAATTGAAGCCTGATTTTAATTGCTGGAACTCAATGTGTGAAATGGGCCAGATTCAAGTGTTCAGCTAATTAAGTTAGTTAACATGAATTGAACAAATTAACTAGAATATGACTAATTATCAGTCCTCAATCCAAATCAGCAGATTTTGCATGTTCCTATTTCCAACATTAAAGATTTGTGATTAAATATAATTGCTTATGATGCAGACTTCATGCACTCTATACATGGTATCTGGACTTCTTTTATTGTCCTACTATCACAAACAACCTGAACTGTCTGTGGTTGAGTTGGCATCCAGGTAAACAAGATGTGCCTCAGAGATTAGGCTTGTACACCATGATACCGATCTATCTCAAGAGTTGGATTTATCTATCAGGACTTATCTACCAGGACTATTCAGAAAATCATCCATCACAAAAATTGGACATGACAGCAGGGCCACTTGGACACAGATCCACCTCGGGAGTTGGACCTATCTCCCAGGGCTGATCGGACACAGATCCACCTCGGGAATTGGACCTATCTCCCAGGGCTGATCGGACCCAGATCCACCTCGAGAGTTGGATCTATCTCCCAGGATCGATCGGACACAGATCCACTTCGGGAATTGGACCTATCTCCCAGGACTGATCGGACACAGATCCACCTCGGGAATTGGACCTATCTCCCAGGATCGATCGGACACAAATCCACCTCGGGAGTTGGACCTATCTCCCAGGGCTGATCGGACCCAGATCCACCTCGGGAGTTGGATCTATCTCCCAGGGCTGATCGGACACAGATCCACCTCGGGAGTTGGACCTATCTCCCAGGGCTGATCGGACCCAGATCCACCTCGGGAGTTGGACCTATCTCCCAGGGCTGATCGGACACAGATCCACCTCGGGAGTTGGATCTATCTCCCAGGGCTGATCGGACACAGATCCACCTCGGGAGTTGGATCTATCTCCCAGGGCTGATCGGACACAGATCCACCTCGGGAGTTGGACCTATCTCCCAGGGTCACATGGAAACAGATGTTGCCCTCTCTGTATAAACTGCTGTACAATCTCTACAACACTTGTTGTTTGTTTTTCTCTCCTGATAAATAACTTTAGCTAAACTCTGTCGGTCTGCCACCATCACTCTAAAACTAAAAAACAAATCAAGCCAATTTTTTTTCTTTAAGTCTGCCTATGCTGGCAAACCTGTGCCGAGTAGGTACACTGTGCACATGTGTTGTTGCACATATTTAAAAAGAAATTTTGTCTGCTTTATTTACCTTTTAATTTGCTGTTGCTGGAACCAACAGCACTGGTAGGAAAGATTTCTGGGCAAGATGATAAGCTGGCAGTTAACACAACAGCAGGGTTCTGTGCATGCTACTTGTTTCTGAGCCTGGGTTTATTGAGCTGGCCTGCTGTACACTTGGTGCTTTTCCAGGATCTGGGAAGCAAATGCATAATAGCTTATGGATCAAGGACACAATAATAAACAAGCTAGAAATCAAGTCTGTTCAGAATAACTGCTGTTTCCTTGTGTGGGCAGGAGAAATGGTGTCACTGCTGCAGCATGTATTATCACCTTTAATGCACGGTGCTTATACAGCATGTGGGATAATTTATCATAACGTCTGCTTTTGAACTCGTGTTGCCCAGTTCAATCATTTGAAGCAAATGGGCAACTGATCTTTGTGTGGTCATTCAACCAAGTTTTGTTATATTTTGTACGCCACTTTAAACCCTCAAGGAGCACCTAACCCTCTTTCCAGAAATAAACGAGAATCGCCATTGTAATTATCTTTAAACTTCTGGACGTTATTTATTTGCAAGTGCAACTGCATTAATTGATTTCAACGAATTAGCACTTAATGTCACCAGTAGGCAGAGTACCTCATATCTCCCTACAAATGATGCATGAAACATGGTACATGCAGCTGGCTACGATGATGAATTTTTGAAGAAACTTGGGGGGAGAAATGTGGCCCATTTGCGCCTCCCGTTTGTTACCTTGACGACATTGCGACCGAGCGCGGTGCCGCTAACGACTTCTGCTAAATTTGGCGGGAGTTTAGTGGCGGCGGTAACACGTAGCGCTCTGCTCTGCCAGCAATGCTGACGTCATCACCATGCGCATCACCCTGTTAGTGCCCTGGACCCTAAATTGGGTATGGCCCTGAAGCTGCCATTGTCATTGCAATGGAGAGCTTCAGGGGGCGCGTACCGGGCGGCCGGCCGCTAGCGAGGTGAAAGTTAAAGGGGAGGTGGACTGCTGTTTGGAAAAAAAAGGCGGGTTTTCTTCTGCGCACCGCTGCCATTTTGGACACGGGGTCCGTGCCGCGATCGGACAGCCCGCGAGCCCGCTGGTCCAGGTAGGACCCGTTCATTAATGCATGGTTTGCAGCTTGGGCCTTCCCTTTAATTCAGGGACGAGCCCCTCCTACACGGCAGTGTTACGTGGCCTACTGTGTAGTGCAGCTGAGCCATGCACCCCGCTCCCATTGCTTCCGCCCCGCTATTGCCCCAGAAAGGAAGGGGAGAGCTTGAATTCATGCTCCATTTCCTTTCGGTTGGGGTCTCCCTAATTTCTTGTGAGAGTCGAGACTTCTGTGCCTGGCGCAAAGCCTCGCGCCTCGCGAGTGTTACTGCCCCCAAATGAGACACACCCAAATTTTTAGCCGTTGGTGCACAAGCTTGTAATTGGCTATCACCTTCCTTCACTCCCATCCGATTTCAAGGCCGAATTCCAGCTATGAGGCGCCGAGCATAGACAATTGGCCAACTTAAGCCAGGCAAAGTGCCACAGTTAGTAGCAAGTTACTGACCAACCTCCCTCCTGGGTGTTTGCTACAAGATGCTCGAGGGACTGGTCCTCCAGTGTATATCTCTGATTGTCGATGTGCCCAGACTGTGCAGGTCTGTGCCATGGTCACTCACCCTAACCACCTTCATTAAAAATGGCTTTCAGGAAAACCTCAAGGCTGCTGTGGTGTTCCTCGACCTAACAGCAGTCTATGACATGCAGCCTATGACATACTGGTCTCCCGCTGAAAAGATCGAGACACCTGCCATATTGGACTGTGACGGGGCTGAAGTTTCAGAGTACATATGGCCAATGCACCTCAGCTCGTGAATCAGTTGCAGCACCACTCCTTTACAATCTGTACCGAACCGAGCTACCTGCAACCAGATCAGGGAAATTCATCCTCACTGATGATGCTCAAGCTAGTGAGTTTTCCCCCTGGAAACCCACACTCACCAATGATATGAGACTTATGGCGGAGTATTGCCTGAAATGGCTTCTTTAAGCAGATACCACAAAGACTGTGTCCTCCATCTTTCACTTACACAATTCTAGTGCCTCTCCTGAACTCACTATCATCCTAATCAATCAACTTTTTAAACATGATGCTTCTTACCCTGTTAACTTGGTGTCATCCTCGAGCGTTCACTAACCCATAAAAACCATCAAGCGAAAACTGCTGAGTATGTTAAAACCCCAAATAACTTCATCACTGCTGTGGAGCGGACACCTCCACGTTACGCTCTGCTTGCACTCTCAGCTCTTTACTTACGGATTATTGTGTTCCTGTTTGGGCTTGCTGACTGCACACTAAGCTGGTGGATAAGAAAGAGGAACAGGAGTAGGCTTTCGACAAGGTCCCACATGAGATTAATGTGCAAAGTTAAAGCACATGGGATTGGGGGTAGTGTGCTGACGTGGATTGAGAACTGGTTGTCAGACAGGAAGCAAAGAGTAGGAGTAAATGGGTACTTTTCAGAATGGCAGGCAGTGACTAGTGGGGTACCGCAAGGTTCTGTGCTGGGGCCCAGCTGTTTACACTGTACATTAATGATTTAGACGAGGGGATTAAATGTAGTATCTCCAAATTTGCGGATGACACTAAGTTGGGTGGCAGTGTGAGCTGCGAGGAGGATGCTATGAGGCTGCAGAGTGACTTGGATAGGTTAGCTGAGTGGGCAAATGCATGGCAGATGAAGTATAATGTGGATAAATGTGAGGTTATCCACTTTGGTGGTAAAAACAGAGAGACAGACTATTATCTGAATGGTGACAGATTAGGAAAAGGGGAGGTGCAACGAGACCCGGGTGTCATGGTATATCAGTCATTGAAGGTTGGCATGCAGGTACAGCAGGCGGTTAAGAAAGAAAATGGCATGTTGGCCTTCATAGCGAGGGGATTTGAGTACAGGGGAAGGGAGGTGTTGCTACAGTTGTACAGGGCCTTGGTGAGGCCACACCTGGAGTATTGTGTACAGTTTTGGTCTCCTAACTTGAGGAAGAACATTCTTGCTATTGAGGGAGTGCAGCGAAGGTTCACCAGAGTGATTCCCAGGATGGTGGGACTGACCTATCAAGAAAGACTGGATCAACTGGGCTTGTATTCACTGGAGTTCAGAAGAATGAGAGGGGACCTCATAGAAACGTTTAAAATTCTGATGGGTTTAGACAGGTTAGATGCAGGAAAAATATTCCCAATGTTGGGGAAGTCCAGAACCAGGGGTCACATTCTAAGGATAAGGGGTAAGCCATTTAGGACCGAGATGAGGAGAAACTTCTTCACCCAGAGAGTGGTGAACCTGTGGAATTCTCTACCACAGAAAGTTGTTGAGGCCAATTCACTAAATATATTCAAAAGGGAGTTAGATGACGTCCTTACTACTAGGGGGATCAAGGGGTATGGTGAGAAAGCAGGAAGTGGGTACTGAAGTTGCATGTTCAGCCATGAACTCATTGAATGGCGGTGCAGGCTAGAAGGGCCGAATGGCCTACTCCTGCACCTATTTTCTATGTTTCTATGTTTCTATGTGGCCCCTTGAACCTGCTCCACCACTCAATAAGATCATGGCTGATCTTCTACTTCAACTCCACTATCCTGTCCTATCCCAATATCCCTTGATTCCCTTAGAGTCCAAAAATCTATCGATCTCTGTCCTGAATGTACTCAACAACGGAGCATCCACTGCCCTCTGGGATAGAGAACTTCAAAAATTCACACCCTTTGAGTGAAGAAGTTTCTCCTCATCCCAGTCCTAAATGGCCATCCCCTTATCCTGAGACTATGACTCCTACTTCTAGACTCTTCAGCCAGGTAGATTCACACATTGCATATGCACTCAACATTGCTTGCATTGCTGGCAACCTTGGAGAGACAGCCTCTCAGCAACTACTCTGTTGAGCCCTCTAGGAATGTTATACGTTTCAATGAGATCACTTCTCATTCTTCTAAACTCCAGAGAGTATAGGCCCAATCTCCTCAATCTCTCCCCTCTTATTCCCAAGAATCAGTCTAGTGAACCTTTGTTGCATCCCCTCTGAAACAAGAATAAGGAAACCAAAACTGTGCACAGTACACCAGGTGTGTTCTCACCAGAACCTTATATAATTGCAGCGACGTCTTTATTCTTGTACTCCAATCCCCTTGCAATAAAGGCTAACATACCATTTACCTTCCTAATTGTTTGCTATATCTGCAGCTGCATGCTACTATGTGTCTTGTGTCAGGCACATTGCGACCTACTCCCTTCCCGTGGTTAGTAGTTGTCTGCAACGTAGCTCCTCCACATCTTCATCATTCAGATGCAGTAACAAAATTGGTGAATAGAGGTAGGGGGTGAAATTGAGTGGGTTAGTGCCCCAGAGGGGTGCCAACGGGACACTAAGCACTTCCCGCCCGAGTGCCGCGTTGTCAGCGTCTGCCGCGAGCCTCAGTGCTGTTTTTACGGGGGCACTGACAGTTTGCACTACACTCGCTCGCGGCGTCCACGTGGTGACGTCACCGAGTGTGCAACGCCCCCATAGCGCCGCGGTCGCGAACTTTACTCTTTCGCCTGCCTTAGCGCCTGCTGCTGAGACCGGCAGGGGAAACCAGTCGGGACATCGATGATTCCGGGGTGGTATTGTCCGGACAGCAAGTGGTGAAATTGAATTTTTTTCACTTCTATTTCTTTGTCGTAGCAGTGGGGAAGTGTGGGTGTAGGTCACTGAAATTTTCCAGAAGATTTTTTTTTTCCTTCTTTAGGCGCTAGGATGCCAGCAGTTTAGGGTTAGAATATTGAGTAGGCCTCCTGCGCTACAGCTCCATTGGTGCCCGAAGAGCAGTGTGGAGCACTTCTCTTAGCGCTCCATTTTCCTCTTGGGATGAAACAATTGAATATCGTACTTTGAGGCGATAGACACCGCCTGGCATTAAAGTTAGCGACCAGACGGTGTCACCACCTCAATGCGGGTGGCACTGAATTTCGACCCCTTAGTGAGTAAATCATTTTGTCAATTCATTCTAAATTGTTCTATCCACCTCTTTAAAGCACCCAATATGGTCAACTTTTTCCTGATTCTTTTGATTTTTTTCCTCACCAACTCACGGGCACCAAGAGTGGACAGTCGATGCTCCTATAAATCACCATATCACCTCTGTCCCGACAGACCACCAACCAGGATTCAACTGGCCATGCCGCAGTTGGGTGCTTCTCAACCACATTCGATCGCGACAGGGACATTACACCTCAAATCTTCACCCGTGGAGCCTTGGCGATGACGACAAGTGCCCTTGCCGAGAAATACAAACCATGTCTTACGTTGTTGAATCACACCCACTAAATAAACTGCCTGGTGTCCCACGCATTTTGCATGGCAATGCTCTAAGATGGCTGGAATTATAACCGAGTCTATGTATGCGAAATAAATAATGCATTAGTGATGTTCTTTCATTCTCACAGCAAAGATCTGGCTATTCAATTATAATAGTACCATTCATTCATGATTTGGATGATGGCTTAACGATTTTAAGATGTTCACTACATTGCAAGACAAAATATACTCACTCTAAGCTGAACAGGCAATACAATATAATTAAGTTGCTTTTGTCAGACTTTTGCAGAAGTTAAAGGAAGTTTCCAAAATCCAAGCAACTTACAAGAGCCTCGGAACAAGAAAGGGTGGTTCAGTCTTTTGGAGGAGTGGCGTTGGTGTTAGCCACCATCTGATCTTATCTTCTGGTTACCTCAATCTACCCTCAATCACAAACTTTCCTGTGAGGGGAATCTCCTGGAATTATTTGTAGAGTCCCCGGGATAACTTGTACCAAACGGTCTGAAAGGGAGCATCAGTGAGCCAAGAACTGGCGGTGTTACCACTGCAGAAGATGCCTTTTGTTGGCACTGGCAGCACAAACACTGTGGCAATGTCAAAATTATAGGCGCACTGACAGAAGTGCAGATACTTGTTTAGCCCCCTATCAACCCCTTCAGCTGAAAAGACGTCCACTTGAAAACTCCCATCCGGGATTGAATCTTTTATATCCTGCAACAAACATCTGTTTAGTCCTCTTTAGGTAGACACGGTGCTCGTAGCACTAGGTGGCAGCTTATTCTGTTAGTTATTAACTGTACGAGAAGGAGTTTTTGTTTCTAAGCTATCGTTCAGCTACTGGCTTATTCGTTTTTAAATGTTTCATTTCATTCTGAATTCATTTTACATAAATTACTAGCTTTTTCTTCACGAACATCTCACAATATTTTAGAAATGTGAGTCCTATCTCTTGGCTTTGTTAACCAAAGGCTCAGTTAGTTGTCATCATCATCATCATCATCATAGGCAGTCTAAAAGTGAGTTCTCAGCTGATTGTACAATCCAATACGGAAATTACAGTCTCTGTCACAGGTGGGGCAGACAGTGGTTGAAGGAAAGGGTGGGTGGGGAGTCTGGTTTGCCGCACGCTCCTTCCGCTGTCTGTGCTTGGTTTCTGCATGCTCTCGGCCAAGAGACTTGAGGTGCTCAGCACCTTCCCAAATGCTCTTCCTCCACTTTGGGCGATCTTGGGCCAGGGATTCCCAGGTGTCAATGGGGATGTTGTACTTTATCAAGGAGGCTTTGAGGGTGTCTTCTGGCCACCTGGGGCTCGCTTGCCGTGTAGGAGTTCCGAGTAGAGCGCTTGCTTTGGGAGTCTCGTGTCTGGCAACGCTTCTGAAGACTGGCAATCTTCCCATTCCTGGGTGCTAATGAGAACCTGTCAGCCAGTTTCTAGCTCCGTCCCAGTCGAGTACTGCAGGGACATGCACAAGACATTAGGACAGTAAACACAGGAGGGCTTCCTTTTCCTCAGTGATTTAATTGGAACAAGAAGTGTTGTATGTTAGGAATTATCCTCTGCTCCGCTGAGTATTTAAAACAAAACAAAAAAACACTACTTATATTTCACTCGTGGAGCAAGTTGTTTCAGACCAACCTCTGATAGTGAAAAAGATCTCTCAGCGGTCATTGAAAGGCAGCTAACTGCCAGTAAAGCAAATGAAAAACCTCCAATTAATTTGACAGAAAAATGAATCCCAGGAACTAGATATTGAGGAAAGTTCTGTCTATTAAATATACATTGTTTGGAGCCTGAAGTTTGTATTTGAACCCTCTTCAGGCCTCAATTTAGAATTGCCTTTAATCATCCATCTTCACGCTTTAGACCAAAGTTCATTAAAGGCAAATACAGAATGTGCCTCTGCTAAATACAATGTAATATATGACTATATTGTAGCCTTCAGTAATATACTCCATGGCAAATGCACTGTTTAACACAAAAGCAAACTACCGAGGATGCTGGAAATCTGAAATAGAAACAGAAAGTGCTGGGAATACTCAGCAGGTTAGGCAGCATCTGTGCAGAGAGAAACAGAGTTAACGTTTTAGGTTGATGACTCTTCGTCAGAATTGGAAAAAGTTAGAGATGTAACAGATTTTAAGCAAGTGCAGGGACAGGGAAAGAGAAACACTTTGTAATGTTCAGAGAAGGTCTGCACAACATATTCCTTTGTAAATCAAACTTTTGGTAGTTGGACTCACCAGATTCCCATTTGTTTTTCACAACAGGGGTCTTTTATCTTTCAAACTGTCTGGTGGAATTTTGTGTGCTGGTCAAAAGTGACGCTTTTTCCACCTTTGGCACTAAGCATCAGGATTAAATAAACTCAGCAGGTAGCAATCTTTTTATTCTACTTCAACAATGTGGCTTAACTGCAACATCAGAAGAACGCCCCCACTCGAGCGGATTTTCCACACCAGCAAATTATTTGGCGTTTCTGAGTGAGATGGCTAATTTAATGCAAATCTCTTGCGTCCAATAGATACTGGACTGAGGTGATCCAAACACATTTGATTTTAGTATTTTGTATAGGCATCACAGAACCAGTACTGTCATCTCATTGTTTGTGCTAGATTTTAACCTAGGTTACAGCAAGAGCAGTGGGTTAACTTACTGTACCTCAGAATTGCCCCGAAACAGTTTAAAAAAAACACATTTAAAATAAGGGTTGGGTAGCAAAATATTATAAAATGGTCTTTATTTTGTAACAGGCAGCGGCATCTTTAATCCCCTTCTCTGAGCTCTATTAAACCGCCGATCTCGAAAGAAAGAGTGTATAAATGTAAGTCTTTCTTTCAAGGTCTGTGTTTTAATGCAGCTCGGAGAAGGGAACTAAGGTGGCTTCGGCCTGTGTTACTGGCTGTTACATTTAAAAAATCAGCCACCTTAGCAATGGTAATGTCAATCAAACTTGCAGCAGACGACTGACAACAGAAAATCCCTTCAGCTTCAGTGGCTGATTCACCAGTCCCAAGTCCAAGACGGCCAGGATTGACAAATTAGAACAGAACAATATCAGCCTGATACAGCGCAGGATTCCCTAGTAAGGCTGCGATCAGCCGTTACTGCACCTCTCCGGTGCTGTAGACATCTATCTCCACATGTTAAGTGGAACAATATTTATTTCCATGCACTGACATCCTTCATTCTGATAAGCACATAAAGAATATGACTAAACATGTCACGGGGGAATAGGTGGAGAAGTATTCTGTAATAAGATGTTTATAAACAAACATAGCTAGTTTAGAAGAAAGACAAATCTCTTTTTATTCATGATTCTTAAAGGTTGGAAGTCACTAAGGATAACCAAAATACTTATTGCACCAATACTGTATGTTTCATGCTTAAAAAAAACAGAACCAAGACCATTTGTTTTCCAGGAAATAAAGAATAACTAAGCATCTCTAAACTGGTTCTTCCCATTTCTCGAAGCTTCTCAAAGCAATCTTGTTTAATGATAAATAACTGGAGATTAATAGTGAGATAATCTGACATGTAAAACATTTTCTATGCCTCTGGAGTCCTCTATGAATTTGAAACCAAGTTCAACTCTTCACCCTTTTGAATCCGCTTTTAAAGTTGCCTTATTTTTCAGCAATGGACCTATCTGTCATAGAAAATGAGTTTAAAACCCGTTCAGCCTCTAAAGGTAACGGCCTGGATCAGATCAGCACAATGTAACTCAAATTTGCTGGGGATGCTCTTGCTGAACCATTAGCTCAAGTAATCAATTTATCTTTTGTACAAGGCTCAATGCTCATCAAGTGAAAATGTACTGAAGTTATTCTAGTCTGTGAAGGTAGCATAATTCATGTTAATAACTACCAAGCTGCTTGCATTTTAACATTAAAATCCAAAATAACAGAAAACATTTCTCGTGCATGTATAATTGAACAAACTCTTCTTGTGACTTTTAGCATTTCCTCTGGCCCTTTTAAGTACACAGATCACATCTGCTCATGCATTGATTTCAATAAACTTGCAACAGTTCTTGCACATCTTTAAGAGTAGGAACCACAGTGCTTTAACATCATTCAGCGATTGTTTGCTCAAAATCATATTTGCTCAAAAAAGGACAGGGGAAATGCTAAAGGTCACAAGAAGAGTTTGTTAAATTAATGCACAATTGCAGCGTGAGAAATTTTTTCAGTTATTTTGGATTTTAATGTTAAAATGCAAGCAGGTTGGTAGTTTACATTTTGATTGTGTTTTAAATTTAGACATTTGCGAGGAGAAGCAGTAAGTAGTGCCCACAAGAGCCAGCAGACCACAGGCATGGTCATGTGATGGTTGGAGGTGAGCAGTCAGAGTTCAGCTTTCGCTTCAAAGTGACGTGTGTAGGTTGAAGCTGAACTTGAGATAGCTCCTTGACCGATTCAACTGTCTAACACAGAAGCTCTGACCATCAAAAGCCCTATCAAAACAACTGTTTGTCAATTCAAATCTAAAATATCCAGACATTCTTCGGCAGACTTTAGTCTGATAGCAAGTACAATTCTGAATTTGGGAAAGGAAGTTACCCAATTAGCCAATATTGGGATTGTCAGAAAGGTTTGTTCCTGTGCTTCCTAGCACTTTGTGCAATCTAACTCCATGTCCGCTGACAACATTCAAATGCAGCACTGATTTTCACATGCTCGCAATTTCAATCCGAGATAATGTTGCATTTTTAACTGGAGTCGGTCCCTGGTGATCTGGAAGCAACATGCCCATGATGTCCAACTACCATGCAATCTAGGATCGACATATCCTTGATGTTCAATTTCAATCTAGTGTTCTATTTCTCTAGCTGTTTTAGAAGATTGGAATTTCTGGTGTTCACGGTGATCCTATCGACCACAATATTTAAATTCACTGGTGATCTAGTCACTCTGATATCCCAACTCCAGTGTAATCTAGAAGCTATCTAACTGTAGCGGTCAATATACCTGACAATCTAAAGCTTATTCTTCATGCTATTCAGTTTTATTGATCGCTTCGAAGCCTTGCACCTATGGCAAATAGTTGCTCCGGTGATTATTGGCGATGCCTATCTATAATATACATGTAACATATTCAAAGTCTGGCATCATCTCGTGTAACCTTCCTGTTTATCACACTCACTTTCAGTGTCATGATTTATTTGTCATGTTTTTCCACCAGACCCTGGTGCCATGCCTGGGCATTACTGTAAGGCATGTATACTGGCTATTATACTTGCCTTTCAATCCTCCCAATATTAAGTGGCACTGCAGCTACTCCAAGCTCAGTTTCCCAGGTCAGTTATTCTGGATGGCACTGTGGGTAAGATTTCTTTAAATTTTACATTTAGTTTTAACTTTCTTGGGCCTCCCTATTGATACATTTTGTTTTAAATGTTTTTTTCTGCCTTCCTGCCATCATGCCATTCCCCCCACCCTCCTGCTGTGTCCTCTTTGGTCTCTGGCCTGCCTGACCTCGTTGCCACTGCTCGTGGGTGTCCTGGCTCCCTGGTACTGCTGCATACTCTTCGGTCCCTAGTCTGCCTGTTCTATCAGGCTCCACCGGCTGCCCTGTGTCGGCTGCATGATCCTCACTGGTTTCCCAGCACTAGCCTGCGAGGGGAGGAAGGGGAGAAGAGATTACCGTGAAGCAAGTGGGAGGGGAGGATGAAGGGGGGGGTTATAGCACAATAACCACATTAAAAGAAAGACTTGCATTTATATAGCGCCTTTCACAACCACTGGACATCTCAAAGTGCTTTACAACCAATGAAGTACTAGTTTCCCAGCTTAAGTCATTCAGGTCAGGCTGATGGAACTGGAAAGGAGATGAATGTGGGACAGAGATGGCACAAAGGATGAGAGGTAATGTGAAGGAAGTGATAGGAGAGGAGGCAGATGTGGGGCAAGACCCCAATCCCCTTTGTGGGTATCATGTGATACGGAGCAAAGTTGGGTAAATGGAGTTGAGGTGTAGGTCAGCATTGATCTACTTGACTAGTGGAACAGACTAGAGGGGCTGAATGGCCTACTCCTGAATTGTTCCCGTGTTGTTTCCACTGTCTGCCTGCTTCCTATTTAGATCTCTCCCCTCACTCAGAACCCAAACTCTGGTCTGTGGCTCAAAATTACAGGCTCTGGAACGGGAGGAATCAGGGCCACAGGTGGCTGGTGGTCTTCATTTTTTTTATAAAGTTATCATAACATCAGGCTAAAGGTCATTTGATTATCAAAAGGAGCAAGGTACTAAATACCTATATCTCCTGATTCCATCATAGAGCAGTTGTTTTTATTAGGAGCCATTAATGTCTAAAATCACAACAAATTCAATCTAAACTATTTCCATTATCCAGCACTAATATGGTGTCCATTAACTAGCATATAACACTTATTGTTTGTATTGATTTTGAAAACATTATACAAGTGATGGGCACTTTGGAACAGAAATTCATCTGTGCCCTGTTCTTAATGAATTAGTTAATGGTATGGCTGAGATTCCTCTGCACTATTTTAATGAAGTCATTAACCTGTTTATAATAACTTGTCTATAGTGCTGAACAGAGAAATATCAGCTCATAGGGGTAACCAATTTGTTAGAGTGTGAAGGAATTTCTACTCCTTTATGTGCTCCAAAACAATAATTACTGCTTTTGTTGTTTCTCATCTAGAATTTTCATGATTTAAAATGGACTATAACTGTTCCGGCTGCCTTGAAACCAGCTTTGTAACAGACCTGCCATCATAAAGCACAACCACCTCATCTATCACTGAACACTGCATTTTAGACTTTATTGGCTGCCTGCTGGCTTAGAGTACCACTTTGCTGTGCTAGTTTGCAAGCTTAGAAATATATCCAGCCTGCATAACTGCCATGCTTACCAAGGCCTCACTGTTACATGAACGTAACATAAAATTAGCAGCTGATTGATCCCATGGCTCTATTTCAAAGAAGAGCAGGGGAGTTATCCCAGGTGTCTTGGCCATATTTATCCCTCAATCAACATCGCAAAAACAGATCATCTGGTCATTATCACATTATTACATTGCCTGCCATGTTTGCGACATTACAATAGTGACTACAAAATAAAGTACCTCATTGGCTGTAAAGTGCTTTGAGACATCCTGAGGCTGTGAATGGCGCTATATAAATACAATTCTTTCTTGTTATTTATTCGGGTACTTGCCATTTTCAATTTCTAATGGAACATTTAATTTTTGTTTGCTGAAATCCAAATATGGCTGTTATTAACAGAGTCTAGCAGCTACGAGGATGGGGGGGTGGGGGGCGCATCTAATTGCCTGGCAGTCCAGTGGGGGTTCTACACTTACCCAAACCTTCTAATGATGGATATAGATTGGTTCTCTCCTTGGGTTTTCACAGACCAGTCAAGCTGTGTCGAAGAAGAAGGATGGGGTGCTAAAAGAGTGCCGTGTGTCCAATGTCTGCTAATTCCATTGTGGTCTATGTGCCCATTTTTGTTGCCCTAGTGGTGAGTGTGTGTCTGCCCTCTGCTTGCTGGGAGTGGGGGCCAGGAACATGTAAATCCAGATTAATTATTGCGTTCAATTTTACAATTACTCCAATTTTAAGGCATTAAAGCTGATGCCCCCCCCCCAAAAAAAAACCTTTCTCTGATCTTCATTTTCCCTTTCCTACTACATAGAGCCCTATCGTAATATTACAACCATCTCCAGTTTCAAACAGCATCTATTTATATATGTTTTACTTTGTACAGTTTCTTTTTTACATAACTACTTTCTTTTTCAATTGATTCACAGTGATTCTTTATATATATTTTTATTGATAATTGCCTTTTACCTACTTCCCCTAGGGATTAAAAATTGCTCTATTTTTAGTAATCTGTTTACCGGAGTAAACACAAGGCTAGTGCTACACCGCACACAAGAACCAAAGTTTTCTCAGGTTAAACCGACTGACCAATTTACTCACAATTGAGTAGAATATGAAGCACAAAAGAATTCAGAAAATACTGTTGAGTACAATATCGAACAATAATATAATCAGCCAATCCATAATACATTACTTACCCTTTTGATAACTCTTCTTGAAGAAAGCTAGTCGTCGTCTTTTCTGTTCTTGTTATTGCAAGATTTATTTTTTTGGACAACCATCGGTATTTGTGTCAATTGGAATTGAAACATGATGTACATAATCTAAACCACATGTTATGGAGTCTTCCATCTGACTAAACCCCAGAACTCAGACAAACTGCTGAGTGGAAAAATCATCAGTTTTTATCCTGCTATTTCTTTTGACGTCAAGATTTCAGGTGACTCGCGCTATCTTTTTAGCAAAGGATGATGCTTGTAGATGAATTGCTGGTCAAACAGATGTTGCCCCCTACTTAGATTCAATTAAACACAATCGACAGAATACACATTTATATACGTGATAGCAACATACTTGTGTCTGTTCATATAAATGTCATGCATGATTCCAGTCAAACAGATGTGTTCGCTATTCCGCAATGAATAAAGAACAAGCCAATAAAAATATAGGAAATAAAAATGTAAGAAAAAGTCATTGATGAGAAAAAAACATTTGATACATTAAAGCTTGTCCTTCCAACACTTGGACTCACGCCATCCACCTGCAGCTTGAACTCCCCTTATGACTTTAATTTCAAGTTTACTTGACGGATTGCTCCAAACATTATCATTCGTTGAGTAAACTTGCCTTTCATCAACTACATTTATTTATTCTTGTCTGATTGGCCTGACCTACCTTGAAGTGATATTCTGGGATCACAATTTATACCATTTAATATTAATCCTTAATATTCTTTCTATACTTTAAAGGTTAATCTTCTCCTTAGCAGCACAACAATACATTGTGCATTACATGTTATAATCCTCCAGTCCTTGTCTTATCCACTTTAACATGGCACAATATACCACAACAATAGTAGCCCCAAAATTCCTGCCTTTTTAAAGCAGTGCATTTCCAGCAGAGGCAGAAATTTGAACGAAAACTTGGATCATCTGGATTTGTGCCCCGTTTAGAGTATGATCTAAATTCACTGAGGGTGCCAGGGGGGATGGGGATGTGGGGGTGGGGGGGGGGGGGGGGGAGCAGAATAGATGCCCAACCCCAATGTGGCAGAAATATGGAAATGCTGGGATAATGACATTGTGACAATGCTTCCCGAATCCCATAATTTCTGCCCTCACAAAATAAGCCTGTATAAAGCAGGAACACTTTGGTTTGAACCAACTGGTGACCAATGTCTTGTTTGTCAGGACATGCCAGTTCATCTATTTTAACGTAGGAATTGTACATCCCACCCAGCTCCCAGTCGATGTCTGTGTGCCTTCTGTAGTTGCACAAGTCCTTTCTCTGCACTTTTTTTAAGTGACAATAATGGAGACATCTTTACACAAGCCAGGGTGAAGGACCATCCGTATACAATGCTAGCCTCAAATACATGACTAATCAGTTATTGATCATAGAGACTATCTTTTGTAATAATGATACAATATCACACGATCCGTAATTTTAATGAATTTGTGGATTTTAATGGATTGTCTCAGACAATATTTATGCCTCAACTGACATCACTTAAATAGATTATCTGCTCATTACCACATTGCAGTTTGTGGGTTCTTGCTGTGCACTAATGGACTGCTGTGTTTCCTACATTACAACAGTGACTATATTTTAAATGTACTTCATTGGCTGTAAAGTGCTTTGGGATGCCCTGAGGTCGTGAAAGGTGCTATATAAATGCAAGTTTGTTTGTTCGTTTGTTCAGCAATCATGTGTACCACAATATTCTAGCTACTGGCTCTTGCGGTGCGAAAGGAAGACTGTCTGCTTCTGTTGCTGATGACACCCTTATGGAGAACCAGCAATGAGGCAGAGCAGAGGTATAATGATGCACATACTACTACCAGCATTAAAATAAAGCATTGGAATGCTAAAAGTTTAGTTCCAGTGCCTTGATTGATCAGGTGCGTCAGTAGGCCCCCAGTAATGTGTCAAGGGCGGGGTGGGGAAACCATTCAAAGAAAGGACTACACAGACACCATCAGCCTAAGAATACCAACATTGCACTTCCCCCTTGTGCCCACATCTCTTCTCCGCTGTCCTATTCTAATGCTCCTTCCAGGTGCATGAGAGGTTGACAGCTGTACTGTCCTAGTACGAGCCTTTTGGAAATAAGGTAGCTCCTTCGCTGCCAGGGTCACAGAGTCCTGGGATGGACCCATGGCTGATTGCCTCCCTGGAATGGCTGTAGGGTCAATAACTAGAGGGCACAGATTTAAGGTGATTGGCAAAAGAACCAGAGGTGACATGAGAAAAAACTTTCTTACACTGGTTAGGATTTGGAATGCACTGATAGGGTGGTGGATACAGATTCATTAGTAGCCTTCAAAAGGGAATTGAATAAATACTTGAAGAGGAGTGGGACTAACTAGCTTGCTCTTTGAAAGAGCCGACACAGACTCGATGGGTCAAATGGCTTCTTTCTGTGTATACTATTCACCGATTCTATGAATGAACTTGAGAGCAGCCTGGGTCTGCCCCTATTGTGACACATGTGAAGCTGCCTGTAGGGACTGGAAGGAGTGCAGACATGTGTTGCCAGCCTGAGGAAGAGCCACCAAAGACGAGCGCCCTTCTGCCATCCCACTGATACTGGGTACTGGGCCCCGGATTGGACTGAAAATAAGTGGCCCGCAAACCTGATGGTTGTCGTGAGGCCCTGGAAACCTTGAGGGATGACACTCTGAAGATCTTAGAACCAGCTTGTGATTGTTCTCCCCAAAACATCTCCCAAGGCTAGAAGATAGGTGGTCATTGCCTGCAGGCTGCAGGGACTGACTGGTCTGGAGACTTCCCTATTAGTGGGGACAAATGCCGATGTTCCTGGAGCTGCTCCTTGCTCCAAGTAGTGCTGCCTAGTTCAAAAGCCCATTCTGATGGTGTCACAGAGGGTGGCTTTGGCCTCCACAGTCAGCTAGCCAATTGCCGCACATTCTGGGAGATGCTGCGTAGCATCTGACATTCAGCCAGCAGGACCCCTGAGCTCATAAAAACAGATAGTAAAAGCTTTTACCGATATATAAAAAGGAAAAGAGTGACTAAAGTAAATGTTGGTCCTTTAGAAGATGAGAAGGGGGATTTAGTAATGGGAAATGTGGAAATGGCTGAGACCTTAAACAATTATTTTGCTTCGGTCTTCACAGTGGAAGACACAAAAACCATGCCAAAAATTGCTGGTCACGGGAATGTGGGAAGGGAAGACCTTGAGACAATCAATCACTATCGCTAGGGAGGTAGTGCTGGACAGGCTAATGGGACTCAAGGTAGACAAGTCCCCTGGTTCTAATGAAATGCATCCCAGGGTATTAAAAGAGATGGTGGAAGTTATAGCAGATGCATTCGTTATAATATACCAAAATTCTCTGGACTCTGGGGAGGTACCAGTGGATTGGAAAGCAGCTAATGTAACGCCTCTGTTTAAAAAAGGGGGCAGACAAAAGGGAGGTAACTATAGACCGGTTAGTTTAACATCTGTAGTGGGGAAAATGCTTGAAGCTATCATTAAGGAAGAAATAGCGGGACATCTAGATCGGAATAGTGCAATCAAGCAGACGCAACATGGATTCATGAAGGGGAAATCATGTTTAACTAATTTACTAGAATTCTTTGAGGATATAACGAGCATGGTGGATAGAGGTGTACCGATGGATGTGGTGTATTTAGATTTCCAAAAGGCATTCGATAAGGTGCCACACAAAAGGTTACTGCAGAAGATAAAGGTACGCGGAGTCAGCGGAAATGTATTAGCATGGATAGAGAATTGGCTGGCGAACAGAAAGCAGAGAGTCGGGATAAATGGGTCTTTTTCCGGTTGTAAATCGGTGGTTAGTGGTGTGCCACAGGGATCGGTGCTGGGACCACAACTGTTTACAATATACATAGATGACCTGGAAGAGGGGACAGAGTGTAGTGGAACAAAATTTGCAGATGACACAAAGATTAGTGGGGAAGCGGGTTGTGTAGATGACACAGAGAGGCTGCAAAGAGATTTAGATAGGTTAAGCGAATGGGCTAAGGTTTGGCAGATGGAATACAATGTCGGAAAATATGAGGTCATCCACCTTGGAAAAAAAAACAGTAAAAGGTAATATTATTTGAATGGGGAGAAATTACAACATGCTGCGGTGCAGAGGGATCTGGGGGTCCTTGTGCATGAATCCCAAAAAGTTAGTTTGCAGGTGCAACAGGTAATCAGGAAGGCGAATGGAATGTTGGCCTTCATTGCAAGAGGGATGGAGTACAAAAGCAGGGAGATCCTGCTGCAACTGTACAGGGTATTGGTGAGGCCGCACCTGGAGTACTGCTTGCAGTTTTGGTCACCTTACTTAAGGAAGGATATACTAGCCTTGGAGGGGGTACAGAGATGATTCACTAGGCTGATTCTGGAGATGAGGAGGTTACCTTATGATGATAGATTGAGTAGACTGGGTCTTTATTCGTTGGAGTTCAGAAGGATGAGGGGTGATCTTATCGAAACATTTAAAATAATGAAAAGGATAGACAAGATAGAGGCAGAGAGGTTGTTTCCACTGGTCGGGGAGACTAGAACTAGGGGGCACAGCCTCAAAATATGGGGGAGCCAATTTAAAACTGAATTGAGAAGGAATTTCTTCTCCCAGAGGGTTGTGAATCTGTGGAATTCTCTGCCCAGGGAAGCAGTTGAGGCTAGTTCATTGAATGTATTCAAATCACAGATAGATAGATTTTTAACCAATAAGGGAGTAAAGGGTTATGGGGAGCGGGCGGGTAAGTGGAGCTGAGTCCACGGCCAGATCAGCCATGATCTTTTTAAATGGCGGAGCAGGCTCGAGGGGCTAGATGGCCTACTACTGTTCCTAATTCTTATGTTCTTATGTTCTGAGTCTGCAGGCTCCCGAGCGGAGGATTGTTGTTGCCTGAGCTGCTGTTCAGTGCTGACCAGCTCCATTTCCTCCTGACTCCTCTGGCTGCCCTGTGCTCAGGCAATGGTGAGTCCCCACCACACTGACTCCCTTCGGGTGACTCTCTGGTGGTTGAGAGCGACAGGGCAAACAATGTAGTGGGTGATGAGATGCTGGGGTGTGTCAGGGACGAGGGCCCTGTTAATTTTTCTCCCTGATCTTCCAGCCCCCTGTGCTGCTTCCTCTGTTCTAAAATCTGTCAGGAAGGAACAAGCCAAGAGGTTAACGAAGGTCTTGGGGTATGCTTGCAAGAAGGCTGACTGTGCTTCCGCCACAGAGCAGAGAAAAGCACATTGTGACCACAAACCAACAGTGGGCACCGTGCCACCCTCTTATCCATCGGCCACAGCCTCGGCAGAGCACCTCCCCCAGTACAGCTTCCCTCGTGCGGTCAGCAAACAAATGTCAAGTGGGCCCTCCCTACCAACCCGCCTCTCCCTGGCATGATGGCCATTTTCCGCCTGCAGAAAAAATACAGACAGCATGAAATGCAGCCCACTCAGCGCATGAGGTTAGCATTGAAAGAGAAAGGGATGCTGCGGGCTTGAAGGAGGCAACGGCATGGGATGAGAATGATCGAATGTTAAGGCTACATGAGAGACTGTGAGGGTTCAAAGAAGGACTGGGAAATGGCCTTCAACTGCTGGTGTGGGGCAGCTGAACTATACTGTGAAGGAGAAGAGTGACAATGTCGATCAGAGGATACGGCAGAGCACTCGGAGCCCACCCCTGGCTCATATCTTACCTTGACTATCCTTGTCAGATTATTAAGCTTCTTTCTCCATTGCAAAGGTTTCCAGGGAGCAACAAAAGGAGTATTAATAGCCACCTCCTCTCACATGGTGAGCTGCCACCCACCCCAAATGTGGTAACTCTCTTCTGCCTGATTTCTAAAATCTCTACATCACTTTGTTGACAATTAGCCTCCATGGGTTCTGAGTTTGAATGAGCCATAAACTAGACTTTTTGCTGCCTTCTTATAAGCAGAAAATCCTATGTCCAGAACAGCTCCCTACGAGTACACTGCCACTTTATCCCAGTTTTGTCAGCCTGTCATGCCGCTGGAAAGGTGTTAAACAGCCAAGAAATGAATAGGTTTCAAGCATTATACACCATTAAAGGTGCTAAAACTGCAAGCAGAGAAATGGCCCCCTGATCTAAAGGTGATATTGCAGGCAAAAATTTGCCAGGCTATGGGGAAAGAGCAAGGGAGTGGGATTAATCAGATAGCTCGTTCATAGAGCCGGCATGATGGACTGAATGGCCTCCTTCTGTGCTGTATGATTCTATGGTATAAACACAACCAGGGAGCAAAAACTCACCATACCTTGGGATGTTTTACTATGTTAAAGGTGCTATATAAATGAAAGTTTTTGTTGGTGTTATACCAGGATGCAGGAATTAGCCACTGGTAAGCCCAGAGCAGATCATTGCACCAATGCCACAAAGAAAGATAAACTGGCTCTGTGCTCAACTGTTGGATTGGAGGGATCTGATAGAAACATAGAAACATAGAAACATAGAAAATAGGTGCAGGAGTAGGCCATTCGGCCCTTCTAGCCTGCACCGCCATTCAATGAGTTCATGGCTGAACATGCAACTTCAGTACCCCATTCCTGCTTTCTCACCATACCCCTTGATTCCCCTAGTAGTAAGGACTTCATCTAACTCCTTTTTGAATATATTTAGTGAATTGGCCTCAACAACTTTCTGTGGTAGAGAATTCCACAGGTTCACCACTCTCTGGGTGAAGAAATTCCTCCTCATCTCGGTCCTAAATGGCTTCCCCCTTATCCTTAGACTGTGTCCCCTGGTTCTGGACTTCCCCAACATTGGGAACATTCTTCCTGCATCTAACCTGTCTAACCCCGTCAGAATTTTAAACGTTTCTATGAGGTCGCCTCTCATTCTTCTGAACTCCAGTGAATACAAGCCCAGTTGATCCAGTCTTTCTTGATAGGCCATCCCGGGAATCAGTCTGGTGAACCTTCGCTGCACTCCCTCAATAGCAAGAATGTCCTTCCTCAGGTTAGGAGACCAAAACTGTACACAATACTCCAGGTGTGGCCTCACCAAGGCCCTGTACAATTGTAGCAACACCTCCCTGCCCTTGTACTCAAATCCCCTCGCTATGAAGGCCAACATGCCATTTGCTTTCTTAACCGCCTGCTGTACCTGCATGCCAACCTTCAATGACTGATGTACGATGACACCCAGGTCTCTTTGCACCTGCCCTTTTCCTAATCTGTCACCATTCAGATAATAGTCTGTCTCTCTGTTTTTACCACCAAAGTGGATAACCTCACATTTATCCACATTATACTTCATCTGCCATGCATTTGCCCACTCACCTAACCTATCCAAGTCGCTCTGCAGCCTCATAGAATCCTCCTTGCAGCTCACACTGCCACCCAACTTAGTGTCATCCGCAAATTTGGAGATACTACATTTAATCCCCTCGTCTAAATCATTAATGTACAGTGTAAACAGCTGGGGCCCCAGCACAGAACCTTGCGGTACCCCACTAGTCACTGCCTGCCATTCTGAAAAGTCCCCATTTACTCCTACTCTTTGCTTCCTGTCTGACAACCAGTTCTCAATCCATGTCAGCACACTACCCCCAATCCCATGTGCTTTAACTTTGCACATTAATCTCTTGTGTGGGACCTTGTCGAAAGCCTTCTGAAAGTCCAAATATACCACATCAACTGGTTCTCCCTTGTCCACTCTACTGGAAACATCCTCAAAAAATTCCAGAAGATTTGTCAAGCATGATTTCCCTTTCACAAATCCATGCTGACTTGGACCTATCATATTACCTCTTTCCAAATGCACTGCGATGACATCCTTAATAATTGATTCCATCATTTTACCCACTACCGATGTCAGGCTGACCGGTCTGTAATTCCCTGTTTTCTCTCTCCCTCCTTTTTTAAAAAGTGGGGTTACATTGGCTACCCTCCACTCCATAGGAACTGATCCAGAGTCAATGGAATGTTGGAAAATGACTGTCAATGCATCCACTATTTCCAAGGCCACCTCCTTAAGTACTCTGGGATGCAGTCCATCAGGCCCTGGGGATTTATCGGCCTTCAATCCCATCAATTTCCCCAACACAATTTCCCGACTAATAAGGATTTCCCTCAGTTCCTCCTCCTTACTAGACCCTCTGACCCCTTTTATATCCGGAAGGTTGTTTGTGTCCTCCTCAGTGAATACCGAACCAAAGTACTTGTTCAATTGGTCCGCCATTTCTTTGTTCCCCGTTATGACTTCCCCTGATTCTGACTGCAGGGGACCTACGTTTGTCTTTACTAACCTTTTTCTCTTTACATATCTATAGAAACTTTTGCAATCCGTCTTAATGTTCCCTGCAAGCTTCTTCTCGTACTCCATTTTCCCTGCCCTAATCAAACCCTTTGTCCTCCTCTGCTGAGTTCTAAATTTCTCCCAGTCCCCGGGTTCTCTGCTATTTCTGGCCAATTTGGATGCCACTTCCTTGGCTTTAATGCTATCCCTGATTTCCCTTGATAGCCACGGTTGAGCCACCTTCCCTTTTTTATTTTTACGACAGACAGGAATGTACAATTGTTGTAGTTCATCCATGCGGTCTCTAAATGTCTGCCATTGCCCATCCACAGTTAACCCCTTCAGTATCATTCGCCAATCTATCCTAGCCAATTGACGCCTCATACCTTCAAAGTTACCCTTCTTTAAGTTCTGGACCATGGTCTCTGAATTAACTGTTTCATTCTCCATCCTAATGCAGAATTCCACCATATTATGGTCACTCTTCCCCAAGGGGCCTCGCACAACGAGATTGCTAATTAATCCTCTCTCATTACACAACACCCAGTCTAAGATGGCCTCCCCCTAGTTGGTTCCTCGACATATTGGTCTAAAAAACCATCCCTTATGCACTCCAGGAAATCCTCCTCTACCGTATTGCTTCCAGTTTGGTTAACCCAATCTATGTGCATATTAAAGTCACCCATTATAACTGCTGCACCTTTATTGCACGCACCCCTAATTTCATGTTTGATGCCCTCCCCAACATCACTACTACTGTTTGGAGGTCTGTACACAACTCCCACTAACATTTTTTGTCCTTTGGTATTCTGCAGCTCTACCCATATAGATTCCACATCATCCAAGCTAATGTCCTTCCGAACTATTGCCTTAATTTGCTCCTTAACCAGCAATGCTACCCCACCTCCTTTTCCTTTTATTCTATCTTTCCTGAATGTTGAATACCCCTGGATGTTGAGTTCCCAGCCCTGATCATCCTGGAGCCACGTCTCCGTAATCCCAATCACATCATATTTGTTAACATCTATTTGCACAGTTAATTCATCCACTTTATTGCGGATACTCCTTGCATTAAGACACAAAGCCTTCAGGCTTGTTCTTTTAACACCCTTTGTCCTTTTAGAATTTTGCTGTACAGTGGCCCTTTTTGTTCTTTGCCTTGGGTTTCTCTGCCCTCCACTTTTCCTCATCTCCTTTCTGTCTTTTGCTTTTGCCTCCTTTTTGTTTCCCTCTGTCTCCCTGCATTGGTTCCCATCCTCCTGCCATATCAGTTTAAATCCTCCCCAACAGCACTAGCAAACACTCCCCCTAGGACATTGGTTCCGGTCCTGCCCAGGTGCAGACCGTCCGGTTTGTACTGGTCCCACCTCCCCCAGAACCGGTTCCAATGCCCCAGGAATTTGAATCCCTCCCTGTTGCACCACTGCTCAAGCCACGTATTCATCTGCGCTATCCTGCGATTCCTACTCTGACTATCACGTGGCACTGGTAGCAATCCCGAGATTACTACTTTTGAGGTCCTACTTTTTAATTTAGCTCCTAGCTCCTTAAATTCGTTTCGTAGGACCTCATCCCTCTTTTTACCTATGTTGTTGGTACCAATGTGCACCACGACAACTGGCTGTTCTCCATCCCTTTTTAGAATGTCCTGCACCCGCTCCGAGACATCCTTGACCCTTGCACCAGGGAGGCAACATACCATCCTGGAGTCTCGGTTGCGGCCGCAGAAACGCCTATCTATTCCCCTCACCATTGAATCCCCAATCACTATTGCTCTCCCACTCTTTTTCCTGCCCTCCTGTGCAGCAGAGCCAGCCACGGTGCCATGAACTTGGCTGCTGCTGCCCTCCCCTGATGAGTCATGCCCCTCAACAGTACCCAAAGCAGTGTATCTGTTTTGCAGGGGGATGACCACAGGGGACTCCTGCACTACCTTCCTTGCACTGCTCTTCCTGTTGGTCTTCCATTCCCTATCTGGCTGTGGACCCTTTCCCTGTGGTACGACCAACTCGCTACACGTGATACTCACGTCATTCTCAGCATCGTGGATGCTCCAGAGTGAATCCACCCTCAGCTCCAACTCCGCAACGCGGTCTGTCAGGAGCTGGAGGCGGATACACTTCCCGCACACGTAATCGTCAGGGACACCGGAAGTGTCCCTGAGTTCCCACATGGTACAGGAGGAGCATAACACCCGACTGAGCTCTCCTGCCATGACTTAACCCTTATATACACTTAAATTGGCAACAACAGTGTTAAAAGTTACTGACTGATATAGAAGAGAAAAAAGAAAAACTACTCACCAATCACCAGCCAATCACTTACCCTCTTGGCTGTGACGTTACCTTTTGATTTCTTTCTACTTCTTTTTTGCCTTCTCCCTGTAGCTGCACAAGTCCCGCCTTTTATCGGCCTCTCCACGCACCTCCTCGACGCTGGGCCCCGGACTCCCTGCTGTGCCTTTTATAGGCCTCTCCACGCACCTCCTCGACGCTGCTCCCGACTGCCGCCGACGCTGGGCCCCGGACTCCCTGTTGTGACTTTTATAGGCCTCTCCACGCACCTCCTCGACGCTGCTCCCGACTGCCGCCGACGCTGGGCCCCGGACTCCCTGTTGTGCCTTTTATAGGCCTCTCCACGCACCTCCTCGACGCTGCTCCCGACTGCCGCCGACGCTGGGCCCCGGACTCCATGTTGTGACTTTTATAGGCCTCTCCACGCACCTCCTCGATGCTGCTCCCGACGCTGGGCCCCGGACTCCCTGCTGTGCCTTTTATAGGCCTCACCACGCACCTCCTTGACACTGCTCCCGACTGCCGCCGACGCTGGGCCCCGGACTCCCTGCTGTGCCTTTTATAGGCCTCTCCACGCACCTCCTCGACGCTGCTCCCGACTGCCGCCGACCCCATCAGGCTCCAGGGATTTGAAACACTCTACCTGTGCTGCGGCTATCATTATGGACAGCAACTGTTTACATGCTGTCCATTGTAACAACAGGGTATGAAACATGTCCACTGGTAGATTCTCGGCGAAGTGGTGAGTCTTGAAATTGGCACTGTGTGCACTGAGAAATATTTATCCTTTACGTGAAATGCATTGAGCAACTTTGAGGTTTTTGGTGTGAACCAAAAATGGGCCAATCTGAACTACTGTTGGTACAGAGTTCACTGTAGTGATTATCCCTATGTAGTTAGGACTTGTACTGCATGGGTCAAATGTAAAGAGCAGACAGATATTTACTTCAATCATAATCTGTGCATGCAGATATTACTGTCATATATTGGATTCCATGGACAACTTGCCAGCAAGTAAATGTATCAGCAAATAAGCTCTCTAATGACATTCCAAAGAAAGCTCTACAAAGCAGCATGGTATTTTTGGCTTCAATTGTGTGCTGCGCTGATCTTCTCAGGCTGCTGGCTGACTGTGCGTCATCCCATTCTGAACGAATGAGCGAATTAATTTTTCCAGTCATGTGTTTTGTACTCACAGATACTTTAAGTAAGTATCCAAATTGCTATAAATTAGTAATTCTCACAACAACTTGCATTTATAAAATTTGACACCAAGCCAGATGAGGAGCTATTACGTCAGGTGTGGTCACAGATGTGGGTTTTAAGGAGCGTCTTAATGGAGGAGAGAAAGGTAAAGAGGCGGAGAGGTTTAGGAAGGTAGTTCCAGAGCTTAGGGACTTGGCAACTGAAGGCACGGAGTGATTAAAATCAGGGTGTGCAAGAGGCCAGAAGTGTTGAAGCGCACAGATCTAGGAGGGTTGTAGAGCTGGAGGAGATTACAGAGATAGGGAGGGGCGAGGCCATGGAGCAATTTGAAAACAAGGATGAGAATTTTAAAATCGAGGCATTGCCAATGTAGGTCAGTGAACACGGGGTGATGGGTGAACGGGACTTCATGCAAGTTACGATATGGGCAGCAGAATTTTGGATGAGCTCAAGTTTATGGAAGGTGCAGAGTGGGAGGCTGGACTGGAGAACATTGGAATAGTTGTGTCTAGAGGTAACAAAGGCATGGATGGGGGTTTCAGCAGCAGATGTGCTGAGGAAGGGATGGAGACTGGTGATGTTGGGGAGGCGGTATGGAGATGGAGTAGATATAGCGCTCCTTCTAGTCCTGTGTAGAATTGTGTAATGGATGGCCAGTATAAACAGGGTAAATAAGATCTTCTATTATAAATCAGTGCAGATCCACATCTGTACATTATCCAGAAATATGGTGAGGTTAGAATGTTGCAAATTAGTTCTCTTTTGTTGCATATGACATTAAATTTCCACAGAGTATAATTTTTGGCGTGACTGCGTGATGTTAAACATATGGCACAGACTGCTAAGGAAGTGCATTACTCAAAGAATTCAGTGCAAAGAAGAGGATATGTTCCGAGCTGCTAACCGCTGTGAAACATTACGCAATCCATTTACACCAACGATATGTTGATTCTTTTGATTGTTGTTGAGCTACACCACATAGCCACTTAGACAGTCTGTAATGTATTTACCATAATTAAATGACTGCGCAGCTTCCTAGCATGTAGCTTATGCATCCTGGGAAATTGCAAAATAATGACAAATTTTTGATTGTACAGAAAATGTAATTGTGGCAAAATTGCTGGTTGGAGGTGGGAAATCGCCTGTTGAGATTTAGGCAAACAGTTCTGCTTTTTGTCAGCTGTAAATATCAGAATAGCAATGTACAGCTCTAAGTTAGTGACTGAATACCAATTACAAAGTATGTAGTAAAACCAAGGACACTGATAGTCTGAAAGTTGAGATTGTAAGAAGTTAGGGGGAAGGTTTAAGCTATGGTATGGTTTTTAATTCAGTTCATATCACATCACCAAATCAGGTCTGATCTGCATACACGCGTGTTCAGTTCACTGTCGGCAACACAAATAGAAAGGTGTCTTCTCCTCCAGGTGCTGTTTTTGTTGGAAAAGATTGGCAGCCTTAATGATAACCATCCCTTGATCATGAGCTAGTTGTGCAATTTGGTTTATCGTGACTTCAAACCATTCCTTAATATCTTCAAACCATGCTCATCTCTGTTTCCCTTCTTATTGTCTTCTTTCCCCATATTAACAGTTCACACATCAGTTGCCATTGGTATTGGATCTTTCTTTGGGTTATTCATCACAGTGGCTCTCTGTCTGTGCCACTGGCCATTCAACAGTACAAAACGTCCATGTTTCAGTCTCCCATGGGCTGCTGCATGCAAGGTCTATGTTTAACACTTACAAAAAAGCCTTTGAGTATATTTCATCATCTTGATGCATCTTGTTGTGTGGAGCTGTTGGTTGGGAAGCAGCTTTGCAAGGTATTAATGGCTTGTTTTACTATTGCTACTTATCTTTAACGGTATAGTCACAGCACATGTTTAGCATCAGTGTGATTTAAGCTTCACACAAATGCTAAACTTATGTAGTATAAATTGGGTGTGAATACCCAAACTAATTGTGAAGCAAAGCCAAGCGAGGCTCTCTCCTCTTTTCTTTACTATCAGGTAGGGCCTTAATACCAGATTAGAGTTGTATTTATACTATCATCAGTGAAAAGTGAAACCGCCTGACTGATGCTACAGCTGCAGGGGCCGAAATTGGCCACCGCCCGAAACAAATCGCACCCAGTGTTTTCAATGTGTTCCATCCGCCCCAATGCATGAGAATCAAGAGAAATTCAGCACTTTGTGCTTTTTTTTGAAGCGGGGCGGAAGTGGAGGCGGGTCGGAGTAGCTGACGCTCAAAGTCATCAGCGCCGCGCTGCTGATGTCATCACACTGGCATGTCACAATGTCCCTCCCCTTCAGTTACTGCGAACTCTGCAGCCACTTCAGTGGCAAACACTGGACCATCAGGGAGGGTTTCAGCCGGGCCAGCTGGCAGCGCGACCTCCCCTTTAAGGGCGGCCACAAAAGCTGTCAGTGGCACCGACCGGCCACGGGGCCATTTTCAAATGAGGCAATTTCGGGAAGGGGTCAGCGCGTGCACGACATGGCGGGAAACGGGCGGAGCGGTCCCCTACATCGCTCCAAAACTGAGGAAGGGCAATTTCTAAAATGGCGGCCCCTCTGTGGCGACCCGGTGGCCAGTCCACACTGACCCATGGCCTCTGCTTTCCGGCGGCCACAGGCAATTTTGGCCCCGCAATGTCAATGCAACCTAAATCCCTTAAGCACAATTACCAGTTACTGTTAAGGTATGTGAAATGGTCAACAGTTTTGTTGCCTGCTGCAGTTTATAAACTACTGTAAGCTAATTACACATCTTGCTTCATTTTCAGTTAGTTTCTAGTGATTCATTTTTTATTCCGTTAAATTGAAATTGATGATTTTGATGATTAAGTTGGTTTCAAGTAAGGAATAGATGTAGTCTAAAGTCCAGATTTTCCTCTTCAGCATGAATGCTCTGGAAATATGGTGATGCAGACCTTCTACCCACTTGACTGCTGAGGTTTCTTGGATCAGCCTATTTTGAATATCCTGTTTGAGTACTTGGCGTTGTCCATGCCCTCTGACTGGGAGCTCACCTATTTGGGCAGTGGGAAATGGTAAGCCCAGGCATCATCACCAATGTTTTTACTTGAAACCAGCATTGAAAATCTTTCCAATATGCCTGGAAGGTTGACTACACGGCTCAGAGGCAGCAGTGGTAGTGTTGTTGGGCCAAATAAGGCAGAGAAGAGGTGCTCTGTTTGGGGCCTGAGCAAAGAAAGCCCTCAAAAGGAAGTGCTCAGACCCAGTGGGAGGAGTTGGCCAGAGCAGTCAGTGCCAACCTCACGCACACCAACTCAATGCCACAAAGAATTTACTAAATCAGACAAGGTAAGAGGAGCTAGCCACACTTTGCAGCAGTGCACTGGACTGAGCATGTCTGCCGCTGACAGCCACCCTCTCCTCATCATGTTGAAGTACTCCATGATATCACCATTAATGCAGGATCTTTCACATGCCCCAGCCTTCACCTGCAAGTGTTCCTTCACTCACCTGCTCGCAGCCCACTGAAAGTCTTATCTGGTATGTAATTGCTTGGTTCACACACATGTCATCACCCGTGTTATGATCTACCTGTTGACACCTCAGTTTGACTGTGTCTCATGGCATTTTCACTCTTTGTATTTTCCTTAAAGAAGAAGACAATCCATAACACAATAGAGATTAGCTATCGGTTGTATCCCGCCACCCCCCACCCCACAACCTCCCCCCCCCTTTCAAGGTGCAGAAAAGTATTGGATTTCCTGGGGAAGCATTTCACCCCTGTATTTAGAAGCCACCTAGATCCTCTTGCAATTTTTTTTTACTTTCACGCCGCTGCCCCTTTAAAAGAACAGATTCACGTGAGGCCCATCATGTGTACTTGACTGAGTGAACTCCTGCTTGTAGTGAGTTGACTGTTTTCTTCATTTGTGTTCTGCTGCCTTGAGCTGTACTTGGTGAACCTACCGTTTTTTTGATAAAAAGCTGCTAATGTCTGAGCGGCCGCTAATTGAGGATGTTGGGGACCGGGGAGCACGTGGGTTTTCCTGTCTGTAGTGAGTCAGATTTAGGAGTGTGGTGCAGGATGGTGTTCCCATGGGAGGATGTAGGATACAGAGAACAACAGGAAAACAGCAGGAGTTTAAAACTGACTTGCTGTCTTTCAGGATATAATCACTTCCTAGAAGGTCTGTATTTTGTTGTTGCTCTGAGCATGGTCTTGCTACCTTTGAAAGGTGTACCATTTTTGACTTCTTTGGGAAAATAAATCTGACAGAAGCAATAATCCTTTATCTTTTCTCAAGCTATTTTTTTTACCAGATCAATCGACTTGTTTGAAAGAGTGAGTTGGGTAGCCAGTGCAAAGCTGTAATTTCAGTTTTGTTGTTCTATAATATATGTCAATCAGATTTCAAGAGAATAGATTTGGGCTCACTAACCCATTTCCTGGAATAACATTTGCAGAGGCTAACATGTTCTTCTCTACTTTAGAATTATTTTCTTCGCAGTTAGCAGGGGTCAACTGTACTAATGAACGAACACTGGGAATAGTTCCGTTATTTGTGATCATTTGTTCTGGGCACCCTCACTGCCCCAGGAAGAGGCACTGAACACCACAAATGATTTTTTTTAAATTATTTGTTCCTGGGATTTGGGCATCATTGGCAAGGCCAGCATTTATTGCCCATCCCTATTTGCCCTTGAGAAGGTGGTGGTGAGCCACTTTCTTGAATCGCTGCAGTCGGTGTGGTGAAGGTACTCCCACAGTGCTGTTAGGGAGTTCCAGGATTTTTACCCAGCGACGCTGAAGGAATGGCGATATACTTCAAAATCAGGATGGTGTGTGACTTGGAGGGGAGCTTTGAGGTGGTGGTACTCCCTTGTGCCTGCTGCCCTTGTCCTTCTAGGTGATAGAGGTCACAGGTATGGGAGGTGCTGCCGAAGAAGCCTTCGCAAGTTGCTGCAGTGCATCTTGTAGATGGTACACACTATAGCCACGGTGCGCCAGTGGCGGAGGGAGTGAATGTTGAAGGTGGTGTATGGGTTGCCAATCAAACGGGCTGCTTTGTCCTGGATGGTGTTGAGCTTCTTGAGTGTCATTGGAGCTGCACTCATCCAGGCAAGTGAAGAGTATTCCATCACACTTCTGACTTGTGCCTTGTAGATGGTGGAAAGGCTTTGGGGAGTCAGGAGGTGAGACACTCGCCACAGAATACTCAACCACTGACTTGCTCTTGTTGCCACAGTATTTATGTGGCTGATTCAGTTAAGTTTCTGGTCAATGGTGACCCCCCCCCAGGATGTTGATGGTGGGGGATTCAGCGATGGTAATGCCACTGAATGTCAAGGGACGGTGGTTGGAGATATTCATTGCTTGGCACTTGGGTGGCATGAATGTTACTTGCCACTTATCAGCCCAAGCCTAAATATTATCTTGCTGTATACGGGCATGGACTGCTTCACTATCTGGGGAATTGCGAATGGCACTGAACACTGTGCAGTCATCAGCGAACATCCTCACTTTTAACCTTATGGTGGAGGGAAGGTCATTGATGAAGCAGCTGAAGATGGGTTGAGAGCATCAGAATGTTGCCACCAGGTATCAAATAACAGAGGTGCTAAGTGGGTATCTTAATGGTTAGAGTGCAGTGCTGTTCAATCAGGCTTTTCCTACATTGTGATTATATGTCGAAAAAATTTTCATTGGCTGTAAAGCATTTTGGGACGTCCTAAGGTGATGAAAGGTACTATTTGAATACAAGTTCTTTCTTTTCTTTCCTTCTTTACTCACTGTATGATGCTTCTCCTCACAGTTGTCTGTGCATACACATAATCGCAGTGTCTATCACTGGGACTGAGAACAGCTGTAACAGTGGTTGTAGACGAAAACTTCAGCTTTGAATTTCAGAGGATTTTGATTTCAGGAATAGTGAAAATTAAACTCTTTTAAATTATTTAGTTGTGGTGGCGCCCTGACTGATAAATCGGAGGGGAACAAAATGGCCTTGTGAGTGACACTATTAGCTGGTCTAGGGACAACAGGTCATTATACTGTCCACTTGCGTCTGGCGCTAGACTAGATTGTTTCATTAAGAAATGCATTATTACTAAGTATCCAAATTAGCATGTTAAATGGAAGGGCCCTGTCGCTTTCGTTGTGTAACAGACTATAATGTGATCTAATACTTTTAGCAACTTTATTTTGATTCAGATTTTTATAAACCCTTGTTTAATTCTGTTTCTTTACTCAGTTTAAAAGTAGTGGAAGGAATGTGTCACAGGTCTTCAGAGAGACGTGCATTTGCTCTCTTGACGGAACAGAATTTGTTCTGTGAGACAAGTGACTGTGCAGTTCCCATTAAAATCATTACAGCGGGAACTGGGGAAATGTCTGTGGCAGACAGGGATCACTTAATACAAGAAGTGATCATTAACACAGAGCACTTCGTGTCTGTTTTAGGTCTGGTGGTATATAGATTCACATAATTCTATTTGTCTCCAAACCTGGACGATTGGCTGCACAAACAGTAATACATGTATTCAATAACCTTAGTTCACAGCTGACAGAGGTTTGTGGTATGGTCTATAACAGGATTGAACTCTTATTGATTTTTCATAAAAGTTTAATAAGATGGTACAGATCAAAAGCTTTGTGGGATCGGCAATAAATTTCTATAGCACTCAACATGTTTTTTTTTAGATATGTAAGAGGAATTAATGCACCAGGAACATGTCGGGATTTAATTTTCTGTAAAATTGAGATTGGATTAGATTAAATTAATTCTGCCAAAGGACAACAAATAAATTTAATGAGTTATTTAAAATGATCAGGTACAAAGGTAATTTTGTACACCTGATAGGCTAGGATATTTATTAGAGTTAACCTTAAGTGGCATCCATTCATGAGCAGATTGAACTCATTTTGCTGCAGTGAAAGTAAAATATGATGCATAAGAACATAAGAACATAAGAATTAGGAACAGCCCCTCGAGCCTGCTCCGCCATTCAATACGATCATGGCTGATCTGATCATGGACTCAGCTCCACTTCCCCGCCCACTCCCCATAACCCCCTATCCCCTTATTGTTTAAGAAACTGTCTATTTCGGTCTTAAATTTATTCAATATCCCAGCTTCCACAGCTCTCTGAGGCAGCAAATTCCACAGATCTACAACCCTCTGAGAGAAGAAATTTCTCATCTCAGTTTTAAATGGACGGCCCCTTATTCTAAGATCATGCCCTCTATTTCTAGTCTCCCCCATCAGTGGAAACATCCTCTCTGCATCCACCTTGTCAAGCTCCCTCATAATCTTATACGTTTCGATAAGATCACCTCTCATTCTTCTGAATTCCAATGAGTAGAGACCCAACCTACTCAACCTTTCCTCATAAGTCAACCCCCTCATCTCCAGAATCAACCTAGTGAACCTTCTCTGAACTGTCTCGAAAGCAAGTATATCATTTCGTAAATATGGAAACCAAAACTGCACGCAATACTCCAGGTGTGGCCTCACCAATACCCTGTACAACTGTAGCAAGACTTCCTTGTTTTTATACTCCATCCCCTTTGCAATAAAGGCCAAGATTCCATTGGCCTTCCTGATCACTTGCTGTATCTGCATACTATCCTTTTGTGTTTCATGCACAAGTACCCCCAGGTCCCGCTGTACTGCAGCACTTTGCAATCTTTCTCCATTTAAATAATAACTTGCTCTTTGATTTTTTTCTGCCAAAGTGCATGACCTTACACTTTCCAACATTATACTCCATCTGCCAAATTTTTGCCCACTCACTGCTTAGAACAAACTTGTTTGTATGTGGGACATTTGTCCATATAAATGGCTGTTCAATATATCTTTTGGAGGTTGCATAAAGCAAATCTAAACTTTACATAGGTTACTGTAGACTCCCAGTGCAGCCAGGTCCTAACTATTTAAACATGCTCCTGTGTCAGTCAGTGGGGTGAGCAGTGTGTTAAAATGTACAATAGCATCCAGTTATAATGATCGATTTGGCCAGTTGCTCAAGTGGTCAGTTTAACCAGCTGATTCCTATACAGATTCCCAGGAGTATTGCGGTGCTCAGCACTGTTGAGCACTCAGGTGTTTAAATTACCAGTTACTGCTTTGAGCGCTCCACTCCAAGTGACAGTTATGAACTAAATGAATGGCACTAAATGAATTTGACTAAAAAAAGAGGAAAGGATGAGAGGAGGGGGAAAGCAATTTGATTAATCAGCTGTTTAAAGTGCTCAGCAGCGCTGATCAGCCGCATTACAGGAATCGAGCACAAACTGATCAGTATAACTAAAGGAAACTCTGTGCGCAGCGTATGACTCAAATTGTATTTGGCTAGCAATATTTAAGCCTTATATCACTACAGTTGGATTCTACAGTAACACCAGTTGGTTACTGTAGCAGTTGATCTTAAAGTCAACACTTGCTCTGTTCACTGGCTCGTAAATTCAAACTCTAGTTTTAAATGATGCTAGTGAGCAGCCCATGTGTTAACTTTGATACCAACTAGCACATTAGCCAGCTGATTCATTCAGCAGATATTCTGCTCACCGTAACATAAGCATGTGTAAACAGGTAGCTACATCAGGAGGCTCTGTAATGATCTTAAAGCTAAGACTACCATCACGCAAGCAAATCTAAAATGTTAAAATGCTGCTCATTGAGATGACAAGCAGTTACATGGCACTAGTTTGTGAAAGCGCTGAAACAATAGTTACTGATTAAATGCTTGGTCACTTCATGTAATCATAATTTCCCTTGAAAATAATGAGCTCAAAAAGTACTGCTGTTAGTTTGGGGATTTTTCTATTGCCAGCATGCAATACTAACACGAAGCTAAATGTGATGGCTGGTGTTATACTGTAGAACAAAAAGTAGCACACTTGAGAGGTTCAGATGAGTCTCTCGTGGTTTATGAGCGCATCTGAATGCCTTGACAGTGGAACAGGTTTGTAAACACTCAGCTTACAGTTGAGGTCCAGGTGAATTACAGATTCTAAGTTGACATTGTGCCAGCATGTGTGAACCATTCATGGATCATTCATATTGCACAGCTGCTTGAGGAAGGGATTGTGCAATACTTCCTGTGGCTTTTCGTGCTGAAGAATCCACCAAATTATATTGTGCACATAACAACAGAGAAGCCCGCTTTTATTCAAAAGTTGTGATTCGTTACCTTGTTCCTGGATTCCCCCGCCCCCTCCCAACATGCCCACATCAGTGATTGGGGGAAGGCTTGTACAAACTAGCAGGCGAACCAATACACCACACTGATACTAAAGCAAAATTCTGCCGATGCTAGAATTCTGAAATAAAAACAGGAAATGCTGGAAACACTCAGCAGGTGAGGGTACCATCTGTGGAGAGAGAAACAGAGTTAACATTTCAGGTCAATGACCCTTCGTCAGAACTGGAAAATGTTAGCGATGTAACAGATTTTAAGCAAGTGTGGGGGCAGGGAAAGCATGAGGAGAGGAAAGAACAAAAGGGAAAATCTATGACAGGGAGGAAGGCAGGAGAGATTAAATGACAAGTGGGATGATGGTGCAAGATGAAAGGGGATGATAATAGGACAAGTATAGAAACAAAAGATGGGTCCAGAGGAGCTGAAAATGGCAAAAGCAAAATCATTACCAGCACCTGATGTCTGAAAAAAATGGGAGCAGTGGTTATGATTAGAAGTTCATGAACTCCATGTTGAATTTGGAAGGCTATAAAATATCTAATTGAAAGATGAGGTGCTGTTCATTGAGCTTCATTAGAACAGTGTAGGAGGCCGAGGCTAGAGAGGTCAGAGTGGGAGCGGGGCGGAGAATTTAAATGATAATACGCCCCACTACTGACCTGAATGGACAGAATGAGTCCACTGGTGGCATGAGAAGGAGATCTTCTCCACCTTTGTTGCAAATGTTTATATTCCTCTCGGGTCATTAGGAAACCCCGGCTCCTAAGGGGGGTCTTGGAGCCTCTAGAGGTTTCAGGACTGCATCCTTGACGACTTCAGCACACAACTGTCAGAGTTGGGACTGCTGCCAATAGACTGCCTATGATGATGATGATGATGAGTGCAGTAACGTAAATGGGGCCTCATCTATACACAAACCCAAACTCAACAAGAGAATAATTTGAGATCGCTCATTTATCTCTGAAGAATCTGTTGTTTTATGTAATATATACAATGTAGTATCCTCCTTCCTTGTTTTAATTGTGTAAGATAGCTGGCAACCTGTTAGCATGAGTTAACTGTATAAGTGAGGAAACCATCACTTAAAATGAACAATGAGTCACGTCATAGCATGTGAGGGAGAGTAATGGACATCAAGCACCGGAGACACAGCATTACAGAAAAATAACCTGCATGCTGAGGAATGAATATCCAGTTTTTAGAGATTTCACTTTCAGAAATTAACCAGGTATAAAGTGTCTTGTGTGCATTATATACAGGATACTGGATTTTCTCGATGAATTGCAATCATGAAATCCAAATGGACGACTTAAGATAACATTATTTGTTGACATTTAAATTTGGATTAATAGCAATTTCACTGAGAGGCATCTAGTATCATTTAAATATACTAACCAATCTCCTATGGCAGGCATTGGTCATAATAGAAACATAGAAAGATAGAAAATAGGTGCAGAAGTAGGCCTTTGAGCCTGCACCACCATTCAATAAGATCATGGCTGATCATTCCCTCAGTATCCCTTTCCTGCTTTCTCTCCATACCTCTTGATCCCCTTATCTGTAAGGGCCATATCTAACTCCCTCTTGAATATATCCAATGAACTGGCATCAACAACTTTCTGAGTGAAGAAGTTTTCCTCATCTCAGTTCTAAATGGCCTACCTCTTATCCTAAGACTATGTCCCCTGGTTCTGGACTTCCCCAACATCGGGAACATTCTTCCCGCATCTAACCTGTCCAGTCCCGTCAGAATCTTATTCATTTCTATGAGAGCCCCTCTCATCCTTCTAAACTCCAGTGAATAAAGGCCCAGTTGATCCAGTCTCTCCTCATATGACAGTCCAGCCATCCCTGGAATCAGTCTGGTGAACCTTCATTGCACTCCCTCAATAACAAGAATGTCCTTCCTCATATTATGAGACCAAAACTGAACACAATATTCCAGGTGAGGCCTGACCAAGGCCCTGAACACTACAGTAAGACCTCCCTGCTCCTATACTCAAATCCCCTAGCTGTGAAGGCCAACATACCATTTGCCTTCTTCACCGCCTGCTGTACCTGGATGCCCACTTTCAATGACTGATGAACCATGACACCCAGGTCTCGTTGCACCTCCCCTTTTCCTAATCTGCCGCCATTCAGATAATATTCTGCCTTCGTGTTTTTGCCCCCAAAATGGATAACCTCACATTTATCCACATTATATTGCATCTGCCATGCATTTGCCCACTCACCTAACCTGTCCAAGTCACCCTGCAGCCTCTTAGCGTCCTCCTCACAGCTCACACCGCCACCCAGTTTAGTGTCATCTGCAAACTTGGTTACACTCAATTCCTTCATCTAAATCGTTAATGTATATTGTAAAGAGCTGGGGTCCCAGCACTGAGCCCTGCGGCACTCCACTAGTCACTGCCTGCCTTTCTGAAAAGGACCCGTTTACCCCGACTCTCTGCTTCCTGTCTGCCAACCAGTATCTAACCACATCAGTACATTACCCCAATACCATGCACTTCGATTTTGCACACCAATCTCTTGTGCGGGACCTTGTCAAAAGCCTTTTGAAAGTCCAAATACACCACATCCACTGGTTCTCCCTTGTCCACTCTGCTAGTTACATCCTCAAAAAATTCCAAAAGATTCGACAAGCATGATTTCCCTTTCATAAATCCATGCTGACTTGGACCGATCCTGTCACTGTTTTCCAAATGCGCTGCTATTTCATCCTTAATGATTGATTCCAACATTTTCCCCACTACTGATGTCAGGCTAACCGGTCTATAATTACCCATTTTCTCTCTCCCTCCCTTTTTAAAAAGTGGTGTTACATTAGCTATCATCCAGTCCATAGGAACTGATCCCAAGTCTATAGACTGTTGGAAAATGATCACCAATGCATCCACTATTTCTAGGGCCACTTCCTTAAGTACTCTGGGATGCAGACTATCAGGCCCCGGAGATTTATCGGCCTTCAATCCCATCAATTTCCCTAACACAATTTCCCGCCTAATAAGGATATCCTTCAGTTCCTCCTTCTCACTAGACCCACTATCCCCTAGTACATTCGGAAGGTTATTTGTGTCTTCCTTCGTGAAGACAGACCCGAAGTATTTGTTCAATTGGTCTGCCATTTCTTTGTTCCCCATTATAAATTCACCTAAATCCGACTGCAAGGGACCTACGTTTTTCTTCATTAATCTTTTTCTCTTCACATATTTATAGAAGTTTTTGCAGTCAGTTTTTATGTTCCCTGCAAGCTTACTCTCATACTCTATTTTCCCCCTCTTAATTAAACCCTTAGTCCTCCTCTGTTGAGTTCTAAATTTCTCCCAGTCCTCAGGTTTGTTGCTTTTTCTGGCCAATTTATATGCCTCTTCCTTGGTTTTAACACTATCCTTAATTTCCCTTGTTAGCCACGGTTAAGCCACCTTCCCCATTTTATTTTTACTCCAGACAGGGTGTACAATTGATGACGTTCATCCATGTGATCTTTAAATGTTTTAAATAAGTTGGAAGATATACCATTTTATAGTTGTGGTTAATGGGACCTGTCCCTTTAAGACCATTGTTCAAGAACTCCCGTGAAGTGATTTAGATAAAGAACTCCAGGTCATTATACCTGTTTATAAGTTCTATAGGGTGCGCCGAGGTTAATTGTAGGAGCATGTAAGTTTTCTGGATCCGGGTCACAAGGACCCACCGCTAAATATCTGACTTTCTTTCTCTTTTTTTAATACTGTTTTATATCAGCAACAAAATGTGGAATATGACGGTGCAGTGGGTGAAGGATGCTCGCTTGACCTAAAAACTCTATATAGGCTCTAGTGGATCTCTCGTAGCTGTGGTCATGATGGTTACCGAATACAAAGTTTTATAACAACCATTATACCAGTTAACGTGTGTAATACAAATGTTCAAGTTCCAAGCTTTCTGTAACATTTCTCTATAACACGTAATCATTTCCAATTTTATTATAGCACTCAATAAATTTATTCTAATTTATTCTAATTACTTCTGATTGGCTGATTCTAATATGTGCTTGATTACAAGCTCTAGTCCTCCTTATGACACCTGCTCTCTTCTGCTACTCCTTTCTCCTCTGCTCTCTAGCCTCATTCCACTGTGGCTAGTTTTCCAAATCTCTCTTCCTTCATGCCGAAGCAACCATGGCTGCAGCCACTTCTCAATTTTTAAAAGAACTTGTTCCTGCTCTCCTCCATTCCTTTTACCTTCTTACTTGTGCACCAGACTCCCTGGTTCCCATTAACCCAGCTTTCCCACTTTAATGAGCACTCGCATCTCCCCCACTGCTTCATTAGCAGGTTGAACCGGTGGAGTATTACATCTAGCTCCCCACCAGCGATGCTGTCCATGGATCTCTCGGCTAATTCTGAAATCACCTGCTTCTACAGTACTGCTGTACTATTAAGATCATGTGTGAACCGCGGCAGATCTCAAGCCACATTCATTTCTGACTGACTGCTGTTCCTGCGATACGCCCGTCAGTCTTGCCCCTAACTCACTGTTTCTGATCTTCCTCAAGACATGTCTGAACAAAATCGCACTCAAAGTATTAATTATTGGAAGTGCAACATAATAAAGATTACAACTTGTTGAGGCTCTGCAAGTCCAGTGTCTCGAAAAGAACACACGGATCATATCCACTTCTCCCCTATATCTCAAACTACCTGTTTTCATCATGTTTATTCTGTCTGTTTTTCCAAGCACAGTTCAGAATTAAAAAGGAATTAAAATCAGAATCAAAAATTGAGATTTTTATAGGCTCTAGATATGAAGTTCAAGAAAAATAGTTTACTTAAACTATTTATAGACCAATGCCTTACATGATATAATGTTCCCATTCTTATAAATCTGACTTTATCATGAGCAGCCCATTGCAGATTCATATTGTATATTTAAACATCTTACAGCATGTGTTTTGTCTGTCACACTTTGGCTGTCAACTTTGGACACCATTCCAGTATATGTGAAAGTGTATGTGCCTCTCTTCCACCTGATTGGTTTAAATGATGTATTCATAAAAGAGCAACAGATCACAACTAAAGAGGCAGGGAATGTACAAATCAAATGTATGGAAACAGGTAAACTACAGTAAAGAACTAGTAAGGATGTTAGAAACGACAACTCAAGCATCAGCAGAAACCAACATATACAGGTAAAATATAGAAGAGGGAGAACCAATTTGGGGTTTTTTGACAATCCTTTTAGCCGCCATATTGGCTTCTTCATAAAAGTATGGCTTAATTGTTGGAAATTTAGTAACTTAATAAAGATTACAAAATTGACAAGAAACTGGTTAAGCTTGCCTAAATATTGCTTCATACATATTTAAATATCCCTACCAATACTTTTATCAGAAGCATGTCTCTCTCTCGGAGAAGTCTGAAGCTCGGACTTATAGGGCTTTGCAAAACTCTCAGTCTATTGGTTCAAGGAAAACTAAACAAGGTAGCAAATTACAGCTCCCAGCATGACTCAGTGTGACTGTGTGCGGAGATAACACTCGGCAAGCACTTAAAGCTGCCTCCCTTTTGAGTCCAATGAACCCAATCATATTTTAGAGTTGGGGGAGGGGGGAGGATTTTTTATTGATTGTTAGAATGACACAGAGCATGTCTGAGCTTGGTATTTGAAAGACCTGCCCCTCTTTGATTCTTGTACATCAATATAAAGTAACCATGGATGAGAATTTATACGGAAACCATTGCTAGAAACACTGAAATAATCTGAATGTTTTAAAATATATATGTATATGTAAAACATCAAATCAAAGTAAAACGTGAACAGTTCAACTTTTTCTGAGGTTAATGTAGAATGTTACGTGTGACAAATTAAACTTTGTGCTTTGAAATCTGGCATTACTTAGTCTTTATATTTTGTAAAATATTCTAAATAGCTGTATTCCTTTTAATTATATTTATTTCAGAGAAAAGTCAAAACAACCAGCAAACAAAATGATGAATATAAATAGAAAATATTTTGGAAGGATTGTACTATTATTCAAGTTTGGAGAAAGGTTCTTAATAAAAAGCTGACATTTAAGTATATTTACTTAAGCAGAACCTTTTATTACAGTAAGCGTTGTTGCAGAGATATTTGGTAAAGAAAGATGCGAATTACAGTAATCTGTAACATTTTATCTATTCCTTGGCTCTCACTATACAATGCATACCACTAACAGCATAACAGTAAAGGGCTACTCTCCATGTTATATGTAGAGATTTATTTATTTACATAAATCATCACAAGTACTTCACTCTCTGTAAAGTGATTTGGAACATCATGAGGTCACTAAAACTGCAAATCTTTTTTTTGCTATAATATTTTGGGGAAATACATTTCTTTATCAGGTGAGTATGGAAAACACATCATTTTTCAGCAAATCAAAAAAACATTTACTCATCTCTTACAAACTTCTTTGCAAATTATTTCAGTGGTGATGCATCCCTCCCCCACTTTCACATGTGAGAATCCCTTTGCAACAGCATAACCTTTGATTCGCCATGAATAATACTGCAGAAGACGTGTTAGTTTTGAGAAAGCAGTAATAAATTTCTGTGATATTTTTTATATAAGTAGGATAAATTAGTGTGCGGAAAAAGGCAAAAAAATAATATTTTATTTATTTCCAAGTTACATTCCCAAGTAGGACATGAAGTGGAATCATATTTGAGCTATGGGATTTGTAGTTGTGAACACTGTGAGCCATAGCGATCGGAACAAGGCAATGGGAGGTTATAATCTGAAGCCTTCTCCTAACCCAAGGGTAAAATGTTGAGACCATTAAGCTATTTGGTTTGTAGAAGGCAAAGTCAATTTTGTGACTGCGTGTTTGTGGACGCTTTTCCTTCTGACTGGTTTTTGATGGCAGACGGAATGGAATCTGTATGCGAACATTTGTTGGAAAAGACAATGAGAAAAATGGAAGTGAGGGTTAGAGTGAGGGAAAATCAGTGACAAGATAGTTGCCTTTGAGTGATGAGAGGAGACAGAGGTCAAACTGTAACAGACTGGCACAATAGAAAGTTAGAGGAGATGATACGAAAGCTACTGGTTTTCCGGTCCCAATAAAGTGGAGCTGAGAATGCCTCATTGCCATTGAAAAGCAGACCTGATGGGCACTCTTTCAGAAGAAGACTTTTAGATCTGTAGTATACCCGATTTTCTCCCACAGCAGCATGTTAATTCCCACACTGGCAATGGGACTCTCCCAGTGAATGGCAACACTGACACATGAAGCTCACCCAAATTATTAAAATTAGTGCCACCCCAGAAACTGTGACAGGATCAATCCACTTGACAATAGGTGGGCACGACTCACACTCTGCTGTACTTCTGCTCAGCAGTTTGGCAAGAGGAAAATTGAGGCTAGTGGCTAAATGTGGAGTGTAGGCTGGGGGAGGGACAGATGGAAGGAAATGAGCATGTTGCTGGTGAGTCACATTGGATGAACTACCCTTATATGGATGGTGCTAGTTAGATGTTGAAGAAAATTTGTGGGAGCTATTAGATTAAATTTGGCACCTCGTTACTTTGGGATAAATCTAGCAAACTACTGCTGTGTGCAGGGGACTGAGATTCAGTGCGATTGCTGAGGGGCAAGCAGGTATAATATGCAAAATTTCATAAATCACCTGGACCAAAGGCACAGGAAAATAATGTAAGTCATGGAAAGGGAGGAGAAGGCAAGACAGAGACCTCTGAGACATGGGTAGGACGGTTTAGTGGGGTAGGGGAAGAGAACGGTTGGCAGAATTTTGAAACTGGTATAAGGGTAAGGTTACAGACTTGTTTAATTTTGGGGTAAATTGTATTGGTCGGCATTATTTGGGAGGGTGGGTGGGAAAGTAATAAGCCTTTGAGAGATATGCTAAGAAACAGAGGAGTATGCGTAACGCATTAATTCCTGAGAAATTGAAAATATTTGAATCATTTAGAAAGCTTTAAGTCCAAAAGGCACATTGTAAAATCATCCATACCTTGATATACTTTTTGATCTATGGGCATCATGTGCCAAATGATATTATATCTCCATATGATGGATAATCTATTTATCATAAAAAAAGAAACTTTTCTGTTGATGGTGCTCATTTTCTTTGTTGCTGATGTCTGTTGCAGTGAAAATATAAGAACGTTTTGACCAAAGACCTTGCAGATTATGAATTCTATGCCATGTCTAAGCTGCTGAGTACACTGATACACAGCAGTACAAGCCAGGGTTTATTTCTGGAGGGATAGAATTGAAAAGTAGTCAAGTTATGCTAAATTTGTATCAAACCTTGGTTAGATCACACTTGGACTAATGTGTACAGTTGTGGTCGCCATTTTATAAAAAGGATATAGAGGCACTGGAGACGGTGCAAAAAAGATGTACAAGGATGATGCTAGAAATGCGAGGTTATGCTTATCAGGAAAGTATGAACAGACTTTGGGCTAGAATTTCCCCAAAGCCCGCCAGCACCCGATTGCCGCCCCCAAAAACACTAAGGTTGGGAAGATTATCACTGGTGAAAAATTCCTGAAAACATTTTTAAAAATCTGTCCAGCAAAAAATATGGGCCTTGCACCCCCAACCTTGGCGAAAAAATGCAATTTCGGCTAGATTGGGCGGTGCCTAAAGAAAATGGGCGATAAATTTAAAAATCTATAAAAATTTACACTATGGCTGCGGGTTGGGCCTAACGCGAGAAAAAAATAAAAATAATTTTTCAAAAAACCTAACTAAAAAAAAAAATCAAAAAAATATTCCCAACACACTTTTAAATTAAATTACTCCAACAGATTTTGAAAATAAACAGTAAAAAACCAATCACTTCCCTTTTTCTTGCAGACCTACTTACCTACCGCCCAGCTCTGCTGATCCTCATGGGCGGTTTAAAATTATAATTTTTTTAATTACCTACGGTTCCCCGCTCAGCCAAAGGGCAATCTCAGGACGGTGCACGCTGGCGGTCCGCTCCCCAGCGGGACTTCGAAACCTCCGGCGTGCCTCAGGTAAGGAATTTTTTGCTGACCCGGTCCGCACCCAAAACGGCCAATACCGCCGAGAAACCGGGCGGTGAACCAGCGCAAATTCTAACCCTTGGTCTCTTTTTTCTTGAAAAGAGAAGGCTGAGGGGTGACCTAATAGAGGTCTTTAAAATTATGAAATGTTTTGATAGAGTAGATAGAGAGAGAATGTTTCCACTTGTGGGGAAGAGCAAAACTAGAGGCCATCAATATAATATAGTCACCAAGAAATCAAATAGGGAATTCAGAAGAAACTTCTTTACCCAGAGAGTGGTGAGAATGTGGAACTCGTGACCACAGGGAGTGGTTGAAGTGAATAGTATAAATGCATTTAAAGGGAGGCTAGATAAGCATATGAGGGAGAAGGGAATAGAGGGTTATACTGCTAGATTTAGATGAGGAAAGACAGGAGGAGGCTCGAGTGGAGCATAAATGCCAGCATGGACTGGTTGGGCTGAATGACCTGTTTCTTTGCTGTATATCCTATGTAATCCCAGTTATTATTTTTCACAGCTGGTAACGTCATTGTCTTGCTGTTCAGTTTAGTTCTTCTGTTATGCCATTGTGTTTTGTTGTTACGATTCATACCCTTCCACTGCCAACTCTGCCTTTTTCTGTTAAAGTTTGGGTTTTGCAAAGTCACTGCAGCTGTTCACCATAAATGCTTACTATGGGTCTGCATCTGATGGCAGGAAGTCATGTGACCAAGGTACTTTTAGCATAGTCTTACCAGGATATTCAACATATTACAGGATATAATTTCACATCCTACTTTCCAAACAAGTATATACGTGAATTAACACATTTTTTGCACAGATTAAGCCTTGGACATTTTGGGATGGGAAATGATTAAGGAGTCCATCTCGCCAGTCCCAAAAATGAATGCCTCTCAGTAGCCTCATATTTCTGTCCAATTCTCCCCCAACATTTCACACCCAATCTGTCTCCCTCTCCTTGGGCTGGTCAATCCACACATCCACCTCCGTCTGTGTAATGTAGTTACATCTAAACTGCCTCTGCACTTTCCCTCTTCTAAGCTTCAGCCCGTGCCTGCTAGAGTTTGTGCTAATCATTATAAGGGTTCATTTCATCTATTCCCTTAAGAATCTTCAGTACTTGAATTTTATCTCACTTGAACCTTTCTTCTCCAGAGTAAGCAATCACAGGCTCTTCAACCTCTTCGTATAGTTCAGATGCCTTAAGTGTCAGCTATGGGTCAGATGGTAGCACTCTCGACTCTGAATCAGAAGGTTGTGTGTTCAAGTCCCAATCCAGAGACTTGAGCACAAAGTCTAGGTTGACACTTCAGTGCAGTGCTGAGGGAGTGCTGCACTGTGGGAGTGCTGCACTGGTGGAGGTGCCGTCTTTCAGATGAGACGTTAAACCGAGACCCTGTCTGCGCTCTCAGGTGGATGTAAAAGATCCCATAGCACTATTTCCAAGAGGAATAGGGGAGTTCTCCCCGGTGTCCTGGCCAATATTTATCCTTCAAACAACATCAATAAAACACAAATTATCTGGTCATTATCACATTGCTATTTATGGGACCTTGCTCTGTGCAAATTGACTGCTGCATTTCCCAAATTACAACAGTGACTACACTTCAAAAAGAACTTCATTGGCTGTAAAGTGCTTTGGGACATCCTGAGGTCGTGAAAGGCACTATAAAATGCAAGTCTTTCTTTTTAAACCAGGTAGCAGTTTGGTTACCCTTTTCTGCACTGTCACCTATGCCTGGCTATCCTTCTATAGTGCAGTGAGCAAAATTGTGGCTGTATCTGTGCCATGTGCCTTTGGCTGTACATCCCAGGATCTAGTTTTCTTTGCTTGTTGCTCCTGCACATTGAGCTGTTGTTTTCAGTGAGCCATGAACCAATATCTATGAATCCTCCCCTGTACTGTGTCCTGTACCTTGGATACATTCAGTCTCTACTCCCAATGTTATTTTCCCTTCACCAGGGGTTGACTTGTATCTTCAATGTACTGTGTAGAATATATTTAGAGAATGCATAAATGATGAGGTTAACTGGGTTGTGCATGTGACCCTTAGTGCCTTGAAGTCACGCAGTATTATGGTGTTAAGTTTCAGTAGAAAAATAATGCACGGACGCTTAACACACCGTGACCAGTCCACGCCAACCCTGTGTTCACATTCTGGGCCTTATTTCATTTTCTGAGATAGCCCTAAAGATGATTTTATTTTAACTAAAAGTAAAAGCCTTCTTAATTATCTTGTATTATCTAGAACAGCGAATGAATTGTATTTAATGTGGTCATGCTGAGCTGTTCATTGAATTTTTTGTAATCAACTGTAAAACCAAAGTAATATACCATGAAGTGGCTGGGTATGAATGCAATAAAAGTTTTCAGAAGACTGGCCTTTAAAGCCCGAGGCAGACTTGCTCTTTTGACAAAATACAGGGACAGATGGGGAAGGTTAAACAAACTACAGCTAGTCCTGCCTTGAGCACGGTATATGATTCAAATCTGAGTTTAATGTCATTGAGTAGACATGTCTCATTAACATGGTTGAATATGACTTTAATACAATTAGTAAAAAATCTTATTCCCAGTGCAGTAGCACAAACAAAACTGTGCATAGGGGCAGTAAACTGAAACTGGTGCGGCTGTGTGATAGAGTTACAATGGCCCCAAGTTTCCACATGATTTGCTCCTGATTTTTAGGAGCAACTGGTGTAGAACGGAATATCTTAGAAATCGGAATTCTCCACATTTAGTTTGCTCCAGTTCTAGTCAGTTAGAACAGTTTCACTTTGGAACAGAATTTTTTTTCAAAAGGGAGCGTGTCTGGCCACTTACGCCTGATTTCAAAGTTTCGTGAGTGAAAACTTACTCCAAACTAACTTAGAATGGAGTAAGAGAAGATTTTTGTACGCTCGAAAAAACCTTGTCTATACTTTAGAAAATCAGGCGTAGGTTACAAATCAGGCGTAGGGAATGGTGGGGGGGGGGGGTGTTTAAAGGGAAGTTTACAAACATTAAACACTTCAGTTTTACAAATAAAGAGCCATCATCAATAATAAATGATAAATACATCAATAAATCAACCAATAAATCAATCAAAAAAAATTAATAAGAAATAATTTTTTAAAAAAATCAATAAAACATTTTCTACTTACCGACTGCAGCACCGGGAGCCCTCCAACAGCGTGCTGGGATGCTCCCCCCCAGTGTGTCTCTGTCAGTGTCTCTATCTCTCTGTCTGTCTGTGTGTCTCTCATTCTCTGTCTGTGTTTCTGACAGCGAGGGGAGAGGGAGGAGGGGGGTAGAGGGAGAGAGGGGGGGAGCAGAGGGAGGGAAGGGGAGAAGGGGGAGGGGGGGAGAAGGGGGGAGGGGTGGGGAGGGGGGGAGAGGGAGATGGGGGGGAAGGAGATTGGGTGGGGGGGAAGGAGAAGGGGGAGGGAGGCTGAATGGGCCAGGCCCGAGACTTCAGACAGGGCCCATCCCCAGCACCAGATTTACAGGTAGGTGGCGTTGGGTTGGGTCGGGGGGGTGGTGGGAGGGAGGTCGGTTCGGTTCGGGTCGGGGGGAGGGAGGGAGGCGGGGAGGGAGAGGGAGGTCAGGTCGGGGGGAGGGAGGTCAGGTCGGATCCAGTCCGGAGGCGGGGGGGGGAGCGGGTGTCGGGTCCGGTTCGGGGAGCGGGTGTCGGGTCGGGGGCGGGGGGCGGGAAGCGGGAGTCGAGTCGGGTCGGGAGGAAGCAGGAGCTGGGCGTGGGAGGAGCCTTATTCACGCAGCCCCAGTGAGGCCATTCGGCCAGGGCTAGGGGCTGCGTGCTTCGGGCCCCTCCCACACAGTTTCGGGCGCCTGGAGCTACTGCACTTGCGTGCCCACTGTAGCGTGCACGTGCAGAGGTCCCGGCACTGTTTTCAGCGCAGGGACCTGGCTCCGCCCTCTACAGCTCCTGCTGCGCTGCGCCGAGGGCCAGAGGACCTGCAGGGAGGTGGAGAATACGGAGGTTTTTTTTAGGCGAACTTTGTGGCGCGAAAAACGGGCGTCCAGGTCGGGACTGCGCCGTTCTAGGCGCGGCTCGAAACTTGGGCCCAATGTGTGCAAATCATCATTAGTCACCAAATTCTCATAACACTAGTAACAAAAGGGAATGGAATCTTCAGCATACTCAGATTTTGAAACACCCAGTTCTGACGTAGGGTCACCGACCTGAAAAGTTAACTCTATTTCTCTCTCCACAGATGCTGCCTGACCCGCTGAGTACTTCCAGCATTTTCTGTTTTTATTCCAAATTCAAGCATCCGCAGTATATTGCTTTTGTTTTGAAACACCCGTCTCTTTCACCTTTTTTTTTCTCTCCCTTGAGGTTTACAGTTAGTGTATTGGTTTAAATCCCTTTCTGGAATACGGCCTTCTGAAATATTAGTGAGAATTTCAACACCTGGGCGGGAAGCTGCCCGAGAGATGCAGTGGGAGGCTCTGATTGTTTTAATGGCCAGGCCTCATGGACATCCCGTTGACCAACTCCCTGCCCAGTGAGGGTGTCCAGAGACAGCTGACCTATGAAGATTGTGTTGGGTAAATCACGGGAGCGACGGGGGTGGGGGGGGGGGTGGGGTGGGGTGGAGGAGGATGAGGTGAAAGAGTTTAGTGCATTGAGAAGGTGGGGGTAACATAAGGCGACAGCGGCCCAGACCTACAGGGCCTCAGCTGGGTGTCTGTCAGGTTTTACTGAGCGGAGTGTTCGTGATGGTTAAAAGGTTCATCAGGGTCTTGTCTAAACAACAAAGCCCCAATTTGCATACACTTATGAGGCCCCGATCTGAGTCTGGCGGGCCCCTCAGCTGCCCAAGAAAACAGCGGCGTTAAACTAGCCACCGGATAGGAAACGAGAGGTATGTGTACCGTTTGGATTTTAACCCCACTTCTGCCCTGTTTCCACCGGGCGGAGGGAGTTAAAATTCCCCCCAATCTGTTTAAGTTTACCCTATTGGGTTTACATACATGTGATATCAAAATGTCATTTAAGGATTGTGATAATATAAAGTTAGACAAATCTGCATCATTATGGAGCTGTCACTACATTATTGTTAAAATGAAACAGTTATGGCCTCAAGATTATTGTACATTGTGTTGCTGTGGAATTCTGTCCAGCAAATTAAGTAAATTTTATATCTATATATTTTGCTATGATGTGCAACAAGTTACCAATCACATTAAGGACCATGACTGATATTTATAGTTTGTTTTGTCTCTATAAGGTGAGGGGATCCAGTGCTGGAGAAGTGAAGAGTTTTGTCTTGGTAATTTGTCAGCACTGAATATTCCTGGTGTGTCAATTCAAAACATGTCTTGTTATCATAAACAGAAAATGATGGAAGCACTCAGCAGGTCAGTCAGCATCTGTGGGGAGAACAGAGGCATTAGTGTTTCAGATGTACATCAAATCAATCTTGTTATTGATTGCTTATCGTGATTTCACTCCCTAAGGATGATCAATGATAGTGCGACTGTATCCTGAAGTGTTTTAGACCCTCCCACTGTAACAATTAGCTCTTCAGTGCTTTGCTAATGAGGTTCTCAGAAATACCCGGAAGAAATACAGTCAAAACCAAGACCAAATTGTCCAATGTCACACATTACTTTAATTGAAAATGACTTTTATTTCCATCCATCTGAAATTGAATTACTGGTAGGATCGGCCCATGCTTTAGCTGACAGTTTCACCTACTCCTGTCATAGAATCATAGAATCATAGAATGGTTACAGCACGGAATAAGGCCATTCGACCTGTCGAGTCCATACTGGCTCTCTGCAAGAGCTCCACAGCTAGTCCCACTCCCCCGCTCTTTCCCCGTAGCCCTGCAATTTTTTTTCTTTCAGGTACTTATCCAACTCCTTTTTGAAAGCCGTGATTGAGTCTGCCTCCACCACCCTTTCAGACAGTGCATTCCAGATCCAAACCACTCGCTGCGTAAAAAAGTTTTTTCTTATGTCGTCTTTGGTTCCTTTGCAAATCACCTAAATCTGTCTCTTCTCAATCCAGACCCCTCATGATTTTGAACAGCTCTATCAAATCTCCTCTCAATCTTCTCTGCTCTAAGGAGAAAAACTCCAGCTTCTCCAATCTATCCACGTCACTGAAGTCCCTCATCCCTGGAATCGTCTGATAAATCTTTTCTGTACCCTCTCTGAGGCCTTCACATCCTTCCTAAAGTGTGAGCGCAGACTTGGACACAGTGCTCCAGTTGAGGCCGAACCACTGTTTTATAAAGGTTCATCATAATTTCCACGCTTTTGTACTCTATGGGCTAGATTTTACACTTTTTTTGCATGCATAATGTCCACGTAACATCCATTTTACCGCTGAAATGACGTATAACCCCATATATCGCCCATTTAGCCACAAAATGGAAACTGACGTCCATTTTTCGGAAACTTATCGCTGAGCGTTACTTTCCCCATGTGCATAACACCGGGACAAAATAATACCGCTGCCCACTTTTTTGGGACAGAATGGGCGAAACCAACGCTCATAATATCGCCCAGCGTTACTTTCCGCATGTAATTAACGCCAAGATTCAATAATACCGACCGCCCACTTTATTTTGTAAAGATTACATTTGCCGAAACTAATGCCCAGGCGATCGGCCAGCGTCACTTTCACCCCCTCGCACACATCTCGCCCACAATATCGCTCGTCCAAAAAAACGCCGGGAAAAAGTGGAACACAACCGGAACTGCTCACAGCGGTATGGACGCCATGTTCTAAATCACATGTCGCATCCTTTAAAAGGCTGCTCTGCTTCAACCTCGGGGGAGTTTGGATATACTCTGGGGGACTTTGGAATTGATGTTAACATCTGAACAAACATCTTTATCATACTGTGGACGATTGGAATTCACTAGGTGTCTTTGTCAGGACATTCATTCTTTGTAACCAATCGGTGGAAAACAGAGAGCTATTAGAAGGGGGCCTGAACTTTCTCACCCTCTCTTGATGACCAATTACATGCTGCAGAATCAAGATGGCAGAAGGTACGCTCCACAGCACTATGTGCCCATTGTAAGATGTGCCAGACTGATGAGGAGGACCAGATGTTACACCCCCCACAAGTACAGGGAGAAGCATTCTTACCTCAACTTGCCCGACACCACCTGCCTTCGGAGACTGCGCTTCCACAAAGAGGTTATCACTGAGGTATGCCAGCTCATAAGGGGAGATCTGCAGTCTACCAGCACCATCAATACTGCACTGTCCGTTGAGGTCAAAGTCACCGCGGCACTGTCGCTATACGTGTCAGGTTCTTTTCAGGCCTCAGCTGGCGACATTTGCAGTCTGTCTCAGCATGCCACACATTGCTGCAATAGACAGGTCACTGAAGCCCTGTACGCACGCAATATGGACTTTATCAGCTTCCCTATGACCAGGGAGGCACAGACTGAGAGGGCTCTAGGATTCTACCAAATTGCTAACTTCCCCAAGGTGCAGGGAGCAATAGACTGTACGCACATCGTGATGCAGGCACCTTTTCAGGATGCAGAGGTTTTCAGGAACCGCTCCCTGAATGTGCAACTCGTTGTCAACCACCAGCAAATTATATTGGCAGTGAATGCTCAATTGCCGGGCAGCATCCATGATGCTCGCATCCTGCGTAAGAGCGCTGTATCTGACTTATTTAACAATCAGCCACAAGGTCAATGCTGGATGCTTGGCGACAAAGGATATGGCTTCGCCACCTCGCTGATGACCCCCCTGCGTGACACCCACACCGAAGTCGAGAGACGATACAATGAGAACCACAGAGCCACTCGCAATATCGTGGAGAAAACCATTGGAGTGCTTAAGCAGCTCTTTAGATGCCTGGACCACTCAGGAGGCGAGCTCCAATACCACGCTGAGCAGGTAGCTCAATTCATGGTGGCGTGCTCCATGCTGCACAACGTGGCTATCAGAAGGGGACAAGAATTACCTGATGAGTCTGACAGTCTACCTCAGCAGAGAGAGGAAGAGGAGGACGAGGAGGTGAATGTTGACATCAGGCCAGACAATCAGGCTGATGCTGAAGCCTTGCCCCCGCCCCCCTATAGACCACATGAAAGGGCCCGTGGTGGCATCATAGCTGCAAGACTCTTACGTCAGGAGCTCCTAAATGAGCGCTTTGCCTGAAAGAAGGTTGATGGTATTTACAAGACTGACACGCTGCTAGGTGTGCAGGTCATACATCAATGGTGGGCATCACCAAGATGACAGTTAAAGTTTATGTTGATAGAAGTTAAGTTAAATTATACCCTTTGATGTTAAGGAATCACCAGCATGTAACGGTGCAGCTATCTGAGCCAACGCCCTACAAGGTTTTGTTAAATAAAAAACATTTAAACCGAACATTTGTCTGAAATCATATGTATTTCTGTAAAAACCAACCCTTTCCCCCTGCTTCTCATCCCCACCTCTGCCCCTTCCCCTTCCCCTCCCGACTTCAAGCCGCCTGGCCGAAGAGCTCCTCAGGCGATGCTTCATTGAGGGGGGGATGGCGGCCGAACTGCTGCTTGGACGGATACGGGAGAGGACGGTCCCGAGGTGGGAATGTGCTCTGAGCCAGAAGCAAGATGTTGCTCCTGGCTCTCGTATCGTTGGCAATGGGTGTGTGGCACCTTGGGGTGCAATGCCGTGCTCTGGGACCACTGGGAGCCCTCTGCCACCCGCGTTCCTGGCTACCAACTCCAGGGCCTCCTTCATCTCTTCCATGTTATATTTATTTGTTGGACAAAAACTCAGTGCCAACTATGCTCTTGGTGCTTATTAGACTTTTTGCTGCTGGTGAATCTCCCTCGTGCCTCCCACAACAGCCAAACAAGCACACACCACAGCCACACACGCTTTCAGTCCCTCTCTGCTGCCTCTCTCTCTGACTGCTCTTCTGCGCATGTAATGATGACCCCTGACCTCCTGAATCGCAGGAAACGAGTGTTGCCACGCCGTGCCAAGGACAATGACTCTTTACGGCAGAAGGTCAGAGAGATTTAACACTAACGTCCATTTCATATCGCTCGTGGTAATGCCCAATTTCAAAAATGGAGACTAGGGGCTTTGAGAATGGGCGACAAGCCTGCAATCTGAAAACCCATTTTTACCGCCCACGCTGGAAATAACGCCGACTTTTGGGCGAACTGCACAAAAGTGTAAAATCTAGCCCTATACCTCTTCATGAAGCCCAGGATCCCGTAAGCTTTTTTAACTGCTTTCTTAACCTGCCTTGCCACCTTCAATAGTTTGTCCACATATTTCTTTAGGACTCTCTGTTCATGCTCCCCCTTTAGGATTGTACTCTTTAGTGTATATTTCCTCTCCTTATTCTTTCTACCAAAATGCATCACTTCACACTTTTCTGCATTAAATTTCATCTGCCACGTGTCTGCTCATTCCACCAGACTTTCTATGTCCTCTTGATGTCTATCGCTATCCTCCTTACTGTTCACTATACTTCCAAGTTTTGTGTCATCTGAAAATTTTGAAATTGTGCCCTGTACATCCAAGTCATTAATATATATCAAGAAAAGCAGTGGTCCTAGAACTGACCCTTGGGAACACTACTGTATACCTTCCTCCAGTCCAAAAAACAACCGTTCACCACTATTCTGTTTCCTGTCACTTAGCCAATTTCGTATCCATGCTGCCACTGTCCCTTTTATTCCATGGGTTTCAACTTTGCTAGCAAGCTATTATGTGGTATTTTGTCGAACGCCTTTTGCAAATCCATGTACACCATGTCAACTGCATTGCCCTCATCAACCCACTATGTTATCTCATCAAGAAACTTGATCAAGTTGGTTAAACACAATTTGCCTTTCACAAATCCATGCTGGTTTTCCTTAATTAATCCACACTTGTCCAAGTGACTCTTAATTTTGTCCCTGATTATTGTTTCTATAAGCTTCCCCACTACCAAGGTTAAATTGACCGACCTATAGTTGCTGGATTTAATTTTACACCCTTTCTTGAACCAGGGTGTAACATTTACAGTTCTCCAGTCCTCTGGCACCACCCCCGTTTCTAAGGAGGATTGGAAGATTATGGCCAGTACCTCCGCAATTTCTTCCTTCACTTCCCTCAGTGTCCTAGGATGAATCCCATCCGGTTCTGGTGACTTATCTACTTTAAGTACAGCCAACCTTTCTAGTACCTCTTTATCAATGCTTGTCCCATCCAGAATCTCCTCTACATCCTCCTTTACTATGGCAACATTTTCTTCCTTGATGAAGACAGATACAAAGGCCCTGAACTTAGTGGAAGCTAAGTTCCGCCCAAGTGCTGCCCAAAGGACCGCTGAGATACCTGGCGGTACTTTGGGAGTTTCGTGGAAAAGTCCTGGAAATACCGCCTGGTGGCAAAAATGTGACTTACGCCCTGAATCTGCGCGGCACTGGAAAACCTTCAGGGGACCCCATCTACCTGAATCGCTGGGGAAAAAAAATAAAGAAAAGAAGTTCACTAACCTTTTTTTGCAGGTCTTCATACTTACCGTTGAGGTTAGACCTGCCTCCACGCGGCAGTCCTTCCCCCTGCTGCAGCGGACTTCCGCCCGGACCAAACTGACAGCTCAGTGTGTTGTACGCCAGCAGATGTCAGCGGGTGGTTCCCAGCAGTCTTCCCTCTCGGCCGCTCAGAGGGGAGACCGCCCAGAAAATTTGGTGACAGCGGGTGGTGAGTCCACCAAGTTTGGGGTCAAATTATTAATTTAGTACCTCAGCCATCCCCTCTGCCTCCATGCATAGGTCTCCTTTTTGGTCCCTAATCGGCCCAACCCTCCTCTCACTACCCTTACTATCCTGTCCACATGATCTAATCAAGTTTTCACTGTGTTTGAAAATCGTGTCAGGTTTGGCTACGTAAACAAATAGGCCATGATTATTATGGAGCATTCGCGATTGGATTGATGTCTAGAACAGTCAGCAAACTGCCCTGAAAGCTCTGCTCAAACACAGGCATGTTGGCTGTGGGTTACCTTTACACTGCAGCAGACTGTCATTGCAAAGGTTTTCTACAGTTTGCTTCTTCAAGGATCAGGTAAGTTCTGCTATTTATTTTTAAATTTGTAATGGAAGCCAGTGTTAGCTAAGCTATAAGGGTAGATGTTTCCTCTTCATTACACCTGAGACATTGGCCTCCCTCAGGCACAATTAAGAACAAAAAGGGATGGAGGTAGTTGCATCAGGTTTACATCCGAACTGCCCCTGGAAATACTGGGGGGATTTCCCTGATGATGAAAGTGGGCCTGCACCTATAGCACCACAGGTCTAACATTCGGATTTAAGGAAGGTGCGAAGGAGTCATCTCTGGCCTTCTGCCTAAGATGCTCCTTTGTGCTAGAGCGTCCCTTGTTGGGCACGCTAGCACAAAGGTGCCTGAAGAAATCTAGGGTATGTGTCTATCCTGCGGGTCTGAGGATTGGTGGGTCTGAGGATTGGTGGGTCTGTCCTTGGGGTCTGGGGACTGTGGGTCTGAGGACTGGTGGGTTTGTCCTTGGGGTCTGGGGATTGGTGAGTCTGTCCTGGGGGTCTGGGGACTGGTGGGTCTGAGGACTGGTGGGTCTGTCCTTGGGGTCTGGGGACTGGTGGGTCTGTCCTGGGGGTCTGGGGACTGGTGGGTCTGTCCTGGGGGTCTGGGGACTGTGGGTCTGTCCTGGGGGTCTGGGGACTGGTGGGTCTGTCCTGGGGGTCGGAGGACTGGTGGGTCTGTCCTGGGGACCTGAGGATTGGCGGGTCTGTCCTGGGGGTCTGAAGGCTGGTGGGTCTGTCCTGGGGAACTGGGGACTGGTGGATCTGTCCTGTGGGTCTGGGGACTGGTGGGTCTGTCCTGGGGACCTGAGGACTGGTGGGTCTGTCCTGGGGGTCTGAAGGCTGGTGGGTCTGTCCTGGGGATCTGGGGACTGGTGGGTCTGTCCTGTGGGTCTGGGGACTGGTGGGTCTGTCCTGGGGATCTGGGGACTGGTGGGTCTGTCCTGTGGGTCTGAGGACTGATGGGTCTGTCCTGGGGGTCTGAGGATTGGTGGGTCTGTCCTGTGGGTCTGGGGACTGGTGGGTCTGTCCTGTGGGTCTGGGGACTGGTGGGTCTGTCCTGTGGGTCTGAGGACTGGTGGGTCTGTCCTTGGGGTCTGGGGACTGGTGGGTCTGTCCTGGGGGTCTGAGGACTGGTGGGTCTGTCCTGGGGGTCGGAGGACTGGTGGGTCTGTCCTGGGTCCCTGAGGATTGGTGGGTCTGTCCTGGATGTCTGGGGGCTGGTGGGTCTGTCTTGGGGGTCTGAGGACTGGTGGATCGGAGGATTGGTGGGTCTGTCTTGCGGGTCTGAGGATTGGTCGGTCTGTATGGGTCTCGGGACAGGCTCTAGACTCATCAGGCAAGTTACTGTTTTTAACTCCGCACCCCCATCCACCCCCATCGAGGACAATCCAACTCCTCATGGCCTTCTAGCAGCTATTGACTAATGGTGGCAGCCAGGAGTTGAGCTCCAACTCTCTCAAGCCTACAATTGTGGTCCTGTTTCCTGCTCAATGTTCAGGCCCAGTCAAGGGTGAAGCGGCAACGGGAGTTAACAGCTCTTCCTCACAAGCACAGTGCAATTGGGCGCCTTTCACCTGTTGGGCAGCCAATAGGGTGGGGGGGTGGGGGGCGCGGGGGGGTATAATATTATTGCATCACTGTTTACATGCTCATGCATTTCCTTCATATAAACCTGAGAATGTGCTTTGTGAGACAATCAATCAGACAAGAATGCACATTTGAAATACTGCAAAATACATCATTGCAAAATGGCTGAAGAAGGTTCCAAAAGTCATTTCTAGGAATCTTTCTGAAATTCCCCCAGCTCGGGGATACAAATGATGAGTTCAGCACAGGGATGTGCCATTGTTAAAGATCCTAAAATGAATGAGAGCCTGCATTGACTTAAGCTTCCTTTTCTCTTTCATGTATATTCCCTTTTGACCATTTTGCCTAATTAGTTTTAGATTCAGTCGTTCTCACCTTCGATTGTTTTGGGAAGAGCTGATTCAGAGAATAAGCTGGCATCAAAGAGAATTACATTTTTTTTTAACTATTAACAACATGAGATGTCAAAACAGAGCATTAAGGTGTTATTTGAGAACACATTTATGGCTTGTGGAGGAATTCCTCCCACAGAAAATGGAATCTGTGGAGTGCTGACACACATGAGCCGCGACTCTGTTACTTTTTATATAATTTTATTATATTTTTATTATTGCTCTATCAGTGTTGTATGTTGGTGGTATTGCCTAAAGGAAATATAATGTTGCTTGTTCTATTACTACCAGTGTGTAGTAGAGTTAGAATCAGGTTCTCAGCTCTAAAGTGTATTAGTGAACATTAAAAAAAGATCCAGCATTTATTTATTGAAGCCGAAGTTTTTTTTAATGTGTGTGGGACTTAAATAAAAGACTTATTCAACATTTCGCAAGTACTCTTGGTTAAGTTGAACAAGCAGATTCCATTAGATTTGTGAGCATTGTTCAGCTCCTGCAGACTCTGATGGCAACTTTACCATCGAGAATGTAGAATTAACAGGGTCGAGATTCCAATTTTCCTGTGGTTTTCAGGAGTACAAAGGAGTCTATATTGCTGAACTAACAATAATATTTAAACATTCTATAGAGTGGGTTAATTCATTCAATTGGTTAATCATTGTCAGTTACCTATAGTAATGGTCACTTACTTTGCCAAAACTTATTTTTAAGCAGATTCTAACCACCCTCACCATCTTGAAAATGGTACAATGCTGTCATTTTTATCTGTAAGGAAACAGTTTTTTATGTATGCAACTAAAGGCACAAATAAGAGGGTAGTACAAAAGATAGTCAGTAGGGAATTTCTAAAAAAACAAACTTATTTCATTTGTCTTAAGTGCCTTTACCAAGGGGAACTATTAAGGCTTTCCTCACAAGTTGTACAATGTTTGTATTCCACAGTTACTTGCTGAATATTCTGTTTATAAATAAATGTCTTGCATGTAACATACACTTCATGTTAAATGGTAAACTAACTTCCTGCAACATTTTCCCTGTCGCACTATTAATAACAGGCCTGTGATTATAAAACAATGTATTCACACCACAGAGATTTGCAAATATATATATGCGAGTGTATATTAATAGAGCCTGCATTGGATCAAAATTTCCTTTCTCTTTCATGTATATTCCCTTTTGACCATTTTGCCTAATTAGTTTTAAATTTAGTCGTTCTCACCTTCAAAATGTTTTGGGAAGAACTGATTCAGAGACTAAGCTGGCATCAAAGAAAGTCACATTTGAAAAAAATGATAATATGAAGATGTCAAAACAGAGCATTAACATGTTATTTGAGATACATATACACACACAAATATATATAGATTTGATGATATCTAAAGTTGTAGTGTCCACAACTGTCGCAACAGCCCTTAACTTTCTTAACACCAGTGTTATAGAGATATCCAAGCTTGTTCAGCAGACAGTGGAGGAGCATGTGGTTTTTGTACTTGTGCTGCTGGCTTTGTGATCAGTCAGAACACAGCTGCAAAGAGCAGAGGTCATGAATGTACACAATGAATGAGTAACAAGGTGCCTGCTCCTAACACTAACCTCTTCTGTTTCAACTTGAGTCATCATCGTCAAAGGCAGTCCCTCGGCATCGAGGAAGACTTGCTTCGACGTTTAACATGAGTTCTTAGGTGGCTGTACAATCCAATACGAGAACCACAGTCTCTGTCACAGGTTGGGCAGATAGTCGTTGAGGGAAGGGCTGGGTGGGACTGGTTTTTCACACGCTCTTTCTGCTGCCTGCGCTTGATTTCTGCACGCTCTTGGCGACGAGACTCGAGGTGCTCACCACCATCCCGGATGCACTTCCTCCACGTAGGGCAGTCTTTGGCCAGGGTCTCCCAGGTGTCAGTGGGGATGTTGCACTTTATCAGGGAGGCTTTGAGGGTGTCCTTGTAACATTTCCGCTGCCCACCTTTGGCTCGTTTGCCGTGAAGGAGTTCCGAGTAGAGCGCTTGCTTTTGGAGTCTCGTGTCTGGCATGCGAACTATGTGGCCTGCCCAGCGGAGCTGATCAAGTGTGGTCAGTGCTTCGATGCTGGGATGTTGGCCTGGTCGAGGACGCTAATGTTGGTGTGTCTGTCCTCCCAGAGGATTTGGAGAATCTTGCGGAGACATCGTTGGTGGTATTTCTCCAGCGACTTGAGGTGTCTACTATACATGGTCCATGTTTCTGAGCCATACAGGAGGGCGGGTATGACTACAGCTCTGTAGACCATGAGCTTGGTGGTAGTTTTGAGGGCCTGGTCTTCAAAAACTTTTTTCCTCAGGCGGCCGAAGGCTGCACTGGCGCACTGGAGGCGGTGTTGGATCTCGTCGTCAATGCCTGATAGAAACATAGACATAGAAACATAGAAAATAGGTGCAGGAGCAGGCCATTCAGTCCTTCTAGCCTGCACCGCCAATCAATGAGTTCATGGCTGAACATGAAACTTCAGTACCCCCTTCCTGCTTTCTCGCCATAACCCTTGATCCCCCGAGTAGTAAGGACTTCATCTAACTCCCTTTTGAATATATTTAGTGAATTGGCCTCAACTACTTTCTGTGGTAGAGAATTCCACAGGTTCACCACTCTCTGGGTGAAGAAGTTTCTCCTCATCTCGGTCCTAAATGGCTTACCCCTTATCCTCAGACTGTGACCCCTGGTTCTGGACTTCCCCAACATTGGGAACATTCTTCCTGCATCTAACCTGTCTAAACCCGTCAGAATTTTAAACGTTTCTATGAGGTCCCCTCTCATTCTTCTGAACTCCAGTGAATACAAGCCCAGTTGATCCAGTCTTTCTTGATAGGTCAATCCCGCCATCCCGGGAATCAGTCTGGTGAATCTTCGCTGCACTCCCTCAATAGCAAGAATGTCCTTCCTCAAGTTAGGAGACCAAAACTGTACACAATACTCCAGGTGTGGCCTCACCAAGGCCCTGTACAACTGTAGCAACACCTCCCTGCCCCTGTATTCAAATCCCCTCGCTATGAAGGCCAACATGCCATTTGCTTTCTTAACCGCCTGCTGTACCTGCATGCTAACCTTCAATGACTGATGTACCATGACACCCAGGTCTCGTTGCACCTTCCCTTTTCCTAATCTGTCACCATTCAGATAATAGTCTGTCTCTCTGTTTTTACCACCAAAGTGGATAACCTCACATTTATCCACATTATACTTCATCTGCCATGCATTTGCCCACTCAGCTAACCTATCCAAGTCACTCTGCAGCCTAATAGCATCTTCCTCGCAGCTCACACTGCCACCCAACTTAGTGTCATCCGCAAATTTGGAGATACTGCATTTAATCCCCTCGTCTAAATCATTAATGTACTCCCCAATGGAGTGGAACTAAACTACAGAACCAGTGGGAAGCTGTTCAACCATCACCATCTCCAGGCCAGGTCCAAGACCACCCCAACCTCTGTCGTCAAGCTACAGTACGCGGACGACGCCTGTGTCTGCACACATACAGAGGCTGAACTCCACGACATAGTCAATGTATTTACTGAGGCATACGAAAGCATGGGCCTTACGCTAAACATCAGAAAGACAAAGATCTTGTTGTTAGGAGGCTCCCGAGATATGGGAAGTAGTCCACGTTGTCCAGGGCCGCGCCGTGGATCTTGATGACTGGGGAACAGTGCTGTGCGGTAAGGACAGGCTGGTGGAGGACCTTTGTCTTTCTGATGTTTAGCGTAAGGCCCATGCTTTCGTATGCCTCAGTAAATACATTGACTATGTCGTGTAGTTCAGCCTCTGTATGTGTGCAGACACAGGCGTCGTCTGCGTACTGTAGCTTGACGACAGAGGTTGGGTTGGTCTTGGACCCGGCCTGGAGATGGCGATGGTTGAACAGCTTCCCACTGGTTCTGTAGTTTAGTTCCACTCCAGTGGGGAGCTTGTGAGGTGGAGCATGGCAGTGAGGAAGATTGAGAAAAGGGTTGGGGCAATGACGCAGCCCTGTTTGACCCCGGTACGGACGTGGATTGGGTCTGTAATGGATCCGTTGGTAAGGATCACGGACTGTATGTCGTCGTCCCCAACACTGCACGAGATAGAAAAAGCCATAAGACAGCTTAAGAACAACAAGGCTTCGGGAGCGGATGGAATCCCTGCTGAGGCACTGAAGTATGGTGGAGAGACACTACTGGCGCGAACACATGACCTCATTTCTCTCATCTGGAGGGAGGAAAGCATGCCGGGAGATCCCAGAGATGCAGTGATCGTGACCATCTTTTACAAAAGGGGACAAGTCCAACTGCAGCAATTACAGAGGAATCTCCCTGTTAGCAGCCACTGGAAAAGTCGGCGCTAGAGTCCTCCTCAACCGTCTTCTCCCTGTGGCCGAGGAGCTCCTCCCGGAGTCACAGTGCGGATTTCGTCCTCCACCGGGCACAATGGACATGATTTTTGCAGCGTGACAGCTGCAGGTAAAATGCAGGGAACAGCACGAGCCCTTATACATTGCCTTCTTCGATCTTACAAAGGCTTTTGACACTGTCAACCGCGAGGGTCTATGGAGCGTCCTCCTCCGTTTCGGATGCCCCTAAAAGTTTGTCACCATCCTCCGCCTGCTCCACGACGACATGCAGGCAACTTGAGTATCATTGTAATGAACGCAACAAACAATTTTCTCTTAATAGATTGATTCCTCTCCCTCTTGCCTAAAAAAAATTCATAATGTCTGTGAGAATAATTAAATGTTGATCTTTGTGTGACTAGAATTATAACCTGTGCAGTGCGCTTCATTAGTTGACAGTCATAGGACATTCTACAATTGGGCATAGGAATTGACTCCAGAATGGAGCTGCCATTATCTTAAACATTTCTACAATGGCCCAACTTTGAACAAATGACAGCACTGAGACATGGATACGCTTTTAGTTTCCTGATTCCAAGAAGACACCAAAAATTGTAAAATTCTCTTTGGAAAGACTAGGATCCTCTGCACTGTACGGTATTAAAAAGCTCAGAATTGACACGGGAATGATTCCATATGGAGACCAAACTCAATTTTTTTTATTTAAACAATATTACATAGTATTTACAGCATAGAAACAGGCCATTCGGCCCAACTGGTCCATCCCAGTGTTTAAAACATAGAAACATAGAAAATAGGTGCAGGAGCAGGCCATTCGGCCCTTTGAGCCTGCACCACCATTCAATAAGATCATGATTAATCATGCAACCTCAGTACCCCACCCCTGCCTTCTCTCCATACCCCCTGATCCCACTAGCTGTAAGGGCCACATCTAACTCCCTTTTGAATATGTCCAACGAACTGGACCCCACAACTTTCTGTGGCAGAGTTCCATAGGTTCACAACTCTCTGGGTGAAAAGTTTCTCCTCATCTCGGTCCTACATAGCTTACCCCTTATCCTTAGACTGTGACCCCTGGTTCTGGACTTCCCCAACATTGGGAACATTCTTCCTGCAGCTAACCTGTCCAGTCCCGTCAGAATTTTATATGTTTCTATGAGATCCCCTCTCATTCTTCTAAATTCCAGTGAGTATAAGCCTAGCCGATTCAGTCTTTCCTCATATGTCAGTCCTGCCCACACAAGCTATATTTTGCTCTTTATAGCAAAGTCATGGCGGGAAGGACTGATCCCAGCTCTGCAACTCTTCCACCACACTGAGCCCACTTCTGTTCAGACTATAATTACTGTTGTTATTTGTTTACCGAAATGCATCACCTCACACTTGCTGACATTGAATTCCATTTTAGCTCATTACCCCCGGCACTCCCAAGTGCAAGTCACAACCTAGTTATAAAATGAAGTTATTCGAAAGGATGGGGGTAATACTTTCAGTTGTGAGTACTGCCCCTTGTGGTTACTTATTTATTGAATCTTCTCTTCCTGTTAAGGGCAGTTTGCAAATTGGCAATGGGTTATGAGGGGAGATTGAAAGGTCACAATGGGGGAAGAGTGACTTTGATTGCTATGTGCAGTAACATTTAAATATGTTCATCAAGATTTCCTTTGGTCAGTATTTCCAGTAGAGTTGCAAACCCATTCTTTTTAAACATGTTCACAAGTTGCTACAGGTACTGCTGGCCAGACGAAATTGTTCTGAAGGAACTTACAATGTTGTAACCAGAGCAATTCTTCCCTGAATGTTATTTCAAGATGATGAAACAAAATTTATTGAATGAAAAATACTTACTGGAAGAGAGTTATAAATAATAGTTAAATATCTGGGAAAAACACCCCACTGCATATCTCATGAGTGCTGAAGGTATGTGTTAGTTATGGTGCCCACAACACAAGTGGTTTATTTTTTCAACCTTTTCAACTTTACATTACATGTGAGTCAGAAAATCAATGCAAAAGTAGCATTCAGAATGAACCGTTATTTCGTTTTCTCACAGTTTCTGGCTGGTTTCTGTAGTGGAATGTGTGCTGTGGAATAGCCCATATTGTAATATAACCCTGCTCCCCCGCTCAATGGGAACTGGCCGAGGGAGGGGTTAAGATCGGTTGAATCGCACCGCTCCCGCCTGGCCATGTTTTATCTTTGCCGACTTTGATGATGGCCGAGTCTCTGGTTCCAGGTCAGCGGGGGTCGGGTTTAAATCTAAAAGTCACAGCTCGGTGATGCCTATGGCATCGCAATGTGATTTCTAAAACAGCCCGGGGGGAAATTAACCTGCCAGAGAAACCTGGTGGGATGCAGCAGAGAAGCCAAGGTATATAATATTCTGGTAGGATTTCCTAGGGACAGGAGGAGCAGGATTCCTTCCAGCTACAGCCATTCCTCTCCCTTCCCATCTGTTTGGAAACATCTCTCTGCCCCCCACCAGAACCACCACCACCCCCCAGCCCTTACGTTATGTCAAGGACTGTTTGCTGGATCCCCAGCAGTAGTCGGCTCCCACCCCGATTCCCGCTCTCGGATACCGGTCTTGATACCATTCCGGGTGGCTTCGAGCGGAGACCGATTAAAATGAGACCCCCCACCACCCTCATCACCACCACCCCATCCCATGCACCTATCCTGCCCCAAATAGAAAGTGTGGATTGTGAACAAGTACAGTCACGGTACAGTATTACAATGGCTGACTTGCCATGATCCAACCAGATGCAGCATTTCTGTTGTATATTATGAGCAGCTGCGTTAGCCTTGACAGACAAAGCCAGTGAAAGGGTCCCAGGTTAGCGTGCTGATTAACAGTGATCTTTTAACTCATCATACACAGGATTGGGAAGCCATACCTCCCAGACCTGCTGCAAAGAAATCTCTTTAAATGAACAAGATTTATAAAGTGCCTTTGTAGTTGAGGAGTGCACTCCTCCCCAATGGAATTATTTTCAGTGGACAGTGGATGACATTTAATATACAGGAGCTGCATATTAAGTACCATTGTGTCGTTGTTTGGATTTCAGATTGATAGTGTGCATTACAAACAGAACCAGGATGTCCTTTCTACTCTGTACCCAGCTTATAAGATTTCACAATATTTACATTTTAAAGGCGACTTCAAAACCCAGATCCCACCGCTGCGTCTAAGCTGGCTACTCAACTCCAACTATGTTCCCAAGTGAAGTGAATGCTGACAAACACCTTGACCTATTGAAAAGACCTACTGCGTTCTCAGGGACTGATGTTAGTCCCGGTTGTAACAGCCCAAATCAGGAGAGCACTCTGTAAAGCTGCTTCATTGTATACATGGCCGTATCACATTGCAGCTCTGGTGAGATTATCGTGTCTGTTGGTGAAGTCAGTGCATCTCCCTGCACCCTTTTAAATTGATTTGAGGCACCTGCTTTGCTGAAACTCTGCAACATTTTCCCACAAGCCGAAACTCTAGGGCTTTAATAAATCGATCACCAACCTGCGTGATGCTCCAGCATTAATAACAACTGTAAATTGGCCAATTCTAGCTGACACAGAAAAATAAAATGCATCAATAACTCCACTGAGACCTCAACTGGTTAAGATCCTGGGTTAGATACCTGATCAGTGCGGAGATGGCTAATCTCAGCTGGGGCAGCAGTAGAGGTGCTACAATTGGCCTCAGTGCCATTGGGTGAGTAAGGAGAAAATCACTAAAGTGCCCACTCCTAATTGCTATCTTGCAATCACTACTGAAAATTGTGCATGTGTGAACTTTAGATAAGAAAGGGATTGGAATTGGCTGTGGTGTCCTAAATGTGGTGCAGGCTTGAAGAGCCGAATGGCCTACTCCTGCACCTATTTTCTATGTTTCTAATAACATGATCTCTTCGCAGGCGCTGGTTATGGAGGCCTTGAGGGCAGGCCAGGCGCTATGCGCACTCTGCGTCTCGGGGTCATCAAGGGTCGCTAGGTGAGCAGTGAAGCACTGGCTGTATAGGGCTTTCTTAACTGGGTCTTTGAGTGCCCCAGCATTGATTTTCCTGGGGCCTTGGACAATGTGGACCATTTTCCATACCTCGAGAGCCTACTATCAGTAAGGGCAGACATTGATGACGAGGTCCAACACCGCCTCCAGTGTGCCAGTGCAGCCTTCGGTCGCCTGAGGAAGAGAGTATTTGAAGACCAGGACCTCAAATCTGGCACCAAGCTTATGGTCTACAGGGCGGTAGTGATACCTGCCCTCCTATATGGCTCAGAGACATGGACTATATACAGCAGACATCTCAAAACGCTGGAAGAAGTACCAGCAGCGATTCCTCCAAGATCCTGCAAATTCCTGGGAGGACAGACACACCAACTTCAGTGTTCTTGCTCAGGTCAACATTCCCAGCAGTGAAGCACTGACAATGCTTGACCAGCTCCGTTGGGCGGGCCACATCGTCCGCATGCCCAACACGAGACTCCGTCAGCAAGCGCTCTACTCGGAGCTCCGACACAGCAAGCGAGCCTCAGGTGGGCAGAGGAAACGTTTCAAGGACACCCTCAAAGCCTCCTTGATAAAGTGCAACATCCCCACCGGAACCTGGGAATCCCTGGCCCAAGACCGCCCAAAGTGGAGGAAGAGCATCCGGGAGGGTGCTGAGCACCTCGAGTCCCATCGCCAAAAGCATGCAGAAATCAAGCACAGACAGCGGAAGGAGCGTGCGGGAAACCAGACTCCCCGCCCACACTTTCCTTCAACCACTGTCTGCCCCACCTGTGACAGAGACTGTCATTCCCATATTGGACTGCTCAGCCACTTTTAGAGTGGAAGCAGGTCTTCCTCAATTTCGAGGGACTGCCAATGAATAACATAGTCTAGGCCCATGTATGATGAGCAAGTTGCTGGGGCATGGGCAAGGTCCGTGGAACTGTACCTCAGCAATGTTGTGAGGTGGGGGGGGTGGAGGGGTTGCTTGATGGGCATTGCAGTGGGGAGGGTAACGTAAGAAAGACCAGCAAAAAAAGAGCTGCTGTTGCTTCATTGCGTTTTTTAATACGCACAGGATGAACCAGCTTTGATAGGTTGACAACAGCACCAAATCTGATATATCATTGAATCTGACCATAGGACTCAATCAGACTAAATCTGACTACAGTATCAGATCGGTAACTGCCGAGGAAGGTTTTTGCTGGAGCATTTCATTTATAGCATGAACTTTTTTGATGCAGTTTTCTTTATTGCTCATGACCTGTGTAACTGTTTGTGAGGACATAGGTGATGGGTGAGCAGGACTTGGTGTGAGATATGATACAGGTATCAGAGCTTTAAACCAACCAAAGGTTATGGAGGAGGCTGGCCTGTAAAGCATTGGAACAGTTCATCTAGATGCTGTATTGCCAGCACATGCATGACTGTGCACTTGTACAGAATTTGTGTGTTGACCCATTGATGTAATCTGGAAGGGAATATGCAAATTATATAATATATGATTAATATGGTATATATCAGTACTTCGGCACGTTCTGTGAAATTCCACAGTCCCAGTATCTTGTAAATTCTCCCACCTGAGCAATTCAATGATAGATGCCTCGTATGGTGAACACCTCAGGACCCGTAGCCATGCTACACATTGAGTTCCCTCCCCACTGCAATGCCCCTCATCCAACTCCTCCCTCCCACCCCACAACAAGGAGCAGCTGCCCTGACCTGCAAGGACCATCAGCAGGTCGGGGCCTTCAAAGGAGCCTACCACTTCATATGCTGGAGAGCGACGGCTGTGAAGAGGGCGACTGGATTAGACATCACCAGGTCCAGGTCGCTGATTGGAGCGTGGGCAGGTACAGCAGGAGCGGCGAGTTTGGGGCGCAGGAGAGGCGTGAGTTCGGGGGCCCAGGGGCAGCACGGGCCAGCCCACACTGCGATATGTGTGCGCACTAGGTCCGTGCAGCAGAGCTGGTCTCCAGTCGTCTTGGTTAATCCTTGCCACTGGACCAAGACCTAGCTCTGTCAAGCCCGTGTGGTGGCTGGTGTGCAATGGCCACCACACATTAAAAAAAATCCACGCACAGGCATCTTCCACCCTTCAACATGTAGTTCGGGACCTGGAATATTAGGTCCTTCATTGAAACACCTGTGAATTCATCCCTTTTTGGCGTGGAAGAAAGTCATCCTCGATAAAAGGGACCGTCTATGAATGATACATTGAGTGCTGCCACCCTGCATTATGGGGCATGGAGGTCCACGGAGCACTTGCTAAGCACCCTGGAAGATAGCGATAAGCCACACAAAAAGGTAAGAAGGAGATTTGAATGTATGAAAATACTATAGAGATGGCCCAAGAAACTCTCACTGTTTTTCACTCAGGACAAGGTCCTCTAATTTGTTTCGTGTGAGAATAAATGACAAATCAATGGCCAATGAGGAGGTGATCAGCAGCTACATCGGGAGAATATGAATTGCTTGAACTTGTTGCTGAATGAACATTTCCATGGACTTACAGAGCTTGCTTTCGCTGTATCAAATTCAACTTACAACACTGAAGGGCTTTCGATTTGTTTTTTGTGGTTTGATAGTCCCTGTGAGGTAAACGCTGAGAAGAATATTCAGCGACCTATCTTATACTTATAAAGTTATCGATTAATAAGGTGTTTACATGCATGATCCCTTGCCAAGTAGGTTGGGGTGTGAGAATGCAATGTTGATAGTTTAGTATACCCTGCAGTGCTTGGGAGCTGAAGGCAGATTGTGATCTGTTTACAATCTGGGAAAGACCCTTAAACCCACTACTAACACTTCTTTGCTGAAATTGATGGCCTTTACATCCAAACAAAGCAGAATTACGTTGGGTACTAGGTAAATGGCAGTGGCAGAACTTAATTCCCATATTGAAATCAATTGGAATTCGACAGGCATGTAAAAGTCAGCCTGCCAAGGGCAAGGTGTATGTCTATTCCCCTCTCGCACTTCGTTTGTTTATCAGTAGGAGTCTGTTGGATGTCAAGGAGAGTGTTCAAATGGTCGTGTTATTGTTTATTTTATAAACTTGTAAGCTGCCCTAGGCTGACTGCAATCTGAATATTTATTCGTGTTCCCAGATGAACTTTCTCCTTGCTGCATCAGCTAATTGACAAATTTCTTTCTGTTTGTTAGGCTCAACAGTGTGACTAATTTGTATAACTGCTCATATTGGGAAAGAAACAAGAAAACTTATATTGCGAGGAGATCCTTTGGTGCAGCCCATAATCACTTGTAAAGTTAATCCCCTTGCTTTACAGACCCAAGGAAAGGCTATCTTTAAAAGGCAGAGTGGAGGTAAATATATTGCCTGATGTAGAATTGAGCTTCCAGGCTCAAACCCTGATCTGTGCAGTTTGCTGATCTTAAGTTGGCAGAGGCACTGCTAGTCGCCTCAGAACCTCTTGGTTAGGAAGTGCAAAATCGTCCAGATTCCTGACCTTGATTGGGAACCAGTGACCCATGTCAGAAAGTACACATATGCGAACTTTGGGTGAGAATAGGATCAGAAATTCTGTGGCGTTCTGCCATGGTCAAATTTCCTCCTGATGATCTTTGCTAGATTCTCGCACGAGGAATGTGAGGCACTTCAGTGATGTACATGAGAGCAGATTGCACACTTAACTTGTACCTCTATAAGAGAGGAAAAAAAACACATTTCAGACTCTCCGGGTACAGTTGATAATATGCATCAATGTCAGACTGGCAGAAGTCATCAAATCTCAGGAAATTCCCAATTTGACAGTACTGTAATACTATCCTCAGTGTTACAGTTACAAGCCCAAGACAGATTAATGGTACACACCTTCTGTTTTTATATAAAAGGGTAGAAATTACTGTTACCGATATAATAGATCAATGCTTAAAACATTTGTACAAGATTCCACCATGAACTGTTTAATCTGTGGTTTATCTGTTACTATCACTATCAGTAATTTCTATCCTAAAGTATATTAATTTCAGTGATTAAAACATCTTAATGTAAAAAATAAAGAGGATATGTTGTAAAAATGCCTTGACACTTTAGATGTGTTGGGAAAGTATCTTGCACCTAACCCACGTTGGTCATAAGCCCTCAAATGCTACAGTGATGTAGTTGCTGCTTTAGTCTAATCTTACCTTTGTAAAAAAAAATCCTAGACTTAGACACTGTCCCACAACCCTCCTTTGTAATTGGGCAAGGGGGCCAATTTCCTTGGTCAACACAACAGGAAGTATGGCCCCAATGTTTCTTCAGTCCTCCAGCCCACCTAACATGTACTGGAAAATTAAATGCCAATGAGGGTCAAGTCTGACATTCAAACTTGGCTGTCTTAGTTGTAGCCTCTGTGCTGTCCCTAATCATTGCTCGGCAGTGAGACTCTTGAAACGGCTCACTCTGGAAGCAGCATTGGGAGTCTCAGTTTTCAGAATGAACTTGGATTACAGTGCTGATTTTGAGGGTAGAAATTCTGGCCTGCAAAGACCATGCATAAATGCTTAATGTACTCATTCTACATTTCTGTGTGTGCTATCTGCACGCAGTTATTAACTCGTTTAAAACAACTTGTTATAATAACTGAGTTAAAGCCTGTGTAACAATAGAACATGCAGGAATGTAGTCTGAATGAATTAAATCTTTGTAAACGGACTTTGACAATTGCAACTTCTACCATGTGGCTTTCAAAAAGTTAGTTTGGATCTTTGTCCCATTTTATTTTAGACAGTGGTGCAATAATGTAAGACATTTACGAGCTTCCATTTGCAAGTCTAATATTGTCATAGGAAATATAGATACTCAGGAAATGATTTTGTAATATCATTTTGTACAATAATATGAATTAATGCATTAGACAGATAACAGGATGAAGGAATTTGTTTTATTGTCTGTATAGTTTAATACTTGAAACCTGCTATAAACATAATGGATATATACAAGTTGAAATTACTCTTAATGTGTGAGTCCACGCTTATGAAATTCCTCTGTATATTCGTTAAATACTTACATCTGTCCTTTTGCTTTAAATGCATATTTTCTGATGGGCGAAGTTTATGTACGAATACTTAGTGTGGGAGGGGTTAACCTGTTTATTTTAGTAATGCATAGAGGAAAGTAGCACAAGCAGGTTTAGGGTTCAAACCTGTACTCCGCCAATTGGAAAATGCACCTCTAACTGCATTCAAATGGCATTAAAAGGAATTTCACAGGTAAATGCCAATGGATTTGGTATAAATGCCACTGAGAATAATTTCAATACTATAATGTAAGATGGCACTAAAGCGAATGAATACGTAAGTGAAATGTTTAACTCAGATGAGAAGAATTAACCTTTAGACTGCAGGTATGCTCAGAAAATAAAACACAGACTGTATTTTAGGAAATGGCATAAATATATTAATTAGTATCCTACAAATCACCATTAAAAACGTACTAATTTTCTTCAGATATTTTCCAGCTGATTTGTTCTCCCAGTGACAGTAAATGACTCAAGGGGGCTCTTGCAGCTTGTGGGATCTGTTCTCATGAAAAATTCCAAGTTTTCTGTTGTGGACTGTTTAATAAGTTCGGTCTTGATTAAATGTTACATTTGCTTAGTTTCACGCAATGTATAATTTATCCTTGCAATTAACTCCCCTGTCCCCAGGAACTACACTGCCACACAACCCTGGAAAGTATCTCCCAGTTGGACATCCTGTTAATCCTAATGTATTTTTAAACCTCCCAGACCTATATTCTTTTCCTCTTTTAGGCCCTTGTGTGTGAGAGATGTTTGACTTTGACAGGAACTTGAGGGGGGTGGCAGTGTAACAAGTAGGAGTTGTGAAACGTCGCTGACAGGTTGACAGTTGGGTGCTTATAGTAACAAGAAACAGTGCTAAACTGCTACAGAATGCAAACCAGTATTCCCTCTGCTGATCCAATATTCCCTTTGATCACAACATAGCTGAATGGGATTCACCACGAGTCTAAGCACATTGGGCTAGAATTTCCATAAAGCCCACCACCGCCAGATTACCGCCCAGAAAGATTGCTAAAATTCTTAAATTAATGCCAGCAAAAAATGGCATAAAAAAAAGAAAAAATACCGCCTGGCGAGAAAATGGATCTTATACGTAGATTCTCGGCGGTTAAACGCGATCCTGGGCAAATTGGGCGGTTCTTAATCAAAATGGGTGGTAAATACTCAAATTTAGACCGAGTCTGCGGTTGGGCCGAGGGAGGGGGAAAACACAAAAAATATTTTTTCCAAGAAACAGAAAATATAAAAACAGAAAACATTCTTTTTAACTTAATTGCTGTAAAATAATTTTAAAAGAGTTATAAAAAAACCCTTTAACTTACCTTTCTTTGCAGGAGTACTTACCTACCGCCCTGCTCCGACTGCTTTTCGTGGGCGGTTTTTTCGATCTTACCTACGGGTCAGCGCTGAGCCCAAACTTGGATGGTAGCAGTTTTCTCAGCGGTGCATGTCGGCAGTCCGCTCCCCAGCGATATTTCGAAAACACCGGCGGAACTCTTTAAAAAAAATGGAGTGGAAATTTTCGCCGGGTGGTTTGCCGCCGAAAATGAGCAGTACCGCCGAGAAAACCACCAAAAATGAAGCGGAAATTCTAGCCCATTTGTTTGTTGTTAAGAATCAACAAAACTGTTTCTGATTTAAAGTGACTGCCACTAGACCAGGTTCCAGCTCCATTGCAGCTTGAGAAACAACTCACTCAAGGGGGTTCAAGTCAATCAAGTAGCACTTGTTAGTGCAATGTTTGGGCTACAACATTTGGCACGATGTAAAAAGACCAGGCATCTAAGTGTATTTGCTAAGGTAAACATCTTTTCCAGTGGAACCGGCCCCTTTTATCACTTTCATATCTTAAGACTGAAAACACTGGTCAGGCAACAACAACAACAACAACTTGTATTTATATAGCATCTTTAACGTAGTGAAATGTCCCAAGGCGCTTCACAGGAGTATTATGAGATAAAAAATTTGACACTGAGCCACCTTAGGAGAAATTAGCGCAGGTGACCAAAAGCTTGGTCAAAGAAGTATGTTTTAAGGAGCGTCTTGAAGGAGGAAAGAAAGGTAGAGAGATGGAGAGGTTTAGGGAGGGAGTTCCAAAGCTTGGGGCCTTGGCAACAAGGATGCTCAAGAGGGAAGAATAAGAGGAGCGCAGCCATATCGGGGGGGTTGTGGGGCTGGAGGAGATTAGAGATAGGAAGGGGCGAGGCCATGAAGGGATTTGAAAATAATGATGAGAATTTTGGAATTGAGTTGCTTAACCGGAAGCCAATGTAGGTCAGTGAGCACAGGGGTGATGGGTGAGCGGGACTTGGTGTGAGTTAGGTCATGGGCAGTTGCCCATGCCTGGTTGCCACAGTCTTTAATGGGCTGGCTACCTGCAGTCTGCTTGGAGTATATTGTCTGATACAAAGTATGAGGTGCCTACAATGAAGATGAATGTTTATACATTGCTGTAATTTCTCATGCCATTTCAGTCGTCTTTTATCTATACATCAAAATGCAAATAGTATTCTCAATAGTAACAGCTGGGCCCTACTGCAATGCAGCTGTACCTGAGCTGTAGAACTAGAAATGTGCAGCACATAAAATGTAAAAGGTGAGCTCCACACTGGGGTAATTTAAGCCAATGGCCGAAACTTTCCTACCTGGGCGGGTCCAGTGCGAGCAGTGGCCATGACGGGTCGTGAACCCCTTACTGGCTCCATCCTGTTCCATAGAACAACGTTATGTTAATAGGGCCTATTGAGCCCCGACCCAAAGAGACGGTGCGGGTCTGGTGACGTCATTCGTGATACGTTTTCAGCCAGGAGCTTTAAAGGGGCCCTGGCCACATTACATTTGCGGATTAATGTAACATAGTGCTGCCAGTGCACTACAGCATTGGAGTGCTGCAAACACATTGACAATGACTGCACAGAGGCAGAGGTTCACCGATGACTCCTACCAGATGCTTATGGAGGGAGTCAGAGCATGCAGGGAGGTCCTCTTCCCTTCCAATGAGTGGAAGTGACCTCCCCAGGAGACCAAAACAACTTGGTTGGTGATTGCAGGGAGGGCACCAGCAGGGATGTGGTCAGGAGGACCTGGTTGCAGTGATGCAAACATTTCAATGACCTCAGTAGATCAAGAAAGGTGAGTGCAAAGCCACCTTTCATCCTGCTGTGTCTCTCATCACACCCCCATCACTCTGCCTTTCCTACCCTTGTCCTGCACATCCTTACTCACACCAATATACCTTGTACATCTACCTCTCTATCTACATTATCACATCCTCATCTGACTAGCCACCCATCACACTCACCTTCATCCTAATGCAATCATACCAACTAACAGCAGACAAGGGGGCCACTTGGCTTTGGCACCCCATTCCATCATAGTCACCCTCTACAGATATAACCCATCCAATCCTTACACTCATTCCATCACTCTCACTCAACCTTCTCTTTCCATCTTGCAGGAAAAGAGAGCGCACAATAAGAGGGAGAAGGGGGGAACCAGCAGTGAACCTCCATCATTTGTCACCCTAACAACAGCAGAGGAGGCTGCTTCAGAAATATCTGGAGTCACCGAGCAGTTGAAGGTGGGAGACAGAGCGAGGAGGATATCTCAGCAACCTGGTGATAGAATTACATATCATACAGCTACATGACATGCAGCAGTCATTCATATGGGGACTGGTGTCAGCAGCCAGTGACTGTTCATCATGGGCATAATGGTTTCTGCACCCATTCTTCAAATTACACATCTAACTTATTACTCTCCTATGGGTCCATCAAGAGGCTCCCACCCACCCCACAGTGCAGGAAGAAAATAACTCTTCAGAGGAGCGTCCAGCCTCTGAGGGCGCACTGCCACCAGACATGAGCACACCCAGAACCAGGGCAGAGACGCACACCTACGTGGGCCCCACGTGAGATAGAGTAGTGTTGTCACCTGGTGTCTTAAAACTCACATGTGAGCAAGAAGAGATGGTGGAGATGGGGACAGCAGTGGAGACTGCTTGCCAGAAAAGTCATTTGCGCCTGGTTAGCACCCCCTGGGGCGCTAACAGGAGGCATAAACGACCCGATTTCTGGGCCAGAAATCTTTATTATCCGATCTTGGACAGATTTGTGAGCACCTTTGGAAGTGGCTTAGTGAGTTGCAGTGAATGGTGAGACATAATGGTAACCCCCCCCCCCCCAATGGTGATGAGTGTGAAAGGAATGGCTTGGTCATTGCAGGGATGGTTTATGGTGCTGGTGTGGGGTGGTACCAACCTGGTGCATCATGTGGCAGCCAGGGTGTACACCATCAAGTGAAGTAAATCTTGCCATGATGAGGCCATCCCTGGCCTCCCAGGCAGCAATGTGGCCGGGCGCTGATGCCCTCTGTCCTGCGCAGCATCAGGTGATTGTGGAGAAGGATGTTGGTGTTGTTGGTGCTGCTGGTATTGAGGCTCATCGTGGTTTGATTCTGAGGACCAAAGTGAGACAGTATAAAAGACACCCATGTTGATGGTAGGTGAAGTAGCGATGACAGAAGCAATCTGTCAATGGTGAGAGAGGTTCTTCCAATGAGGTGACACTGGATGGAGACTTTGCTGGAAACACTTGCAGCCTGAAAAAGCTCAATCTGTGCTGGGAATGCAGTCAGCAACAGCTTCTGCCTGAGGAAAGTGATCAGCTGTGAGGTGGGAGCTTTTATAATATATTTCATGCTGTCAACTAATCAGCTGGAGCAATGGCCACTGAACTCCTGCCTCAGATTTACAGACACGAGAATCCCTTGACTATGCAGGGAAATTTAAAATGTATGGGGGAAAAGGGCTCTGAAAACAAGCTTATAATGATTCCAATTAGGTCGCTCGCCTCTGTCGGTCGGGTCGTTGCTACACTGACGAACATGGCTGCGGGAAAGGAACGTGGGGGCAGGATGATGGTGGGTTCCTGACTCGCTCCCACTTTTTTCACATGTCCCTCCTAACACGCCTCCATTCCCACTTGCACAGACCCCAGAAAATTCCAGCCAATGTCCTAATAATGCCTGTCCTAAATGTAATAGGATGACACAATAGTTTTGCAGCTGAACAGTGCTCCAAACGTTACTGAATTGGTTACAATGGCTTAGAAATGTTACCACACCCAAAAATGGGCGCACAGTGGGCTGGGCGAGAATCACAATCACCTGTTCATATAGTCACAGGGACGACGTGAAATTGCTGCCGCCAGTTCATTATAATAACTCTGGCTTGCAACGAATGCTATTCATTGCCAATGGATCTGTTTGGGCTTGACTGATGCCACTTAAAGGCAGCCAGCACCTATTTAAAGGGGAGGTGCACTTTGGCGGCAGACGATCCACCTATCAGGCCCTCAGGTTCTCCGATGCCACTTTGTAAGCCGTGGTCCAGGCCATGGACAGGAGGAGGGAGATCCTGTTACCTGCGGGGGCAGAAAGCCCTCCAGGCAACACCTTCACTACCAGTGGGTAGAAGTGATTTAGGAGGTCAATGCTGCCTCCCAGGACATGGCTGCATGGGATGAAAAAAGTTCAATAATCTCACCAGGTTTGTCAAGGTAAGAATCCTGCTCTCTTACTCTCAGCTCACGCCTCCACCACCTCCAGCCTCACTACTCACAATATTCCCCACCATCACTTCCCCTCACTCTCCTACAATCACTTCACCACGCCACACTTCACTGCACCTCCTTCTCCTCCTACTCACTCTGCACTTCCTACTCTCACCACTGTTGCAACTCTCACTACCGCACACCTCACATCTTACACACTACATACAAATTATTCTATCATGACAATCACATTCCCTAAATACCTTACAAAAGTGTCACAGACACACACTCTTTCTTCCAGGAGCAGGTCAAGCACAACTTGCAGCGGGAGCTCGTGACTGGAGGAGGCCTGCACATCCTGTCCTCCACGGAAGGAAAAGTGCTGGATATCACGGGCAGGGGAGAGTCACGGCTGTGGTAGCGCTGGAGGAGACGCAGTGATGGGATGTTTCACACATACCCTCTTTTTCCCTTCTTGCTTTTCTCTCATTTAACCTGTGCTGCATGACAAACTGCAGCTGCTTTCACCTGCCACCCTTCTCTCTCTCCTCTCCCTTCACACTAAAAGCTAACCCTTGTCCCTCTCTTTCATTTCAGGTGCTGACTGTGTCGAGTGCCCTCTGCCACTTTGGGAAGAGGAAAGCAGCTTTCCTGAACATGCAGTGTCACTCGATCTGACCCTGGTGGGCACCAGCTCAGAGACTTGTACCATGCGTACTTTAGAGGGTAGGCTAGAGGAGGAGATCTTCACGTAATGAATCACCGACCACAAGTGTGCAGGAGCTAGGGTGAGAGGGATAGGACACCATGGGAACCAGCTAGCCAGAGTTCGAGATCACATACTCGTTTTGCTGCAGAGGCCTCTGTTGCAGACATTGATGGTGTAATGACTCAAGAGTCTTGTTACTGTAAACTACCTCAGTTGTAAACCTGATCCAACTTCATTCGCGCCCAAAGTACCCGCGTGACATAGTACCCGCCCTTATATACCAGTGACCGTGCACATGCGCATACAGCCCGATGACCTCCGACAGTGGCGCCCTCTGGTGTCCGGTGACCCTGAGCATCAATACATAACAACATCCCCCTTTCAACATCTTAATATCAGTCTCTTTACAAATTAGCAGGTCTGAGACTTTCCGTTCACGAGTTGATCGTCTCAGTTCAACTTTAGTTCTGGGCGAGCGTTCTGAGTCAGTTGTGACTGAAGGCTGAGTAACCGATCTGATAGGAGTGGTAATGACCACATCAGAGACTGAAGGTCCTGGTTCAGTAATGACAGCAGAGTCCTATGATGAATGAACATTGGTTGATTGGTCACTGACTGCATCTTCCTCAAACGGTTCCAGTTCATCCGTGTGCTGCAGTTTGACCTGATCAACATGTTTCCTGCATGTTTGCTCATTCTTGAGCATGACAATAAACACACTTTTACCCTCCTTGGCTGTAACAGTACCGGCAATCCACTTTGGACCTTGACCATAGTTCAGTACATAAACCGGATCGTTGACAGAGATGTCACGTGACACAGCAGCACGATCATGATACCATTGCTGACTTTGACATATGTTTTCAACACAATCATTCAAATCAGGATGAATAAGAGAAAGCTTGGTCTTGAGATTTCTCTTCATCAGTAGCTCAGCAGGGGTAACCCCAGCAAGCGTATGTGGTCTTGTCCTGTAACTGAGCAATATACATGACAAACGAATCTGCAGTGAACCCTGAGTTATACATTTCATACTTTGCTTGATTGTTTGAACAGCACGCTCTGCTTGACCATTAGAAGCAGGTTTGAATGGAGCTGACCTGACATGTGTAATACCATTGAGTTTCATGAACTCCTGAAACTCAAGACTTGTGAAGCAAGATCCGTTGTCGCTCACAACAATGTCAGGCAAACCACGAGTAGCAAACATGAACGAAGGCTCTCAAGAATAGCTGTAGATGTACTGGATGATATAATAATACACTCTATCCACTTTGAATATGCATCCACCACAACAAAAAAACATCTTTCCCAGGAAAGGGCCCGCAAAATCAATGTGTAGCCTCGACCATGGTTTAGATGGCCACGACCAAAGACTCAGTGGAGATTCCGTTGGTACTTTGCTTAGCTGCATGCAAGTATTGCACTGATGCACACATGATTCCAGATCAGAGTCAATTCCAGTTCCACTTGATTTTCTCGAGCCAATTCCTGCTGAACAGCGTTGGACCATTGCCTGGGATGATCATAACGGTAGATCTTGAACCACACCGTCATATGACACCTTGACTGCTGCTCTGCCAATCACCGGTATGAGTTCCTTAGTGTAGGTACGCAACTTGGCATTGACTGGACTCAGCTTAGGCTTCACAGCCTCAGTGTCCCACAGCTTGTCGAATGACCTTTGGCTCATTATCGACTAAGTCTCACCCATGTCCAGCTCCATTGATACAGGCCGCTATTCAGCTTCACATTAACGATTATCGACTGGCTCTTTGCCAAGAATGAATACAGACCATACACTTCCTCCTCAAGTTGTGTATCTGGGCCAGCACCAGACTGGTCATCATCAACAATGAGATGAGCAGCAGCATGTTTGCTCAGTTGTGGGCACATTCTCTGAAGATGCCCCACTTTCGAACAGCCATTACAGGAGTACTGTTTAAACTGACACTGATGAGGCCGATGATTGCCCCCACAACTCCAGCAGGGTGAAATCAGATTTGTACCAGTTGGCGGACTCTGAGCAGCTACAGGTTTCACATAAGCAGTCGAGTGGGCCTTGCCATAAGCAGCTCTGCCATACGACGCCACAATCTTGTTTACAGTACTTACCATGGAGCTCTGAATCTTCGATGATATCTGCCTCAAATTATCATCAGTTGTCATGCATGCCTGGGCAGTCGCGATGGCCTTTCTCAAGTTCAGCTTCTCTTCGGCTAATAACTTCTGGAGAATTACATCATGGTTGATGCCTATCACGAAGAAATCTCTCAGCATGTCTTCCAACATGTTCTCGAACTTACACGGCTCAGCAAGACGTCGCAGGTCAGCGACGAATCCTGACACATCCTGGCCCTCAGCATGTACATGCATATAGAGGCGATAGCGTGAGATGATGATCCACTCTCTTGGCTTAAGATGGTCACACACCAAAGCACACAAATCCTCGTACTCTTTGTCCATTGGAGGTAAAGGCGAGAGAAGGTTCTCATGAGGCCGTAAACTTTCTGACCACAAACGGCGAGGAAAACCGCCCTGCGCTGAACTGCGTCAGCCTCTCCCTCCATTTTGTTGGCCACAAATATTGATCCAGGCGGTCAACGAAATCCGACCAATCCTCACCATCCATGAATTCGTGAAGAATTCCAATAGTGCCCATTGTACATGCGAAAGTTCTTAAGTTACCTCGTTGCCAAATGTAATGACTCAAGAGTCTTGTTACTGTAAACTGCCTCGGGTGTAAACCTGATCCAACTTTATTCGCGCTCAAAGTACCCGCGTGACATAGTACACGCGCTTATATACCAGTGACCGTGCACACGCGCATATAGCCCGGTGACCCCAAGCATCAATACATAACAGATGGCCCAGGCTACTGCAGAAGGTTGATAGTCATACACAGGGCAGCTTGTCAGCGAGCTTGTGCACAATGACTCAGAGCATGGAGGAGTTCAGGTCCAACTTGTGTTGGGGCTTTGCGCAGAGCAGAGTTACTGAAAAGACAGAAAAAACATGATAAAAAAAACAGCTAACATGAGAATTGAGTTCTCACTAAAACCATCTTTAAAAGGATGGCATCTTTTATTTCACAGTTCTATTTTTTTTTGCAAATGGATTTTTTTTGTCAATGTGCTTGCTTTGGCTTTCAATTGTAGGTAGCCTTGAATCTTTTATGTCACCTCTACAATTTAAATGGCGATGTGAGGTTTTTGTAACTGAAGAGGCTGAATTGTGTGCTTTTATTTTGAAAATTACAGATTGGTTTTCTAAAGCTTGTCCATTGTTCTGTTAATTAATGGAATGTTGGAAATGTTGGCATCGGGCTTCAGAGATTGTAACCACTGAATAGGAGGAGAAATTAAAAGCTTTCATTAATACAATCCATAGAATATCTCCGAATGCTGTGAATTTATTTTCTTATTGGTGTTTGATGTAAACCACTTTCCAAAAACTAGTTTTTTTTCAATAGAACTTACTGAGTGGCCATTACCATTTTATAATTGGAACAAATGGAAGAGATTGAAAAAAGTTGTGTTTATTAAAAAAAAGAGCGAAAGTTTTAGTTGGCAACAACTTTGGTGCATGCAACCTGTTTTTCAAAAATATTGTCCAAAGTTTAAATTTTGAATAGATGACTGTAATAAAGCGGAATATTTCATTCTAATATTAATTTTATAATGGGAGATTAATGAAGATTCAGAGAGCTAACTAACGTGAAAAGAAGGCGGTCAGCATTAGAAACTGGCGGTGGGTATATTCTGATGGAACAGGTGGTATCTCTCAGTACAACTTAAACCAATTAAAAGGGACCAGACAGTTACCACTGGGAGCACAAATCACTCACCCATAACTCTTTCGATAGATAGTAATAGTTTCCGGGACATTTAAGCTCTTAAAGAAAAAGAAATACTGCTCCTTGTTCTAATCTAACACATTTTTAAAATCTGCCTACAGGGTTGCAAAGCTGACAGTCCCCTTCCTAGTGGACAGGAGAATATGGAAGATGGCTGCAGCCTACACGTGCCCATCGAGCTTGAGGATCGCTCCTGCTACTCACTGAATGTAACATCTCTGAAGCGAGTTGGCAGCTTATATTTGGACTGATTAAATTAAGATGACAAGTGGCCTTCTGACTTGCGTAGTGCATTGGGTTAGAAAGTGATGATGCTATGGTGGAACCTCTGTGTGTGGTATAGAAAGCTCTTGAGTGTCTTTAAGGAAGCAGATAAAGCAGATTGATAATGGGTGTTCTGTCATCATTAAGGGTGAGGCCCTTTTCTGCCACCTGAAAGTTTGCTATCATTCATAAGATCAGGGAGGTTAGCCTCCGCTTTAGCTCCATCTCTGTTCCACTTGACTAAAACACATCAGACCAACAGCAGTCCTATGAGGAATGGCTTATTGAGCTTTTGCTGTAAAAAGTTGTCATTACAAATTATTTATCGGGCTTTTTTATCTACAGTATGATTGCTGACTGAAAGAATTATCCAGATTGAAGTTAACTAAAGTCATAGTTGAATTATTAAGCCACGTAGGAACAACTGTGGTCAAAGAATCACAGTTTAAATAGTACAGATTATAAAACAAGACCAGACATAGCTGCAGATTCCTTAAATAAATGACAGTGTGATGCATTTAACCATCTTCAGCATCAATCAGGATTTGTCCTAATTATGGATAGCAATTGGATGTTGGTGCTGCTCTTTAAGTATGTCAATAATGTGAATCAGTTCAGTCGATAAGAATATAAGGAGCAGCGCTGATTCTTGCTGGAATTGAAAGATGGCTTTAGATCATTGCTAGATACTGCAAGATGCATTAAATATTTGATTTGATAGTATGTTGACAACTTTATATTATCAGATACAGAAAGGAATCTGATTGCTGCAAATGTTCTTTAGTCAGAACCTGTAGGATTCAACATAGAGTGTTTCCTGGTTAGTTGAGTTTCTGCAGTGATTGGTTGAGTCGCAAGATAATTATGATGGCAAAAGTATAACAATCATAACAGTTGTTGTAATTATGATAAAATAACAGGGATACGTGGCTCAGAGGATTTAAAAATCTCTGGAAAATGGTAGGATTTATAGCAGGGCACAGTATTGCCACTTTCTTTGTCACACTTTTAAAATTGATTGTACTGTGTTGTTATGAATATATTGTGGTAATTCCTGTTTGTTGAGCCTGATTTTGGTTCTATATAGTAAGTGAAATCAGATCTCTAAGTGGCATTCAAATAATTCTGTAATTTCACCAAATATTGTAGGTACGGACACACACACACACACACACACACAAGCATTTTGAACCATGTAAATTACTTATTTGTGCACAGGCTTTCTGTCCTATCCTATTCAGTACAAAAATGTACTTTTGTAAAATGTATTTTTTCATCTATGGATGTTGATGTGGCCCTAGTTTCAAAAGATAATATACACCAAACATTTTTTAGCCAAAGTTTTATGAATAATCTGTATTAGATGCTAGAACTTGTTGATTGACGAAAAGGCTGTGTCATTGAACAGCAAGATGTAGGTTAACATTGATTAGCGAGGCAAACTAATTGCCCGCAGAGAGTGAAGAGAAAACGGGGCGATGCTTTATCTCCGTTTACTTTGACATACCTACCTGATCCTTGGCTGACAAACCCTTTATAGGTTGCGAGGGGCCTGAAAGAATGGAGATACAAACAAATTGAGGATAAAATTGGAATCAATGGTTAGTTGAGTTTCTGCAGTGATTGGTTGAGTCACAAGATAATTATGAATGGGGAAAGTTGCTTGACCCATCTTATTTCATCCATCCAGAAAAATCCTAACGTTCCCCACAATGTAATAGCACCCAATTGATTCATAAATGAAACCAGGGTTTTTGCCTCCACAGCTGACACATTGATCAATCTTTATGTGAAGAATTCTATGATATCAATCCTAAAAGTACCTTTTACTGTTTTGAATGACCTCCCCTCGTTCTTGTCCCACAACTTAATTTAAAGTAATATTCCGACTTAACTTTTTCTACAGCCTTTACAATTTAGAATACCTCTATAGATCACCTGTCAGCCACCTCCACTTTTGGTTTGCTGCGGTAATCAGGCGAGCTTTGCGATTGTGCTGCCTGCCCAATGGCAGCACGAGATGCCTGAATCATCCTGGTGGATAGGCCTCAGTAGCCTGTAACTGGTGAGCTGTGAGAGCTGAATAGACCTATTTTGGAGTGGTCTGCGTCAGCCACTTTAAGGATCGCCGATTAGGCCTGTGCATGCCAGGGATCAATGAGTAGGAAATGCGTGCCGCATGCCCCACCCATTGGTACGCGAGAATAGCATTGGAGTCCTACAATGAGTGAAGGACTCCGATCTAAATATTTAAAGAAAGTCCCCGTCTGTTTCGGGCACAAGCCCTAGCTGTTCATTTGGACACCTGATTGAAATTGTAGTCGGGCAGGCCTTGGGAAGACAGTAAATAGTAATTTGCTGACCCTTCCCATTCTCCGGCATAACTGGTAGCCATATGAAAGTCAGCCCCCAAGTCTCTCTGGTCTTTCCCCATAATTCCAATCTCTGACTTGGGATCAGATATGTTAATAGCTCTTCTCTGCACTGCCTCCTGCAGTTGAATATCTCATGGTGACCAGAACTAGACACAGTGTTCAAAATATGGTTAGACCAGAGCACTATCATTATAATTAAGAAAGTTTCAAGGCTTGATTCGCTGTTTGTGTTAAATTAGCTAGTGTGAGCCAGGGTGACAGGAGCCTTGGAACCCATGGATTGGGTCGGGTAAAATGAGCTAGGGTTTCTGGTTCTGATCATTACTGGAAGTACATGCGTGTGGTCATTGGGTGAGAACAGGATCAGCTTGGCTGTGATGCAGTCCCACCCCAGTTACGTAGCCTGTTGATATATGAATAATTTAATTCTCCAGACTGCTCCCACTCTGACCTCTCTGTCCTCAGCCTCCGACACTGTTCCAATGAAGCCAAATGACTCAACCAATCACTGCAGAAACTTAACTAAACATTAATTCCAATTTTATCCTTGAGGAACAGCAACTCATATTTCAATTGGGCATTTTACAGCCTTTTGGTTTTGGACTCAACATTCATTTCAACAATTTCAAATCATAACCTCTGTCCCCATTTTTTTCATTCGCCAGCTGTTGCTGACGATCCTGTTGTTCCCATTCACACCTCTTCATCAACCGGAAACATTGGTGGGAATTTTAATCCCAAAAAACAGGTGGGTTGGGGTCGGGTGTGAGGTTAAAGTGGTAAAAACCTGAATCTCGACTCCAACCCGCCCAAAGGTGGAACGGAGGGGCGTGCAGCCAACCCGCTACCAGTAGGCGGGTCTCCCATTTACATAAGGTCTGCCCACCACCAGAGGGCACTACTGTCGGAGGTCCTACAGTCATAGGTACACTCGTGCTGGGCCCGGTATATAAGCTGAACTTCATCTTTGTATCTTCACTTCTGGAAGCCATTAAAGACTGACCAGGTTACACTTGGTCATTGGCTCACAGTACGGAGTTCATTGTATCATTTCATACACAATAACTGGCAACGAGATAAATACAAACCCACGCAAAAGTATGGCAAGCACAGCACGATCGAGTACTGTTGAATTCTCGAGAGATTCCATGCGGGAGAGGATTGGGGAGATTTCACGGATCGTCTTGACCAATATTTTGTGGCAAACGACCTAAACAAAGACAAGGATGCAGAGAAGCCCAGAGCAGTTCTTCTCGCCGTCTGTGGCCACACGATCTATGCACTCATCAAGAATCTGCTCTCACCCACTCTTCCTACAGAAAAGGATTACAAAGAACTGTGTGCTCTAGTTCGGGAACACCTTAAACCCACGGAAGGAATCCTCATATCCAGATATCACTTCTATACGCATGTTCATCCAGAAGGCCAGGACATAGCGACATTTGTTGCCGATGTGAGACATCTTGTAGGGCCTTGCAAATTTGGGTCTGTGTTGGAAGACATGCTGCATGACTTTTTCGTGACCGGGGTCAACCACGAGGCGATCTTAAGTAAGCTGCTGGCTGCAGAGGCACTGGACCTCAGCAAGGTCATCACCATCGCCCAGGCTTGCATGTCCACGAGAAAAGCACGGAGCAGATATTGCAGCAAAACAGGAATTGTGTACAAAATTGTATCATTTCATACACAATAACTGGCAACGCGATAAATACAAACCCACGCAAAAGTATGGCAAGCACAGCACGATTGCAAGTATTGCAAGGCTGGGAGCTGCTCAAAGTTCGCCATCGAGGGCCTACTCGACTGCGTATGCGAGAACGGGAGCTGCTCAAATTTCGCCATTGAGGGCCTATTCGACTGCGTATGTGAGAATGGGAGCCGCTCAAAGCCCGCCTTCGGGCGCAAATCCGAGCTCGACATGTTGGCGTTGTGGGGGCAATCACTGACCCCATCAGTGCCGCTTCAGGCAGTATGTATGCAGAGGGTGTGAAAAGACGGGGCATCTTCAGCGGACATGTCCACAGCAGAGCAAGCGAGCTGCGACACACCACGTGGATGATGATCAATCCAGCGTGGATCTGGCGATGCAGCCCGAGGCATTTGAGAGCGCTGAGGAGGAAGTGTATAGCGTATGTGCGTTCCTAACAAAGAGCCAACTGATAATGATGGGAGGTAAAATTACTAACAAGAGCCAACCGATAATGATGGAGGTAAAATTAAACGGCGTGCTGGTATCCATGAAATTAGACACGGGTGCAAGTCAATCGATAATGAGCCAGAGGACTTTCGAAAAGCTGTGGGAGACCAAGGCAGAGAGACCCAAGCTGAGTCCGATAAATGCAAAGTTGCATACCTACACCAAAAAGCTCATACCAGTGATCGGTAGTGCAGCGGTAAGAGTGTCGTACAAGGGAGCGGTTCATGATCTACCGTTATGGATTATCCTGGGCAATGGCCCATCGTTATTTGGCAGGAGTTGGTTCGAGAAAATAAAATGGAAATGGTACGATATCAAAGCTTTGTCATCAGCGGATGATAATTTGTGTGCTCAAGTGCTGAGCAAATTTCTCTCACTGTTTGAACCGGGAATTGGCAGCTTCAAGAGAGCCAAGGTGCAGATTTACCTATGCCCACATGCAAGGCCCATCCATCACAAAGTCAGGGCGGTCCTGCACATGATGAGAGAAAGCGTCGAGCTTGAATTGGACAGGCTACAACGCAAGGGGATCATCTCTCCGGTTGAATTTAATGAATGGGCAAGTCCCATTGTTCCGGTGTTAAAGAGCGACGGCACGGTCAGGATTTGTGGAGATTACAAGGTCACGATCAACCAAGTTTCGAAACAAGATCGGTACCCGCTACCGAAAGCTGATGACCTGTTTGCAACGCTAGCCGGGGGAAAATCGTTCACCAAATTGGATCTAACATCAGCCTACATGACACACGAACTAGTTGAATCATCAAAGAAACTTACATGCATCAACAAGCACAAAGGACTGTTTATTTACAACAGGTGCCCTTTTGGCATTCGTTCAGCGTCAGCCATATTTCAGAGAAACATGGAGAGACTCAGAAAGCACTGGGATTGTACTGAGACGGTTAACCAGGGAATGAAGGGCTCCGGACCGTCTGAACTTGTAATATGGACTTGTGCCAAGATCGGGGGGGGGGGGGGGAAATGATGTAATGTATGTATATAAGGTCTGCCCACCACCAGAGGGCACTACCGTCGGAGGTCCTAGGGTTATAGGTACACTCATGCTGGGCCCGGTATATAAGCTGAACTTCACACAATATTAACCACCATTACAAATTTTACTCTGGTTGATTGGGTTTCTCAGACCTCAGAGAACCTGCCAGCTAAATTAAGGCGAGGACTTCTGGATCCAGGATGTCGGTGCGTTTCCACATACTTCCTGCATCCAGCGTCCCTCCCTCAGCATGGAGGCCTCTGATCGCCTTTCTGGACTGCCACCCCCCTCCAGCCCCGATACTCCTCGGCCTCGATCCTCTGCTCCCCCTGATGTTTCGGCCCAGAACCAAACCCCCCTTCCGGGACCCCCACCGCCGCATCCGATGTTCCGATCCCGATGCTTCTTCTGCCCCCCCCATCCCCGATCCTCCTCCGGTCTCCGACCATCTCACCCGACCCCACCTGATCCCTCCCTTTCTCCTCTCTGTGGCCTAGTGCCGCATGCCTACCCACCCGCTGTCAGCCTCTCCATCTGCCTGGCTGCGGGTGGGAAACAGAGCTTTGAAATACAAATCAGGCCTTGCGATTTCTTGAACATTTTCTAGCCTCTGCCTCCCCCTCCGCCACCTCCCGACCCCTGCTCCCGGCCTGTCTTCAGATTAAAATTCCGGCTGTTATCTCTGTTTCTCTCTCCACAGATGCTGCCTGCCCTGCTGAGTGTTTCCAGCATTTTTAAAAAATATTTTAGATTGCCAACATCCACAGTATTTGAATTTTGTATGAGTATTGGCCTTTTGGGTGAGGTACTGGAGGGTGCCTGATGCCCAGGAAACTGTACCTCAACAAGGAGTTCAAGCCTTTGGGGAGCAGGGGAGTGAAACCAGATTAGTTGAAGAGAAAAACAGTACCTGTTAAGCATTTAGGAGAGAAAAAAATGAAAATTCTCAAAATCTGAATAAGGAAGATAGGTTAATGCTGGAGGTGAAATCCTGAAAGATTAACTTACCTTTCTCTTTCAGATGCTAACTGGCCTGTTGTGCATTCCCGCTGCTTTCTGTTTCAATTTGAGTTTTCTAGCGTTTGCTGTTTTTTCAACCTCTACTAAAAATTTGGGGATCAGAAATGATGCTGTCCTACTGCTATATTTACATTTTAGACCAAACTTGGTTTAACTTCAAAAGATAACCCAGTCACCACATTAACGATTGCTGGATGGATGTGAAGATGTAATGCTTTAACAGAGAAAGGTTCCGACAACAGCTTTCACTTAAATGGCAGGGGCAGCTGTAAAATGCGGCCGATGGGTGTGCACCACTCCTGGGGTTGTGAGGGTCAGTAACTGATTCCAAAAGTGCTAACCATTAACGAAACAAGAAGGTTTGCTCAATAATAGCATGTTATTATTATGACTATGTGCTAGAATAGAATCCATTTGTGGTCATTATGAATTGTTTTGCTGCTATGCCATCCATACGTTAAACATGACGGTAACAGTCCAGTTGAACATATAGTGAAATAACGGCACTAGAGGTGTGTGTGTGTGTGTGTGTGTGTGTGTGGTGTGTGTGGTGTGTGTGTGTGTGTGTGTGTGGACAGCAAACAGTTCCTTCACGAGGCAAAATGGAATCGGGCCAGTGCAGATTATTGACTTGTGACAGTAAACAATGACATTCAATGTTCTTTTTTGATTTTCCTTTTCTAGAACCCATCACAAAGCTTGTGCACATATATAAAAACGTGACAAAAGTGTTTGGACTCAACAAGTGATATGCCGTGCATATCATTATTTATTGAAATACTGAAAAATTCCATCAGTGTAAAGAAACTCTTGGCAAGAAATGACATGACAGTACGTCATTCCACTTATTATAGTACATTTAGAGTAATGAACCAAGTAACTGCACACTGAGTAGGAGTTGAATGGTCTGAAATCCAAGGCAGCTGCAGAACATCAGCAATACATAGAAAGTACTGACAAGACAGAATGTCTGTTCACACAAAAGAGCACAATAATAAAACAGTAAAAGCTTAACATTTTGTGATTTCTGCGTCCGTTTATATTTACTACCAGGGCTTGCCAGATCAAACAATTACCACAGCTGTTTGTTTTGAACCTACTGTGTTGGGCAGTGTGAGAGGATCCCTTTGTTGACCTGGCAGTGTCCTTGAAATTGCAAGGTAGAACTGTTCTGATTGAATTCTGGGCAATGCACCCATATAATACTCTCCAAAATAATTGTAAACAACACAACAGAGAATTTAGCTTCACAATGTTCTGTAAGACATCAGTAAAGGGGTTTCCTAAGACCTGAAGCAGGCAGCTAAGGGTACAGACAGGAGACACGGTCTACCTATCTGTATTTTGTCGCAGACAAAGCTAGTTCAGTGCTTGTGTCCATTTGAAGTAAGTATCACGGTTTTACATTCTGCACTGCAGTGAGACCATGGAATACAGAAAACATAAGCTAACTACAGTCTTTGGTATAGAACATACAGTTTACAAGACAATTTATTATTTAATGCAAGATTTCAACTTTAAATCTTACCGTTCAGCTAAAGATGAAGCCATAGTTCACATCATTTGCAACAGATTTATCCTTTTTTTTTTACATTTTCAGATTCGTACTATATATATATAATATATATTTAAATGAACTGTGTGATTCTTTTGAAGATCTATGTTTGTCCCTGAACTGGCTGTAGCTGCGAATGTTCGAAGGGCGCCACACTGAACAAATGCATTTATTTGGCTTTGTCGTTCTTGCTCTCTTACACAAAGATGAAACAATGAAGAAATAAATTAGTAACATAATTGTCTACAGTTTAAACTATGATGTACAATATAAACGGTACTATTCCAATAACAAAGCCAGCAATCCTGAAAAAAAACTAATTGTTTATACAATCTCTACAAGTGATCATGTGGCCAAAGATCTATCTGTTCAAATTAAAGTCTTAGTGAGATTCCCTTTTTGATTTTAGTGTCTCACGACATAATTAAGTACTGGTAAAAAAGTTACCGATCAAACATAATTAAGGAAATCATTGCTTTGCAATTCGTGTCATCACAGTTCTTTCCCACAGGAGCTAGTAAATGTAAACACCTTTGTTTGCTGAATTTACAGTATTAATACTTCAATTATATTCATCCGCGTATTCAGATTCACAGAAATAAGGCAAGACTCACTTAACTGTGACATCACAAATTTAATACTATTATATTAAGTATTAAGAGTTGTGAATGTGAGATGAGTTTTGAAATCCCAGGTCTGTTACAGTTTTTTTCCCCCTCTCTCATTATTGTTCTGCAGCAGGCTTTGGTCTACTTCAAATAACATGTACACTTTGGCTAAAAAAACCTAATGGGTACGTAAGATGGTTGTCAAACTAATTGCTTGACAGATGGTTCCTTGCAGCCTTCACAGGCCTCACACATAGATAGGCTCTTGTGATTTGAGCGAGCAAATGGAGAGTGAAGCCAACTACAGGGAAACCTTCAGATCCCCTATCAGGTACCACATCGCCATCACTGGGGACATAGCTTTGGGGAAGAGGAAGGATCGAGAAGGTTATGACGGCTCATTACTGTTACCAGATTTGCTTTGTATCCCACATGCTTTGAAATCTAAGGGTTTCTTAGTGCACTTGAAGCCCCAACTGTATTGCCAGTAGTGCACAACTCCCAAGCTTATTCTTAAATTTCCGAGAATTAATGTTCAATCTAAACAAATTGGAAACGATTATGTGATATTAATTTAATCAGTTTGACAAAGTGAACTTCATATGAGTAAGCGCTTCCTTAAAGGCCTCACAGAGGTTTACTTTGAGGGGGATGGTTGTTGGCGGTGGGGGGGGGGGGCGCTGTGTAGCACAGGTGTGTTGGGTTCACAGTTAGCAGATTCCATGGCAATACCCTGATACATCACTCGTTTAATGATGAACAGATCTCATTATATTCTTCTCTTTCCATCTAGTGCACTGAAATGTTTCTTGTTTTTAAAAAAAAAAATTATAGTTGCTTGGTGCAGCTTAGAATTTCTGCTCGAGATGCAAAGGCCCCGGGGATGTAGTTTAAGCCCGCTTGGCATGCAGCATTTCAATAAGAAGGTTGTTGCAGGGTACATCTCCATTCAGGTGCTTGTAGTAGAGGTATTCTTCGGCCTGCATGCTGATGGCCCGGATTTCTGGTAATCGCAGGAGAAGCTGTCCGAACTTGTCCGTTTGCTGAGGGTAGTTGCACATCGTATAGTCTAGCAGTGCAGCATTAACTTGTTCCTGAACACTTTCGACAAGGTGGTAGTTCTCCAGGTTTTTTACATCTGAAAGAAATAGTTGAACCGTGATTAATATCAGGTTAAAGCAGTCAGGGGATGAAGGAAGGGGTGGGGGGGTGCGGGGGGAGGCAGAAAAAAAGAGATGCGAAAAAAGTGCTTAATTTAGAATTTGCAGTTGCAGTCTACTCTAAAGATAAAAAGTAAAAGTCACCAATGAAAAGTTTCTTCAACAGCTACATTGGTCTTTAATGAACTAACGTGAAAAGGGGACAAATATAATGATCCGTGTTCATAAAAAAATAGAAAATGCTGCAAATACACAACACGCCAACCAACATCTGAAAAGGGAAGACATTTTGGGTGAGATGCTTAATAATTATAATCCAATTATATTAAGGTCTGTCTTGCTTTTTTCATTTTCAAGAATTTACAGATGGTTGTCCCATTGAGAAGAAGCTGCTAGTTTTCCTTTATGTTTGCAAAAGAAAGAATAAACAGAGCAGAGGGAAGTTAAGGTGCATTTAGTACCACAGCAATTGCTGGGTTAAAGTGATTAACATTCAGCATGAGGAACCATGCTGGGAAATATTCTGACAACTGCAACTTGACCAAGAACCAGCCTCCTTAGCTCGTGCCAAGATTTCCAAAATATACATAATACAATAGTTCTAATCCCTGATTAATTTACTGACCCAAGGTTGAATTAATATCCAAACCTTTGGCTGTAAATCGTGGTTAAAAACTGACAATGCTCTTGTTTCAGTTTGACATCTCTAAACGATTCTGAAAGCCTTTGACCTGTGCACGCACTACTAATGAACCATCTGGTACACTCCAATAGCTCCTAAAATAATCTGCAGTGCAAGCCTTCGGACAGAGAATCTTTTTGACTGATGAGTTGCACGTAAATGAAGTGCATGTCCTTCATAAGCGATACTACATTGGAATACCCTTTGACCTTATGCCTACATTAAAAAGCACATTTTAAATTTTCTCTTTTCTAATGACTCGTAAAGTGTTCCTAATTCTCACTGGTTTTTCATGGTAAAAGGGCAGTATGCAAGGAGTTGTACATTAAAATGGTCTGCTTCACCTCTGTCTACCAAAGTAGTCTCGAGCTTCCAAAATCCCTAATATAAACCTTCCTCTATGTTGTAATTTCCGAATTAAAAAAGATATAGCCATTGAGGAGCAGGTACATAGTCCATATGTGGGGTCCCTAAGGAAGGCTTTTTCTTTCTACTTGCTAAATAAAAAAAGAGTATTTTTTTGAAATCTGGACTATATTGCAGATAATTACACAAAGATTTTGTTGGGGTGCAGTACTGTGACCTGTGGTCCATCTTTAAACCTTGGTAGTATTCAAGAATTGATCAGTGATTGTTTCCATCAATCATATGTAGGAAAGTAATTTAAATCAATACCAGTCATTATTTGCTCCGTGGGCTATAAACTAGTCTCTTGAACTCTATTGTGTTGGGAGTTCCCACCAGCACCACCCACGTCCATGTTTTGCAGTCACACAAGATTCATTTCTATTCTTACACATAGTCAGGTAACTTTATTCATTGATTTCATTATTACTGTCTCAGCACCGTGAGCTGACCGAATCATGTACAGTATTTGTACTAGAAACATCCGATTGGAAAGATTCTGAGACATTCATAATGCATTTTATGTTTACTTAGAGAGAGAAAACCCCACATAAATTAATGAAGTAAGTAAAAGAGCGAAAACCTACAGAAGAATTTTCAAAGCAAATCTAAAAATGTGAATTACTATTAATCATAGCCAGTGGGAAAGCTTCCCCTGGATCATTGTGCTGCAATATCTTCTATAATCCATTAAATATTATTCACTTAGGGATTAATTACCAATTGTTTGCATGAACCAGCCCCTCTACAATCTTGTGGTGCCGATCCATGCATTTTAATAGTGTGAGTGGATGGCAGACTATTAGTCTTATTGAATCTGTTGTTCAGTTTCAACGCTAACGCAGCTATTATATGTTTGATTTCTGGTTTTATTAGGAGGTATTTAGTCCTTTCAACTACTCCATGCTATCTGGCAGGATTTGTGCATGTGACAGCACAAAACCACACAAAAAACGTTGTATATCTAGCAGATACAGTTAGTCCTTTTGAGTACTGCACCTTTCAAACTGCACCGTTAAACGTAACGTTTGCACAAATCATTTTCTGAGCATCTTTCCTTTTGACTACTGTACGATGCATCCTTACTTATGTAATGTTTAATCACACGAGAGTCTCAATGTCATTCTTTGTTCTGTGAAAATGCAGTGGTTCCTTCCTCCTTGCCTTTACTTCACCTCTTCTGAAGATGGTGAGAGTGGCGGGGGGAGGAGAATTCATGCTATGATGCCTTCTCCAGGTGCTGCCACTTTGTTCCACGGGCAGCAGGATTTTCCAAAGGCCAGGAAAAGGCTGTTTTATCCCTTCAGGCTTGTTCCACCAAGAGTCCATCTATCATGGAATTTATCGCCTGCCACCATCTTTTGGTCCAGCACTTTTGGGGACCCTAAATTCCTTCCCCTATTTCCTCTTGAGGAAAGAAATATCAAGCAGTACCATTAATATCTGTATAATTTCTTAAACTTCGCTATCCACCATTACCAATCCCACTGAAAAAAAATTAATTCTTGGGATGTGGGCATCGCTGTTTATTCTCTATTCCTAATTGCCCTCGAGCCTTCTTCTTGAACTGTTGTGGTGAATATACTCCCACAGTGCTGTTAGGAAGGGAGTATCAGGATTTTGATCCAGTGATGATGAAGGAACGGTGATATATTTCCAAGTCAGGATGGTGTGTGACTTGGAGAGGAACATAGAGGTGGTGGTCTTCCCATGCGCCTGCTGCCCTTGTCCTTCGAGGTGGTGGAGGCTGCGGCATTGGGATTCAATGTGTCAATCGATCTCAAATTAACTACTTTCTCTGGATTCTGTCCCACATTCCACTATCCTGTTGTATATATTTTTTTTACAATGTCATTTTGCTCGAGATTTGTGAATGTTATACTTGTGTCCTCTAGCTCTATTCTCATTGTCCAAGTTAAGTATCTTACTTCAATTTTATCTCAACCCATCATTGTTTTAAATTTAATTTAAATAATTAGATTGATTTCTGGGTTGTCCTATTAGGAGAGATTGAGTAGATCTGACCTAGAATGAGAGATGATCTCATTAAAACATATAAGATTCTGAGGGGGCTTGACAGGAAATAGGCTGAGGGATTGATTGCCCTGGCTGGAGAGTCTAGAACTACGGGGCATAGGATAAGGTGTCGGCTTCTTAAGACTGAAATGAGGAGGAATTTCTTCACTCAGAGGGTTGTGAATTTTTGGAATTCTCTCCCCAAGAGGGCTGTGGATGCTGAGTCATTGAGTATATTCAAGGCTAAGATAAATAGATTTTTGGACTTTGGGGGAATCAATGGATACGGGGATCGGGCGGGAAAGTAGAGTTGAGGTCGAAGATCAGCCATGATCATACTGAATTGCGGAACAGGCTCGAGGGGCCATATGGCCTACTCCTGCTCCTAGTTCTTATGTTCTTATGTTGAAGACCTCGAGCATCATTCCTCAGTCTTCATTTGTCCAGTGAGCCTTGCTTTATAACTTCCATCAACTAAGGCCTTGACTCACCTGGACACTTTCTAAAATATCTACATGATTTTTGAGGTGAGGTGACCAAAACTTGTTAAATACTCCAGAATTGGCCATTGATCTGTACAGTGACACTCCTATCGTGTTCTGACTTGTAATCCGATGCTCTACACATGCATCACAATACCTGACTTGTCTTGTTGATAACTTCTTCTCACAGATCAGAGTATGATCACTCCAGAACCTTTCAGTTTGACCAGTGATGATCTTTACGGTTTTGATTTAGGTTGTTATTTTCGTTAGGGTGGACCAACCACTCCTTGAACTTTTAGTGGTGTGCTGCCTGCAGGGGCAAGCACCTGGTGATATGGTCCCACAGGAATAAGCTTCACGTAATTCCACAATCCACTGGCTTGCTACAAACTAGGACCCTTTTATGTTAATGGCCTGTTCCTATATGCACTATCTTCTATTTAAAACCACATTAAGAATATTTTGCCATATCTCAGCCCATCTACATAATTGATTATCTTTAGATAGACTGGAACCAATTTACTTTCAACTCATTATCTTCCCACAGGGCTTCACCTCGTCAGCAATTTTAATAGTACTACTGTTCTATAACATTCATAAGCATTGTGAACAGCGGAGGTCCTAGAACACGTCTCTGGAACTCACTGCATCATTTTCCACTTATCACCATCCCTCTGTCGTTAAGCTAGTTAATATATCGGGACAATCTTATCATCTATCCCACAAGTCCAATCTTCCCTATTAGTCCCAAGGAGTAACTTTATTGAAAACTGTTGTAAAATACAAGTAAATCCAAGTAAACCTACCTGATTATCCACTACCGCCTCAAAGGACTGTAGGTTTACCAGGCATGACTTCTAATATCACACTAATTGCTCCTTATGATATCCGTGCTCTTTGAATATTTTATAGCATTCTGTAGAACGTCCTCAGCTATTTTTCCTACTACAAATGCTAGGCTAACAGACTTGTAACTACAGGGCCCATGCCTTATTTCTTTTCTGAATATACTAACTACATTTGCTATCCCCAGTCATCAGCTCCAATATTTATCCGCAAAGCATCTTTAATTAAGTCCCTTAATTAATTTTCCTTAGCGATGCTTAGTAGTCTTTGGTATGAACCTTGATTGTATATTTTGTTACTAATCTACTTGTTCTTTTTAAAGTTTCTTCTAACCTCCTTATTTAAAGGTCTTGTTACTTTTCTCTCTTTTTAAAATTTGATTTTTTTTCTGTTCTCCTGATATAGACCCATCAATATATTTTCCTGTTCTATTTTTAAAATAGTTTCCCAATTAATTTTCCCCAAGACTCTTGTCATAGCTTCTAAATCTGCCTTCCCAAAGTCTTGTATCATCACTTTGTTGGTTTTGGTCACAGCTTTGATGGCAACATAAAATCTAGCGATATAATGACCACTAGATTGACTAGATTTACATTTTAACTGTAAAGGCATCACAGCCAAGACCAATTCTCATCTTGCCTGTGCTATACATTTGTTCATACAGTAAAGGCAATGGATAGTAATTGGGTACATGTTCTTCTCCCTTGCCCGAGGGTGCGAAGACCAATTGTAGAGCTCGTGCCACCTCTCTGATTGGGATCAGCTAACTCAGCCCAACCCAGACTCTGGGATCTTTCTCAACTGTTTGCCACAACCTGCAGTAAAGTTACTCAGTGAGCCTGTGGGGCAAACCAAATGTTCTTATGCGTATATTCTGCTTAGCGACACAATATTTTGATAATCAAATTGATTCCTACACACTTATTTGTGTATTTGGCCAGAATTTATTTCTGACGTAACTGTGACCAGTTAAAATTCCTACTGAGCTCAAACACAGGAGAGAAGAGCATTCGTATGATGATAAAATGCCCACAATACAGAACTGTGTGTTTTTCGGTATGTTCAAATTTTGTAATTAATTAAACCTGAATGCAATATAGTAAATATTTGTTGAAAGGGATTCCAATGTGGGATTAGTTTCTCATTTACTTCACTGAAAAGTTCTTAATTACACAGCCTCGTGCATCGGATTTCATTCTTTGGTCCTGAAGTGTACAATCTTCGGGAAAATACATTGCTACAAATTTGAGAAGTGCACTTAACTGCAAGATATTTTGTTGGTGGCATTCTCTTAGTTAACTGAAAATGTAATTTGAAAACAAACTGGGACAGAAATTAAACTGCAGTCCTTGAAGAGACTAATAATGAAATGTTGCACACATGTTGCACACTCTGTTTTATTTCCCATAATACACAAGATGGGAGTGTGCACACATCTTGTTTATCAGCCAGTAGTGGTCTCTGATCAGTATGCACCATATTGAAACAGCAAAGTACTGACACTGCAACCAGGCACCATGTTTTTTATAGTTTAAATTCTGTATTATTGGGCAGCCATTACATAACCTGCACTATTTTCATCTCTTTCGAAGTCAATGGAAGGGTCAAATCGAGTGGGGACTATCAGGGCACCGACTGTATAGCGGGCGGGGCATATAACAGGAGGCTAATGCGTACATTTTACACCTCCTGTAAAGTTGAAAGTTCAGCCCATTGTTTTCTTTTCTTGCTTGCAAACAAGAAAATCAACTCAGTAAGTGGTGTAAGGGATTGTCACTGCTGCAGTTTGGGTCATTCCCAACATCTTTCTCATGTTCACATCTAAACTACAGTTTCAATCAGCAGACCAAGCCTCTCTTGAACTGAAAGCTCCGTTTGTATTCTCTGCTGTGCATGGGTATAATAAGTCTAACAATTCATTCTGAAGTGTATTGAATCAGCCACTGTGAATATGAGTGACCACCATGTTATTCCGTCACCTCAATGGGTAAAAAAAAATACAACTCTGCTGGATCACTGTATAATGGTTAAAATTGCCATTCAATTTTATTTACATGTGCAGTTCTTTGCAGGTAAAAAATATAATTCAGTACAAAAATAAAACTTTACACCAATACAAATTGAGTTGACTACTTAAAATCCAAGACCCCGTGTACACAATTCTTAGCATATCATTAGGCATGCAGTGTCTGCTGGTAAATATTTATTTGTTGAGTTTCTATACTCCACCTTATGCATAGAGAGTCTAAGTAAATAGAAGACTGAAGGCCACAATAGGGTCCTTGAAGGGAGTCTTAAATATGGCATTGCCCACCAGCGTTGATTAAATTGGATTTCAGAGCAACACTGGTGCCTACCCTGTTACTATGATAATAATTTTTCACAGTGGATTCTATGATTGTTTATCAAGGATGGAACACAGACCGTGATGCCCACTGAAGCGTCATATCCACCTACCGGCCTGTGTAACCTGTCGTCCCATCCTCAAAGGTAACCCCTTGACCAGCTCTCTGCCTCCCGTGGCCTTCCGTTTTGTAACTTGGCAGGACAAGAAAGTTGCTTCCATTTTAAATCTAGTTATTTTAAAAACCCTACAAAGACATCAATTCCCGTGTTTGTCACGGTCATCATTCTGCTGTCTGCACACATGGAACGTTGGATTTTTTAATACAGATTAGGGCAATTAAATGCCAATGTGACTAATGCCTGGACACGTCTCTATTACAGGCCTGTCCAAATCAGAAATTGGAAGTGCCAGCTTTTCAAAACACCATGCAAGATTGTTGCATGGCAAAACGCAATTGCTGGAAATTTCCTCGGGATTTCTCTTGAATGGCTGGGACGACAGGTTACACAGGCCGGTAGGCTGGATATGATGCTTCAGTGAGCATCACGGTCTGTGTTCCATCCTTGATAAACAATCGTAGAATTCACTCTCAAAAGCATCCATAACTAACAGTAGATCTGCAGGACCCCCCGAGGACACTCTTCACGCACATGTTACAGCAACAGACTGCACAGTGGACAAGAAAGACTTCATAAAACAATTATATTTCATGACACTGAATGGAATGATACTGTTTACTTTCCAAAATGATCGCTGTGTCATTATATATCCTCAACTGATTTGAGGGAATTGCTCTGGTGTTATAAAGTACAAAGGAGATTCAGTACTTTACAGGAGCTCACTCCATTAACTGCTCTCAATACCATTTCCCATACTTAAGTACATGAGTGCCATCAGCACAAGTGCAGTGCCATTGTATCAGTTATAATATTGTTCATATCAACAGCACTTTATTTATATCATTCACATAGTGAGCATATTTCCATTTGTGACAAAAGCTCCGATCAGATGGAGCACTGAATCTTTGAAATGAGTTTCATCAAAAGTTAATGTGTACCTGTGAAAGGGGCTCAGAACAAGAGACATTTGTATAAGTTTGTAACTTGTATTTTGTATGTATGTGTGTGATTAACAGAAGCTTGAACAGCACAAACTGCTGTAGAAACTTAGGAAACTGTGTGGTTTATAATGGCAATAAAAAAAATTTGGTTTTCCACTGAGCACATGCATTTCTCTGGCTGGCTTTTCAGAGGGGGCCAATAAAAGGATAGGAGAAAAAAATAAAATCAAGAGTTGGAAAAGCTAAATCTCAGATTAGGAGCGACATTCTCGAGGCTGGTGCTAATCATAGTAACTTTACTGGCCTGTAAAAGCTCCTGAGAATGCACAACTCTAAAAACTGAACAAAGAACAAAATCGTCCCAGAATATTATGCAGCATACAAAAATTCCTGATCATTTAGAACCAATATACAGGCAACTCTGGATTATCCGTACACGGATGCAACGAGAAACCGTTGTAACGGCATTTAAATTCCGTGTGTGTGTGCGCGCTGCTGCAGCCACTATCGTTGTAGTCCTTTCGGCCTGGGAAGGCAGCGCGCTCCGGAACCCCGGAGCGAGACAATCTCCTCCTCGAGGCCACCTGCATGCATGCAGGTAATGTCCATACTTAACTGCCTTGTTACTGTTTGTAGCTGATTGCACAGTATTCATTGAAATTTTAACTTTATAATGCCAACTCACTCTAACGGAGAAATCATTTACCCGTCATAGCCCAATCCCTGAGGGACCCGGATAATCCAGAGTTGCCTGTACATTTAAATCCAAGCTAAAGTAAACAGTCGAACACTCTTACAAAAGCAAAATGCTGCGGATGCTGGAATCTGAAATAAAAACAGAAAACGCTGGAAATCTCAGCAGGTCAAGCAACATCTGTGGAGAGAGACCCTTCCTCAAAACTAGACTAACACTCTCAGCTGTTTGGACGTTTATTTGCTGCGATTGGACACAGAAGGCCCCTCACAGATCTCAATAGAGATAGTTTCCAAATAAAAAGAACCACTGCTTCATCATAAATCCCAGCAGAATATCTGCATGAACTATTCAAGTGGTTTGAACTGACGTGAAGCTTTTATACAATTACCGACAAGATTGTGGTGAAGTCAGTGAACTGAAGGGTTGACCAGTGGGGGGTTCCCTTGCTCAGCCATTTCCTGCAACCTAATAATCTCATTTACATAGTAATAGGGACCTGGCTACATTTCAGAGATGCATCACCTACATTCTACTTTACTATCTACCAATGACTGGAGTGTCTGCTGCAAACTGGAAGGTGAAACTTTGGTAAATTGGTGAATATCTAGTGAATGAAAATGAAGTACTCTATGGATGATTGTGTTATTCAGGTTCTATTTCAGACGATTAGAGCCTTAAATCTATGCGTTACTTTTTAAAAATTGTCCATGTTAGACTAATTACATAACGATCATGTGATATTGGGGCTGGTGTCACCCCTGGTCGCAACCATCTCCTCCAACTATAAAGAAGCTCAGCCACCTTCATTGTTGAACTGTTTCAGCAGTGTCAAGAGCAGCATTTATTCCATTAAAACTGGTTTTGTTTTTAGCCTAATGACAAATAAGACCTTTACGATTCATCTGTGACTTCAAGACGTCTTTCTTACTCCAGGGGTAAGTTAAATAATAGAATATATGGGACAGCAAATCTCACAACTCAAAGATTGGAAATAATATCACCTTTATAGCAGCAGCCAACAACTATGCATTTAATTCAAACTGATCCATGCTGGAGTGAGCTGGATTTATTCTGGAATAAAGTGAATGCACAAATTTAGATCAGTTCAAATTTGATGGGCCTGTTCCTTTTAAAAATGTTGCTGTGTATATTTTGTTTGTCACGTTAAAAGTTCGGATCAAGGTAATTGAACACAACTGGAAGAGTGTTATCCTTTCAAAGGTATGTTGCTCCTTTCTCTTTGATTTATACTGGTGCAATGAATGAGCCTGTCTGCCTATCTACTGTATATATAAATAGGAATTACGCACCTCAAAAGGTCAGCATATCTTAATAAAAAATCATGTTTAGGCTCAAATACCATATTGATACAAGGCCCTACTTGCTAAATGAAACTGCTGATTGGTAATTTTTCCTACCTGAAAGTGAATTTCATCCAATCAGCAACAGCAACTGCAAAACGAACCAATCACCATTTCCATTTACTAAACAGCTTGGAAACTGCAACCAGTTATTAGCAAACATCAGTAGGTAAATGAATATAAAAGGCCACTTATGTATAGTTTTCGCAGAATGATGGACAGAATCGTGGAATTCAACTCCCAGAGCACCAGTAAAGATCCCGAAATACATTTTAATAAAAATGAAATTTGACTCATTTAGTCATTATAAATCAGTGGTCCAGATGTTACCCCTTAAATATATGCTGGTACAATACCCGTACAAGTATAAAACAGTGAATCCTCTGAGTCATGTGAGCAACACCACAGGAGGCCTATAAATGTAACTTTTCCCATCATAAATGTCCATGTTCACATTTATAATGGATATAGCCTATGTAAACTTTTCATGCTGACTGCTCCCACTTGTGGGGCGTATAAATTACGGGTAACACATTTACACAGGCAGCTTCCATTCTAAATCTGGACATAGGAATTTATAATAGAACTATAAAAATAAGGGATTGAATTAAGTCTGTGTGCTATTGTCCAATTATTCCCTGTCCATTACATCCAATTCATCTGGTCTTAACTCACCATGTTGAATGCCACGACAGATAGATTCTTGTATCTTTGTGCACTTTTTGTCAACTTTTTCCATTATAAACACCATTTGTAATGGAAACTGTCTATGTAAATTTGTCGCACAGTCTTTGAAATGGAGATTGAATTGTCTGTGCATACCTTGGTCTAATTATCTCCTGCCCTTGAACTGCACTTCACCTGGAGATTACATTTTGTCTTGTGTGTAATGCCACAGGAGATCGCTCTATATATTTATTATTAAAAGTCTTATGTCCAGCATGCACTTCATGGTTGTCATATTTACTTCCTGTGTCCCGATTTTGTCACACCTCGGAGTCATGCTTAATTTTAATGAACAAATTAACAATAGCAGAGAAAGTGGTTCTGGCCTCTTTGCTCTGTCAGTCTGTCACTCTAAAGTTAAAATCTACCAATAGTCCTTCAACATATTCCATTAGTCTAGATCGAGGTAGTTTCACACGTTGCATACGCACTCAAAATTGCTAGTATTGCTGGCAATCATAACACATGTCAAGGGAACTTTTAAACAAGGATACCCGCTACCTATTTATATGGAGTGATTACAGAGAGGAATGGATGAATGGTAGTGTTCACTAGAAAATATTCTCATTAAGCAGGCCAGTGGATGTCACAAACTGCAACACCAAAGCTTGAGTGGTTTATTATTATCCGAACCCTGAGAGAACTTTATTTGCTTTATAATCTCTGTCATTCATACATTTCTTCTTAATACATACACACTAATTCTTTTAAACATATAAATTAAGTCGAACCTGTTGCTGATGTTTGCAGCTGTATTTTCCTGATAGCAGATGTCATGGTTAACACTCACAGCCAGGACAGTCCATTCAGTTCATATGTAATGAGAACCTTGCTGAAAGATCAATTCGTTGTGTAATCACAACAAGATTATTGGATGTAATCATTGATGGACAAATTCTCCGATCCCTATTGATGAATTCATCTTTTTTTACCATTTAACATATGGTAAAAACATGGGCTGGATTTCCAGTTGCCTGTAGCCTCAGTTAGTGACCAGAGGAATAGTAGAGGGGTAGAAAGTGAGAGGAGGAGAAGAAGGTAGCGAGAAGGAAAGAAACAAATGAAAGAGAGCGATTCACCTGCTGGTGGTATGACAACTGTGTTAAGACAGTTCCCACTGGTGCTCTGGAGTTGCTTCCGAATTTGAAAGCCACTAATATGAGAGATAATTTCCTACTGCAGGCTGCACTTAGGCTGTCCTACCGAGCTGTTGATGTAAAGATGGCCAACAGCACAACAAGCAAACTGCCTTCAGTTATCCATGGTCAACTCATTTTGAGAGTTATTCACAGCTGCCATGAGCTTAGGCTTTGTGCTGGGAGCCAGCCTAATGAGGGAGGTGGTGGGGTGGGGTGGGGTGGGGAGGGGAGGGGGGCGGCGGTGGGGTGAGTGGACTGTGGACAGTTCGTCAAATTTTAAAGGGATGGCATCAAGGGAAAGTGGCTGGATATGGGGACACATGTTATATTGCTTTCAAGCTTTAAAGTGAAATTTAAATGTTTATCAGATTTTTTTCCAAGGCTGGGGGCGGGAGAAGTGCCAGGCAAAAAGGAGAGGAAACCCAATGTGAAGGCATGAAGCAGATTCTGTGGGCTCGTAACAGAGCGGGGCTGCAACTCTCCCCCTGAAGTTTCAAACTGTTATGTATTAATGCTTGGGGGTCACCAGACACCAGAGGGCGCCGCGGTCGGAGGTCATCGGGCTGTACGCATGTGGCATGTGTGCTTGGTCACCTGTATATAAGCTTTGTGTCTTTGTCAAGCTGAATTTCAACCTTCTCCCTCATCATGTAAGGAACAGACCGAGCTTTGTGATAGACAGGCTTTGCATTGGAGTCCAGGTGAATCTGTACCTTGGCTCCCGTAAAATTGCCAATGCCCAGTTCAAACAAAGAAGGAAACTTTTTCAATACTTGAGCACATGAAGTATCATCCACCGAGGACAACATCTTGACACCATTCCAGTTCAGCTTGATTTTCTCGAGCCAATTCCTGCCGAACAGCATTGGACCATTACCTGAGATGATCCATAATGGTAGCTCGTGAACCATACTGTCATATGACACCTCGATTGCCGCACTGCCAAGCACCGGTATGAGTTCCTTAGTGTAAGTACGCAACCTGGCATTGACTGGACTCAGCTTCGGTTTCGCAGCCTTAGTGTCCCCCAGCTCGTCGAATGTCCTTTGGCTCATTATCGACTGGCTCGCACCCGTGTCCAGCTCCATTGATACAGGCACACCATTCAGCTTCACATTAACGACTATCGGTTGACTCTTGCTCAGGAACGAATACAGTCCATTCATTTCCTCCTCGGGTTGCGTATCCGGGCCATCACTGAACTGGTCCTCAGCAAACACGTGGTGAGCCGCATCACGCTTGCTCCGTTGTGGACACATCCTGTGAAAATGTCCCGCTTTCGAACATCCATTGCATGAGTATTGTCTAAACCGACACTGACGAGGCCGATGATTGCCCCCACAACGCCAACAGGGTGAAATCTGGTTTGAACCAGTTGTCGGGCTCTGACCAGTGGAAGGTTTTGCATAAGTAGCTCTGCCCGAAAACGATGTCATCTTGTGTATAGTACTTGCCGTGGAACTCCAACTCGTCGATGATATCTGCCTCAAATTATCATACGTCGTCATGCATGCCTGGGCAGTCATGATGGCCTTTTTCAAATCCAGCATCTCTGCAGCTAACAGCTTCCTCAGGATCGCATCATGGCTGACGCCTATCATGAAGACATCACGCAGCATGTATTCCAGCATGTTCCCGAACTTACACGGCTCAGCAAGACGTCACAGGTCAGCGACAAATCCCGACACGTCCTCAACATGAACATGAGTGTAAAAACGGTAGCGTGATATGATGATCCCCTATTTTGGCTTCAGATGGTTACCCACCAATGTACACAATTCCTCGTACCCTTTTTCCACCGGACGTAGAAGGGAGAGAAGGTTCTTCATGAGGCCATAAATTTTTGGACCACAAATGGTGAGGAGAACTGCCCTGCGTTTACCTGCGTAGATGTTTGCCTCCATGTCGTTGGCCACAAAATACTGATCCAGGCGTTTGACAAAATCCCCCCAATCCTCACCCTCCACGAATCTCTCCAGGATTCCAACAGTGCCCATTGTGCATGCGTAGGTTCTTCAATTACCTCATTGCCAATTGTAATGACTCAAGAGTACCAGCTTGACAAAGACACACAGCTTATATACAGGAGACCAAGCACACGTGCCACATGCGTACAGCCCGGTGACCTCCGACCGTGCGCCCTCTGGTGTCTGGTGACCCCCAAGAATTAATACGTAACACAAACCCATCTTGCCGGCTCCGTCCATGTTAGTGTAACTGCAGCAACAATACAGTTCCCTTGGATACACCTGGAGCTACTTTCATTATCGGCCCTGCCGCCTGTGCATCTATTGTTGCTGCCTCTAATAGAACATAAGAACATAAGAATTAGGAACAGGAGTAGGCTATCTAGCCCCTCGAGCCTGCTCCGCCATTCAACAAGATCATGGCTGATCTGGCCGTGGACTCAGCTCCACTTACCCACCCACTCCCCGTAACCCTTAATTCCCTTATTGGTTAAAAATCTATCTATCTGTGACTTGAATACATTCAATGAGCTAGCCTCAACTGCTTCCTTGGGCAGAGAATTCCACAGATTCACAACCCTCTGGGAGAAGAAATTCCTTCGCAACTCAGTTTTAAATTGGCTCCCCCGTATTTTGAGGCTGTGCCCCCTAGTTCTAGTCTCACCGACCAGTGGAAACAACCTCTCTGCCTCTATCTTGTCTATCCCTTTCATTATTTTAAATGTTTCTATAAGATCACCCCTCATCCTTCTGAACTCCAACGAGTAAAGACCCAGTCTACTCAATCTATCATCATAAGGTAACCCCCTCATCTCCGGAATCAGCCTAGTGAATCGTCTCTGTACCCCCTCCAAAGCTAGTATATCCTTCCTTAAGTAAGGTGACCAAAACTGCACGCAGTACTCCAGGTGCGGCCTCACCAATACCCTATACAGTTGCAGCAGGACCTCCCTGCTTTTGTACTCCATCCCTCTCGCAATGAAGGCCAACATTCCATTTGCCTTCCTGATTACCTGTTGCACCTGCAAACCAACCTTTTGGGATTCATGCACAAGGACCCCCAGGTCCCTCTGCACCACAGCATGTTGTAATTTCTCCCCATTCAAATAATATTCCCTTTTACTGTTTTTTTTTCCCAAGGTGGATGACCTCACACTTTCCGACATTGTATTCCATCTGCCAAACCTTACCCCATTCGCTTAACCTATCTAAATCTCTTTGCAGCCTCTCTGTGTCCTCTACACAACCTGCTTTCCCACTAATCTTTGTATCACCTGCAAATTTTGTTACACTACACTCTGTCCCCTCTTCCAGGTCATCTATGTATATTGTAAACAGTTGTGGTCCCAGCACCGATCCCTGTGGCACACCACTAACCACCAATTTCCAACCCGAAAAGGACCCATTTATCCCGACTCTCTGCTTTCTGTTTGCCAGCCAATTCTCTATCCATGCTAATACATTTCCTCTGACTCCGCGTACCTTTATCTTCTGCAGTAACCTTTTGTGTGGCACCTTATTGAATGCCTTTTGGAAATCTAAATAGACCACTTCCATTGGTACACCTCTATCCACGGTGCTCGTTATATCCTCAAAGAATTCCAGTAAATTAGTTAAACATGATTTCCCCTTCATGAATCCATGTTGCGTCTGCTTGATTGCATTATTCCTATCTAGATGTCCCGCTATTTCTTCCTTAATGATAGTTTCAAGCATTTTCCCCACTACAGATGTTAAACTAACCGGCCTATACTTACCTGCATTTCATCAGGACCAGGGGACTTGTCTACCTTGAGTCCCATTAGCCTGTCCAGCACTACCCGCCTAGTGATAGTGATTGTCTCAAGGTCCTCCCTTCCCACATTCCTGTGACCAGCAATTTTTGGCATGGTTTTTGTGTCTTCCACTGTGAAGACCGAAGCAAAATAATTGTTTAAGGTCTCAGCCATTTCCACATTTCCCATTATTAAATCCCCCATCTCATCTTCTAAGGGACCAACATTTACTTTAGTCACTCTTTTCCGTTTTATATATCTGTAAAAGCTTTTACTATCTGTTTTTATGTTTTGCGCAAGTTTACTTTTGTAATCTATCTTTCCTTTCTTTATTGCTTTCTTAGTCATTGTTTGCTGTCGTTTAAAATTTTCCCAATCTTCTAGTTTCCCACTAACCTTGGCCACCTTATACGCATTGATTTTGAATTTGATACTCTCCTTTATTTCCTTGGTTATCCACGGCTGGCTATCCCTTCTCTTACCGCCCTTCTTTTTCACTGGAATATATTTTTGTTGAGCACTATGAAAGAGCTCCTTAAAAGTCCTCCACTGTTCCTCAATTGTGCCACCATTTAGTCTGTGTTTCCAGTCTATTTTAGCCAACTCTGCCCCCATCCCACTGTAGTCCCCTTTGTTTAAGCATAGTACACTCGTTTGAGACACTACTTCCTCACCCTCAATCTGTATTACAAATTCAACCATACTGTGATCACTCATTCCGAGAGGATCTTTTACTAGGAGATCATTTATTATTCCTGTCTCATTACACAGGACCAGATCTAAGATAGCTTGCTCCCTTGTAGGTTCTGTAACATACTGGTCTAAGAAACAATCCCGTATGCATTCTATGAATTCCTCCTCCAGGCTACCCCGTGCGGTTTGATTTGACCAATCGATATGTAGGTTAAAATCCCCCATGATTACTGCCATTCCTTTTTCACATGCCTCCATTATTCCCTTGATTATTGCCCGCCCCACCGTGAAGTTTTTATTTGGGCGCCTATAAACTACGCCCACCAGTGACTTTTTCCCCTTACTATCTCTAATCTCCACCCACAATGATTCAACATTTTGTTCATTAGAGCCAATATCGTCTCTCACAACTGCCCTGATATCATCCTTTATTAACAGAGCTACCCCACCTCCTTTCCCTTCTTGTCTATCTTTCCGAATTGTCAGATACCCCTGTATGTTTAATTCCCAGTCTTGGCCACCCTGCAACAACGTTTCTGTAATGGCCACCAAATCATACCCATTTGTAATGATTTGTGCCGTCAACCTGATGCTACTAGTGCAACCGCTGTACTTTTGGGGATTTCTACTCCTGTTACAGCCAAGCATGTCCACTTCTCGCATTTGGACAAGGACACAGAAGCCAGTTTGTGGACTGGACGAGGTTCTTGCACTCTCCCCATACTGTGGTCTTGTCCGTGCCCGGGTAGCCCTAGAGAGGGAGCACACAGTGTTCATTGGTACACTCGAGGCCTTACGCGACTGGTGGGCACCGCAGGGTATAGAGACGATGATTAATATCTACAATCACATGAAGATTTACTTATTATTTGTGTGATGTTGCTGTAGTGTACGTAGTTCTTATTGCTTGTTTTCCTTTGTGGTGCCTCACGGTACTTGTCTTAATGATTTTTGTTCCTGTCTGGAGACACTGGGACAACTTAGTGTCACCTCTACAAGCATTCAAAAAAGGCCCACACTGCTCCAGTTTTGCTTGTCCTTAACGGTACAGTTTTCCCCTCGCAATGGAAGCCATTTTGGGCTGAATTTTTTTTTGAAACGTGTGCAAGCTGCTGGTGACTACTCTGCACATGTTCGCAAGCATCATAATTAAGATGATGGCTCCTTCCCGCTCCAAACTCCTCAGATGAGCTGGAGAAACAAGATACAGTAAGTGAGAAAAGATGCTCTATTTATCGGCATGGCTCGGGGAGGGGAGAAGGGGCATCAAAGCCGTTATTTTTCCGAGGTCACTGCCTTCAGTTTTCGTGAAGTGCGGAAAGTAGCACTGGTTCCTCTCACTTCCAGAAACCTGGTTATAAACTTTATGAAACTGCTGTACATATAGTCGCAAACATTACATACATTGCATTACAAACATTACAGGCATCCACTCGATCTGCGAGATGAACACCTTTAGCGGCAGGAGGGGATAAAAGCAGGAGCGAGTCATCGCAGAGGGCGGCGTGAGCCATTCTAGGAGGGCAACAGAATCAAGGAGAGTGACTGCATTGATGTCACGAAAATCCAGGCAGCCGCATGGAGCGTGGACGAGACCAGCGGCGGGGTTGGGACCCAGGTGCAGGAGGAGCGGCGGGGAGTGGCAATCGGAGGCAGTGTGGAGCGGAGGTCGGGAGCGACAATCAGGAGCGGCGGGGAGTGGAGGTTGGGACCAGAGTGGAGCGGCGATCAGGAGCGGCATGGGGGAGTGATCAGAGGTGGCGTGGAGCGGCGATCAGGAGCGGTGTGGAGCAGAGGAATGATGAGGAGCGCCGGGGTCGTGGCCCAGGAACGGTGGGGTCGGGGCCCAGGAGCGGCAGAGTCGTGGCCCAGGAGCGGCCGTGTCGGGGTCCAGGAGCGGCAGAGTCGAGGCCCAGGAGCAAGTATAGCGTAGTGTGTATCAGCAACGGGGTTGGGGCCCGGGGAAGGTGCAACACGGGCCAACAGCAAGGCCGTGAGGCCTTCACTGCGTCCTATGTAGGAGTACTAGGCCCGTGCAGCGGAGCTTGGTCTCCAGTCGTCTTGGATCTCCTTGCCACTGGACCAAGACCTTGCTCTGCCTAGCCTGTGTGGTGGCTGGTGTGCAATGACCAGGAACGTCAGGCCCCTCATGGAAAAACCTAAGAACTCTTTTTTTTTGTGTGGAAGCAGGTCAGCCTTGACCCTGAGGGATTGCCTAATACTACTATACTAAACATTACATAAGTGCATTCTTCAATTCTTTGCTACTATAAATAGAAGAGTCTTAGAGAAAAGGTTGGTGAAGATGATAATCGATCTCTCTAAAGCAACTTTCACTCAGAGTATTAAAGATGGCAATCAATCCATGTATATATGCTGAGAGCAGCTGCTGGAATCAACTCTGTGAATGTCTATTAGTAACTGTCCAATTTCAATTAGAGGACAAAAATGGTTGTAACAATGGCTAGTATCAGACCAAGGTTCTATTCGAACATTGAGTACTTTATAACAGTTTCCACTCCACACTCCAATACTTGGAGTACAACACCCCAAAAGTACTTCATTGACTGTAAAGCACTTTGAGACGTCCGGTGGTTATGAAAGGCGCTCTATAAAGGCAAGTCTTTCTTTCTTCTTTCTGACTGTCTCTCTACAAACCCAAGTTACACACCGGAGTTACATGCTGATGGGCAGGTCCCAGCAGTGAGTTACAAGTTCACCATTCAGTCATGTGGTTGTGAGGACATTCACGATGAGTGAATAGGAGTAGACCCATGAGACTGAGTTACTCCCGTAAACGTTCTGCGGTATTTTTTTTACGATTGGTACATCTAATGCAGTTTTTGCCTGCCACATCGGCTCATGCAAAGTTATTTTCTGCGATACACTTCAAAGAAGGATTTAAAAAAAAAAGGAGAATGAGTCAATCATGTATAATGTACAAAATAACAAAAAACACCCTCACTGACATGGAACATCTGTAACCCTATTGACCTTAGCAATCACACTTAAAAAAAAGAGAAAGACAGTAATTTAAAATTGGTCCCTCTGATCTGTAGTCTTTCCAATCTAGAATGTTTGCTAACCAAACAATAGTTAAACTCTGGTTGACTTGAGTCTGCATTTATTCAACATAGGGACACACCTTCGCAGCAAGATATTACATTGTGCATAGCACTCCTGTCCTTATAAAACTCCTTCATCTGACTCAAGTGAGCAGTGCCACTGGAGATCCACTTTTGATCTGCTTATTGCACACTTTACGATATGCAAACTTAGTGTACCTTTGCTTCTAATTTTTTAAAATTTCATATTTATAAAATGGACACAAATTGACAACTGAAGAGGAAGGGAATGTGCCAGTTGAATCTGGAAAAGTAGGTAAGCATCCAATGAGAAGCCGGATAGGATTTGTGAAAGCAACCAATCCAGAGAAACCAGTTGGCAAACACACCAATTAAAAAAAGGTGAACCAATGAAATTGGCCAGTATATTTTTGGAAAATCCTTTCGGCTGCCATCTTTGTTTTCCTCTACAGTCGGAAAGTTAGTGCTGGAAAGAAATAAAGTAATCAGAACAGAAGTACAGTTACAAAAATTACAAAAAAAACAATTAAGCTCATCTACACGCTGCCTCTCGTGTTTGCATTTTTTCCTAGTAATGCTTTCAATCAGAAGCCCATCCCGCTGAGAAGTCTGATGTTTAAATTTATGGGGCTTCCTGGAGCTTTTGCTCTGCCAGCTCAAAGGAGGCCCGAAGGAGAGAGCAGACTAAGTTCAGAGGATGCCTGAGTGTAGACTGTGTCTAAGTGGTCTGTGCAGTGAACTCCCGGCATGCATTAAGCCTGCTTCCCTTCGAAGCGTTAGCAACATATCCATATTTTGCAACTGGGGAGAGATTATTTATGATTGACAGCAATATGGTACGGTAGTGTAGTGTGTTATGTTACTAGCATTCCAGAGACCTGGACTAATTATCCAGAGAATGCGAGTTCAAATCCCATCATTTCAGCTAGAGAATTTTAATTCAGTTTTTAAAAAACCTGGAAATAAAAAGCTGGTATCAGTCAAAGTGACCATGAAGCTGTCTTAAAAACAAAACTGGTTCACTAATACAAAAGCAAAATACTGCGATGCTGGAATCTGGAATAAAAACAGAAAATGCTGGAAATCTCAGTGGGTCAGGCAGCATCAGTGAAGAGAAAACAGAGATAACGTTTTGGGTCGATGACTTCGCCAGAACTGGAGACTGTTTGGAAAGAAGACATTCTTAAGAAGCACTGAATGTCTTTTAGGGAAGGAAACCTGCTGTCTTTACCTGGTCTGGCTTTTATGTGACTCCAGTACCAATAAGTGGTTCACAAAGAAGCCAACCAACTTCTCAGAGCTGCTATGGATTGGGCAATAACATCATCATCATCATCATAGGAAATGACAGTATTGCCAGCGATGCCCACATCCCGAGAATACATTTTAAAAACACAATCATAGTCTTGCTCCTTCCCCCTATCTAGCAAGGATAGAGTGAAATGCCAGCAGTTAAACAGGGAATGCTTTATTTGTAGCAACTTCATAGATAACTGCACACTTTTTGGAATACAACCTCAAAACAATGTAAAGCTGGAAATTTTGAATTATTTCTGAGGTAACTATATTCAAGGGATTGTTTATGAATGTAACTGCAATTGTTATATGCATGGATTCATTTATTAATTGAGTCATGTGATGGGAACAAATGTATTGTCTGTCTGGAGTAAAAATAAAACGGGGAAGGTGGCTCAACCGTGGCTAACAAGGGAAATTAAGGATAGTGTTAAATCCAAGGAAGAGGCATATAAATTGGCCAGAAAAAGCAGCAAACCTGAGGACTGGGAGACATTTAGAATTCAGCAGAGGAGGACAAATGGTTTAATTAAGAGGGGGAAAATAGAGTACGAGAAGAAGCTTGCCGGGAATATAAAAACTGACTGCAAAATCTTCTATAGATATGTGAAGAGAAAAAGATTAGTGAAGACAAACATAGGTCCCTTGCAGTCGGATTCAGGTGAATTTATAATGGGGAACAAAGAAATGGCAGACCAATTGAACAAATACTTTGGTTCTGTCTTCACGAAGGAAGACACAAATAACCTTCCGAAAGTACTAGGGGACCGAGGGTCTAGTGAGAAGGAGGAACTGAAGGATATCCTTATTAGGCAGGAAATTGTGTTAGGGAAATTGATGGGATTGAAGGCCGATAAATCCCCGGGCCTTGATAGTCTGCATCCCAGAGTACTTAAGGAAGTAGCCCTAGAAATAGTCGATGCATTGGTAATCATTTTCCATCAGTCTATCAACTCTGGATCAGTTCCTATGGGCTGGAGGGTAGCTAATGTAACACCACGTTTTAAAAAGGGAGGGAGAGAGAAAGCGGGTAATTATAGACCAGTTAGCCTGACATCAGTAGTGGGGAAAATGTTGGAATCAAAGCAGTGACAGGATCGGTCCAAGTCAGCATGGATTTATGAAGGGGAAATCATGCTTGACAAATCTTCTGGAATTTTTTGAGGATGTAACTAGTAGAATGGACAAGGGAGAACCAGTGGATGTGGTGTATTTGGACTTTCAAAAGGCTTTTGACAAGGTCTCACACAAGAGATTGGTGTGCAAAATCAAAGCACATGGTATTGCGGGTAATATACTGACGTGGATAGAGAACTAGTTGGCAGACAGGAATCAGAGTTGGGATAAACGGGTCCTTTTCAGAATGGCAGGCAGTGACTAGTGGAGTGCCGCAGGGCTCAGTGCTGGGACCCCAGCTCTTTACAATATACATCAATGATTTGGATGAAGGAATTGAGTGTAATATCTCCAAGTTTGCAGACGACACTAAACTGGGTGGCGGTGTGAGCTGTGAGGGGGACGCTAAGAGGCTGCAGGGTGACTTAGACAGGTTAGGTGAATGGGCAAATGCATGGCAGATGCAGTATAAATGTGAGGTTATCCACTTTGGGGGCAAAAACACGAAGACAGAATATTATCTGAATGGTGGCAGATTAAGAAAAGGGGAGGTGCAGCAAGACCAGGGTGTCATGGTTCATCAGTCGTTGAAAGTTGGCATGCAGGTACAGCAGGCGGTAAAGAAGGCAAATGATATGTTGACCTTCATAGCTAGGGGATTTGAGTATAGGAGCAGGGAGGTCTTACTGCAGTTGTACAGGGCCTTGGTGAGGCCTCACCTGGAATATTGTATTGAGTTTTGGTCTCCTAATCTGAGGAAGGACGTTCTTGCTATTGAGGGAGTGCAGCAAAGGTTCACCAGACTGATTCCTGAGATGGTTGGACTGACATATGAGGAGAGACTGGATCAACTGGGCCTTTATACATTGGAGTTTAGAAGGATGAGAGGAGATCTCATAGAAACATACAAGATTCTGACGGGATGGGACAGGTTAGATGCAGATAGATTGTTCCCGATGTTGGGGAAGTCCAGAACTAGGGGACACAGTCTTAGGATAAGGGGTAGGCCATTTAGGACTGAAATGAGGAGAAACTTCTTCATTCAGAGAGTTGTTAACCTGTGGAATTCCCTGCCGCAGAGAGTTGTTGATGCCAGTTCATTGGATATATTCAAGAGGGAGTTAGATATGGCCCTTATGGCTAAGGGGATCAAGGGGTATGGAGAGAAAGCAGGAAAGGGGTACTGAGGGAATGTTCAGCCATGATCTTATTGAATGATGGTGCAGGCTCGAAGGGCCGAATGGCCTACTCATGCACCTATTTTCTATGTTTCCATGTTTCTATGTATTTGCGCATTCTCTACCGGCAGTGGGTAAGGAACACACGACTTTCCAAGAACCAATCAAGAAACACGTCACTGTTTCTGACACAGTCCTTTCAGTGGTGATGTGTACCCCTCCCCCACCCCAACACCCTCCCATTGCAACACTCCAACTCATCCTCTGCAACGTAATGCCAAATCTACTAATGTATACGACTTAGATGTTTTTTCACCGTTTCCCCAGTTAGAACTAAACCTATTGGGGTGGAAATCTATCTGGGCCCATTTTGGGATCCAGAATCTGCACAGTGTAGGTCTGAGACTGGCTACAAAATTGAGCTTCGGAGCTTCTACCAATAAATTTGGAGAGCTGCTGGCACCTGTGGGACCTCCATAGTCAACTCGCCCATTTCAACGTTCTGAATTTCAAGTTGCTTGTTTCGTCAGCACCGGGCCCCAAGTTAAGTCCGGGGGCTGATGGGGTGGGTGGGGAGGGAAGGAAAGGTTTAGAGCGACAAAGAGATGGGGGAGGGGCTTCGATCCCAATACTGTGGAGTCGGGGGGAATGATTTTTTAAAGTTTAAACAAAAAACAACTTGCCCCTGAAGAATCCTGAGCAGAACAGGCCGGACTCCTGCTTCCCTCATCTCAAAACTTTTCTGCCATTTGGCCTCAATCAGGTAGTAGGCCCCTAATTTACATATATAAGGGCCTACCATCTATTTTAGGTAGCTGCCAGGGATACCTGAAAAATGGCCCAGCCCAATATCACGTTGGACACCATTTTTTAGATGTCCTTTGGACGTGGGATGTTGGTCCCCAAAATTGTCCCTTGTGCCCGTTTTATGGCTGTAAAGTGAGCGCAACAAGGTTCAATTTGTACCCCATTGAATGTGGAAGATGTAGCATCACGGCATAGGTGAAACAGTAATGAAGGTTTTGCCACACATTACCTTCAGCTCTGACAGCATAATATACTTTATTTTGATAACAGATTATTCATAAATATATTGTCCATTATATTGCAACACATTAATATAATCTTTGGGTTCAACGGCGTATATAAACTTTGCACTCACACAATTGGTGACATTGACAAAACTTTCAAATGGTGTTCGTGCTTTCTAACTGCCTTCTACCTGTCCAATATTCCATATATGCTTGTTGAGTGAACTGCGATACATGGTAGGTAAGATTTTCTTAACATTTTAATTCTGTTAATGTATATACTCTACCAGATTTTCTGCTCTGAAATGATAAGCAGCAAAGATTTGAATTAAATCTAATATTCACTGACTATTGTTAAGAAGGGGCCTAAAGTGACAGAAAATCATTCTGGGGTCAAGTATCTGGTCTTGTTGTAAAACCTATAGAAGCTCACAGGCCTGCGGTTGGAAACTGCTCACCTAATGAGGTCATTAAAGCCAAGCTTCCATCAATAATTTTTTGACAAATTTTAATTAATAATTCATTGAAGTGTCTTGGGATGTATATTTTGTGTGTGAAGGACAGATAATCCATATTGCAAATTTTTCTTTTCTTTTTCAAAGTTTGACGACGGAATAAGTGGCAGTACCTGCTGACTAAAGAAACTTGCTGTCATTTACATTTGTTTATTCCAAGGAAAATTCCCGTAGTCATTATGGATGAATTAATAACACCACTGAACCTTTATCAAGGTTCATGGGAGCCCTGCAAACAGCTCAGCTGTTCCAAAAATACAATGTAAAGAAACCTCATTGAGGCAAAACTTATAGGAATCTTTCTTACACCATGTGTTAAAACCCAGATAGGGTGCAAACTGGAGCAAATTTTCCATTGACACCTGTCTGTGGAAGTGACTGTATTTACTTTTCCTTACATGCTTCAAGGAAAATAGATGACCTTTTAAAAAGTATTCAGATGAACGTTTCCGGGAGTAGATTTTCCTCTGTTGCTGAGGAATGCCCAGTTCCCAGGCACAACGATGAGGAAATGGGGGCAGAGATCTGCTATGTCAGGCCTCCATCTTCACTGTGCTGCTCTGGGATTGCTATGGGTTCCCCAATGAAGTGTAACTAGGCCTTGGTGCAAAGACAATGTAAGAATGCAAATGAAGTGGGGGTGGGGGGCGTGCTTCTTGGCCATCTGCCCCACTTTCCTCAGATTTGCCTGAGGAGGTGCCCAAACTCAGGGGACAGTGCCAGGACCCCATCAGAATAGATGGTCTGCAGGGATCCCAGGAGCAGTCTGAAGATCAGAACGTTAATTGTAGGTGAGTGAAGAAATCCTCTCTGCCCAGAACAACCTTTGGGCCTCGGGGCCTTCTGGCTGCACGATGCCAGTGGCCAGAAGCGTAAAAAACTCCCGGCTCTCACAAGCACCACATACCTCTGGTACGCTGGACTAGTTGGGGAGGAGATTCGGTCCCCCCATCATAGAACCCCCCCCCGCTCCCGGCCCCGCCAAAGGAAGGAAAGGGCTCACTGATCTCTCGTTAAAAACAAAAAGGACTTTCTGAATCAACTGTCCTAGGCCCAACCATCTTCAGCTGCTTCATCAATGACCTACCCTCCATTTTAGGTCAGAAGTGGGGATGTTTGCTGATGAATGCAGTGTTCTGTGCCATTTGCAACTCCTCAGATAATGAATCAGTCCATGCCCGCATGCAGCAAGACCTGGAAGACATTCAGGCTGGAGCTGATAAGTGGCAAGTAACATTCATGCCACACAAGTGCCAGGCAATGACTATCTTCAACCAGCAAGAGTCTAATCGCCACCCCATGACATTCAATGGCATTACCATCACCATAGCCCCCACCATTGGGGGTCACCATTGACCAGAAACTTAACAAGACATATAAATACTGAGGCAACAAGAGCAGGTCAGAGGCTGTGTATTCTGCGGCGAGTGTCTCACCTCAAGACTCCCCAAAGCCATTCCATTATCGACAAGGCACAAGTCAGGAGTGTGATGGAATACTCCCCACTTGCCTGGATGAGTGCAGCTTCAACAACGCTCAAAAAGCTCGATACCATCCAGGACAAAGCAGCCCACTTGATTGGCACCCCATCTACTATCTTCAACGTTCACTCCCTCCATCACCAGCACAACTTGGCTGCAGTGTATACCATCTACAATATGCTCAACCTTCGTCATCTCCAGGCCAGATCCAAGACCGTCCCAACCTCTGTCGTCGAGCTACAGTACACGAATGACGCCCGCGTCTGCGCACATACAGAGGCTGAACTCCAAGTCATGGTCAACATCTTCACTGAGGCATACGAAAGCATGGGCCTTACACTAAACATCCATAAGACAAAGGTCCTCCACCAGCCTGTCCCCACCGCACAGCACTGCCCCCCAGTCATCAAAATCCACAACGATGCCCTGGACAACATGGACCATTTCCCATACCTCAGGAGCCTCTTATAGAAACATAGAAACATAGAAACATAGAAAATAGGTACAGGAGTAGGCCATTCGGCCCTTCTAGCCTGCACCGCCATTCAATGAGTTCATGGCTGAACATGCAACGTCATTACCTCATTCCTGCTTTCTCGCCATACCCCTTGATCCCCCTAGTAGTAAGGACTTCATCAAACTCCTTTTTGAATATATTTAGTGAATTGGCCTCAACAACTTTCTGTGGTAGAGAATTCCACAGGTTCACCACTCTCTGGGTGAAGAAGTTTCTCCTCATCTCGGTCCTAAATGGCTTACCCCTTATCCTTAGACTGTGACCCCTGGTTCTGGATTTCCCCAACATTGGGAACATTCTTCCTGCCTCTAACCTGTCTGAACCCATCAGAATTTTAAACGTTTCTATGAGGTCCCCTCTCATTCTTCTGAACTCCAGTGAATACAAGCCCAGTTGATCCAGTCTTTCTTGATAGGTCAGTCCCGCCATCCCGGGAATCAGTCTGGTGAACCTTCGCTGCACTCCCTCAATAGCAAGAATGTCCTTCCTCAATTAGGAGACCAAAACTGTACACAATACTCCAGGTGTGGCCTCACCAAGGCCCTGTACAACTGTAGCAACACCTCCCTGTCCCTGTACTCAAATCCTCTCGCTATGAAGGCCAACATGCCATTTGCTTTCTTAACCGCCTGCTGTACCTGCATGTCAACCTTCAATGACTGATGTACCATGACACCCAGGTCTCGTTGCACCTCCCCTTTTCCTAATCTGTCACCATTCAGATAATAGTCTGTCTCTCTGTTTTTACCACCAAAGTGGATAACCTCACATTTATCCACATTATACTTCATCTGCCATGCATTTGCCCACTCACCTAACCTATCCAAGTCACTCTGCAGCCTCATAGCATCCTCCTCGCAGCTCACACTGCCACCCAACTTAGTGTCATCCGCAAATTTGGAGATACTACATTTAATCTCCTCGTCTAAATCATTAATGTACAGTGTAAACAGCTGGGGCCCCAGCACAGAACCTTGCGGTACCCCACTAGTCACTGCCTGCCATTCTGAAAAGTACCCATTTACTCCTACTCTTTGCTTCCTATCTACCAACCAGTTCTCAATCCATGTCAGCACACTACCCCCAATCCCATGTGCTTTAACTTTGCACATTAATCTCTTGTGTGGGACCTTGTCGAAAGCCTTCTGAAAGTCCAAATATATCACATCAACTGGTTCTCCCTTGTCCACTCTACTGGAAACATCCTCAAAAAATTCCAGAAGATTTGTCAAGCATGATTTCCCTTTCACAAATCCATGCTGACTTGGACCTATCATGTCACCTCTTTCAAATGCGCTGCTATGACATCCTTAATAATTGATTCCATCACTTTACCCACTACCGATGTCAGGCTGACCAGTCTATAATTCCCTGTTTTCTCTCTCCCTCCTTTTTTAAAAAGTGGGGTTACATTGGCTACCCTCCACTCGATAGGAACTGATCCAGAGTCAATGGAATGTTGGAAAATGACTGTCAATGCATCCACTATTTCCAAGGCCACCTCCTTAAGTACTCTGGGATGCAGTCCATCAGGCCCTGGGGATTTATCGGCCTTCAATCCCATCAATTTCCCCAACACAATTTCCCGACTAATAAGGATTTCCCTCAGTTCCTCCTCCTTACTCGACCCTCTGACCCCTTTTATATCCGGAAGGTTGTTTGTGTCCTCCTTAGTGAATACCGAACCAAAGTACTTGTTCAATTGGTCTGCCATTTCTTTGTTCCCCGTTATGACTTCCCCTGATTCTGACTGCAGGGGACCTACGTTTGTCTTTACTAACCTTTTTCTCTTTACATATCGATAGAAACTTTTGCAATCCGTCTTAATGTTCCCTGCAAGCTTCTTCTCGTACTCCATTTTCCCTGCCCTAATCAAACCCTTTGTCCTCCTCTGCTGAGTTCTAAATTTCTCCCAGTCCCCGGGTTTGCTGCTATTTCTGGCTAATTTGTATGCCACTTCCTTGGCTTTAATACTATCCCTGATTTCCCTTGATAGCCACGGTTGAGCCACCTTCCCTTTTTTATTTTTACGACAGACAGGAATGTACAATTGTTATAGTTCATCCATGCAGTCTCTAAATGTCTGCCATTGCCCATCCACAGTCAACCCCTTAAGTATCATTCGCCAATCTATCCTAGCCAATTCACGCCTCATACCTTCAAAGTTACCCTTCTTTAAGTTCTGGATCACGGTCTCTGAATTAACTGTTTCATTCTCCATCCTAATGCAGAATTCCACCATATTATGATCACTCTTCCACAAGGGGCCTCGCACAATGAGATTGCTAATTAATCCTCTCTCATTACACAACACCCAGTCTAAGATGGCCTCCCCCCTAGTTGGTTCCTCGACATATTGGTCTAGAAAACCATCCCTTATGCACTCCAGGAAATCCTCCTCCACCGTATTGCTTCCAGTTTGGTTAGCCCAATCTATGTGCATATTAAAGTCACCCATTATAACTGCTGCACCTTTATTGCATGCACTCCTAATTTCCTGTTTGATGCCCTCCCCAACATCACTATTACTATTTGGAGGTCTGTACACAACTCCCACTAACGTTTTTTGCCCTTTGGTGTTCTGCAGCTCTACCCATATAGATTCCACATATCCAAGCTAATGTCCTTCCTAACTATTGCATTAATCTCCTCCTTAACCAGCAATGCTACCCCACCTCCTTTTCCTTTTATTCTATCCTTCCTGAATGTTGAATACCCCTGGATGTTGAGTTCCCAGCCCTGATCATCCTGGAGCCACGTCTCTGTAATCCCAAATCGTATTTGTTAACATCTATTTGCACAGTTAATTCATCCACCTTATTACGGATACTCCTTGCATTAAGACACAAAGCCTTCAGGCTTGTTTTTTTAACACTCTTTGTCCTTTTAGAATTTTGCTGTACAGTGGCCCTTTTTGTTCTTTGCCTTGTGTTTCTCTGCCCTCCACTTTTCCTCATCTCCTTTCTGTCTTTTGCTTTTGTCTCCTTTTTGTTTCCCTCTGTCTCCCTGCATTGGTTCCCATCCCCCTGCCATATTAGTTTAACTCCTCCCCAACAGCACTAGCAAACAATCCCCCTAGGACATTGGTTCCGGTCCTGCCCAGGTACAGACCGTCTGGTTTGTACTGGTCCCACCTCCCCCAGAACCGGTTCCAATGCCCCAGGAATTTGAATCCCTCCCTGCTGCACCACTGCTCAAGCCACGTATTCATCTGCGCTATCCTGCGATTCCTACTCTGACTAGCACGTGGCACTGGTAGCAATTCCGAGATTACTACTTTTGAGGTCCTACTTTTTAATTTAGCTCCTAGCTCCTTAAATATCAACAAGGGCAGACATTAACGACGAGATTCAACATGGCCTCCAGTGCGCCAGTGCAGCCTTCGGCGGCCTGAGGAAAAGTGTTCGAAGATCAGGCCCCCAAATCTGTCACCAAGCTCATGGTCTACAGGGCTGTAATGATACTCGCCCTCCTGTATGGCTCAGAGACATGGACCATATACAGTAGACACCTCAAATCGCTGGAGAAATACCACCAACGATGTCTCCAAGATCCTGCAAATCCCCTGGGAGGACAGACGCACCATCGTTAGTGTCCTCATCCAGGTCAACATCCCCAGCATTGAAGCACTGACCACACTCGATCTGCTCCGCTGGGCAGGCCACATTGTTTGCATGCCTGACACGAGACTCCCAAAGCAAGCACTCTACTCGGAACTTCTTCACGACAAATGAGCCAAAGGTGGGCAGAGGAAACGTTTCAAGGACACCCTCAAAGCCTCCTTGATAAAATGCATTATCCCCACCGACACCTGGGAGTCCCTGGCCAAAGATCACCCTAAATAGAGGAAGTGCATCCGGGAGGGCGCTGAGCATCTCATCTCATCAAGAGCATGCAGAAATAAAGCGCAGGCAGTGAAAGAAGATGCAAGGTCCCTTTACATCTTCAGATCTTTCTGCTCCCATGACAGTGTCAGAGGATACCCCAGTCCCATTTTCACTGCCCACAACAGCAACTGACTGACTGGTACTAAAATCTATCTATTAGGCCATTTGAAAATAAGAGGTTTCTATGTGCAGACTGTGTAAATGTTTCTTAATATAATTAAATACATGTAGGGCAATGTTCTCTGTAATTTTGTCCCGTGCACAGTCCCTTTAACTGGCTGCACGGCTCATTCAAATTTTCGCGCATGTATGGTTTCTTCCATGTTAAAGCCAGTGACGACCTGTGTGGGACCTCCAGACTGCTGCTCAGCTGCGCAGCTTAATGGGAACATTAATGTAGGGACATTCTTCCTTTAAAAATATCAGTGCTAAGAGAAGCATAATCTGTTTCCAAAACAAAATCCATGTGGTAAGTTACTGATTGAAATGTTTATAATTGCAATAAAATGTAAACATTCTGAAATTGCAATTCCTAGTAATGATGTACATCTTTACATTGGATATTATTAGCATTATATAAATCTTTACCCCTTAGTACAAGACATTGCTTCCTCATTGTGTTATGTCATGCATCAAAGCCTGCGAGTTACCGTTTGCGATGTTATCATACAAATGGTTAATGTGCTTGTAGCAAGTTCTTGGCTTCGCTATAATAACACAGATTTTAACCCATTTAAAATAAATGGGTTAATAGGACTGCAGGGTGGAGAGGTCTGTTTCGATTCTTAATATTTTGGGAAGATTTGTTTCATATAATTTCTTTGATATCACCTCCCAATCCCATGACCTCCACCAACTAGAAGGACAAGGGCAGCAAGTGCATCAGAACACCATCACCTCCAAGTTCCCCTCCAAGTCACGTGCATTCCTTCATCATCGCTGGGTCAAAATCCTGGCACTCCCAACCTAACAGCACTGTGGGAGTACCTTCACCACACGGACTGCAGTGGTTAAAGAAGGCGGTTCACCACCACCTTCTCAAGGGCAATTAGGGATGGGCAATAAATACTGGCCCCGCCAGTGATGCCCACATCCTGAGAGTGAATTAAAAAACAATTAAAACAATTTATAGAGATATTTATTAACAGTTGTATTGTCTTGGTGAATTCCATTTCTATTTCTTTGGTTTCTCAAGTTTCATTGAGATGTTTTACCTCCAGCTTTGACTTGGAGTAAACATCTCCCAAGAGTTTCCCAAGTTCAGTTTGTCACTAAACACTAGAGGGTTAACTTCAGGAATTGAAAGTTAACTTCAGATCTAGATGAGCAGTCTAGATACCTCCAGTCCACTCCTCACATTCTTTGCTGCAAATTGGGCCAGGTATTCTGCCAGTGCCAAATGTCAGTAATACTTTGCAAATAAACTGAAAGGGAGGGAAATGCCATTCTTCTGCAACTCAGTATTGCACATTGACTTTGCTTCATTAAGCTGGATTTTCCAGACTTTTCAATTGGTCACAACTAACAGGCACCCATTATCCCTCACACTACGGAGAGAAAATAGTGCATTTGTGAGGCACAGCTTTAAGTTTCTGAAAAAGCTCCCAGTATTGTGAAAGGCAAAGTTAGGTATAATTCCCCATCACCATCAGGCAAACCGACACAAAGTTAGAACCCCACCCCCCCACCTCATTTCACCACCTGTATCCTTCAAACAGGTAGAACATGAAACTTTGTACCGGAAATTACTTTCAATTTCCATTGATTTCTGAAGTGTGAGGAACAGAAGGGGGTGGAAGGTGGTCAGGAGCAATGTGGGCCACTTGAAAACTGATAAACGTGATATGGTAAATAAAAATAAGGAAGTGGCGGACATGTTGAATAATTACTTTGCGTCAGCATTTACTGTAGAGGAAAACGATAGCATTCCAGGGAAACTAATATTGAATCAGGAACGGGGACTCACCAAAATTAATGTAAGCAATGAAGAAAATAATGGCACTAAAGAATGACAAATCCCCAGGACCAGACGGTTTCCATCCCAGGCTTCTAAAGGAAGTAGGTGAGCACATTGCAGATACCCCAACTACATATAATCTTCCAAAGTTCTCTCGATTCAGGAACTGTTGCTTTAGATTGGAAAATTGCGCATGTCACTCCACTATTTAAGAATGGCGAGAGAGGGAAACCAAGAAATTATAAACCAGTTAACCTAGCATCTGTTGTGAGGAAATTACTAGAGTCTATCATTAAGGATAGAGTGACTGAATACCGTGAAATTTTCAGCTGATCAGAGAGAGCCAGCATGGATTTGTGAAAGTAGGTCATGCCTGATGAGCCTAATTACACTTTTTGAGGAGGTGACTAAAATAGTCACGGGAATGTCTATGGATGTCATTAATATGGACTACCAGAAGGCATTCGATAAAGTCCCTCAGAAGAGACTGTTAGCTAAAGTTGAAGCTCATAGAACTGAAGGCAAATTATTGACCTGGTTAGGAAATTGGCTGGGCGGCAGGAAACAGGCAGTAGGGACAATGGGCAGGTACACTAATTGGCAGGATGTGAGTAGTGGTGTCCCGCAGGGATCTGTGTTGGGGCTGCAACTATTCACAGTATTTATTAATGACTTAGATGATGGGATAGAAAGCCACATATCCAGGTTTGCTGATGACACAAAGATAGGCGGCATTGTAAGCAGTGTAGAGGGAAGCATAAAACTTACAAAGAGATATTAATAGATTAAGTGAATGGGCAAAAGTGTGGCAAATGGATTTCAATGTAGGCAAGTGTGAGGTCATCCACTTTGGACCAAAAAAGGAGATCAGAATACTTTCTAAATGGTGAAAAGCTAAAAACAGTGGAGGTCAAAAGAGACTTGGGGGTCCAGGTACATAGATCTTTAAAATGGCATGGAATGCTGGGCTTTATGTCTAGAGGATTATAATATAGGGGGATAGAAGTTATGCTACAGCTATACTAAGTCCTAGTTACACCTGGAATACTGTGTTCATTTCTGGGCACCACACCTTAGGAAGGAAATACAGGTTGAACCTCCCTTATCCAGAACTCCCTTATCCAGAACCATCCCTCGTCTAGAACTATTCCCGGCCACCGGGTGGCGCATGCGCAGAGCTCCGACATGAACAAATTGAAATCCTTCCTCGAAGCTGACTCCTGCAATCGCTGGCCTGACCCCGCAATCCACCGCCCCCCATGATCTCTCTGCCACACTCCCAGCCCAAGCCAGCCAGCCCTGATCCACTTGCTCAATACCTGTACCATCCAACGTGACCACCCCTCATCCGGAAAAATCCCTTATCCAGAAGAGGCCAGGTTCCAAGGGTGCCGGATATGGAAGGTTCAAATGTATTATCATTGGAGGGAGTGCAGTGTCGATTTACCAGCATGATATCTGGACTCCAAGAGTTAACTTACGAGGTGAGATTACACAAACAAAGGTTGTATACCCTGGAATTTAGAAGCTAAAGGGGTGATTTGATCGAAGATTTCAAGATATTAAGGGGAACTGACAGGGTAGCTGGGGAAAAATTATTTCTGTTGGTTGGGGAGTCTAAGACTAGGGGACATAGCCTAAAAATTAGAGCCAGTTCTTTCAGGAGTGAAGTTAGGAAATACATCTATACGCAAAAGGTGGTAGAAGTTTGGAACTCTCTTCTGCAAACGGTAGTTGATGCTAGGTTCATTTTAAGTCTGAGATTGACAGATTTTTGTTACTCAAAGGTACTAGGGCATATGGGGCAAAGGTGGGTACATAGGTGCTGATATTGGTGGCCTGACCGCCCAATGCCGCCGACTGCCGCCGAGTTTTGTTGCCGGTCTCCCCTCTTTGCCATTTTCCACTGGGGCTGTAGTGGACGGGAGAGGAGCACGGCCGGGAACTGCCCACTGACATCATCTGGTGGCCAAGTAGCATAAGTGGCCTCCCGCCTGCCGAGCTGCCAGATTGGTGTGGGCGGGAGTCGGCGCCAGCAGGGGGAAGGACCGTTGTGTGGAGGTTGGTCTAACCCCGATGGTAAATACGAAGAATGGAAAAAAAAGTTAGTGAACATATTTTAAAACATTTTTTTACAGCAACTTACCTGGATGGGGGCCCCTGAAGGTGTTGTGGTGTTTTTTTTGCTAAGATTTTTATTTGCAGGTCTTCAACCCTCCCTGGGCCCGACGACATTCTCGGCGGCACTTGGGCGGCAAGCGCATTTGCTGCTGAGATTGAGAGCCCCTGCCCATTGCCGCCCAGATTGGCAGCGTAATCCATTGTTTGGCCACTGGGCAGTACTGCCACCTCTTTTAGAGGAATCTTTCAGGTAAAGTACTGCCTGGTCTCTTGGTGGCCATCAGCAGATCTTTGGGCGGCACTTGGATGGGCCTTGGCTTCAACTGAGTTCGGGCCCACAGTTAGGTCACAGATCAGCCATGATCTCACTGAATGGCAGAGCAGGCTCCAGGGGCTACATGGCCTACTCCTATTCCGATGTACCTACAAGAGGCCAGAGTTGGAGGAATGTTGAGTTGTAGGGCTGGAGGAGGTTACAAAGATAGGCAGGATTGAGGCTTTGGAGTGATTTAAGCATAAGGATGATCATTTTAAATTTAAATCATTGGGGGACCGGGAATCAATGGAGGTCAGTGAGGACAAGGGTGATGGGTGAATGGGATATGGTTGAAGTGGGGCTTTCGAGCTCTGCTATAATTAAAGGGTTAAGAATGGGTCTCAGTATTCAAATGAGCTAATAGGTTTTTGCAGTGGTCAGCTTTTTAGGTGGCTTAATGGGCAGTTGAGATAAAGTTATGAATAACATAATGACTTTGCAATGACCAACGGATGTAAGCTGTGTGACTTGGAGATTGAACCACGGGGGTCTAGGAGAGCAGGAAAGCAAAACAATGGGGCAGAAGTGAAATGTTAACAGGATACTATCTGGCCTGAGCAAGGGTCATAGTAGCAACAACAGATTGTGGTCACATCAGTCATACGCTTCTTTGGTAATGGAAGTGGTACCTTAATGTTATGTGAGCTAGGCATAAAACATAGGCGAGTGATTATGTGACATGGAAGGGAAGTAACCAATCAACCACTTTGCAAGCGGGCTTTAGTCTAATCACATTGTGCCAAGGGATCATGCACGAGGTTGAACATGTATGATTAAGTGTATAAAAGGTTGTTTGAAACCACGTATCATTGGACAGTGACCTGGTTAGACCCATAACAGGTCACCTCCCCACTGGTGCGAATAAAGACTGCTTGAATCTTCGAACACAGACCTGGTGTCATATTTATTTCAAATACTCCACTACAACTGGCGTAGTCAGCGGGATCTCAAGCGGACGGCGGACACCGGCAGATGGAAACCATGTCAAAGGCGTGAGTACGTTTTAATTACCATGCACAATTAGGACAAGGGCAGAAATCTGTCTAGTGTCAGCTGCCTGAGAGATCCGAATCTGCAGGTCTGGCTGAGACTTCAAGTAGTCAGCGGAAGATGTGAAACAATTATGATTGGTTATATAGAAGTGTGTCTGTGTAACGTTGTGATCGATAATTGGTATAGGTTGCAAGTATCGGTCTCACTCATGAGGAGTAAGTAAGGGCCGTACCACTGACAACCAACAGTTTGCAAGTATCGGTCTCATTCAGGGCGAGTAAGTCATCATCATCATAGGCAGTCCCTCGGAATCGAGGAAGACTTGCTTCCACTCTTAGCATGAGTTCTTAGGTGACTGTATAGTCCAATATGCGAACCACAGTCTCTGTCACAGGTCGCACAGATAGTCGTTGAGGGAAAGGGTGGGCAGGGAGCCTGGTTTGCTGCACACTCCTTCTGCTGCCTGCGCTTGATTTCTGCATGCTCTCGGCGACGATACTTGAGGAGCTCAGCACCCTCCCGAATGCACTTCCTCCACTTAGGGCAGTCTATGGCCAAGAACTTCCAGGTGTTAGTGGGGATGTCACACTTTATCAAGGAGGCTTTGAGGGTGTCCTTGTAACGTTTCCCCTGCCCACCTTTGGCTCGTTTGCCATGGACAAGTTCCAAGTAGTGCGCTGGCTTTGGGAATCTCGTGTCTGGCATGCGGTCTATGTGGCCTGCCCAGCGGAGCTGATCAAGTGTGGTCAGTACTTCAATGCTGGGGATGTTGGCCTGGACGAGGACCCTAATGTTTGTGCATCTGTCCTCCCAGGGGATTTGCAGAATCTTGCGGAATCATCGCTGGTGATATTTCTCCAGCAACTTGAGATGTCTACTGTACATGGTCCACGTCTCTGAGCCATACAGGAGGGCGGGTATTACTACGGCCTTGTAGACTATGAGCTTGGTGACAGTTTTGAGGGACTGATCTTCAAACACTCTTTTCCTCAGTTGGCCGAAGACTGCACTGGTGCACTGGAAGCGGTGTTGGAACTCATCATCAATGCCTGCTCTTGTTGATGGGAGGCTCCCGAGATAGGGGAAGTGGTCCACGTTGTCCAGGGCCACGCCGTGGATCTTGATGTTTGGGGGGCAGTGCTGTGCGGTGAGGACAGGCTGGTGGAGGATCTTTGTCTTACTAATATTTAGTGTAAGACCCATGCTTTCATACGCCTCGGTAAACGTCGACTATGTCCTGGAGTTCAGCCTCTGTGTATGCATAGACGCAGGCGTCGTCCGCGTACTGTAACTCAACGACAGAGGTTGGAGTGGCCTTGGACCTGGCCTGGAGACGGCGAAGGTTGAACAGCTTCCCACTGGTTCTGTAGTTAAGCTCCCCGCTGGAGTGGAGCTAATCAACTGTGAGGAAGTAAGGGATGTATCACTGACAACCAATAGGTTGCAAGTAACGGTCTCACTCAGGACGAGTAAGTAAGGGACATACCGCTGACAACCAATAGCCATGGGAAGTGAGAAACTTGATTGGGGACCAGAGGGGTCCCTGACACGGTACCTAGCAGACAAAAATCGAAAACTAATTAAATAATGAATAAACAAAATTGGAACCCAGATGACCCACCCGCTGAACAAAAAAAATAGTGGGAGTGGGAAAAGAAACAAAAGGAGGAGAAAGCCCTCATTTTAGTCACTCGCGCGTATTATGAATTAAGTAGACGGACTAGACTATTGACTGAAAAGTGATGAAATAGCAATAAACCGACAGTAGGTGTGATGGCGACAGCACCCATCAGGACACACGAAAAGGAAGATGATATAGACTGGTGGGGTTGGAGGGGGTCTTAGGCAGAAAGGCAGCTGAGTACAACCAAGACCATGAGTGGATCGGACCACCCCGCTATGAGAAACAACTGTCAACGGCCCCCATTAAGGTAGAGTTCATAACAGTAGTTCCCGCAGTCCCGACCAGGGACAGGCAGTAACTCTCCCAGCAATAGCAGACCAGGTCAAAACTACGTATGTGTCATTCTCCCCGGGTGACAAATTAAAACTACTACAGATACAGCCAGATTTAAAACCCAGACAAAGTAACAGGGCGTTTTGGCAAAAAATAAGGGAAATGCGAATATGTCATAACTTTTATAATCGTGATGTGGGAGGATTAGTCAGAGCAAAAATGAGTGAAGATATGTGGCAAACTTTCAGGGACGGGACGTGGCGCGCCAAAGTAGCACCCACAGCTGCCCAACAGGCGGCGGACTACGATCTGTTTAAAGCTGATGTTACATGGATCATGGGAATAGTACCCGTAAACTGGGGAATAATAATGGGGGTCACACAAAATAAAGGAGAATCAGTGCATGAAAATGGAGAATGAAAATGGACCAGTTTTCTGGCCCATTCAGGCATACCACAACCTAACAGGGCCAATCTAGCCTTTCAAAATATGTACAAAGACGGATTGAGCAGCGCCCACCAAGCCATATTAAAAACTAGGATGGTCACAATGCAAATGTACGATGGGCAACCGAATTAGACAATCAACAGAAAATAAAGGTGGCTGCTGTGGAAGAATTAGGGGTAGTGGGGGTGGTCGGGAAACCCGAAGTACATTACAACTGTAACAAACCCGGGCACTGGCGTAATGAGTGTAGAGCCTCAAGGAAGATAGCGAGACAATGTCACAATTGTGACAAACCCGGACATGAGGCCAGGGATTGTTGGGCAAAGGGAGGAAGTAGCGAGGGGCAGGGACCCAGAGGACAGTGAAGCCTACCTCCAAGTGAGCAAGTGTCCAATATGGACAACATGAGTGGAGACTAGCTGATTGAGATCATGAAGTCCCTGGCACAGACAAAAGTGTAGGTAGCATCGGCCTCCAGAAAGGGACAGGGCCCCTGCATGTACATAACCGCGCTGTTAGGGGGGCGACAGTTTGATATGTTAGTAGATATAGGGGCGTCAGTGTCAATAACTAATTTAAACCTCCTCCTTAATAACCACTCCATAGTTTATCCAAGGAATGGGGGGAACCAAACAAGAGCATATAAAAGTGAAACACAGCTATTAGAGGTAGAAGGAGTATTATTACCAGTTCAGTTATGGGTATGCAAAAACCCGGAGGAAACTATTTTAGGAGTAGATATTCTGAATGAATTAAACATATTAATCGACCCAGCGAACAGACAATTGATATGGGTCGATTCCAGTGGACGAAAGCAACGGGTGGGGGGGAAATAGGGCTCTGGCCCCGTATGTAACAAAACTAGGAAGTGTGAAACCCTTGGGGAGAGATGGGACTAAAGAAGGAAAATGGGGAATACTGTGTGAGATTGTTAACGGAGTGTGAGTGGGTTAAAAAAAACAGGAATGCGGACGGGTAAAAACAGACCCCATTATAATACCAGGCCCCATCCACAATGCGCATCAACAATATCCTATAAAACTTGAAGCGAGGAGGATGGCGCAGGAGATAGTTTGAGAGTTGGTAGAACAGGGAGTGTTGAAAGAAGCCACTTCCACTACCAATTCCCCGATATGGCCGGTCCAGAAGCCAGACAAATCATACCGTCTGGCTATCGATTATACGGCTCTAAATAAAGTAAACCCGAGAGAACATGCCATAGTAACCAGCCCGTTGACCATATTCAATGGCTTGAAACCCGAACACAGGATCTTTACGGTCCTAGATATAGCCAACGGGTTCTGGTTGGTCCCCCTGGCATGCGAGTCCCAGTATAAGTTTGCCTTTACAGTGGCGGACCGGCAATACACCTGGACAAGAGTCCCACAGGAATTCCACAACAGTCCCAATATATTTCACCAGGTAATGAGTCAGGCACTGGAGGACGTAGATTTGACACAGTATGGAAACACCCTGGTGCAGTATGTGGACGATCTGATCGTGTCTGAAAATCAGGAAGGGCATATGGGAGCACTGTAGTGCACCCTGCAGGCCTTGGAACAAGCTGGATTTAAAGTGAACCCCAAGAAAGCTCAGGTAGGACTCACCCATGTGCGATATTTAGGGCAAGAAATAAGTCAAGGTTCCAAAGGCCTACCCAAGGACCGAAAGGCAACCATAAGTGGCATGCCAAGACCACTTACGGTGAGGGGGGTGCGAAACGTACTCTGACTGTTTAATTATTGCCGTAACTTTATACCCCACCACAGCTATTGCAGAACCCATCCAGATGCTGGTGAAGGGAGGGAAGGCCTCCACCCCCGGATAAAATAGAATGGGGACTGGAGCAAAATGTAACATATACCGAACTAAAAACTGCTTTAGGATCCTGGGACTCCCAAATATAACCCGACCTTTCCACGTACATTGCAGCAGAGAAGGCAACTTCTATAATGCTGTAGTGGCACAAGAGCATGGGGGAAATATGCGACCAATAGCGTATTACTCCACGCAACAAACACCAGTGTTCAGTGGAATGGCTCGGTGCAGCCTGGGCAATCAGGGTCTGCGAACCAGTGGTAATGTCCGGACAGATAGTGCTACACACTGCAACATACCCTTGTAGAGTTATTGAATACCGGTAAACTACGGTCCATTTCAAACAGCCAAAGAGCTGCGTGGGAAGTGGTCCTCATACCTAAGGACCGGTCAGTACAGATAGTGAGGGATGGCTGAATGAATGCAGCAGACGGTATATTATCCAAGGGAGTGGCACAAGACTGTCAACTGACAATAGATGATGACATACAGGGAAACATGTTAGATGAACCCATGGGGAACCCGGACCAAACCTTAAATGTAGATGGATCACGCAGGTATATAAATGGAGAACCCCATACAGGTTGGGCTGTATTTAATCAAGACAGGAAAATTGTAGCAAAAGGAAGATCAACACAAGTTGCAGAATTGTTGGCCCTCACCGAGGCATTAAAATTAGCTAAGGGAAAAAGGGTTAATATTTATACCGATAGCCAGTATGCGTTTGGAGAGGTACATGACTATATGACAGCATGGAATAGGAGGGGGTACATAATCTCGGGAGGAGGACACATAAAACATGAGAATATTGTTAGGCGATTAGTAGAAGCTGCCCAGGAACCCGCGGAAGCAGCAGTGATAAAGATAAAAGCCCACAGGAAGTTAGAAGATGTCCAGCAAAGAGGCACTGAGTTAGCAGTTGAGGCTGCTAAAGAAGCTGCAGGCATGGAGTCAGTTCCTATGATCACGGCAGCCGCCATAGGACCTGGGGAAATGAATATACACAAGCTACAGGAGGACACGAGCATAGAAGAACAAGAATTATGGACTAAGAAAGGAGCTGTAAAAGGAGGGGATGGAATATGGAGGAAGAATCTACAGGTGGTAGCGCCTGACTGTATTCATTCAGAATTGCTGAATATATACCATGGACCCGACCATGGAGGGCGTAATGGCATGACTGACTGACTGACTGGCTGAGTCGGGACTGGTGGTGAAGCGGGTTAGGAAGAGATGTAGCCAAGCATTGCCAACATTGCATAGTGTGTGGTCAATATAATCTGAGAAGACCAATAAGAGTCAAGATGGCACACCAGCCACGACCCAATGGCCCGTGGGAGAATTTACAGATAGACTTTACAGGGCCATTACCCCAAAGCCGAGGGAAGATATATTGTCTGGTAGCGTTAGATCAATTCAGTCGATGGGTGGAGGCATTCCCCACCCAAAATTGTAGTGCTGGAATCGTGGCCCAGATCTTCGCATACAACATAATTCCTCGGTGGGGAGTTCCCCTTCAGATAGATTCTGATCAGGGTACACACTTCATGGGAAAGGTCATGGAGGAAACCTGCCAATTGTTAGGGGTTCAGCAGTGATTCCACATCCCGTACCACCCTCAGAGCTCGGGAATGGTAGAACGAATGAATTGTATGTTAAAAACAGCCATAGGCAAGGCCATCAAAGAAACATGACGGAGGTGGGTAGATGTCCTCCCATGTATACTAATGCACCTTCGGGCAACACCAAATTGGACAACTGGACTGACCCTGTATGAACAATTGACTGGACGGGCCATGCGCCTACCAGAAGGAGTATCTACCGGTAATGAGGATTGAGGTCCGATAAGCGATTGCATTCGAAACTATGTGCGACTCTTAGACGAGCAGTTATGAGACTTATGACAGGAGGTGAAGGAAGCAGATTATTAAGGACCAGGAAGCTCAGAATAAGGGACCAGTAGGATCTGTACCGGGGGTGGGCGAACGAGTATTCGATCAGGTAGGAGCCGGGCGAGTGGAGTTCCACCCCAGATGGACCAGACCATATGAGGTAATCTTGACCAGTGATACATGTGCCTGTGCGGACATGAAGGGTAAGGGTAGATGGAAACACTAGACCCAATTAAAAAGGTATAAGGCCAAAGAGACAGTAAAAGTTAAATCAAACCGCAGGTACACGACTAGTAGATGTCTTAACTATTTTTTTCAGAGGCACCCACAGAGCACTGGCAGATATAGTCATGGATGACAACAGGATATGGGTCTACTGGATCACTGATTGATCCCAGCAGGACCAGTTAGAAAGGGAAGTGTTAGGATAGGATAAGAAAAAATAATAACCCCTGGTGACGACCAGAGTATGCTTTAATCCACAGGTTAATCGATATGGCAATAACCCAATGGATGATTCTCACAACCCTCACTCTTGTCAGTGGGGATAGGTCCCTATATTATATGCCAAGCCATCTGGAGGGGTGTGACCATGATGGGCACCTGTACGTGAATGACGGGATTGAACTCCAAGTGCGATTCCTGGACAGCGGAAGCTTTGAAGATGGGGAAAAGATCCTGTTCCAACCGCCAGTCGGGGCGGGGAATATAGGATTTAGGGTGGTACTAAAATGGAATTCCATGGGATATGTCTATTGATATTTCAATGGGGCCTACGCGCCCAGACTCGTCTGAAATAAGAGACTATGAATAGATACTGTGACCCTTAAATGCCTAGACTTGATGCCTTGATGGCAACAGCGGGATGTGTATGATGATAGCGGTGTATGTGAGCAAAGAAATGAAAAGTACCAAATAAAAAGAGGACGGGGACCAAGTGTTCTTGTCCCCAAGTAATTGTATTACCAGAGAAGTGAAATTGAGAGGTATGGTCCTAGCTATCCCACAGATAGAGGGCACGGAGGCCGAACCTCTGTGGACAGTACAAAATATAGATGAGCTACAAGGTCAATCCCGGGTTTTATTCCATGATATGCCCTCCCATGCGGTGAAACTAAGTGGCCCATTCCAAGGGGTGCATATTGACAGCTGCACGCAATATTTGGATGTGATAGTGTGCGTACGCCCCATAGAAGGAGGGCAACGTATAGCGTGCGGGTACACTCAGGCGGTTAATTGCACATTGGAAATCAGCCCCCTTAGTCATGGAGGGATTGAGGTGGCAGCCCGGGATGATGGGACGTACTGCATATCTACCAAGGAAAATGAGTACAAGCATGGTAATGTCATATGTCGATCCCACAACCTAATTTCTGTTTTACGCCTAAAACTGTGGTCAAAATAGGCCATCGATACCTATTCCCACAAAGAAAGGAACACGTCGAGAACATCACTGTAAACAACCCAAGATGGGATGCTGAAATGAAACAATATGACATACCAAGTTGGCAAGACATTGCCCGTCTTGAAGAATATTTGATGCAATAGAAAAAGGACACTGAGAAAAGCATACAGCATTATCATGAGATTTTGGAAGATATCATACAGCATTCAAAGGACATTGAGGAAACCCTGAAGGACACTCAATGGTGGGAATATGTATGGAATTGGGGAATGAATGTGATTATACATCCGTGGATTTGTATATTCTCTCATATATTGGTGGTCATACAGTTAGGGCTAGCTGTTGGATGGGGCATTGGGTTATGCATGGCATGTAGAAAGAGGCAAAGGAAAAGGAAAGCAAAGGCTTTAATTATGGAAAAGCAAAAATTACTGGCCGAGCACCCTGAAATATTTTGAGACGTAGGTTATGTCCCGAGTCCCCCAAGCCATGTGGCTGATCACCACAGAATGGAGCAGGGGACACAGGATGAAGTAGAATTAGGTTGGTAATCTTGGGCTGGGTAGCCAAGTACCAAAAAGGGGGACTGAAGTGGGGCTTTCGAGCTCTGCTATAATTAAAGGGTTAAGAATGGGTCTCGGGACTCAAATGCGCTAATAGGCTTTTGCAGTGGTCAGCTTTTTAGGTGGCTTAATGGGCAATTGAGATAACGTTCGGAATAATATGTTGACTTTGCAATGACCAACGGATGTAAGCTGTGTGACTTGGAGATTGAACCACGGGGGCCTAGTGAGCAGGAAAGCAGAACAATGGGGCAGAAGTGAAATATTAACAGGATACTATCTGGCCTGAGCAAGGGTTATAGTAGCAACAACAGATTGTGGTCACATCAGTCATATGCTTCTTCGGTAATGGAGGCGAGACCTTAATGCTACACGAGCTAGGTATAAAACATAGGCGAGTGATTATGTGACACGAAGGGAAGTAACCAATCAGCCACTGTGCATGCGGGCTTTTGGCTAATCACATTGTGCCAAGGGATCATGCACGAGGCTGAACATGTATGATTAAGTGTATAAAAGGTTGTTTGAAACTATGCATCGTTGGACAGTGACCTGTGAATAAAGCTGCTTGAATCTTCGAACCCAGACCTGGTGTTGAGTGTTTATTTCAAATACTCCACTATCTGGTAGTAGATTGAGTACAGGCAGCAGAGTTTTGGATGAGCTGAAGTTTATGGAGGATATAAGATAGGAGGCCACCAGGAGAACATTGGAATAGTTGACTCTGGAGGTGACAAAGGCATGGATAAGGGTTTCAGCAGCAGATGAGCTGAGATAGGAATGGAACTGGGTGATGTTATGGAGGTGAAAGTAGGTGATTTTAGTGATGGAGTGGAAATTGGGTTGGAAGCTCAGCTCAGGGTCAAATTAGATGGTGTGATTGCAGAGAGTCTGGTTCAGCCTCAGACAATGGCTGAGGAAAGGATGGAGTTGGTGGCGAGGGTACAAAGTTTGTGGTTGAAGGGGATGAATTTGGTCTTCCAACTGTTTAGCTGGAAGAAATGATGGCTCATCCAAGACTGGACAAGCAGACAGAGGCAGTGGAAGGGTCGAGAGAGAGATTGGAGAGCTGGGTGTGTAATCATACAAACGGAATGACTCTGTATCAGAGGGTGATTTTATGACTTGATACTGCTGGAGGGAGCCTTGTTTGCCTAAAGTGTGGGTTTGTAATTCAGATGTGTGTAGGACACAGTTTCTCGATCATTAATTTAAACGGATGGAAAACCATGTGCCATGCATTCCCGAATTTCCAATAGGCACTGTTGGTGTGTAAGCCTTCCTACTGGAAGCATAAAGTCAGAGAATTACATCTCATGAGCTACAAATCGTGACGAAGCAAAGAGATGCCCATGTGCAATTCAGACATGAGCAGCAGGGTACCGTGCTGATGGAGGAGGAGAGTAGAAGATTGGTAAACAGATCCATTAAATCACTTTGTGCTTTTATACTCCAGTCTTTGGTGCTCATTAAACAGTGAGTCTGATAGCACAGAGTGATACTCCCCACTTAGTTTATATGTCCAATAGTGATGAGTGGATATTGATTTTCCTGCAGTGGGTTCTAACAGTGACACTTGATACATCAACAAGAAAGGTAAAGTATAACGTTTGTGATGAGGCAGAAAAAAAGACTGTTGTAACAAATAAGCACATCACCATCTGAGGAGTCAATACGTGCCTCGTGCTTGTAACCTATGAATTTGTGACAAGCCTTCCTTCTGCAGACATTCTAATCCACATAAGAGTGTAAAAAATGTTGCGACTATTTCAATACTGTATCATTTTGTAATAATCAATGATCTTTCCATTTGCCTCTGCTTTTATCCTATTGTAACAGCATACTGAAGCATTTAATTCTTCCATTTACAGAGTATATCCTCCACTGAATGAGGTCTCCCATGGTTTGTAACTATTTACATTCCTCTTATTTCTCTTGATTTGTTGAATTATTTTTTATTTGAACACCGAGTGTTAATGATATGCCCACCATAATGGCTTGGAGAAGGTTTAAAGCCCGACAATTCGAGGGCACTAAATAAATACCAGTAAAATGCAGGCTTGCAAATATACATCTTGACTTATGCTATTTTAATCTTTTCACACTGCCAGGTTTAACATCTTCTCCAGCCAGTTTCCTTGATGAGGTTATTGGCACTCACCAATAGGAAGCAATATCACAATTTGATCCACCGATAACAATCTAAATACGGAAGTGTCCCTTGATCATTTGTTTTTCTGGTGTCAGCCGTGGCTCAGTAGGCGACACTTTCACTTCTGTCAGAAGTTCAAGGGTTCAAGCCCCACCCCAGAGACTTGAGCACAAAATCTAGGCTGATACTCCAGTGCAGTACAGAGGGAGTGCTGCACTGTCAGAGGTGCCGTCTTTCAGATGACACATTAAACCGAAGCCCCATCTACCCCCCAAGTGAATGTAAAAGTTCCAATTTTGAAGGATAGCAGGGGTGTTCTTCCCAGTGTCCTGGCCAATATTTATCCCTGAATCAACATCATTAAAATGGACAAATGGGCTATCATCACATTTCTGTTTGTGGGAGCTTGCTGTGCACTAATTGACAGCCGCGTTTCCCACATTGCAACAGTGGCTACACTTCAAAAGTACTTCATTGACTGTGAAGCACTTTGGAACATTTTTAGATTGTGAAAGGTGCTATACAAAGTCAAATCTTTCTTGTATATGAAAAACAAGCTTATGGTGACATCTTCAAAGTCTCCTGCGTCAGTGATTGACAGAAATGTTTTTTTTCCACGCTATCTCCAATATCAAATAAACAGCTATGTTGTCAACTGTTATAGGCCATGAACATGTTACTAACCGGATTGTCTGCTCTCGGGTGAAGCAGCAAACTTCATTAGAAGTCATTTTATAGTGGTTTAGGCCTGGTCTGAACAGCCAGAAGTGCTAGTAAATTTCTATATACTGCGCCAACCTACCACTCCAAAGTAAAGCTAAAAATCAACCTGCTCTATCTCAAATACATCCTGGAGCTGACTTGCAATGGCAACTGCATTTTGGTTGATACCTGAAATTCTACTCAAACATAATCAGATGGAGACAATCCATGGCACCATGGCTGCCTGGGAGCGATGGTCAAAATGGATGAAAAAATCTCCATTTATTGTTCAGGTTTAAAGATCCCTTCAAATAGTTATCTTTAGGATGAAAATGTGGTTTAAGCATTCACCAGATGCTGTCGAACATGAATTTATGGCTCCTTCACTAACAGAGGAACACATTAAACATCCCTTTTTACAATATGCTTTTTGCACGATTACCAATGACTGTCTTATGAAGGCATTTCATTGTACGGCTGTTCTTCCTGACAACTCAGGGGCTAGAAACCTAAGGCGCTAATGTCAGGCGGACGCTAAATTTAACGGCTGAAAGTTTTTACCGACTGGAACAGCAAAATTCAGCTTTTGCGCCCTGAGAGTGGAGTGGAGCGCTAAGGGAACTGTTCCACATTTCACCTAGAGTGCTAGGCCGGGTGTGCATCTGAATATCCCGTGCTAAAGAGCCGGCTGCGTAGCGACCTAAGAGAGGCCTCACTTTAACAAACAAAAAATTGGAACAAGAGGCATAAAGTTAAATCACCAAAAAAAAAATCCCTCACACATACCTCATGCAGTCATTCCTTCCTTTGGCGGCCCATGACAGCTCTGCACACCAGCGTTCTCTGGCAGGGTCACTACGGGACGCTATGGGTGCAGCGCAAACCAAATTTTGCTTCTGTGTTGATACCGGAGTGTTGCACACCAGCATGGCGCTCCTGGGCAATACCCCTCAGCGGCACCGGCAGCGGCACACTGAATTTGCCGAGTGGCTGCTGGCGGCTGCAAACCCTTTGGGGCACGATCCAACCAATTTTCTCCCCCAAGAATTTTTGCTATTAATATTACAAAATTCGACTCCAAGTAATTCATTAACCAATTACAAATTGCTGGCAGAACATTAAAGGTGCGCGGCAGCTGTTCCAAACTCACTGGTGACTTTCCAGATTTCACTTTCATGTTAAATGTTGCCCTAGATTTTGTTGCTGTCAAATACTAATATTTCTGATCTGTCATCACTGATAAAATAAACAACTCCCAGGCTTCAACCTTTTTAAACCAGTGGAGGCATAAAAGATAAAAACCTGACAATCTGAAATTAAAGCAGAAAGTGCTGCAAATACACAGAAGGCCCATCAGCATCAGAAAATAGTACATTGAATCAGAAACAGTTCATTCAGTCCCTGACCAACCCTACTGTCTGTTTACAGCATTTTACAATTTTATTTCCAATGTTTCTTTTTCTGTACCTGATTTGATTCTAATTAACCCTATTTCCTTCTCCGTCGTTCCACTGTTTCTTTATCAAACCTTAAATCTCTTTGGTTAAGAAGACTGTTAGTCCCATCATTCACCAAGGTCCCAGTTACTCCGTGGCCCTCATCGTGCCATTATCAGCTCGCACTTCCAGCAATTTACAACCCCAATAAATTCGATCTGATGGGCAAGGGAAGAAATCTAACAGGGTACGCCATGAGATGCCTCACTCCAGTAAAATCTGGACTAATTATGTTCATGTACATTGTGGGCTGCTTTAAAGGGCCAGATCTACAGTGCTCCGATTTCCTCCCATACCTTGGTGGTCCAACTGGCAATTTGTGGCTTGTCTGAGCGTCGCCAGGTTACCTTTTCATTTAGCATTTCCTGGACTTCTATCATCAGCGATAGTCAGTACTCCACTGTGTAAACATGAAACTACAAAGTCCACAGAGTAGACATTTGCTGCTATTTTGTAACAATGGAAAAATAATGAAAAATTGTATGGCAGCTGCTTGGTGTGGCCGTGTGCTACTGTCATTAATAGGAGCATCAGTTATTCTCCTGATCAGACCAGGAGTTAATCAGTAGTCAAATAAGAGTGCCAAAATAAGGACACTTACAAGACACAAGATTTAGATTACTTCATTCGATCAAGTCTATCAGTATTTATTCTTCTGAATCTTGTTCCTTACTAGGTATTTATCTGTTGGTAGATTTTTACCACAGAAGTAACGACTTCAGCGTATTACGTGAGTAAAAGCAGTCTCTTAGCAAACACAGCCTCAGCACACAATAGGTGGCTGTATGTTATAGCCAAATGCCCTCCTCCCCAAGACTCTCTCCTTCAATGTATCTGAACCTGATTAAAGGTTAAAACCACTGACTGTCATGGTAGTGTCTTGCTTGGTGTTCCTAATTCTTTTCATGACTTTCCCCTTTGATTTTGCTTTAAATGTCTCAGATCCTCTTGCTTGTCACACCTCAAAGAGCCCAATACTCTCAGTTCCCAGCACGCAGTCCCCTTTCCGTCTTATATCCATATTGATTGTTCTTAAACTCTGAACTTGGAAATGACTTATATCCAGGAGCTGCCAAACTGCTTTGCTCACTAGAAAAAAAACGCTCCTATTATCTTGCAGTTAATTAAGATGTACCAGCAGTTTTATGCACCATAATGTGCTTCTGCCAACTCTCAGAGGTGTAAATATCGAACCGTCACTGCTACTGAATGTTAATCAATCTTTACAGAATTGAAAATTATTTCATATATTTAAGAAATGGTAATTTGCAAACAGTGTTCTCTTGTCCCTGGAGTATGTAACCACGAACTCCCTTGTATGCACATTATAAAGAAATGAACATCAATTTTGACAGCTGATAGTATTTGTGGTTAATTAGGTTATTATTTCTGGGAATTCAAACAGAAAATAATGTGCAGATGATAGCCAGCCATTCAGATTCATTGTTTGGAAATATGTTTATTCTCAAATTAACCCTTTTGGTCCTTTTGTTGCTAATCTGGACAAATTCGAAACATTAATGGGTTGAAATTCCACTGTTATTAATGAATGTTTTAATGAAGTTGTTTGAAATTCCACTGTTTTCTGTTTAATGATGTTAACTTGTCTCTTTAAAAAAAAATCGTGCTTAGTACTAATATTGCACAATGTGATTCCAACCAATAGGTTTATGAATTAATAAAGGTATTTCCAATCTTAAATATACAGGAGTTTCCCTTATGTTCGAAAGATCCCTGCTTGAATGACAATGATTATGGTACATAAGTAGTTACCCCAACTAGAAAAATTCCAAAGTAAAATAATGTGACTTGGTAAGTGACTGCTCATTGATTGACATGGTATCAGTGACATTGCCTACAACAAAGATATAATTAAGACTCTGACAAGAAAATATAGCAATTATAACAAGTATTACATGAATGTCATTGCTAATTGTGGGTGAAGATTCCCTCTGTGGAGATGCAGTGACATTGTAAATCTGTTCTTTAGAAATCCATTTACAATTTATAGCAGGCCTAGCACCAGAGGAAACCTACATCACCTTACCGCTTAGTTTGATCCTTGATGCTTGGCGTATACATGCATCACTTCTTTTTGTAGGCTCATGTCACAGTGCACTGCAAGTCCCTGCTTTCTAACATGGTCTAAAATAAAGTCGAAATATGTACAGCCCCTGTGTTCTGCCAATACTGTCAGCTCCTGCGAATCTTGTGTTTAAGACGATCCAAAGTTTTAATTTAAGGGAGCCAGCTGCCTGCACACACTCTGTGCCAATATTCAATTGTTGTTTTAATGAGCTCATTCTCTTTTTATTTGCTCTGGGATAATCTCTCAACTTTATTTTACACAGCATTAGAATTTGCAGTGCACTGTGACCTGTGCCGGCAAAGTAGGAATGATGCTTGGATACGCTATGCATCAGAAACCAAACTAAGCAGTAACATGATGCAGGGGCTAGGGCACTCAGATTTACAACTACAATGGCCTGACCTCTTGGTTGGTAGGGGACATCAAGCCCTGTCAGACTCCGCAAATATTATCAGCCCCCCCGGTGCTCCGCAAATATCATCAACCCCTGTGCATCTTGTCTTTAAGACAATCGACAGACAGCAGTGTCAATTTGCTAATGCTTCTGTTATCAGGCAGGAAAAGCAAAAAATATATCCTCTCCTGCGCCATATAACATGTAGACACAGTAGATTAAATATGTATTGGCAGGTCAGGTCATGGCAGTGTTTAAACTCTCTTGGTCTTTCTTTGCACTGGTTTGCAGCAGTTGAATGGAGTCTATTGTTTGACATACATGCTGATTAAATGTTTACCATTTCAGCAAACCCTGATGTCCTAGGTTGAGTGAGATGCAGGGAATCAATAGTGCTCAGCAATTATTTGCCCATTGATAAACCCTTCATTTTTAAATGAACTACATTTATCTAAGGCTTGACAGTGATTGTAATGTGGTGCCAGTCACTTGGTGCTTGTTTCAGGATTGTGTTCAGTGTAAAGACAAGCTGCTGAATGAAGAGAACATGGGTCAAGTAATGTCTAACCTCCTCTTTATTGGCACTTCATTTTACAGGCACCCAGTCAAATGTAGCCAGTGACAAATCGCTGCTTATCTCCTCTGCCAGGTTCCGTTAACACAAGCCCTAACTGTTTTACCCATTAAAGCTGCACTTGTACTGGATTAAAACTCTATTAACTCGCACTTACTTTAGCTTCCCTGGTCAGGAATTAAATTGAAGTCAAAGACACTATCTGGATTTTTGCAGCTCATTTAATGGGCACCATATATTGTCAGTGTACGTCTTGTGCATGGTTTAGTAAGTCAATGCAGTATGGCAAAAATTCTTTTTAAGCATCTGCAAGCCACCTGAGGCATTTTGATTCATATTTTTCCCACTGTTCTATTCCTTCCCATTTTACTTGACCACCGGCAAGTGAAAATGAACACTAGCAACTGTTAGCAACTATCTCTCCTATTTTCTTGGACCGAGTGCTTGAATTTAGTAATCACCTTATTCTGTACTTTTCCTGCATGAATTCGGGATATCCAGTGTTGCGATCAGTCCTGTCTGCTATTAATGCCTGGAGAAGGACACCAAATATACCAATTTTCCTCAGGAGTCCCACTCTCCCTTTTCTCCGCAATAATCACCTGGACACATCCGCCCCGCCAACTGTCTGATTTGGTGTCAGTGCTGAGTGTTGACCATCTACATGGGTTGACTCATTGTGCCTGACTTTGCTTGAGATTAGACCCAGCCGCTATGCTGGCTGACTACCCAGAAGAATTTGTTGGCACACCAGTGACACCACTTGCTGATCCTCCACCCCAATAGAGATTGTGACCCCAATAATTTGCAAGAACAATGAGACTTGTGACCCGCCTCCCAATTTCAGCATTTGAAAAGGTCCCAGTTGAAGAAACATGCTGTGACACAACACGGTGGAAACAACCGCTCTGACCATTATCTTCTCTGGGTAGACCTTATTGCACAAAGCGCTGAATATTGAATCATTCAAAAATAATTCACTCCCAATATCTCTTTAGTCCACAATGCTTAGTTCAAAACTCTGCTCTTGCATTGTAGTCTCAGAATAATGGCCCTCCCACACAATGTTCTCTAAATAATTACTAATCTACAATTGTTTTATTGGCCCACTGAGAGAGAGAGAGATCACTTGCTGATATAAGAAGCCTCTCCCTACAATCCAATTGTGTGAGCTTCGCGCTCATTGAGAAGCAACGATTCTTCTCATCAGGTGATCATAACTGAATTAATTTCCTGATCCTGATGGTGAGGTGGTGGGATTGGAGCACTATGAGCCATGTGCTTGTGTTTCACTTAATCCTCAGGGTTAGGCTCCCTGGTACTCCTGTTGAGCTCTTAGCGCAGATTGTGTGCAGCCGTATTTAAAGGCAATGTTTTTTTTGGCCAGGCAGGAAATCTCAGTCCAAAATCTTTGCTTTTCATACAGCTTAATGGATCAGTGACATTGCTGAAAATTTTCATTCAGTGATCTATCAGTGGAGCTGCTCTTTCAGCAAGTGGGCTAAAGGGCAGCTGAACTGTTTGGCAATCTAGGGCAGCTGTCCCATACAAGAGTTGTGCTGACTGCACGTCAGGAGGTGAGACAAAGGATGAATGTTCAACCCCCAACATCTGGAGAACCTGTGAGCAGATGAGGAAGCTGCTTGGCAGCCTCACAACATCTGACAAGGTTAGCCAGTGTTTCCTGATATTTGGAAGACAGGCAAAGTATGTAGGGCAAGTTATCAATGATTTTTCTTGACTGAAGCCTCATGAAGAGCACTCAAATAGGTTTTTCATAGCTTCAAATGAATGGCCATATTGCAACAAGGCAAACCTTGCGGGCAGGGAAGTGGACCTGAGTCCATGATCGGAGCAGCCATGATTGTATTAAATGGCGGAGCAGGCTCAAGGGGTCGTATGGCCTACTCCTGCTCCTATTTCTTATGTTCTTATGTAAACCTGGACCAATTTTGACTTTACCTTCTGTAAAGGTGACCCCAACAAAACCCAGCTGCAAGATGGATGTGTATTTACTCACACACCGGCAAGGATGCATGGTGAGCACTTGGCTGTCACTGTGTGCACCCGCCAAACTTCCAACGTCCTGTCACTGATTGCAGGATCAGGAAGTACAGTATGGGAGGGGCCAAACCCACATGGGAGGAAAACCCCACATCTTGGAGCCATTGTGCTTTTGAAAGACCACTTTACAAATCGTGGCACTGGCAAGGATAGAGTGGGGCAAGGCAAAGCCCTCCTGAAGCTAGTCCCATCCTTTTGCTCTTATCGTATCTCCACACAGTAATGGAAGTAATGAATATTACCAGAGGAGAATATCCTGCCAGCACTCACTATCTAGGGTCACAAGTGAACAAGCTACTGGAGGGCAAGAAAAAGTGCCTTCAGAAGAGGTGAAAATTGGGAAAAATCACAGCCCTTCTCTTTTGTTCTTTCCTCCCCCCTGCTACCACCTGTACTTGCTTATAAACAATTACATCTCTAACTTCTTCCTAAAACATTAACTCTGTTTCTCTCTCCTCGATGCTGCCTGACCTGCTGAGTATTTCCAGCATTTTCTGCTTTTATTTCCGATTTCCAGCATCCGTTGTATTTTGCTTTTGATTGGGTAAAATGATATGTGCGCATAAAAATGATAAAAATAAATGATTACTCCCGTTCATGACTGCAGATCTCCTGCATGTTAGAGAAGGATTATATTAAACAAGGATATGGAATCTGTGGCTATGTTGGTTGATTGAATCACAAAAGTAACATCAGTAAAGAGACTAATCCTTTGCCATCAGAACTAGACAGCAGTACAACTCTGGTTTTTCTTATAAAGATTTGTGTTTATCCTTCAAGCCTATAGAACAGGATTTCCTTGCTTTTTCTGCAGGTTGACAGCTATAATGGGGTGAACAGGGATGTAAAACTGAGCAGAATGATGTTGCATCAGATCCCCACGTCCTATCTGCCCCACAATGTACTGACTGGCGTCACTTCCACCAGATGCCACAATGGCACGCCCAAATATGCAACAATGGCTGATGATGTCACAAATCCCATTTTCCATCATTATCACCTTAGCAACGCTGGATGTTGGGCGCACCCAAACAGAACAGGCATTCAGTATCGATAGGGATAAAGACATCAATTACCTTCATGGGGAGCGGGCAGGGAAGTGGAGCTGAGTCCATGATCAGATCAGCCATGATCTTATTGAACGAAGGAGCAGACGCGAGGGGCCAAATTGCCTACTCCTGCTCCTATTTTTTATGTTTTTATGTTCTTATGTACCTTCAATGGCCAACGTAGTCAGCTGAGGGGCTATCAATGAAGATATCCAAATCAGCAGATTGCCAAAAATTTCTCAGAATCGGCAACATTTTGGAATTCTCCAAGGCCAACTGCCACTAGATCTCAGGTGATAAACTGCTGCAGGTATCCAACTCCTGCAGCAATCCCCATTTCCTGATTTCCCACCCACCCATCGAACCGGTGAGCTTCCAAGTGCGGGCGCTCATTATCAAACAGTGTGAAAATTCACAGCTATACTACCTGAATGGGCACAATATTCATTTTTAAATCATACAGGGCTACATAATTAAGAGATCTATTTTTTTTCGGGTGGGGAGGGGGGGGTTTAACTATGAATAAAGTTTTGGGGCAAGTGCTCACCTGTCTGGTAACAGATATGAGTGTTTCTGGAAGCATGTGCAGATCGTCTGCGTGCACAGTTGGCTTCCCAATGGAGTAGTAGAATAAATGATACTATTAAGCAATGTTTAGATGAACTAAGTAGGCATTTAAATTCCTGAATTTGCACAGGGAAGAGCAGGCCAGGAATTTCCCCTCCAATGTATCTGTTAAATGGAGACAATCAGAATGAGACCAGCTAGATGTGAGGACTAAGTGCTGAAGGCTCTCAGCCATGAAGTGTTGGAAAGGAAGACCGTAATACATGAGACAGAAGGACATCATCTTAAAGATTGACTAGTTCAGGGAGCATGCTGACAGTGTTGAAACATAGAAACATAGAAAATAGGTGCAGGAGTGGGCCATTCGGCCCTTCGAGCCTGCACCACCATTCAATAAGATCATGGCTGATGATTCACCTCAGTACCCCTTTCCTGCTTTCTCTCCTACCCTTGATCCCTTTAGCCATAAGGGCCATTTGCTGGACCCAGTGGGCAAAAATTTGGCAGATGGAGTATAACGTTGGAAAGTGTGATGTCATGTACTTTGGCAGAAAAAATCAAAGAGCAAGTTATTATTTAAATGGAGAAAGATTGCAAAGTGCTGCAGTACAGCGAGACCTGGGGGTACTTGTGCATGAAACACAAAAGGTTAGTACACAGGTACAGCAAGTGATCAGGAAGGCCAATAGAATCTTGGCCTTTATTGCAAAGGGGATGGAGTATAAAAGCAGGGAAGTCTTGCTACAGTTGTACAGGGTATTGGTGAGGCCACACCTGGAATACTGCGTGCAGTTTTGGTTTCCATATTTACGAAAGGATATACTTGCTTTGGAGGCAGTTCAGAGAAGGTTCACTAGGTTGATTCCAGACATGAGGGGGTTGATTTATGAGGAAAGATTGAGTAGGTTAGGCCTCTACTCATTGGAATTCAGAAGAATGAGAGGTGATCTTATCGAAACATATAAGATTATGAGGGGGCTTGACGGGGTGGATGCAGAGATGATGTTTCCATTGATAGGGGAGTCGAGAACTAGAGGGCATGATCTTTGAATAAGGGGCCGCCCATTTAAAACTGAGATGAGTAGAAATTTCTTCTCTTAGAGGGTTGTAAATCTGTGGAATTCGCTGCCTCAGAGAGCTGTGGAAGCTGGGACATTGAATAATTTTATGACAGAAATAGACAGTTTCTTAAATGATAATGGAATAAGGGGTTATGGAGAGCGGGCAGGGAAGTAGACCTGAGTCCATGATCGGATCAGCCATGATCGTATTAAATGGCGGAGCAGGCTCGAGGGGCCATATGGCCTTTTCCTGCTCCTATTTCTTATGTTCTTGTGTTCTTATGAGGGGGTTGACTTATGAGGAAAGGTTGAGTAGGTTGGGCCTCTACTCACTGGAATTCAGAAGAATGAGAGGTGATCTTATCGAAATATAGAAACATAGAAAATTGATAGGTCCTTACTATACAGTATAAATGCACACGAGGCCCATGCTTGAGAGAAGGTCAGTCTGTGACCTGTCCTTTATTCCTTAGCACTCAAAGTGATGAAGGTGGGTGGAGCTTCCCCTTTTGTACCTGAAGGCCCGGGTTAGGCGTGTCTCCCAACTAGTGGTCATTGTTCTCGCAGTGTACAACTTAGGTCAGATTATACATGGGTAACAATGCTGTTTGAATACATGACATCACCTCCCCCCAAAAGTCTTACTGGGATCACAGGTTGAGTCTCTCTGGTGGTTTACGCTCTCTTGTAGAGCGCCTGAGTTGGGGCTCCGGTTGTTGGGCGCTGGCCTGAGTGTCTGCTGTTTGCGGAGCCTCAGGCCTATCTAGACTGCCCACAGTGATTGGGCTCTCCTCCCTTTGGTTCCGGTGTTCGGTCACCTGTGGTGGAGTGAACTCTACATCGTGTTCTTCCTCTGCTTCTTCTATGGGGTTGCTGAACCTCCTTTTTGTTTGATCCACATGTTTGTGGCAGGTTTGTCCATTGGTAAGTTTAACTACCAGAATCCTATTTCCCTCTTTGGCAATCACAGTGCCTGTGAGCCATTTGAGCCCTGCAGCGTAGTTGAGGACAAAAACAGGATCATTTACATCAATGCATCGCGCCCTCGCATTCCTGTCATGGTAGTCATATTGTGGCTGCAGCCTGCTCTCGACAATTTCTTTCATGGTGGGGTGTATAAGGGATAACCGGGTTTTGAACATCCTTTTCATTAGCAGCTCTGCGGGTGGAACCCCTGTGAGCGAGTGTGGTTGGGATCTATAGGCCAACAGGAGGCATGATAAGCGTCTTTATAGGGAACCCCCTTGGATTCTGAGCATCCCGTTTGATTATCTGCACTGCTCGTTCTGCCTGGCCGTTTGAGGCCGGCTTGAACAGTGCTGTTCTGACATGATTAATTCCATTGCCTGCCATGAAGTCCTGGAATTCAGTGCTTGTGAAGCATGGGCCATTGTCGTTGACCAAGACATCCGGTAGACTGTGGGCGGCGAATATTGCCCGTAGACTTTCTACCGTGGCAGAGGATGTGCTTGATTTTAAAATGTCACACTCGATCCATTTGGAGTAGGCGTCTACTACAACCAAAAACATTTTTCCCATGAAAGGACCTGCGTAGTCCACATGGATGCATGACCAAGGCTTGGCGGGCCATGGCCAGGGGCTAAGGGGGGTTTCCCTGGGCACAAAGTTCCAGATCTGCGTCTATCCCTGGCCACCAAACGTGTGACCTGGCAATTGCCTTCACCATGACAATGCCCGGGAACTCTGATGAATACCTCTCTTCCCATCTGGGGCATGACTACGCGGTTTCCCCACAGTAGGCAAACGGCCTGAATCGAGAGTTCATCCCTGCGCCTGTGAAATGGTTTAAACTCCTCAGGGCATGCCTTGTACGTGGCTGCCCTGACCCCATTCAGGACATATTTCTTGACTAGAGACAATAGCGGGTCTCTATTTGTCCAGACTTTAATCTGACGGGCTGTCACGGGTGAGCCTTCGCTTCTGAAAGCTTCAACAGCCATGACCATCTCAGCAGCATGCTTGGTAGCCCCTTCAGTGGTGGCTAGTGGGAGCCTGCTGAGTGCATCGGTGCAGTTTTTGGTGCCCGGTCTGTGCCGAATTGTACAGTTATAGGCGGCTAACATGAATGCCCACCTCTGTATGCGGGCCAATGCTTTTGCATTTATGGCCTTGTTGTCAGCCAAAAGGGACGTTGGGGGTTTGTGATCTGTCTCCAGCTCAAATTTCCTGCCAAACAGGTACTGGTGCATTTTCTTTACCGCATATACACATGCGAGCGCCTCCTTTTCTACCATCCCGTAACCCCTTTCTGCCTGGGACAGACTCCTGGAGGCATAAGCTACCGGCTGTAACTGACCCTTGACATTGACATGCTGCAACACACACCCGACACCATAGGATGACGCACCGCACGTTAACACAAGTTTCTTACATGGGTCGTATAGTGTTAACAGAGTGTTAGAACATAACAAATTGCGTGCTCTATTAAAATCCCTTTCCTGGCTGTCCCCCCAGACCCATTTGCGACCTTTGCGTAGGAGCATGTGTAGCAGCTCTAGCAGCGTGCTCAATTTGGGAAGAAAGTTACCAAAATAGTTCAGGAGCCCCAGGAACGAACGCAGCTCCGTCATGTTACGGGGTCTGGGTGCTCTCTGGGTCGCTTCCATCTTGGACGCAGTAGGGCTGATCCTGTCTGCTGCTACCCTCATCCCCAGGAATTCTACCTCTGGAGCTAGGAAGACGCACTTCGCCTTTTTCAGTCGCAGCCCTACCCGGTCCAGTCTACGTAGCACCTCCTCCAGGTTGTGGAGGTGTTCTTCAGTATCGTAACCTGTGATGAGGATGTCGTCCTGAAAAACCATCGTCCCTGGAATCGACTTGAGGAGGCTTTCCATATTTCGTTGGAAGATCGCGGCGGCCGAGCGAATCCCGAACGGACATCTGTTGTACTCAAACAACCCCTTGTGTGTCGTGATGATGGTTCAGCTTCTTCGACTCACTCGCCAGCTCCTGGGTCATGTAAGCTGAGGTCAGGTCCAATTTTGAAAAAAAGTTTGCCACCGGATAGTGTCGCAAAGAGGTCCTCCGCTCTCGGTAGCGGGTACTGGTCTTGGAGTGACACCCGATTGATGGTGGCCTTGTAATCATCCCATATCCTGACCGACCCATCTGCCTTGAGCACCGGCACAATCGGACTCGCCCAGTCACTGAATTCGACTGGCGAGATGATGCCTTCCCTCAGCAGGCGGTCCAGTTCCCCATTCTATCTTTTCCCGCATCATGTACGGCACCACTCTGGCCTTGTGGTGTACTGGCCTGGCGTCCGGGTTTATGTGAATCACGACCTTGGCCCCCATGAAAGTGCTGATGCCGGGTTGAAATAATGAGTCAAATTTGTTCAGGATCTGTGAGCATGATACTCGCTCCACAGAGGAAATTGCATTGACATCGCCCCATTTCCAGTTCATTACAGCAAGCCAACTCCTCCCCAGTAGTGTGGGACCGTTCCCTGGGACAATCCAGAGTGGCAACCTGTTCTCCGAATCTTTGTGGGTCACGACTACCGTGGTGCTGCCTAGCACCGGAATGATCTGCTTTGTGTAAGTCCGTAGCTGTGCGTCAATCGGCGATAATTTTGGCCTCCTGGCCGTGGATGCCCACAACTTTTCGAACTGTTTGATACCCATCAGGGACTGGCTGGGCCCCGTATCTAGCTCCATTGATACTGGGATGCCATTGAGGAGCACTTTCATCATTATCGGTGGCGTCCTGGTGTATGAACTTTATACGTGAACTCGCTGAACTTCAGCTTCATGCGTTTTCCCCCAGCGTTCATTTCTGCAATTTCTGCAGGTATTTTGCTCATCTCTGCAAACTCCGGCTGAGTGTGTGCCTCCACACCTCCAACATGAGCTGTTGTTGGAAACAAAAGGTCCCTTGCCAGTCGATCGTCCCTGATTGCCCCTGTTATTTTCCTTGAGTGCATCATTAACAGGTGTTGATGGCCCCATTACTGGCCGCATTGTCCCTTGCAATGGCGTGAATCGCCGTTCAGCTTGCTATTGTCTCTGTCGAACTCCCCCTCTGGGTTCGACTACATGTTGGGGCATGCCCGATTGCCCCTGTCTGCCTGGAGAACTGTGTGCTGCTTTAACAATGTTGAATCTCTGTCCCAACCATTCCTTAACACAGTACCTCTCGTCTGTTCTGCTAGTGGCCATGCTCGCGTGGTATAAATCCCAGTTTCTCGTCGCCATTGATAGGTCCTTACTATACAGTATAAATGCACACGAGGCCCATGCTTGAGAGAAGGTTAGTCTGTGACCTGTCCTTTATTCCTTAGCACTCAAAGTGATGAAGGTGGGTGGAGCTTCCCCTTTTGTACCTGAAGGCCCAGGTTAGGAGTGTCTCCCAACTCGTGGTCATTGTTCTCACAGTGTACAACTTAGGTGAGATTATACATGGGTTACAATGCTGGTTGATTACATGACAAAAATGTGTGCAGGAGTAGGCCCTTCGAGCCTGCACCACCATTCAATAAGATCATGGCTGATCATTCACCTCAGTACCCTTTTCTTGCTTTCTCTCCATACCCCTTGATCCCTTTAGCCATAAAGGACATATCTAACTCCCTCTTGAATATTTGTCAAGCATGATTTCCCATTCATAAATCCATGCTGACTTGGACTGATCCTGTCACTGCTTTCCAAATGCTCTGCTATTTCATTCTTAATAATTGATTCCAACATTTTCCCCACTACTGATGTCAGGCTAACCGGTCTATAATTACCCGTTTTCTCTCTCCCTCCTTTTTTAAAAAGTGGTGTTATATTAGCTACTCTCCAGTCCAAAGGAACTGATCCAGAGTCGATAGACTGTTGGAAAATGATCACCAATGCATCCACTATTTCTAGGGTCACTTCCTTAAGTACTCTGGGATGCAGACTATCAGGCCCTGGGGATTTATCGGTCTTCAATCCCATCAATTTCCCTAACACAATTTCCTGCCTAATCAGGATTTACTTCAGTTCCTCCTTCTCACTAGACCCTCGGTCCCCTAGTATTTCCGGAAGGTTATTTGTGTCTTCTTTCGTGAAGACAGAACCAAAGTATTTGTTCAACTGGTCTGCCATTTCTTTGTTCTCCATTATAAATTCACCTGAATCTGACTGCAAAGGACCTACGTTTGTCTTCACTAATCTTTTCCTCTTCACATATCTATAGAAGCTTTTGCAGTCAGTTTTTATGTTCCCAGCAAGTTTCCTCTCATACTCTATTTTCCCCCTTGTAATTAAACACTTTGTCCTCCTCTGCTGGATTCTAAATTTCTCCCAGTCCTCAGGCTTGCTGCTTTTTCTGGCCAATTTATATGCCTCTTTCTTGGATTTAACACTATCCTTAATTGACCTTGTTAGCCACGGTTGAGCCACCTTCCCCGTTTTATTTTTACTCCAGACAGGGATGTACAATTCTTGAAGTTCATCCATGTGATCATTAAATGTTTGCCATTGCCTATCCACCATTAACCCTTTAAGTATCATTTGCCAGTCTATTCTAGCCAATTCACGTCTCATACTAGTATAGGAGCAGGGAGGTCTTATTGCAGTTGTACAGGGCCTTAGTGAGGCCTCACCTGGAATATTGTGTTCAGTTTTGGTCTCCTAATCTGAGGAAGGACGTTCTTGTTATTGAGGGAATGCAGCGAAGATTCACCAGTCTGAGGAGAGACTGGATCAACTGGGCCTTTATTTACTGGAGTTTAGAAGGATGAGGGTGGATCTCATAGAAACGTATAAGATTCTGACGGGACTCGATAGGTTAAATGCGGGAAGAATGTTCCCGATGTTGGGGAAGTCCAGAACCAGGGGACATAGTCTTAGGATAAGGGGTAGGCCATTTAGGACTGAGATGATGAGAAACTTCTTCACTCAGAGTTGTTAACCTGTGGAATTCCCTGCCGCAGAGAGTTGTTGATGCCAGTTCATTGGATATATTCAAGAGGGAGTTAGATATGGCCCTTACGGCTAAGGGGGTCAAGGGGTATGGAGAGAAAGCAGGAAAGGGGTACTGAGGGAATGATCAGCCATGATCTTATTGAATGGTGGTGCAGGCTCGAAGGGCCGAATGGCCTACACCTGCACCTATTTTCTATGTTTCTATGTTTCTGTGAAACATATAAGATTATTAGGGGGCTTGACAAGGTGGATGCAGAGAGGATGTTTCCATTGATAGGGGAGACTAGAACTATAGGGCATAATCTTAGAATAAGGGGCCGTCCATTTAAAACTGAGATGAGGAGAAATTTCTTCTCTCAGAGGGTTGTGGATCTGTGGAATTCATTGCCTCAGAGAGCTGTGGAAGCTGGGACACTGAATAAATTTAAGACAGAAATAGACAGTTTCTTAAACGATAAGGGAATAAGTGGTTATGGAGAACGGGCGGGGAAGTGGACCTGAGTCCATGATCGGATCAGCCATGATTGTATTAAATGGCGGAGCAGGCTGGAGGGGCTGTATGGCCTACTCTTGCTCCTATTTCTTATGTTCTTATTTAGATACAGGTTGGGAAAAAGATGAATGATCTGAAGAAATCTGTCACGGTAAGGTTAAAGTGCTAAGTACTCTATGCTGAGTACTTAGTGTACCCTCAGAACAGATTAAACAATTTAAGAGCTCATAGAAGATTATCCAGCAAGGTTCTGCCATGAGAGAAACAGCTCACCTTGCCATGCATGGCCCTCCTGCAGCATGAAACAAACACAAACAGTGACTTATAACTGGAAGTTGGCTGGGTCAGAAACCATAAAGTGGCTTTACTCCAGCAACTAGATTTTCTGAGTACTATAGGTACATCGTCTGAAATCCCGTAACCTTGGGACCGAGACCGTGCTGGTTTTCGGATTTTGCTGGATTTCGGACCTCGCTGTTGCCGCTCCTCGCCGCCTGCCGATCCTCCGCTTATTGGCGCCCGCCGATTCCCGCCGCTCTTCCCCACCCACCAATTCTCACTGCCCACCACCGCCCCCCCCCCCCCACCGCTGCAGGTTTTATCGGTTTCCTCGTCCCTCACCACCCGATGTCACCACCTTGGCCGCCTCAAAAATGTCAGTTTTTTTGGACAATTCTGCTTTTCGGAATGCCAGATTCGGGACGTTGTACCTGTACTTCACTTGATTTCATGCAAAATACCCTGCAAGGGTTGGCTAGAAGTGCAGAGAAGTCCAATAGTCACATTAAGAATCCTTGGGTCTCTGGACACCAATAACATTCAGGATCCCTCCGCAATCCTCCCCACTGTACAACACCACACCCAACCCCTGATCAATTAAGACACAAACATGTAGTAAAATGAATGAAGAAATAGGCCTGCAGAATGTTTACAGACTGTATTAATAATAAAGCAAATCATATCTCACTATGCCTCTAGCTCCTGATAGGTCACCAGCAGTGCTATCCTTATGTTTGACATTATCTGCGGGTTTTCCTGATGAACATGACCCAGCTCAATAACTGCCTCCCTGCTAAACCGAAGCATTCCGAAATAGTGCTCTCCAATCATTTCCGTGCCCGGGCCTGTAGATGCAATGAGTGGCATAGCAAAGGGTGCAGTCAGTACGCCTCTGGTGCCATCTGACATCTTTGGCAGCTTTTATCTGCTTCTCCTCCATTCAATCCAATAGCAAGGGAACACTGAACCTCTACCCATGCTGTGAACTTTTTGTCTGTACAAACAGTGCAACTGCTAAAAATCCCTCCTGACATGAAAGAACCTGTAACCTCAGCTGTAACACAGAATGAGTGCATTGCTTGTGCGATCTATGAAGACTTGAATGTCATGGACATTGTCCTACCACAACACTAACCTGCTCCCTCTTAACGAGCAACAATCCTGGAATTAATACACATAATAAAGTTAACGGATGGTGCAGGCAGCACAAACTGAGGAGCACTACTGTAATTTCCTCACAGATATGTAACGGCAAAATGACTTTTAACTAGCCAGTAACGCCAAAGCTTTACACCAACACCAATTCCTAGGCTTCTCTTTCTATAATAACTTATGCAGCAATGGTTCCTATATTACAACAGTGGCTACACCTCAAAAGTACCTCACTGGCTGTAAAGTGTTAAGGTCGTGAAAGGCACTATATAAATGCAAGACGTTCTTTTCTTTCTTTCTAACAGATCATCACAATTTTAGATTGAGCTGACGAATGCTAAAATCAGTCATTAAATATGCTCTGCACTATACATATCACCTATGAAACATTTCCATCTTCCTCAGAGACCATATTATGCAAAACCACTCAGTTATTCAAAGAAGTTACCTCACCCTTGCTAAAGACACGATCTGTCAGTAACATGTTGTCAAAATCCACAGGATATCAACTGGAGTTAAATATCAGTGATTATAAACTGCTTTCCATTAAAGGTTAATTTTTGTAAAAGCTCTGGAGAAACTGAGAGTTCTGGCAATCCACTGTCCTACATTTATATAAATATCTGCAGTGTGAGTCACAACTGCAAAATAGTACAAGCTGCATCTAAATAATTTATAACCAGTTGCAGTCTGGCTGCATCTATTGAACTATGTTAACCAGAGGTTTGAGGGAAAGGAGAAGGAATACTCTGGTAGGTAAAGAATAGGATATGTTTTTGAAACATAAACAGCACATTTTGAAAGAAATATTGCCTCGTATCAGGAAAACATCACCCAATAGCATTAAATCCTTAATTAATATAATTTAAATGTTGAGTATCAGACATCCAGAAGGCATGCTGATATTACAAAAAAAATCTGAGACCTAAACTTTATGGACCTTCTGTTTGTGAAAGCCTAACTTAATGACACAGAAAACAAAATATATCAAAAAAGATTCAATTTTGGTGAATCAGACTAGAATTCACAAGTGAATGTGGTCTCTTCAGCATGGTTTCCATGGTAGTTGCAATCAAGACATAACTGTTTCTATTTCTTGCTCTTAGCTTTAAAATATGCTTAATGCAGCAGCAAATCTGTGACTGACTTACTGATACTTTGACACTTCAAATACCACACTTGTGGCAGAGACCAAAATTAGGGGCCAAAAATATAATATAGTCACTAATAAATTCAATAAGGATTTCAGGAGAAACCTCTTTACTCAGAGAGTGGTGAGAATGTTGAATTCTCTGCCACATGGAGTAGTTGAGGTGAATAGCTTAGATGCAGTTAAGGGAAAGCTAGATAAATACATGAGGGAGGGAGGAATGGAAGGATATGTTGATGGGATTAGATAAAGTAAGGTGAGAGGTGGTTGGTATGGAATATAAACGCCAGCATAGACCTACTGGGCCGAATGGCCTGTTTCTGTGCTGTAAAATTCTATGTAATTCTATATAGCTTCACACCTCAGATGCTTATTGGGATGCTTCCTGTTAAATGGATGCCATAAGCCTTATAGCAGATTCTGACATAGCCGACGAAAGCTTTATAACTGGTTAAATATAGAAAGTAAGCAGACAAAGGCCACGGTTAATGACATAGTTATAGTCTCTGAGCACAACAGTGGTCTTATGGTTAAATTTATTTAACTTGCTTATTGTGGAACAGTTAATCCTTCATAGTAATGCAGCATCTGAATACAAACATTACATATACCACAATCAGACCAAATGATGAAAAGCATACAGTTTATGCACTGGCATTCCTCCCACCCCCCACACATATTTACAATGCAGATGATAAACTAAAATCAATGCCTTTACTATAAGCAGTCTTGTTAAGAGGTAAATCTGTACCATCAATAATATGGCAGAGAACGCTGAGCTTCTGACATAAACATTTATCATTCAGAGCAAGAGCAAATGACCTTTAAAACTTAAGGCATTCATCCTGCACATGCATAGCCTGTCAGGTGTGTGCATCGGCCTGTGACCAATCATTGACCAGTCCATGAAAAAGTCACTTTACCTGAATTACATGAATTACTGTGCTTTAGTCATCCTGCTACCCATCGAATGAAAGCTCACTCTGTCACAGCTCTCTCCAAATTGATGCTGGTGGACAGTCCAACTTTTCACCATGGCAGATGATATTCAGAACCTTGTTCAATGACTTACCTCCTCCAGTTTTACAATTCCGTGCTTAACCTCAGTGAATTCAATGTTTCAGCTTCCTGGATATATTTGTTCTAGAATAGGATACCGAGGAAGAGAGGGGGAATTATCCCTGAAAAAAAACGTACCTCTCTACTCGTTTGCTAAGCCTCTAAGCACATGCCAGGCAAGTTTCCTTCCAGCTTATTTCAGTGGAAATGAGGCTTGCTTAATTCTGTCGAAGTTGACAATGACCAGCGCAAAAGAGGATCAAACAGTTCTAATGTGATATGCAGAGGCCACGTTCTTTTATGTCACTCATAGCATTTCATCAATTTCTTTCAAACCTGATATAGTATTAACATTAACAAAATAAAGGTTCATCCTTTTCCTCCAGCTCTCAGGTTTAGTTTGTAACACCTCACAAGAAGCTGGATATATGATGCTGTCAAGAGCAAAACTAGAAGCCATCAATATAAGATAGTCACCAAGACATCAAATAGGGAATTCAGAAGAAACTTCTTTACCCAGACAGTGCTGAGAATGTGGAACTCGCTACCACAGGGAGTGGTTGAAGCGAATAGTATAGAAGCATTTAAAGGGCGGTTAGATAAGCATATGAGGGAGAAGGGAATAGAGGATTATACTGACGAGGTTAGATGAGGAAAGATGGGAGGAAAGGAGGCTCGAGTGGCATATAAACACTGGCATAGACTAGTTGGTATGTGAAACTTAAACTGTGCCAAAGGGCTTGAAAACATTTACTCATGTGTGGTTGCCAGCTCTGGAGTCTTCTATGACTATTACAGGATTCTAAAATTCTACTTGCTATTCTGTAACATCTCAATCTTTACCTTTATAAACCACTGTTAAACAGACTTTTAATGGAAGAGTCTATGTAATATGATTGTGGTGTAATATAGGTATCATGGTAGAGTTCACTGGTACGTAACACTTGTACATGCAATGCTTGTATATATAATGGTGTGTATACATGGCTGCTTATGATGGAAATTAGTTTTGGATTTACATTGATAATGACAGTGAGTTACAAAGTTTGAGACCTCAAGAAGGTATTCTCATACCACTTGGACATCTTACTGGATGGAGTAAAACTTCAACACTCCGTATATGCGTGCAAGCCCACACACAGAGTTCCTTTGTAAATTGGGTAGAAGCTCATGTTTGCTGACTGCAGACTGCACTCCGCAGATACTGGTGCCTAGAATATGATGACATATGTTAGCACCTTGTGCTTTTGTTTCTTATAATAATGCATACGCACCCTATTCTGCTCTTAGGCAATTTTTTGCCCGATCCAAGTTAATACATGCAACAGGTGTTGATGAAATGCTGAAACCTCATTTTACATTGCTCATATGCTAGATGTACATCAGTATTCCACCTAAATATTTGATTAAGTAAAGAATCTCTATACAGAGAGGATCAATACCTAGTCATTTCTCTTATCTGCTTCACTCTCAGTGTGGATGATGAATGGGTAGTGAAAAGGCTTTCTGGATTAGGTCTTTAAGGGGCCGAAATTGCCCCACGGTCCGTCCGGAGTGGTAGCCTTCCAGGCCTGGGTCAGTTAATGCCCGGGGCGGAAGTCCCGCCCACGGTGAGGAATTGACCCTTTGCAGCCCTCAAACGAGGTGGAGCCCTGTCTCCAGGGGCACTCCTGAGGCATCAGCGTGGTACTGAGGCCAGCACCGTGCTGAACAAGTCAGCGCTACGCATCTGCTTTGCATAGCGCTAACGTGCCACAATGCCCCTCCCCTTCATTTAAAGGGGAGGGCCGCTGCGGACTCTGCATGACCCTTTGGTGGCCACCACTGGGCCACCAGGGACAATCTCGACCGGGCCAGTGGTCCGGCACGCAAAGAGGAGTGCCAGGCTACATGATGGCGGCCCGGGCGAGACAAGGACCGCCATTGTCGGGCCAACGGAAATGTCGTCCGACAAAATAAATGGCAGTCCAGGACACACGTGGCCTCCCCTTTAAGGGGCACCCTGGGGGGGGTCAGCCTGCGCCAGCCTCGCGTCCCGCGGGGCGATTTTCCGCATGGGGCAGTGAGGGGGCGGCGTACACGGCGATGACGTGATCACTGGGTGTTCCCCGGGCCTGGGGCACAAATCATAGGGCACAGTGCAAACTCCAAGTCACCCCCAAAATCTTGGGGGCAATTTTGCCCAGGTGCCACCGCCGCCCAAAAAGACAATTGTGCCCCGTTAGCGCCTACCGGCAGCCCCAACTGGGTGCAAAAAGGGGCAATTTTGGTCCCTAAACCTTTCAGTTCATTTGAAAATTTACTATATAATTTGTCACTGAATACATTTTTACCTTCTGAAAGTGATGGGTTGCGGTGCTGTGCAATGGAGTTTCCCCCTCAGTCTCAGCATCAAACTCTCTAAGAACATCTATAGCAAGACTAGATGCAGAGTGCTGCTTCAAACATTTGCTTGACCTTGAGCTTCAGTAAAGGACCTTCTACTGCCTTGCTGGTCAATATCTGTTTCCTCCACCAGCCAATCTGTGAGTGGGATTTCCAATTTTATGACAATTTGTCCGATGGCTCCCCATGTCCTTGCTCACAGGGAACTGGGTTGAGATGCTCAAACCCTTTTCACATACAGCCTGTATAGATAGCTGAGTGAGCAGACTTTAAGCTTATTATTCTGAGCTCGAGGCAAACATTGTTCCCAGACTTGAAGGGACAATGTACTAAGCCAGTGAGTCAGTCTGTCTCCCAAGTAAATATTCATCCTAATGGATAGTTTGTCTGCGGGAAAGACTGAACTAAATCTGCACAAATGTCACTGTTAATGGTTCAGAATCTGTGATGGACTGAGTAATTGATTGATGTGGGCAGCTTGCCATGACTGATAATTCTATTTCTCTCCCTTCAGAGAAGTCTGAAAATTTAGTTTGCTGTTGTTGATTGTGGAAGTATCTCAATCAGCTGTCTCAGTCATGTGCACCATAACACTACTGTGATAAATCGAGTGGGGGCCTCCCCTGCCTGGTTCCTAAAGGTCCTTTCATGCTTATTGGATCCTCTACAAAAATGCTCATGATCTTATTCTCACCCAACATCCATCTTTATGGACATTTGCCATGCTGCTCACTGTGATTGAAATGCTCACTGGATAAGTGTGGGAGAACAGTATCCAGAGTGTTTAGGTTCCACGTCTCTCAATCTCTGAACCAGCCAAGCAGCCCACAAAAATGAAGGAACAATTTTCTGCATTGCTGCCCCATAAGGACCACCTCAACAGGGGGAAAAGTTTCCCAACCAGGTAACGAAATCCAGCAATGTGTGTCCAGACAGGTGTTTCTCCACTTGCACTAGTGCTCTTAAAGCCACAATGTAAATAGGGCAGATTCCAGAGTACCAACAGCCAAAGTGCAATTGGCACTGGTTCAAATTTGAGTGTCCACCTTCATGGAGAGGGCATTCTGATGGATAATGGAAATTGGCAGATAATTGAGGTGCTGCTAGAACGAGGGGCACACTGTTCAGCCACTCAGGGGGAACTGAGCAACAGTTTGTATTCTCTTTCTCTTCAAATCGTTTATTGAGTTCATTATAGAGCTGATAATTTTTTTAAAAAGAGATAGATTGCAAGATCAGTGTGCAAAATAGATCAGGGATTGGAGGGAGGTGGTAACAATTGGAAGAGATCGCTGGAGGAAAAGGATGAAGCAGTACCAGGATCAGTGAAAGGAAGCTCTGGTCAGTGATTCAGGGAGAATGGAGGAGCCCCTTTATATAGGTCCTTCCCAACAACCTGTTTCTTTTCAAATCATTTGTTGATTCTTGAGCTGAACACTCCTGCACCTCCTGGCCCAGCAAGTACTTACCCTTGGGCTCTTCTTCGGCTGGACTGTCAGCTGGTACAGGGATGGAATGCTGCACGCTCCACCCAGTTGAGTCCTAAAATGGCTCAGGGTCTTATGGACATCATAAGATCTCTATTGAAATATTTAAAACTAGGTGTGCACTTGTTTCAGGAGCCGTTTTGGCCACATATTCCGAGGACTCCAGCAACATAGCGATCGCCATGGTGGGGGCTGGGGTTGTACTTTCAAGGTGCTACCGTCCCCTATCCACCAAGTGGGAGGTCTCAAAATCTCCCCCTTTGTTGGGGAAGGGGAACTGAAACCACTGTGCTGCCTAGCAAAATCTGATGTCCTGCATAGTGGAGGAAGCAACATTTTTAAGTCTATAAATGATATAGATTTATACACTTATAATGGTATGTATATTTAAATGTACATATACTGACTTTGTTATTTTGTAGGTGATGAATTTGATGACACCACTGCAGATAATCACTTGATAAACTTGCATTGGTGTCATCACAATGAATTGCCCATTGAGGATATCATCAACTGGAAATATTATCCTTGGCATCAATGGCTATCATAATACCCATTGCCATCGAAAGACGGGACTGTAAAGAGAACAATACTGTCCACCAATCATTGCATGTGGGGAGTGTGTGTGTTGCGTGGTGAATTTTCACTTTTATCCTCGGACGGGAAATGGGCGGCAATGGATTAGTCGATTGTTTTACACACTGGCTGGTTTTCATTTCTGTCAGTTCAATGGGAATGAAAATGAGGCTGGATGTAAAATGGACAGTGGATCCGCTACCTTGAATGTGTGTGTGCACATGTGTATTTCACATTTAAAAACACATGGCAGAAATTTTTCTCTTTGGGGTTCGAATGGTGGTTATAACTGACTTGGGTTCATTCATATAACATCATCTTATCCACTCAGTAAGATTGCAGCCTGTTAACAACTCACAGGTAGCTGCTATTCTCTAGATACCAAAGATGTGTTGAGGAATCAGTGGGGAAAAAAGCGGTTGACATTCATATTTCCACTAATAAATTCTATTATATCTCAATGGAGTATCCAGGGTCAGTTCTCATTCCTATTGAAAAATAATGAGAGCTTTAAATTCCCAGTCCTCAATCATGTTCGATTATCCCACGTTTTCTTCACAGAGTTCCACCAAGCAGATTCTATAGATGACTGTTAATGTGAGTCTGTGTTGCCCTGTATCTTTTTCCAACCTCTAGGATTAACAGTGTAGCTGCCGCCATAACTGCCCATAAAGTTTTAACCTGCGAGACAGCTTGTCTACCTGTTTTAGTTCAGGGAGTCCAGCTAACTGGTCGAGTGCAATGACATTAGGTTGAAAGATAAAAGAACGAGGCACTTACCTAGACTGAAGAGCACAAGGAACTTGAGGCACACAAACTCTCGCTGGTCAAGCTGTAACGAGCGAAGTTTCACTACAAGCTCCTGAGCGTGACTCATGAGATTATTGAGAGTGCTCCCGGCCTGTGAGGCGATCACAGAGAAATCCACCTGGAAAAGAAAAAAAAAATTGATCATTAAAATTTATAATTCATTATGTCAATTTTATTCCGAGGGTGATTTTTATTTTCTCTACTTCAACTTCAGATGTGACCACATCGAAAATAAAATGTGGTTTAACCTCTGAGCTAAGTGCTTACTCGTGAGCTTTGTTGTTTAACAAGGGAGAACAAATTAATAAAGGATAAAAACCAAAGCCATTCCATGCAGTGTGATGGTTTCCCACAACCCTTATTTAATCCTAGCAATCAGGCATCAAGTACGCCGTACTTGTTAAAGGAGAACCTCATTAGGAAATGATGTTCACTGTGAAGAATTCTGAACTACTTTTTACTTATTTATTTTGAATTTAGATCTTTGATCTTAGTTGTGAAGTATTTTACAGTGTTCAGGTAGATGACGCCTCAAAGTGCACAGTGAGATACCATCACGTGGGACCTGTCCACGGGGCTCTTTAATTCCCTGAGCTGTGCTGTAGGTCCTTATAGACTTGTCCGCCTGCCAGCAGCTCTTTCAGGTGCACTTAATATTTGCAGCAGTAGCAGATTTGTCTGTGAGGCAAGTCCATATCTGCCACTCACTCCGAGCCGACTATATTAAATTTTTATATTTATTGACAATTCATTACCATAATTGACTGCAGTATGTTCAGTGGTGAATGGAACATTGCTGCCTCTTAAGCAAGCGAGCCAGTCCCTGGAGCAGGATTTGCAATTAAAAATGAGGCAGACTGGAATTTTTTATTGGGTAAATATGATGAGTAGAATCTTTAGTTTTAACTGCAAGCCTGGAGAATTTTAGATGCAGACCAGCTCTTTTTCTTACAATGGATCAGTATAAATAATTATGTCAGTGAAACTAGCACCCAAAGGTGTCAATCAAATTACATCAATTTAATTGTGTCGAAAAGTATGTTAATGATGCTAGCTGCATGTGTCAAGACAGAGTGAGCTTAGTGCTTGATTCATTTACAAGTAACTCTGGGGGATCTCCTGTGGTGTTGCTCACTCTGACCCCCTGTTTGCAATGTGGGTGTATTAAGTATGAACCAGTGTCACAATGATTCCCAGCCTCCATCTTTGATAGAATCTATCAGCGGGAACACTGGTCTGCTGGTGGGCAATGCTCAGTGTGCCGCTCAGGTGATTGGTCAAAGTGATCTTGACCTCTGGTTCTGATATCTGATTGGTTTAAGGGACTCTACACACTGCATCACACAGACACAAGGACTTTTAATAATACAATTAGATTGATTCAGTATGAAAAGGTGATAATAACTAACCAAAGATTAGAATGTGAAACTCACTGCCACATGGTTGAGGCAAATAGCATAGATGTATTTAAGGGGTTAGCTAGGTAAGCATATGAGGGGGAAAGAAATAGAAGGATATATTGACAGGATTAGATGAAGTAAGGTGGGAGGAGGCTTGAGTGCAATACAAACACCGGCATAGACCTGTTGAGCAAAATGGCCTTTTTCTATGCTGTAAAATATGTATTCGATGTTAATTTCCTTGGTGTGTAAAGGATGGATAACAGTTTGAACAAAATAAGTATGTGGCAAGATGGGACAGTGCAAGATGTTGATGTACAGATGCACTCTGTCGTAGGAAGCATATTGGAGCCAGAAAATTCACCACACACCGTGAACATTTCCAGTTTAGGCTACATTGTCAGCAGATATTTTTTCCGCGTTTGTGTGGGTGATGCAGGCAAGGGGGAAAAGGAAATTAATCCAAGCCACTCACAGGCACCCCTTTAGCAGCTGGGTGGAGAGTGGCCTTGGCTCAGGCCGGAGAGCGATTTGCCTGCACATCCCCTTGGCAGTTTCTGCATGGTCTAGCGAGATCAGGAGCAGTAGCGAATCAAATCACTTGAAACATGAGGGGGAAATTTCAAACAATATGAAAAATTGAAACAAGATGCAACTCCTTTCGGTATTGTTTTTAACGCGTGATTATTGAGGTTCGAGGAAGGACAACAGCAGTGTTTTGGTCTTTCTGCGCATTGGAGGTTTATGCTGAATCACTGTGTTGGCCAGCAACCTACCAATAACACCAAGTAAGATATATAAGAATTCAGACCTCCAGGAGTTAACCATAAAATGCCATCAGGTACATTCTTGATGAGTGAGACAGACAGAGTAGGGGTACGTTTGACTTTGGGCGATAATATAAAGCGGACAATATCGGATCAGCCACCCCTTGTACATCTTCCCCGATTTTAATTTCCATTGTCTTCAATCAGGAGAGATATACAATGGGCGACTGATCTAATATCACTCATCCTACACCATCGTCCAATGTCAGAATGATACCTGGACTTCAAGGGTTCAGTTACGAGGAGAGATTACACAAACTAGACTTGTATTCCCTGGAATTTAGACAGTTAAGGGGTGATCTGATTGAAGTTTTCAAGATATGAAGGGGAACAGACAGGGTAGATAGAGAGGAACTATTTCTGCTGGTTGCGGAGTCTAGGACTAGGGGGCATAGTCTAAATATTGGAGCCAGACCTTTCAGGAGTGAAATTAGGAAACATTTCTACACACAAAGGGTGGTAGAAGTTTGGAACTCTTTTCCGCAAATGGCAATTGATGCTAGATCAATTGTTAATTTTAAATCAGAGATTGATAGCTTTCTGTTAATCAAAGTTATTCAGGGATATGGGTCAAAGGCGGGTAAATGGAGTTAGATCACAGATCAGCCATGATCTCATTGAATGGCGGAGCAAGCTCGAGGGGCTGAAAGGCCTACTCCTGTTACTAAGCTCCTATACTCCCTTGTTCCTATGTGCCAACAGAGTATTCAACTATGAAAGAGCTTGATCCTGTCCTCACCCAACATCCACACGACATGCATATTCACGCAGCAGCGGGAACCTTGGCTGATAGCGGCTGCGGCTAATTGCAGCACCCATTGCTGCCCCTCTCACTGGGATCAACAAGATTATCACAGGCCTGGGAATCGCAGATGGGCCTTTAGGCTTCAACTTATAAACAGCCGATCCTTGTGGCTCCAGAGCTTCCCACCACATTCTGTTGTGGGACAAACCGATCAATGGGGCTGACCATTGAAATTCTTTTTTAAAAACTTCACTGGGAAATCTGTACACCTGAAAAACTCAACACGGCAATGAGTCCATTCTGCTGGTGTCCTACTTCACACTGAATGATGTTACTGGCAGAGAGCTGCAGATACTTGCAGAGCTCCTCACCTATACACATACCCTCTGGTGTGTAGTGTTCTTGGTAAGATCATACTTATATCATACTACAAAACTTTGGAAACAGGTTCTACATGGCCTGTGTACGTTCTATTTTTTAAAGTACAATGTTCACTGCTACACAACAAACAAGATGTTATATTAACATCAGTTGGAAATACTTGAAACAGTAGCAATGGGAGAGCAATGTTATATGAACATGCTCTTCCTAATAAACTAACTTGGTCGGGAGGTGCTTGTTGAAGCCTGTCATTTTAATAGAGTGTAAAATAATAGAAGATAATGAACTGTTTGGCATCGAGCTTTTCCCCAATGACGGTGCAACACCAGATGTTCATTAATCAAAGTATGCAAATACCGGAGAAATGCAACACTTGTAATCTGGCAGACAACAAAGAGCTGGCCGTTGCTGTTCCCCAGCATGAATGTAAATCGAGCATTAATTGTTGGCAGAGGGAGGCTTACTCAGGGAAAACTAGGGGAAGAACTGTAACTTGCTGCTAACTCAAAGGCCCGTCTGGCAGCAAAGAAATCAGATTTGGACAACTTTAGAGCTACACAAGTATCTGCTTGTCTGTTGTACACACAGCAGCACAACTCAAATGATCTAATAGCCCTAATGAGGATGCTGTGGTGAGTTTACATTTGGCATTTTCGCTATGCAGCTAGGAGTGAGTCGGACTTTCCACTGCATCAATTTCCTCAGAATTCGAAAGGCTCATAAGAGAAAAAGTGGATTGGCTATTTGATCCAAATATTGGTTTTGAAGAGTAAATTGTTAGCTTAAGTGGGCTAACTTTTAAGTTTATCTTTGCTACATCAAGCTTTTTTAAACTTCTATGTTTAGAGTAACAATGCTCACAATTATGGGGAATCATTGGAAAAGTTTGGAAAGATGAGCCAAATGTTTACTAGAGGATTTAGCCATCCACCACCTCATATGTACATTTACATGCAAAGTGTGATTCCAGTCCAGAACAGATGTGTAAATGTGTTGAGATAGGAAAGATCAGAAGCGGTTTCTTTTGTGCAAGGAGCGGTTTCTCTACTCTAAAGGATTAAGGAATTATTTCAGAGTGCCTCCAGATCATTTTTCAGATATGTGTTTCCACAGACTGCGTTCCCTAGCCACCGACTCCATCCCTCTCCCTAGTGTCTGTCTGTGGCTGAACCAGACTGTTCGCAACCTAGGTATCATATTTGACCCTGAAATTAGCTTCCAGCCATATATCCATAGCATAACTAAACTACCTATTTCCACCTCTGTAACATCGCCCGTCTCTGCTCTTGCCTCAGCTCATCTGCTGCTGAAACCCTTACCATGCCTTTGTTACCTCCAGACTTGACTACTCCAACGCAATCCTGGCTGGCCTGCCAAATTCTACCCTACATAAACTTGAGGTCATCCAAAACTCAGCCGTCCGTGTCCTAACTCGCATCAAGTCCCGTTCATCCATCACCCCTGTGCTCGCTGACCGACATTGGCTCCCAGTTAAGCAACAACTCAATTTCAAAATTCTCATCCTTGTTTACAAATCGCCCCTCCCCTCCCTATCTCAGTAATCTCCTCCAGCCTCACATTCCCAAGAGATGTCTGCGTTCCTCTAATTCTGCCCTCTTGAGCATCCCTGATTATAATCGCTCAACTATCGGTGGCCGTGCCTTCAGCTGCTTGGGCTCTAAGCTCTGGAACTCCCTCCTTAAATCTCTCCACCTCTCCACCTCTCTTTCTCCTTTCAGACGCTCCTTAAAACCGACCTCTTTGACCAAGCTTTTGGTCATCTGCCGTAATTTCTTCTTATGTGGCTCGGTGTCAAATTTATTTTTTTGCCTTATAACACTCCTGTGAAGTGCCTTGGGATATTTTACTATGTTAAAGGTGCTATATAAATACACATTGTTGTTGATAATGGAAGTGGTTAGAGTAGGCTCAGAAAATAAATTCCAGGGCCTGGGGTTACTGCTCGGCTACGCTGGTAATTCGCCCAAAATCGGGCAAATTGGTGCAAGATATGGAGGAATTTCTAGCACAAGTTACGTCCAGTGCAAATTAAGTTTCCACAATCTTTTGCGCTGGTTTAAAAAACATTACGCTGGCCCCACCCCCAGATCATATTAATCACCATGGTGAGTTACTGCTGATTGCGCCCGTTTGCGGCCCTTCGAGGAGCCTTTTAAAATTAAGCTTTTATTTAGGCGCAAGGACACTAATAGGCACCTTTTAAAAGCTTTTACATATTTTTTTGAACTTACTAAGAAACTGACTACTGTACACCAATGTAACTGGTAAACTGTTCTGAATAGTTTTTTTTGTCATTTTCAGTCATTTAAAATTGGGTTACTCACAGGTGGCGAGGCCCATCACAGCCAAACCCAACCCTATCTTCACCCAACATCTTGCACATCCACACATTCTCAGTCTTTCTCTCTGTCACACGCACAAAAGTTGTGCAGCGGGTTATTGGATAGAAATTGGGATTGATATTGATAGTCTGTTTTTAACCATTCTGTCATCGAATTGCCTATACCAATTCTTGTGCCTCTCCCCCCTACCATCATGGCTGATATCAGCTATCAGCAGAGGTCAAGGGTCAAAACTGGGAGTTTAGTGTACATGGTTTAATACTACACTGTGTGGTGAGGTTGCCCACTGAGGCATCTGAAGTCCCTCAGAATCTTGGCTTTTTAAAATGGAAGCTGCCTATTCCTTGCTGAATGAACCACACCATTTCCCAAAATGTTCAATCTTTGCTAACTCATTGATATACAATGTATCGGCGATTAGCGGTCATGTAAAGTGATTGAATTAAAGTATGTGCGTTGTGGTAGGGGGAAAAAACCCCTTAATGCACATTTTAATTACAAGTCAAATTTAAAACTGTGTTGACTTTTATTTGTTATCATTTTTTTTTAAATCCCAAAAACTTAATCGAGCTGAAAACAGCGAGTTTAAGCTGTAGTCCTGTGACACCTTACAGTGAAACTTCAAAGCTTTTAAAATCCTTTAGGCTTTTCTGAAAAAGCATCAAAGCATTAAGCCTTCATTATAAATAGCCTGCTGTTATGATACCAATCAAAACACTAATAACGTTCTGCAAGTAGATAATGCGACAAGACAAAAAATTGCTATTCTTTTTATTTAGCCTTTGGCTGCTTTTCCTTGTCGCACACAATATATCAAACCTGTGGTGTTATGTGCAGACCAGCTAACAAACAAAAGCCTGTAGAAAAATTAGCACCAGTGATGCAGAGAACTTCCTCAAGAACTATTGATTAAGTAACAAAAGAGCATGCTACTCACGGTCAGTAATTTAAGCTGCAGTGCCCTTTAATTACCTTAAAGAATAGTGCGCAAGTCACACTTTGATAGCTGGTATTTTATGCTCTGGAGGCACAGGGGAATGACTTGTACGTTTTTGTTCAAAATAACCACTGCAGGATTGGGGGACTGCTTATAAAGAAATACGACTTGAATGCAATACGTTTTTCTGCACACGAGGCAAATCTATAGAACGGTGCTTGTGTGTATTTTTATGTTCACACTGGATGAAATGTCACAGTAGGTCTCAATATCGTGTGATTTGTGTACTCCTACAATTGAGCTCTACTCCCTGCCCCCTGAGCTTTGTGATCAGCGAGACCCCAGGGCTGAAGAGCCAAAGCACACATCAGTTCACAATACATGAGCGATCAGTGTAGGAAGAAAAATGTATAAAACAGACTGATTTTGGAAATCCCTTTTGTAACAGTTAAACTGTAACCCCAGAAGGGACTAATGATTTTACGAAGCACCGCACTTTTAAAAAGACACTGGTCCTGCATATTTGAACATTTGTTATTTAGCAAAAGGGTATAAAAACTAAATAACAATTCTGCACTGGATAAACACTTCATTTCTTACGTGTACGTAATTGTCCACTGTTGTTACCTACAAATCCCCTGAGGGGACAGGTGCACCAACATCAGTGTCCTCAACCAGGTCAACATCCCCAGCATTGAAGCACTGACCACAGTCGATCAGCTCCGCTGGGCAGGCCACATAGTTCGCATGCCAGACACGAGACTCCCAAAACAAGCGCTCTACTCGGAGCTCCTTCACGGCAAACAAGCCAAAGGGGGGCAGCGTAAACGTTACAAGGACACCCTCAAAGCCTCCATGATAATCCCTACTGACACCTGGGAATCCCTGGGCCAAGACCGCCCTAAGTGGAGGAGGTGCATCTGAGAGGGCGCTGAGCACCTCGAGTCTCAACGCCAAGAGCATGCAGAAATCAAGCGCAGGCAGCAGAAAGAGCGTGAGGCAAACCAGTCCCACCCACCCCTTCCCTCAACGACTATCTGCCCCATCTGTGACAGAACCTGTGGCTCTCGTATTGGACTGTTTAGCCACCAAAGAACTCACTTCAGGAGTGGAAGCAAGTCTTCCTCGATTCCGAGGGACTGCCTATGATGATGATAGTTATTGTAGCACAAAAGCTTCTCCCCTATATTGTTATTATAATAGAAGCATTGTCTCAAATGCTCTCTGGGCAGCCTCCCATCCTCCACCCTTTGTAAAAATCAGCTCATCCAAAACTCTGCTACCCATATCCTATCCCGCACCAACGACTGCTCACCTATCACCCGTGTCCTTGCTCCTGGTTCTCCAACACCTCAAACTTCAAATTCTCACCATCGCATTTAATGTTTTTCTTGGCCTCTTCTCTGTTTATCTCTGTCACTCCAACAGCACCACAATCCTCCCTGAATCCTCCTCCATCTCTGGCCTTTTCTGCATCCCGTCCCCCCCAACCCTTTGCTCCACATTTGGTGGCTGTGCCTTCAGCTGTCTCGGCCTCAGGCTCTGGAATTCAGGGCCAGCAGGGCTTATAGAATGTAGTTTAGTTGGAACTCACGGCGGCCAGGGTAATGCACATGTGTGAACCACATTTCTCCAGCAGCAGCGCTCGGGAGACCAATCGCTCACTCCGGAAGATTCCCGCCAAAAGCTGGAGGGTTGGGAATCCTAAAAGCGGGATTGCATGTGTGTAATGGAAGCAGCTCTGATTGTGGTGTCAGTTACACTCCCAGGCTTTAGTCACACCCCTCCTTAAAACCCACCTCTTCAACCAAGCTTTTGGTCACTCCTCCTAACGTCTCCTTCTGTGGGACAGGATCCATTCTTTTGAAATATGCCTCTATGAACACTTGGGTCATTTACCTACATTGAAAGTGCTCTATAAATCTAACCAATGTTAATGAAATGTCCCAGAAAATGCATTTTGCATGTTAGCTATATTACAAAGGAAGTAAACTGTGACTTTATATCAACATCAACTTGTATTTATATAGCGCCTACAACAGTGACTACATTCCAAAAGTACTTATTGGCTATAAACATAGAAACATAGAAAATAGGAGCAGGAGCAGGCCATTCGGCCCTTCGAGCCTGTACCGCCATTCAATATGACCATGGCTGATCATGCAACCTCAGTACCCCACCCCTGCCTTCTCTCCATACCCCCTGACCCCCAAAGTAAAGCGCTTTGAGACGTCCGGTGATCGTGAAAGGTGCCATATAAATGCAAGTCTGTCTTTCTTTTAAAATGTCCCAAGACGCTTCACAGGAGTATTATGAGACAAAAAAATTTGACACTGAGCCACATAAGGCGAAATTAGGGCAGCTTGGTCCAAGAGTATGTTTTAAGAGCACTTTGAAGGAGGAATGACAGGTAGAGAGGCAGAGAGGTTTAGGCAGGGAGTTCCAGAGCTTGGGGCCTCGGCAACAGAAGACACGACAACTAATGGTTGAGCGATTATAATCAGGGATTCTCAAGAGGGCAGCATTAGAGGAGCGCAGACATCTCAGCGGGGTTGTGGAGCTGAAGGAGAGTATAGAGATAGGGAGGGGCGAGGCCATGGAGAGATTTGAAAACAAGGATGAGAATTTTGAAATCGAGGCATTGCTTAACCGGGAGCCAATGTAGATCAGCGAGCACGGGGTGATGGTTGAGCGGGACTTGGTGCAAGTTAGGACATGGGCAGCCAAGTTTTGGATCACCTCTAGTTTACGTAGGGTAGAATGTTGAAGGCCAGCCAGGAGTGCGTTGGAATAATCAGATGCTATAGGCATTGCATTTTTTTTAAATCACAATTAGGTTAATGTCTTCATTAAAGTACAGAGAAAGGAATTCACAGACACCTTAATGTGTTTGTTATCAATACTTCAAAGTACAATTTCAGCCCACATGGCTCGAATTCTCCCCACTAATGGTGTGACTAAAGCCTGGAATGTACCTGACACCACAATTAGAGCTGCTTGCATCACACATATGCAATCCCGCTTTTAAGATTCACAACCCTCCAGCTTTTGGCAGGAGTCTCCCGGAGTGAATGATTGGTCTCCCAAGCGCTGCTGCTGGTGATCCTGGACATGTGGGTCGCACATGAGCACTACCCTGGGTTGCAACTGAACTGCGTTCTCTGAGCCCTGCTGGACCCCCCATTGTCTGTATCTCACCATTTCATTGCCAGCTGTGAGGATGGCGGCATTGGAGCCAACGAAACTTGCCTGGAAACTCCATTAGCTCTGAGAGAACAACTGGGCGAGGGAGGGAGAGGGAGAGAGGCAAACTGGGGAGAGCGAGACAAACTGGGAGAGAGAGAGAGATAAACAAACTGGGGAGAGAGACAAACTGGGAAAGTGAGAGAGAGAGAGACAAACTGGGGGGAGAGAGAGAGAGAGGCAAACTGGGGAGAGAGAGAGAGAGAGACAAACTGGGGAGAGAGAGAGAGAGACAAACTGGGGAGAGAGAGAGAGAGACAAACTGGGGAGGGAGAGAGAGAGAGAGAGAGGCAAACTGGGGAGAGAGAGAGAGAGACAAACTGGGGAGAGAGAGAGACAAACTGGGGAGAGAGAGAGAGAGAGAGACAAACTGGGGGGAGAGAGAGAGAGACAAACTGGGGAGAGAGAGAGAGAGAGAGACAAACTGGGGAGAGAGAGAGAGAGACAAACTGGGGGGAGAGAGAGAGAGAGAGAGAGAGAGACAAACTGGGGAGAGAGAGAGAGAGAGGCAAACTGGGGAGAGAGAGAGAGAGAGAGACAAACTGGGGAGAGAGAGAGACAGACAAACTGGGGAGAGAGAGAGAGAGACAAACTGGGGAGAGAGAGAGAGAGAGAGAGGCAAACTGGGGAGAGAGAGAGGCAAACTGGGGAGAGAGAGAGAGAGACAAACTGGGGAGAGAGAGAGACAAACTGGGGAGAGAGAGAGAGAGAGAGAGGCAAACTGGGGAGAGAGAGAGACAGACAAACTGGGGAGAGAGAGAGAGAGACAAACTGGGGAGAGAGAGAGGCAAACTGGGGAGAGAGAGAGAGAGAGAGAGAGAGAGAGAGACAAACTGGGGAGAGAGAGATACGCAAACTGGGGAGAGAGAGACACAAAGTGGGGGAGGGAGAGAGAGAGAAAGACAAACTGGAGCGTGGAAAAGTTAATGTCCGCTTGTAACAGCAATTGATGCAAGGTCAATTATTAATTTTAAATCTGAGATTGAAACATTTTTGTTAACCAAAGGTTTTGAGGGATATCGGCCAAAGGTGGGTATGTGGAGTTAGATTGCAGATCAGCCGTGATCTCAGTGAATGGTGGAACAGGCTCGAGGGGCTAAATGGCCTACTCCTGTTCCTATGTTCCTATGAGTGAGAGTCAGTGAATTAAATTTGGTTTGGTTTTGGTTTTATTTATTATTGTTATAACTTGCTGTGTATTCTAAAAAGTCATATAATTGTACAAAAACTTTAGTTGGAAGTTACTAATATCAATTCTGTTTTTGTTGAATCAGTTGTATTTACTTAGTGTTTCTCATTGTGGTCGATACTATAGAAACAACAACAACTTGTATTTATATAGCGCCTTTAACGTAGTGAAACGTCCCAAGGCGCTTCACAGGAGTATTATGAGATTTAAAAAAATTTAACACCGAGCCGCATAAGTAGAAATTAGCACAGGTGACCAAAAGCTTGGTCAAAGAGATAGGTTTTAAGGAGCATCTTGAAGGAGGAAAGAGAGGTAGAGAGGCGGAGAGGTTTTTGTCAGGGAATTCCAGAGCTTCGGGCCTAGGCAGCAGAAGGCATGGCCACCAATACTTGAGCGATTATAATCAGGGATGCTCAAGAGAGCAGAATTAGAGGAGCGCAGACATCTTTGGAGATGTGGGTCTGGAGGAGGTTACAGAGATAGGGTGGGTGAGGACATGTAGGGATTTAAAAATAAGGATGAGAATTTTTAATTTGAGGCATTGCTTAACCGGAAGCTAATGTAGTTCAGTGAGCACAAAGGCGATGGGTGAACGGGACTTGGTGCGAGTTAGGACACGGGCAGCCAAGTTTTGATTCACCTCTAGTTTACGCAGATTAGAATGTGAGAGGCCAGCCAGGAATGCATTGGAAGTCTAGAGGTAACAAAGGCATTGATTAGGGCTTCAGCAGCGGATCAGTTGAGGCAAGGCCGGAGACGGGCAATGTTACGGAGGTGAAAATAGGCAGTCTTAGTTATGCTGCGGATATGTGGTCGAAAGCTCATTTCGGGGTCAAATATGATCAAGGTTGCGAATAGTCTGGTTCAGCCTTAGACAGAAGTTGGGGAGAGGGATGGAGTCAGTGGCTAGGGAACGGAGTTTGTGGCAGGGACCGGAAACAATGGCTTCGGTCTTCCCAATATTCAATTGGAGAAAATTTCTGCTCATCCAGAACTGGAGGTCGGACAAGCAATCTGACAAATTAGAGACCGTGGAGGGGTCAAGAGAAGTGGTAGTGAGGTAGAGCTGGGTGTCATCAGCGTACATGTGGAAACTGACGCTGTGTTTTCGAATGATGTCACCAAGGGGCAGCATGTAGATGAGAAATAGGAGGGGGCCAAGTATAGATCCTTGGGGGACACCAGAGGTAATGATGTGGGGGTGGGAAGAGAAGCCGGTGCATGCGATTCTCTGGCTCTGATTAGATAGATAAGAATAGAACCAGGCGAGTGCAGTCCCACCCAGCTGTGCGACGGTGGAGAGATATTGGAGAAGGATGGAGTGGTCAACCGTGTCAAAGGCTGCAGACAAGTCAAGAAGGATGAAGTCAAAGTAGTTTAGATCACAGAAGTCATTTTTATTTATTATTTATCCTTAAATCTTTCTATTCCTTTGTGTTCTTTCTTTGATTTGTAAATCATATTATTCATCTCACTATAAAACAAAAAGTCAAATATTTTATTCAGGGCTTGCTGATACTGAGACACTGGCTAAGGTAAATGCAATAACATTTGCAAACAATGGGCAAACGTAATGTGTTCAAATGCCATAGGTTAGAATGTCCATTGCATCGCTGCCCGGTTTCTCGGCGGTATTGTTTGTTTTGGGCGAGAACCGGGTCGGCGAAAAATTCTCTAGCTGAGCTCCGTCGACGGTTTCGAAGTACCGCTGGGGAGCGGACCGCCGGCATGCACTGTCCTGAGATCGCCATGGCGCGATTTTTGGCTCAGCAGTGACCCGTAGGTAAGTTGGGAAAAAAAACACCCACGCGAATCAGCGGAGCTGGGCAGTAGTAAGTAGCCCTGCCAAAAAAGGTAAGTAAATGGGTTTTTACCAATTATTTTAAAATTCCCTTGCAGTGATTTAAGTGAAAAGGGCCCTGAGAATGTTTTTCTGATTTTTTTACTTCAGGTTTTAAAAAAAATATTTTTTGCATTTTGCTCCTCCTGGGTGTAAATTTTTGTAATTATCGCCCATTTTTTTTAAGAACTGCCCAATCGGCCCAAAATTAAATTTTTCCGCCGAGAATCAGGGTTCACGCTTTAAGGTCGGGCGGATTTTTTCCTTTTTTTCATGGAAATTTTCACCGGCGATAATTTGGGACCCTTAGTGGTATTTTGAGTGGAAATCCAGCGCTGGCAGATTGTTTGGAAATTCTAGCCCCATGTGTTTTATCATTACATGAGCGATGTCACATGACCAAATGCCATGTGATACTGTCACATGATCAAATGTCCAGGAATACATCAAACCAGAGTTGGCCACCCTACCGCCCTTCCATCTTAAAGAGTAAAGAATCACCATTCATAGTCCTTTTAAAAATCAAATGTTTTGTAGAGTTATTTAGTTTTAGCATCATTTTGTTTATCTTTGTCTTTAAGTTATTTTGGGTTATTTCATGGCAATACAAGTATTGATGACATCTGAGAAACACTTTGTGGAATTACTGGGCCTAACGGTCTGAATAGCTAAATTAAAATGACAGGGTGGCTGAAGCACCCTGGGTTTGTGATTATATCTCTACTGTTGTTCATTTATCTCCATCACACTGTGCGGCTCCATAACTTTGTCAAGTAATTTCCACTGCTCATTTCATCAGCAGTAAAGCAGGACAAAGAAAAGAACGATGATTGTTATTAATGTAGAGGAAAGAAGAAAACATAAATTGCTGGAAAATTTAAAACTCATGGCAGATTCATCAGAATTTGAAGAGCCATTAAATTAAAGTTTCAGGTATGAAGTTCCATCAAAATCCCTGGATTGGTAAGATGTCCCCCGCATGAAACGTTTAAGAGTAATATCAAATACCTGTCAGCTTTACTTAAAAAAGAAAGGGAGCAAAATTGCCCCGCACCCCGATTGGGGGCAGTAACTTTCCAGGGCTTTTAGTGCCCAGCGTGGAAGTCCCGCCTCCAACGCGGAATTGCCCTTACCACCCCTGAAAGGAAGCAAAGCGCTATCTCCGGCGCTCCGCTTCCTGTAGGGGCGGATCCCGGGGCGCTGAATGAAGCGCTACACGGATGCTTCGTGTAGCACGAATGCGCTTCAACGCCCCTCCCCTTCGATTAAAGGGGAGGGCTGCTGCGCACTCTTCGTGGCCTCTGATGGCCACCAGGGCAGCATACGGCTGGGCCAGCTGCCCGGCACCCAAGACGGAGTGCCGGGCTGCACGATGGCGGCCAAGACCACGCCTGGACCACCATGGTCGAGCCAACCCGAGAGTTATCCAACAAAAAAAGATGGCGGCCTGGGGCGCAAGAGCTTCCACTTTAACTAATGCCCTGAGAACGGAAGTCGGCCAGCTGGCATTAACATCCGCTCATGCCAGCCTCACGGCCTGTGGGGCCATTTCCCCCATGGGGCAGGGCGGTGAGGGGTTGCTGCACATGGCAATGACGTCATTGCCGGTTGCCCGGTGGCCCGGGGCGCTAACCGCGGGGTGCGGTGCTGCCAAGTCAGCGCCTCCGCAACCTCCCAGGCAATTTCTCAGGAGGCGGTAGTGCCCCCCTCCCACGGGGGAAAGCTATCTTTCCCTGGAGGTGCTAATGGGGCTATAAAAAGGGGCAATTTCACCCCCAAAGTGTCTAACAAAAATGGAGTCTGAAACAACAATCAAATCATTTATAAAAAAATCACAGGGTCAGACTCTATAACAGTATAATATTAACTCAAGTTCGAAAAGGAGCTTTATACAGATCCACATCCTCACCTTCAGAAAGTAAATTCATTCAGATGGAATATCAAATTAATTAGTCGAGTAAAGCTGCTTGTTGCACTTCTGCAAGGTTGAAACTGATTTCTAAGTAGCTCTCCAATGTTTAAAAACGCAGATTTTTTAGTAATTGAAGGTATCTATAACTCCTGGCATATCATATTTTTCATTCTCATGATGTGGGTATCGTTGGCAAGACCAGCATTTATTGCCCATCCTGGTCTAGTAACAGAACCACTACACTACCTGCTGCCATCCCAAGTAGGAGAGAGTTAAAATTAAATGGTTATAGCTATCAACAACAAATTATGGTTGCACGATGATGAATACTTCGATGCTGGGAGATATTGATTTTAGTTTTCCTATCACAGAGTCTAAAACAAACATTGGCAGTATGACACATTTGGAAGAAAGCAAAATTGAACTGCAGTGTATTCTCATTGACTTCTAAGTCAAATATTGTGAAGGGGTCAGAGAAAGGTAACTGCACCCTAAACCCTTTGCAGTCAAATCAGCCTCTCGAGTTCTGCACTCACCTGTTGCCCAGTAACAAGGAGGATTGCACCTTCTTTCCAATGCGCCACTTGCCTATAAATGTGATCTAAGATTAAAAGCTCACTCCAGCAGTTCTGAAGAAGTTTCATTTGGTCGTCAACCTGCCAAACACAAAAATACACTTGGTCAGTGCTCAATTCCAAAACATTTATTGCATTGATAGAGAAGTGCAAATAGCAGCTACATATCCCCAGCTATCATCAGTAATAGAGCTGGCACCAATCCAGGAACAGGGACTGATACAAACACTGCCAAGAGTGCACAATTTCTTAGTATTAGATTGAATTGTAAAAAAAAACATTGGCATAAACAACTTTGAAAACTAATTAAATGTGTGAATAAAACCGTTTTCTCCCCAAAAGAGAATTTAAAGAATTCTGTAATAACATGGCATCAATAATATTTGGTATATTTTAATAACGGTGCTGTCCTCTTTTTACTTTTTTGGTGAAATATTAATAACTGCAATCTATAACTAGTAACGGCCGACGGATGATCAGTAAACATTTATCTGAAATCCTCTATATATAAACACAGTGACTACCTTTTGCTTTCAGGTGCAATTGGCAGATTGTGTGGTGTGAGAGTTTCAGGGTCCTGTGCTTTAGTGCCCATTAGGACCTGATGGGGACTTCATGCAAATGAATGAAATGTCATTCCAAGAAAAGAGTGAATGAATGTCTTATGTCACAGAGTCAGCTGGCAGGTAAGATAATGGGAGCATCTAGCACCAGCTGGCCAAAGCGTCTATGTACTCGAGGTCAATTGTCCTTTGTTGCTTGGTACCCATTCTCCTATAGAAATTGGTGACCCTCCGTTGACATAGAGGCATTGCCATTGCAGTTCAGTCCTTCTCCTTCCACTCTTTGTCATTATTATTTGTAATAGGGCGATTGCACATCAGTGTATAATCAGAACGTTACAAAAATAATAGAATTGAGGTATAGATTTATCTAGGCGGCAGAATTAATTTTCAGAAATGAAAATGGCATTCAATAGTTTTAGCTCATTGGCCCAGATTTTGTGGTCAGTGGCGATGGGATGGTGCTCGGCACTGACCTTGAAGAAAGCTGCCCACAAAGATTTAGCGGGCTCTGTGGCGTCAATTTCCCCTATAACGATGTAATTTCATTCTGGCATCATCTATAGGGGATCTCTGGCATCCGGGAACAGTGAAGTCATTAAGCAGGCTGAGCAGCCAATCAGTTTGAAGAATTCTCACAGACAGCAAACCATGAAGCAAAAAGCACTGATTATCAATTCACTTTTTAATAATTTTATCAAGAGCAAAATAAAGATTGGGGTATATTAAGGTAGAAGATGAAATATCATAAACAAATTTTAAAAATAATTTTTATTATTTTAAAAATGTATAGAATTTTTATCATGGAATAGAGGGAAGGGCATTCCATGGTTCCAAAATTAGTTTTCCATGGCCATAGAAGTTGTTTAGCAGTAATTATGACTTAGTACGCTGTTAAAAACTCAGTTACTCCTCTTCCAACAAGGCTTAACATTTTCAATGGTTTTTACAGCAAGAATAGTGCATAAAAAGTTGAAGTTCACGTCAAATCACTGATTCTGTGCTGATTGTATCTGTGAAGACTGCAAGAGCCCACCCTGTGGAGGTGCAGGGTATCACTGACGGCAACTTCCTGATTTCTGCGTTTAACTGCGCATGTGCAGATGCCAGAAGTTGCTGTCAGTAATGAGGGCGAGCGCTGACAGTTTCGCCATCATTACTACCACAAATTTCGGGCCATTGTTTCCTAAATGTAAAAAACAATCAAGTATGCACTGGGCATTCATATTGCATTAGTTTTAAATTAAAACTGCATCTGTAAATACTTTGTTTCTTTAGATTAGACTGTGGAAGACCCAAGCATCTGTATTGTTTCAGATCATAAGAATCTCTACGTATTAGAGTAAATTTGTCAAGCCCTTACATGAGATGTGATATCTTGCATGTTGCAGGAAACCACTTGGAAAATCTACCCTGTTATTTCATTGGAATTTGTCACTTGCCAGTACAGTGACAATTTTAAAATGCCTTTTCTGATCTTTCATATCGTTGTCTGTGTTTCTCTGTATTGGGGAAGGTGAGAAATGAACAAAACTGGCTAATACATACATGCCCACTTCAACTGGAGTTGTTTGCCCTCTGTTTATGTGGAATACTTAACAAGAATATGTCTACCCAGGTAATAGAAACACTTGATAGTGATCACCAGGCTATAAATTGCTTATACTTCTATCGATAGTCTTTTCGACTGTTGCATCAGTGGGTCTTGCCACCAAGAATATCGCCATTTGACTGTATCCTGAATGTATGTGAGTTCCTTGTCTAGCACTTGTTCCCTGTGAAACATGGCTTGACTGACAGAACTTCCATTGTAAAGAATGTTTCATAGTGGGTTATTAATTGTGAATAATATCTGTCTATCTTCCTTTGTACCAGGTAAGGGAAGAGAGAGTTACATCTGGAAGTAAGAGTATTTCCTTCTCACTCTATTGGCAAAGGCTAATAAAGGACTCCATGGGAATTCATTTCTCACATAAAAACTTTCCCTCAAGAAAGCACGATCCAAGTTACCAAGGTTACTGAAGTGAATTTCTGAAGTCTTCTTACTTTTATTGTTTCAGAAGAGAGGTTGTGAGTTACATGGATTATTGTAATCTAGCTAAATTTTCTTCTTTTTTATAAATCATACTTGTGTTAATTTAACTTCTTAATAGTCGTTCCATAGCTGCCAGTCCAAGACATATGGTCTGTCGATGGGGTATCTTCTGACCATCAGTGAGATCAGAAATGTACTATTTTTAATGCTTTGTTCATCAGTAAAAGGATTCATTGTTCACCCTGTGACCTGCTATCAGAGAATACTCACACAAAAGTTTGTGTTTCAGTTCATATGGAGGGAAGGTTTGCCTATGAAAACAGACTTTTGCGTTGGCACGAGGAAAAATCATCTGGAGTGAGCTTTAACCATAACACAGGCGTCAAGACATTTAAAAAATATAATTATTCCATCTTACATCCAGAATATTAAATAATTAATATGAGTTTGACACATCTGTATCGAAGCAAAGCACATGTCAACATCATTTTAAGGTTATGGTGACAAAAATATATATTATCATTGATTTACTGTAATTGCCTGTAACATGACTCCAGCATTCTGTCATTCTGTTTTACATTTTCAGACTTTGATTTTACATGTTGTTTCAACATTAAGATTTTCTTTCCATTTTGATAACATTCCCACATATATGCGATTATATTCTGTTATACAGTGTTTACAAAATTACAAATACACTGATCCACCGCAGCTGCAGAATGCTGCACTCTATCAGTTCAGCATCTCAAATATATACTCCTCAGTTATAAATGAATAAAATGCCATTCATGATTTTATTAAAATATAGTGATGTACAGTAAAATAAAATTTGCAGTTCAATCCAACTGAATTCAAATTTTAAAAATTATAATATTTAATCTTGCCTTGATAATCTAGCTCCCCAAATCACCTCTTCTATATTACATTAAAGGTGTGAAACATCATGCATTGTTTAATAGTAAATTTGTGACATTGACTGCTGGAGATTTGAACTTAGGCTGCTGGTATTCCCAACTTTGTTGTACTTTAAATTCTGCAAAGAAATACAATTATTTAACACAGAAAGGATGGAACAAGACAAGGCCATTCAGGCACTGAGCCAATTCTCTCTACAGCTAGAGCATGTGCATCACATGTATTTTTTTCTGATTGACAAGTGGATGGTATTCTGCTAACTGTCTATCTATCAACATTTCTTTAAACTTGGTTAACACAATGGCAGCCAATTTGAACAATGGCTGTAGCAAGAGGTCCAAGTCATGGTCGAGCCTCATTTCCAGGTCAACTGCATGCTGCTTGTACATTTCAAGATGTCTGCTTATTGGAGAAGGATGGAAGTGCAGGTCGGGGAAGGGGGCAGCGGGGAGGGAGGGGTGGAGGATGTGATCCTGGAGGAGGGCTGGGCATCATGAGGGGCGATATTTGAAAAGCATTAATGATCATCCTGACTGCTAAAAATTTACTTTGATATCTGAAACTTGCCTGTTGTTGAGTGGCCTGCAGCAGTGCCTTTAAGGACCATTGGTTAAGCAGCTTCATGTGTGGCATCAATGGACAGAGCGTGCCCCATTGGTACTGAAAATTGTAATGGCCCATTGATACTGAAAATTGTAATGGCCCATTGATACTGAAAATTGTAATGGCCCATTGGTACTGAAAATTGTAATGGCCCATTGGTACTGAAAATTGTAATGGGCCCATTGATACTGAAAATTGTAATGGCCCATTGATACTGAAAATTGTAATGGCCCATTGGTACTGAAAATTGTAATGGGCCCATTGATACTGAAAATTGTAATGGCCCATTGGTACTGAAAATTGTAATGGGCCCATTGGTACTGAAAATTGTAATGGCTCATTGGGACTGAAAATTGTAATGGGCCCATTGGTACTGAAAATTGTAATGGCCCATCGGTACTGAAAATTGTAACGGCCCATTGGTACTGAAAATTGTAATGGCCCATTGGTATTGAAAATTGTAATCGGCTCCAATTCGATCCTGACCCATTAAAGCAATGAAATAAGGGAAATTAGCAATTTATTTGCAGAAATAATAAAATATGACCATAAAAACCTGCCTTGCACTCAATGCAGTCTCTGATTCATTACTCAAGATGCAAATAGTCACTAGCATTACTTCTAAAACCCAAATAATCCCATGCCATGTGAAACAAAATCATATTTAATCAGAGGCACTAAAACCTTTAGGTTTCTGAGGACTGAAGAATGGTTCTGGGCCAACACCAGAAGTAGAACAAGATGTTTAGTTTAGTTCAAGAATAGCTTTACAGTTCTGCACCTTTCTCTCAGTCTCAATGCTTCAGAAATCAGTTTTACAGTTGTGTCAAAGTCAGTCAGGAAACTGAAGAAAAATAAACGGCGAGACTTAGCGGAATATAATAGTTTCTATAATTAACAGTAAGTGGTTACCTAGAAGATAGAACAGTCATCTGTCGGGTAATTCTGCTTCGGATATGAATACAATACATACGCTCTCATGAGTAAAAGGAAACTGGAATATTGTGTTTCTGCGAAGACCTTAGTTCAAAGAATTCTGTGCAACCTTGGTGTTGTTGCCAAGCAAATTGCATTATTCCTCTGAGTCACAGATGGCACAAAAGACAGCCACAGCCTGTGTATTGTCCACGATAAGAAGGCCGTGAGATACATCTGAATTGCAGACATTTCTTTTCAAATTGCTGTGATTCATATGAACTGAGTTGAGATATAATCAGAATTTTCAATTTGCCATTTTAAAGAATTTCCTGATTTAAAAACAATGATTCTAATAAAACTTAAATATTGCAGTAGTAAATGTATTAAAACAGATTTTCACGTTGCATTAAAAGAGAAGGGAGAAAAAAAATCACATTGTTCTGTTCTCCACTCAATATGCTAAAGAGAACATTCAAAGATTCAAATTCAAACTGTGTTTCATGCACAGAAAGTGATCCGCATTACTTAAAATATCACTTTGCTATGTCCCAGTGGAGCAGACTTTGTTTTAGCAAAACAGTGAATAACATTTGAAACTTTGGTGACCACTTCTGAATTTTTTTTAAACATTCTTACATAACGCTAAAGGGCCACTAAAATATTTAGCACCATTCAAGGCTTCTCTGAACCACCAATTCTGAGACCTTTTTCAGTAATTTTGCTACAATAGCTCTCCCAAAATGTACCAGAATGCCGCACGTGTTCATAACGGTTTGAAAACATTGGGGGCGATTTTTTGCCAAATACCTTAGGTGCTAAAGAGCCTGCGAGGTGACCAAGATGGGGTCTTAAGCTGCAACACCGGTTTAGCCTGCATTTAACGCAAGACACCATCTTGGTAAAGGAGTTGAAGCTAGTGCTAGGAGGCACAAACAGCTGATTGCCACTTAAAATGCCCGCCCGCTAATGTCCATTAAAGAGGCTGCATGGCATATTGGTGGCTAGCGCTTCAACTAAAGCCCTCTTTTAACAACCAGCTGTTTGGGAGTAAACACAGTGTTGATATCGATTTTCAAGCGCTACTTAAAGGGATACTCACTAGTTCATGGTCATTGCTGCTGGAGCTATGAAGAGGACCTGTGAAACACATCAGGAGACATTCTGGGACACTTTGGCAAGACTTCATCAAAACTTGAGTAACATTTATTCCGCATATTTTCTGACTACCTAAAAGGAGTGCTGTGCTACTCCACCTTATTGGACACCTTATAGGAGTCACCGGGAGAAAGGGAGTGCTTGGTCATGGTCATCTTGCTCGGGACCCCTTTCGTCTGGACAAAAAATGGGAAGAGGACTTGATGCTAGGCAGAGCAGCACCAGCTGTTGCAGAAGAGGAGGGACAGGAGGGTGAGGTGGTGTCCTTCCCCCCTGTGGGTACAGGACATCCCTCCTCCTCTTGAACTCCTCCACCAGGACCTCTAGTGCTGCATCCAAGAACCTGTGCACCCTCTCCTTCTATCCTGAGCCACCTTGCAACGTGCTGTTATGTGCCAGCCAGAGCACTCCATACCTTCAGTGGAAGTGGGTGCGAGGAGCTCACAGATATACTGCTCCACGAAAATTGCATCTAATCAGCACTTGAGTGCTAAACCTGCAGGTTTCTGGCTCCTCCGGGCAAGTTCAAATAATAGTAATCAGCAATTAGGACCAAAATTGTGTGTTAAATCCAGATTTTCAAACATGTGTGTCTTATCAGCACTGCACTCACTTAGCACCTGTTTACACCCTTTGGCCAAAATAACACCCATTGTGCTTTGGGGGATGTGGTTGTACTCCCAACTTTGTTGTAATTTAAAATCTGCCAAGAAATACAATTGTTCAATGTAGAAAGGATGAATGAGAAAATACCATTGGCCCATTGTGTCAATTCCTTTCACAGACACTAAAATCCACCCTTTCATGTACTCGAATCTGGGGAAATATTCTGCCAAACCTCTACTTCCCTCCCTCTCCGCCCGCCCCCACCCCCCTGCCCATTAAAAGCAAACCCAACCAAAACTGCAGACATTGCAGTTCTGAAGGAAGGTCCTTAAACGTTAACTCTCTTTCTCTCTTCACAGATGCTGTCTGCCCTGCTGAATATTTCCACCATTGTCTGTTCTTATTTCAGATTTCAGGCACTCGCAGCATTTTGCTTTTGCAGAAATTATAGACAACTTTCCACCCTGTTTTAAACAAAATATTGGCATCTCCAAGGAAACTTTTGTTCCATCAAACATTCGATCGTTCTTATAATCTCAATCCAGTTCCTAACCAGATATTCCTCCAGTTCTTTTTTTAAAGCTGAATATTTATAATTAATTGTTTTAACTAGAGTTTATTTCAAATATCAGCAACTAATAGTCTTGAGGTTTGCTAATCTTATATTCAGTGGTATTGGAAGAATTAAATTGCTGGATAATTGTGGTTGCAAATACTAATAGCAGTCAGCATGATGCCAGGACAAATAACATTTTTCTTTGAAACTTAGCTAGCACAACCTGGTACAGTGAGGTCACTGAATAGTGGGGTTAACCAGCTATTAAAACTTGACAGGTGTGATTGAGCGGAGCAAAAAAGTAAAAAAAGCTTTCCTTGGTTTGGCCTCGAAATGTTTTGATCTCACCTCTATTTCTCCCTCCACCCCCACAACCATAACACAAGGTAAGGCACAGGTTTCAAGTGCTACTGAGCCAGACAGTAAAAACATGCAATAGCATTTCTGTGGGGCCAGATTAAGGGTTAAGTTATAGTGAATGCAGTCAAGTTTGGCCTAAATCTGTCAAGACACTGTTTTGCGTCTGCTCACTCATTCTGGATAATCAGATTCTGAGATTTTTTACAAGTAACTTTGCACATTGAGTGCAGTTAACGATGAGAAGGGACTTGTAAAGATTTAGCAGCTTATTTTCTCCAGAGAACTTATTAAGCTGGAGGATGAGAACATTGATGAACAATGCAAGGTTGTACTTTTTGCTCTCAATGGCGGCCATCAGGTCCTTCCAGTTCCGATACGGTACAGGTAAGGTGCAGGGGTAAATTTGTCCATCAGAATTATTCATCCTGCCAACCTGGCTCCACTTCAAAGCCAGCTCCCAACAGTTAAAGGACAGTGGTTTAGCTCATTTCACTGTGAAGAGAATTCTGGTAGCCGTATACTAATAGAATTGAAATTTTGGTTCAAGTCAATTATTTTTTTACCCACATGTTGGCTCGTCCAGTATCTCAAAATATCTAACTTAACTGCATTTCCTATGACACGCACTACCTTTGTTAAAGTTATTAATTAAGTAATTTGCTCACTGTGTGACAAGGCTCTGTACGATCGTTTATTATTAATTCTATTATAGTAAAGGGTTATCTTAAGCAAGTGAGTCTGTAAGCCAAAAAATGCCTGAGGTGTCATTAAATATGAAGGAGTCAAAGCCTGAACAAGAGTGTTATTGTTGCATGCGCTGCTCTTCCCACACCTCCTTACATTAGTTCATTTAAACTGTTGCTGATAAATGAAAGCGATCATTGAAGTTAGTAAACAGAGCAGAAGAAAAATCTCTCTAATATATCAGCAAAATGACATCTGTGTTCCTCTTATCTCCACTATGTAACCATCCTTTGTACATTCTGTGACATTCCACTAAAAACTATTTATCACTTTCCTTAAGAAAAGGGAAAATTGTAATATTCCCTCCATAATAGAAGGCGCATTTCTTGCTATGATAAATCAAGGTATACAGTCCAGGTTAACTGCCAATATTTATCCCTCGACCAACATCACAACAACATATTAACTGGTCCTTATCATATTGTTGTTTGTGTGATCTTGTTGTGCGCAGATCAGCTGCCGTGTTTCCTACATTACAAGAATGACCACACTTCTAAAAGTAATTCATTGGCTGTAAAGCAATTTGGGACATACTGAAGTTGTGGAATATGCTACATAGAATTATAGAATGGTTACAACATGGAAGAAGGCTATTCAGCCTGTCAAGCCTGTGCCGGAGCACTTCAACTAGTCCCACTCCCCCGCCCTTTCCCCATAGCCCTGCAAATCCTTTTCTTTCAGGTACTTATCCAACTCCCTTTTGAAAGCTGTGACTGAGTCTGCCTCCACCACCATATAAATGCAAGTTTCCTTTTTCTGTTGGTCTGAGACCAAGTCCAGAGTACAGTGTTCTAAAGATATTATACTCCATGTTTGTTCGCTGCTTAGATTGATAATGGGTAGGGAGACCCAAGTTAAATTGTTGGCTCTGCATCACATGGTGGCCCAGGAAACTGCACTGGGAAGTATGTCTCAGCCATAGACCCATATATTTATAAATTGCACACCTATGGGTTTAAGGCTGGAGTTATCCTGTACTCAGTGAGACAGACTTCTGAAAGGGGCGGGGTGGTCTCTTGCCTCGCTGCTTTAGAGTGTCCAGTAATCTCTCAAGTTGTACTCTGATTTGCCTGCTGATGCGCACCCAATACCACTTTGCACTCTGGCACGAGTGGCTGTATAAATCTGCATTAACTCCATTGAGTACTTTCTGCAGGGCCGAAATTTATCTTCAAGTTAAGAACATTGTAATTATGGGGCAAAATGCAGGAGGGGCTAACTCATCACAGACGACTGAGGCAGAAATCTCCTGGTCTGTATGGTTCAGTTTTGCAGGCATTGCATTCACTCTATGATCATTTGGGCCAGTGTTGCTGTTTTGTCTTCAACGTCTCTCCACATAATCTCTTACACCTGGGGAACAAGTCCAAGTCATGGACTTCTACATGCTCAGTGCCTATTGTTTCCCAGTTGTAGGAGATTCTGTGGAGTAAAGCTTAAGACAAACAACAAAACTGGCCCCAATGATCATAGAGCTTCCTGCCTCAGTCGTCTGTGATGAGTTAGTCGCTCCCGCATTTTGTCACTGCTGATCTGACAGTAACAATTGTAATCCATGTTTTTCATTGTTGCATTTGCATGATAAATTAAGCAAAACTTGCAATTGGCCCTGAATTCGTGGCTCCTACGGGTCTGTACGAGGTGCGCATGCGCCCGTAGGCACCCCGCAATTACCGGGTTTAGGCACTCGAGGTGCATGTGCCTAAACCTGGAACTTGCGATCTGTCAAGAATTCTCTTACAGATCACACGCATCCGGAAGTAAAAGGCCTCCGTGGGTGGAGAGTTGGGCTATTTGCCCAACTCCTGCCCAGCGAATGCCCTTGAAATTCTTACGACTGATAAAAGCAGGCGCAAGGCGTGCTTTTATCAGCATAAGACTTTTAAAAGACAGAAAAATTCATTTCTTTCAATAATTTAAACATTTAAAAGCCTGTTAAATAAGGTAAGTTTATTTTTAGAATATGTAAATTTATTTTTCAAAAAATGTAATTTTTGTTTTAACTAATTAATTAAATTCCATTTTGATTCATTTTAAATGTGGTGTTTTTGAAAAATGTATTTTATGTGCTTGTGTGTTTTGGGGGTATTCCCATTCATACTTATTGTGTGTACCGTACATACGGAATCACCACAAGTATGAATGGGAATACCTCTACGTGGATTGGTTGGGATGCGTACGAAGTGCTAAAGTCCCTGGAATACATGGGTCTCTATGCAGGCCTTCACGTACCAGGCCCAGGACCACAAGTATCCGAATCTCCTGGACCACCAGGCAAATTCATAGAAATCTTTTTTGTCGGAGGCATCCGCCCGCGGGAAGCCTTCGACCGCAATTTCTGGGCCAATATGTTAAAGTATATGCCGGGCTTTCAATTCCCTGGAGGTTTGCTCTAAAAATGGAGAGTAACCCCTTCCATATTCCATAGTCCACTGAACTTTCCGTATCATTACATTTTAATAAATTAATTCTCAGGATATGGGCGTCACGCGCAGGGCCAGCATTTATTGCCCATCCCTCGATGCCTTTGAGAAGATGGGCATGCGTGTAATACAGACGCACCGATGTACTTACAGGTGCTGCAGGCAACACTGCAAATGTTTTACTCCATCAGTTTAAAGGGCAAAACAAATTTTTTGTATATCATTTGCGCCCCCCCCTACCCCACTAATTGCTGGTAGCAGAAGTGCAGAAATTTGGCTCAATGATCAAAGTTTTTTAACTCCAACCATCCGCATTTGATGCAGGCACTCAGCATTCTGGGGACCAGTGTCTGTGTGTTGGTTTCTGCAGACTAAAATGAGCACGGACTTGGCACCCCAAGTGCTGCACATGAGCTTTTAACCACAAAGACAGGGTCCAAATCCCCAATTTTCTATGAGACCATTAAAAGAAAAAATCTGTTTTCACCCCAGTAATAAATCATCTGCTGTTATTAGGAAAATTAAGTTTTAAATGCAGAGAAAAATAAATGAACGCTCAAAAATGGCAATGAGAAAGTAGTTCTCATAAAAGTTTAGGATGATGTTTATTTCTTTACAGATGAAAGAATACAATGCTCATGTTCAGTGTGAATTCTGAAATACTGGAGAACACACCAATGTGTCAAAAATCAATCCGATGACCGCAGACCCCACTTCCCTCCCAACTTGTATCTCCATTTAGGATTTCCTGTGCGGATATTGAGTACAGCCACAGCTTAAGTTAGAAGTATGTGTCCTGTTGCACTTGTGGCTGCTGCTTTCACATGCCATAGACTTTTATTCCAGGAAATTTCTCTGAGTTCAGTATTTTTTGGAGTTGCGTCACCCCTCTTGAAGCTGTTGGTCAGCTTTTATTGGTCCAGAATTTGCGGTCGGAGGCTTCCCGCAGGCGGATGTCTCCAACTGCAAAGATTTATACGAAAGTACCTGGTGGTCCCGGCGTTTCAGAGACTAGCGGTCCTGGGCCTTAACGCAAAGACCTTCATAGAGGCCCACGTATCCCAGGAGTGTATGGATTTCGTATGCATCACTGAGATCATGTAGGCCGGCCCAACCTATCAGAGTAGTGGGATCCCCATTCATACATATGTGAGGTCCGTATATTCGGGACCACCATAAGTATGAATGGGAATACCCCCAAAAACACAAACACTGAAAATAAAAAAAGTCACATATTTCAAATGAATAAAAATGGAATTAATTAATTATTTAAAACAAAAATAAAATTTTTGAAAAGTAAATTTACATATTTTAAAGAGTCTAAAAATGAACTTACCTTATTTAACTGGATTTTAAATGTTTAAAAAATGTTTTAATGTATTTTTCTGTACTTTAAAAGTCTTGCGCTGATAAAAGCAGGCCTTACGCCTGCTTTCATCAGTTGTAAGAATTTGAAGGACATTCACTGGGCAAATAGCTCAATTCTCTGCCCGCGGAGGCCCTTTAGTTTCAGATGTGGTAGAATTGACAGATCACAAGTTCCCAGTTTAGGCGCATGTGTTTCGCATACCTAAACCCAGAACTTGCGGGGACCCCCACGGCTGCGTGCGCACCTTGTACGTGCCCGTGGGGAGCGCAAATTCAGGCTCATTAATTTTCTACAGGCCTGTGTAGGCCGGCAATTTCCTCAGAGCTGCTCCCGCTCCGCCTCCGCTGAATGTGCAGCGAAAACTCCGGTTTGGGCGCCTAAATGAGATTTCCATCTGGTGAAGTTACAACGGCGGAGTGGGAGCCATTCTGAGGAAATTGCCATTCACAACCTCCTAAAGCTGGAAAACAATCTAGGCGCGGACTTGTCCATCATCATTGCCAATAACATTCTCTGACCAGATGGCAAGAGTTACTGGTCTGCTCAGGTGAGACGGAAAACGTTATTTGTCCCTAACTCAGTGTCAAAACTAAAGGTTCTCCAGTACAGTGGGTAGATATATGTGCCAGGGATCACAAATCATCAAGAGCAGGGCACCTAGCACTGTAAGCACTAGGCTGTAAAATAAGCCCAATTTCAGGAAGCACTTAATTTATTTATTACACAACTAACTGCTTTGATTGAAGTAAATACAGGCATCAACGCTCTCTATTGGCATACAATTACCTTTGACTTAACATGCATTGATCATGAATAAAAATCCTATGTAAACACTTCCTTCATACATTTTCCTGTTTATCATGCATTAACTAAATCTCTTGGTATTTCAGAGACCAAGTAACATTGATTGTATGCTTAACTCTTGCCAACTCCATGTTCTTTGCTAATCACTTCCTGACATTCCTACTGTATGGACATTGGTCATGTTCTCGCTGAGTATTCTGTTTGTAATCAGTTAGTCACCAAATGCCACCTGGCTTTAGTCACTTAGGTCAGTTACTGCTGACAAGTGTCTGTGCCAAAAGCTACTTGCTCAGGGGATAAGTAGTAGCCTGAGACAGATCAACACAGCTGTCAAGTTGCTGTCGTAATTGACTCCAAAGAAGTACATAAATCGCCCATAATGTTTACTCCCACAGATTGTATCAATGGATCAGAGGTGCAAAGTGATGCTTTCTCATGCAGTTGAGCAACCGGGGCAATTTCCAAGTCCAGTTGTCTAAGCCAAAAAATACACCTTCCAATGAAATATTTGACATTCTGGATTCTGCGGAGCAGAGAAATCCCACCCACAACACCCACATACAGTTTCTCTGGCCCCAAGTTTCCACACGCGGTAAAAAAGGCGCACCTCAGAGCTGGGCGCCTGTTTTTCGCGCCGAAAACGGCGCCGGAAAAAAAGTGTGGTATTCTCGAGCTCCTTGGAGCTCGATGTCTGCTTGGCGCGGCGCACAGGGGGGCGGAGCCTACCACTCGCGCCGATTTTGTAAGTAGGAGGGGGCGGGTACAATTGAAATGAGGCTTCTTGGTGCCGGCAACCCTGCGCGTGCGCGTTGGAGCGTTCGCGCTCGCGCAGTCTGAAGTAAACATTGGCACTTGGCCATTTTTAAAAGTGCTGCAGAAAAAGTGAAGATTTGTTTCTTGGACCCCTGCAAAGGCTTGTATTTTAATTTTCTTGATATTTCTGTGTGTGAAGGAGTGCTTTTAGCAGCACTGCTGAATAAATCACCTGCTGAAATCAGTGAGTTCAGCTTTTCACTGCTAAACTTGCAGAACCTGTGCCTGCAAATTAAGGACTGTGTGTTTGGAGAAATAAGAGTGCCAATTCAACTTTGCAATGGATCAACGTCCACCAAGAACAAAGAATTTCCTGCATGAGGAAGTGGAGATATTAGTCAACGTAATTGAGCAGAGGTGGCAGGAGCTCGATACCAGCAACAGAGGTCGCATAAAAGTGCCACCAAAAGAAATGAAGAAACGGTGGAACCAAGTTGCAGAAGATTACTGCGCCGTGGTGCATACCATGAGATCTGGAAACCAGTGTAAAAAGAAATGGCACCACCTTGGTCAAGTAGTTAGTGTAAGTAATATTTCCCATTTTTAATTTAATTTAATGTAACCTGGCTATCTGTATGTCCCACCTTGCAGACTGACACACTCTGTAAAAAGTTATATTTTACTCTTTGCAGAAAAAATTGGCCCACAACAAAAGGGAGGCAACTTGGACAGGAGGAGGCGTGCCCAATCTGCATCCACTGACACCCTTGGAACAGAGGGTAGCTCCTATGATGAGTCGGACATGGAGTAAAGCAATCGGTACAGCACAAGCTGGGCCCGCACGCGAGGAAGAGGGTAAGTCCTGAAAATGCATCGTGGCCCTTTAAATCAACCTGCTGCCTGGCCTGCTATGTGAGAGAGTACTCATGCCACCCACCTGGCCCCCTCCCTTGCTGTTAAGCATTTGACTGTTCTGATGTATTTTGCAGAACATGATGCTGCTGATGATGATGATGATGATGACGATGCTGCTGCTGCCAACCCTGAGGATCCTGAGGGTACAGAACAAGAACCAGTACAACCAGCTGCGGACGATCCAGACTGGATGATGGCAGCGATGACTGAAATGTCTGCAGGGGAGAGCTTCCAATTTAATATTTATGAGCCCCCATCAAGGGGCATCAGAGTTTCAACCCCTAGCATAGGTCTTGGTTCCACCTTCCATGGTTTCGCTTCCGATGTTGCGGGTTCCAGTGGTGCTGCTGGTATAATGCAGCATTCTACAGTCACTGCACTACCGTCCCAGCCTGCACCTCCCTCTCGCACAGGTTCTGGTTCCATCTACTATGGTTTTGATTCCGACGCTTCAGGTCCCAGTGTTGCTGCTGATATCATGGAGCAGTTTACACCCATTCAACCAACATCCCAGCCCACAGCTAGCACTCGAGTGCTGACATCTGCAACACCGAGCGTCCTACCGTTCCAGCCCGAGCCTCTCCCTCTAGTTCTGCCGTCTGCAACACAGAGCATCCCACCATTCCAGCCCGAGCCTCTCCCTCCAGTTCAGCCGTCTGGAACACAGAGCGTCCCACAGTCTCAGCCTGCGCCTCCCTGTGTAGTGGTGCCGCTTGCAACACCGAGCGTCCCACCGTCCGTGCCCGTGCCTCCCAGTGTAGTGGTGCCACGAGGCAGACCCAGGCAGAGGAGAAGGAGATTGGAGACACGCTCTCCTGAGATGCAGCATGCAACAGATGCGGCTCAGGTTGTGGCATTGGGTATGGAGACCAATGAGCTTACCCGATCACTCATCGGTGGCGTCAATGCAGTAGGTGAAGAGTTGACGGTCCTGACGGGAGAAATAGCAGTAATGACACGGGAACTTAGGGAGGGAATGTCCGAGGGAGTGCAATCGACGGCACAGGCCGTCAGGGAGGGCATGCAAGTGTCGGCACAGGCCGTCAGGGAGAGCCTGGTTGAGGTAGCTGCTGCAATAAGGGCACACAGCCCAGCCAATCAAATGACACCCCCATGAGGAAGTGAACATTCACTGAGATATGGATGAGACATGGTTGCAGCCTTTCTTTGCTGCTTTTGTTCTTGTTCTTGATGTAGCTGTAGTAGCGTTTTTCAAATTGAAATTGTTTTGTAAGTTTTGTAACTTTACAACTTATAAGGTATCTTATGGTTTTTAAGTGATCTTATAGTGTAAATGCTCTCACATTTTTTTGTATCTTATTTAATTTTGCACCTAAAAAGTGATCCTGAAGTTTAAGTGTTCTTCAGAGTGTAAGATTTTTCACAATGAAACTGTTTTGTAAGTTTTGTAACTTTACAACATATAAGTGATCTCAGGGTTTTCAAGTGATCTTATAGTGTAAACGCTCACATTCTGTAAATTATTTAATTTTGCATCTAAAAAGTGATCTTGAAGTGTAAAATTTTTCACATAGAAAGTGTTTTGTAACTTTTGTAACTTTACAAGTTTATAAGTGATCTTGAAGTTTTTAAGTGATCTTCAAGAGTCATATTAAAAAGTATAGTTTGATACAACAAATATTTTATTAGAGTGACGTTAACTTGTCAATAAAATATTTTTTCATTAAAACTGTTTCATGTTCCATTAACACAACACAACGTAGGAACAACTGCAAAGGATAAACATGTCCATACGCAAAAGTGGTCGCAGAGCCCTCAGGCATCAGTAGTTGAAGCGTTCACGGATGAGCTGCTGGCGCAAGGCTCGAGCAATCGTTAAAGGGGCACGATGGACGGCCCTCCTCCGACCTCGTGCTCCGGCATCAGCCACTTGCATGCTTTCCTGATTGTCGTTATCATCCACATCCTGGTCTTCCGTAATACTATCATCATGCACTGGACCCTCACGTCGGTCTTCGAGTTCCACTACCAGCTCCTGCTGCCTCATGATGGCTAAGTTATGAAGCATGCAGCACACAACAGTGAAGTGACCAACAATCTGAGGAGAATATAGCAACTGTCCTCCGGAATGGTCCAGGCATCAGAATCGCTGTTTCAATATGCCAATGGTCCTCTCAATGATGCTGCGCGTCGCAATGTGCGCCATGTTGTATTGACGGTCAGCTTCTGTCCGTGTCACGCGTAGGGGCGTCATGAGCCAGGTGGTCAGGCCGTACCCTTTGTCTCCCAGTAGCCAGCTCTGCCCTTCTGGCTGCTGCTCAAACATGTCAGATAGAATGCTGTCGCGTAGGATGAACGCATCGTGGGTGCTGCCAGGGTATCTCGCATCGACTGACATGATGCGCTGCTTGTCATCACACACGAGCTGCACATTGATAGAGTGGAAACCTTTCCTATTTCGGTACTGCTCAGATTCCTCCACGGGTGCTCGCAAGGCTATGTGGGTACAATCAATGCAGCCCTATACCTTTGGGAAGCCAGCAATCCTGAAGAAGCCCACAGCCCTCTCATGGATCGCTTGTGCGGTCATTGGGAAATTGATGAAGTCATTCCTTCGCGCATAAAGTGCAGCCGTGACCTGGTAAACGCAGGCATGTATTGCACGTTGAGAGATGGCGCACACATCTCCAGTTGTAGCCTGAAACGATCCCGAGGCATAGAAAGAAAGTGCAGCTGTTACCTTCACTTCAACAGACAAGGCAGTTATCCTTCTGCTTCTGGGCTGCAAATTTGCTCTCACCATATCACAGATCTCAGTGACAACTTCTCTGCGAAAACGCAGCCTTTTCACACAATCAGCCTCGCTCATGTCCAGGTACGAGCGCCTGGTTCGATATTGTCGACGTGGGTAAGGTCTCCTGCCCATCAACCTACAGGCTACGACGTTCCTGGTGTGGTGAGCTCTAATCAATTCTCTCCTATGCAGTGAATTGATGGCGAACCATTGCATAATATGATAATATGTGGTGTTGACAATGCAGCACCCATTCTGCAAATTTAAATATAAAACTGTCTATGTGGCTGCCTCTCCCTGTCCAAATGGCCTCAGTCCCCCTCACAGCTCGAAGGCTGCTGCTGTATCTTTGGCTGCCGGCCAGCTACTGATGCGGCCCCTAAAGCGTGGCCGAATGGCCTCAAGCACCTTAAAGAGCTGCGTGTGTCCTGCGTTGATTCTTCGGCTGCCAGCCAGCCACTGATGCCGCTGCAATCCCATGGCCGAATGGCCTCAAGTCCGTCCGGGTGCTGCATCTTCGCGGGGAATGAAGGCCTGCCTCAAGCACCGCAGCTCAGCTCGAAGGCTGCTTGCTGCCTGCCGTGCCGTCGAGACACTGACGCCACACCCCTGCCTCAAGCACCGCAGCTCAGCTCGAAGGCTGCTTGCTGCCTGCCGTCGAGACACTGACGCCACACCGCTGCCTGAAAGGCCTGCCTGAAGCACTTTCACACAGGTAGGAACATGGTTTATTTAATCTTTTCTTTGCTTGTAAATTTTTATTCAGGTTGGATTTATTTGTATAATATTTGTATAAGTATAACTAAGGATTGATTGTGGAATTTAATGACTTCCCTTCCCCCCCTCCCCCCCCCCCCACCTCGTTCCCTACGCCTAATTTGTAACCTGCGCCTGATTTTTTAAAATGTAGACAAGGTTTTTTCAAGCGTACAAAAATCTTCACTTACTCCATTCTAAATTAGTTTGGAGTACGTTTTCACTGTGGAAATTTTGAAATCACGCCCCCTTTTGAAAAAAAATTCTGTTCCAAAGTGAAACTGTTCTACCTGACTAGAACTGCAGAAAACTAAATGTGGAGAATTCCGATTTCTAAGATACTCTGTTCTACACCAGTTGCTCCTAAAAATCAGGAGCAAATCATGTGGAAACTTGGGGCCTCTGTATCTACCCTATGTTAAAATGATTTGCTATGTCCTCTGATGGGGAATTAAGAAAGAGGGGGCATCATCTTAAAATTAGAGCTAGGCCATTTAGGAGGGATATCAGGAAATAACTTTTTTCCACTAAGGGCAGAAGGAATCTGGAATTCTCTCCCCCAAAAGGCTGCTGATGTAGGACAATTGGAGCTTTCGAGACTGAGATTAATAGATTTTTGTTAGTTAAGGGTATCAAGGGATATGGTGCTGAAATGGGTAAGTGAAGTTAAGGTACAGATCAGCCATGATGTCATTGAATGGCGCAACAGGCTTGAGGGGCTGAATTCCTGTTCCTATTCCTGTTCCGACATTCCTAGAACTGGACACTACTTTCTCAGGTTCACATGAAAATACAACAGCACTCTTAAAAGTCAAACTATTAACAGTGGCACTGGACAGGAATGCTGTGGTGTTTTAACAGAGGCTGTGAATTCATTAAACTCTACTAATTGAAATAATTAGAATTTTGTACATTGGTGACGGGCAATGAATCCTGCATTAATACACCTGACAAGAGTGCGCACAGTTATTAATGGTAATAGGCAACTTTGAAAAAAAGTACTCTCACTCTCTTTTTCCTTTTACAGATCTTAATTTTTTTCTAATCTGCCTTATCTGGGCAAGTTGGGAAAACAGGATGGTTCAGGCTATGGTCCTCTCATAATGTTGCTGATGTTCAATGCTGGTTGACCTAGCAGGGGCTGCACATTAGGAAAAAGACAATCTGTGCTCCTTTCTTTTGACCAGTTTTTTCTTTGAAACAAAGAAACATAGAAAATAGGTGCAGGAGCAGGCCATTCGGCCCTTCGAGCCTGCACCACCATTCAATATGATCATGCAACTTCAGTACCCCATTCCTGCTTTCTCTCTATATCCCTTGATCCCTTTAGCCATAAGGGCCACATCTAACTCCCTTTTGAATATATCTAACGAACTGGCCTCAACAATTTTCTGTGGTAGAGAATTCCACAGGTTCACAAATGGAGCAAAAATACACCTTGCAATTTCAGTTTGCTAGCTTCAGTTTGTCTAACTGACCCAATCTTACATTGAGAATTCAAAATATCATATATTTAAAGCATAAAATGTGAAAGAATGTTGTTTAAATAAATTCTTTGCTGATTAAACAAAACTCGAGTAGAAGAATAGCAAAGGTAAGTCGAGATTATAAACCAAAGATGGGGTTTTTGTGTGATTTGGCCAATTTGGTACTGTTTGGGTGTGCTAAAGTTTAAAAACCGTGAGTTCTTTATTAGCAACAAATTACAGTTAACTTTAAATTCTAATTTCAAATACATTTTTAGCTGTTGCCTGAATGTGTTCCTTTCTTTCTTGAAGACCCATTAACTTCATAAGTAAAACTTAAGGCGCTCAAAGTTAGTGATTAATAATAAACTATAGGGGGCCAAAATTGCCCCCGCCTGAATCAGGCCGCATGCACTCCGTTTCAAAGGTTTTTACCGTAGCTGTGCCTGAGGTCGCCTCTTAAGCGAAATTCCGTTCTTTGTTTTTTTGTATTCGGATCCGGAAGTCGCTCTTAATGGGGGCAGTGACATCACTCGAGGGGTGGATATGCAGTGGTGGCAACACCTGAGGGGCGGAAGTTGGGGGCGGTGTGGAGTGACTGCCTCGATGACGTCATCATGGCACCGTGTCATCACAGTTTCCCCTTTCACTTAAAGAGGAGAGCCTCCGCGATTTAAAAACTTTGCTCCACTGGGCCACCAGGTAGGTTTTCGGCTGGGCCAGCGGCCTGGCACCCAAGAGGGGGTGCCAGGCTGCCTGTTGGCGGCCCAACTGTCGGGCTGACATGGCAGTCAACCGACAAAACAAAACATGGCGGCAGTGACAGTGCATCCTCCCCTTTACGGAAAGCCACACCACTGTTGCAGAAGGCCTCAGCCCCACTGCACCACCGGGATAAAGCAGCTTTTGGCACCGCCGGACGGGCTGAAGATTTTCAAAGCGAAACTTCGCCGTCCCAAGTGGGGGGTGGGTGGGTATATCGGCGGTACGCACGGTGATGAAGCACATGCCGTGGATCGGCAGCAACGAAGCAGTAGTGGGGGTGATTGGGGCACCGCCGGGAAACCTCGGAAGGGCAATTGGGCTATCAGTGGCCATTCCACAAAAAGGAGAGGGGCAATTTCGGCCCCTAGAGATTTATTTCTAAAGTTTTTAAGGATTCATTTACTATCTAATAATGCAAATTTTTCAATGAATCAGCTGTATTGACCTTACTACTCAATAGTTAATGATAAGATAGTTTCCTAGGATGATAAATTGTGCTGGAATTATTACTGAATGTAGAGAATCACAGTAAAATGTTCTCCTCCAGCCACTTAATAAAACATTTCTCAGGATGTAACCGATGCTGTCAAGGCTGCTTTTATTGCCTGAGAAAGTGGTAATGGGCCTCTTCCTTGAACCGCTGCAGTTTTGGTTTTATTTGTTCAGGGGATGTGGCTGTTACTGGCAATGCCAGCATTTATTGCCCATCCCCAAGTCCTCCTGCAATATATGCCTGAGTTAGGATAGTTTGTGAGTTGGAGGGAATCTTGAAGGTGATGGTGTTCCTACAACACAGCGGCTCTGTTCCTTCTCAGTGGTCATAGTAGCAGAAGAGAGAGATATTTATTTAATTAACTTTGGTGAGTTGCTGCAGAGCATTCTGTAAATTAATGCAATAGCAAGGAAGGACATTAGCTTGGATGATGTGGAATTGGTATGGGTGGAGCTACGGAATACCAAAGGGCAGAAACTGCTAGTGAGAGTTGTGTACAGACCACCAAACAGTAGCATTGAGGTTGGGGACAGCATCAAACAAGATATTAGGGATGCATGCAATAAAGGTACAGCAGTTATCATGGGCGACTTTAATCTACATATTGATTGGGCTAACCAAACTGGTAGCAATGCGGTGGAGGATTTCCTGGAATATATTAGGGATGGTTTTCTAGAACCAACTAGAGGGCTGGCCATTCTAGACTGGGTGATGTGTAATGAGAAAGGACTAATTAGCAATCTTGTTGTGCAAGGAACCTTGGGGAAGAGTGACCATAATATGGTAGAATTCCTTATTAAGATGGAGAGTGACACAGTTAATTCAGAGACTAGGGTCCTGAACTTAAGGAAAGGTAACTTCGATGGTATGAGACGTGAATTGGCTAGAATAGACTGGCAAGTGATACTTAAAGGGTTGACGGTGGATAGGCAATGGCAAACATTTAAAGATCACATGGATGAACTTTAACAATTGTACATCCCTGTCTGGAGTAAAAATAAAACGGGGAAGGTGGCTCAACCGTGGCTAACAAGGGTAATTAAGGATAGTGTTAAATCCAAGGAAGAGGCATATAAATTGGCCAGAAAAAGCAGCAAACCTGAGGACTGGGAGAATTTTATAATACAGCAGAGGAGGACAAAGGGTTTAATTAGGAGGGGGAAAATAGAGTATGAGAGGAAGCTTGTTGGAAACATAAAAACTGACTGCAAAAGCTCTATAGATATGTGAAGAGAAAAAGATTAGTGAAAACAAACGTAGGTCCCTTGCAGTCAGATTCAGGTGAATTTATAATGGGAAACAAAGAAATGGCGGACCAGTTAAACAAATACTTTGGTTCTGTCTTCACGAAGGAAGACACAAATAACCTTCCGGAAACACTAGGGGACCGAGGGTCTAGTGAGAAGGAGGAACTGAAGGAAATCCTTATTAGGCAGGAAATTATATTAGGGAAATTGATGGGATTGAAGGCTGATAAATCCCCGGGGTCTGATAGTCTGCATCCCAGAGTACTTAAGGAAGTAGCCCTGGAAATAGTCAATGCATTGGTGATCATTTTCCAACAGTCTATCGACTCTGGATCGGTTCCTATGGACTGGAGGGTAGCTAATGTAACACCACTTTTTAAGAAAGGAGGGAAGAGAGAAAACGGGTAATTATAGACCGGTTATCCTGACATCAGTAGCGGGGAAAATGTTGGAATCAATTATTAAAGATGAAATAGCAGCACATTTGGAAAGCAGTGACGGGATCGGTCCAAGACAGCATGGATTTATGAAAGGGAAATTCTGCTTGACAAATTTTCTAGAATTTTTTGAGGATGTAACTGGTAGAGTGGACAAAGGAGAACCAGTGGATGTGGTGTACTTGGACTTTCAATAGGCTTTTGACAAGGTCCCACACAAGAGATTGGTGTGCAAAATCAAAGCACATGGTATTGGGGGAAATGTACTGACGTGGATAGAGAACTGGTTGGCAGACAGGAAGCAGAGAGTCGGGATAAACGGGTCTTTTTTGGAATGGCAGGCAGTGACTAGTGGGGTGCCGCATTAATGAAAGAATTGAGTGTAATATCTCCAAGGTTGCAGATAAAACTAAGCTGGGTGGCATTGTGAGCTGTGAGGAGGATGCTAAAAGGCTGCAGGGGGACTTGGACAGGTTAGGTGAGTGGGCAAACGCATGGCAGATACAGTATAATGTGGATAAATGTGAGGTTATCACTTTGGTGGCAAAAACATGAAGGCAGAATATTATCTGAATGGCGGCAGATTAGGAAAAGGGGAGGTGCAACTAGACCTGGGTGTCATGGTACATTGTCATGGTACATCAGTCATTGAAGGTTGGCATGCAGGTACAGCAGGCATTGAAGGCGGCAAATGGTATGTTGGCCTTCATAGTTAGGGGATTCGAGTATAGGAGCAGGGAGGTCTTACTGCAGTTGTACAGTGCCTTGGTGAGGCCTCACCTGGAATATTGTGTTCAGTTATGGTCTCCTAATCTGAGGAAGGATGTTCTTGCTATTGAGGGAGTGCAGCGAAGGTTCACCAGACTGATTCCCGGGATGGCAGGACTGACATATGAGGAGAGACTGGATCGACCGGGCCTGTATTCACTGGAGTTTAGAAGGATGAGAGGGGATCTCATAGAAACACATAAAATTCTGACGGGACTGGACAGGTTAGATGCAGGAAGAATGTTCCCGATGTTGGGGAAGTTCAGATTCAGGGGACATAGTCTTAGGATAAGGGGTAAGCCATTTAGGACTGAGATGAAGAGAAACTTCTTCACTCAGAGAGTTGTTAACCTGTGAAATTCCCTACCGCAGAGAGTTGTTGATGCCAGTTCATTGGATATATTCAAGAGGGAATTAGATGTGGCCCTTCCGGCTAAAGAGATCAAGGGGTATGGAGAGAAAGCAGGAAAGGGGTACTGAGGTGAATGATCAGCTGTGATCTTATTGAATGGTGGTGCAGGCTAGAAGGGCCGAATAGCCTACTCCTGCACCTATTTTCTATGTTTCTATGTTTGTACATATTGCAGCTACTGTGCGAGATGAAGAGAGTGGATATTGAGCCCACTAGCAGTGGCATCGTTCAAATGACCTGTCTGTATAAGATGGCGTTGAGTTTCTGGAGTGTTGTTATGGCCTCACACCTTCCAATTAAGTGGTGAGTATTCCCTCACCTTCCTGACTTGAGCCTTGTAGATTGTGGATAGGCTTTGAGGAGTTAGGAGGTGAGCCACTCATTGCAGGGTAACCAGCCTCTGCCCGGATCTTGCAGTTGGAGTTAATATGGCTGGTCCAGTTAAGCTTGTTGATGCTGGAGCGAATATTACCTGCCCAAACCTAGATGTTACCCAAATCCTGCTGGCATGACTGTTTCATTATCAGAGGAATTATGAATGGAGCTAAACACTGTGGAGTTCTTAAACAGCCCCACTCTTGACCTTATGATGGTGAGACCGTCATTGATATAATAGCTAAGATGTTTGAGCTGAGAATGCTTTCCTGAGGAACTCCTGCAGTGACATCCTAGCTTCTGATAACCACAGCCATCTTCCTTTATGTCAGGTATGACTCCAGCCATTGACCCAGCATTCACTTTGACCCCCATTGACCTCAGTTTTGCTAAGGATCCTTGGTGACAATGCTGCCTTGATATCGAAGGTAGCGGTTCTCACATTTCCTCTCAACTAGGACAACACAATAATGCACGACTCAAATTCAATTTGGTTATTAATTGGTTCTAGTACTCAAAGGATTGTAGAGCCACCGTTGTGATAAAGTTATCTCAGAATGCTATGTGTGGTTGTCACTTTTGTTGTAGTCAGCAGTCGGGATTCACTTCTTTGAAGTGGGATTCCGGTGGAGCAAGACTTCCAGCCGCTCTTTCAAATCCGCCCCCTTTCCCTGGGTTGAGGTTCATTTGTGAAGCGCACTCCCGGCTGAATTACTCCCATCTAGAAGGAAGCCCCAAGTGTGAAAGGGATTATCCTGCTGGTGCTGCAGTGGGGCAGCAGCGGCTGAAGCATCAGGAGACCTGGTGAGGGGCTTCAAAGCTCCCCGAAGATCGAAGTTGATGGCCCCGGTCTCGGCTGAGACTTTCAGCGGGACATCAGTAGATAAGTGGGGAGCAGAATGGGGGGGGGGGGGGCGGTGAATGGGGGCAGTGGTGACATGGAGAGGGGGAGTGAGTCACTGCTGGGCCGTCTCCCTCCATTGGGGCACCTCAGGGCCATTGCTGTTACTTTCAGGGACCTTCTGCTACCTTCATCATGGCAGTTGCAGGAAGTAGCCCTAACACAGGCAGACGGGCAGGAAATCCACATGGATCCTGATGCACTGAAAGCCTGAGGCCTACCTCACCTGAATGTGACAAAACTGCAACTCACTTCACTTTTAGTTAGCTACTGTTTACACAATGGGGGAAGATTCCCTCTGCGGGCTACGTGTTAACAAAATCATAAAGCTACTTATGGAGAACGGTTTTATGATTTGGTTGCACCCATAATGCACAAACCTAAATCTTCCCCCTAAGTTTTACTACAACTTGAATTAGAGATTAATTTGACAAATCAAACAGGACATTCTAAAAAGGGAGGGAGAACAGCCAGTTGTCGTGGTGCACATTGGTACCAACGACATAGGTAAAAAAAGGGATGAGGTTCTACGAGACGAATTCAAGGAGCTAGGAGCTAAATTAAAAAGTAGGACCTCAAAAGTAGTAATCTCGGGATTGCTACCAGTGCCACGTGCTAGTCAGAGTAGGAATCACAGGATAACACAGATGAATATGTGGCTTGAGCAGTGGTGTAGCAGGGAGGGATTCAAATTCATGGGGCATTGGACCAGGTTCTGGGGGAGGTGGGACCAGTACAAACTGGACGGTCTGCACTTGGGCAGGACCGGAATCAATGTCCTAGGGGGAGTGTTTGCTAGTGCTGTTGGTGAGGAGTTAAACTAATATGGCAGAGGGATGGGAACCAATACAGGGAGACAGAGGGAAACAAAAAGGAGACAAAAACTAAAGACAGAAAAGAGATGAGTAAAAGTGGAGGGCAGAGAAACCAAAGGCAAGAAACAAAAAGGGCCACTGAATATAAAAAGGCTACAGGAGGGGTCAAAACTAAAAATCATGGTTTAAAAACTCGGATGAAAACACTCTACCTAAATGCACGCAGCATTCGAAATAAAGTAAATGAGTTGACGGCACAAATCATTACAAATGGGTATGATTTGGTGGCCATTACAGAAACATGGTTGCAAGGTGGCCAAGACTGGGAATTAAACATACAGGGGTATCTGACGATTCAGAAAGATAGGCAAGGGAAAGGAGGTGGGGTAGCTCTGTTAATAAAAGATGATATCAGGGCAGTTGTGAGGGATGATATTGGCTCCAATGAACAAAATGTTGAATCATTGTGGGTGGAGATTAGAGATAGTAAGGGGAAAAAGTCACTGGTCGGCGTAGTTTATAGGCCCCGAAATAATAACTTCCCGGTGGGGCGGGCAATAATCAAGGGAATAATGGAGGCATGTGAAAAAGGAACGGCAGTAGTCATGGGGGATTTTAACCTACATATCGATTGGTCAAATCAAATCGCACGGGGTAGCCTGGAGGAGGAATTCATTGAATGCATACGGGATTGTTTCTTAGAACAGTATGTAACAGAACCTACAAGGGAGCAAGCCATCTTAGATCTGGTCCTGTGTAATGAGACAGGAAAAATAAACGATCTCCTCGTAAAAGATCCTCTCGGAATGAGTGATCACAATATGGTTGAATTTGTAAAACAGATTGAGGATGAGGAAGTTGTGTCAGAAACGAGCGTACTATGCTTAAACAAAGGGGACTACAGTGGGATGAGGGCAGAGTTGGCTAAAGTAGACTGGGAACAAGGACTAAACGGTGGCACAATTGGGGAACAGTGGAGGACTTTTAAGGAGCTCTTTCATAGTGCGCAACAAAAATATATTCCAGTGAAAAAGAAGGGCGGCAAGAGAAGGGATAACCAGCCGTGGATAACCAAGGAAATAAAGGAAAGTATCAAATCAAAGACAAATGTGTATAAGGTGGCCAAGGTTAGTGGGAAACTAGAGAATTGGGAAAATTTTAAGCAACAGCAAAGAATGACTAAAAAAGCAATAAAGAAAGGGAAGACAGATTACGAAGGTAAACTTGCGCAAAACATAAAAACAGATAGTAAAAGCTTTTACAGATATATAAATCGGAAAAGAGTGACTAAAGTAAATGTTGGTCCCTTAGAAGATGAAAAGGGAGATTTAATAATGGGAAATGTGGAAATGGCTGAGACCTTAAACAATTATTTTGCTTCCGTCTTCACAGTGGAAGACACAAAAACCATGCCAAAATTTGCAGGCCACAGGAATGTGGGAAGGGAGGACCTTCAGACAATCACTATCACTAGGGGGGTAGTGCTGGACAGACTAATGGGACTGAAGGTAGAAAAGTCCCCTGGTCCTGATGAAATGCATCCCAGGGTATTAAAAGAGATGGGGGAAGTTATAGCAGATGCATTCGTTATAATCTACCAAAATTCTCTGGACTCTGGGGAGGTACCAGTGGATTGGAAAACAGCTAATGTAACGCCTCTGTTTAAAAAAGGGGGCAGGCAAAAGGCAGGTAACTATAGGCCGGTTAGTTTAACATCTGTAGTGGGGAAAATGCTTGAAACTATCATTAAGGAAGAAATAGCGGGACATCTAGATAGGAATAGTGCAATCAAGCAGACGCAACATGGATTCATGAAAGGGAAATCATGTTTAACTAACTTACTGGAATTCTTTGAGAATATAACGAACATGGTGGATAGAGGTGTACCGATGGATGTGGTGTATTTAGATTTCCAAAAGGCATTCGATAAGGTGCCACACAAAAGGTTACTGCAGAAGATAAAGGTACGCGGAGTCAGAGGAAATGTATTAGCATGGATAGAGAATTGGCTGGCGAACAGAAGGCAGAGAGTCGGGATAAATGGGTCCTTTTCGGGTTGGAAATCAGTGGTTAGTGGTGTGCCACAAGGATCAGTGCTGGGACCACAACTGTTTACAATATACATAGATGACCTAGAAGAGGGGACAGAGTGTAGTGCAACAAAATTTGCAGATGACACTAAGATTAGTGGGAAAGCGGGTTGTGTAGAGGACTCAGAGAGGCCGCAAGGAGATTTGGATAGGTTAAGCGAATGGGCTAAGGTTTGGCAGATGGAATACAATGTCGGAAAGTGTGAGGTCAGCCAGCTTGGGAAAAAAAACAGTAAAAGGGAATATTATTTGAATGGGGAGAAATTACAACATGCTGCGGTGCAGAGGGACCTGGGCATGAATCCCAAAAGGTTGGTTTGCAGGTGCAACAGGTAATCAGAAAGGCAAATGGAATGTTGGCCTTCATTGCGAGAGGGATGGAGTACAAAAGCAGGGAGGTCTTGCTGCAACTGTATAAGGTATTGGTAAGGCCGCACCTGGAGTACTGCGTGCAGTTTTGATCACCTTACTTAAGAAAGGATATACTAGCTTTGGAAGGGGTACAGAGACGATTCACTAGGCTGATTCCAGAAATGAGGGGGTTACCTTATGATGATAGATTGAGTAGACTGGGTCTTTACTCCTTAGAGTTCAGAAGGATGAGGGGTGATCTTATAGAAACATTTAAAATCATGAAAGGGATAGACAAGATAGAGGCAGAGAGGTTGTTTCCATTGGTAGGAGAGACTAGAACTAGGGGGCACAGCCTCAAAATACGGAGGAGCCAATTTAAAACCGAGTTGAGAAAGAATTTCTTCTCCCAGAGGGTTGTGAATCTGTGGAATTCTCTGCCCAAGGAAGCAGTTGAGGCTGGCTCATTGAATGTTTTCAAGTCAAAGATAGATAGATTTTTAACCAATAAGGGAATTAAGGGTTACGGGGAGAGGGCGGGTAAGTGGAGCTGAGTCCACGACCAGATCAGCCATGATCTTATTGAATGGCGGAGCAGGCTCAAGGGGCTAGATGGTCTACTCCTGTTCCTAATTCTTATGTTCTTATGTTCTTATGAGGTCTGCACATGCCCAGAGATATCAGATGTAGCAGGGTTTCAGGTTACAAATTCCCTGAGATTAGCATTTTGCAGAAAGCACCATTAATTCAGGTCAACATTTTGTGCAACAGTTTAAACCCAAAGTAAAACTACCAGTGTCCTGGTGTCTCAAGTGGTTGAGCCTACTTCAAGAAGAGCACAATGTTGAGGTGAATGGTGTCTGACGTTCAAATCTGCTTGACACGGTTTAATGTATTTAATGATCTCCCAGCTGAGCTAAAAGGCGGAGGGCCACATGGAAGTCCGTTCTAGAGGGAGGGGAAGGAAGATAATCATGTCACAGTCACCACTAACTACCTTGCTTTGATTGTGCCCTCTATATTATGACAGGGACTACACTTCAAAAGTGCTTAATTGTTTGTAAAGTGCTTTGGGATGTCCTGAGGTCGTGAAAGGCGCTGTATAAATGCAAGTCTTTCTTTCTATACACCAATCATGTAAACATGATTCAAAAGAGACTGCAGCTTAGACCTAACTCATTTTCTGAGAAGTTGTATCCAGCTAACAAAAGCAGCAAGAGAGAGAGAGAAAATCAAACTGAAATTTCTCGACGTTGGACAAAACTGCAGAAAGTTACTATACCGGATTGAGTCTGTAGAAGGCATTTTATTCTGAAAACAAATGTTCATTGATTCCAGAGTAGAGATGTAACACAAAACCAATGATGTTCTCTACAAAGAACAGCATGAAAGAAGCTATTTCATGAACAATAGCCGAGGCAACAGATTGTGGATCAGTTAGTCATTTACCAACAGCTCTAATAATATTCTAAACTGACCGGTCGGTCAATGTACCTCTCAGGAATAAAAAGGAAACCGTGATGTGCCCTTCCTCCCATTTTTTACAACAGTCCAAACTTTTAGCTTTTTCAAAGCTTTCTCTATAATTTTCTTTACACGAAGAACCTCCTGAAGAAACTGCAATGGCTCTTTAGCTTTAAAAGTATGTATTCCCCTCGTGCCAAGTCAACTAGCTGACCCATTCTCCAGGGTCAGCGGCAGATACAGTATCATGCCTGACTCTCCAGCTAATCTGGAGCGGGGCTTGGACAACCCAAATCCCAACATGTAAACAAAACCCATCGGAATTTAATCCAAGCCGGTTGGAAATTTGAAGAATTGATGAGATTGCGATCCCATCACAAAGTTTTGCACACTGGGGTTACACATTGTGAACTCAAGTGCAGAGATCAGAGTACACTGCAAGACACTGAAAATGTTGGATAGAAGACCTATGAAACCCGCTGGCCTCTACGCCTGGATTCCCACTACGTGCTACCATGTCCTTGACCCTCTGCAGCGTGAGTGCAAATTCCGAAAATTACCACCCTAATTTGGGCTGAAATTGGTGGACATACCGCCGCATTCTGCCCGTGGATCGCCGACATACTGCCGAATATCGCGAAATTGATCAAAATATAGCTACGTAACGCCTGGCAGGAAATTCATCAGCGACATTCCACCGGTCGGTTTGCATACCGTCTGCCCACACGGAGCACCGTACAGACCCCCCCAAAAGTCCGACATTGGTAGCTTACCGCCGACATACCACTGGAGCTGCACACCGTCCGAAAAAATGGTATGTTGGCAGTATGCAAACTACAATGTTTCTCCCCCCCAGCAATCTATTCCTCCACCCCCCAGCAATCTATTTCTCTCCCCACCCCCAAAGTTCTATTCCCCCCCGAGAGATATAATCCCCCTAGTGATCTATTCCTCCCCCCAGCGATCTATTCCTCCCACCAGAGATCTATTTCTTCCACCACCCCTCACCGAAATATAGTCCTTCCCCAGCGATCTAATCTCACCCCAGAGATCTAGTCCTCCCCACAGAGATCTAATCCTCCAAAAAAATCTAATCCCCCAGAGATCTAATCTCACCCCCAGAGATCTAGTCCTCCCCCCCCCAGATCTATTCCACCCCACCCCCAGAAAAATATGAACATAAATAAATATATAAATAAATATATTATAAATTAAACAAAAACACTGCACAAAACAATTAAAAATCTATACTTACCCGCGATCCAACGTCAACAGTCTCTGGCCTGCAGACTGCTCTTCTGGGGGGGTGGACGGAGGTCGATGGAAGAGCGTGCGTGCGCAGAACCCGGGACCCGAAGAGCTCCGAGTCCCAGACAACTTACCCTGCACAACTGGAGTAGACTGTCCGTCGCACTCTGCTGATGCACCGCTCAGGACCGCCCGGATCAATGTTGCCAGCACTCCGCCCCAGTGGTGAAGAGTGACCGACCATTGTGAGGCCGCCAAGAATTGGGCGGCCCACCAATTTCGGGCCCATATATGTGGGCAGACTGGGGAAACAATTTTAGAAGGGACCATTGAGCCATTAATGTTAAACCATAAATTTCTCAATAATAAACAACTATAAACTCCGTTCCTAATATGTGACCCATCAGGTCTCCAGTTTGCAGATGCAGCAGTTTATGTTCTAGAGAACTCAAACCAAGCCAAGCAAAATTCCTGAAGCTACAGGTTTGAATCCTACGGTACTATGTTTTTGGGAGGTTTGTTCAGTTTAAAAGCATTCATCCCTAATCTATTTCCTTCATTCATGTTTTACTTGTCTTACCACGTGGAATTAGATGCGCATATGTTTATCTAAATACCAATTACAATTGCTTATAGAGATTACATATCAGGATTTGATATTCATTGTAGTGGATGACTTTGTTTTTTTATGGCTAATCTATTAACATTAATAATACCTAGAATATCTGAACAAACACATTTGAGATACAATAAAAACTATGAAGATTGATATTAAAGTGCATCAATATGTACAGAGGGAGACAGGAATATGCAGAACTGGTAAATACCATTATGATCCATCCAACTAGTCCCACAGTGCATGTGCTTTGCTATAAATTAATATTAATATATATTAATAACACTTCCTGTATACATTAGCCTTACTTTCTGTATCAGGCCTTTATAAACCCACAAGTCAGCAATGGAAAAACCCGATAATGGGAAACCATACATCAACATTTTAATCTCATGGTTTGTTGATGAACTAATTGAATCTCTCAAAGTGGTTTTTGGCAAGAATTTCAACCACCATTTTCTCTCAGTTGAAAGATGTATTACCCAAAATAAGATCAGAAAGAGAAAAAAATACATTAGTAACAGTAACATTAATTTTACAATTAACAATAACATTCAGTTGTCTTTTGTGTCATTCAGTAGGTTAATTAAAGTTTTTACATCAGGGCCTCAGCTTGGCTCCAAAGCCTGGGCTGATATTTGTACCTCTCAACAGCTGGAGAGGGCTTTCAGTCACATTTGTGCATTTGTAGCATGTGTAATTTACAGAATTTCTCAGCATGCGATCCAGGCATCAACAGGAGTTGGCAGGTAGAATGACATATCCCTTCGCCCTGTGAAGATTTGAACGTTTCTTTGCAATTTCCTAGACTTGAGGTTGAATTCTCAAAACCTTATTTTAAGCCAGTCTGGTGTTTGTTTGAATTTATTGGCGAATGCTGTTTCCATGATGCACTGCTCAGACTGACAACACCTGTCATCATCATCATGTCTTGTCATTATCAATTATTTATTGTTGGTAAAAAAAAAAGGGATTGTTTTTTGAAAGTTGTCCTTTTTTTAGGCCACTCATTTTTTATTTTGGGTGTAAATTCAGTCCCAAAATGTCTCTTCTGAACCATCTTGATGGTTACAGATTCTTTAATGTATTAAGGCTGTGAAAACACTAAACCGTTGCAATGTCATTTTTTTTTGTTTATGGAAATTCATGTTTATTATGAACATATGAAAATAGGCAAATGCTGCAGCCAAATCGTGCACAGCAAGGTCCCACAAACAGAAAATGAGATCAGTGAGCATTTACTCTGTTTCTGATGCTGATGTCTGAGAAATAAACATTGACCATAACACCTGAAGAACTTCCCTGCTCTTCTTTGATTAGTGTCACAGGGTTTTTAATGTCCATTTCAACAAGCAGATATGGTCTCGGTTTAACATCTCATCCAAAGATACAGCATCTCTAACAATGCAGGACTACCTCACTACAGCACAGAAGAGTCTGCCTGGATTAAACATAGAAACATAGAAACATAGAAAATAGGTGCAGGAGTAGGCCATTCAGCCCTTCTAGCCTGCACCGCCATTCAATGAGTTCATGGCTGAACATGCAACTTCAGTACCCCCTTCCTGCTTTCTCGCCATACCCCTTGATCCCCCGAGTAGTAAGGACTTCATCTAACTCCCTTTTGAATATATTTAGTGAATTGGCCTCAACTACTTTCTGTGGTAGAGAATTCCACAGGTTCACCACTCTCTGGGTGAAGAAGTTTCTCCTCATCTCGGTCCTAAATGGCTTACCCCTTATCCTTAGAATGTGAGCCCTGGTTCTGGACTTCCCCAACATTGGGAACATTCTTCCTGCATCCAACCTGTCCAAACCCGTCAGAATTTTAAATGTTTCTCTGAGGTCCCCTCTCATTCTTCTGAACTCCAGTGAATACAAGCCCAGTTGATCCAGTCTTTCTTGATAGGTCAGTCCCACCATCTCGGGAATCAGTCTGGTGAATCTTCGCTGCACTCCCTCAATAGCAAGAATGTCCTTCCTCAAGTTAGGAGACCAAAACTGTATACAATACTCCAGGTGTGGCCTCACCAAGGCCCTGTACAACTGTAGCAACACCTCCCTGCCCCCGTACTCAAATCTCCTCGCTATGAAGGCCAACATGCCAGTTGCTTTCTTAACCGCCTGCTGTACCTGCATGCCAACCTTCAATGACTGATGTACCATGACACCCAGGTCTCGTTGCGCCTCCCCTTTTCCTAATCTGTCACCATTCAGATAATAGTCTGTCTCTCTGTTTTTACCACCAAAGTGGATAATCTCACATTTATCCAGATTATACTTCATCTGCCATGCATTTGCCCACTCACCTAACCTATCCAAGTCACTATGCAGCCTCATAGCATCCTCCTCGCAGCTCACATTGCCACCCAACTTAGTGTCATCCGCAAATTTGGAGATACTACATTTAATCCCCTCGTCTAAATCATTAATGTACAATGTAAACAGCTGGGGCCTCAGCACAGAACCTTGCGGTACCCCACTATTTACTGCCTGCCATTCTGAAAAGTACCCATTTACTCCTACACTTTGCTTCCTGTCTGACAACCAGTTCTCAATCCACGTCAGCACACTACCCCCAATCCCATGTGCTTTAACTTTGCACATTACTCTCTTGTGTGGGAACTTGTCGAAAGCCTTCTGAAAGTCCAAATATACGACATCAACTGGTTCTCCCTTGTCCACTTTACTGGAAACATCCTCAAAAAATTCCAGAAGATTTGTCAAGCATGATTTCCCTTTCACAAATCCATGCTGACTTGGACCTATCATGTCAGCTCTTTCCAAATGCGCTGCTATGACATCCTTAATAATTGATTCCATCATTTTACCCACTACTGAGGTCAGGATTATGGGGCGAATCTCCTCAGATCTGCTGCCATACCTTCAGCGGAGCTCCTGTTTACACATTTAAAGGGGATTTCCGTCGATCTTCCGCCAAAGTTATGTCAGCGGAGCTAGAGAATGCCAACAAAGAAATTCCCAGCATTTGAGCTCACATCCTGGAGTGGTGTTTGAAACCACAACCTTCTAATGCAGAGGCAAGAGTGCTACCACTGTGATAAGCTGACATCATGCACCACTGATGGGCCCCGGTATCAGCTGACTGTGTAACACTATAAGATGCTCCATTCATCCTGTGCAATTCTGACTATATGCATATCCATTATATATTAAAAATGAGTGAAATTACGATTCCAGAGATACTGCACCCAGTAGATGACACTGCCAACATAACGTTACATGATACACTGATCTCAATGGGAGCTCACCTAATGTTGCCCAAGTGGCACCTTGAAGAAGTCCCATCTATTTGCCCCCAAATATAATCAATGATATTGCAACACAGGGACCATCAAAAGAAGCATGCAGAGATGTCAAGCGGTATGAGTGATTGCTGTGCCATTAAATATCGTAAAAAAACAAATTAAAAGCAACAAGAATTCATTGGAAAAAACACGCCGAACTGATTGAAAGCCAACTGCCCATGAAGAAAACAATGTCAAATCAGACTCTCGAACAAGTTACCAGTTGAGGCAAAGCTGAATCAAGCCATAAATGAAAAGACTATCCGGGAATAATAAACAATCACCAATATGACAGGCATCGCAATGTCAGAGATCCAGTGAGAAAGGAATTGAAGAGCCAAGGTCACGGAGAGCATATGCAACGATCTCTAGTGCTTGCCCCTCCTCATTAATTAAGTTATCGGACCCCTTCAAACCCATCCAAGCTAAGCAAGATGTCAGATAGCTCTACTGCATGGATAGTGAATTCATTCATCAGCCATTGGGATGTTTTTAGTTGGTCTGAATGCTCCCCTGTTAATCTGTAGGCAGGTGCCTAATATTCCAGTAAGTAATATTTCATCCTCCTCCCCATTGAACATTGTCATTTGGCTAATCTTCATCCCCATCGCGATGGCTAGCTGACCCCCAAAACCTGTTCAAATCTTTCATCTCTCTGAAAGGACACCGGAATGAAAAAAGAAATCCAACCTAAACGAACAGCTTTGCCACTCCAGATACTAAATCATACTCCAACTCCCCCCAAGAATCCCCTTTTTCGACAATAAAAACAGCATTTAACTCTGCTCACATGTTTTTGAAGAGAGGGCTATTAATTCATAGGATGCTTTACCACAGGTGGCTATTAAGGCAGAGACTAGAACATCATTTAAAAAGGAATAGGTACTTGAAAAAGAATAATATAAAAGGATCTGGAGGGGGAGAATGGGTTACAGGAGAAGGCGTCAACATCGGTACAGGTACCAAGGGCCGAATGCCCTTTGTACGATCTCTCGTTTGGTGCAGGTCGTCTGAGCCAGCCGGTTTGTCCGAGTACAGATCGGCTCTGATTGAGACTCCCAGTTCAGAGTTGTCAATTTCACACAGAACCTCACTCCAAGGAGATAAGTAGAGAGATGGACGCCTATTAAAAGTGCCATCAACTGGAGAGCCTGACCACATCTTGTGCAGTGCAAGGGGATTCTGGCTGTTGTTACTGGGTGAATATCAGTGGGCTATAGGATTACTAATAGTTGCAGGTCGGATACCTGGGCGTTACACCTAGTACTACCAGTGCATGTAGACTATCAGTGAGTTATTGTGTTACTGTTGGTTATGAAGTAAATCTGAGCATTACCAGTATCAGTGCAATTTCAGTGAGTTAGTATTAGTTACTGGTGGAATCAAACTTCCTTTCACCTCTTGTTTCCCCTCTGTGAATCCCTTCCCCACTTTTGGTTTCCCCTTTTTCTCGCCCTCGGTTTCCCCTCTTTGTCTGCACGTGGGTGGCCTCCTGGTTCACTGAAATTCTTGCACAACAGCTGTTGGCACGAATTCACAAGCAAAGACACTTCACTACAGGGCACCCAACCCTTATAAGGTAAATTATTTGCAGAGGTCATGTGTTCAGATGTCATATGATCAAACCTCCAGGAATATCTCCAACCAGTATTGGCAACCCTACCTGGCACATTGTCACTCCCCAGAGTGGTTCTGCTTCCCCATAGAGAATGGCTACCTTCAGCCTGATGTATATGCCAACCAGCACCCTTCCAAATTGTTCCTGACCACCCCCTTTTCACTGAATCCTTCTTATATGCCAGTCGTCTTCAGTGAGTATTCTATTGGCCAGGTCTCCCTCCCCACTGACCACTTATCCAGAAAGACTCTCTTCCCATTCCCTGTGTTTAACAACCTCCCCCATCCATTAGCGCTTTTGGTGACTCACCCTCGTCCAACCAAGCCAACCCCACCTCACTGACTGCAATTACTGACCCTCTGGAAGCCCATCCTTAATTTTGAGTACTGGCCATCCCCCCTCCATTGAACATGTTTCCCAGAGAGCATGCTTGCTGACCAGCATCCTAGACTCCCCACAACTCCTCCCACCACTGAATGGCAATCCGAGCCACCCCCCTCCTTTTCAGAATGTGAATTCCCCCCTCCCACTATCCTGATTATTAATCTCTTACCCCCATTCAGTATAAATCCAAACCTGCGGAACGGAACAAATCCTCATCCACCCGTCAAGATGAAAATTTGGGCATGGAGGAGGGAAAAGAAGCTTGGCCATTCTCCACTGAGGTAGTTTCTCTGCCTTCGTTCTACCATTCCCAACCACTCCCTCATTCCCTCGCTTCCTCTCTCATTCTCCCTCCCTACTCAAGCTCCCTCCTCATCCTCCTCCTCTCTCCATCCTCCTTCTCCCTTCCCACTCCCGGACAGCTCTCCCAGTCCACTTCTCCCATCCCCACCTCTCCCTGCCCCCCACCAACCCACCTCATATGGAATTGAAACTCAAGCTTGACAGGATTCTTCCCTGATCCACCTAAAGTTCCCCAACCAGTGACATTTGTTTAAATATATATCCTGTTTATCTTTCACAGGGAACATTTTTTTTCATTGTGTAAAAGGTAACAGGATGTGCTCCAAAAATAACTGGCTATCTTACCCATGAAGTGGCTGTGATGGGAGTTTGCTGCAGTTGTCTCCTCTCTTGCTGAAAACAAAGCAGTGCTAACTTGCATGTAACTGTGGGTATGTTTTTAGTGCTGATGTTTTGTGTCCTAACTTGAGGGACTGAAGTGCCGTGAAACAGTTTTAAATTTACTACACCCTGAGCATCAAACTGTCCCAAATGAAATACAGCATGGGTTAGATGCAGAGTAGCATTCTCTATATTCTGCCCCCACAGAAAGAAAAAAGGAACTTGCATTTATGTAGCGCCTTTTATAACCTCAGGATGTCTCAAAGCACTTTACAGCCAATTAAGTACTTAATTTTTGAACTGCCATCTGTGTTGCAATGTAGGAAATATGACAGCCAGTTTGCATGCAGCAAACTCCCACAAGCAACAAAGTGAAATGGCCAGATATTCTGCTTTAGTGATGTTGGTAGAGGGATAAAGGTTGACCAGGACACCAGGGTGAACTCTCCTGCTCTTCTTAGATATAGTGCCATGGATCTTTTACGTCCACCTGTGAGGGCAGATGGGACCTCGGTTTAATGTCTCATCTGAAAGAGGGCACCTCCAACAGTGCAGCGTTCCCTCAGCATTGCACTGGAGTGTCAGCCTAGACTTTGTGCTCAAGTCTCAACCACCTTTGGGGGACTTCTCCTAGTATGCCAGTACCATTCAGCACCATGGACTTCTTTTCTGTGATATTAGTTAGTAATGAATTTCTCTATACTATTCAGGGTTTGGACTGCTTCTTGGTACTGATGTGATAGGGTTGAAATTTAGTCTAGCTATAAAATCTCCCTGCCATTTTAACAGGACGGACTTAGTCCTGGCCGTGAACTGGTCAGGAAAGCCAAGTAACCGCGGCTACATCATTGCAATATAAATGTCGAATGAAACTCTCGCAGTTCTGTGCAAGAGTGAGCAACAGTAGTGGGAAGTGTGGCACTTGTGAAAGGAGCAGGGAGACAGCAAGTTTTGTAGCTCATGATTTCCCCGCCCCCTGTCACCTAGTTCCTGCTGATAAAATCACTTTCACTGGCTGGAATCTTTACTCAAGGAACTAGGATTAGACTTTACAAACTCGTTTCACATAGAACAGGTGGATCTTCATCCTCCTCGGTATGGGGCAATCTTATAGAGACATATAAAACAGCAATGAGTACAGATTAGACAAATCTGGAAAATTGCTTCAAACTAAATTGCAAAAGCAGGACAAGGGAACACAGGTTCACATTAATGAAAGACAAAATTTAGAGCTGATGGCATGGAGTTGTTTGCACAATGAGTGATCAACACATGGAATGGATTTCCAGGTAGAATAGTGGAGGTAAAAACCAGGGACTCGTCATTTTAGAAAGGATGAGATGTTGCATTGGGGGTGAGTGCAGGGTCATTCTGGATGGATGAACTAAGATAGGCAAAATGACCTTCCTCATCCAATTTAATCTTGTGATCCTGCATTATGAATTTCAGGTCCCAGAGGTGACAGAATAGTCTTCCTAGGGAGGTGTTAACCTAAAAAAATGAAACCCAAAGGGTGAACGCCCCCATTACAATAACAGGCTGAGGAATGTCATATGAACTCATCAAGCATTTGTTCCCAAATGTCACCAGCAGTAATTTGTAACCTTAGAGCTTCAGCACTCACACTAGTGGATTCAGGAAACATCTGTACGAGGTCAGGGGATTTAGAAACTGACTGATCAATCATTCGAATATAATTCCTATTGCATTTTAAATAAATTTTATTCTATAGGCTTTACTTCAAAAAGCTGGATGAATTTATTTTTAACAGGATGCTATATAGGATTTTAAACGACAATGGGCTCAACTTTCCCTGGTCATTTGCGCCGCTTTTTTTGGCACGCGTCGTGTTTTCTGGCGTAATTATTTAATTCAAAGCTTCCCCCTGGAATCTGCACCGGCGTAACTGCTTTAGTTACGATTTATCTACATTAGGTTTTTTTGACGTCATAGTTTCCTCATGCGTGCGCCAGTTTTCATCATTTTTTGCAATTTGCCCCAAAATTTTTAATCCTAGGTCGACGTATCTGGCCACTCCCAAAAAACCTTCTGGTGAGTTAATAGAAAGCAACGCACATTGAGAAATCGGCGCAGACAGACGCCATTGTTTTTCTATCGAAGCTTTTGGAGGGAGTCAAGAACACTTTAAATATCCATAGTAAACTCAAATAAACTTAAACTTTTTTTACCTTTCAACGGAGTACATGGAAGTTTCTTGGATTTCTGAAGTTTTCTTTTTTTTTTAACTCACAGCCGCCACCGAACGTCTTCAAGCAGGGCTGGAGGGGGGTCGTAGCATTGGCCGTCAGAATCAGCCCCGCGCCTGGACACAGGGGCTCGGGGCTCGCTGGAAAACAAGCCGGGGGCGGGGGTGGGGGGGGGGGCGGAGTTGCCGATCGGAAGGCTGCTGCACTAGGCACAAGATTGCAATGGATTTGGGGGGGTGGGGAGAAAGGGAGAAGTTACAAGACTGCAATGAGTTTGGGGGAAGGGGGAGAAGGGGTGAAGTCACAAAACCTGGGTGTGGTCCATCCATACAGACCTTGGGGAAACAGAACAAAGAACACCTGTCCTATCTGCCTTCTTGCTGTTTTGAGCTTCTTGCAAAGGTAAAATATACTGACAATGCTATACCTTATGCGAGCCTTCTGCATCATGATGCTACGTAGGAGACAATTGATTCGACATCGCATGAGGAATATCAGAGCCTGTAGGGTGATGGGCAGGAGGCCTTACCCATGTTGGGTATATCGAGACATGCATTCGTACCTCCATCTGAGTGATGCAGACTGTGTCAGAAGACTGCGTTTCCACAAAGAAGTTGTAACTGAAATCTGTGAGTTGGTGAAAGCAGACCTGCAACCTAGAAGTATCAAGAGGACTGCTTTGTCATTTGAAGTGAAGATTACAGCTGCACTTTCATTCTATGCCTCCAGATCATTTCAAGCTACGACTGGGGATGTGGGTGCCATTTCTCAACATGCAACACATGTCTGTATTTGTCAGGTGACAGCTGCATTATATGCTCAGAGCAATGACTACATAAAGTTCTCCATGAATGCCCAGGCAATGCATGACAGGACTGTGGGATTCTCTAGGATTGCTGGCTTCCTAAAGGTACAGGGCTGCATTGATTATACCCACATCGCCTTGCAAGCACCTGTGGAGGATTCCGGGATATACAGGAACAGAATATGCTTCCACTCCATTAATGTGCAGCTCGTATGTGATGACATGCATCGCATCATGTCAGTTGATGCAAGATACCCTGGGAGCACCTATGATGTGTTCATTCTACGCGAAAGTTTAATATCTGCCATGTTTCAGCAGCAGCCAGCTGGCTACTGGGAGACAAAGGGTATGGCCTCGCACCATGGCCCATGAAGCCCCTACGCGTAACCCGGACGGAAGTTGACTGGGAATACAACATGTCGCACATTGCGACGCGCAGCATCATAGAGAGGACCATTGACATCTTGAAACAACGTTTCCAATGCCTGAACCATTCCAGAGGCTACTTGCTATACTCCCCTGAGATTGTCGGTCAGTTCACTATTGTGTGCTGCATGCTGCATAACTTAGCCATCATGCAGCAGCAGCTGGTAGGAGAAAACCCACCTGAGGTGAGAGTGACTGATGATAATGATGAGGAAGATGCAGATGACGAGCAGGAGGATGAGGATGAGGAAGCCATGCAAAACTCCCTGAACCCGGAGCATGACGGCGGAGGAGGGCGGGCCATCGTGCCCTTTAACAATTGCTCGAGCCTTGCGCCAGCAGCTCATCTGTGAACACTTTGCTGCCTGAAGGCTCAGTAGCAACTATTCCACATGGACCATGTTTACTGTTTGGACCTGTTCCGTAATGTTGTGTTGTGTTAATGGAACAAATGATGGAAATGATTCTTGTTTACTTCAAAAGTTGTGTTAATAATTGAACAAATGATGGAAATGATTCTTCTTGAGTTTCAAAAGTTGTGTAAATAATTCAGTTTTAATGTAAAATATATTTTATTCAAAAGTTTAACAAACGGTTCTTTGTACTTAACTTAACTTTAATAAAATTATTCTTGTATCAAACGTTAAAGTTTTCAGTTACGATCACTTACAAACTTTAAGATCACTTACTAACTTTTAAACTTGTAAATTTACATAACTTACAAAAATATTTTAAGTTGAGAACAACAGTAACAATAATAATAACAACAGCAGCAGCAGCAGTAAAGAAAGGCTGCACCCATCTCTCCTCCACCTTATTCTAAGACTGCCCGCCGTGCTTGGTCTTGGTGACTCACCATCCCTGCCCACAGGCAGTGGTGCAGTGTTTCTGGGGTTGGTAACAAGCTTATTCTTTCAAAGATCTCGAGTAGTGCGCACCTGTTGATGGGGGGGGGGGCAGGCAGCAATGTGGAGGGCCCAGGCAGCAATGTGGAAGGCCCGGCTTGAGGCTCTTCTGAGGCTGGTGTGGGGATTGGAGTGGGAGTGGCAATTGATTCTGTCAATGCGCGCGGGGTCTGGGCGTGTTCCCATATTGCAACAGCTAACTCCAACATGCTGTCCCTCATGCGCCCTGACAGTGTCTCAACCACCTGCAACATTCCCTCCCTCATGATGAGCAAAACTGTCTCAGCTACCTGTGACATTCCCTCCCTCATGTTCAGTGATAGTGTTTGCACCACCTCTGACATTCCCGCCCTGATGTTCACTGACAGCACATCAGCTACCTGTGACATTCCTTCCCTCATAGTCACTGACGTGGTTTCAGCTGACTGAGATACTCCCTCACTCATGGTCCCGGACATTGTTCTCATTTCTCGTGAGATTGCTATTACTTCTCCCGACAGTTCTGCTACCTCATCACCCACCCCACTGATGGTGTCCAGAAATGATCGTGCAAGGCCAATGCTCTCCGCACTCATTGTTATCATCTGAACCACATTTGTTAGACCTGCACCTCAGGAGAGCGCGGTCGAGCTCTCTTTCCCCTCCTCCCCATGGGTGTTCCTCACTGTATCCCACTAGGACCCGCAGCCTCGGAAGGTGGGGCCCGAGGTGTGCCTCGCTGCACCACACCACTAGGACCCGCAGCCTCGGAAGGTGGGCCCTGGGTGTGCCACGCTGCACCCTACCATCGGGACCTGCAACCTCGGACGGTGGGAAACCGTGGAATGTCTCATCAACACTCAAACCACTGGTCAGGGAAAGGGCTAGCAACTCAATGGGCAGCACCTGCACCTCCTCCAAAGTGAGTACAAGAGATGGGGCTTCATCCATCCCCTCCACCTCCCCCTCCCCCTCACCCCCATGCTCTTCGTTCTGGGAGGTGGGATTGGAAGATGTTCTCTTCAGGCTCGTCCTCATCTGAATCTTTTTCTGCATCATCAGGGTTGGCCTGATGTTCTGCAAAATATAACAGAACACAGATAAATGGTTAGCAGCAGAAAAGGGGTCAGGGTGGCATGAGTAGGCTCACGCAGTGCAGACAGCAGGCTGATTTGAAGGACCACGATGAATGATAGCACATTGCATCAACCGAAGCGTAGCTGATGAAGACATCCCCATGAACCGAAGCATGGCTAGCCCACGCAGTACTTAATATTTAGTAAAGCCAGACTGTGGAATTTGCAGGACTTACCCTCTCCCTCGAGTGTGAGCCCAGCTTGTGCAGTGGTGGTTACTTTTCTCCAAGCAGGACCCATCAAAGCAGCAACCCTCTCCCAAGGGTGTCAGTGGGTTCAGATTTGCTGGGCCACCTCCTGTTCGAGTTCTTTCTCTTTTATTATGTGCCACCTTCCTTTGCAAATATGAAAATTCAACTTTTTAGAGAGGGTGTCTTTCTGCTGGTGGGACATATACAGCTGGTCACATTTACAATTGCAATTCCATTGAATAAATGAAAATATTACTTACACTAACTACTTGACCAAGGTCCTGCCATTTCTTTTTATACTGGCCTCCAGGTCTCGTGGTGGTCACCATTGCACAGTAATCTTCTGCAACTTGGTTCCAGCGTTTCTTCATTTCTTTCGGTGAAACTTTTATGTGACCTCTGCTGGTGTCCAGCTCCTGCCGTCTGGTCTCAATCACAATAACTAGTTCTCCACTTCATCCTGTAAGAAATTCTTGGTCCTTGCGCCACATTGCTTCTTTTATTGCTGCAGCTCCGATTTTTCCAATGCTCTCACACAGCACTCAACGTTGTCACACACACAAAAATGGCTGATTGCCAACCTGGAACTGTACTGCTCATGTGCGTCCATGAAATAACGTCAAAAACTTCACTTTTTTTTCCATGCAGAAGGTGTGGCATTGTTTTTTCGATGCAGACAGCAGGCTCCACCCCCCCCGAGGTGACTGAGCATGCTGCGCTGCACCAAATTTGAATTATACATCGGGGAAACTTTGGAAAAATATTTCTGGCCTAGAAAAACAGGCATAACTCTGGCAATAAGCCAGAAAACGGGCTTGAGCAAAATTGAGCCCAAGGCTCTGTAGCTGAAGCGGCAAACATTTCCCTCTGGGAGATCTCAGACTGAGTTTGTTGGGTGGTTTGCTCCACTCTGATCCTTCTCTAATCCTGTGCCCCTTGTTTAAACACACGAGCTGACTCATACATTGACCAATCTTGTTTTATAATCTCTCTGAGATTCACAAAGCCAGATACCAGACCTCAACCTGTCTGTTGCTTTACCACATTTGACCTGGGAGATTCCTGCAGTGATGCAAACCAAACTCCAGTCTTTCATTTTTTTTGGAGCCTGATTGAAATCTTACAGCCTTATAACCCAGCAGCTTCCCTCCTTCCCCCTCCCCCCTTCGACCAAATCAAGAGATGAATGCATTTCTCCAGAGTGCTGCTCTCAACAATGGGGCTGTTTAATCCAGATAGAAAGGAAGATCGGACCCAAACCATTCTTCCAGTCATAGTCTAGGAAACAGTTTCTTGCACATGGAGACATGAAAAGGTGACCTTTCCGATATTATCAACACAAACATGCTGTGTGCACATAGATAAATCTCAACAAGGCTGTTAAGCATGGCTTTTAAATTATAGGAATGTGTTACATTATAAGGAAACCTTCATCTTACTATACAATATCAGCAAATTAAAATAGATTTTTGGATGAAGGGGTGAATAAAACCAATTTCAAGGCCATGCTGTTTGAATGATTTTTTTTTTGGTCTTTCACCACTTACTCTTCTCGATGTAATGACAACTCTGCTATTTTAACAAAAATACATATCATATTAACATTGAAAGAGAAAACAGACAACCTACCGCCTGTTGCAAAATAAAATTCAATACTTAAGGACTATAATTACATAACTGAAAATCTCAACAGATTAAAGTGTAGCCTTGGGTGTGGGGTGTATTAGGAAAGGAGATTTGGATGGTTTCTCTCATAAGAGACTATTAACAGCGAACTTCTTAAAGAGAAAAGAAAGACGTGCATTTATATAGGCCTTTCATGACCACCAGACGTCCCTAAGCACTTTACAGCCAATGAAGTATAGTCACGGTTGTAATGTAGGAACTGCAGCAGCCATTTGCGCACAACATGTTCCCAGAAACAGCAATGTGATAATGACCAGATAATGGGGGTGAAATTGCCCTTCAGAAAAAGGCTCGTTAGTGCCACTGAGAGGTGCTAACGGGGTGCTACAGTGTTTCGCTTGTGTGCGGCAGCCAGAGCGCCCCTCCCTGGAATTGCTCCCGGGGCTCTGTCAGCGAAAAGTGGTTTGCGGCACACCCTGCAATTAGCGCACCGGCACGGCCCTTTATCGCCCCACGCCAACCCCTTTGCACCTCGCGGGGCCTGCATGGGGCGATGCCACCAACAGCTTCTCGGGGCGAGAAGTTGTGATGACTGGGGCACCCTGTCCATCCTTAAAAGGGAGGTGGCACTGCCGCGGCCGTCATCTTTATTGTGTCGGACGACTTTTCAGTCGGCTGCTGGTTCGGCTGGGCTACCAACAGGCCGCCCAGCTCCCCCTCTTGGGTGCCGGGCCGCTGGCCCGGTCGAAACCCTCCCTGGGGGCCCAGATGCCCTCCCCTTTAAGAGAAGAAGAGGGATGTTGCGATGTGTTGGAGTTGCGCTGTTGTCGTCAGTGACAAGTTGACATCAGCAACATGCTGATGCCACTAGCGTGGTGCTGATGTGCGGAGCGTGGTGTTGAAGGTCGCACTCCATGAGCGCCACGCGAATGCCCGGGTTATCACCCCCATTATTATTTAGACTCTTAAGTGCTGAATGGCTGCTGATTTAGATGCTAAATTTACGGCTAATTCAAAGTGCCCTCCCCAATTTCTTGCTGAGGGCAATTTCAGCACCAATCTGTTTTCGTGATGTTGATTGAGGGATAAATATTGGCCAGGACACCGGGAGAACTCCTCTGCTCTTCTTTGAAAAACTGCCATAGGATCTACGTCCATCTAAGTCTCTGGAGTGGGAGCTGACTCAGAGGTGGTGTTAATCCCAACACAATGGAACACAAATACTTTGTTTATGCTAGGGAAATGAAAATTGGCTTTATCTTGTTAGTTTTGATACTAGGTCCAAATTAACAGCATAAATTTAGAGCTTTTCTCTGTTTGGACTTCCACTAATTGAAGGATGAGGCAAGAACATTGCAGGTGGGTGAGTTCATTACCAGCCCATTGGATTGACTTTAAAGTACATTTTAAATTATTTAGAATTCTGTATAATACTCTTGAGATATCTTTCCCTTATATTTTTATTACACAATATGGGGTAGAAATTTGTCTGTGTTGTACCCAATTTTCAGACGTAAAAGGGAAGCAAACTATATCAAGTTATCTGTGGGCTGGGTTGTGCCCAATCCGTGCAGGTGTTGGTCTCGCTGGTAAATCCATGGGGCCTGATTTTTAGTAATCTTAGGCAGCTGCCTAACACAGGTGACAGGCAAGTTGGATATGTTAATTTAGGCCCAACGCCTGCTGAAGGACCGCTGTGGAAAATTGTTTACCGATGAATGGAGCGGGCGATGAACCTTCCACATGCAGAATCTTTCAGCGGCCCCCATGCCCGCTAACCCGAGGTAAATTTGTGTATAATTTATCTTTTTAAAAATCTTTTGATGGATCCATGAGGAGAAAACGTGCTCCCCTGACTACACAGTCGCCACCAACCATTCCCTCCCATTGCCCACTCCAACCCCTCACCTGCTTGGGACTTAGCTGAGGGCCGTTGCCAGTGAGGCAGGCAGCTCAAAATTAATTTTTCCTGTGCAGTAAGTTGCCTGTAGAGATGTGACAGGCATTGGTAGCTCACTTTGAATATGTACGCGAGGCCCAAGGATCAACTCCTGGCGATTAAGGGCCTCGTGGTTCGGGCGTAAGCTGCCTCTGCAGCGCCCGGTCTGGGCCCAGACCAAAAACTACCCCAGTAGGCCCAACTCTCAACTGATCTTAAAGAAATCTATCCCTGAGGTGTATAGGGACAGGATGAAAATCAAGTGATGGGGTACAATAGAAGCTGATTCACTTTTCTGGTGAGTGTCCCACCCCCTCTGTATAACATTCTCTAGCATCCGAGTCAGCATGGGGGGCATGGGGTCTCTCAAGACTTGAACAGACTGGCTGATGACAATGTCCATTGATGCTGGCATAGCAACAAGCTATAAATTTAGCTTTGATGTATGCTGCACCATAGGTGGCGAATAGTAGAGAGGGTTGGTATTGAGGAGGCAACCAGAGCTATATATGACCTATTTTTCTTCTTTTTATCTATCATATTTATGGACTGTTTTTTGGGACTATCACTTCCATGTGACATGATTAATGTTTATACGTGAATTCCCAAACATCTGCTCTGCACTTGTCGTTGTTATTTCACAGGGGTGTGTGGTCACAAGGTTAGACTTGAGTCAGTCACAACAAATCTGCTTCCCAATGCACAAAGTATGTCAGCACTGATTTTATTAACTCCTCCAGGTAAATCCTTTAGGCCATCAAATCCACACATTTAATCTGATTTGTCCAAGTCCATTAATATAAAACAAAGATGAAAGAGAAAAGATCCATTTTTCAATTCTAAAAAGTATACAGTACAAATCTTCAAAGCATGACATTTTGTTCCATTTTAGAACAAATGGGCTCTATTCTAATCATGAAAAAACTGCACTAACGCTGCACAGACCCCACGATTCATAGAAAAGCCACCTCTTGTTATGCCTTTCAAAAATCCTCTTGGATCTTGCTAGGTTATTAAAGATTTATCAGCAAATCCTACTGAATCTCACAGGACAAACTAACTACTGGAGGGTTATTCGTATGTCTTAAAGGATCTATGTAGCAATTTCAAAATCCTATTAGTTTGGCTTATTAGGAACACTTTTTTGTTATTGGTTATTAAGGAGCATGAGTAAAGTTAATACATTTCGACAAAGCTTTACAGGAAACTATATGAATCAGTTGAAATCATTTGTATTTCACTGTAATTTATATATGCCTAGTCTGCTTTAAGACTACAATAGTGCCAGTTTGGAAGAATAAAGTGACGTCTAGGATAATGCAGAAATTTCCATGATTCGGTCCTTCCTCATCTGAATTTTAATAAAATCTTTTGGTGAAGTAAAGAAGCTGTGGTTGTAAACTCTTGCCCTGCTGCCAGTGCCCTCAGTGGGTTCGAGAATCGATGGAACAATTAGAGGCTGCTCCTCCCTGCTAGCACCACACACCAGCAAATACAAACAGCAGGCTGCCAAAATGAAATGGTAATGGAAATACACTCAACTTGTCTCACAAGACATTTTCTATTGGTTCTTTGGGGTCTTCGTTTGCACACCAACTGATGGAGGCCAAGTGGGATGGGCTGATGGGCTGCGGATCAATATGTTGAGGTATGGAGATTGATCAATTCCCTTAGTGACCACATTAACAGACTCCTAAAGGTGAACTCTGACCAGTGCTACGGTTTATATTCTATTCAACCTCACCATTTCCAAAATAAGAGTAATGCAGGTCAAAGGTCTCCGCTTCCTATTAATTAGTGTGGTTCTCCTTTGGGAGTCTAACTGTAAAGCTAAATAACCTCGCTTGTCAATAACACAATCTGCATTCATGTACAAATTTTCAGCCTGCAAACACTTCCTCATACATGTCACATGCATCTCGGAAACCTGCCGTTAGGGAAAAAGGAGTTTATTCACCAAGGAATCTGCGCCATTCCACTAAAAATAAGAACTGTATAAAATACAGTTCATTAACTGGCTAAAGTGCAACTTGACCAATGAAACTCTGCAATGCAACTCTCTAATGAACTGTGTCTGAACACTTCCATTGTGCCCGCGTGTTTTATATGTAACGTCCTATGGACAGTATCAGAAATTAACTGTTGCCAATCTAAAATCTGATGCACTAGTGGCAGTCACTGCTATCCTTACAAAAACATCATGTCAACATCTGTTCTGAACATTTACCAAACGGGTTCACAGCACTGATGAGAAGCTCATTTTGATGCCAATAAATGTGGAAGCACAAACTTCTTTATCTCTCTTATTGATTTTCTTTTTTAAGCACTCAGTAGGTGATGGGAATATTGAAACATTGGTATATCAGTGCTGGGAATATGAAAACATTGATATATTGACCGTGAAGAAAAATCAATAATCTATGTTAATTCTGCACTATACAGCTACAAATCTTTCGAAGATGAAGTAATCATTGGAATTATCAAGATTGTGTCAGGAGGGCCAGGCAAATCAATCCTTCTGAAAATCAACATCTAATAAGCACAAGACATGTTTCACTGAAGCAGTCCTGTAGAGATCTGTGGTGCAAGACGAGAAGATACTTCAGCAGCAAAGTGCAAGTGAAGCTTTTATCTATCGATCTACAATAGTGCTTTACTGCACTTGCTATGAGACCGAGATAAAGTATTGTACATTTCGGTATCTGATGTGCGATCTGTGTTGTGGGGAGAGGCGGGAGGGAGGTCACTGCTGGGCTCGTTCCATCATTTAACTATTTGCAAAGTGCAGGAATGCGTCTACAGCAAAATAAGAGGCTGGCAAGCTGCAGCTGAAATTTTTCTTTTAAAGCATTCTATGGAGTGGAAATTTACCTCGGGCGGCAACGCAAGCCAGACAGTATCACCCGTTATACGCCCCGTCCGATATTGGAGTCAATGGAACGGAATATCGGGTGGGTAGTATAACAGGTGGTCGATGTGCTGCCGCCCGTTTTGCATTCTGCCCAAGATGAATTTTTAGTGAATTGAAACCTTCCCTCTGGCTGCACAGATTTCATGTTTTGCCATTCAAGTACACAGGCTTTTCGAATTCTTCTTTCTGATACCCAAGTTTTACACAAATCACTTCACCAGATGTTCCAGGATGAAAAGTCACTATCGCTTTGAAAGCTGAAGGGGAGGTTTTATATTCAAAGATTATTAAACATTAGGGTAGGTAATGAAATTACAACAGAAAGACATGCTTCTTTACTGGATTTAAAGAATCACACATCGCTCCTTTCAGCAACAGAAAGATTTTCAAAATTTGAAAAAAGTCAAACTTTCTGCTTCCTTATTCCTGATTACATTCCATCAATTTTGGGGAAACACAACCGATTAGACTTGGAATAATCCACCTCAATCTTCATTTAATGACACATTAAAATTATACTGCAGCACTGACAAACTGAATTTACAAAGTAGCAATTTGATTTGTGCCACTTTTGAAATACAGTCTCTGGGCGGGTCATGAAAAAGAACTCATGTCACTTGTAACAATAAGCATACAATCATGAAAATAAATGTTCAGCAGTAAAATCAAACTAAAGATAGATCTCAATAGACACCTGATGGCTAATATTGACAAACACCATTGACATTTCAATGACTCTACTCTTTCTAAAATTTAATTAAAGGTCTCTAATTAGATCAGCGAAACAAAAACATTTACAAGATGATCCATTACTTGCATATAAATGGAGCATATTATGTTGATAAGGTGCTGTGGTGATGATAATATCTAGTAACAAGCAACTTAAGGAAACTTCTCCTGGTAGATGCCTAGATCACAGTCAGCAACAGGCGAGCTATCAGTTGGTACCTCTTCCGTCATGCCAAGCTTTCATCCCTCATCAAAGCAACAAGTGGATGAACAGATCCCTCCTTGCTGCTAGAACTTATTTTTCACAACTCTCTAGAGGGACTGAAAGCCCTAAATCTCTCATTTTAACACACATACATACAGAACACCACACACATTTCCTTCCTACTGTCTGAGTCTGAGCTACATCACAGAGATCTGGTCTCCTGCCTGCTAGTTTAACATAAACTCTTTTAAGACCCTGGTGACAGGGTGGAACGGAATGCAGAATAAGCGCATGGTAAAGCAGACAGAGCACTCGTGGATCCTCAACAACGCTAGGTGATATAAGGATCTCTTAGCCATCACTTTGACAAGCAAGCAAACACTAGCCCGAAAAAAAAGGTTCATTTGACGCTTCCTTCCCAGTGCCAGTTAGAAAAACGTTTGGCCTTATAATGAATAGTACTGTGGGGGTCATCAATCGGCGCCCAATGAAAGAAAATCCATACAACCTACTGTACATCTTCTGTACTGCCTGTGTCAAGCACAAAGAGAAAACCATTTCGTGGTGTTCAATTGATTTGTATTTTTTTGTTGTTTTATTTTGTAAAGAGACATCCATCATAGCGGGATTTCCGCTTGCAAGCCCGAACTTCCGGTGCACAAGCCAGTGGTGAAGTCAAGAATCAAAGACGGTGTTGGAAAGGTGGGTGTAATGTATTTGCTTCATGCGTTCTTGCTTAAGAATTCATAGCAACACATTGCTATAAAGAACCAGTTGGTTTATTAACAAAGGTTTAACAATCACACTACACATTGCCAGTTCATCCACAAGGCTCACAACTGCACACCACATTGTGGATGATCTAGACTCAACTGACTGGGGTTTTATTGAGTCTTGTGAACATTACGTGACTGGCTAAGCTACTCACAATGCAACAGCTCTACAACTATTTTGGTAGAACGTAAAATCAAATGCCCCCTTTTGGCAAGGTCACTAGAACCCAAAAATTAACAATTTAATCTTTAACGAAACTTAAATCAGATTAAAATTTGGTTGCCGGGGGTGGTGTTGCACTCCAGTCCCTCCGGCGCCCACCTCTCGCAGAAGGCTGCGAGCGTACCGATGGATACTGTGTGCTCCATCTCCAGGGACAACCTGGCGCGAATGTAACCGTGGAAGAGGGGCAGGCATTCGGGCTGAATGACCCCCTCTACCGCCCGCTGCCTGGACTGGTTAATGGCCACCTTGGCCAGGCCCAGGAGCAGCCCCACAAGGAGGCCTTCTGACCTGCCCGCTCCCCTCCGTACAGAGTGCCCAAAGATCAGGAGTGTGGGACTGAAGTGCAGCCAAAATTTAAGGAGCAGCCCCTTTAAATAAATGAAGAGGGACTGCAACTTGGCACATTCAATGTACACATGGAACACGGACTCCTCCAGACCCCAGAAATTACAGGCGGCCTGGGAGTCTGTGAACCAACTTAAAAACCTATTGCACGGGACTGCCCCATGCAACATCCTCCAGGCCAACAACAGCTCTTTAAACCTGTGAGCATACTCACAGGTGCATACATTACAGTGGGTGAATCGTAGATGGTGTCGGAAGGGTGGGTGTGCATGTCTTCTTCAATCTTTATGGTAAGGATAGATAGAAAGGTGTGATCTTCAGAGAAAAAGTTTCTATTCATTCTTTGAGACTATGGCAGACACACGTCCTTTGTTTAGAACTTTGTGAAGAGGTGTGCAAGTGCTGAAAGTGAAAGATTTATTTTCAACAGCATCTGGGAGCAGAGCGCATCAGAAAATATGTATTTATGATACTTTTGTTTGGTATATTTCCAGCATAGTTTCTTCCAAAATAATTTCTAAAGGTACTGAAGGCCTGGATCAGTGTGGCGCTTATTCACAGAATTTGGATGGTGTAATTATGATTAAGGCAACACTTGTTCCATGAATAAAAAGACAAAGCACATTTTCAGCAATATATACGAAAGTCAGTCCATACCTATTTTAGCTCCATTATAAAGTTGGAGGGAAGGAGATTTAGTCAGAGTTTGTACTGCATAGTGATCTCTTAACCTGACTTTCATAAATTCATTGCAATGGTTCTTTATAAATAACATTATTCGACTTACATTTTCCAAAAGTGAGCAGGTAATAAAGTTATTTTTCTCCCAACCTCCTACTGCCATATCCATCATTGGGGTTATCATCTAATCCTGCTTCAGACTATGGGGAGGTACTTGGGCCCTATCTGGATTAATTAACCAAATAATGTTTGTGTGTGTGAGCAATAGGGTTGCCAACCCTTCAGAAATGTGCTAGAGCCTCCAGGAGATCACTTTCCTGGACACTGCTGTGAGCAAACCCAGGAGAACAATCATCAGTGCATTTTTTAAAATGTTTTTTTGGTCATTTTCTTTGAATACTTTTGTTTATTAGTTCTAAGAATATTCGAGAGCACTGTGAGTTCCCACTTCACATCGAGGCAAAGTGTCTGTTTGGTGTGAGTGCTTTTCGGTTATTTTTATTCATTGGATGTGGGCATCGCTGGCAAGGCCAGCATTTATTGCCCATCCCTAATTGCCCTTGAGAAGGTGGTGGTGAGCCGCCTTATACAAATAAGTGGCTTTCAGAGGACAATTAAGATTCAACCACCTTTCTGTGGGTCTGGAGTCACATATAGGCCAGACTGGGTAAATGGCTGATTTCCTCGGTGATATTAGTGATGGGTAATGGTCACCATTACTTATATTAGCTTTTTTTTTAAATTCCAGATTTATTTAATTAACTGAATTTAAATTCCACAGCTGGTGGGATTTCAACTGATGTCACCAGATCATTCGGATTACTAGTTCAGTAACATAACCACTATGCTGCCGTATCACTTAAAGTGACATTCAGTGCTTGATATATGAATATAAGAACATAAGAAATAGGAGCAGGAGTAGGCCATACGGCCCCTCGAGCCTGCTCTGCCATTCAATAAGATCATGGCTGATCTGATCATGGACTCAGCTCCACTTCCCCGCCCGCTCCCCATAACCCCTTATCGTTTAAGAAACTGTCTATTTCTGTCTTAAATATATTCAATGACCCAGCTTCTACAGCTCTCTGAGGCAGCAAATTCCACAGATGTACAACCCTCTGAGAGAAGAAATTTCTCCACATCTCTGTTTTAAATGGGCGGCTCCTTATTCTAAGGTCATGCCCTCTAGTTCTAGTCTCCCCCATCAGTGGAAACATCCTCTATGCATCCACCTTGTCAAGCCCCCTCATAATCTTATACGTTTCGATAAGATCACCTCTCATTCTTCTAAATTCCAATGAGTAGAGGCCCAACCTACGCAACCTTTCCTCATAAGTCAACCCCCTCATCCCCGGCATGAACCTCGTGAGTCTTCTCTGAACTGCCTCCAAAGCAAGCATATCCTTTCGAAAATATGGAAACCAAAACTGCATGCAGTATTCCAGGTGTGGCCTCACCAATATCTTATATAACTGTAGCAAGACTTGCCTGCTTTTATACTCCATCCCCTTTGCAATAAAGGCCAAGATACCATTGGCCTTCCTGATCACTTGCTGTACCTGCATACTATTCTTTTGATGTTTCATGCACCAGTACCCCCAGGTCCCGCTGTACTGCGGCACTTTACAATTTTTCTCCATTTAAGTAATAACTTGCTCTTTGATTTTTTTCTGCCAATGTGCATGATCTCACACTTTGCAACATTATACACCATCTGCCAAATTTTTGCCCACTCATTTAGCCTGTCTATGTCCTTTTGCAGATTTTTTGTGTCCTCCTCACACATTGCTTTTCCTCCCATCTTTGTATCATCAGCAAACTTGACTACGTTACAGTCAGTCCCTTCTTCCAAGTCGTTAATATAGATTGTAAATAGTTGGGGTCCCAGCACTGATCCCTGCGGCACCCCACTAGTTACTGGTTGCCAACTAGAGAATGAACCATTTATCCCGACTCTCTGTTCTCTATTAGTTAGCCAATCCTCTATCCATGCTAATATATTACCCCCAACTCCGTGAACATTTATCTTGTGCAGTAACCTTTTATGTGGCACCTTACCAAATGCCTTCTGGAGGTCCAAATACACCACATCCACTGGTTCTCATTTATCCACCCTGTTCATTACATCCTCAAAGAACTCCAGCAAATTTGTCAAACATGACTTCCCCTTCATAAATCCATGCTGACTCTGCCTGACCGAATTTTGCTATTCCAAATGTCCTGCTACTGCTTCTTTAATAATGGACTCCAACTTCTTTCCACCCACAGATGTTAGGCTAACTGGTCTATAGTTTCCTGATTTTTATCTGCCTCCTTTTTTAAATAGGGGCGTTACATTTGCAGTTTTCCAATCTGCTGGGACCTCCTCAGAATCCAAGGAATTTTGGTAAATTACAACCAATACATCCACAATTCCTGCCGCTACTTCTCTTAAGACCCTAGGATGCAAGCCATCGTGTCCAGGGGATTTATCTGCCTTTAGTCCCATTATCTTACTGAGTACCACCTCCTTAGTGATTGTGATTGTGTTAAGTTCCTGCCCCCCTATAGCCCCTACACTATCCATTGTTGGGATATTGTTAGTGTCCTCTACCGTAAAGACTGAGACAAAATATTTTTTCAGAGTTTCTGCCATCTCCATGTTCCCCATTACTAGTTCCCCAGTCTTGTCCTCTAAGGGACCAACATTTACTTTAGTCATCCTTTTCCTTTTTATGTACCTATAGAAACTCTTGCTATCTGTTTTTATATTTTGTGCTAGTTTACTTTCATAGTCTTTCTTAATCACTTTTTTAGTCGTTCTTTTTTTGCTGGCTTTTAAAAGCTTCCCAGTCTTCTGTCCTCCCACTAGTTTTGGCCACTTTGTATGCCCTTGTTTTTAATTGGATACCGTCCTTTATTTCTTTAGTTAGCCATGGATGGCTATCTTTTCTCTTACATCCTTTCCTCCTCACTGGAATATATTTTTCTTGAGAGTTGTGAAATATCTCCTTAAATGTACACCACTGTTCATCAACCGTCCTACACTTTAATCTATTTTCCCAGTCCACTTCACCCAACTCTGCCCTCATACCTTTGTAGTCTCCTTTATTTAAGCTTAGTACGCTGGTTAGAGATCCAACTTTCTCACCCCCATCTGAATTTGAGATTCAACTATGCTATGGTCACTCATTCCAAGGGGATCCTTTACTAGGAGATTGTTTATTAATCCTGTCTCATTACACAGGACCAAATCTAAGCTAGTCTGCCCCCTGGTTGTGGATCCATTGCGATCTTGCACTTTGCTTGTTGCTTGTGTATTTAACAGTAAATATCTATGAATCACTTGTCCCCAGCCCCCTCCCTCCTGTTCACTTGTCTCCACCGACAGACTTCTTTTCATCTCGGACTTCAGGTGAGATAAACCACCGGTGGTGTTATTGGCTAAAACTAGTGAGGGTTTCCGACTGTCTTCCTTTAAAGGTGCCACTGCCCAAGTATCTGCCCTGCCCTTGTCAAGGATTCTTCCAACTCGCATTTGTCGGTGTATGGAAATTTTGGCTTGCAAGTCAAAAATCTTCAATGACAGTAGCAAATGCAAGAATGTTCACCTCATGCATCTATGGTTCCAAGCTAACATTCGAGCATGTCCGCTGTAGCCCCCGCCCACTCCCCCCACCACAGCCCCAGCAATCACTCATCCCATAGAAATGATCAGAACATTGTCAGCTCCTTATAAACCAACAAGAAAATGTGCCTCAACCTATACAGCTGTAGAGACAGTGATCTGGAGAGAAATCTGGAAACCTACTCAGTCTCTGTCCCAGATAGAGATTTACAATGGTGGAGCCGACAGACAATAATGAGGGCAGTAAAGCTTTATGTTAGTCTGATATTGATCTTGTCATTTAATTATATGCTACTTATATAATAAGTTATACAATAGCACAAACTGTTTAAAAGGACAAAGTCAGCATCGTCAAGCTACATCAAAGTTGCACGGCAAAATAAATCGATTCAGCCTGAGAGGGAGTGAAAATTCTTCTGAGACTCTTATTTTTTTGATTAAAAAGTGTCCGATTATACCCCTGTGAAGTGCCTCGGGACTTTTTACGATATTAAAGGCGCTATATAAATACAAGTTGCTGTTGATGCCACAATTATCGGCTGTCCAGTTGTCATATACATTTTCAACACCTCTTTTAGAGCTGCAACTGGGCTTTGAGATTGTTAATCGTGATGTTGGGGAGGTTAGAAGTGCAGGGTGGTTAAATGCATCAAATTAGGGGAGCTGGAAGGTCATGGTTGAACTTATGTTTAAATATGGGCGGAAGGACATGTTTTGATGCCAGCCTGGCGATTGGATGCTACCACCGTGTAATATAAAGAGGGTCGTTATTTTTTCAATGGCTTGCAAAAGAATAAAGGTGGTTGCAAAACAAAGGCCATTTGAAACTTTGGATATAATTGTCAATTTGGATTTCCAAATTTCACTACAGTTCTTGGTCATCAAGTGTAATCACTCAGCAAAAACAGCAATACTTGTAGAAAATCAGAGACAACGTATTAAAATGTAACATATTTGTGTGATAAACAGCATTGGCGATACCTTGATAGATAAGGCAGTAATAGTAGATAAGGTGGTTAAGAAGGCATATGGAATACTTGCCTTTATTAGCCGATGCATAGAATGCAAGAGCAGGGAGGTTATGCTTGAACTGTATAAAACACTGGGTTGGCCACAGCTAGAGTACTGCGTGCAGTTCTGGTCACCACATTACAGGAAAGATATGATTGCACTGGAGAGGGTACAGAGGAGACTTATGAGGATTTTGCCTGGACTGGAGAATTTTAGCTATGAGGAAAGATTGGATAGGCTGGGTTTGGTTTGTTTGGAACAGAGGAGGCTGAGGGGAGACCTTATTGCGGTGTACAAAATTATGAGGGGCCTAGATAGAGTGGATAGGAAGGACTTATTTCCTTTAGCAGAGGGGTCACCAACCTGGGGCACAGATTTAAAGTACAGGTTGTACCTCTCCAGTCCGGTACTCTCTAATCCGGAAACATCCGTGGTTCAGCATGAGTCCCGGGGTGGGTGGCATCCCGGTTTCCCGCACTGTTCAGTGAGGTAAGCGGGCCGGGCAAGGAAAGGGAAAGACAGGCGGCTGACTGAGGCGCCGAAGCTGGGCCTGAGGGAGAGGAGGGTTTAAAAAAAGTGATTGTAGACAACGATTAAATGCTGTGCAGTAGCCTTCTGCACAGCACATGCGCAGAACACTTCTGGGTTGTTGGTCCCACCCTGTGACTGGATTGAATAGATTTGCGCATGTGCACAAAAACGGCGCAAATCCAGCTTCGGGGTCGGGACCCGACAACCACCTCCATCTTGTTTTGAACTGCCTGGACCTAGAGCTGGGGAGGGGAGGCGAGGGTGGGGGATTAAAAGAAAAAGCAGCTAACCAGCACGGAGAGAGAGAGTGAGGCCCGACTTTCACAGAGGCGCTCAGGAGCCCGGGCGCTGTCATCAGGTACTGGTAAGCCTAGGCTAGGCTTGACCTCCCGCGATTCAGAAAATTCTCTGTTCTGGCAACGGTCAGGTCCCAAAGGTGCCAGACCAGAGAGGTCCAACCTGTAATTGGTAGAAGGTTAAGAGGGGATTTGAGGGAAATGTCTTCACCCAGAGGGTGGTGGTGGTCTGAAACTCACTGCCTGAAAGGGTGGTAGAGGCAGAAACTCTCACAAGTGCCGTAACCAATAGGGCTACGAATCAAGGACTGTAAAGTGGGATTAGGCTTGATAGCTCATTGTCAGTCGACCCGGACGTGATAGGCCAAAATAGCCTCCTTTGTGCTGTAAACATCTATAATTCTAAAATTTAACCAAAGAGTTCAGGTGGCATCATAAGAACATAAGAAATAGGAGCTGGAGAAGGCCATACGGCCCCTCGAGCCTGCTCCACCATTCAATAAGATCATGGCTGATCTAATCATGGACTCAGCTCCACTTCCCCGCCAACTCCCCATAACCCCTTATCCCCCTATTGTTTATGAAACTGTCTATTGCTGTCTTAAATTCATTCAATGTCCCAGTTTCCACAGCTCTCTGAGGCAGAGAATTCCACAGATTTACAACCCTGAGAGAAGAAATTCCTCCGCATCTCTGTTGTAAATGGGCAGCCCCTTATTCTAAGATTATGCCCTCTAGTTCTAGTGTCCCCCATCAGTGGAAACTCCTCTCTGCATCCACCTTGTCAAGCCCCCTCATAATATTATACATTTCGGTCAGATCACGTCTCATTCTTCTAAATTCCAATGAGTAGAGGCCCAACCTCATAAGTCAACCCCCTCATCCCCGGAATCAATCTCGTGAACCTTCTCTGAACTGCCTCCAAAGCAAGTATATCCTTTCGTAAATATGGAAACCAAAACTGCACGCAGTATTCCAGGTGTGGCCTCACCAATACCTTGTATAGCTGTAGCAAGATTTCCCTACTTTTATACTTCATCCGCTTTGCAATAAAGGCCAAGATACCATTGGTCTTCCTGATCACTTGCTGTACCTGCATACTATCCTTTTGTGTTTCATGCACAAGTACCCCCAGGTCCCGCTGTACTGCAGCACTTTGCAATCTTTCTCCATTTAAATAATAACTTGCTCTTTCATTTTTTCTGCCAAAGTGCATGACCTCACACTTTCCATCTGCCAAATTTTTGCCCACTCGCTTAAGCTGTCTATGTCCTTTTTCAGATTTTTTGTGTCCTCCTCACACATTGCTTTTCCTCCCATCTTCGTATCATCAGCAAACTTGGCTACGTTACACTCAGTCCCTTCTTCCAAGTCGTTAATGTAGATTGTAAATAGTTGGGGTCCTAGCTCTGAACCCTGCGGCACTCCACTAGTTACTGGTTGCCAACCAGCGAATGAACCATTTATCCTGACTCTCTATTCTCTGTTAGTTAGCCAATCCTCTATCCATGCTAATATATTACCCCCAACACCGTGAACTTTTATCCTGTGCAGTAATCTTTTATGTTGCACCATGTCAAATGCCTTCTGGAAGTCCAAAAACACTACATCCACTGGTTCCCCTTTATCACCCTGTTCGTTACATCCTTAAAGAACTCCAGCAAATTTGTCAAACATGACTTACTCTTCATAAATCCAGGCTGACTCTGCCTGACCGAATTTTGCTTATCCAAATGTCCTGCTACTGCTTCTTTAATAATGGACTCCAACATTTTCCCAAGCACAGATGGTAGCCTAACTGGTCTATAGTTTCCTGTTTTTTGTCTGCCTCATTTTCTAAATAAACTGGAAGAGCACAGATTAATTAGAATATAATTTCAGCTGAACTTTGAAATTAAATTTAAAGTTGGGGTACTTGTGTGATAGATACCCACTAAACACGTCAAAAAAGTTAGGGCTTCTCCATTCAAGTGTGTGTAAATTTTTAGTGGCATGATAAACCTTAATTACTGCCAAACAACCTCTCTGGTACTGAAAATTAACTTTAACAAGTATGGAGTATCATTCCTGCAGATTTTAGTTATTGTTGGAGATTACTTTTAAATTAAAAATATAAATAGTTTTTTCTTCTTGTCTCACTTATCTCTCTCTTAATCCCATATTTCTTTCCCTCTCTTTATTTCACTTTCTGTACATGATTTGATATTTAATGAACTATTCTACCTTGCACTTCCTGGTTTAGACTCTGCCTGTCTCAATAAAGATTCTTCAATCTGATTGGTTAATGAGATATACATTGCTTTTCCTGTTTGCACAGGTCCCAAATCCCCTGTAGAGGGTGCCACATTGTTTTAGATTTTTAATCACCGCAACTTCCAGTGCAAAAGCCCATAAAAATGCTTATGAGCAAGTGGAAGTGTAATGAATGGCTGGCACTGTTCCTTCACCACTGATGGCAAAATCCTGGCCAATATCTTCACCATAGCTCCGTCTAGAAGGGTATTCAATTAATCATCCAATAATTTAATATTACACAGTGTTCACTTTATTACCCTTTCACTTACAACACACCACCTCTTACTTTGCACACCTGCTGTGTAATAGTAAGAAAACTAAAACAAAGAATGACATTTTTATAACAACAATTCATATATTGTAAGGAATAACAAATAAAAACAAATTGCTGGAAGCACTCAGCAGGTCAGGCAGCATCAGTGGCGAGAGAGAAACGGAGTTAGTGCTTCAGGTCGATGATCTTTCATAAGAACATAAGAAATAGGAACAGGAGTAGGCCATACAGCCCCTCGAGCCTGCTCCGCCATTCAATACGATCATGGCTGATCTGATCATGGACTCAGCTCCACCTCCCTGCCCGCTCCCCAAACCCCTTATCCCCCTATCATTTAAGAAACTGTCTATTTCTGTCTTAAATTTATTCAATGTCCCAGCTTCCATAGTTCTCTGAGGCAGCGAATTCTACAGATTTCTTTCTGAGAGAAGAAATTCCTCTACATCTCTGTTTTAAATGGGCGGCCCCTTATTCTATCATGCCCTCTAGTTCTAGTCTCCCCCATCAGTGGAAACATCCTCTCTGCATCCACCTTGTTAAGCCCCCTCATAATCTTATATGTTTCGATAAGATCACCTCTCATTCTTCTAAATTCCAATGAGTAGAGGCCCAACCTACTCAACCTTTCCTCATAAGTCAACCCCCTCATCCCTGGAATCAACCTAGTGAACCTTCTCTGAACTGCCTCCAAAGCAAGTATATCCTTTCGTAAATATGGAAACCAAAACTGCACGCAGTTTCCAGGTGTGGCTTCACCAATACCTTGTACAGCTGTAGCAAGACTTCCCTACTTTTATACTCCATCCCCTTTGCAATAAAGGCCAAGATACCATTGGCCTTCCTGATCACTTGCTGTACCTGCATACTAACCTTTTGTGTTTCATGCTCAAGTACCCCCAGGTCCCGCTGTACTGCAGCACTTTGCAATCTTTCTCCATTTAAATAATAACTTGCTCTTTGATTTTTTTTCTGCCAATGTGCATGACCTCACACTTTCCAACATTATACTCCATCAGCCAAATTTTTGCCCAGTCACTTAGCCTGTCTAGGTCCTTTTGCAGATTTTTTGTGTCCTCCTCACACATTGCTTTTCCTCCCATCTTTGTATCATCAGCAAACTTGGCTACGTTACACTCAGTCCCTTCTTCCAAGTCGTTAATATAGATTGTAAATAGTTGAGCTTCCAACACTGATCCCTGTGGCACCCCACTAGTTACTGTTTGCCAACCAAAGAATGAACCATTTATTCTGACTCTCTGTTTTCTGTTAGTTAGCCAATCCTCTATCCATGCTAATATATTACCCCCAACCCCGTGAAATTTTATCTTGTGCAGCAACCTTTTATGTGGTACCTTGTCGAATGCCTTCTAGAGGTCCAAATACACATCCACTGGTTCCCATTTATCCACCCTGTTCGTTACATCCTCAAAGAACTCTAGAAAATTTCTCAAACATGACTTCCCCTTCATAAATCCATGCTGACTCTGCCTGACCGAATTTTACTTATCCAAATGTCCTGCTACTCCTTCTTTAATAATGGACTCAAACATTTTCCCAATCACAGATGTTAGGCTAACTGGTCTATAGTTTCCTGCTTTTTGACTGCCTCCTTTTTTAAATAGGGATGTTACATTTGCAGTTTTCCAATCTGCTGGGACCTCCCCAGAATCCAGGGAATTTTGGTAAATTACAACCTTTCATCAGAACCATGACGAAAGCTCATCGACCTGAAACATTAACTCTTTTTCTCTCTCCACAGATGCTGCCTGACCTGCTGAGTGTGTCCAGATTTATTTCAGATTTCCAGCATCCGCAGTATTTTGCTTTTGTTTGAAGGAATTTCAGATGCTTGGTAGTGATGACAATTCAATCTCGTATTCTGCTGATCCGCATCGATTGTTTGACTTTGTTGATGGGGTGAGGGGGAGCAGTTACGATATTAATTCAGATCCAATGCATTGAATCCTACTTACTGACTTCGCTGCCAGTTAACCTATTTAAACAATCAATTATCAAAACAAAGTGATCGGCAGACTGAATAATTGAGTCATTTGCCAACTCAGTATGCACAAAAATGAATACAGTACTGTCATGTATGTATGCTTGGGGTTACTAACCACCAGGGGGCGTCCCTGTTGGAGGTCATTGGGCTGTACGCATGTGTTTGCAGGCCAGGTACATAAAGCAAGCCACCATTTAATGTGGGCACTTTGGGTCCGAATAAAGTTGAGCCAGGTTTGCCCTGAGTGCATTTACAGTATTCAGTCTATCGAGTTTTTACATGCATAACATTTGGCGACGAGGTAACTTAAGAACCTTCGCATGCAAAATGAGCACCATTGGAATTCTGGAGAGATTCGTGGAGGGAGAGGACTGGTCGGATTTTACCGATCGCCTGGACCAGTACTTCGTGGCCAACAAAATGGAGGAAGCTACTGATGCAGTTAGACACAGGGCGGTTTTCCTCACTGTTTGCAGTCCGAAAATCCATGGCCTCAAAGAATCTCCTCTCGCTTGCACGTCCAATGGACAAGGACTATGAAGAATTGTGTGCTCTGGTACGTGACCATCTCAAACCAAAAGAAGGCACCATCATTTCACGCTATCGATTCTACACGCATGTTCGTTCTGAGGGCCATGATGTGTCAGAATTCGTCGCCGACCTAAGACGTCTTGCTGGGCCATGTAATTTCGAGAACGCATTGGGAGACATGCTGCGAGATTTCTTCTTAACAGGAATCAACCACGAGGTGATCCTCCGGAAGTTATTGGCTGCGGAGATGCTGGATTTGAGCAAAGCCATCGCGATTGACCAGGCATGCATGACGACAGATGAAAATTTACAGCAGATATCATCGAAGAATCGGAGCTCCATGGCAAGTACTGTAAACAAGATTGTGTCGTCATATGGCAGAGCTGCTTATGGCAGGGTCTACTCGACAGCGTATGCGAAACCTTTAGCTGCTCAAAGTCCGCCAACGGGTACGAATCCGATTTCACCCTGTTGGCGTTGTGGGGGCAATCATCGGCATCATCAGTGTCATTTTAAACAGTACATCTGTAAAGTGGGGCACCTTCAGCGAATGTGTCCACAACTGAGCAAGTGTGCTGTGATTCACCACATGGATGATGATGACCAGTCCAGCGCGGAACTGGATATGCAACCCGAGATACCCGAGGAGGAAGTGTATGGACTGTATTCATTCCTGACAAAGAGCCAACCGATAATGGTTAATGTGAAACTAAACGGCGTGCTGGTATCGATGGAATTGGACACGGGTGCGAGTCAGTCGATAATGAGCCAAAGGACATTCGACAAGCTGTGGGACACTAAGGCTGTGAAACCTAAGCTGAGTCCAGTCAATGCCAAGTTGCGTACTTACACCAAAGAACTCATACCGGTGATTGGCAGTGCAGTAGTCAAGGTGTCGTTTGATGGTGTGGTTCATAATCTATCGTTATGGATCGTTCCAGGAAATGGTCCAACTCTATTCAGCAGGAATTGGCTCGAAGAAATCAAATGGAATTGGAACGATATCAAAGCGTTGTCATCTGTGGATGACACTTCACGTGCTCAAGTGCTAAGCAAGTTTCCCTCGCTGTTTGAACCGGGCATCAGCAATTTCACAGGAGCCAAGGTGCAGATTCACCTGGACTCGGGTGCAAGACCCACCCATCACAAAGCTCAGGCTATTCCGTACATGATGAGGGAGAAGGTCGAAATTGAGCTGGACTGACTCCAACGTGAAGGGGTCATATCACCGGTTGAATTTAATGAATGGGCCATTCTGATTGTTCCTGTGTTGAAGAGTGATGACACCGTCAGGATTTGTGGAGACTACAAGATTACGATCAACCGATTTTCGAAATAGGATCAGTACCCGTTACCAAAGGCTGATGACCTGTTTGCAACGCTAGCCGGTAGGAAGTCATTCACTAAACTGGATCTGATGTCAGTCTATATGACACAGGAGCTCGTTGACATGTCGAAGAAACTTACGTGCATCAACACTCATAAAGGACTGTTTATCTACAATAGGTGTCCTTTTGGAATTCGCTCGGCTGCAGCCATATTTCAGAGGAACATGGAGAGTCTACTGAAGTCCATCCCTAAAACCGTCGTGTTTCAAGATGACATTCTGGTCACAGGTTGTGACACTGCCGATCACCTGAACAACCTTGAAGAGGTTCTACATCGTCTGGACAAAGTGGGACTCAGGCTGAAACATTCGAAGTGCGTCTTCATGGCACCGGAAGTCGAATTTCTGGGGAGGAAGATTGCTGCTGATGGCAGTAGGCCTACGGACTCGAAAACCAAGGCCATCAAAAATGCACCCAGGCCTCAGAATGTGACTGAGCTGCGTTTGTTCCTTGGTCTACTCAACTACTTCGGTAATTTCTTACCTAGATTGAGCACTTTATTAGAGCCACTGCACATGCTGCTCAGAAAAGGCGACAACTGGGTTTGGAGTGTGTCTCAAAATAGAGCTTTCGAGAAAGCTGCAAATCTGCTTTACTCTAACAAGTTGCTGGTACATTATGATCCATGTAAGTGTTTAGTATAAGCCTGTGATGCTTCATCATATGGGGTTGGCTGTGTGCTCCAACAAGCTAATGAGTTGGGTAAACAACAACCTGTTGCGAATGCTTCGAAAAGTTTGTCAAAGGCAGAAAGAGCCTACAGCATGATAGAAAAAGAAGCTTTATCCTGCGTGTATGGGTTAAAAAGATGCATGAGTACCTGTTTGGTCTTCGTTTTGAACTCGAAACGGATTACAAGCCACTCATTTCATTGTTTTCGGAAAACAAAGGTATCAATGCCAATGCACCATCCCGCATCCAGACGTGGGCACTGACATTATCTGCCTATGATTATGTCATTCGCCATAGACCCGACACCGAGAATTGCCGATGCACTGAGCAGTCTGCCTGTGCCTACACCGGAGATGGAGACGCCACAACCTGCAGATCTACTGTTAGTTATGGATGCTTTTGAGAATGAAGAAACCCGTGTCACTGCTCAACAAGTTAGGACCTGGACCAGACAGGACCCAATTTTATTGGTTGTAAAACGTTGTGTCCTTAGTGGAGATTGGTCTGCTATACCTATGGAAATGTGTGATGAGACCAAACCTTACAACCGTCGCAAAGACGAACTATCCATTTAATCAGATTGTTTACTGTGGGGTAATCATGTTGTTATGCCGAAGAAAGGCAGAGAGAAATTTGTACATGATCTACACAGCACTCATCCTGTTATTGTCATGATGAAAGCCATCACCAGGTCTCATGTATGGTGGCCTGGAATTGACTCTGAATTGGAATCATGTATGCATCAGTGCAACACTTGCATGCAGTTAAGCAAAGTACCAGCGGAATTTCTGCTGAGTCTGTGGTCGTGGCCATCGAAACCATAGTCGAGGATACACATCGACTTTGCGGGTCCTTTCCTGGGTAAGATGTTTTTTGTTGTGGTGGATGCATATTCCAAGTGGATAGAGTGTATAATCATGTCATCCAGTACATCCACAGCTACCATTATGAGAGCCTTCATGTCATGTTTGCTACTCATGGTCTGCCTGACATCGTTGTGAGCGATAATGGATCTTGCTTCACAAGTCTGGAATTTCAAGAGTTCATGAAACTCAATGGTATTAAACATGTGAGGTCAGCACCATTCAAACCTGTTTCTAATGGTCAAGCAGAGCGTGCTGTCCAAACAATCAAGCAGAGTATGAAACGTGTAACTCAGGGTTCACTGCAGACTCACTTGTCATGCATATTGCTTAGTTACAGGACAAGACCCCACATGCTTACCGAGGTCTCCCCTGCTGAACTATTGATGAAGAGAGGTCTCAAGACCAAGCTCTCTCTCGTCCATCCTGACTTGAACGATCGTGTTGAAAACAGATGTCAAAATCAGCAGTGGTATCATGATCGTGCTGCTGTGTCACGCGACATCTCTGTTAACGATCCTGTGTATGTGCTAAATTATGGACAAGGTCCCAGTGGGTCATCGGTACTGTTACGGCCAAGGAGGGTAACAGAGTGTTTATTGCTCAAAAATGGGCAAACATGCAGGAAACATGTTGATCAGATAAACCTGCAGCACATGGATGAACTGGAACTAGTTGAGGCAGATACGATCCGTGACCAACCAATCTATATTCATTCATCAGAGGACTCCGCCGTCATCAATGAATCTGGACGTTCAATCTCTGACATCGTCATTGCCACTCCCATCAGATCGGCTACCCAGCCTCCAGTCATAACTGACTCAGAACGCTTGCCCAGAACTAGAGTTGAACTGAGATGATCAATTCGTGAGCGGAAAGCCCTGGACCGTCTTAACTTGTAAAAAGACTGATACTAAGATCTTGAAGGGGGATAGTGTCATGTATGTATGCTTGGGGTTACTAGCCACCAGGGGGCGCCCCTATCGGAGGTCATTTGGGCTTCACGCATGTGTGTGCGGGCCAGGTATATAAAGCAAGCCACCATGTAATGTGGACACTTTGGGCCCGAATAAAGTTGAGCCGGGTTTGCACCTGAGTGAGTTTACAGTATTCAGTCTATCGAGTTATTACATACATAACAAGTACAACACACAGAAGCTGTTGTCATGCCTAGTAAAACCAGTTCACATGCTTGGTTTTGGGAGTTCTGGAGCATGGCGAATGTCTTGACTAACCTAGCTTGGGTGTGTTTTCTTTTTTGACAGGTTACTGGTTTGCTTGTTACCACATTATTTATGAATGAACAGACATCAAAACCACCACCCCCGCCCCCAGCCCCCACCATCCCTGCCCTCTGCCCCCCTCCCATTCTCCCAAACAAGGGATACGGTTACAGCCGGATTCCGAAATAGCAGCCACGGAATAGCAGCTCCGGCCAATGCTAGCACACGTCAGATTCCGAGAGGAATGCGAAAGGTTGAAGAGCTCAGCAAAATTTTTGCATGCAGGATGAGGCCAAAGCAAAACTCACACGCCATCACCGATTGTGGACGGCAGATCATCTATCAGTGGACAAATGCAGGAACTTTGGAATGCCGGTTCTCAAATGAAATAATATATCTTTTAAAAGCCAATGCCCATTTCAAGCCCAAAGACCATATATCAAGCCACAGGCGCTTGTGGATACTCTTTAGAGTCATTAACCTTACACCTGTCTCCCCTTGTCCTTCACCATGATCCCCTGCCCTTGATTTTTTTTTTGCACTCCCTGTTCATCTTCCTACTCTGTAATATAAAACAGAGGGGCCTGTGGAATAATTCAAAGCCAGTGGAGCAGGGACATAGTTACAAATCTCTGCCATGAGCACTGTGACGGTGAAAGGCAGTTTGTCAGTTCTGCACCAGGTGACCTTTGTGACACAGACATGAGGGGAAAATATTGTCAGTGAATAAAACGACAAGCCTCTGTGTCCCAGATTAAATAATTAGCTCCTTTTTAGAACTGGCTGCAAAGCAGACATTATTAATATATATTTTTTAAAGCGGCATCCACTGGCAAGCTTCAACCAGCTGTTTTTCATACACACTGTCACTGCTGGATGCAGACTAGAGAATGATACACCGAGCACCTTTTATCCTTTCGGTGTCCTGCAGACCAAAGTGCCTTTACAAGGATAAACTCCATGCTCGACATTGCGCTTGTCTGACTGCAGTTGAAGGACCCCAGTTGCCTTTTGAGGCCTATCTGAGTGAATGATGTCAGCTCAGGGTTGCATCGTAAGCCCTTATTCAACACGTTTGCATTTAGTCCAGACCATGGATGTTATTACAGGACGACCCAAGCTGAAGACACTCTTGCAGGACCGGTGCCAGCTTCACCTCCTTCTCAGTATTAAACACCTAACCTGGCACGTGCTTGGTATTTTTACTCAGTGCCAGTATCTGCCAAGGGATTCGCGTTGGCATCAGCCTGCTGCCGAACCTCTCCGCCTCCTATGTTCACAATGAACTTGAGAGCTGGCATCCAGAAGGGAGAGTTTGTACGCTGAGCTCAGAACCCGATCCAATGAGAGTCTAAGCTGCAAACTGAGCAATGGCAGGACAGAAAGCTCTAACTGGTTGCAGCACTCCACTGGAATCTCCTTCTGCAGAACAGATTGGGGACATAAGGGGTTAACTTTTCATGACTTATGGATCAATAAGAATTTAAGAGCATCTGCACTGGATCCTAAAATGGCTTTGTTTTCATAATGTTATCCACGGCTATTAGGATCTTCATGTGTCACTTTAATGATCTTCAAAAATCACTAATGCCATGCTATAATTCTGATTATGCAAACAGCACCTATCAGCTGTATAGTTTTAAACTGTTTGTGTAGAAAAATGCATGTTTCTCGGTAAAAAAAATGATCTCTGCATTTCAGCCATTTACTTATAACTCAGTTTAGAAACAGTTCAGTTTAGCTGAGACTTATAACTTTTAACCAAAAATGGAAGCTGTTTGCTTTCCCAGAACTTCTTAAAGGTGCATCGCTGTCAGCAGTTTACCATTAGAAAAGCTTTTAAGTGACATTTGGACACAAGTGAGAAGAATAGTCAAATCTATGTCATAAAGACATCATACACGTTGCCAAGCAAGTCTCTGTAAAGAAGGAAGAAGCTTTTAAAAAATGTATATAAAAATTGAAACCTTGACCTGCAGAAAGTACTGAAGAGGTTAACATGTCGAGCACAGAGCAAGCTCTCCGGGTGGCTGATGTAGCAGATCCAAAACAAATTCCAGAGCAGACTTTTGTCAGCTGTTTCAGAAATGGAACCTGCTCCAATAACTCCCCATGCCAAAGAATGGCTATACTTCTTTAAAGTGATTGATTTAGTGTTGTATAACAGAAATGCGTTTCTGCAGAGTTTAAAAAAATACAGGAACAACAGAACCTGGGTGACTTTGATTGTTCAAAATACATTAAACTTTCCATCTCCTAATACTAAATGATGTTAATGTACTCCTGTTCCAAATACTTAAATATAACTAAATAACACAATATAGATGTAACACACATACCATCATTTCCAGCTACTTGGTAATAAGATCCATTAGTTAATGACATTGGGGTGGATTTTTCTATTCCTGTACCTGAATGCATTGGATTTCCTGGGTGTGGATCATAGAGGAAAATCAGATGGCAAGGATTACATGCCCCCAGTGGATGAACTGGTAATGTGTAGCGTGATTGTTAAACCTTTGTTCATAAACCAACTACAGGTTGGACCTCTGTGCTCCGGCACCCTTGGGACCCGACTGGTGCCAAAACAGAGAATTTTCCAAACCACAGGAGGTCAGTATATGACTGCGCCGATACACCCTATATAACTATATACCGAGCCTAAGCTAGGCTTACCGGTACCTGTAGAATGCTGCTCACCGCTCTCCTTCTCATTTAGGGGTAAATTAGAGCTAAATAATAGCACAGAACACTGAGAGCCAGGACTGCCAGCCGGATGTAAACAAACTTTGCAGAAGCGCAGGAAACCGGGACGCCACCCACGCAAAGCGGCAGTTCCGCAAACTAATGCCGAACCACGGATGTTTCCAGACCAGAGAGTCCCGGACCAGAGAGGTTCAATCTTGAATTCTTAATAGAAATGTGTTGCTATGGGGATGTTGCACTTTATCAGGGAGGCTTTGAGGGTGTCCTTGAAGCGTTTCCTCTGCCCACCTGGGGCTCATTTCCATGACGAAGTTCCGAGTAGAGCGCTTGCTTTGTGAGTCTCATGTCGGGCCTGCGGACCACCGGCACTGGGGAATCCCTGGCCCAAGACCGCCCAAAGTGGAGGAAGAGTATCCGGGAGGGTGCTGAGCACTTTGAGTCTCATTGCTGAGAACAAGCAGAAACCAAGCGCAGACAGTGGAAGGAGCGTGCGTCAAACCAGGCTACCCAACCACCCTTTCCTTCAACCACTGTCTGCCCCACCTGTGACAGAGACTGTAATTCCCACATTGGACTCTTCAGACACCTGAGAACTCACTGTTAAGAGTGGAAGCAAGTCATCCTCGACTCTGAGAGATGGCCTATGATGATGATGTGTTGCCTTGAATTCTTAAGCAAAGAACCCATGAGGCAAATACATTATCCAGCGAAACTCACTGATCGGCATCTCAGGACGCACAAAGGATCTTGGATTGTTAAATTCTGCCCCAGAACATGCACAGGCACAGCACTAAATATAAAACAATAGGCAAACCCCAAGAACTTTGACAAGTTATAGTTATACTCAATACCTACTCCTGCTCCTATTTCTTATCTTCTTATGTTCTTATACTGACAAAGATATGCCGATCATAAAGTGATTGTTATCTTCCATAAACAGTTTGTGGGTATCCTGATCCAAACAGAACATTTATCTTTGTTTCATTCACCTTCCAGTGAAAAAGAAGGGCGGTAAGTGAAGGGATAACCAGCCGTGGATAACCAAAGAAATAAAGGAGAGTATCAAATTAAAGACCAATGTGTATAAGTTGGCCAAGGTTAGTGGGAAACTAGAAGATTGGGAAAATTTTAAACAACAGCAAAGAATGACTAAAAATGCAATAAAGTAAGGAAAGATAGATTACGAAGGTAAACTTGCGCAAAACATAAAAACAGATAATAAAAGCTTTTACAGATATATAAAACAGAAAAGAGTGACTAATGTAAATGTTGGTCCCTTAGAAGATGAGAAGGGGGATTTAATAATGGGAAATGTGGAAATGGCTGAGACCTTAAACAATTATTTTGCTTCGGTCTTCACAGTGGAAGACACAAAAACCATGCCAAAAATTGCTGGTCATAGGAATGTGGGAAGGGAGGACCTTGAGACAATCACTATCACTAGGGGGGTAGTGCTGGACAGGCTAATGGGACTCAAGGTAGACAAGTCCTCTGGTCCTGATGAAATGCATCCCAGGGTATTAAAAGAGATGGCGGAAGTTATAGCAGATGCATTCGTTATAATCTACCAAAATTCTATGGACTCTGGGGAGGTACCAGCGGATTGGAAAGCAGCTAATGTAACGCCTCTGTTTAAAAAGGGGGGCAGACAAAAGGCAAGTAACTATAGGCCGGTTAGTTTAACATCTGTAGTGGGGAAAATGCTTGAAGCTATCATTAAGGAAGAAATAGCGGGACATCTAGATAGGAATAGTGCAATCAAGCAGACGCAGCTTGGATTCATGAAGGGGAAATCATGTTTAACTAATTTACTGGAATTCTTTGAGGATATAACGAGCATGATGGATAGAGGTGTACCGATGGATGTGGTGTATTTAGATTTCCAAAAGGCATTCGATAAGGTGCCACACAAAAGGTTACTGCAGAAGATAGAGGTACGCGGAGTCAGAGGAAATGTATTAGCATGGATCGAGAATTGGCTGGCGAACAGAAGGCAGAGAGTCGGGATAAATGGGTCCTTTTCGGGCTGGAAATCGGTGGTTAGTGGTGTGCCACAGGGATCGCTGCTGGGACCACAACTGTTTACAATATACATAGATGACCTGGAAGAGGGGACAGAGTGTAGTGTAACAAAATTTGCAGATGACACAAAGATTAGTGGGAAAGCGGGTTGTGTAGCGGACACAGAGAGGCTGCAAAGAGATTTGGATAGGTTAAGCGAATGGACTAAGGTTTGGCAGATGGAAAACAAAGTCGGAAAGTGTGAGGTCATCCACCTTGGGAAAAAAAACAGTAAAAGGAAATATTATTTGAATGGGGAGAAATTACAACATGCTGAGGTGCAGAGGGACCTGGGGGTCCTTGTGCATGAATCCCAAAAAGTTAGTTTGCAGGTGCAGCAGGTAATCAGGAAGGCGAATGGAATGTCGGCCTTCATTGTGAGAGGGATGGAGTACAAAAGCAGGGAGGTCTTGCTGCAACTGTACAGTGTATTGGTGAGGCCGCACCTGGAGTACTGCGTGCAGTTTTGGTCACCTTACTTAAGGAAGGATATAGTAGCCTTGGAGGGGGTACAGAGACGATTCACTAGGCTGATTCCGGAGATGAGGGGGTTACCTTATGATGATAGATTGAGTAGACTGGGTCCTTACTCGTTGGAGTTCAGAAGGATGAGGGGTGATCTTATAGAAACATTTAAAATAATGAAAGAGATAGACAAGATAGAGGCAGAGAGGTTGTTTCCACTGGTAGGGGAGACTAGAACTAGGGGGCACAGCCTCAAAATATCGGGGAGCCAATTTAAAACCGAGTTGAGAAGGAATTTCTTCTCCCAGAGGGTTGTGAATCTGTGGAATTCTCTGCGCAAGGAAGCAGTTGAGGCTAGCTCATTGAATGTATTCAAGTCACAGATAGATAGATTTTTAACCAATAAGGGAATTAAGGGTTACGGGGAGCGGGCGGGTAAGTGGAGCTAAGTCCACGGCCAGATCAGCCATGATCTTGTTGAATGGCGGAGCAGGCTCGAGAGGCTAGATGGCCTATTCCTGTTCCTAATTCTTATGTTCTTATGTTCTGAAGCATACTGTGATTGAGAAAGATTCACTTCTAACCACATCGAGTACTTCTCCCATCATCATCATTGTAGGCAGTTCCTCAGAATCGAGGAGGACTTGCTTCCACTCTAAAAATGAGTCCTTAGGTGGCTGAACAGTCCAATACGAGAACCACAGTCTCTGTTTCAGGTGGGATAGATAGTCATTGAGGAAAAGGGTGGGTGGGACTGGTTTGCCGCACGGTCTTTCCGCAGCCTGTGGTTGATTTCTGCAATAGACGCTACTCATGAAGAAACTGGCAGACAGCATCTGAAGCTTCTGCGACCACACTGTAACACACATTCAACAGACAAATAAACAGATATTCTGAAGCAGCTCAGTTGCTCCTAGCCCATTTTGAAAACAGTTGAGAGAGAATTTCTAAAAGTCCAGCTTACGTCAGTAGATTTGCCTCCGATGATAATTGCTGTTCTTACTATGGAATTCATCAAGGACCGTCTCCAAATTCCCACATACCTGTTAGTAAGGTTTGTTAAATAGGCTCACACTCACTGCTTTCATTTACAAGGATCTGCCACTCGCATACAGCTCATTAAAGGAGGTATGAAACTAGGCCAACTAACAAAAAGTGACACAAATCATGAATATGATTCTATGATATCAGTCAGTAACATTCTTGCCTTTGAGTCAAAAGGTTGTGGGTTTAAGCCTCACTCCAGGATTTGAGCTGATACTTCAGTTTAGATTATGTACTGGATTTTTGCAGCTATTGTCCTCAGATGTTAAACCAAGGTCCTGTTTGCCTGTTCAAGTGGATGTTAAACATTCCATGGCACTATTCAAAGAGCAAGGTACTCTCCCTGTGGCTTGGGTAACATCTCTTTCTCAAACAACATCACCAAAAAGATAAACTGGTCATTCATCTCATTGCTGTTTGCTAGATCTTGCTTTGTACCTGTTGTGTATCTGTAAAGCATGCATTCCCATGTTCTGCCATCAGGAAGCTCATTCCCTGTGAAGTCCCAAGGGATCCCAGCATCCCTTGGGGGCAATGTATATAAGCCAGCCACTAAGGCCTGTTCCTCACTCTGGAGTGTCTTTTATTAAAGACTGAGGTCACTGTTACTTTAACCTCCCTGTGTGCAGCCTCATCTGTGTTAGGAACACAATAACTGCCGACGAGAATATGAATCCAACGCAAAGATGCAGCAAACTGTGGGCATCCTGCAGAAGTTCTCGGAGGGTGAGGACTGGGAAGCCTATGTCGAACGGCTAGACCAGTACTTTGTAGCCAATGAGCTGGACGGAGAAGGAAGCGCTGCAAAAAGGAGAGCGCTCCTCCTCACAGTCTGTGGGGCACTGACCGACAGCCTCATGAAGAATCTTCTGGCTCCGGGCAAACCCACAGATAAGTTGTATGAGGAGCTGTGTACAATGGTTCGGGAGCATCTTAACCCGAGGGAGAGCGTGCTGATGGCGAGGTATCGGTTCTACACGTGCCAGCGATCTGAAGGTCAGGAAGTGGCGAGCTACGTCGCCGAGCTAAGGTGACTTGCAGGACAATGTGAGTTTAATGGCTACCTGGAGCAAATGCTCAGAGACTTTTTTGTACTGGGCACTGCCAACAAGACCATCCTACGAAAACTTTTGACTGTAGAGGCACAGACCCTCAGTAAGGCCATTGCGATAGCACAGGCGTTTATGTCCACCAGTGATAACACCAAACTCAGCACACAAGTGCTAGCAATGTTCATAAATTAACTGGAACTGTGTTTGCGAGCAGAAATGTACAGGGCAGAACCCACGAGTCTGCAACTGCTAGCAGGCCTCAGGTGACCCAGATGACTCAGAGTCCGCAACAAAGTTTGAATGCAAGGCAATTCACACCTTTTGGCATTGTGGAGGCTTCCATTCAGCCTATTCATGCCACTTTAAAGGGTATGTTTGCAAAAGCTATGGAACAATGGGGCACTTCCAACGAGCTTGTAAACGAGCTGCAAGCTCTGCAAAACCTGCTAACCACCACGTGGCAGAGGAAGATCGGTCCATGGTGGTTCAAAGCAATTTCGAGCCTCAGAGAGAGGAGGCAGATGCTGAAGAACACATTTTCGACGAAATATCCACCTATAATGCTAAATGTAAAATTGAATGGCATACCCGTACCCATGGAACTGGACACTGGCGCTAGCCAATCCACCATGAGTAAAAAGATGTTTGAGAGACTGTGGTGCAACAAGGCACTCAGACCAGCCCTGAGCCCATCCACACGAAACTGAGAATGTACACCAAAGAGCTTATCACTGTCCTGGGCAGCGCCATGGTCAAGGTCACCTACGAGGGCATAGTGCACGAACTGCCACTCTGGATTGTCCCGGGCGAGGGCCCCACACTGCTTGGAAGGAGCAGGCTGGGCAAAATCCGCTGGAACTGGGATGACATCCGAGCGCTATCACATGTCGATGAGGCCTCATGTACCCAGGTTCTGAACAAATTTCCTTCCCTTTTTGAGCCAGGCATTGGAAACTTTTCCAGGGCGAAGGTGCAGATCCACTTGGTCCCAGAGGCGTAACCCATTCACCACAAGGCGCGAGCGATACCTCACATGATGAGGGAGAGAGTGGAAATCGAGCTGGACAGGCTGCAGCGCGAGGGCATCATCTCCCCAGTTGAATTCAGCGAGTGGGCTAGCCCAATTGTTCCAGTACTCAAAAGTGATAGCACCGTCAGGATTTGCGGTGATTATAAAGTAACTATTAATCGTTTCTCGCTACAAGACCAATACCCGCTACCTAAGGCAGACGACCTATTTGCGACGCTGGCAGGAGGCAAGACGTTCACCAAGCTCGACCCGACTTCAGCCTACATGACGCAGGAGCTGGAGGAGTCTTCGAAGGGCCTCACCTGCATCAACACGCACAAGGGACTGTTCATCTACAACAGATGCCCATTTGGAATTCGGTCGGCTGCAGCGATTTTCCAGGGAAACATGGAGAGCCTACTCAAGTCGGTACCACACACGGTGGTCTTTCAGGATGACATATTGGTCACGGGTCGGGACACCACCGAGCACCTACAAAACCCGGAGGAGTTCCTCCAGCGACTGGATCGTGTCGGGCTGCGGCCGAAGAGGTCGAAATGCATCTTCATGGAGTTTTTGGAGAGAAAGATCGCGGCAGACAGCATTCAGCTCACAGACGCCAAGACAGATGTTATCAGGAATGCGCCCAGGCCACAGAACGTCACGGAGCTGCGGTCATTCCTGGGACTCCTCAACTATTTTGGTAACTTCCTACCGGGGTTAAACACCCTTTTGGAGCCCCTACATGTGTTATTGCGTAAAGGTGAGAACTGGGTATGGGGAAAAAAACCAAGTAATTGCTTTTGAGAAAGCCAGAAACATTTTATGCTCCAATAAGCTGCTTGTATTGTATAACCCGTATAAAAGACTTGTGCTAGCATGTGATGCGTCGTCGTACGGAGTCGGGTGTGTATTACAACAAGCTAACGCTACGGGGAAGTTGCAACCTGTCGCCTATGCTTCCAGGAGTTTGTCTAAGGCCAAGAGGACCTACAGCATTATTGAGAAAGAGACATTAGAGTGTGTGTTCGGGCTAAAGAAAATGCATCAGTACCTGTTTGGCCTCAAATTTGAGCTGGAAACTAATCACAAGCCCCTCACATCCCTGTTCGCTGAAAACAAGGGGATAATTATGAATGCCTCAGCCCGCATACAAAGGTGGGTACTCACGCTATCAGCGTATAATTATACCATCCGCCACAGGCCAGGCACCGAGAACTGTGTGGATGCTCTCAGTCGGCTACCATTACCCACCACGGGTGTGAAAATGGCGCGGCCTACAAACTTATTGATGGTGGCGCAGCCCGCAGACTTGTTGATGGTCATGGAAGCATTTGAAAATGATAAATCACGTGTCACGACCCGCCAGATTAGAACTTGGACCAGCCAAGATTCTCTGCTGTCCCGAGTAAAAAACTGTGTACTGCATGGGAGCTGGGCCAGCATCCCCATTGAAATGCAAGAACCAATCAAGCTGTTCCAGCTGCGAAAGGATGAGCCGTCCATTCAGGCAGACTGCCTGTTGTGGGGTAACCGCGTAGTGCTACCAAAAAAGGGCAGGGAGACGTTCATCTCGGATCTTGCGGAGATGGCAGAAGTTATAGCAGGTGCATTCATTATAATCTACCAAAATTCTCTGGACTCTGGGGAGGTACCATCGGATTGGAAAGCAGCTAATGTAACGCCTCTGTTTAAAAAAGGGGGCAGACAAAAGGCAGGTAACTATAGGCCGGTTAGTTTAACATCTGTAGTGGGGAAAATGCTTGAAGCTATCATTAAGGAAGAAATAGTGGGACATCTAGATAGGAATAGTGCAATCAAGCAGACGCAGCATGGATTTATGAAGGGGAAATCATGTGTAACTAATTTACTGGAATTCTTTGAGGATATAATAAGCATGGTGGATAGAGGTGTACCGATGGATGTGGTGTATTTAGATTTCCAAAAGGCATTCGATAAGGTGCCACACAAAAGGTTACTGCAGAAGATAAAGGTACGCGAAGTCAGAGGAAATGTATTAGCATGGATAGAAAATTGGCTGGCTAACAGAAAGCAGAGAGTCGGGATAAATGGGTCCTTTTCGGGTTAGAAATCGGTGGTTAGTGGTGTGCCACAGGGATCGGTGCTGGGACCACAACTGTTTACAATATACATAGATGACCTGGAAGAGGGGACAGAGTGTAGTGTAACAAAATTTGCAGATGACACAAAGATTAGTGGGAAAGCGGGTTGTGTAGAGGACACAGAGAGGCTGCAAAGAGATTTAGATAGGTTAAGCGAATGGGCTAAGGTTTGGCAGATGGAATACAATGTCGGAAAGTGTGAGGTCATCCACCTTGGAAAAAAAAACAGAAAAAGGGAATATTATTTGAATGGGGAGAAATTACAACATGCTGTGGTGCAGAGGGACCTGGGGGCCCTTGTGCATGAATCCCAAAAAGTTAGTTTGCAGGTGCAGCAGGTAATCAGGAAGGCGAATGGAATGTTGGCCTTCATTGCGAGAGGGATGGAGTACAAAAGCAGGGCGGTCCTGCTGCAACTGTACAGGGTATTGGTGAGGCCGCACCTGTTGTACTGCGTGCAGTTTTGGTCATCTTACTTAAGGACGGATATACTAGCTTTGAAAGGGGTACAGAGACGATTCACTAGGCTGATTCCGGAGATGAGGGGGTTACCTTATAATGATAGATTGAGTAGACTGGGTCTTTACTCGTTGGAGTCCAGAAGGATGAGGGGTGATCTTATAGAAACATTTAAAATAATGAAAGGGATAGACAAGATAGAGGCAGAGAGGTTGTTTCCACTGGTCGGGGAGACTAGAACTAGGGGGCACAACCTCAAAATACGGGGTGAGCCAATTTAAAACCGAGTTGAGAAGGAATTTCTTCTCCCAGAGGGTTGTGAATCTGTGGAATTCTCTGCCCAGGAAAGCAGTTGAGGTTAGCTCATTGAATGTATTCAAATCACAGATAGATAGATTTTTAACCAATGAGGAAATTAAGGGTTATGGGGAGCGGGCGGGTAAGTGGAGCTGAGTCCATGGCCAGATCAGCCATGATCTTATTGAGTGGTGGAGCAGGCTCGAGGGGCTAGATGGCCTACTCCTGTTCCTAATTCATATGTTCTTATCTCCATAGCACACACCCGGATATAGTAATGATGAAAGCGATAGCCAGATCCCACATGTGGTGGCCCGGTATCGACTCTGACTTAGAGTCCTGTGTACGGCAATGCAGCGTATATGCTCAGTTGAGCAACGCACCCAGAGAGGCACCACTAAGTTTGTGGTCCTCGCCCTCCAGACCATGGTCGAGGATTCATGTCGACTATGTGGGCCCGTTTCTCAGTAAAATGTTCCTGGTAGTGGTGGATGCTTTTTCAAAATGGATTGAATGTGAAATAATGTTATGAAGCACCGCCACCGCCACCATTGAAAGCCTGAGGGCCATGTTTGCCACCCATGGTCTGCCTGACATACTGGTCAGTGACAACGGGCCATGTTTCACCAGTGCCGAATTTAAAGAATTCATGACCCGCAATGGGATCAAACATGTCACCTCGGCCCCGTTTAAACCAGCCTCCAATGGGCAGGCAGAGCGGGCAGTGCAAACAATCAAACAGAGCCTCAAACGAGTCACAGAAGGCTCACTCCAAACCCGCCTGTACCGAGTACTGCTCAGCTACCGCACGAGACCCCACTCGCTCACAGGGGTGCTCCCGGCTGAGCTACTCATGAAAAGGACACTTAAAACCAGACTCTCGCTGGTTCACCACAACCTGCATGATCAGATAGCGAGCAGGCGACAGCAACAAAATGTAAACGATGGTCGCACCACTGTATCACGGGAAATTGATCTGAATGACCCTGTGTATGTGCTAAACTATGGACATGGTCCCAAGTGGATCACGGGCACGGTGATAGCTAAAGAAGGGAATAGGGTGTTTGTAGTCAAACTAGACAATGGACAAATTTGCAGAAAGCACCTGGATCAAATGAGGCTGCGGTTCACAGACTGCCCTGAACAACCCACAGCAGATACCACCTTTTTCGAGCCCACAACACACACCCAAAGGATCAACGACACCATGCTAGACCAGGAAATCGAACCCATCACGCCCAACAGCCCAGCAAGGCCAGGCTCACCTAGCAGCCCTGCAGGGCCAACACACCAGAACAGACATTTGTACCGAGGTGGTCCACCAGGGAAAGAATGGCTCCCAACCGCCTCACCTTGTAAATAGTTTTCACTTTGACTTTTGGCGGGGGCCGGGGGGTAGTGATGTTGTGTATCTGTAAAGCATGCACTCCCATGTTCCGCCACCAGGGAGCTCATCCCCTGAAGTCCCAAGTTTTTCCCAGCATCTCTGGGGGCACTGTATATAAGCCGGCCCCTAAGGCCTGTTCCTCACTCTGGAGTGTCTTTTATTAAAGACTGAGGTCACTGTTAATTTAACCTCCCTGTGTGCAGCCTCATCTGTGTTAGGAACACAATAGTGCCCACATAACAACAGAGGCCTCACTTCAAATCAGTCATGTGAGCTGCTACTGAGAGGCATGATAATTCAAATCTTATTGAATGAAAGGGAGACATTCTTAAAGACAGTGCAGGATGGAGACTCGGGCCTCAGGCTGATAGTGGTAGAAATAGTGCCTAATCTTGGGCATGCGAGACTGAGAGCCATACATGACTTCTAGTCAGCAAATCTCCCCCAAGTATAGCAACAACAACTTGCATTTACATGGTGCCTTTAACGAAGTAAAACATCCTACAATGATTCACAGGAGCATTCATCACACAAAATTTGACACCGTGCCACATTGGAGATGTTAGGACAGGTGACCAAAAGCTTCATCAAAGAGATTGGTTTTAAGAAGCGTACTGAAGGAAGAGACAGACATAGTGAGGCGGAGAGGTTTAGGGATGAAATTCCAGAGCTTAGGCCCAGCCAGCTGAAGGCACGGCCAGCAATGGTGGAGTGATTAAAATCGGGGATGCAGAAGAGGCCAGAATTGGAGGAACGCAGAGATCTCGGAGCGTTGTAGGGCTGGAGGAGATTACAGAGATAGGGAGAGGCGAAGCCATGGAGGGATTTGAAAGGATGAAAATTTTTACATCAAGGCATTGCCAATGTAGGTCAGCAAGCTGAGAGGTGATGGTTGACCAGGACTTGGTGCAAGTTAGGATACGGGCAGCAGAGTTTTGGATGAGCTCAAGTTTATGGAGGGTATAAGGTGGGAGGCAGCCGAAAGAGTATTGAAGAGCTTTCTAAACTGTTCTAAAGAAGGGGAAACAACAGCAACAGAATTAAGTTAAATTATAATTAAATTTGGGTTATTTTGAGATACATGATATATTTTGAAAAACGTTTTTCTTTCATTAGGCATGGTGTGGGATGTTGGTGCTGGGAGATGAAGCACTTCTCAGATTAGGCAGTTAGTGCTTTCAAGTAATTTCAAGTCAGGAACAGCATGGCTCAGTGCAGAGTAAAGCTCTTCCCTAAAAATTAGATGCATTTATAGGGAAAACAGATAAGGACATGAGGGAGAAAGGAATAGAAGATAAAGAAAAAAAGGGAAGCTTATGACAGATTCTGAGAAATCAACACTGCAGAGACTCCAGAGGTGTATAAGAAGTGCAGGGGTGCAATTAAAAAAGATATCAGGAAAGCAAAGAGAGAGCATGAAATAATGTTGGCAAGTAAAATCAGGGAAAACCCAAAGATGTTTTATAAATACATTAAGAGTAACAGGATAACTAGAGAAAGTGTGGGGCCTATTAGAAACCACAAAGGAAATCTGTGTATGGAGGCAGAAGATGTGGGTATGATTCTTAAGGAATACTTTGCATCTGTTTTCATAAAAGTGAGGAGCGATGCAGACTTTGCAATGAGGGAGGAGGAATGTGAAATAAACATAGTGAGAGAGGAAGTATTAAGGAGCTGAGCAGCTTTGAAAGTGGCTAATTCCCCAGGCCCAGATGAAATGTATCCCAAGCTGTTAAGAGAAGCAAAAGAGGAAATAACAGAGGCTCTGACCATCATTTTCCAGTACTCTCTGGCTACAGGTACCAGAGGACTGGAGGACTGCTAATGTTATATCTTTGTTTAAAAAGGATAGACCTAGTAATTACAGGTCAGTCAGCCTAACCTCAGTAGTGGGAAAATTATTGGAAAAAATCCTGAGGGACTGGATAAATCTTCATTTGGAAACACATGGGTTCATCAAGGACAGTCAGCATAGATTTGTTAAAGGAAGGTCGTGTTTGACTAACTTGATTGAATTTTTCGAGGAGGTAACCAGGAGGGTCAATGAGGGCAGTGCGTATGATGTAGTGTATATAGATTTTAGCAAAGCTTTTGATAAGGTCCCACATGGCAGACTGGTCACGAAGGTAATAGCCCATGGGAGCCAGGGCAAAGTGGCAAGTGGATCCAAAATTGGCTTAGAGGCAGGAACCAAAGGGTAATGGTTGATGAGTGTTTTTGTGACTGGAAGGCTGTATCCAGTGGGGTTCCGCAGGGTTCAGTGCTGGGCCCCTTGCTTTTTGTGGTATATATCAATGACTTGGACCTGAATGTTGGGGGTATGATTAAGAAGTTTGCAGATGATGCTAAAATAGGCTGCATGGTTGATAATGAAGAAGAAAGCTGTGGATTGCAGGAAGATATCAATGTACTGGTCATGTGGGTGGAACAGTAGCAAATGGAATTCAATCCAGATAAGTGTGAGGTAATGCATTTGGGGAGGTCTAACAAGGGAATACACATTAAATGGTACGACACTGAAAAGTATAGAGGATCAAAGGGACCTTGGAGTGCAGGTCCACAGATCCCTGAAGATAGCAGACCAGGTAGATAAGGTGATGAAGGCGGCATATGGAATACTTGCCTTTATTAGTCGAGGCATGGAATACAAAAGCAAGGAGATTATGCTTGAACTGTATAAAACACTGGTTAGGCCGTAGCTGGAGTACTGTGTGCAGTTCTGGTCACCACAGCACAGGGAAGCTGTGATTGCACTGAAAAGGGTGCAGAGGAGATTTACAAGAATGTTGCCTGGAGAATTTTGGCGATGAGGAAAGATTAGAGATGCTGGGATCTGTTTCCTTTGGAACAGAGGAGGATGAAGGGAGACCTGATTGAGGTGTATAAAATTATGAGGGGCCTGGATAGAGTGGATAGGAAGGACCTGTTTTCCTTGGCAGAGGGGTCAACAACCAGGGAACATAGATTTAAAGTAATTGGGGGAAGATTTAGAGGAGATATGAGGGGGAATTTCTTCATCCAGAGGGTGGTGGGGTCTGGAACTCACTGCCTGAAAGGGTGGTAGAGGCGGAAACCCTTACCACATTTAAAAAATACTTGGATGTGCACTTAAAGTGCCGTAAACTACGGACCAAGAGCTGGAAAGTGGGTTTAGGATGGATAGCTCTCGGTCGGCCGGCACGGTCACGATGGGCCGAGATGGCCTCCTTCCGTGCTGTAAATTTCTATGATTCTGATATGATGATGGGGTGAGATGAAGTAGGCTGGGAGAGGCTCGTGGAGCATAAAATCTGGCATGGACCTGTTGGACCGAATGGCCTGTTTCTGTGCTGTAAAATTCGATGTAATTTGTCTCGGCCCCAACCCCAGAAGAATACACCTTACTGAGCCAATGTGACGTTTTCCCATTTCTAACACCAACCATCCTGAGACCTCTATTAATGAGACTGCCAATTTGATGGCCAATTAAAATCAAATCGGGGGGCAGCTTTGTGCTGCGGGTCCACTCGGAACTGGATTGTGAGCCCGGCTATACTGGTCCCGAACGTACCTTTTCAGCTTTACCTTAAAACGGATCAGTGCAAGACCACCGAGCGAGAGCTCTGTGAAAATAGCGGGGCATTCTGCAAGCTGGAAACGTGCATGTTACGCATGGCGAGCGAGGGAAGCCCTGGCTGTGTGCAGCTCTCCCTCTGAACACTGAGCTGCCCCCGTCCACGGCGAGCTGTTCCCAGCGGGTCGCTGCCTCACGTTCTTTTCCAGCCTTTCTGAACAATTATAAAACGGGAAAAGTGCCACGGAGCCATTGCTAGTGACAACAAGGCGTATTGTCCCGAGAACATCTGTTTCCGTTCCCCAGGCTGCTGCACACAGCCAGTGCTGGGGCCTGGGGTGAATCAGCCACACATGCTGCAGGCCAGCAACTGGAGCTTGTTGCCATTACATCTGGCTGAGCAATCTGCAGGCAATCCGCACAGGGAAAAAAAACCTTTAAAACACGACATTTTCATTCTGTTTGATTTACATTGCATTACTTTTCTCTCTCTCAGGATCCTGTCTCGATTCCAAATCACATTTCTGATCCCAGCCCGCACCGTTCCAACTGACCAACTCACTTCCATTAGACAGCATTCCTGATCCAGGCAGCATACTTCCAATCGTAAATCCGACCCAGGCACACAATATCCTGCAACTATTCAAGTCTCAGTCAGCAGTTGGCAAGGTGCTTATTGTTAGACCTGTACAGTTAAAGATCCGGCACCGCTCACATCATCAGCATTTGCATTCGCTTTCTACAGTGAAAGAGCTATTTGGATTTATTTATGTGACGCCTTTCACATCTTCAGGAGGTCCCAAAGCGCTTCACAGCCAAAGGACTATTTTTGAACGGTTGTTAAGCGGGTAAATGCGGCAGCCAATTTGTGCTCAGCAGGGTCCCACAAACAGCAATGCGATAAATGACTAGCTGTTCTGTTTATTGCTGGTATTGTTTGATGGATAATTTTTGGCCAAGACTGTCCTGGAAATTACAGGCCAGTGAGCGTGACATCTGTGGGTAAAATGTTAAGAGGCTGTCCTGAAAAAGGGTAAATTAAGCACATAGGGAAGTATGAAATCTTTGGGGTAATTCAGCTTAAGAGAGGAAGATCAGGCTTGACAAATTAGAAAACTTTGAGGAGGTATTGGATGAAGGGAACACTGAAAATTGTGGCCTTGAATACCAGGCATGAGAGGCTTTAGTTATGAGGAGGCACTGATGCAACTGGGTGCCGTTTTAATTACAGCGAAGATGGTTAAGAGGAGATCTGATAAGAGATTTTTCAAGATGATCAGAGGATAGGGTAAATCAGGCAATAATACAAAAGCAAAATACTGTGGATGCTGGAACCTGAAATAGAAAGAGAAAATGCTGGGAATCTCAGTCAGCATCTGTGGAGAGAAAAAATGCAGATTGGGTGACCGCTTTGCGGAACACCTTCATTCAGTCCGTAAGTGTGACCCTGAGCTTCCGGTGGCCTGTCACTTTAATTCCCTACTCCACTCCTACTCCGACTTCTCCGTCCTTGGCCTCCTACACTGTTCCAAAGATATGCAACGCAAGCTCGAGGAACAGCACCTCACCTTTCGTTTAGGCACTTCACAGCCTTCTGGACTCAACATCGAGTTCAACAATTTCAGATAACCTCTGCCTATTTTTGGCTCCCTTCCCCCTGTCTTATGTTTTTTTTTCTCCTTGTTTCCAAAGGCAGCTGGTCATTATTCTGCCATTCACACCCTATCTAGACTAACCTTTTTCTAACTTCTGCCATTCCCATTTCAATTCAGCCCATAAGAACATAAGAAATAGAAGCTGGAGTAGGCCACCTGGTCCCTCGATCCTGCTCCACCATTTAATAAAATCATGGCTGATCTGATCATGGACTCAGCTCCATTTCTCTGCCCGCTCCCCGTAACCCTTTATTCCCTTTTCCCTCAAAAATCGGTCTATCTCTGCCTTAAATATGTTCAATGACCCAGCCTCCACAGCTCTCTGGGGCAGAGAATTCCACAGATTTACAACCCTCTGAGAGAAGAAATTCCTCCTCATCTCAGTTTTAAATGGGCGGCCCCTTATTCTGAGACTATGCCCCCAAGTTTTAGTTTCCCCTATGAGTGGAAATATCCTCTCTGCATCCACCTTGTTGAGCCCCCTCATTATCTTATATGTTCCGATAAGATCACCTCTCTTCGCTTTTGTCTCTCTAATCTCTCCTGCCTTCTACCCTATCACAGACCTTCTCTTTTGTTCTTTCTTCCCCTCCCCTTTTCAGTGCTCCTTAAGAATCTGTTCTTTTCGAACATTTGCCAATTCTGACGAAGGGTCATTGATCTGAAACGTTAGCTGTTTTTCTCTCCACAGATGCTGTCTGACCCACTGAGAGTTCCAGCATTTTCTCTTTTTAAATCAGAATCCACTTACCAGAGTCTATAAATTTAAGATTAGCACTAAAAGAACAAAGTGGTTAGGTGAATTGTTTTGATGCAAAGGTTGTTAGAAAATGGAGTCCCCTATCAGAAACATAAAGCTTCAAAATGGCTTTCACTATTGACAAGAAACTTAACTGGACCAGTCACATAAATACTATGGCCACAAGAGTGGGTCAGAGGCTGGGTATTATCCAGCGAGTATCTCACCTCTTGACTCCCCAAAGCCTTTCCACCATCTACAAGGCACAAATCAGGAGTGTGGTGGAATACTCTCCACTTGCCTGGATGAGTGCAGCTCCAACGACACTCAAGAAGACCGACACCATCCAGGACAAAGCAGCCTGCTTGATTGGCACCCCATACACCACCTTAAACATTCACTCCCTCCATCACCGGCGCACTGTGGCTGTAGTGTGTGCCATCTATAAGATGCACTGCAGCAACTCACCAAGGCTTCTTCAACAGCACCTCCCAAACCCACGACCTCTACCACCTAGAAGGACAAGGGCAGCAGGTGCTTGGGAACACCACTGCCTCCACGATCCCCTCCAAGTTACCCACCATCCTGACTTAGAAATATATCGCCATTCCTTCATCATCACTGGGTCAACATCCTGGAACTCCCTCCCTAACAGCACTGTAGGAGTATCTTCACCACACAGACTGCAGTGGTTTAAGAAAGCATCTCACCACCACCTTCTCAGGGGAAATTAGGGATGGGCAATAAATGCTGGCATTGCCAGCAATGCCCACATCCCATGAATGAATAAAAAAAAGAAAAGTGAATAAAGAGTTGAAAAACTATGTGGATAGCTCTAATAGAGAGCTGGTACAGGCTTGATTGGCTGAATAGACTTCGTGTTGTGAAAGTCTAGGGACATACTTGTTCCTTGATTGCAACAAATACCTTGGTGCGATATCTCATAGGATGTCTCTGGTCTGGCCAAAAACAGTAATCACAAGTCTGAGTTTAAGATGTCAGCTGTAGCTCATCGATAGCACTCTTGCCTCTTGAGTCAAAAGGTTGTGGGTTCAAGTCCCACTCCAGAGACTTGAGTACAGAATCAAGGCTGACACTCCAGTGCAGTAGTGAGGGAGTGATACACTATCACAGGTGCTGTCTTTCAAATGAGATTTCATGGCACTTGAAGAAGAGTGGGAGAGTTTGTCCTGGTCAAAATTTATCCCTCAATCAACATCACTAAAAAACAAATTATCTGGTCATCATCACATTGCTGTTTGTGGGAGCTTGCTGTGTGCAAAATTAGCTACTGTACTTCCTACATTTCAACAGTGACTACATTCCAAAAGTATGTCATTGGCTGTAAAATGCTTTTGCAAAGCTCTGAGGTTGTGAAAGGCGCTACATAAATGCAAGCCTTTCTTTATTTCAGCCTGTAATTTGTGGAAAAGCACAGACCTGATAATGAGTCAGGAAAAGGTACAGTCAGAAAGCACTCAGCTTTTTTGTAGCCGCTGATGGTGAACATGATAGTAACATATTACTGCTTGGCAACCTACTTACAGCTTTAGGAGGATTTAACTGCGCTAAAACATCACTTCCTCATTAATCCTTCAAATCAGAAACTACTGGGCCCGTGCTAGGAACTGTATCCCTTTTATTGGTCTTGCCACGCTTTTGTGTAGACTTAGAGCTTTCTTGGTGGGGTGAAGGTGCTCAGCTCTTTTCCTGAGGGAGATTGATTGAGACACCAATTTTGATTGTCCCTAGGGAGGGTCATGACCTGCTCTATATCCCTCATGTATACCCATGCCTCCTGCCTGTTAGTAGTTTTTTTTTACAAAAGGGGTTTTGGCCACGAATCAATCCGACTTTGCATTAAAGCTAATGGAGTTTAGTGTAACAGCAGTCATACTGTGCTTGTACCCTCCTTCATAGAGGCAACTGCCTGTGCCTCAGACACTCTCCACACACTGCCAATGACTGGCCACAGACTGCAGAATCCACACTGTGATTATACAGATTCTGCTTCATAGCTATTATCTGACTAATATGTTACATACAGCACTGCAAACACAAACTGCTGAAGTTGGTTAGCAAGATGGTAAATTTACTGACAATTTTAGAGTTTCCACTGTCAGCTGTGGCTCAGTGGGTAGCACTTGTGCCTCTGAGTCAGAAGATTGTGGGTTCAAGTCCCACTCCAGAGACTTGAGCACAAAACCTAGGCTAACATTCCAGAGCAGTGGGCTGAGGGAGTGCTGCACTGTCCGAGGTGCTGTCTTTTGGATGAGATGGTCAACCAATGCCCCTTCTGCCCTCTCATGTGGATGGAAAAGATCCCATGACACTATTTTTAAGAAGAGCAGGGAAGTTTTCCCCAGTGCCCTGGGAAACATTTTTCCCTCAACCAACTTCACTAAAACAGATTATCTGGTCATTATCATACTGCTGTTTGTGGGAGCTTGCTGCGCGCAAATTGGCTGCCATGTTTTCCTATATTACAACAGTGACTACACTTCAAAAAACGTAATTCATTGGCTGTAAAGCACTTCGGGTTGTTCTGAGGTCATGAAAGGTGCTATGTAAGTATGTCTTTTTTCCTTTTCCCCATCGTGTTTTCACGCCACACATACATTTTAAAAGCTTGCTTTGATACTTCACTAAACTTAGTTGATACAAACCTCCCAACCCTCTGACAATTTACTTCCTTTCTCATTATTAAGACAATGCTCGCTTCATTTGGTTCAGTCCAGTACTGTGTCACGTTTAGAGAAGCACAAAGAAGTTGGATTCATCCTGAAGTTCGGTTTGTTTATCAAAAGAAAAAAGTTATTTGCTTATCAACCTCCCCTTTTCCCTTTTTCTTCCACATTAGCTGCGGGGCCAATAAGAGCATCACCGAGAATTTATACATATGCAAAGTGTTTTTCAGCAAAAACCAGTGTGCGGGAGTGCCCACTGCTGCTGATCCTGTTCCCCGCCCCTCTCCCATACTGTCACTGTATCTTGGCGTGCAAATACAAATTGTTTTCAATTGTTGCATGCACAAATATATATAAGCATACTTCAATAAAAGATCCGATTTAATTCAAATAGTTATTATTTTAGCAACGTCACGTTAGACTCTACAGAGTTGGTAGGAAAGGGAGGGAATGGTCAGTGGGATGAAGAAACCATGTGAACTGGCCCAATTTGTGTGCTTTTAAAGTATGGCCATCTAGAGATATAAACAGGGGAGCCCCAGTGACCATTCAGATACCAGTCTAAATGCCAAGGTTAGATTTCACCAGCACAGGAAAACAGCTGGCTCCTGCTGTACGGCATTGGCAGGCTGGGTCCGGGTACACAGGGACTCAGTCCCCTTTACACAGCACCTCTTGCTGTTGTGCCGGCAGTGCTGGTGTCGGCTCCACATTGCCTGGGGTGTGCCGCCGTTCCAAAGCTGGCGGAGCTTTGTTGGCACCTTTGCTCAAGCACGGACACAAAAAGCGAGCCTCCCCAACTCCTCAAAATTACCTAGCACCAGCTGCTGTGCGACTGAGCCAAACACGCCGCAAAGGGTCCCCGGAGAAAAGAGATGTAAAAACAACATATGCAATGGGTAGGTGATGTTTGCCCCAATGGCTGAAGAGGATATGTGCACTGTAGCTGAGGCACTGAGCTGAGTCTGTACTAAGTCAGCTGGTCTCTGATGGGGCAATAGTGGTAGCGTCACAATTGTTATTGGTGCCCATGGACTATGGATGGGAGAGAAATAAAATCACCTCGAGTTACCACTCCTGGTGTGACCCTGTGCCGGAATGTTGCATATGTGGATGGCAGATGAGGACATGATGCCACTCACAGTCTAATAGCCATCCAACACAAAGGCCCAATGCCTGATCACCCTCCCCCTTCCCCAATCCAGGCTTGAGGGCCGATCGCCCGCCCTTTCCTCACTTACTGAGGGCCGCTTGTGACGCCAGCAGCGACCCGATCTTCAATTCCGATTCACCGGCTCCATGGAAACGAGGCCCAAGGCCCAAAAATGGGTGTGGCTGTGGCCTTAACATTCAGGGACAGGGGTCATTCCCTGCGCTCCCCTTGCCCCACTTGTGCGCCCAAGAATGGACATGCTCCAACTTCTCGACCTCACTGTCCAGGCTCACACATCAAGTTCGGTTGCTTGGGTGAGGTGCCGGAGGGAAGCTGGTGGCTGTGAAACTGCAGCCAGGCAGAATCTGCACCTTCAGGAAAGGAGTGGAGAAAGAAAACGCGAATATAAAGGAAAAGCAGACTTCGCAACAGCTGCAGGTGGCTTATCAAGACCCAGTGTGACATGACCTCTAGCAGATGATCACATTTACACGGGTATTTTAAAGGATTGGGCTTGTAACAGCAAGGCCCCGGTATTTACAGGGAGGTGGGGAGGGAGTGGGGGAAGGGGGTCCTAACAGCCAGCAATGCGAATAACGCAGAGGTCCTGCTGAATTTAACAGCAGGACCTCGTTTGGAACTTTTGTTCTGCATTTCCGGCCAGATTGAGATGCTGGCTGTTGGACAGGAAGGCCTGTGCTGGCAGGCCGCAGTCGGGGAACAGAGAGTCAGGAGGAGAGTACAGGTCAGGGGAGATAATGAGTAGGGAGGCTGGGGAGATAATGGGTCAGGGGTTGGGGAGATAATGGGTCAGGGGTTGGGGTCAGGGGTTGGGGAGGTAGTGGGTCAGGGGTTGGGGAGATAATGGGTCAGGGGTTGGGGTCAGGGGTTGGGGAGGTAGTGGGTCAGGGGTTGGGGAGATAATGGGTCAGGGGTTGGGGTCAGGAGTTGGGGAGGTAGTGGGTCAGGGGTTGGGGAGGTAGTGGGTCAGGGGTTGGGGAGATAATGGGTCAGGGGTTGGGGAGGTAGTGGGTCAGGTGTTGAAAAGATCATGGATCGGGGGGTGAGATCACAGTGGTTGGGGGAGGGGAGGTTCTGATCGCAGCGAGGGCAGCAGGTTAGCTTGGTGAACCGGGGGGAAGCACTCTTGCTCCTTGTGGCCCACAAGCAGTGCTAGAAAGGTACTTAGTTGATGGATCCAGCCCTGCTCACCTCCCTTCAGCTGCCGCATTTCCCGAGCCTTGGGAAACTCTGCCCATGGGCGTTCAAAGTAAATGTCTGTTAGAATTTGAGGCATGCAGCATCATTAACATATTTAAATAACTGACCCACCTCTCAAAAGCAGATTAGCCGCCCACGCCCCAAACTGTCTCCGTTAAAAATGGAAAGTGGGCATGTTTGAGGTGGGTTACAGTTTTTTTAATTTTAACCCCCCCGACGTTCGTCCGGCTATCGTGGGGGGTTAAAATTCCCCCTGCTTCACCCCCCCCCCCCCCCCACATGACTGTCATGTTTCCTACATTACAACATTTCAGAAGAACTTCATATTTTGTAAAGCGCTTTGACATGTCCTGAGGTCATAAAAGGTGTTATATAAATGCGAGTCTTTCCTTTTATTTCAGATACAGGGCTGCTTTCTGGCCTCAGTATAGAGTGAAACAAATACATGTTAAAGAATGGGGCAATTTCTCGAAACTGTTAAATGGGCACTTTACTGTTTGACAGTGATATGGATTAACATGAAAATACACCGACATTTAACCCTACGGTTTATCATCGCTTCCATTTTGACATTTTTTTTTTTTAGCTGATATCAGCAAAGCTTGAACATACAGCGTGTTTCAATGATCTCCCTCCCACCCCTCGAAGCGAGGCAGCAGTATATTGCATGTTGTTTCTCTGTATTTGTGCGCAGGGACAGTAAGTGATGTAGCTGATATGCTCTACTTGACCAGGAACGGCTACAAGTAGACTTGGTTTGTACAATTTGTAGAACAAAGTGATTGTACATTGGGTCCTTATTGTGCACTTCACTATGTTCTCCTCCAGCCCTACCACACTCTGAGATCTCTGCACTCCTCCAATTCTGACCTCTTGCACATCCCCGATTTTCATTACTCCACCATTGGCATCCGTGCCTTCAGCTGTCTCGGTCCTAAGCTCTGGAATTCCCACCCTGAGCCTCTCTCCCTCTCTCTTCTCCTTTAACACACTCCTTACAACCTACCTCTTTGAACAAGCTTTTGGTCACCTGCCGTAATGTCTCCTTATGAGGCTTGGTGTCAAATTTTATTTGATAGCACTCCTGTGAAGCGCCTTGGGACGTTTTACTACGTTAAAGGTGCTTTATAAATATAAGTTGTTGTTGTTCTTAAGTGTGACTTCTGGGGAACACTGCTGATGGAAATGAAGTCTCTGAAAAGATTTTGACACAATACTAGTTATCTTCCAATGACAAATTTAGGATTCTGTTGTAAACAGTTCATTTGTGTATACACAGCTAAGAATAGCACCCCTCTTCACTATGTATTGATAGACACATAGTACAATCAGGTTGCATATACAAAAAAGCAAGTAATATTTCCTGGTTTTTACTCTGTTCCACGTTTTTTTTAAATTGTACTCGCAATTCAGAAATTCACTGGATCGATAAAGAGAACGACTTGCATTTCTATAGCGCCTTTCACAATTTCAGGACATTCAACAGCGCTTTACAGCCAATGAAGTACTTTTGGAGTTTAATCACTGTTGTAATGTAAGAAATCCAGCAGCTAATTTGTGCACTGTTCCACAAGCAGCAATGTGAAAATGATCAGATAATCTGTTTTCTCAGTGATAGTGGTTGAGGGATTAAAAAGTGGCCAGGACACCGGGGATAACTCCACTGCTCTTCTTCGAAATAGTGCCATGTACTCTGTTATGTCCACCTGAGAGAGCAGACGGGCCTTGGTTTAACGTCTCATCCGAAAGACGGCACCTCCATCAGTGCAGCGCTCCCTCAGCACTGCACTGGAGTGTCAGCCTAGATTTTGTGCTCAAGTCTCCAGAGTGTGACATGAATCCACAACCTTATGACTCAGAGGCGAGAGTGCTACCCACTGACCGATAGCTGATACCTTCAGTCACATGATTTTTTTTTTGCAATTCTGTTTTTTTCTCTCTATTTACTGACCCCTCTTCCACATCTAAGTGGTGGTGCTGGTGATTTGGGTGGAGGGAAGAGTGCCTTTTTCCAGTGTCACTCTGCAGCTAACCAATAGGAGCTGAGCAAGAGAGGCCTGATTGGGCAACCTGGGCAGGACCGGAACCAATGTCCTAGGCGGAGTGTTTGCTAGTGCTGTTGGGGAGGAGTTAAACTAATATGGCAAGGGGATGGCAACCAATGCAGGGAGACAGAGGGAAACAAAAAGGAGACAAAAGCAAAAGACAGAAAGGAGATGAGTAAAAGTGGAGGGCAGAGAAACTCAAGGCAAAAAACTAAAAGGGCCACTGAATATAAAGAGGCGGCAGGAGGGGTCAAAACTAAAAATCATGGTTTAAAAACTAGTATTAAAACACTCTACCTAAACGCACGCAGCATTCGAAATAAAGTAAATGAGTTGACGGCACTAATCATTACAAATTGGTATGATTTGGTGGCTATTACAGAAACGTGGTTGCAGGGTGGCCAAGACTGGGAATTAAACATACAGGGGTATCTGATGATTCGGAAAGATAGACAAGAAGGGAAAGGAGGTGGGGTAGCTCTGTTAATAAAGGATGATATCAGGGCAGTTGTGAGAGACGTTATTGGCTCTAATGAACAAAATGTTGAATCATTGTGGGTGGAGATTAGAGATAGTAAGGAGTAAAAGTCACTGGTGGGCGTAGTTTATAGGACCCAAATAATAACTTCACGGTGGGGCGGACAATAATCAAGGGAATAATGGAGGCATGTGAAAAAGGAATGGCTGTAGTCATGGGGAATTTTAACCTACACTATCGATTGGTCAAATCAAATCGCATGGGGTAGCCTGGAGGAGGAATTCATAGAATGCATACGGGATTGTTTCTTAGAACAGTATGTTACAGAACCTACAAGGGAGCAAGCTATCTTAGATCTGGTCCTGTGTAATGAGACAGGAAAAATAAACGATCTCCTAGTAAAAGATCCTCTCGGAATGAGTGATCACAGTATGGTTGAATTTGTAATACAGATTGAGGGTGAGGAAGTTGTGTCAGAAACGAGCTTACTATGCTTAAACAAAGGGGACTACAGTGGGATGAGGGCAGAGTTGGCTAAAGTAGACTGGAAACACAGACTAAACGGTGGCACAATTGAGGAACAGTGGAGGACTTTTAAGGAGCTCTTTCATAGTGCGCAACAAAAATATATTCCAGTGAAAAAGAAGGGCGGTAAGTGAAGGGATAACCAGCCGTGGATAACCAAGGAAATAAAGGAGAGTATCAAATTAAAGACCAATGTGTATAAGGTGGCCAAGGTTAGTGGGAAACTAGAAGATTGGGAAAATTTTAAGCAACAGCAAAGAATGACTAAGAAAGCAATAAAGTAAGGAAAGATAGATTACGAAGGTAAACTTGCGCAAAACATAAAAACAGATAGTAAAAGCTTTTACAGATATATAAAATGGAAAAGAGTGACTAATGTAAATGTTGGTCCCTTAGAAGATGAGAAGGGGGATTTAATAATGGGAAATGTGGAAATGGCTAAGACCTTAAACAATTATTTTGCTTCGGTCTTCACAGTGGAAGACACAAAAACCATGCCAAAAATTGCTGGTCACAGGAATGTGGGAAGGGAGGACCTTGAGGCAATCACTATCACTAGGGGGGTAGTGCTGGACAGGCTAATGGGACTCAAGGTAGACAAGTCCCCTGGTCCTGATGAAATGCATCCCAGGGTATTAAAAGAGATGGTGGAAGTTATAGCAGATGCATTCGTTATAATCTACCAAAATTCTCTTGACCCTGGGGAGGTGCCAGCGGATTGGAAAGCAGCTAATGTAACGCCTCTGTTTAAAAAAGGGGGCAGACAAAAGGCAGGTAACTATAGGCCGGTTAGTTTAACATCTGTAGTGGGGAAAATGCTTGAAACTATCATTAAGGAAGAAATAGCAGGACATCTCGATAGGAATAGTGCAATCAAGCAGACGCAGCATGGATTCATGAAGGGAAAATCATGTTTAACTAATTTACTGGAATTCTTTGAGGATATAACGAGCATGGTGGATAGAGGTGTACCGATGGATGTGGTGTATTTAGATTTCCAAAAGGCATTCGATAAGGTGCCACACAAAAGGTTACTGCAGAAGATAGAGGTACGCGGAGTCAGAGGAAATGTATTAGCATGGATCGAGAATTGGCTGGCGAACAGAAAGCAGAGAGTCGGGGTAAATGGGTCCTTTTCGGGTTGGAAATCGGTGGTTAGTGGTGTGCCACAGGGATCGCTGCTGGGACCACAACTGTTTACAATATACATAGATGACCTGGAAGAGGGGACAGAGTGTAGTGTAACAAAATTTGCAGATGACACAAAGATTAGTGGGAAAGCGGGTTGTGTAGCGGACACAGAGAGGCTGCAAAGAGATTAGGATAGGTTAAGCGAATGGGCTAAGGTTTGGCAGATGGAATACAATGTCGGAAAGTGTGAGGTCATCCACCTTGGGGAAAAAAAACAGTAAAAGGGAATATTATTTGAATGGGGAGAAATTACAACATGCTGAGGTGCAGAGGGACCTGGGGGTCCTTGTGCATGAATCCCAAAAAGTTAGTTTGCAGGTGCAGCAGGTAATCAGGAAGGCGAATGGAATGTCGGCCTTCATTGCGAGAGGGATGGAGTACAAAAGCAGGGAGGTCTTACTGCAACTGTATAGGGTATTGGTGAGGCCGCACCTGGAGTACTGCGTGCAGTTTTGGTCACCTTACTTAAGGAAGGATATAGTAGCCTTGGAGGGGGTACAGAGACAATTCACTACGCTGATTTCGGAGATGAGGGGATTACCATATGATGATAGATTGAGTAGACTGGGTCCTTACTCGTTGGAGTTCAGAAGGATCTTATAGAAACATTTAAAATAATGAAAGGGATAGACAAGATAGAGGCAGAGAGGTTGTTTCCACTGGTAGGGGAGACTAGAACTAGGGGGCACAGCCTCAAAATATGGGGGAGCCAATTTAAAACCGAGTTGAGAAGGAATTTCTTCTCCTAGAGGGTTGTGAATCTGTGGAATTCTCTGCGCAAGGAAGCAGTTGAGGCTAGCTCATTGGATGTATTCAAGTCACAGATAGATAGATTTTTAACCAATAAGGGAATTAAGAGTTATGGGGAGCGGGCGGGTAAGTGGAGCTGAGTCCTCGGCCAGATCAGCCATGATCTTGTTGAATGGCGGAGCAGGCTCGAGGGGCTAGATGGCCGACTCCTGTTCCTAATTCTTATGTTCTTATCCCACTTCCTCCAATGTTCCTCAATGGAAGAGTTTGCTCTTCCTTCACACATTCCCCTCTGCCTAATGACCAACCAGCCAAGAGCAGATGATCACTACTTTAAAAAAAAAATTTAAAATAGATTTTTAATGGATTTAGTTTCAGGACACACAAAAAGATGAAGAATTATGTAGGAGAAAATTTGCACTTAACACTGAAGTCACTTCCACTCCTCGTAGCGCTGACTGGAAGACAATCTCTTAAAAGAGGTACTCTCCGTGAGAAAGTGTAAGTTAAATCTTATTTTTGCTTGGGAATGGAGAAACGCTAGCAGAGCCGTGCTTCCCGTTGATAGTGTTGAGCAAGTGACATGCGGTGAACTTTAACCTAATGTACATTACAGTATCCTGTTTCGAAATAAATGTATCACTTTTTCACAAAGACAGTGTCCCCTTAAACATGATCATGGAGGGGGTTGTTGCCTGCAGACAGTGCAGTTAGGCAGGGAGAGTTTACTGTAGAGCTCATCAAAAGCATCACCCTGTCCTTTTTCTGCTTTCCCTTATTAGAATTCACTTCACTTAATCCAACTACAACAACCACTTGTAAGCATAATGCTAATTGGATTTTCCATGTGTGTTGCACTGCGTCCAAACAGCAGACAAGTGGGCAATTAATTACAAACATTCTGAAGTGTAATGGACTATTTACTGGAGATCATTTTTACTATTATACTTCAAAAATAATTCAGAATCGTAAAAGTGAGGCAATTTAATAAATCGTCAGTTTCCTTACTGTAGTGCAATCAACCAGCACTCCGGCAACATGACCAGTACTTGAGAAAAGCAGAAATATACTCATTATTTTATCAATTACCCACCTCATAAAATGCCATCAGATACTGTCTAACAGTGTGACTGAAACTTTTTGTCCTTTAGCCCTCTGTGAAATGAAAAGGTTCAGCCAATTATTCCGTTCAATGATCCTTGTGTTTCCTATAGGTACAGAAGAGGGGAAGGGCTCATTGGAATATAGTGGTGCAGCAGACAGATTCCTGAACCACAGAGATCTGTAACGTTAACTCCCACTGAAAGTTTAGGGTCAGTGACGTAAAGCAAGGCATGAAAAACACGTTCTTCTTCAATAACACTGTGCTGATAATTGTTGTCTATTTTTATTTTCAATGCGCAATGATTTCAAGTTTAGAACAGAAGACCATAAGAAATAGAAGCTGGAGTAGGCCATTTACCCTTTGTGCCTGCTCCGCCATTCAGCAAGATCATGGTTGATCTTCTACCTCAACTCCATCTTCCTGCACTATCCCCATATCCCTTAATTCTCTTTGTTCCCAAAAATGTGTCAAACTCTGTCTTGAATATACTCAATGACTGAGCATCCACAGCTCTCTGGGATAGAGAATTCCACAGATTCACCACCCTCTGAGTGAAGAAATTTCTCTTCATCTCTGTCCTAAATGGCCGACCCCTTATTCTGAGACTGTGACCCCTGGTTCTCGATTGCCCAGCCAGAGGAAACATCTTCGCAGCATTAACCCTGTCAAGCCACTTAAGAATTTTATATGTTTCAATTAGATCACTTCTTATTTTTCTAAAATTTAAGGAATATAGGCCTAGTCTACTCATCTCTCCTCACAGGGCAATCCCCTCATCCCAAGAACCAGTCTGTGAACCTTCGTTGCACTCCCTCTGCCCTCAGTGCTTCAGTTTTCAGTCGGGACTACTTGATTTCCTTCTCTCTGGCCCTGTCAACAACATCTACCTATGTTCTCTTTGCAAAAGTTGTTTTAACTGGAAACTTTGCAATATTCAACTTAAAAAATGAGGGACTGTGCTTTACTGAAGAATAAACCACCAAGTGACTGAACATCGAAATTAAAATAGAAAATACTTAGCAAGTTACTCAGCAATTGTAAAGGGAAAAGACTAGTTATGATGTGTTGAGACACGGCACACATTCAAAATATCATAACTTGTCTTTTCATAGATACTGACTGACCCACTGATGTACTCCCAGCATTTTCTGTTTTGATTTCACTAAGGGTCCTTACCCTAATCCAGGCTGTGATCGGCTAACTCCGCACAGACTGGGATCATAAGTGGTATCTTCTTGGTCGTAAAGGCTTAGCTTCTCATTGTTGAGCCATTGGAGGAACTTCTGATGCCATTTCATTTAACTTTTATATGGTAAGCAGCTGCTCCTTGAATTTTATTTTCACCTCCCATTTCTTTCCCTATTTGCGGCCTTCATGGCTTCACCCCTCCCTATCTCAGCAACCTCCTCCAACCCTACAACTCTCCAAAAGCTCTATGTTTCTCCAATTCTGGCCTCTTGTTCATCTGCAATTTTAATCGCTCCACCATTGGTGGCTGTGCCTTCAGCTGCCTAGGCCCCAAGCTCTGGAATTCCCTCCATAAGCCTCTCCGCCTCTCCACTTCTCTAACCTCCTTAAAGGCATTCCTTTAAATCTACCTCTTTGACCAAGCTTTTGGTCACTTGTTCTAATATCTCCTTATGTGGCTCAGTATCAAATTTTGATAACGCTCCTATGAAGCGCCTTGGGATGTTTTACTATGTTAAAGGTGCTATATAAATACAAGTTGTTGTTGTTGACAGGTAACCTCCTCCAATCAGGGTGACAGACTGTCCAGGCCCGAGGCCTGTCAATGGCTACTGTGAAGGCTGCTCTATGGTCAGCCAACACAATGCCAACTTGCAGCACAATGAGTCAGTTGGTGCTCTCCACTCTCCCGTCCTGCGACAGTTGGAGCTGGTGCTCTCCACTCTCCCGTCCTGTGACAGATGGAACTGGTGCTTTCCACTCTCTCTCCTGCGACAGTTTGAACTGGTGCTCTCCAGTCTCTCGTCCTGTGACAGTTGGAACTGGTGCTCTCCACTCTCTGTCCTGCGACAGTTTGAACTGGTGCTCTCCAGTCTCTCGTCCTGTGACAGTTGGAGCTGGTGCTCTCCACTCTCTCTCCTGCGACAGTTGGAGCTGGTGCTCTCCACTCTCCCGTCTTGTGACAGATGGAACTGGTGCTCTCCACTCTCCCGTCCTGCGACAGTTGGAGCTGGTGCTCTCCACTCTCCCATCCTGTAACAGTTGGAGCTGGTGCTCTCCACTCTCCCGTCCTGCGACAGTTGGAACTGGTGCTCTCCACTCTCTCTCCTGTGACAGTGGGAGCTGGTGCTCTCCACTCTCTCTCCTGTGACAGTTTGAACTGGTGCTCTCCACTTTCCCGTCCTGTGACAGTTTGAACTGGTGCTCTCCACTCTCTCTCCTGCGACAGTTGGAGCTGGTTCTCTCCACTCTCCCGCCCTGTGACAGTTGGAGCTGGTGCTCTCCACTCTCTCTCCTGTGACAGTTGGAACTGGTGCTCTCCACTCTCTCTCCTGCGACAGTTTGAACTGGTGCTCTCCAGTCTCTCGTCCTGTGACAGTTGGAACTGGTGCTCTCCACTCTCCCGTCCTGTGACAGTTTGAACTGGTGCTCTCCAGTCTCTCGTCCTGTGACAGTTGGAACTGGTGCTCTCCACTCTCTGTCCTGCGACAGTTGAACTGGTGCTCTCCAGTCTCTCGTCCTGCGACAGTTTGAACTGGTGCTCTCCAGTCTCTCGTCCTGTGACAGTTGGAGCTGGTGCTCTCCACTCTCTCTCCTGTGACAGTTGGAGCTGGTGCTCTCCACTCTCCCATCCTGCGACAGTTGGAGCTGGTGCTCTCCACTCTCCCGTCCTGTGACAGATGGAACTGGTGCTCTCCACTCTCCCGTCCTGTGACAATTTGAACTGGTGCTCTCCACTCTCCCATCCTACGACAGTTGGAGCTGGTGCTCTCCACTCTCTGTCCTGTGACAGTTGGAGCTGGTGCTCTCCACTCTCTGTCCTGTGACAGTTGGAGCTGGTGCTCTCCACTCTCTGTCCTGTGACAGTTGGAACTGGTGCTCTCCACTCTCTCTCCTGCGACAGTTGGAGCTGGTGCTCTCCACTCTCCCGTCCTGTGACAGTTGGAGCTGGTGCTCTCCACTCTCTCGTCCTGTGACAGATGGAACTGGTGCTCTCCATTCTCCCGTCCTGTGACAGTTGGAACTGGTGCTCTCCACTCTCCCGTCCTGTGACAGTGGGAACTGGTGCTCTCCACTCTCCCGTTGGTGTAGGAGGGAGGGCTTTAGTTTCCTGAACAATTGGGACCGCTTCTGGGGAAGGTGGGATCTGTACAAGTCGGACAGGTTACACCTCAACACAGACGGGACCAATGTTCTCGCGGGTGGTTTTGATAGTACGGTTGGGAGGGCTTTAAACTAGCTTGGGAGGGGGATGGGAACCCAGGAGAGGGCTCTGAGCTAGTTAGAGTGGGTGAGAGCTCAGATAAACAGAATCCCAAGAAAGAATGCAAAAGGCAGGAGGCAACAGAGCAGAGTAGCACTGGGGTAAGTGTAAACAACAAGGTGATAGGAAGGGACAATATGTATGAATATAAAGTGGCTACAGGAGGGGTCAAAACTAAAAATCATGGTTTAAAAACTAGTATTAAAACACTCTACCTAAACGCACGCAGCATTCGAAATAAAGTAAATGAGTTGACGGCACAAATCATTACAAATGGGTATGATTTGGTGGCCATTACAGAAACGTGGTTGCAGGGTGGCCAAGACTGGGAATTAAACATACTGGGGTATCTGAAAATTCGGAAAGATAGACAAGAAGGGAAAGGAGGTTGGGTAGCTCTGTTAACAAAGGATGATATCAGGGCAGTTGTGAGAGACGATATTGGCTCTAATGAACAAAATGTTGAATCATTGTGGGTGGAGATTAGAGATACTAAGGGGAAAAAGTCACTGGTGGGCGTAGTTTATAGGCCCCCTAATAATAACTTCACGGTGAGGCGGACAATAATCAAGGGAATAATGGAGGCATGTGAAAAAGGAATGGCAGTAATCATGGGGGATTTTAACCTACATATCGATTGGTCAAATCAAATCGCACGAGGTAGCCTGGAGGAGGAATTCATAGAATGCATACGGGATTGTTTCTTAGAACAGTATGTTACAGAACCTACAAGGGAGCAAGTTATCTTAGATCTGGTCCTGTGTAATGAGACAGGAATAATAAACGGATCACAGCATGGTTGAATTTGTAATACAGATTGAGGGTGAGGAAGTAGTGTCTCAAACAAGCGTACGATGCTTAAACAAAGGGGACTACAGTGGGATGAGGGCAGAGTTGGCTAAAGTAGACTGGGAACAGAGACTAAACGGTGGCACAATTAAGGAACAGTGGAGGCCTTTTAAGGAGCTCTTTCATAGTGCTCAACAAAAATATATTCCAGTGAAAAAGGAGGGCGGTAAGAGAAGGGATAATCAGCCGTGGATAACCAAGGAAATAAAGGAGAGTAGGAAATTAAAAACCAATGCGTATAAGGTGGCCAAGGTTAGTGGGAAACTAGAAGATTGGGAAAATTTTAAATGACAGCAAAGAATGACTAAGAAAGCAATAAAGAAGGGGAAGATAGATTACGAATGTAAACTTGCGCAAAACATAAAAACGGATAGTAAAAGCTTTTACTGATATATAAAACGGAAAAGAGTGACTAAAGTAAATGTTGGTCCCTTAGAAGATGAGAAAGGGGATTTAATAATGGGAAATGTGGAAATGGCTGAGACCTTAAACAATTATTTTGCTTCGGTCTTCACAGTGGAAGACACAAAAACCATGCCAAAAATTGCTGGTCAGGGGAATGTGGGGAAGACGTTGCGACAATCACTATCACTAGGGGGGTTGTGCTGGACAGGCTAATGGGACTCAAGATAGACAAGTCCCCTGGTCCTGATGAAATGCATCCCAGGGTATTAAAAGAGATGGCGGAAGTTATAGCAGATGCATTCGTTATAATCTACCAAAATTCTCTGGAATCTGGGGCGGTGTCATCGGATTGGAAAGCAGCTAATGTAACGCCTCTGTTTAAAAAAAGGGGCAGACAAAAGGCAGGTAACTATAGGCCGGTTAGTTTAACATCTGTAATGGGGAAAATGCTTGAAGCTATCATTAAGGAAGAAATAGCGGGACATCTAGATAGGAATAGTGCAATCAAGCAGGCACAACATGGATTCATGAAGGGAAAATCATGTTTAATTAATTTACTGGAATTCTTTGAGGATATAACGAGCACCGTGGATAGAGGTGTACCGATGGATATGGTGTATTTAGATTTCCAAAAGGCATTCGATAAGGTGCCACACAAAAGGTTACTGCAGAAGATAAAGGTATGCGGCATCAGAGGAAATGTATTAGCATGGATCGAGAATTGGCTGGCTAACAGAAAGCAGAGAGTCGGGATAAATGGGTCCTTTTCGGGCTGGAAATTGGTGGTTAGTGGTGTGCCACAGGGATCAGTGCTGGGACCACAACTGTTTACAATATACATAGATGACCTGGAAGAGGGGACAGAGTGTAGTGTAACAAAATTTGCAGATGACACAAAGATTAGTGGGAAAGCGGGTTGTGTAGAGGACACAGAGAGGCTGCAAAGAGATTTGGATAGGTTAAGCGAATGGGCTAAGGTTTGGCAGATGGAATACAATGTTGGAAAATGTGAGGTCATCCACCTTGGGAAAAAAAACAGTAAAAGGGAATATTATTTGAATGGGGAGAAATTACAACATGCTGCGGTGCAGAGGGACCTGGGGGTCCTTGTGAATGAATCCCAAAAAGTTAGTTTGCAGGTGCAGCAGGTAATCAGGAAGGCGAATGGAATGTTGGCCTTCATTGCGAGAGGGATGGAATACAAAAACAGGGAGGTCCTGCTGCAATTGTACAGGGTATTGGTGAGGCTGCACCTGGAGTACTGCGTGCAGTTTTGGTCACCTTACTTAAGGAAGGATATACTAGCTTTGAAAGGGGTACAGAGATGATTCACTAGGCTGATTCCGGAGATGAGGGGGTTACCTTATGATGATAGATTGAGTAGACTGGGTCTTTACTCGTTGGAGTTCAGAAGGATGAGGGGTGATCTTATAGAAACATTTAAAATAATGAAGGGGATAGACAGGATAGAGGCAGAGAGGTTGTTTCCACTGGTCGGGGGGACTAGAACTAGGGGGCACAGCCTCAAAATACGGGGGAGCCAATTTAAAACCGAGTGGAGAAGGAATTTCTTCTCCCAGAGGGTTGTGAATCTGTGGAATTCTCTGCCCAAGGAAGCAGTTGAGACTAGCTCATTGAATATATTCAAATCACAGATAGATAGATTTTTAACCAATAAGGGAATTAAGGGTTATGGGGAATGGGCGGGTAAGTGGAGCTGAGTCCACGGCCAGATCAGCCGTGATCTTGTTGTGTGGTGGAGCAGACTCCAGGGGCTAGATGGCCTACTCCTATTCCTAATTCTTATGTTCTTATGTTCTTATGTTCTTATTAATGTTGAGGAAGTCCAGAACCAGGGGTCACAGTCTAAGGATAAGGGCTAAGCCATTTAGGACCAAGATGAGGAGAAACGTCTTCACCCAGAGAGTGGTAAACCTGTGGAATTCTCTACCACAGAAAGTTGTTGAGGCCAATTCACTAAATATATTCAAAAAGGAGTTAGATGTAGTCCTTACTACTAGGGGGATCAAGGGATATGGCATGAAAGCAGGAATCGGGTACTGAAGTTGCATGTTCAGCCATGAACTCATTGAATGGTGGTGCAGGCTCAAAGGGCCGAATGGCCTACTCCTGCACCTATTTTCTATGTTTCTATGTTTCTATGTTTCTATGTTGGATTTTCCTTCCCTCCGATATGGACTGCTGGGACATTGTAAGACCCTACGCAGCTCAGAGTGCTACGCATTCAGCCACGGCTGACTCCTCCTTATTTTACAATGTTTATTCCTACCCAATCAGCTGCTTCATCCTTTTGTCCACTAGCTGGAAGGATATGGAGATTAGTCACAGTCTCTCCTACAACAGCAGCAATGCTGCCCAACACCGAGTGCACACGATTTAACACAATTCAGCTATCACTAGTAGGTAGGTGGGCTACAAGCTGATAATATCCTCTGTGTTAGAAGGTTGTGGGTTCAAGTCCCACTCTGGAACCATGAGCACATGATCGAGGCTGATACTGTCAGATGAGACATTAGATTGAGGCCCCGTCTGCTCTCTCAAGTGGATGTAAAAGATCTCATGGCACTATGTTGAAAAAGAGCTGGGGAGTTGTCCCCGGTGTCCTGGCCAATATTTATTCCTCAGTCAACATCACTAAAAAACAGATTATCTGGCCATTATCACATTGCTGTTTGTGGGACCTTGCTGTGCACAAATTGCCTCCCGTGTTTCTTGCACTATATCTGTGATGATTCAAAAGTACTTCATTGGCAGTAAGAGTGCTTTGGGACATCCTGAGGTCATGAAAGGTGTTTTATAAATAAAAGCCCTTATTTTGCACTTAAATAAACTGTGGCATTTTATCCTCCCATTATAAAAATATCTTATTAAATTCCATTTAAAATAAACTGATATTACTAACCTATTATAACAAATGCCAATATTAATATCCTTCCAGTATGAAATTTAATAGTATACCCATTCTAATAAACTCTGATATTATACACTACCTGTTGTAATAAGCTCTAATCTTGCAACCTTCTGTTATTACACAGTCTAATATTGAAAAGCCCCAATTATAAATAATCTGATATTACAAACGTCCTGTTACTAACCTCATATTATAACATTCTCTGGTATTACATGACTCTTGATACAACATATTTTGTTATTATAAACTTCCTGTTATAAGATAGTCTGCGATGACAAATTTCTAGTTATAGTAAACTCTGAATACGCAAACCTCTCGCGATAATGAACTCTGATAATACAAACCTCCTATTATAATGAACTCCAATTTTACAAACCTTGTATTACACTCAATATAATAAATGCTGAGTATATTCAAGGCTAAGACCTATAGGTTTTTGGGCACTAAGGGAATCAAGGGATATTACATACCTTCAATACATAACAAGTTTTAATATTGCAAGTTTCTTGTTGTTAACAAGTCTTTCCCCCTAATCCCTTAAAATTCTTACAGGGCTTGACAGGGTAGATGCGGGGAGGATGTTTCCCCTGGCTGGGGAGTCTAGAACCAGGAGACATTGTCTCAGAATAAGGGATCGGCCATTTAGGATTGAAATGAGGAGAAATTTATTCACTCAGAGGGTTGTGAATCTTTGGAATTCTCTACCCCAGAGGGCTGTGAATGCTGAGTCGTTGAGTATATTCAAGGCTGAGATGGATAGATTTTTGGGCACTAAGAGAATCAAGGTGTATGGGGATTGGTTGGGAAAGTAGAGTTGATGTAAAAATTCAGCCATGATTTTAACTGAATGGCGGAGCAGGCTCGAGGGGCCATCTGGCCTATTCCTGCTCCTATTTCTTATGTCCTTAAGTTCTTAATCCAGTAGAAGCTCCATTATATAAAGGTGCTCCAGCATTGGTAAGATGACCTTCAATAAAAAGGACTTTTTTGACTAATGCAAGTTCATAATCATGAGATTTGAAAACATCAGGAGGTCACTGGGTCCTGCAGTATTTTGGGATCAATAGCCCATTATAGTACTGAGTTGAGGATCTACCATATAGCTGAGGCCTGTGAGTTATTTTCTCCTCATTCTACAGAGATTTACGCTGTCTCTTATGGCTATTTTAAGAGAGGCACCTGCAGAATGTGTATTGTGAAGTACTGACTGAAAACCTTCTGCATACTCCTTGTAGCTTTTGAAGGGGAAGCACAAAGAGGGATCGAGCATTATAAGTTCCTGCCCATCTGGAGTTAGTGCCAACACCACACAGGTGAATCCTGAAGAAATCCGGACAATCTGATTTTAGAAACTCGCTCAGTGGAAACATTTTTCAGCTTTGAGGAATTCTTGTTCTCAACAAAGACGCAGCACAATGAATCTTTGGCAATAAAATACAATTTCCTGCCAAGAATATTTCTTATTGTGTTCTAAGAATGGAATGCAGTTTTCAACAAGAATCTGATGAGTAAACAAGTTTGACACAATCACACTTATCTTCTATAAATGCTCTATCCGCTATCGAGAAAATAGAAATCAATTCCTGCCATTGGTTAATGGAAAAAAGGCTTGATAAAAGTGTTGGTAAGGAGCTCCAGCAATAATTGCATAGTTTCTGAAACAAGAGTTGACTGTGGGCTTTCTTTCACAATGCATTTGGAGTTTAAACATATCGGTGATGTGATGGAGGAAAGGAGTGTATTTGATTGAGGAGCATTATTCAGATACAATGTACAATCAATCTGTGCACTATAGCATAGTTTTATATATTGAGTCATACACTGTAAGAAAGAGTAGTCTATTTTTGGTTAAATTTTGCTTCTATAAGTGTCACTCTAGTTAAGTTTAGGTAATCCGCTGTTGTTACTGTGTGATTCAATCATGCTGGCTTCTTGCCAGTGTTTCTTTACTCCCTTTGAAAACAATGGGAGCGTGAGAGGGCAATACTTTTCTATGTTGCCCTGTGTTAGTGGTCCTTACTCTCCCATTGTTTTTTATAAGCTGTTTTCCAGATAAATTTCTGAATGTAATAGTAATCCAAGACAGTAGCCAATACTGCTGTCAATGAGCTAATCATTACAAATAAACTACTGTAAATCCGAATGAGATTTAACAACTAACAGTTGAGGTACATGCAGTTCTTTGGGAAAAAAATTAATAAGAATTTCATACACTGGTTCCGATATCACTATATTTCTTGTATAACATGCCATTTACAGGAAGGTATGTTGACAATATAGTGATATATAGTTTTACACACACTTCTGGAACAGGGTGACTACAACAACAATAATAACTTTTATTTATATAGCGCCTTTAATGTAGTGAAACGTCCCAAGGTGCTTTACAGGAATATTATGTGCTAAAAAATTGACACCGAGCGGCATAAGTAGAAATTAGTGCAGGTGACCAAAAGCTTGGTCAAAGAGGAAAGACTAAGGGAGGAATGGTTGGCCATGTGTCTATCATACCAGCTCTGGGGGTGTAGTTGGGTTGTGCAGCTGTTGGTACGCTCCAATTCTCTACGCTCCAATTCTCTACCCTACATCACCCTACCCATTCCTCTCAGAGTAGGTGGTGGAGTTGGTGAGAGGGCACTTGTTGCATGGGCCTCCAAGAAGGAGGTTCATCTTCTATTGAAATTTGCCAGTTTTAAGCAGAGGCTGCATAGCATGTGCTCTTCCTTGGATACATCCACAGATGCTTAATCTGCATGTTTCTGGTCCATGGAGTAGGGGCTTGTCATAACAGGAGGGTAAATCTTGACTTTCAAGTCGCATGACAGAGTTTAACTATTTAAGCTTAAAGTGTTGTTGGAAAGCCTACTGTTTCTGATTTACATCGATGACTTGGGTTCAAAAACTCAATCGACATTGGTGGAAGATGATACCAAACTAAGAGGGACATTCAATTCTGGGGAGGCAACTCAGGAAATATAAAGTGAGTTAGATAAAATTTGTAAGTGGGCAGAATATGAACAGTTTAAACTGCTGCACATAGGAACAAAACAAAGATGACATAAGTATTCCACAAAGGGAGCCAACGTATGTAAGGATGAAGTTGAATGAGATCTAGGGGTTTCAGTAGATTTGACGCTGGACATATATAATCACAGTGGAGCAGCAATTAACAAAGTAAATGGCCAAAACATTCGAATGGAAATCATGGTGCCACTGTACAGTGATCTGGTCAGCTCACACCTTGAGTACTGTGTCCAGTTCTGCCACTCAGACACAAGGGAGACAACATTCGCGCCCTGGCGAAAATTAAAGGACAAGCTTACGACTGACCCGTACTGTCAGACTTATGAGAAAAGCGTCAGCTTTTCAGCCTTCAGAGGAGGAGTTTGAGAAGTGATTTCATCCAGGCATATAATTAATGGTATAGAATAGATACATTCAGAGCACACTTCAAACTGAACCATGAGAGTAGGACAAGGAGACATAGGTTCAAAACTAATAAAAGGGAAGACTGAGAGCTAATATCAGGAAATTCTTCACTCACGGAATGGATTTTGGGGTATGGTCATGGGCTTGAAAACCGTAGAATCACTGGATGCCATAACAGGGGAGAATGAGAGGGTCTTCCTGCATGGATGAGCTGAGATGGATCAAATGTCCTTTCTCCTCTGTATCTATTTTGTGATCTTGTTAGTTTCTTGCTGCCAGCAGTGAGACATGTGTTAATCTGCATATTGCAGGTGGCCCTCACACCCTTGTGGTCAGGAGTAGCAGATAAGAATGTGGGTCTGAGGCGGGTCCCAATCCTAGTCATGGACTTTGTAGCAACCTGAATCTTTGCACGGAATGGCTGGATTTGGGAACAGGAGGAGAAAGTGCACAGGAGTGTTCCAGTCTGGTCCCAATCCTCTAAAGCATTCAGCTGCCACAAAGGGGTGATACCTGTGAAATGTATGAATTTGAATTAGGCCCCTTGCATTTTACTGTAAGAGGTGATTGTTCCCAAATTTTTCTCTATTCTAACTTCAATATTTGGTGGCTTAAGTATCGCTCTCCGACTTCCTTTAGGCTTGCTGTAGAGTCTGTTTATGTGAAAGTGAGCTCAGTATCCAGGGCGGAGATATACTTATGTATGTCTTTGGGACTGATGTTTAGCTCTAGATGGATTGAATCTGATGTAAATTAAAGACCAGTATGGTTTTTGGAAATATGTGAGAACGAGATCCTCTACTCATGGAGGACATGATCCAGCCCAACAATGCCTTTCTCATGTCGGGGTCTGAGTTAGCTTGCAGTAATTGCAACTGAGACATCAGTGCAAGACTGCATTTCTTCTGATCTTCTGGGATATATGAAGGACGGACTAGACAGGGAGGTTGGTTGGGAGGCTTTAGCCTCCATACCCAGTCATTGGGTTTATGTTGAGTCTGTTCCAGGACACATTGCTCCAAGATGGGCCATCTAATAGTAACATCTAAGATTTAGAAGCTCAAGTAGAGCTTCGGGAGTTGCAAGCACCTGAGATATATGTGTGGCTGTTTCTCCCAGAGTTTTTACTTTAAGGAAACACCCATGATACGTTTCATCAGAAAAAATAAATGTTTCTTCAAGTTAATTTGAACTAAATGTTAATGCATACCTATCTTAAACAACATACTTAATGTGTTCTGTTAAATAAGGAACAGCATCTTTATTCCAAGTTTATGGGGACTGTGTTCTTATTAGGGACTGGGCTGATTGTACGATCAATAGTGGAACATTCAGCTAGCCTAGGTTGAAAAATGTATTAAACAAAGAGATGGTAATAATGAGGTTCTGCTCTACATACGTGATAACAGATTTCAGTTGTAGCCTATTACATAGCAGCATAATCCTCCTCAGTCTGTCAAGACATTGCACTCTGATGGAAGCTACCTAGGAAGTGATTCCTTTCATCAGCTGTGTTAACTCTACTTCCCAGTCCAGCGATCAAGCTGACACATTACTGCCTCTGAAAACCACCCACATGCTAAACTAGTTTTGCTGCTCAAAAACCATTCTCTAACTCTATACTTCGTTAAGATTTGTAACATTTTAGATTAATAATGATAAACCAGTTTCACGTTAAATGTTGGAGAATTAAATATACAAAAAATACCCGACAAAGGTGTTAACAAATTCGCAGGCTTATTCCGCCCAGAATCTTACCCTGAATCTATTTTTTTCCTCTTGTTTTTTTTTGCTGTAAGTTGTTTCCTTACACCTTTCTGAGTAGGACTGTGAATTAGGACTGAGCGCAGGTTTCTATCTGTGGCCATGTACCTAACCGGGAACTGGATTGAGGCAGCCCTAAACTCATTTCATGCAGGGCCACGATGAAGCGAACAGTTCGGGTGGAGATGAGCTCCAGTCCCAGTGGGGAGGGGACACTGTTGAAAATTGTTATGCTAGGTATTCCTCCCACAGAAAAACTCTTGAGGAAAAATGAAGTTGTACAGAATCATTTTAAATTAGTTATCAGAACCACAGACATTCCTCAATCATGTTCTGAAGGTTGATGTATTTGAAAGATAGCTACAGTGCCTTGGTTATTGGCACCATATCACTGGAAATCACTGACATTCTTGGCAGTAAAAGGCTCAACCCCCACCTCATCATTCCCTAATGAACATGTTCTTACTGCAATCTATTTCCTGACAATACCCGTTTCTAACCAGCCAGAGAATGCACAAACAGCAGCTCTCGGACCTTGCGTGGGGTTTTAAAGAACATTTCAATATAAAAGTCATCGATTTCAAATCGACATGAAGATCATTGAAAGAAGGAAGTATTTATTTTCAAATGGTCTGCCCGTCAGTCTTACTGAAAACGAACCACATGGGGTTACTCTGTGCTCTTCAGCTGCAAGTTTGTTAAACTGCTTTTACCTTGGGATTAGTAAGGCCCTCATCCTGATGAATGGGCCCTCGTGCAGACAGCGAAGATCCCAACATAATAAACTCCGGACGTTTATTGGAGAAATGTTTAAATATACATATATAATATATAATATTATATATGTGTATGTGTGTGCGTGCGTGTTCCAATTCGACAACCGGAAACTCCGGGGCAGAAAGCAATTATTGCAGCTCCCTACATTGAACATCAACCAGGGCAGCATGGTAACAATTGTCATAACTGCTCCTGCAAGTATCCAGCGGCAAATGGCATCCTGGGTGCAGGCTCGGGTAATTAAGGTACTGCTGATCTATAATATGTCCCGCTCATTGTAGCTTCCTCTCATCAACCATGGAACCACCAATGTATAAGTGGATAGCTGTAAAGAACCATAAAGCAGTTTCTAAGCCATTCCACCGGAGCATCAGAAACCCTCGGTGGGAATCCAAATTCAGATTCTAATCTCGAGTTACTTATGGCGCGGATCTCCCCAAAAGCTGACTGTCGACAGGTTTTAGTCAGGCGATGGGCGGGAGAACAAGAGAACATAAAATACTCTCCCTCGTGCCTGGATCACAATACACTTACAGCAGGCACAGAGCAATCCGTGCCACAGAATGGGAAAGTACAGAGGCAGATAGGAGAACAGGGATTGGAGGGGGAGGGGGGGTTAAAATATAATGGAGCCAATGATATAAAAATCAACATTGAAATTAAGAACAAAAACAAAATTAAGAACAAAATCAACGCAAAAATGGTAGTGCCAACGTCTGCAATTTGAAAGACAAATGAATTTAGCTCCAGGAGGTCAAGGAAATGTCAACATAATGATGTTTTTAAAAGTCCGGAGATGAACAACAAGAAAAGAAACAAGAGTTAAAAGAATGCCGATTGGTAATAATATCAGTAGATTGAATGGTAAGTTGCATCCACATAGAGTGGGGAGATGCACTCTGTTTTATTAACAGTCAACGCCACACATGCTTAGTCAGAAACTCTTCAGGTGAGGAAGTGTCTTTTTCCCCCTGCTTTATCCTTTCAGCTACGACGGCAAATTCCAATTATTGCTGAAAGTTGAAATGAATTCAGATCAATATCTACAAGCTTGAAGGCAGCCGACAAATGCATAAACTTAATTATAACTACTGCAGGAGACAGGCACGGAAACATCAAAACCAGTAGCCCTGCAAGTCAAATGGCTGCAAAGGAAAGGTAAAGATCAGTGCAAGCCCCAGCTAAAACATCTACAATTCAATCACAACCATTGTGCTGGGAATATCGTCTTACTGTGGTGTTCTGGGAAGAGCGGCTGTTTTCAAATGAGGAGCATCGATTGCAGGCGAGAGCAGCTCATCCAGCTCTTGCCAGGAGGTGATTGTAATAATTTATCTCTTTCCACTTCTTCCTTGTGCGAGGCCACAGTTGGAGGTAGCTGGAGAGGTGAGCACAAGTGCAAGTGGTCACTGTGTGGGGCGGGCGGGGGGCTGCTCCTTGTGGACGCCCCCTGCCCTGTAGCCCCGTGAGAAGAAAGGTAAGTGAAAGAGACTGACTTCCCCGTGTAGTAATAGTCAACTGATAAAAAAACATTTAGTGTGTATTAAAAAATAACAAAATACGTTGTTGAGAAAACTCTGAACGAAGCACTTAATTCATTTTTTGAAAAACGGTGTGGAAAGGTCTAGGATGGAATGAAATTCTGTGATTAAAACAGTCCCAGCGATGCTGAAGATTACCCGCTGCGACTACCCCACAGGATTCTGAACCTTCATAGAATCACACAGCACAGAAGGAGGCCATTCGGCCCATCATGCCGGGGCTGGCTCTTTGAAAGAGCGATATAATTAGCCCTACACCCCACAAATATTTATCCAATTCCCTTTTGAAAGTTGTTATTGAATCTCCTCCCATCGCCCTATCAGGCAGTGCATTCCAGATCACAACAACTCGCTGCGTAGAAAAAGGGGGAAAAATTCTGTTGCATTCCTTTTGGGGTGGTGACATCCGGGAGGCGGGACATTTTGTGGCAGGTGCAGAAATCCTGTTCCGCTCGCAACCTTCAGGTTACCACCCCTGAAAGGAAGTGGAAAGCAAAATAACATGCTCTGCTGCCTTTCTGGGGCGCTAGTGAGGCGGATGCATAGGGAGCGGGGTGCAGCACGATGCACTGGACCGCATAGGAGGGGCTCTTCCCTTAATTAAAGAGGAGGGCCCAAGCTGCAAACTCAGCACTGGAAAAATGGTCCTCCCTGGACCACCGGGGAGTAGGGGTCCCATGCCAACAGCCTAGCATTCAAGCAGAGTGCCAGGCTGACCGATTGTGGCACGGGCCCCGCATTCAAAGTGCCAACGGGGTGCGGCAAACAATCGGATACTTTTTTCTCTGCATGACCCACACCTCCCCTTTAACTTGCAGCCGGCCGCCCTATATGTGCTCCCTGATGCTATTGCTGGCATCGCCCCGCACAGGCGATATCCAATTTAGGGTCTAGGGCGCTATGGGTTACCGCCGTGGCTAAACTCCCGCGGAATTTAGTGGGAGTCGTTACCGGCGCCGCGCCGGGGCGAAACGTTGTTAACGCGTTGTTAGCGCCCCCCCCAGAGGCATTAACTGGAGGCACAAACAACCCGAATTTTCTAAGTCATAGTCTCCTCATTTCCACTCTGGTTCTTTTGTCAATTACCTTAAATCTGTGCCCTATGGTTACCGACCTTTCTGTCAATGGAAACAGTTCTCCCCATTTACTCTCTCAAAAACCCCTAACTTCTGCACTTTGAAGGATTCAATGCTGACTTTTAAACATGGTTTCCCTGATTATCCATTTAATGTTGGTACAGGACAGCAGAAACCACCAGTGCATTACAGGAAGGCAGTGGCTCTGATGACATCAATCGCCACCAAACATGGCACCTCAACAACAAGGTTACATTGCAACTGGTGTAGGGAAACATGCACAGTGTATGCAATTACACACAAAACAGATACTTTGAAAAAGTAACAGAGCTGCTGGAGGGAAGTTATAAATTCTTTATTTGTTTGTATAGTATTACACTGATTGTGGTAAGTGGTGTATTTGGAATTCCGGTTAGAAGAAGTGATGAATAGCCAATGGGAGCTGCTGGGGATAATGTGTAACCAATGCAATTGGGCGTAACAGGCAAAGCTTGGCTGCACAGCAATTTCTATTTTGTCACTTTGTATCCAAGGAATGGAACACTTTCGGTCAGTCTCCCACAAGCTCGTACAGTTCAGGGAACAATCAGCATGCAGGAGAGCTTTGGGTAAATTACTGGATACTAAAAGCAGCCAGCCAGCATCATTTCTCTTTAAAAACAATATTCATTTCATGCTCCTTCTTTACATATGAATGTATGAGAAGAAAATGCATTTAGTTTAACAGGAACACTAATTTGATGTCCAGTATGTTTCAGCAATTCAAGATTTGCTTTGAAAAGGTAAATTCTTTGCGAGGTTTAGCCCAGAGCCGTAACTGTTTTTGGAAAGAAGGATATATCTCCTTCCTGTAAATCCAAGGCAACTTGTATTCGAAATTCTAATCCCGCAGTTTAAAATTGCCAAATAAACGTAAGGCAACAACAACTTGCATTCACATAGACCCCTCAATACGGAATAATGTCCCTATGTGTTTCACAGATAAAGGAGGGGCACAAACGCTGAGCCTTTGAGCACCAGTTTCAAAGTGACCAAATGCTGGCTTCCAGAAAGGCTCTTAAAGGTAGGAAGGGAGGTTAGAACATGGAAAGGTTTGGGAAGTGAGTTTCAAATAGTAAGACCAAGAAGGCTGAAGGCTGAGCCACCAATAGTGGAGTGGTGAGGGCATAAACAATGGCTATTTTTTCCTGATGTTCAACTGCAGGGAATGTATGGCTTATCCACGGCTTAGTTGAGACTGTCACTGGCCTAGATTATCAACTTGATAGAAGTATTTACAAGGCAAAATTTTGCTGTCCGATAAGCCGTGAGCTTCTCAAAAATTGTATCTCACTGTCTGCTTCACCATTGAAATGCACTGAATGGTAGTTTGCGATGTGAAATTTCTGTATTTGCACGGTAGATATGAATTAAACTCACCACAGAAAGTTAAATCTTGTCCATTTCAGTCTCAGTACACTTTCAATGATGTGATGAGTGTTAATTTCTGCTAGTCAACCTCTCTGCCATTGAAAATTAACTATGAACTCATTCCTTCAGCTTTTAATTGTTGTTGGAGATTTTTGTAATGTAATTTTTCTTAGAATCATAGGATCATAGAATGGTTGCAGCACAGAAGGAGGCCATTTGGCCCATTGAGCCTCTGCTGGCTCTCTGCAAGAGCACTTCAGCGAGTCCCACTCCCCCACCCTTTCCCCGTAGCCCTGCAATTTTTTCCCTTCAGGTACTTATCCAATTCCTGTTTGAAAGCCACAATTGAATCTGCCTCCATCACCCTTTCAGGCAATGAATATCAGATCCTAACCACTCACTGCATAAAAAAGTTTTTCCTCGTGTTGCCTTTGGTTCTTCTGCCAATCACCTTAATTCTGTGTCCTCTGGTTCTTGACCCCTTCCGTCAATAGTAACAGTTTCTCACTCTCTACTCTGTCTTGACCCCTCATGATTTTGAACACCTTTATCAAATCGCTTCTCAATCTTCTCTGCTCCAAGGAGAACCCCAGCTTCTCCAGTCTATCCAGGTAACTGAAGTCCTTCATCTCTGGAACCATTTTTGTAAATCTTTTCTGCATGCTCTCTAAGGCCTTCAATCCTTCCGAAAGTGTGATGCCCAGAATTGGACACAATACTCCATTTGAGGCCGAACCAGTGTTTTATAAAGGTTCATCATAACTTCCTTGTTTTCTGCCTCTTTTTTTCTCTCTCTCTTAATCCCATATTTCTTTCCCTCTCTTTATTTCTCTTTCTGTACCTAATTTGGCATTCAATTCACCCACTCTAATTTATACTTAATTTTTAATCCTTGTGATGATAATTTCACCTTCCTTCAATTTGATTGGTTAAGGAGATAGACAGTTGCTTGCCCTGTTCACTCGGGTCCCAGATGACGACTGGAGCTCCCCTTCCCCACTGGTGACCTGGCCTCTTCGCCACCTCCAACACGTGGTGAGTTCCATGGTTGTGACCACCCCCCCTGCCCTCCCACCCTAAACCCTGGTGGGCTACTGACCCTCCCAATGCCTGCCTCCGACCAGGCTTCAGACCACCTACCACCAAGGGTGCTACCTAGTGCCGAGCCTGTGGCCACCATCGAGCTGTAGGCAACTAGGCTCATATAGCAGTGCCTGGTCGCCAGTCATCTTGGAACCCTTTGCCACTGGATCAAGACCTTGCTCAGCTAAGCCCGTGTGGTAGCCGGTGTGCAATGACCACCCCACGTTAAAAGAACTCATGCACAGGCATCTTCCACGCCGTTAACATGAAGTTCAGGTCCTGGAACGTCAGGACTCTCATGGACAACCCCAACAGCGATAGGCCAGAACGCCGCACCATCATAGTTGCCCGGGAACTTAGACGCTTTGATATCGACATCGCCGCCCTAAGCGAGACCCAGCGGGCAGGGGCAGGCCAGCTCAAGGAACAAGGTGGAAGTTACACCTTCTTCTGGAAAGGGAAAGCAGAGGAAAAATGCCACCTCCACGGCGTCAGCTTCGCCATCAAAAATGAGCTGGTTGACCACCTCAAAGACTCCCCCTGCGGGGCTAACGAACATCTCATGACTCTTCGACTCACCCTATTCCAGAACCAGTGCGCCACAGTCATTAGTGCGTACGCCCCGACACTCAATGCAACAGGTGAGGCCAAAGTGGGTTTCCCACCCACCCCTTCCCTCAACAATTCTCTGTCCCACCTGTGACAGGGTCTGTGGCTTTCGTATTGGACTGTTCAGCCACCAAAGAACTCAGTTCAGGAGTGGAAGCAAGTCTTCCTCGATCCCGAGGGACTGCCTATATGAGGAGATGCTCAATTTTTCTCATTGCGACATTATCAGCTCGCACTTTCAGCAACTTGCTATGCAAACATTTTTCAAACTTAAACGTTGTTAGATTCACTTGCCGCAAATTATGGCCATTATATTATAGATATTAAACATGTTTCAAAGTAGAAAATGCTACAGATATGATTTGAGTAAGCAGTCTAATGTATAACCCAAATATTGAAAGAATTTTGTTAACTGTTACTTTTATTACTTTTAGTAGCAGAGACAGGTGTCAATTCTGAGCAACAATGAACCTATTGACTACTGGAAAGTTTTTTAAAAAGCCTTCTAACCTGTGCTGTGACAATGTTGAGGATCAGCTGTAGTACTTCAACATGCTGTACCATTTGACTTAAAAGTCAAATAAATCAAAATGTTGTGCTATTTTAATATAAAATGTATCCCCCTGACTTCCTTGTACACACTAGAGGAATTGTAGCATTTGGAAGGAGTGGGAACAATATTAAATGTGTTGCCTATACTCCTGTGTCACAAACCAGTTTAAATGGATTTTCTTGAACAACAAAATTACTCATTAACTTGAAGAGCAGGGAATGGCACATGTCACTTTCTGAAAATGTTCCTGGTTCTGTTGAATGCGACTGTTATCAGAATAAATGAAGTTTCACATCTGCACTTATCATCCTGTGCCCTGTTTTACAACGTTTCCGGACCAGGAGCATTGGTCAGTGAGCACACTTGGTGCAGATTAGAATATGGGCAGCAGAATTTTGAATGAACTGAAGTTTATGCAGGTACATGGGAGGCCGGCCAGGAGTGCATTGGAACAGTCGTGTCTGAAAGTAACAAATGCATGGATGAAGGTTTCAGCAGCAGATAGGCTGAAGCAGTGGCATAGGTGGGTGCTGTTATGGAGGTGTAAGTAGACGGTCTTTTTGATGCAGTGGATATGGGGTCGGTAGCTAAGCTCAGGGTCAAATAGGATTCAAGGCTGGGAGCTGTGTGAGACAGTGGCCAGGGAAGAGGATGAAATAGGTGGTGAGGGAATGGAGTTTGTGGCGGGGCCGAAGACAATGGCTTCAGTCTTCCCAATGTTTAATTGGAGGAAATTGTGGTTAAACCAGAATTGGATGTCAGACAACAACAACAACAAAAAACAACTTGCATTTATATAGCACATTTGACGTAGTAAAACATTCCAATGTGTTTCACAGAAGCATTATCAAGCAAAATTTGACATTGAGCGACATTGGAGGTATTAGGACAGTTGACCAAAGCTTGGTCAAAGAGATAGGTTTAAGGAGTGCCTAAAGGAAGAGGGAGAGGTGGAGAGGTTTAGGGAGTGAATAACACAGAGACAGTAGAGGAGTTGAGAGAGGTGGTGGTGGTGAAATACAGATGGGAGTCATCAGCGTACATGTGGAAACTGACTTCATTCTTTTCAGATGATGTCACTGAGATCAGCATGTAGATGAGAAATAGGAGCGGCCAAGGGTGGGTGCTTGGGGAACTCCAGAGGTAAAGGTGCAAGGGCAGAAAGAGAAGTAATTGCTGGAGATTCTCTGGTTACTGGATAGACAAGAGTGGAAACAGGCGAGGGCACTTGCACTCAGCTGGACAAAGGGAGAAGGAGCATTGGAGGAGGATGCCATGGTCAACCATGTCAAAGGCTGCAGTCAGGTCAAAAAGGATGAGAAGGGATAGTGCACCATGGTCACAGTCACATAGGATGTCATTTGTGACTTTGATTCGGGTCATTTCAGTGCTGTGGCAGGGGCTGAAACCTAATTGGAGAGGTTCAAACATGGAGTTGTCGGAAAGGTGGGAGTGGATTTTAGAAACGACAGTACGTTCAAGGACATTGGCGAGGAAAGGGAGATTGGAAATGGGGTGTTAGTTTGCAAGGATAGAGGGGATAACAATAGATTTTTTGAGAAGAGGGTGATGATGGCAGATTTGAAAGGGCGCGAGACAATCTCTGAGGAGAGGGAACCATTTACAATATCAGCTAACATGGGGGCCAGGAAGGGAAGTTGAGTGGATGCAGTTTAGTGGGAATAGCATCGACGGAGTAGGAGGTGGATCTCATGGACAAGATGAACTCAGAGAGGGCATAAGGGGAGATTGGAGAGAAATTAAAGATACGAGTTCAGGGCCAAGGCAGGGGGGATACTTGGGGGTACCTTGGGTTGGTGGGCAAGGGGAAGGGAATAATGTGGTATAGGCACATGAGTGGAAGGTCTCAATCTTAGTGACAAAGAAGTCCACAGCCCCTTGCTCTTGTTGGAGATAAGGGTGCATGGGGCCGGGGAGAGGGGCTTAAGGAGATGGTTGGTCATGGAGAAAAGAATCCGGGAATACAGCTAATCCTATTTGTACATCCATATCCATATATTGATGTTCTTTCCCTCAATGTTTCATGTAATTACACACTAGATATATTCACTTAGATGTTTGACTTTTGAAAATGAAAATGGAAATTTATCAAATTATATCACAAGTTATGAAAAAAAATACAAACACTGAAATTGTCAAACTGCTCCTAGCTCGAGTAACATACAACAAGAGATCCACTATTTCAACCCCTTTATAGTCCTCGACTCAAACCACCTATTTATTTATTTGATGGTAGGAAATGTTTTCTTTCTATATCGTGTTCTAGCCACACCAAGCACTGACTATAGCTGAGGTTGTAGTCACATTGGTCCCCTGCTTACAGACCTTTCCTGTTGCTGCTGTGCAACTGGCCACTAGCAGATGGTTCAGAGTAGCCCAGGATGGTAGAGTCTGCAATCTCCATTCCTTGCCTGCAACAAAACCATTTGCTATCACTTAGCACTTTCCCACACCAACACAGCCGAGATTGGGAACTAAGTAATGTAATAGCTGTTGTATTACATGAGGTGCTTCAATATGCTGCATCATTGTGCCACTTGACTTAAAAGTCAAGTGAATTTAAACACCTGAGGAGAAAGCTGAAAGGCTGAAATCCTAGGTTCCTTTTTCAAACATGGTTTGTGGCAAAGGTGGACATTTCAACAATTTCACATTAACAGCATTCTGTAGGGTGTAATCAAGGCAACATTTGTAATTTCACTGTTAGATTCTAATTAACAAATAAAACAAATGGTCTGAAAGAAGATAGAGTTTACTTAGGAAAAACAGCAGCCAATTTGTGTGCAGCAAGATCCCACAAATATGAGATGAATGATCAGATAATCTGTTTTTACTGGTGTTGGTTAAGGGAGGAATGTTGGCCAGTACACTTGGACAGCTCCTTGCTTCTGCTCATGTTGTGCCACTGGTTCTTTAACATCCTCCCGAACAAGCAGACAGGACCTTAGCTCATCATCTGATCTGAAGGATGGCACCTCCAACAACACAGCACTCCTACACTGGATTGTCTGTCCAACTTGCATGCTCAAATCTGGAACGAATCTTCAACCGACAAACTTTTGACTCAGAAGCAAGTGTGCTACCAACTGAGCTAAACTGAGAAATAGTCTGGACTGCAAACCTTCAGCCTTTAACTATCTAAATCACTAAAAAGAACAGTACTGGAGAGAACCATCTTTATTACAGCTGTTTTGTTGTATTCTGAGTTACTTTGTCTCCCTTCTCCAGGTACCTGCAAGCCAATCACTGTACCTTGAATGAACTGATGGATTAGCAACATGTGCCCAAGCCTCTGCCATGCTCAATTTGGCCACGAGTAAGTGCATGAGAATTGCCTTTGCAATTCATCTACCACCCCCCACCCCCCCTCCCACCACCCACTGCCTTGAGTACAATTACCTAGCCTCCACTTAGCATCTGCTAACAAACTGGCAGAGGTCAGGAACATTGCTCTAGCCCAACCACTCCAAGGCTAAGCATGTTACTGCAGCATGCCACTTAACCATTCGGTAACCAAAATGACACTGTAAAAGAGAAGTCAGCTGAATCTCATTGGGTTAGCAGCTGATAACATCCTTCCAATTGAGCACTAGAAGGTAACGAAATGAATGGATTCACCAGCTGCCTTTTAAGAATACAGTGCATTCCATTTATGACAACTCTTTGATTTTCCAGTGCTTTGCATTGTTAATTTGTATTGCTTTGCTCATTATTTTCAATAGATCTCCATTCAGTTGATTAGAAAACTAGGTCTGAGCGATAGAGGTTTGGCTTAACCATGCACCAATTTGCTGGAGTGTTGAGCAATGTTCCCGCTAATCTGTGTGGCCGCGCAGCGGTCTGGAGGTCTCCCACTTACATTGAAGAAACCACGCATGCATGAAAATGTGAATGAGCCGCGCAGCCAGTTAAAGATACTGTGCACCTAAAACAAAAATTAGAGGGAACGTTGTTGTTGAGTATATCTACTTGTTTGGAGTTAAACTGGGTTGAGAAACTTTGCTAGGGATGCCTGGTAGGGACCAGGGAAGCAGGAATTGGGGCCAGTAACAAAGTTTCAAACCTCGTATCACTGATGGTGTTCAATGGACAAAGTATCAAAGGCTTGCTACAATTCTAATAAACATGACATTTTTCATTGCCAATTCCCATCTATTAATACTCCTTTGCATAAAATGTATGCACACTGTATCGTTCTGGTGTAACACCAGTCAGAGATCTCGGAGCACGTACTTGCATCAAAACAGGAAGCAACATTAAAGCAACAGTTGTTCCAGAATAGTTCATCTGAGAGCAGAAAGTGAATAAATGCTTTTTGTAGTCACATCGTGCTGATTGACAAGGTTTTGGCTGCCGCATCGAAAGTGACAATAGCTAGAGTACAACTGTCCTTCCTTAAAGCAAAATGGTCTTCATGGCAAAGAACACATTTTCGGTTTGGAGAAAGGAAAAAGCCAGGAATTTTATGCCACATTTTTATGGTGAAACAACATCTGAGTTCATATTTTGGAATTCTTCTGAACTGGTTACTATAGAGACCTCTGACCAGGAACAAGCCACCGGGACCAGAATAATAACTTAGATTTACCATGTGCTTACCCTGTAGAACGATGTTCCTGAGCACCTTAAAAAAGACAAGGGAGTAGATTTTGACTTTGTGCGATAGGGTGACACCAATCCTGATTTTTATTTCCATCAAAGTCAATGGAAATAAAAATGGAGAGTAATGTAAAACAGGCTGCCGACTCACTATCGCCCATTTGACATTATCACACAAAGTCAAAAATCTATACTAAGGAGTTTAAGGTGGCAGACTGAGGGTGAAGATATATGCTTGTAGGAGCATTGTTAAGATGAGGAGAGGAGTAGCAAGGCAAACTGATTCTAAAAATGTGCTTTCAGTGGGTAAAAGGTTAGCCTCCAGTGGTGGAGTAGAAGGAATAGGGAACAAACAGCAATCCATTATCCAGCTTATAAATCACATTCTGTAAGATGCAAGGGGATTTAAATTGAGCAAACAATCCTGAACACAAACAATCCTATTTTTATTGTGAAACGGAGTCTGAGTTAGTATTCTAATATTCCTCTGAGCTGGGCACAATAGGAACCTCTTAACAGGAACAACCCATTGGGACCAGAATGTGGTATTTCTGTTAAGAGGTCTCCGTGGTAACCAATTCAGAAAAATACTGGAATATTAACTTAAGACTTTGTTTCACAATAACACTGAGACAGGACTATCCTAGTACTTTTGCCTCTCCAATCGAAAAAAGAGAGTTTCTGGTGGTGTTCAGAAATATGTTCTATGGTGCCATCTTTTTAATTTTACATCTATTAAACAGAATTAACTCCTGAATCCCAATTACATTAAAACATGTCAATGTGGAAAGATCCTTTAGCACACAATGACAAAAAACTTGCCATATTAATTGTCTTCTGTACATATATAACACCCTTGCTAAACTGTGAATCCATTTGTTTGGCAGGCTGGAGTTAGTTACTGGCCAAAACTTGAAAATATTTCAAATATACATTTATAGATTGTTTTTATACTTTGCTTACTAAATGGCCATCCATCAGACTTATCTAGTGATCTGAGAGAATGATCCAGTAGCCAGACGTGAGGAAGGGGGAGGAAACGAGGCTGATTTTTGTCTTGCAACTGCTTATTTTTTAGGTATAAAAGGGGCAGAAGCAGGATAAAAATGTAAAAGCAAATCACCGACTTACTGCTGGATTTAACCATTTAGGCGATCAGCGCTCCTGCCAGAAACAGACAAGAACCTCATTAACCTATGTAAATCAGGGTCAAATGATGCAGTTAGGACCCCAAAGCAGTTTTGGTGTCAATCAATGCTGCCACCTGTAATGTATTTGCTTCTTGGGTTCTTTGCTTAAGAATTTCTAGAAACACATTGCTAGTAAGAACTAGTTGGTTTATTAACAAAGGTTTAACAATCAAACTACACATTACCAGTTCATCCACTGGGCTCACAACTGCACACCTCATCATGGATAACCTAGGCTCAATTGACTGGGGTTTTATTGAGTCTTGTGAACGTCACGTGACTGACTAAACTACTCACAATGCAATAGCTCTACAACTCTTTTAGATGCAATAGCTCTACAAACCTGTGAGCATACTCACAGGTGTGTACTTTACACCACCATTGATCCCTCAACCAGATTGGAAGGCGACCATCTGCAGCACTACTTAAGCTTCAGTTGGATAAAACTGGAGCAGGTCTGCAAATTACTTTATTCGCCATTCATTTTGGAACTTTTAAACCTTGAAGACTTCCTTGAGTTTTGCCACTTAAATCTGCTGCTCCCACCCCACCTTTCAACTTTTTTCAGCCATTCCCTTCAATGTGCTGCTGCAGGCTCATGTGAGCCTAAGCCCTGTCAGATTTCCTGCCCTCCCAAATGGTGAGCAGTCTATGAACAAAACACTAGCGCTGGCAGCTTGCATGTTCCACTTAAATCTGGGCCGACCGTGAAAATTGAATAGGCCATCGTGCAGGTGGAAAAGTTGCCCCGCCGACTCGATGTAAACCAGATACCAAAATGGACCCCAATATCATGAATGTTGGGGGAAGGGGAAAGGAGTGACATCCATCCTCACTAAGAAGGGTTTTCGCCCATTTTTCAGGCTTTGGTGTGGATTATCATCTATTTTTTTTATTCTTGGTTTGGAAATATTGATTGGAATGCTTTTCATTGCGCAATTTCCTTCACAACAAAATGACGATATATTGGGTTAGATAAATAAGGGACAATGTGCCGGTGGGCTCATAGAAAGGCCCAGCATCCACCAGCAATTGCCATAGCTTCCACCTTACAATTTTCCTGTTTCTGGTGGTAAGAGAGCTGTTTTTATATTTAAATCAGGAATGGCATCAGTGAGTGGAGGGGGAAGGGCGGGGGGGGGGGGGGGGGGGGGCGGGTGAGGCCACAGATCTACTGAAGACTAACACTACTCCTGATTGTCAAGAATTAAAATCGCTAGAGTCTTGTCTCATTTAGGAGAAGGAATCTTTTACATCCACCTGAGAGGACTGATATGGCCTCGGTTTAACATCTCATCCAAAAGATGGAACCTCTGACAGTGCAGCACTCCCTCAGTACTGCACTGGGAGTGTCAGCCTTGCTTTATGTGCACAAGTCTCTGGAGTGAGACGTCAACCACTGACCTGCTGACTCAGAGCCGAGAATGCTACCCACTGAGCCACGGCTGACACCTTTAGGAGAGGGCTGTTTAACGGGAAAGAACTTTTAAAAATTGCTCTCATCGCCACACCAGAAAACAAAAAAACAAAAAAATACTAAAATCTGTTGCAGGCTTGAATTACTGGTGGCCTGCATACAATTACCAGAATACATGCAGTAGCTGCTGATACATGTTCCTATGTGTACTGTTTTATACACATAGGGATAGATCTTGGCTTTGCGCGCTAGTGTAAAACGGGTGATAGCGAGTCGGCAGTCCATTTTCCTTTGCAGTCAACAGAAATAAAAATTGTGAGTGCTGTAAAATGGGCTATTGACTCACTATTGTACATGGTTACACTATCACACAAAATCAAAATCTACCCCATTATGTTTGCTACTAAGAGCGTAGTTAGAAAGTCTCAATTGTTAACTTATAAATGTATACATTCCTTATATACTTGTGACACTCTAGTCTGAAATGGATGTGCAACCAATTTTTTCACTAATTCCAGTCATTCATGGCAACTATTTAATGCTGCAACCTTGATCTGAAAACATTTTGCTGCTAACCGGATAATATTCCTTTTGTAGTTAGGGTTTGAGTCATGGGCAATGAATCGAGTGAATGATCAGAAGTTCATGACATGCTAAATTCAACATTTACCACACAGAACAATTTGCCCATGTACTACAATTTGGCATTAAAAAGTTGAAGACAGTGAAATGCCAGTTTTTTAAGTGCAGCTAAGTGATAAAGAAATCATTGAGCTGCAAAAAAACTTGCTCTAGTTATGAAAAGCATGAATAACTTAAAATAGCCAGAACTATAAACTTTTCAGAGTTCTGCAGTTGAAAACCATCATGGTAAATTACCGACAAAATACATTGCCGGCCATTTTAGGAAGGTTCTTTTCAAATGCAGGCCCCAATTTGAAAACATTTTCTTATATTTGCATAAAATCTATGTCCATTATTTTAAAAACTAATACAGATTTCTGATTATCAAATGTACATTGGTCCTAATTTCACTTATGCAGTTTGAACAGATGGAATTTAAATTGTAAACTTAAATTGTAAAAATCCACTTCTAATATGATCTGAATCTGATAGAGGATAAGATATAAAATGCACAGGGATACATTTTCCTCCCTTTGATGATCTTAGTGAGAAAGGTAGAGGAACACCGATTTAGATTTATGCCCAATTTGTTGCTAAATTAGCTTAGGGTTCAAAATATACCCAATAGTACTTACATCACCTAATGATACGGATACCAGAGTGGGAAATTAGCACCACAGAATTGAGGTGGGTGTGATATATTAACAGTGCACCATTCAGATTTTGATCAGGAAAGATTCTAAATCCCCAAAACACACTGGGGTAGATTTCTGTCTGTCCCACCTGGGTATCAAGTATCACCCTGGGCACTGTGCCGAACGGGAAATCGGGAGAGGAGGACGACACACACAGGATGGATCTTGCCTGATTTTCCCTCCATTTAAAGTAATGGAAGGAGAATAAGGTGAATCTGCAACCGGTGTGCGATCCTCCCCATCCCCAATTTTCCCCCCTTGCATTCCAAATGGTAATAATTCTCACCCAAGTGGTACAGATGAAAGTTTACTCCATCATATCTAAAACATGCTTTAAAGTAGCTATCTATTTTAAAATATTAAATAGATAGCAAATTAATAGGACATTGGGACTATTACTTTCTGGAAAGCTCTTTTAAATATCTGAAACAAACTTCAGCCATTAAGACACAGAATGGATAGGTATTTCTCTCAACAGCGTTGCAATTATAATAATTACATTACAAAATTATAGTCATACCTTAAGTTCTCTGAAGAATATGCTGCTTCGAGCCCACTCAACAATGGAGAAAAGGGTCTGATCTGCCATCTTACACATAAGCCCAAAAGTGTTGAGCTTTTCATGTTTTCCCCTGCTGGCCTGTTCTTGCTGTAGGTAGGCCAGGATCTTGGCCTGCACCTGGGGTTCATCTGGTTCACACTTCAAGAGTTCCACTATAAGATGCGGGATACTAGATGGAGAGCTGGTCGGGTAGGTGTCCATATAAGAGTAGCCCATTAGAGATTCTGGGGAGCTAGTATAGGGATCTGGATATTCTGACTTGATAGTACGACTTGGATACGGACTATAGGTCTGATAGCCTTGCAGACTGGCATGTGTTGGCATTGCCATGCTAATTGGAGATGTTACGAATGGGCTTCGGTCATAGTCTGTTGGTGGCAAGGCAGGATGGTTTAGAGGTAGGCCTTTGGAGGCTGAGTGGATGTTTTGGATAGCAGAAGATATCGTCAGGTCTGTCGGCATTGTCTGCATCACCTGCGTCATGGCTTCTAGTTTAAGTCCATTTGCCCGTATCAGAGCTTTCTTCTGCTGTTTCAGAGCCCTGTCCCTCTTGTACATTGGCCCAAACTTGTTCCGACCTCCTCGCATGCGATCAGCTCTTACAGCTGTGGAATACATAGTTTATTAAAAATCAGTGTATTAAGTGATGCACAAACAAGAACATTGTATAAAAGATGAATTATATAAAAATTCAAATTGTTTTGAATTGTTTCTCGAACATTATCTCCCTAAAATAATGAAGAAATAAGGAAATAAATATTAAACATAGAAACATAGAAACATAGAAAATAAGTGCAGGAGTAGGTCATTCGGCCCTTCGAGCCTGCACCACCATTCAATAAGATCATGGCTGATCATTCCCTCAGTACCCCTTTCCTGCTTTCTCTCCATACTCCTTGATCCCCTTAGCCGTAAGGGCCATATCTAACTCCATCTTGAATATATCCAATGAACTGGCATCAACAACTCTCTGCGGCAACGAATTCCATAGATTAACAACTCTCTGAGTGAAGAAGTTTCTCCTCATCTCAGTCTTAAATGGCCTACCCCTTATCCTAAGACTATGTCCCCTGGTTCTGGACTTCCCCAACATCGGGAACATTCTTCCTGCATCTAACCTGTCCAGTTCCGTCAGAATCTTATACGTTTCTATGAGAGCCCCTCTCATCCTTCTAAACTCCAGTGAATAAAGGCCCAGTTGATCCAGTCTCTCCTCATATGACAGTCCAGCCGTCCCTGGAATCAGTCTGGTGAACCTTCGCTGCACTCCCTCAATAGCAAGAACGTCCTTCCTCAGATTAAGAGACCAAAACTGAACACAATATTCCAGGTGAGGCCTCACTAAGGCATGTACAACTGCAGTAAGATCTCCTTGCTCCTATACTTAAATCCCCTAGCTATGAAAGCCAAAATACCATTTGCCTTCTTCACCATCTGCTGTACCTGCATGCCCACTTTCAGTGACTAATGAACCATGATACCCAGGTCTCGTTGCACCCCCCCCTTTTCCTAATCTGCCGCCATTCAGATAATATTCTGCCTTCATGTTTTTGCCCCCAAAATACATTTATCCACATTATACTGCATCTGCCATGCATTTGCCCACTCACTTAACCTGTCCAAGTCACCCTGCAGCCTATTAGCGTCCTCCTCACAGCTCACACCACCACCAAGTTTAGTGTCATCCGCAAACTTGGAGATATTACACTCAATTCCTTCATCTAAATCGTTAATGTATATTGTAAAAGCTGGGGTCCCAGCACTGAGCCCTGCGGCACTCCACTAGTCACTGCCTGCCATTCTGAAAAGGACCCGTTTATCCCGACTCTCTGCTTCCTGTCTGCCAACCAGTCCTCTATCCATGTCAGTACATTACCCCCAATACCATGCGCTTTGATTTTGCACACCAATCTCTTGTGTGGGACCTTGTCAAAATCCTTTTGAAAGTCCAAATACACCACATCCACTGGTTCTCCCTTGTCCACTCTGCTAGTTACATTCAAAAAATTCCAGGAGATTCATCAAGCATGATTTCCCTTTCATAAATCCATGCTGACTTGGTCCGATCCTGTTACTGCTTTCCAAATGCGCTGCTATTTCATCCTTAATGATTGATTACAACATTTTCCCCACTACTAATGTCAGGCTAACCAGTCTATAATTACCCGTTTTCTCTCTCCCTCCTTTTTTAAAAAGTGGTGTTACATTAGCTACCCTCCAGTCCATAGGAACTGATCCAGAGTCGATAGACTGTTGGAAAATAATCACCAATACATCCATTATTTCTAGGGCCACTTCCTTAAGTATTCTGGGATGCAGACGAACAGGCCCCGGGGATTTATCGGCCTTCAATCCCATCAATTTCCCTAACACAATTTCCCACCTAATAAGGATATCCTTCAGTTCCTCCTTCGCACTAGACCTACTGTCCCCGAGTACATTCGGAAGGTTATTTGTGTCTTCCTTTGTGAAGACAGAACCGAAGTATTTGTTCAATTGGTCTGCCATTTCTTTGTTCCCACTATAAATTCACCTGAATCCAACTGCAAGGGACCTACGTTTGTCTTCACTAATCTTTTTCTCTTCACATATCTATAGAAGCTTTTGCAGTCAGTTTTTATGTTCCCTGCAAACTTCCTCTCGTACTCTATTTTCCCCTCTTAATTAAACCCTTAGTCCTCCTCTGTTGAATTCTAAATTTCTCCCAGTCCTCAGATGTGTTGCTTTTTCTAGTCAATTTATATGCCTCTCCCTTGGCTTTAACACTATCCTTAATTTCCCTTGTTAGCCATGGTTGAGCCAACTTCCCCGTTTTATTTTTACTCCAGACAGGGACGTATAATTGCTGAAGTTCATCCATGTGATCTTTAAATGTTTGCCACCGTCAACCCTTTAAGTATCATTTGCCAGTTTATTCTAGCCAATTCACGTCTCATACCATCGAAGTTCCTTTTCCTTAAGTTCAGGACCCTAGTTTCCGAATTAACTTCATCATTCTCCATCTTAATAAAGAATTCTACCATATTATGGTCACTCTTCCCCAAGGGGCCTCGCACAACAAGATTGCTAATTGTGCACTCAAAGCCTACTTCGTTCAAGAACCTTTGTTAGAATGTCATGTTTTGTGCTTTAAATATAAAGCATGTGACGTTAATATCTTTATACCATTATGCTTTATGTGCTGATTATTATTTCGTGTTGAAATAGAGATCTTTATGCCACAGAAAATGTGTGCACAAGAGTATGCTTCAGGTCAGTTTACATTCGTCCGACAGAAGCAAGCCTTTCAAACCAGCAGATCAGACACACATGTGTGACTGTACGTTAGTGTGTTTACATGTACTAAAATATTACTGTACAGTTCTGCCCTGTATTGACTGAATAATCTTCACTGAGGCAAACAACCGTTATGTTCAATAATGGCAGTAAGGGATACATCGACACAAGGGAACATTGACGTATGCTGTGCATGTAAATGAAGAACGTCTGTCGTATGACCAGATTCTGTAACAAGCCTTTTTTATGCCAATAGCCTCTTTTTTAGAAATCAATTTAATTTTCAGAGTATTTCTTTCATAAATTACAAAAACTACAGTATATATCTGAGAACAGGGATTATCCTTACATTACATGCAATTAATTAGTGCTTTTGCAAAGAAAAATACTTTTAAATAAAGAGTTAGTTATTACAGTGATTACACTCTTCTGAAATTCCCTTAATCAGGTGTTACTTTCAAAGCTTTTAATTTGTCTCTGGTTAATGCACCATATTTTCTAATTCTCTGTGCTTGACTTATTGTCATTAAATATTTTTTTATCTCTTTAATCACTGTTTTCAGCTCCTTACACTACATTGCGTCTGTATTTCTGCCTCCTTTCCTCCTTCTTTTTGATTGAATGCTGTTATACAGTAGCCATGCATTAATAAAGCACCATTATAATATTTCCCATGTGAAAAAAAACAAGCTCATTGAGAGCCCCGGTGTCACTGTTATGTCTTCTAATATCTCTGGAATTAAAAAATAATTAAAACAAATCCAATTCAACAGATGCCTAGGGAGTCATTTTAATGGTCTCTGTCGCAGTACAGGCTGTCACCACTGAGTAGATCTAACGGCTACTGAGATATTCTCACTGAGCCAGTTTCATCTATTGGTAACTAAAGAAAAACAGAAACCTCTGACAGCTACATGACATGTTGAGACTGCTGAGACTTACACTTGAGGTTACAATTGGAGCTTTTTATCTTCGGAATTAGTGCCACATTAAAAATTGATTACAGGCCACGTATATCCATTATAAGAACTTTTGACAATTAGAGGTTTGAACCTACATGGTAGAAGGCAGACCAGTAACTAATTGTGAGTTCCCTTGGGAAAACAATCTTGGCTTCACAAAACTTGGTCAAGTGCTTGCACTTATGTACCAATAACATTTTGTTCATTCGTTATTGACTATCAATATATGTTTATTATAAAAATAGCTTAGAATCATGCAGTGGCCAAGTCTAAATGTGAAATTTGACTATAACCATTGAGGGAGAGATTGGAGTCATTTTTCATTCAAGGCTGAGCAAGCAACTAATTCATCTCCAGATCACTAAGTACCATGGAAAAACTGTTCAAAAATGCCGTCATTCCAGAGTAAAAAACATGCTACTCCTGGGAGCACCACGCACTGTGATATGGAAATGCTGATTCAGAGCCATTGCAGAGGCTGTCTTGGAATTCAGAACATGTATTCATGCAATGGGACATGACAGTATGGTGATGTAATATGAGCTTCATACAATTCAGATTGTATGAGATTCTGAAAAACAAAAACATCTCAGAAATAGTCCTTAAAGTTCTTTTGGTTTTTCTTTAAATGTATTAATTTTGAACATTAACAGAATAATTATTTTGAATGGTTTTGAGAGTCTTTTCCATTTAAGTACTTAAGATCAAACAACCAAACTACACAAGAAATTTGTTACACTGGAACTGAAAATTTACAGGTAATTTCCTGACAAGGTTGAGGTACAAGTGACCATTTAAAGGCGATGATGAAATGAAACCACAAATGACTATAGATGTGTTCCTGAATCTCATTCCGATTCTTTAATGCACAGAGGTGAAATTGCAGGGATTGATGTCAAATGGTGCATGTTGATATGGAACGAAGTGCAGGACTGTGGAGCGATGTAGAGTTTAAGGTGACATAGTCAAGTGAGTGAGGTAGGCTAGCATGCAGTTGTAGGGAGTGATGTAGAAAATTGTAGAGGGATAAGGAGTGATATAGTAGAATCAAATGATAGATAATGCAAATACATAATGCAGAGCGATGAGGAATGAAGATCAAATTGCAAGATATCCCAGTGATGTCCACTGGGTTAAAAATTATTCAGCCCATTATATGACAACATAAGTATATTTGTGAAAATGTTCTCACTTTATAATTTCTAACAAAATTAGAAACCTTGGGAAAACTGTATTTATGTCATCACTAAAATTACTGAATAGAGACAATGTACATGAATACACAGAGACCTGAGGAAATGGCACCACACGCTGTAATGTAGGGTGGGATGGAATAGTATGAGATGGCGTGATGTTAAATTGATGCAGAAAGGGGCTGGCATGGAACACATTAGAATGGCCTGGAGAGATATACAGTGATGTGACAAGTAGAGTGATATGGGGACATAGAGTGACCTAGGATGGGGTAGGGTGCCAAAGCTTCACATAGAGATGAAAGGTGATGTGTAAATGATGTGGGATGATTTTGAGTGCGAGTCCTGATGAGGGGATCCTCATATTCGTTTTCAGAATCCATTTAGGAGAGTTGACCGGAATGGAATTCAGTTTTTGTTCGTTTTTGGTGCAACGATGATTCGTAGTCTGATTCTGATCGACAAATTACAGATTAGAAATATCATTTAAGTAATTATTTGCTCTAATATTCAAAAATCAGCTGTGTCAAAATCAATTCTGTGAGCCTTGCAACTTTAGATTTTCACATATGTTTTGGGTGATAAATCTTTTTACATTCTTCAAAAGCAGTTCTCAGCACTCTTTCCAAATGAAAGCAATAGAGCTCTCTCCCTTGATGGCTCAGAGCTCCTCGACTGAACTGATGAGGCAGCTCCCAGATTCGATCCCTGGTTTATCGCACCCGGGACAGCGGTGGGCTTGATACAATTAGCCTCGACATCCCTAGAGTAGCAATCAGGAATGTGAAGCCTTGACAGGGAGAAAGGGCTCGGCTTCGTGCTCGGGGCCCCGAACCAGCAGGCCCCTGCTGGAAGTATCTGGTTATCAGGTGGCGCAGAATCAGGGTCAGCCGCGGTGATCTCTGCAATTGGCTGGCACTTGCCGTGAACGCGCACACGTGAATAATAGCCATTTGGGCAAGGTGACAGAGGGTGACTGCCAGCCATGCAAGGAGCCATGTCCTTGAGCGGAGAAGGAGAGGTGAGGGAAGAAAAGTCGGCAGCTAAAAACAGCAACCAAAAGAAAACACCAGTACGTGAACATTCTGAGCAAGTACAGCAGGGATAAACTGGGAGCCCAGATATTATTCATTGATATTGGATTTGTTATAAATTATAACGGCAAAATGCATGAGCACACTTTATCAATTCCAGTATGTGAGGATTAAATAACGTTTTCAGAGGTCTGCACCAGTTGAAATATGTGTTAAGTATTTATGCCCCCCAACTCCATTGTCGCCACGGCATTATATAATATTGGACGGTGCAATGTCTAGATTCAGAAATGAACAATTTAATTGCTTAAGTTCGGCCAGTTGTAGACTGATACACAATCGTCAGCAAGCCACAATTCGTGAACTGGACTGTGACATTCACAGGCAGCATGCAAATAGATAAGTGGGAAAGCGACAGCCTCCACACGATCTTACAGTGTATAATGGATTCTGACCAAGCAAAGACTGTTGTAAGATAGGCTCTGGAACTGCACAATAATCCGAAAATGAGCATTACTTTACAGCAATTGCTTTCAGCTAATGATCTTTAACGTGCACACACTATAATATATATAACATAGGGGTGTAACTCGAAGATTGTAGGTGCGCACGTTCAATGTTCTCCTTGGCACCATCATATGTATATAGACACTAATTTGGTGGTGTCAAGGAGAACATTGAACAAGCAATTTGCAGATCTAGTTTAGATTTCTTTAAATCAGATAACATGATTGAAAAACACGTTTAGTTGCTTTTCGAATTGCTTCTCGGCTCCTGGCTAACTTCAATATCAACGTGTTAAATCCAACCGGCACATCAGGCAAAATACCAAGTCCCGAGGAGTTCCTTTAAATTCGCTTCAATGAAAGGAGTCACGAGTCCGCTGCTTGCTCTGTGTGAGTTCTATATTTAGTTGATACTGTCCGAGTATAAATCAAACACTTCCACCTTTTGGGGAAGGGGGGATATGAAACCGCTCGCTATGCGGATTCCAATTTTGGCACAAGTAAAATAAGCGATCGGTAATTCGGACACACCAACTCCCTAAAAGAATTTAACTCCACACTAGATTCTATAAAATATAATCGAAAGTCTTATGTTTCCGGCGATGAGACTATGCTACTCCCTATGGTTTTGAGCATTAACGCGCATTTATTAAAATTTATAATGAAAATAAAATGTATTAGAATGAAATAAAATGATAACTGACTATATATTGGATTTCTGAAGATACACTTTACCCGGATTGCTTTATTTAAAGCTCATTCTGTGATCTATGCTGTAGCCTCCCATGTCCCGGTAAGTGGAATCACTCCGACCCTTCCTAAACCCACTGAACCGGCAACTTGGTTCTGAAGTTGCTCCTCACCTTCTAACTTCATGCCGACGTTCAGGCATTTCTGAAAGCGGCAGTAGGGACACCTCTTCCTCTGTGTCTTGTCGATTGGGCAGGTCTGGTTCTCTATACACGTGTACCTTTTGTTATTTTGAACTGTGCGCTTGAAGAACCCCTTTAAAAAAAGAGGGGAAGGGGGAGAGAGAGAGAGAGAGGTAACATTGCTGCGTGGGACCCAGACACAAAACACACTTCATGCTTTCACTTAGGCGGCGTGTTAATTAAAGCGCCCACCAACCTGAAAATCCCACCAGGTTCCCCAGCCGAGGTACTTGGTGATAGCCCCTGTCATTTAAACAAATCAAAGCCAAAGAAATTTATTTATTGGGCCTGTCTGATTTCTGAAACAAATGGGACTAATTTAAGCCAGGTCTGAGTGTGAGACGGTAAGTAAGAACGCTTGGCTGGGGTGCTGTAGACTGGCGTTTGATCGGCGTTAAAATGCGCCCCAGGAAGTCAGTAGAGAGATGCAGTCCCCGTCCTTTTAATTCCAAGTTGCAGTCGGCATGTCCAACAAATCAGCAATAGCAATAAAACTGATGGATAATTATTCTGGCAATGGGCTAGAAGTTTGTTTCTGACTTCCTCTCACTGTTTGCGAATAGAAACAAATATATATATAACTGTCCGTTTAGCGCAGATTACCGTCCCTTTTATTGCGGGGGGGGGGGGGGCGGCGATTGAGAATAATTTCTTTAAATTCAGCTGTCTCGTGTTCAACCGGATTGAAATTTGCCGAGTTTTCGCACTTTCACCAGATTCGGATCGACTACATATTAAGGGGATAGTGTGAGCGGGCCGTGCCGGGAAGCCCCCCCCACCCCCAGTCTTACCCCTCGCCCCCGGCTCCTAAATCAGTACATGAGGCTGGGAGGATCCTAGAATAAAATGCCACAAACCTTGCCACCTGTGAAATTGGGAGCAGAAAAACAAAATCTCGAAACTTGCAAAAGGGAGAACGAAGTTTGGGTTCAAAGTGTGTTAAAATTGATCACATCGTGGGCGGAAGAAGACAAAAAAAGAAGCAACAGCCGAGCCACGACCGGGAACTTGCAGACCGAGTGCAGCCGGCGCCACCAACCTTGCAGCTCTCACAGGTGAGCAGTCCGTAGTGATATCCCGAGACCTTGTCCCCGCACACGGGACACAGTTCGTCCAGATCTTCGTCATAAGCATAGTCCATCATCTTAAACTGGGCGGCTGCAGAGAGAGAATAAAAGGCCACTTCTTCAGACAGCGCTTTGTGTGGGGGGGGGGGGGGGGGGGAACAAGTCAATTGTAATTACACCGCGCCGGGGTGTAAATCAATTCCGCTATGAATACACCATCCATCCATCCATCCATCGGGAGGGGGGGGGGGGGGGGAACGGCGACGACGCGATATATTCCTTTCCCTCTAGACCCTTAAGAACTTCGGAGCATCTAACAACAGCCAAAATAATGGGAGTGAAAGAGGGGAAGGGAGGGGAGGGAAGGGGAGGGGGTACTTTAATCTGCTGAAGCTGAGGGAGGTGCCATGACCATTAAAAAAGGGGTAATGACCATCACATAACAAGAGCTGGAATCTTAATACAGTCTTAGTTACAGAAAACAGGCGTAGAAAAAGCAAAACGTGCATGTAATAGTAACGCACCTTGTGAAACTGACTGATAAAAACTGCTGTGTCCTTTTTTTTCAACACTAAGCTCGTCAATTTCAGGTCACTTTCAAGAATTCAAATTCGGCCAAGCAGTGTGCTTCTCTGCGCTCAGACTGATTTAGGTGCTTGGCGTCAGCGAATAGGTGACTGCAATAAAATGTAAATAACTTTTGAAAGAAAACTTTATGGGGACGAGATCATTATAGAAATTCAGACAGCCGCTCAATGAGTTTTTGCCTTTCCCTGTGGAATTCACTGGAAGCCTGCACCCAGTACAGGACAAGTTCTTTTTTTGTACTTTCAGAAAAAAAAGGATTCCAGAATGAAGGGCTGCGCTTTCTTTATCTACGGCGTTCGGTAACCGAGACTCAGGTCGACTAAAGTAAACCGAACGGATCCCACTTGATTGCAAACGAGACTTTTCCGTTTTAACTTTATGCCTTTGAAACAATTCTCCACACTGTTTTAAAATTATGTTATTGATTGCTCACAACGTACAGAAATTGACACAACTTGATGCCGGAGACAAATTCTCACTAATTCCTGTGGGGCGTCCGAGTTTATATCCCCACAAATTCTTCAGTGTTGAAAAGTCACTCTCGCAGACTCAGCGGGCAGTTTTGGCAAACGCGAGTGCTGTTCTTAGAATGGAAGTTAAAAACCCCAAACAGCGAAACCTGTGCATTTTGCACCATGCAGCTGGCCTTGAGAGTAATGTGAGCAGCACTGTGGTAATTCTCATATTGGATTACATGACATTTAGTAACTGATCTTTGATTTTGGCGCACAATTTCTTTAAACTAGCCAGAACCTCACCTTTAAGGCCAGCATTTATAAACTGCCAGAACCTCATCTTTAAGGCCCATCATTATAAACTGCCAGAACATCACCTTTAAGGTCCATAATTATAAACTGCCAGAATATCACCTTTAAGGCCAGCATTTATAAACTGCCAAAATCTCACCTTTAAGGCCCATCATTATAAACTGCCAGAACCTTGCCTTTAAGGCCCATCATTATAAACTGCCAGAACCTCACCTTTAAGGCCCATCATTATAAACTGCCAAAACCTCACCTTTAAGACCCATCATTATAAACTGCCAAAACCTCACCTTTAAGGCCCATCATTATAAGCTGCCAGAACCTCACCTTTAAGGCCCATCATTATAAGCTGCCAGAACTTCAACTTCTCGGCCCTCCAGGAAATAATCAGCCAAAGGTCCAGCAAAATCACATCGGCTACAAAACTAGACCAAGAAATCTCTGAAAGAGGCGTCCTAGCGAGGGTAATGCTGCTCTCTGTCCTCTGGGTCTACTTGCTTGGCTGCAGTGCAAAGATGTCTGGAATTTAGTTCATTGTCAGATTGGGGCACTGGATAATTTACAAATATAACTAGAGGAAGCTGGATTTGAAAGAGAAGTCGCGGTCCATAAAATAGATTTTTGTACACATGAAATTGAAAATCTCCCATTATATCTCGTATCTGAAACAGTTTATAAGCGTCAATTCAATGCGCAGATCATACAATAAAAAGTACATTGCTTCCGTTATAAAAATGGCTGTCCTGGTTTCATCAAGACACATTTTTTTTCCAAATATATTTAAACCTTGCTGGTGTTTGCTGACAGCCCTCTTAAAATCAGCACGAGTCCCCTGGATGATGCTGAATGTTGTTATTGATGGGAAACTGACTATTGGGAGAGAGACATTGCTCATTTCACTAACCGTCTCCCAAATATATCCGGAAATCATTTTACCGATAAATGATTGGAAATATGTGTGTACATCCATATATGCGACTGTCATGGGTCTGAGGTGTGAAATGTTAACACAGATGAAAGTATTTCGATGCTCTCTGCAATTACTGAAATATTCGGTGGCAAACGGTCTAATCCTTTCCTCCGGCTCCGGGCAATGTTGACGGTTTAAAAGTTCACATTCTTTAAAAAGATTTTTGAAAGGTGAAGTGTTAACATCGCGCATTTCTGGGAGTAACTTCAAAAAAAAACTGCCGCTGGACTCGAGAGATCTGAAGACTTCTAAATATGAATAAAGCGACGGATTATGCGTCTTATTAAATGGCACCTCCCATCTGCTTAGACTGACCTTTAAGCTATTATATTAATATATGTGCAAGTGTTCAGCATGCCGCTTCAGTCTCCGCAAGCAGTTCTTCCTCTGGCGAATGGGGGTATAAATCTGACTTGCGAGGCAGCGTAAAAAGGGCGAAAGCCAATCGATCGCCCGTTTTGCGCTTCGCCCGATTTTCGTTCCCACAGCCCTTCAATTTGATTTGGAAGTACAAGTCAACGACTTGGTTGAAATTGAGCGCGGCAGCGCTTCGCTTTACCAGCAGATCAAGCTCCCGCTGTTGCCTCGGCTATTTCCAGAGGGTTGTGAGCGGGTCTATTTCTGGGCCTCGTTATTTATATGCTTATTGTAATATTCTGAATTAACGTGGTTGGAATAACACACATGCGTACGTGCGTCCCGCCAAACAGGTGTTTTGTAAACACTTAGCGCTGGGTAAAAGCAGGCTGAACATCTGGCGGGGTTTGTGAAGCCTGCAGACACCTGGCCTCCCAGGCTCACTATTCAATGGAATTCAACGGGTTGGATTTGTCGACTCCACAAATGTTTAAAGTACAATTGAAACCGTGGAAGAGAAAGTCACTAACAATTTGATGAGCTGTGTGATGGGGCTGAATAACAGAAAGAAACCGCTCTGGTCCCTCCTTGAAACAGATGTAAACGGAAACATTAGTACAGGGGACGAGTGAAGATTTCCTTGAGTTGTGACAAAAAGGACGGAGCTCTGTTGCTATTATTACTAGTCAAGATAATCCAGCGTTGAGACATGTCAACACGTCACTGGCGAACCTGAAGAGAAATAAAGTTTTGGGAAGGGAAGGTAAAATATAAATAAGCGGTGCCGACGCGTTCTTGTAACCATACTCAACTTTCTCCTCTCCTCGTTACCTTTGCTAATAGAACACGCGTTGAAGCTGTGTGTTCTCACAGAAAGGCCCCATTCGGTTCACGGTGCAGCCATTCCATGTGCACCCGTTCACCGCGTCCAGCAGTCGGCTATTTCGCGAGTGGGGCCATTCATTTCGCCTCAATCGCAGTTATTTCTACACACAAATCAAAGATCTGAGCCGCAGGGAAAATTGCCTGTAAATTTGGATAGATAGCGAACAGAGCTGTTCCCAACGAATGTTGTGCTGTGATTAAGAGATCACACAGGTATCTCAGCCCTGTGAACAAGGAAACGAAGCGCGCTTTAACTTTTAGTTTAAACTTATCCAGATAGCAAGACATGGACCAGAAGGAGTAACAAGTCTCCTTGTCTTGTCAAAGCGCATTTCATGTCAAATTAATATCGAATTCTGAATGTTTTCCCTCACAGAAACACCAGGAAAGAGAATGTCTATAGGACACTTCTGCCCTGTTCTGCGGGTTTACCTGTTATTGGCCTGATATGTTGAAGGAATTTTTTAAAAGCCGAAACTACTTGCAAAAAGCCGATTCTTTCAGATAACAATGTTTGGTAGGATCATATTCGTGTGGTTTATTTCACTCTGAACGGTGCCGCTTTTGACAAAGCGATGTTTGGACCTCCTTGGAACTACACAGAATTGCTTCCGCTTTTTTTGTGAAATTGGTTAGCCAAGTGCTATCCCTGCCCGGCAAACTGAACTATCCGTCAACTCCCTAAGTTTCTCGCCACTAAACTCTCGAAACTGTCTTTAGTCTTCGGCTTCTCCTGATTGCAAGCGGCGGTATCTCTCTCAGTTATGTAACGCAAACCTGCTGAAATCTGCCCGAAGCTTCTCCCCCGCCCCCCGGGTTGTTCGCTTTAACACAAATCAACTCCACGCACATAGAAGAGAAATTAACTTTTAATGTGTGAAATTGACAGTCTATAAGGGTGCTGCGGGTTCACGTGAAATTACACCACACCCGCGCAATCGCTATCTGTCAGCAACTTCGGTCGGCGAGTGTCCAATTTCACACCAGTTAAATCTCTTTTAGCATTGCTGGATTTCTGAGCACATTTACAGAGACGACTCTTTCTGCACCTTGTTAGCATTCAGATTCACAAAGCAGAGAACACGCAACCAACACCAACTCTCCACTTTAATTCTTGAACACATCCTGAGCGAACTGCCCGCATATTCCTCCGAACACGGGTTAGTTACAGTACCAGGTGCAGCCCCCGCCTCCAGCCTCCCGGTGTCCTCAGATGAACGCATTTACCGGTTTGTTAAATCGATCAATTGACCAGGCTGTTCAGTACAAAACGCAGCTCTCTTACCGTGCATAGTTTCCGGCATCCGATCCCCATGCGACCGAGCAATACCAGTGGATTCTGCTTCGGCTTTGGGCAGCATGACACTACTCCCGAGCTGGCTGTGGGGCGACGCTCCGTCCAGTAGCCGAGGACCTGAACGGGGAGAGACACACAGCGCGATAGGAACAAGAGGTTGGCTTGGCTTGACTTGTAGATGAGCTCGAATCCACTGACCGAGCAGAGAGAGAGAGAGTGTGTGTGTATGTGTGGTTTTGTGTTGTTGTTAGCTTGTATTGTAGCAACAGTCGGGACTCATCGTGCCCCCCCCCCTCTCCCGGATCAGACTGACACGGGCTAATTCTGGTGTGAGTATCTAATGCATTGAGGGCTTGTGTGAAGTTGGACTCTTTCGCTTCCTCCTCACCCGCGCTTTCCCGGCCTTGATTACAAGCGACTCGGAGCCCGCCGACCAATAGGGTCTTCAGCCAGACCCAGCATCAGGTCAAGTGAGCCAATGAGAAAACACTTGGAGCCGGGAACACCTCCTCTACCCTCCCCCCCCCCCCCCCCCCCCGCCGCTGGAGAATATCAACATTCCTCCAGGAATAAGGAGTAAGAAAATCAAATCATAATAATATTCTTATTGGCCCTTCCTGTACCTGTCCTGTAAACAGTATCACTGGCAGCTCACCACAATCCAATTATGCATGCTTTTGTATATATGGGACTTGACAAAATTCACAGATTTAAAAACAAATTATTCCATTTATGACATGTATCAACATAAATTCATTCGGAAAGTTTTAAGAAACTATATACATCAGCAAGTACAGTCCTGCAATACGCTTGGCATCAAGTGGGATTCACGCAGTTCACAATCACAGGATAGATAGTTAAGTGCGGGTTTGAGAGATTCGTTTTGGCGGCACCGTTTAAAGATGTGTCATCCCAAACCCTGGCGGGACAGCAGCGGCAAACCGACTACAGTTGAAGAACAACTTGTGAAGTTGGGGCGGTGGGTGAGCAGGGAAAGGGATTCGTTTCGTACAGCTGTAAACCGGCTGGCTCAATAAGCAGTTTTTTCCGCCCAAAGATTTGTATCTGCTATTTCCAAAGCACCCAGCAGCGTTATTATGTCACTAATGAATCATAAACGAGCCTTTGGATCCCGGCATTTCTAAAACGATGTCTTCACAGTTCATTACACAGATGTGAAACAGGGTTAGTTGCAAATATAGACCATAACAGTGTGACCGTACAACAACTTTAATCTGACAGGTTGTTTTTTATGTCCTAAAAGTTTTTTTTTCAGAAACATTAACGTCATTAATTCAATATAAAGTGTAAGTTTCAAAATGGTATGCCAATCATAAAAGAATGGGAAACAGCGGAATATTTCTGAAGTATTTCTGGTATAATTTGGCCACATATATATAATGTTTTGTTATAATTGTGTTTTTATTTCTGTAATCCGATTCCGCATATAAATATAACCCAAACGTTAACTGTCCCTGTCAGCTTTGCGAGTGCCGGTTTTAATGAATCCAAAGAACCTTTTGAGTAGGATTTTCAGAGGGGAGAACATTGCGAAAAAGTCAATTGCTGTTCCATTGAGAGAGTTTGGTACCACCCGTTTCACTATCCTCACCAGGCTCATTGTAACCCTGATACATTCAACCTCAGGGTACACGCAAGTCTTCACCTAGCACCGTGTCCCCGACTTACTCAAGTACAGTACAATTTGAGCACTGTTCTATGAAACTCTGTTTATATAAACTGGCTGCTTCTGATTAGAAGACGAGCCCGCTGCATAATGTATTCGATGCTGCAACTTTGACATATTTACATGTTGTTCCTCACATTTTCGACTAATTGTTGAATACTGCATACTAAAAAAATCCCATTTGCCCAATTAGCTTCGTAGAGTAGACGTGCCCTTTTTACCGGAGGCGGCTGATTGATGAGAGTGGAGATGCGACAAGTAGAGGTGAAGGTTGCAGCGGGAAGTAGTCACATCTCCCACCTTTATCCGTTTAATTTTACAACACTCGTCAGTTAAACATGGCTGGACATTAATAAACCGGCGGAGAACAATTTCTCCCCATAAGCTCCGTTTACAAGTTGTAGGAGATTGCACCTGACTGTAGAAGCAACCTGTAATATGAATATTTAATCTGTCGGTTATGAGAGATTCCTGTCATTTGACGGGAGTTCAACAAACTCCCACATATATTCCAACCAACCAAGCTCATACTGTCTGTCTGCTAGCTCCGCTGCAAATGTAACACTAGCCGGAGCGAGGTGGCCCATATTAAGCTCGCATTGTCCCTTTGAAAAGAGACGGTCATTAATACTGCCGGGCTATTCTCTCCTCGGCTCCTGACAGCTCACATACTTGGAAAGGTCTCTCTCTCTCTATATCTATCCGGCAACTCTCGGGAATCTGACAACAAATCCACCAGAGCCAAGAATAAAACACAAGGCGAAATGTAATTATTGCTATCTGCTCGCCTCTCTCCTAGGCTTACAGGGGCCAATATCTTTTATTTGCTTATCAGCTCTTTTCTCTCGCCTTGATAAATATATCTAAATAATAAAAATACATTACCAGTCCAAGGCACTGCACAGCAATTAGCTGATAACAGCTATTTAAAGAAAGCCCATCCTTAACTCGATCAAGCAGCTACATTTTCCGTATTTAAATATATTGCAGTGCAAGTTTGTCACTACGACACTGGTTCGCGATGCAACTTGTACAGTTATCTGTTATTCGTCTATCAGACTATTTGTCTGTCAGCCGTCTATCAGACTATCTGTCTGTCAACCGTCTATCAGACTATCTGCTGTCGATCAGCCCATCCGTGCACCCATTAATAAACCATCAACACTTCCACAAAGATAGTTGCATAATACAGCGATCAACCTTGCTCCCTGCTAGCGCTCAATCATTATTTTAATAGCGCCATGGCATTATCGACAGGACGACACGTGAGGAAACAGATAGCAATCTCGGTTTATTTTTGATTTTTGTTTTCTGAATGTCCTTTTTCTTGATTTCCCTACCATTTGCTGACTGAGTTATTAACTTCCCTCGCATACACAATACGCACAGGCGCTTTTGCAATTGATATTTGTCTCCTTTGTTTTTGAAAAGTGAAAACGGGTCGAAACGATTTAAACCCTGCCTTTAGCACGGTGTGGCTGGATACAAGTGTTCTGCTGCGGGGATCACTAGCCCAAGATGTGTTCTGCCGATACAGGCATTAAATACTCTACCCCACTGGGTGAAATCGCCAGGGACATTTGCTAACAAGCAATGGACGATTTGTAACTAATTCCATTTTTAACACAATAAAATAAAAACAAACCCCCAACTCAAAGGGAATATGTTGGAAGTGTCTAAAAGACCCACAAGAGGCATTCCATGGAGGGCTCATATGTTTGAATGTTTAGTTTGAATTCTCTTTAAGGTGCAGAAGTGCAATGTAACACATCAACAGTTAAAAATGCCCCTGCCTATTGCCAACACTTTCAGTGTACTTTATATTATCGGGGCACAGCACCGTACATAGTTAAACCTGGGAAGGTGTATAGCCTTGCATTCAAATTTGAAAGTAGTCTACCCCGAGTGAACTTTCTGACATCACCCAAGCGTTCCTGAACACGAAATGCCAGGTGTGCCCTTCGCCAACCGACAAACATTCACTTCTACCGGACCAGTTAGAAATAATCCGATCGCGAGAGCGGTGCGCTTTCCCGGGACCCGCAGTAAACAGCGAGACAGCGGTCGCTGCTGATCCGCAAAGCCTGAGCCCCCAGGGCTGGAGTCAGGTAACGGAGCGCTTGGCAGAGGCAGCGACTGGAAGTAACCCCGATGGAGCTGGGCAGATCTCAAACAGTGAAGACGGGCAGTGTTGAGGCGCCCGATTACCGCGCGTTATTGGCACCGAAACAAGTCCCCTTACAAGGTGTTTGGCCTCATCATCGGACACAGTAAGATCGTTGACATGTCTACTCAGGTCATCTGAAACATCTCCAGTGTTTCCGGGAGACGGGAGGTAGCACTTCACTCAGCCTGAAATAGGGATAATATTTCCCTATTCAAATAGAATGGTACAAGGGAATCCTATCCTCTACGGTCCAAATACTTCCAATAAGCGTTTTCTCTCGGCAGAACTAAAGGACACGCACCTGTCCATTTCTAAATGAATCGAGAATTCTTAGGGCTCCAAGTGCAGTGGCAGAATAATGAAGATGTGACAACACAATAAAATATATAAAGAGATTGGAGGATTTAAATAATCAGAAGCCACCGACAGAAATAAATTGTATTTACCCTTTGAGCGCCAGATTTCTTTAGTAAGTCCCTAGTAACTCTCAGTCTGAGGAGGCATGCCCTCATGGATTGCTGCCGGAATTTTGAAGTTTCGCATTACTGTGACCCACTTATGCTGTTTCCCCAGCACACATTTGACGTGTGTGAGGTCCACTTTACCTGTAACATGCTCGAGTGCTGTCAGATCTCCATATCCCTCTCAGTTTGAACCGCAACGTGCAATAAATGAAATGTCACTTACCAACACTTCTTTGGTTTATGGACGCCTGTGTGATGCCGAAGGAAGGGCCACTGGACATTATTGGCTGCCAATCTGACGCCCTTGAGTGTGCAGCATACAGCATCAACTGGCACAGGTGCGGCTTGTAAACTTTGCCGACCTTGGATGAGAACGTGCAGTAGTAACCTTCGTAGAAACTGAAATGAAAATATCATTCAAGATTCGGGGAGGATGCAGTGCATGTGCCTGGCTGGACTCTGGTCTGCTTCTGGTATCAGTGACCTGCAGTAAACCGTGCGCGCCATTCCAGGTTGGGCTTCAGCCAGAACGGTGGGACATTGGAGGATTGCTACAGGCCCAGCCTGGCCACATGATACGGCGCAGGTTGATAAGAAGGGCCTGTTATAAACTGACAAGCAAGAGAGATAAGAATGCTGTTCAGATAGTGGCAGAAAAATGATTAACCAGAAGAGTAGGAGTGAGAGATGTTCCAGGCCTCCGGCTCAATAGAAGAGTTTTAGGTGCTGAGAGAGGGTCAAGAGATCAAACTCAGTGGATAAGTACCTGACCTAACCGCAGTCGGGCATTTGTAAACGGAGGCCTTGTGACTCGATGTTATTGTGTCACTTAGCACTTCAGCCAGTGAACTGTAGATATTTTCATTAGTTTAAACACTCTGCTGCTGATCCGTGCTGGTCACTTTAATACTTACATTGCAATAATAAAGTTTGCAAAAAAATAATTAGACATTTTGGGTATTGTTCATTTTTTCAGCTGGAAGCCAATAATAAAACAAGACAGATAGATTCCACTGGGGTAACTAACTAGGGTTGTAGAAAACACTATTACATAATAATGCAGGGGATCAGCGGTGTGCCGGTTCCACATGTTGGTGTTCTATGGAATGGTATATCAATTCTCACTCGTTTCTTATTTCAACCAACATCTGGCAGAGTTATGGAGTGGAGGGACGAGAGAGATGGAGCAAGGAAGCCAACTAGTGATCCCCAGCATGCCTCCTAGTACCTAGTATTGGCAAAGTCCTGGGAGAAGGCTGTTACTCTCTTGCCGTCTTTGGGAAGTTATTGATGTTGTTAGAAGATTTGAGAAAGGGAAGAAAATTACAACAACACTTGTATTTATAGCCATATATTGGGCAGGGGGGAGAGGAAAGAAAAGAATTGCTCATTTCAAATGCTAAGTACTGTGGACTGGAAATATTCCCAGGCATTGACTCAGCTCCAGCCTTATCGATCATTCCATACTCATTCACCAAGGCTTAGTTATACATTAAATGACAAGTACAGTTCCATTATTGTTCTGCAAAAGGAAAATGTTGCTAACCTTTAAAATGCAAGCATGTTACAAAGAATCACAGCTAACTTTTACCATACATTTTGTTTTGTTCCGTTTGTTTCAATATTGTTTAAATTCAAACAGCTACACATAATTATTTTTGTTTCAGTACTTATTTCCAGTTGGGTATTTTTTTCTGAATATTTATGTTGGAACGGTGAGTGTTGATGACGATATTAGGGAAATTGATTTTGGGGAGTTTCTGAGCCCAACAGTGCAAGTGAGCTGCATGAACATGCACAATTCAAATGCTTTATTCTCCCGTCATGGTTTAACTTGATATAGCTTTCAGGATTTCTCTTTCTGATCCCATGGTTAAAACAATTTGGTTTGTCTAAGAACATAAGATAAACATCTTATCAAACCCATATCTTCCACAGAACATATATAATTCATTCTTGCCTGAGAAATGCTTCTGGAAAGCTTTTCCCTGCCCCCGTCCTTAACACCCAACTATTCTTACATCCTACATTATATATCTGAGGCAGGTATGTCTCCTCGGCGTGTCATTTCTCTCGTCCCAGCAGCTCAGCAACTACACACTCATAGCATATTCAATTAGCTCTGTTGGTATTTGTCCTGATTACCCTCACAAAATAAGTATATACGAGGGAGACAATTTCATCTGCTCAGCTTATCCGTAAATAGAACTGATAGCCTCCCCAACTGGGTCTTGAATGATTCCAGAATTTTTTGTCTCTACTCTCTTACCCAGAAGACTATTCCAGGTATTGATCACTCTGGACAAAGAGGTGCTTTCTGACCTTAGTTCTGAACTTGCTTTTTACACATTTATACACATATCCCTTTATTCTACCATCATTGTTTAACTTGAAATAACTTTCAGGATTTCTCTTTCTGATTCCATTTCATGTATCTCTGTAAGGTCCTTGCTTATTTACCTCCTTTCAAGGCTGAAGAGTATGAGTTTTTCTTTCAGAACTCAATCCTCTCACACGAGGGCTCTGGAATAACACCATGGAGTACTAGTGCAAGAATGTTTAAAGTGTGTGTCTGGAATGCCTCATGCTACTTTTAGAAGAGTCCTTAGTTTACATAAATGGATTAATCGCTCTATTATGTTTTTGAGTATTTTCTACCACTCTGGTTGAGCCCCAGTGGAAGTACACATTAGGAAGGATGTCAAGGAGGGGCAGAGGAGATTTACTAGAATAGTATCAGGGATGTAGGACTTCTGTTACATGGAGAGACTGGAGAATCTGGGGTTGTTGTTCTTAGAGCAGAGAAGGTTAAGGGGAGATTTGATAGAGGTGTTCAAAATCATGAAGGGTTTTGATAGAATAAATAAGGAGACACTATATCCAGTGGCAGATGGATCATTAACCAGAGGACACAAATTTAAGGTAATTGTCAAAAGAACCAGAGATGAGATGAGGAGAATATTTTTTTACGCAGCAAGTTGTTATGGTCTGGAATTCACTGCCTGAAAGGGTGTTGGAAGCAGATTCAATCATAACTTTTGAAAGGGAATTGGATAAATACTTGAAGTGGAAACATTTGCAGGGGAGGAAAGGGTAGGGGAAAGGGCAGGGGAGTGGGATGAATTGAATAGCTCATTCAATGAGCCAGCACAGGCATAAGGGACCAATTCTTCTGTGTTGCATCTTTCTATGCTTCTTAACTCGAGATTATTTCAGCTCTCATATCCAAGATTACTCTCATAGGTGAGCCCCAAATCCTCACACCATTAAGACTGTTTTGGCCTTGAGGTTAGGCTTCAGTAATGCTCATGGGATAATGAATAGCAAACCCTGTCTGATAATTTTTAAGTTGCTGGAATTTATCTTACTTCCACAGAATCTCGCTCCAGTTTATGAAAGTTATAGAGCATCATATCAGAACTCATCTTAAGTTTAAAATATTAAATGAACTTATCAAACAAACAATGAACGAGCAAATAATCTAACAGTGATAAATAATACAATACAGTAGAAAGTGTATTATCTGACCCCTGAAATGAAAAAAAAAGAGTTATGTAATGCTAAGCAATATTTTTATATCTAACATTGATATATGTAGCCCTTTGCTTTCTTGTAATCTTTACCAACTACAAGAACTATGTGAATATACTTTATCTGTTCCTGTGAAGGTTTCAATGGGATCAACTAACTTCCACTAAATACCTGTTCACTATGTTTTCATTTTCATAACTAACATTCAGATCCAAAAAGAGTTAGCTATCAAACACACAACTGAAGAAGCCACACAGTCGCTACTTGTCCAAAAGTAGCTCAGTTCCTCCCATCAAGCCTACAGTTCAAAAATTCATTTGAATCATCCTCGCAACGTATGTTTTGAATTTTGCGAGGATCTGGTTTTATTCTTTTAACTACAATTAGCTTAAAACTCATTGTGACTGGATTTAAAGGGACAGCCACCAAGCCAAACATTATTACTATACTTTTGTCACACCCTTCACTTAAAAAAAGTACAGGAAGGATTTTCAGACAAATCCATTCAATGTTCGTTTGCTTGTATTCTATGATCTACCTTCAGGGCCAAGGAATCAGCTTCCTGGCTCCTTTTCTGAACTACTTGGATGCCTTGTAAGAACATAAGAAATAGGAGCAGGAGTAGGCCATACGGCCTCTCAAGCCTGCTCCACCATTCAATACGATCATGGCTGATCTGATCATGGACTCAGGTCAACTTCCCTGCCCTCTCCCCATAATCCCTTATGGGTTAAGAAGCTGTCTGTCTCTGTCTTAAATTTATTCAATGTCCCAGCTTCCACAGCTCTCTGAGGCAGCGAATTCCACAGAATTACAACTCTCTGAGAGAAGAAATTCCTCCTCATCTCAGCTTATTCCAAGATTATGCCCCCTAGTTTTAGTCGCCCCTATCAGTGGAAACATTCTCTCTGCATCCACCTTGTCAAGCCCCCTCATAATCTTATATGTTTTGATAAGATCACCTCTCATTCTTCTGAATTCCAATGAGTAGAGGCCCAACCTACTCAACCTTTCCTCATAAGCCAACCCCCTCAACTCCGGAATCAACCTAGTGAACCTTCTCTGAATTGCCTCCAAAGCAAGTATATCCTTTCGTAAATATGGAAATCGAAACTGCACGCAGTTTCCAGGTGTGGCCTCACCAATGCCCTGTATAACTGTAGCAAGACTTCCCTGCTTTTATACTCCATCCCCTTTGCAATAAAGGCCAAGATTCCATTGGCCTTCCTGATCACTTGCTGTACCTGCATACTATCCTTTTGTGTTTCATGCACAAGTACCCCCAGGTCCCGCTGCACCGCAGCACTTTGCAATTTTTCTCCATTTAAATAATAATTTGATCTTTGATTTTTTTTCTGCCAAAGTGCATGACCTCACACTTTCCAACATTATACTCCATCTGCCAAATTTTTGCCCACTCACTTAGCCTGTCTATGTCCTTTTGCAGATTTTTTGTGTCCTCCTCACACATTGCTTTTCCTCCCATCTTTGTATTGTCAGTAAACTTGGCTACGTTACACTCAGTCCCTTCTTCCAAGTCGTTAATATAGATTGTAAATAGTTTGGGGTCCCAGCAGTAATCCCTGCGACATCCCACTAGTTACTGATTGCCAACCCAAGAATGAACCATTTATCCCGACTCTCTGTTTTCTGTTAGTTAGCCAATCCTCTATCCATGTTAATATATTACCCCTAACCTCATGAACTTTTGTCTTGTGCAGTAACGTTTTATGTGGCACCTTGTCAAATGCCTTCTGGAAGTCCAAATACACTATATCCACTGGTTCCTCTTTATCCACCCTGTTCGTTACAGCCTCAAAGAATTCCAGCAAATTTGTCAAACATGGTTTCCATATTTACGAAAGAATATACTTGCTTTGGAGGCAGTTCAGACAAAGTTCCCTAGGTTGATTCCGGAGATGAGGGGATTGATTTATGAGGAAAGGTTGAGTAGGTTGGGGCTCTACTCATTGGAATTCAGAAGAGTGAGGGGTGATCTTATCGAAACGTATAAGATTATGAGGGGGCTTGACAAGGTGGATGCAGAGAGGATGTTTCCACTGATGGGGGAGACCAGAACTAGAGGACATAATCTTAGAATAAGGGGCCACCCATTTAAAACTGAGATGAGGAGGAATTTCTTCTCTCAGAGTGTTGTAAATCTGTGGAATTCGCTGCCTCAGAGAGCTGTGGAAGCTGGGACATGGAATAAATTTAAGACAGAAATAGACAGTTTCTTAAACGATAAGGTGATAAGGGGTTATGGGGAGCGGGCAGGGAAGTGGAGCTGAGTCCATGATCAGATCAACCATGATCTTATTGAATGGCGGAGCAGGCTTGAGGGGCCCTTATGGCCTACTTCTGTTCCTATTTCTTATGTTCTTATGATTTCCTCTTCGTAAATCCATGCTGACTCAGTCTGACCGAATTATGCTTTTCCAAATGTTCTGCTACTGCTTCTTTAATAATTTTCCAACATTTTCCCAACCACAGATGTTAGGCTAACTGGTCTATAGTTTCCTGCTTTTTGTCTGCCTCCTTTTTTAAATAGGGGCGTTACATTTGCAGTTTTCCAATCTGCTGGGACCTCCCCAGAATCCAGGGAATTTTGGTAAATTACAACCAATGCTTCCATTATCCCTGCCATTACTTCTCTTAAGACCCTAGGATGCAAGCCATCAGGTCCGGGGGGTTTATCCGCCTTTAGTCCCATTATCTTACTGAGTACCACCTCCTTAGTGATTGTGATTGTGTTAAGTTCCTCCCCCCCTATAGCCCCTTGACTATCCACTGTTGGGATATTGTTTGTGACCTCTACCGTAAAGACTGATACAAATTATTTGTTCAGAGTTTCTGCCATCTCTATGTTCCCCATTACTAATTCCCCGGTCCCGTCCATTAAGGGACCATCATTTACTTTAGCCACTCTTTTCCTTTTTATGTACCTGTAGAAACTCTTGCTATCTGTTTTTATATTTCGTGCTAGTTTACTTTCATAGTCTATCTTCCCTTTCTTAATCATTTTTTCGTCATTCTTTGCTGGCTTTCAAAAGCTTCCCAATCTTCTGTCCTCCCAATAGTTTTGGCCACTTTGTATGCCCTCATTTTAATTGGATACTGTCCTTTATTCCTTTAGTTAGCCACGGATGGCTATCTTTTCTTTTACACACATTTCTCCTCATTGGACTATATTTTTCTTGAGAGTTGTGAAATATCTCCTTAAATGTACACCACTGTTCATCAACCGTCCTACACTTTAATCTATTTTCCCAGTCCACTTTAGCCAACTCTGCCCTCATACCTTCATAGTTTCCTTTATTTAAGCTTAGTACGCTGGTTTGAGATCCAACTTTCTCATCCTCCATCTGAATTTGAAATTCAACCATGTATATTTCCCTTGTACTTGGTGATCAGGGCTGAAAACAATACCTGAGATGAGGCTCCAGAATTACAACAACTTGCATTTATATAGCGCCTTTAACATAGCAAGGCATCCCAAGGCACTTCACAGAGTGTTATTAATCAAAATTTGGCACCAAACCACAGAAGGAGATATCAGGATAGGTTCACAGGAATGTCCTAAAAGAGGAGGAAGAGGTGGAAAGATGGAATGGTTTAGGGATGGAATTCCAGAGCTTGGCGTCTAGGCAGCTGAGGGTTCAGGCACAAATGATTGCCTGAAGGAAATCAGGGTTGCACAAGAGGCCAGAATTGGAGAAGCGCAGTTATCTCGGGGCGGCGAGGATGCGGGGGAGGAGGAGGGGCGGGTGGGGGGCGGGATTGCGGTTGTAGGGCTGGAGGAGGTTAGAGAGTTATGGAGGGATGAAACCATGGAGAGATTTGCCAAGAAAGCATTGGGATAGTCAAGTCTGGAGGTAGAAATTACATGGATGAAGGCTTCAGCAGCAGCTGAGCTGTGGCGTGGTGGAATCAGGCAATGTTATGGTGGTTGAAGTAGGTGATGAAGCAGATATGTGGTCGGAAGCTCAACTTGGGGTCAAATATGACACCAAGGTTGCAAACGGTCTGAGTCACCCACAGACAGTTACCAGGGAGAGAGATGGAGTCGGTGGCTGGGAACAGAATTTGTGGTGGGGGCCGAAGACAATGGCTTTCTCTTCCCAATATTTAGTTGGTGGAAATTTCTGCTCATCCAGTACTCGTTGTTGGACAAGCAGTGTGAGAAATCAGAGACAATGGAACGGTTGAGAGAGGTGGTGGTGAGGTGGAGCTGGGTGTCGTCAGCATACATGTGAAATCAGACGTTTTTTTGAATGATGTCGCTGAGGGGCAGCATTTAGATGAGAAATAGGAGGAGGCCAAGGATTGATCTTTGGGGGACACCAGAGGTAATGATGCTGCAGTGGGAAGAGAAACCATTGCAGGAGATTCTTTGGCTACTACTGAATAGCTAAGAATGGAACTAGGTGAGTGCAGTCCCACCCAGCTGGATAATGCAGGAGAGACGTTGTAGGAGGATGGTGTGGTTAACCATGTTGAAGGTTGCAGACAGGTCAACAAGGATGGGGAGGGATTATTACCTTGGTCACAGTCACAAAAGATATCATCTATGACTTTAATGAGAGCCGCTTCAGCGCTGTGGTGGGGGTGGAAACCTGATTGGAGAGATTGAAACTTGGAGTTGCAGGAAAGATGGGCATGGATTTGGGAGGCAACAACACGTTCAAGGACTTTGGAGAGGAAATAGAGGTTGGAGATGGGGGCTGGCAGTTTGCAAAGACAGAGAGGTCAAGGGTGGGTTTTTTGAGTGGGTGATGATGGCAGATTTGAAGGGGAGGGGTATAGTACCTGAGGAGAGGGGACCATCAACAACATTAGCTAACAAGGGGGCCAGGAAGCAAAGTTGGCTCATCAGGTGTTTGGTTGGAATAGGGTAAAGGGAGCAGGAGGTGGGTCTTATGGACAAGATGAGCTTGGAGTGAACATAATGGGAGAAAAGAGAGAAACTAGAGAAATATCCTTAATCGGGCTAGGGTGGGGGTGGGGCCTTAAATGAGCTGCAGCACAATGGTCTTAGGCTTACAATCTACTGATTTGACAATATAACTCAGCATTCTGTTTACTTTGTTGATTGCTGCTATGAAATGTGGACCTGCTAAGTGTTTCGTCCACTATTACTCACAGCCTTTCTTCTTGCCAGTTTGACATTTTTCATTGAGTAAGAATGAATTCCATTTTCTCCTTCCAATTTGTAATGCATTGAACTTATCTGTTTGAATTTCATTTGTTGTAGTTCTGCCCACTTGCAAGTATTGTCTGGCTCCTTCTGTAGTTCCCCGGCTGTTTCTTCAGATTACAATATCACTCGAAGTTTAGTATCTACTCCAGATTTGACCACCTTGCATTGTGTTTCTGAATCCAGGTCATTTACGTAGATTAAAAACAATAGGGACTCCAGCACGGATCCTTGCGGCAGTCCATTCAGTACATCTCCCCAGTCTTCCATCACTGCCCCAACTAGTAGCCACTCAGTCTCATTCCTAAGCTGATCTTAATTTAGCTCTTTCCTATCAATGTTATAATAGCAGGAACTGCTTTAGCTGGAAGTCTAGTGCACAATCTGTGAGAAAAAAGAATCTTTTATTGAGCCTTGTTAATGTTATACTTATATCTTATATTTCTGCATTCCTAGTCAAATTTAAATAACCTACTTGCATCAACATGGCCCACCCATCATGATGTGGGGCAGGCTTGATGAACCAACTCGGCTTTTCCTGCCCATCAATTTCTTATGTTCATAATAAAAACCTGAAAGATATCTTCACTCAATCTTATTTTCTCTAATGAAAACATGTCAATTTTTGTGTGTCTCTCTTCACAATCTAAAGCACTAAATGGTTTAATTCAACTCCATAAAACATTTGGGTTAAAGGCATTTTCATGCCAAGAGTGTTGAGCCCAATGCTATCGGGGACTCGCCATTTCCTGGCTCGTGTTTACTGCTGTCAGTCTCCACTTCCCTTTTAATGGTAAAAATTCTTTGGAGGAGTGGCAACACCATTAAGCATAAATGGGAGTGCAGCTTATGGAGACATGTGTCTCTGTTTGAGCACCGCTCCTTTGGGACTGCATGTTAAATATAAAAGTGCCTTGAGTAACTCATCTAAATCATTTCTCTTTACAATATCATTCACATTCAGCATTTAAAAACAAACAAACCGATAAACAATAGCTCCCACAAAAGCATGTTAAAATTAACATTAATGTTTTGTAAGCAATTCTTAAAAGCTGGTACCAGTGATGTATCTGCCTTTGGGAGGATCTTTCATTTCCTTTTATATTGCCCTTAATTCACCTTGAGGTTTCCCCTATATTGTCCACCTGTTGCCATAAGTTGCCTTCAACTGGAAGAATCCAAGTAGATAAATTTATTTAATGATACCCTGGTTTACAGATGTGTTCTCCAGGGCAAACCTGGTCTTTCTGGGATTACCTGTTCTATCTCCCTCCCAATCACCTGCTACCTGTTGTCGAGGCTTGGTCTGTGTAGTGCTCCATCTAGTGGACCAGGGTAGAACTCATCCAAAAAAGGAGAAGATATTTCACTTTAAGTGTAGGATTCAAACTTATGACTGATTGAAAATCCAATGTTCTACTGTTAATGTCTTTCCACAATCCTCAACATAAGTATTTCATCCCGTTAAGTAGACATACAATATACATAAGTGTGAAACGATAAAATCTCCAGGAAATTGAAATTCTAGGGACACAAGTTTTCCTGTTATTCAAGTCTGCTTATATGTGAACAACTCTCATGTCCTTCCAAGTCTATTGCTTAGAACAGAATTTCACTGTAACTGACATGAATTATCTAGTAGATTTCACACTACACTAGTTCATTTCACACTTGAATTTCAGTATTTCACAATCCAACAACTGACATCCCAATTGTCTTTACAAAGCAAGAAACATACTAGGTTACATAAGATTATATTCACCAAAAAGATGACACCATAACCTCAGGTATGATAGTGGGCAGCAATGACAGGAGTATGGTGCAGTCCTATGGTACCACTTCTGACTGTATCAAAGTTGCTGATTGAAGATTTTTTACCTGAAGCACTATTACACTCAATTTGTGCAGTACACAGATTAACTTGGAAGATGAGGCCTTTAATAGAAAGTGCCACATAATCCATTATTGTCTCTTTCAACAAGTACAGACATTGCTAGAGAAACCGCAATGAGAAGCTGGAATCGTCATTCAAATTTTCAGTGCACAAACACTATGGAACCTACTTTCAGTTCTACACGAGCAAGGAATTGGAATAGGAAGAACCGGCAAGAGCAGGAAAAGGCTGTAAAAGGCACAGCCAACCGTTAATACCAGTAATATGTCCAAGAAAGCTGAGGTTTTACAAAACAGGCTTTGACAGAGCTGTGCTATCTTCTTCCAGAAGGTCTGTGCACAACGTGTAATATCTGTACTGGAGTGCCAGCGTCTATCACAGTCCATTTCTTTGTGTTGGACCCTATGCAGACTTATGTGTCTCCCCTGGCATTATCTGAAGGGTCCATAGAGGCACCCATTACTGCTTTGTTCCAAAAAGCAACCCAGCCATCGTCTCAGTTTGAACCAGAGTATTGAAATCTTGGCATCCTGTTTGACCCTGAGCTGAACTTCATGCCCCATATCATCTTCATCGCAAAAAATGCCTACTTCCACCTCTGTAATATCACCCACCTCCTCCCCTGCCTCAGCTCAGCTGATGCTGGAAACCCTCAACCATACCTTTGCCTCCTTCAGACTTGATTATTCGAATGCTCTCCTGGTCGATCTCCCATCCACTGTCTGTAAAATACAACTCATCCAAAATTCTGCAACCCATGTCCTGTCCCACACCTAGTCCCACTCACCCATTGCTCTGGGTCCCAATTTAAATTTCTTCTCTTATATAAATCTCTTTTGGGCTTTTCCCCTCTTTATCTGTAACCTTCCCCGCTGAATTATCTGTTCAGTTGGCCTTATGTGCATCTCTCTCCTTTGCCCCACTATTGGTGGCCATGTCTTCAGCCGTCTGGCCCTACATTCTGGAATTCTATCGATAAACCCCTCCGCTTCTTCTACTTCCAATCTCCACTAAGATCCTCCTAAAAACCATCCTTGGTCACCCTCCTAAACTCTCCTTTTTTGCTCTTGGCCTTCATTTATTTCTGATTACAACTTTTTGAAACAGCTCGCCATTACCAAGGAGCTGTGGCTAGTACAGGAGTGGCAGGGTTTGACATTGCACTGTGCATGTCAGATTACATCATGGGCAGCCCTTGTCTGAGGTTGTTGTTCCTCTTCCACCCAATGCAATGTGAGTGGAACACTGAATCCAATCCCAATACTATGCCAAATATTTGAAGCCGCTATTAAAATATCCAATAGCTCACCTTTAATACTCAAGTGCTAGGCAGCAGTCTCTGTAAGAGAGCTAAGAAATCATTGCTTTTGGAATATTGGGCTTTCCCAATTGAGCAAGGCCATCCACCAGCAACAACTACCTTCATTACTTTTATGGACATCTGGAGTGCTGAGAATAAACTTGTAGTCACAAAGATTGTCTTACAATGCAAGAGACATATGATAAGTCCTCGCTAACTGGCACCTCTTGATATTACGCTGCTGGCGTTAAGCTGAATGCTGGCAGTAATTCCTAGCTTTGAAAGTCGACTCATCTGATGTGTTATTTAAAATTAATTGCAGAGATCTAAGGTAAACAAATCTTACTTAATGTTGATTTGAAAATCCTTCCAACAGAAATATAGGGAGTAATTTTAATGTAACCCACCTCCCTGAATCAGCTGACGAGATCGGGGGCAACGCTGGTTTTACAGCCCGCCAGATTTTACTCTCTGTAGAAGTCAGTGGAGAGAATGATTGGGCAAGGTGTAAAAACGGCCTTCCACCCGATCCCGCTAGTTCCCCGCCGGGCGGGTTGGGTTAAAATGACCTCGGTACAAACCACTCCAGCAAAAGTGTGTTCCAATTGGCGGAGGTGTATGATATTCACAAATCACACAACGCCAGGCTCCGTGACAGGGAAACTGCAGCAATCAGGGTCTCTCCCGGTCACGGTTACATTTACCAGTAATAAATGTCAGCTGATTTCAGGGAGGTGACAAAGAGTTGCATGAAACAATAACAGGTCTTCTTGGTTCTACACACTTACCGCCAGAAGATCCAGCACTATTCAGTTTAATTATTAGTGTCATAAAACGTTGGTGTATTTACCTTCTTTTAATTGCACTCTGTGAAATACATTATCTACACTACCAGGTGCTGAAGTTCTCAGTATCACAAAGAACAGTCCGCAAAAAGAGCTTTGAAAAATGACTTTGTCGATAGGTTTAAAGGCAACCTACAACATACTTGCAGAAAGACCAGGGGAAGAGTCTATAGTTGAAGTTGTGGAATGCCTTTTCAGTATTTGCTATGTTTATGGGGACCACGATTCTGAAACAATCCATTTTTTTAATAGCCGTAAACATTTGAATCCCAAAGCCAGCCGCACTCCCTGTGACGTTTGCGCATCAGTGTCATAACCAACAATTGCTCCACCCACAGGGGCAGCTCACGGAAGCTTACGCATGTGCTCAGATGGTAGGTGTGCCAGCTTCAGTCAGTTCTGGGAGAGTTCCTGTGCCAAGGGTTATGATTTCGCCCTTCTTGTTAGAGCGCAAGAGGAAATTCCAGCTCTACACAGATCTAATTGTAGCAGGTCTGTCTGATTTATGTGGAGTGTCCCCTTTTGCCATCAATCTAAAGGAAATAATTTATAAGCAGAATTCAGATTCTATGGAGAGACGAATTCCTTTTTTTTAAAAATAAAATAATTAATTTTACAAATATGGAAGGGAAGGTCGATTTCTTGGCTTGGGTAAATAACAACATGGCTGCAGAGGCGAGTGTTACTGCACATCACAGTCAACACAAAACATTGCCGGACACACCAGTGACCTTCCAGAATGTGGGGAGGAAAAACACGCGTGCTCTTGGACACAGCTTGAGGGCCCGACATAAACTCATATTTTTGCATGGAGAGCAAAAAAGTCTGCCTGGGACTCGCACCGTGATCATTTAATGTCCTGTCAGATTCACTATCCTCTCCAAGGTAGTTCCCCCAATGATATCACTAACATTCACTATTTCAATAAACATTAAAAAGTAAGAAAAAATAATTTTGTTGTTCCTGTTTAATTCTTGAAAGAGAACCCTGACGGTTACACTATTTTAATATCAATTTTAATCCAAATGACAGAACTTATGAGAAATAACGTGATTATATAGCAGCCGATCATGATCTCTCAGCGTGCTTCGAAGCACTTCTCCAATTAATAATTTCTTGAAATGCAGTCACTGTTGTTATTTGGAGAAACATGCTGTCTATTTGTGCAAGTCCCCATAAACAACACCAGTTAATTTGCTTTTAGCAGTGTTGTTTGAAGGAAGAATGTTGGCCAGAGAACCCCATTCTATTCTTCAAATAATGCTATTGGATCTTCTTCATCGCTGCAGCACTCCCTCACTACAACACACCCTCAATGCAGCATTCCCTCGCTGAATGCAGCATTCCCTCAATGCAGCACTCCCACACAGCAGCATTCCCTCACAGCAGCACTCCCTCAATGCAATACTCCCTCAATTCAACATTTCCTCGCTGCAACACTCCCTCAATGCAATACTCCCTCAATTCAACATTCCCTCACTGCAACACTCCCTCAATGCAGCATTTCCTCAATGCAGCATTCCCTCACTGCAGCATTCCCTCAATGAAGCACTCCCTCACTGCAACACAACCTCAATGCAGCATTCCCTCAATGCACCACTCCCTCAATGCACCACGCACTCAATGCAGCATTCCCTCAATGCACCACTCCATCAATGCACCACTCCCCAATGGAGCATTCCCTCAATGCAACACTCCCTCAATGCAGCACTCTATCAAATGTAGCACTCCCTCACTGCAGCACTTCCTCAATGCAACACCCCCTCAATGCAGCACTCCCTCAAATGTAGCACTCCCTCACTGCAGCACTCCCTCACTGCAGCACTTCCTCAATGCAACACTCCCTCAATGCAATACTCCCTCAATGAAGCATTCCCTCAATGTAGTATTTCCTCAATGCAACACTCCCTCAATGTAGTATTTCCTCATGCAGCACTTTCTCAATGCAACACTCAATGCAACAGTCCCTCACTGAATGCAGCACTCCCTCAATGCAGCACTCCCTCAATGCAACACTCCCACACTGCAGCATTCCCTCACAGCAGCACTCCCTCAATGCAATACTCCCTCAATTCAACATTCCCTCACTGCAACACTCCCTCAATGAAGCACTCCCTCACTGCAACACACCCTCAATGCAGCATTCCCTCAATGCAGCCTTCCCTCAATGCACCACTCCCTCAATGCAGCATTCCCTCAATGCACCACTCCATCAATGCACCACTCCCCCAATGGAACGTTCCCTCAATGCAACACTCCCTCACTGCAGCACTCCCTCAAATGTAGCACTCCCTCAATGTAGCACTCCCTCAATGCAGCATTCCCTCAATGTAGTATTTCCTCAATGCAGCACTCCCTCAATGCAACACTCAATGCAGCATTCCCTCAATTCAGCATTCCCTCAATGCAGCACTCCCTCAATGCAGCACTCCCTCAATGCAACACTCCCACACAGCAGCATTCCCTCACAGCAGCACTCCCTCAATGCAATACTCCCTCAATTCAACATTTCCTCACTGAAACACTCCCTCAATGCAATACTCCCTCAATTCAACATTCCCTCACTGCAACACTCCCTTAATGCAGCATTTCCTCAATGCAGCATTCCCTCCCTGCAGCATTCCCTCAATGAAGCACTCCCTCACTGCAACACACCCTCAATGCAGCATTCCCTCAATGCAACACTTCTTCAATGCAGCATTCCCTCAATGTAGCATTCCCTCAATGCACCACTCCCTCAATTCAGCAGTCCCTCAATGCACCACTCCCTCAATGCAGCATTCCCTCAATGCAACACTCCCTCAATGCAACACTCTCTCAAATGTAGCTCGCCCTCACTGCAGCACTCCCTCAATGCAACACTCCCTCAATGTAGCACTTCCTCAATGCAGCATTCCCTCAATGCAACACTCCCTCAATGCAACACTCCCTCAATGCAACACTCCCTCAATGTAGTATTTCCTCAATGCAGCACTCCCTCACTGCAGCAGTCCCTCAATACTGCATTGATGCACATTAGATTATGTGCAAAATCCTGCAGTGGGGCTTGAACCTACAACTTTCGGACTCAGAATTGAGAATACTACAACTGAGCAGAACTCAGCATTTACAATTACACCTTAAGAAGGAAATATTTTCTCAATGCTCTTTTATTTATATCACCGCTTAAATACAAACTTGAAGGAATTTCAAGTTTAGATGAAACAGATGATGGTTTTACAGGCCATAAAAATTCTGCTGCAGCAGTGAGACGAATACTTTGAGAGCTCTGTGAAATCATATTCCCTGGGCTAGAGCACTGCAATAGATGTTCAAAGGACTTAAAAGAGACAATCTTCAATGATATAGTGTTGGGAAGTATTTTTTGTTTACAAACACACAGCATGATGATTTACGTATACATTACTGGAACAATTATGGATGATAATATTATGGCAAAAATTGCAGATGCCCTTTCTATCACTCCAAACCAAAAGTTTTGCTAAGATGCTTTTTTTCTGAATTTTTAGAGTTTTCCTCAAAGTACAAAAATGTACTTTCTGGAAAGAGAACTTAAACCCAATGAACACAATAATTATTTGACCATATTACAAACTATGCAGGATCAAAAAAGGATCAGATATATACGCAGGACAGCTATATGCATCGTTTCTCCATAACAGAATTTATTGAGACCTTAACGAACCCGGGACAGAGGAGGATTTTGTGCCTCTGTTACTCCAGTACCCACATGCTTTCTCAGTATTGTGAGTTGCTTTTATAATGCCCACTACAGCACAATACTATAAGGCACGACAAAAACATTTGATTTGAAGTTCTGAGTGGATAAAAACTATGTTTAAAGGAGTAAAACAATTGTCAGAGTACCATCTTCAGGAGAAGCTGCTTGGTAAACAGTTTTTTCATTTGGATAGGGTTAGAACATCTACAAATCATTTTCATCACAATGGCACTTTGCCACAGTGTTGTAATGATGCAGTTCAGCATAATTGATATGTTGACTGTTTGCAAACAAAAGAGAAAACTAATGATGCACATCACCCGACGAAGATGTAGCTAAAAAAGACAAAGCAGCAATATAACCAAAAAATGAGAAATAATCACTTGTGTTTTAGTTTAATAGTAAAATACCATATTGCTTTTAATAATGTTTAATAATTTTTAGAATAAGATTGCAGATTCAAACTTTTTGACTGATCAAGTATGCCAAGCCTTTTGTACAGCATGTGTTTGGTATAGCAAGGTCCTGAACTGTTAACCACCCTTTCTTTATAAGCCTGTACTTTCATCAGCTGTTGCTATTGTGCTACTGCAGTCACATTGGTGTGTCTATCCTCCCAGTGGAATTGCAGGATCTTGCAGAGGCACTGCTGGTGGTACTTCTCCAGCGCTTTGAGGTGTCTACTGTGTATGGTCCATGTCTCTGTGCCATATAGGAGGGAGCAGGCCAACATCCCCAGCATCGAAGCACTGACCACACTCGACCAGCTCTGTTGGCCTGCTCCCTCCTATATGGCTCAGAGACATGGACCATACACAGTAGACACCTCAAAGCGCTGGAGAAGTACCACCAGCAGTTGGGCGGGCCACATCATCTGCATGTCCAACACGAGATTCCCAAAGCAAGCGCTCTACTCGGAACTCCTACATGGCAAGCGAGCCCCAGGTGGGCAGAAGAAACGTTTCAAGGACACCCTCAAAGCCTCCTTGATAAAGTGCAACATCCCCACCAGCACCTGGGAATCCCTGGCCCAAGACCACCCAAAGTGGAGGAAGAGCATCCGGGAGTGTGCTGAGCACCTCGAGTCTTGTCGCCGAGAGCATGCAGAAACCAAGTGCAGATAGTGGAAGGAGCGTATGGCAAACCAGACTCCCCACCCACCCTGTCCTTCAGCGACTGTCTGACCCACCTGTGACAGAGACTGTAATTCCCGTATTGGATTGTACAGTCACCTGAGAACTCACTTTTAGAGTGGAAGAAAGTCTTCCTCGATTTTGAGGGACTGCCTATGATGATGATGCTGCAGTCACATTAATGGGAGTACAAACAATATGTTTAACCATTAACCTGTCAGCCATGTTTGCACCAAGTCTGCATTGGAATGGCAGGTACTAAAACAGCAACAAGATCTGACAATTACGCACATTCTTCACTACAAATACTATTTTAAGTTAAAATAATACAATACCACTGGAAATTAATAATTAATATGCCTTAACACATACGCTGCATCGAATTACAGCTTTAGGAATAACAGAACTGCTTGTCTGTTATTCAACAGTCACCAGGTGACGATATGCCATTAAGGGAGGACCCAAACAACAAATTTTTAACTCTCTTTGGATTGTAAACCCTGCCTCTGTCAATAAAATAAAACTGGCTAAATGACCTTTCCTCACCACAGACTGAGTCTGAGAAAAGGGTCACTTAGCAATGGCAATCAAAGAGATTTGAACAAACCCTTCTCAGTGGATCGCTGACTCTGCTGAAGTTTATCGTCCGGAGACGAACTATATAAAAGAAACCTTCACCTCAGGTGCACTATAAACACTGCTTGTACCTTTGCCCTTATACAGCTTTCCGTATGTATGTTGCACATGAACTGTGTGGTAGACATGCCAATATTATCGGGCTAACAAAGAGGAGGTTGCAAGATGCTGCAACATGTGTCTGCTATGCTGGGTATGTTGACCTGTGACCTGGAAATGAAAATAAAACGAATGACAACAAATTCTGGACCACCTATGTTATGAATTTCCCCCAGAAGGCCATACATTCTTGTCATAGACTGCGTGGATACTTAATTGCACAGCAACTGCTGAATGGGAAATAGAGCTTTAATATTTAACCAGGTATTAGAGGCAGAACTTGTAACATGTTTAATGTCTGAAGGAAAATACCAGCATCGTTACACAACTTGGATTCATTTAAATAGACCAGAGACCACTATTCTAACAATATCAGTCTTAATCGTTTTCTGCACTGTTGCTGCTTTCACCCATCACATTAACTTTGCAATCGATGTGTAAAAACCATTGTGCAAAAGAAAACTTGCCTCAGATAAAACTATTTTTTTCAGCCTGATGTTATCATGTATACGGCAATATCAACTATACATATAGATCCTCGACTGCCTATAGAGGTGCATATCTTTGGGAACCAGAAGTTAAGAGAGATGAAGGAAAGGTTCTGTTGTACCACCCACTTTGGATTTGCAGGTGGAAACTGAGACAACAGTCTTCTTTGCTATGGCTTAATAGAATGCTCTTTAACTGAATTGCCATTTCTGTAGAATTGTAGCAGGCGGCTGGATTGATGTTCACCAAAACCAACACAAATTAAAGATAAGGAGAGGATTTCACAACCTGCTTGACAATTTTCACTCAGTACACCAAACTGCTTAGTTGCTCAGCCTGCCTCACTGAGCAGGGGTTAAAGTGCAAATGCTAGTAGCTTCCTAACTGGCAGTGTAATATACTAACTACAGTGTTTAATCAATGCTACAAGAATGAATGTCAGGTTTGTATGTGTGTGTGGACGGAGATATTCATTTCTATTTTAGAGTTTGTAAAAGTCTAGTGCTCAAAGTCAAATTTGGAGACACATGCTGCAGGCTGATAGGTCCCTCTCCCCGGCCGCAGAGTCATGAACAATCATGACACTGTACTGCTAAGAAAAATGAAAAATGTCCACTCTACACTGAGAAAACGACACCACCACAATGCAAGAGATAATGCACACTCCCCCATCCCCAATCACTCAACTAATACCGCCGATGGAAGACAATAGAATCTCTCCCCACTAAACTGCCCCACAGAAGTACCACTTGGCCACCAGGGATTGGATGCCCTCCTCAATCCTTCAGTAGACTGTTACAGAAACTGTCATACACTTTGTCTTCATTGATTTCTATGGAATACAAACATAATTATCTTGATTAGATTATCAATGGAATTTGATTGCAACCTCCCTTACCAGACTACCAGAAAATACATATACAATTCCTCCTCTGGCCTTCCCCCTCCCACTAGATGACCATGCTGCTTTATTTTATGTTTGCATTGTAACTCTAGCCATAGACCCTGGCTGCTCAACTGCCAAAAGCCATGAGGCAGAACACATGTGAGTTGCTGTACTGGGACTTTGCTGTGCACAAATTGGCTCTATATTTCTATTGGAGCAGGAGTAGGTCCTAAGCCCCTCAAGTCCATTCCGCCATTCAACTAGATCATGAGTGATCTGTACCTCAACTCTATTTAACCGCTTATCCCTTGATACCCTTACCTAATAAAAATTTGCTGAACTCAGTCTTGAAAATTTCAATTGACCCAGCATCCACAGCCTTTTGGGGGAGAGAATTCCAGATATTTGCCTAATTAATTACAATGAATAGACGTCAACAAATAATTCATTGGGTGTGAAGTGCTTTGGTATAACCTGAGGATTTAATGAAATCCTATATAAATGCTAATTCTTATTATTTGAAAGAATATATGCCCAAAGTGTTTCGGGTTGATTCACCCTCTTTGAGCAGACCCAGTATAGCCCAATTAGCATTACCTTCAGTCAGTGACTTTGATTTGTTGTTACCTACCCAGACAGCACCCTATCATCAGATGTATCTCTGGACAAGGAAGGGTTTCATTGTTAAGGAAGGCCGGTCGGCTGTCTGAGGAAGTATGTAGCGAAAGAACATTGCCTGATAACCCAAGACCAAGGTTAAAGCATTGGGTCTGTCAACTCTTCTTTTCTGTCTTGAGACTTGAACTGTCCAAAAATGTCATATCAAGCATCTCAAAAATTTCCATGGCTGCAATCTCCACACCATCATGAATAAATTTGTAAAGAGCAAGGTACTGGGTCATGCTGGTTTGTCAGGGACCAAGGCAATGCTGCTAAAGGCTCAGCTAAGATGGTTGTGGCCACTTTGAGGATGACTGCTGATGGATAGTTGCATGCATGATGTGTTATAATGCGGACAGTGTCTATTTGACCATATTTGCAGATGAATGCTCAGAAATGTAAACTATCCTCCAGATAGCAAGTGTAAATTCTTGACTGTGCAAAACTAGCATGAGATCAGGAAATTGTACCCAAAGTATACAGTCTTCGATATCCAGCTGAAAGAGGGTAGACATTCCCATACAGGACTGTTCAACTGTTATAACGACATACTGAGAAGAAAATTAAAGAACTTTGGGCTACAAATTCCCCAGCCTGTCGTTATTTGATAAATAATGCCAAAATAGTGAATAAATAAGAATACAAATTTCGCCATTTTTTAAGGGGGTAAATTTGGCCACAAAATATGCCTGTTCTTAAAAAACAGCTTTCCACGACAATTCGCGTTAAAAACCACAATGTCGCCAACTTTAGCCCGAGGCGAAAAATACAGGCCCTGGGAGGGGAGAAAACACACCAAAAAAATTGCAAAAAACACAAGACCCTTAACTAAGTAATTGCTGCAAAAGAATAAAAAAATAATAACTTTAATTTACCCTTTTTGCAGATCTTTCTACTTACTGATGTTTCTGAGGCTGCAATGCCTGCTTTTCTTGTGCGTTTTTTTTCCTTCTAAAAACGGGTTTGCCGAATGGCCATACTTCGGCGGTGTGGGTTTTTTTCTGCGTTGCACCAGGGTGATCGCTTTTTGGCAATATTTTGAAAATACCATTCTCAAGGTTTGGGGAATTTTGTGCAATTCAGTTTAAGAACAAAAAAGCATTTTAAAGCAAATAACTCGCATTAAAACATGTGTTAAGCTGGGGAAAATCTAGCCCACAATGTGAAACCAAAAGAAAGAACTTGTATTTATATAACACCTTTCATAACTTCAGGACATCCCAAAGCATTTCACATTATTTTTGAAAGTGTAGTCACTGTTGTAATGTAGGAAAACACGGCAAACAATTCACACACAGCAAGATCCTGCCAACAGCAATGAGATAAATGATGAATTAAATTGTTTCAGTGGTGTTGGTTGAGGGAAAAATATTGGACCGGGCATCAGGAGAACTCCTCTGCTCTTCTTCGAATAGTGCTATGGCATCATTTACATACACCTGTGAGAGCAGACGGGACCTCAATTTAACGTCTCATCCGAAAGACAGCAAAGGCTCGACGGACTATTCTATTCTTCCTCTGACAGGGCAGCACTCCCTCAGTACAGATCTGGATGTCAGCCTAAATTATGTGCTGAAGTCTCGGGGCATGTTTTTGCTGGCGCTCAGTGGATTTTATTGGTGGTTGGTTAGGTGTGAAATTTAAAATGATTGACAGTAGGTCGGGAACCCACTATCAAAATGCGCACACCTGCATTTCCTGATGTCAGGTCTGCCAGCGCTGAGCAGACCCGACAGGCAGCAGTGGGGGACCCAATTCAAATCATTAGTGGCAGTTTTGTAACTTTCACAGGTCTCCCACGAGTTTCCCCAGCACCAGCATCACCGGGCACGCACACCAGCAGCATGAACAACAACACCAATCTTCTCTGCAATGACCTTATACTACACAGGACAAAGGATTTAAGCACCAGAGCACATTGCTGCCTGGGACACCAGGGATGGCTTCAACATGGCCACATTTACTTCACTTGATGCTGTACACCCTGGCTGCCACATGATGTGCCAAATTGGCATCACCTCACACCAGCAACATAAAACATTTCTACAATTCCCAAGCCATTCCTTTCACAATCATCAGCATTGTGGGGATTCATTATGTCTCACCATTCACTGCAACTCACTAAGCCACTTCCAAAGGTGCACACAAATCTGTCCAAGAATGCAAAGTGCTGAAAATAAAGATTCCAATGTTTGACAACACATTCGCAGAAACGTCACATGAACATTGGCTAAAAGATCCAAGTGCCTACCCTTACGTGTTGTTAGTTGGTATGATTGCACTAGGATGAGGGTGACTGTGCAGGGTGGCTAATGAGTGGGGATGTGATAATGTAGATAGAGGGAGATAGGTGAAGATGCAAGGTAAGTGTGTAAGTAAGGATGTACAGGAGTAGGGTATGGAAGACTGAGTGATAGGGATGTGATGAGTGTCACAGCAGTAACATTTTGTGCTGAGATCATTGAAAGGTTTGCGCCACTGCAGCCTGGTCTTCCTGATGACATCCCTGCTTGTGCACTCCTGTGCAATGTGCAACCAGGCTGCATTGGTCTCCTGGGGAGGTCTCTTCTGCCCATTGGAAGGGAAGAGGACCTTCAAGCATGCTGTGACTCCCTCCATAAGCATATGGAGGGAGTCATGGGAGAACCTAGGTACAGTCCTGCACCTCTGCGCAATGCTTGTCAGTGTTTGCAGCACCTCAATGTTGTAGAATACTGACGGCACAAATGTCAAAGTAAATTTGGCCATGGTCCCTTTAAGGAAACCAGCTGATGACATGTCATCAGCCCGCTTCCTTCAATTGGCCGGGAAACTCACTGGGCAAGCTCAATCAGAGGAAAGTCACGTCAGAGACCGGGATGGAGCCAGCAGCCAGCAGCGGTGCCGCGACCCGCCACCAACATCGCCCGCCATGGACCCACTGAGGTAGGGAAAATCACATTCTTGGAGTGGGGCTTGAACTTACAACCTCTGACTCAGAGGGGAGAGTTCTACCACCGAGCCAAGGTTGACACCAATGTTGAACATCTTCCTACTGATGGAATCAGGTGATGGATTGTCATTCACCAAGATGGACACTACTTTTAGAAAAACCGGGGGTGATTTTAACTTTTGTTTAGATGTGCAAAAAGGGCAGCTGATCTGATAATGCCCTGTTTACACTTATCACCAAATCTAAAATGGCCCCACCGTGTATTGAAGCTGTACAACAGAAAAGGAAAAATCGAACGAGGCAGACAAATTGGTAACTAAACTGCACCAACAAACCAGGAATTCAGCAATACTGAATGTGATCACACTTATCTCTCATGCTTTGAACTAGTGAACCCTACAAAAGCTTTGTGAGGAAATACACCAACCACCCCAATGCCCCATGCTATGCACTGATCAAAGTGCCATTGTCATTTCAAAGGATACACTAATGGAGTACAGTCAAAAACATTGCTCCATTTTATGTGGTTGGCCTTTGCCCTTTTAGAAGTAAACCTAGGCAGAAACTGTGTAGAACCTGTCTGTAGATTGTCACAAGAATGCACGGTATGTCGGCATTATATATTGTTCTGATCTATCAGCATGAAATCCCAACAGTTATTCGACAAACAAAGGTGATTGACATTGTAAGGAGGCAATCATAAAACAAGATCAGAAGAGTACAAGATAACCTTATCAAAGGGCTCTCTTCCTCTAGATAATTTGATATAATGTTTTTTTTAGTTCTTGTACCCTACCCTCCAGGTTCACACAAGTAATTTGGCAGCTCAGGAAAGTGGACACCAAGGGCAATAGGTGGCAAAACTTGGTGAATTCTGATCAATTGACCAATAAGAAAAAAAGAAAAGTAAATTAGAGAAAAAATAAATTAGAGTGGGACTGGGAGATGCAGTGGCTTAGAACCACATCATTTCACCACCAAGCCATGGGTTCAAACCCCGTCATGGGATGGCAGTTTCCTCTTTGTAAGAAGTCTGAGAGACATTTGTTTTTGCAAGAAATATTTGGATGAAGGAGGCTCTCGGCTGCATTTGCTCTCATTCTTCCAGAATATCAATGCCACCATCTTCCCATTTCAATACCTGTTTATAGCTGTGGACATACCACCTTTCCTGGTAACCTCTTTCCAACTGTTAGTCACCCACTGTGTAACACAATACTTCCCAACATCTGTCCTAAGCTTACCCTTCAGTGTCCTGAACTATGCCCACAGCTCTGACATTCTGATGTGTCTCAAAGTATTGTCCCATATTTGCTTCCTCTATCCCTTTAAATATCTTGTAGTAATTTATAAAAAGATAACTATGTGACAGCACTGTTTAAGACTAAAGAACTCTGCACATTAATTCACTTCTAACCTGGCTAATCTCCTCTGGGTTGCCTCTAAGGCCTTGATAGCCCCTCATTTTGTGACAGCAAAATTGGGATGAAGAGTACACAGAGCAATGGAATGAAGAGTGATGGGATGAGGAGTAGACACAGAGTGATGGGATGATCACCATGGCCAACAGTGATGACACTTCAAACATACTTCATTCACAGGGATGACCGCTGTAATCTTTAAGTTGAACTGTGTGAGACATTATATTGCTCTTTCAAAGAGCCAGCACAGGCACAATGAGCTGAATGTCCTCTTTCTGTGCTGTAACATTCTATGATTGTATAAATAACCTTTGAAAAGGAAAATAAGACCGTGGTTAAAAATGGCAGTAAATCTGCCACCAGCTGCTGGGAGGAAATTGTATCCAACGTACTGCATACCACTCCAGGGACTTGAGCACCAAAATCTAGGCTGACATTTCAGTGGTGTACTGAGGGAGTGCTGCAGAGTCGGAGGTGCTGTCTTTCAGATGAGATGTTAAACTGAGGCTGGTCTGCTCTCTCAGGTGAACGTAAAAGATCCTATGACACTATTTAGAAGAGGAGCAGGGGAGTTATCCTCAGTGTCCTGGCTAATATTTATCCCTCAGTCAACATCACTAAAGAACAGATTATCTGGTCATTATCAAATTGCTGTTTGTGGGAGCTTGCTGTTTGCAAATTGTCTACCACGTTTCCTACATTACAACAGTGACAATATTTCAAAAAGTACTTCATTGGATGTAACGTGCTTAGGGACATCCAGTGGTCATGAAAGGCGCTATATAAATGCAAGTCTTTCCTTCTAGTGTCCTGAGGTTGTGAATAGTGCTATATAAATGCAAGTTCTGTCTATCTATCTATTGATACAAAATGGTTAGAGTCAGCGACTGATCTATCAACAGTTAAGGGAATGGGCTCCTTGAAGGGTACCTGATCGCACCTGGACTTGGCTGCGTGCTGAGTGTGGCTTCAGTGTGGCAGGAAGTTGGATTGAGAAGGTACTCTGGCGGTCCTTGGACCTCCTGGGCACTTTGTAAAACTCACTGAATCTCATTTAATGCTATGAGAATGAAATGCAGCTGGCTACGCACTTTTAACTATAAAAAAGTGCGACTATTGGGTGGAGTTCCGTGTGTGGGGAATAAACACTAAGTGTTGCGAGCTGTGCTTCACATCATATTGCTGCATTACAACAGTGATTACACTTAAAAAAGCGTTCTTTGTTAGTTGTAAAGTGCTTTGGGAACGTTCTGAGATTGTGAAAGGTGCTATTTAAATGAAAGTCAATGGGTCCGAATTTGGTCGCTGCCCATTTCTCGGATGCCCCCAGGCGGCACCTATCTTTTTGCCGCCTTCTGCCGCCAGGTCCCGTCAGGAGCCACTTTCGGCTCCGTTGTGTGGGCGGCAGCGGCAATTGCCAGGCAGGAGCGGGAATGAGCGGCCGGCATCATCAGTGTGCGGTAGTTGGAGGTCTCTCCACTCGCGGATCTTTGGAGGGCCTCCAATGCACATGCGCGAGACTTGGCATTTTTTTTGTAGTTTTTCTCTTCGGACGTGCTATCATTTCTGGGCCATTTGAGGCATGCGCAGAAAGGCACACCACTTTATTCCACCTGTGAGTGTGAGAGGGGAGAGGAGAGAGGTGGCATTTGAGAGGGGAGAGGTGGCATTTGAGAAGAGAGAGGTGGAGGTTGGAGAGGACGGAGTTGGAGGTTGGAGAGCAGGCAGTTGGAGAAATTGAGACACAAACTGTTGAGCAGTCACAGTTTCATCATGGAGGATTGTGGCCAGAAATCAGCAATGAAGACTGGCAAAACCAGGCCCAAAGCTCCCTGGTTTAATGAGGAGGAATTGGAGGAGCTAGTAACAGAGGTGAAGCGCAGGTACAAATATCTCACCTGGGATGGTCATGGCAAGCCTCCACTACCCCAATACCGATGCATTTGGAGGGAGATTGCTGAGATCGTGTCTGCAATGGGCAACGTTGAGCGGGATGGGGACCAATGCCAGAAACATTGGAGCGAATTGGTGGCAGCAGCAAGAGTGAGTAAAAATGTATTCATCCCCTCCTGTCCAACACCAAAAGGGTTGTGCGCCAGATGTGTGTGTGTGTGTGGGTATGTGTGTGGGGGGCATCAGCAAAGGGGCTAAAGGCTGCAATGTTTCTCTGCAGAAGAAAAACGCATCCAAGGCAGCAAGCCTGTGTGGGACAGGAGGGGGACCAGCAGAGGTGGTCGAATTGAGCAGGCTGGAGGAGCATGTGTTGGCATTGGTGGATGACTGCTACCGTGCAACCACAACGGTTGATGCCGATCCGGTGCTACAGCATGGTAAGGTTATACTAATCTGCGGTCTGAGCCACACTTATGGCATGAAAGGACATGCAATGTTAAGGCACTCGCAGCTTACTGCACACTTTGTTGCTGAGTATTGGTGTGCATATGTAGAGATGGAACTCCTTGCTGGCAGAATGTAAGATGGCACGGCTCACATCTCAGCTTGACCAGCACCACGCAGCCACCCCACGCCCCCCCCCCCCTCCCCCCACCCCACAGACTGAAATATCGCCCTCTACTGCAGATGATGACTCGGACAACACGGATCAAGGCACACCATCGACCTCTGGCCTTCAGAGAAGCCGCCAGACCCCAACGTCTCCCGCGGCGACGTTGCCCCACCCCCCTATCAGCCCAAGACAGCGGATCCCACCACCCCCCTCCCCCCAGATCACCCATTTCCACAGCTCCCACCTCCACCGTCCTGAGCCACGAAGAAGAGGAGAGAGAGAAGGGAGAAGGGCCCGTCTTTGAGCTTCTTGAGCTCCAGGAGCAGGAACAGGATGACAGCAGCTTCCTGCCATGTGAGCCAGGTGACAGCAAAACCTCGGTGTCAGCCTCCGAGTTCCTGGAGTTTGGAATGGACTCCACACTGGCAAGTTCAACCAAGTACAAAGGCCGTGGCGCGAAGGCAAACAAGGCGCCAGAACCCACCAGGAGCGAGCATCTACCTGAGGATCCAGCACGACTCTCTGCAATTCTGGAGATGGTCCAGCTATCATGGACAAGCATGCAGATAGGTCGCAATACGCTCCAGACCATGGCTGCAATAGCTGGCAGCATGGCCACCTTCACCTAGCAGCACGATGATAAGATGGACAGGCTCATCGCTGTGTTGGAGCACACAACCGAGAGCATTGAGGCGATGAGGCAAGAGATGGCTTCTGGACGCGAAGTGCAAGCCCCTGAGCCCACACCCTCAAGGCAGAGAGATCCGGAGGAGCAGGAGATCCCGGCGCCTTCGGTCACGCCCCCGGCCTTCCCACCAAGACGCACACATCTGCAGACATCCCACTGCCCAGGCAGAGAGGGGCAGGGGAGCAGGACGCCGTGGTGTAGGCAGGGCGAGGAAGAGGAGCTTGGACATCGCTTCAAGGGATGGGCGAAGAGAGGTGGAGGTGCCTTGTAGAGGGGTGGGTGTTGGTGGTGTAAATGTTTGTAAATGTAATAATGTTATGTAACCTTTGTTATTGTGCACTTGTAAATACACTCACATTGTTGACCCTCTCTTGGTGGTGAGTGTCTGATTTTAACGTCATGTGTGGTGCCTTGTGGGAAACACACATCTGTCCCTCAGGTCATCTGCTTTATCAGGAATATCTTCCCATCCACATATAACTGTACTGTATAATGGGTATGGTCATCAGGTCATCGCAACATGCTTTATGTGCTGTGAGGGTTATTTGATGTGTCAGATTAATTACAACTCTCAGAATAGACTTATGTCTATCACCACAACAAGGCATGCTGGGTACAGGTCTTTTGTGATGAATCAGAACAAATTTTATGAAGTAGTTTTCTTGCAGTATAAACAAAGACACATTATCAAGGTGATAGTGACAGTCTAGTCGTTAAAACCTCAACAGTAGGCCACTGAGTCACGGCGGTGCTTGTCTCTTGCTGTGTTCTATTGACCGTAGTCCTTCCTCACTTTGGTCTGTAATGCCCCTAAAGTCGAATAGCTGTAACTTTATACCCTTTTCCTCCCATACAAATGTTGTCAGAGTCTGCAGCTGTCTCAGGCTTACAATAGATCATTCTAACCCTAACCCTCTCACCCTCTATGTGATATGTAGTGCTTCCCTGAGAACGTCTTGAGGGACAGTGACACAGAATTAATTAATCAGCTTGGACGGACAAAATATGACTTTTCACTTATTCATAATTATTTTGCCGTCGCCATTGGGCTTCTCAATGAAGGCCTTTCAGCAAGGTCAAAGAAAAAAGTTTGCATCAGCCTAGACACATTTCAGTCGCTTTTATCACATCCAAATTAAACATGACCATCAAAATAAAGTAAAACAACATCCCCCTAACTTTTTTCCAGCAGTCCCACTCACGATGGTCCAGCATCTGCACCATAGCCGCGGTGTGCAGCGCTGCAGCACTTGGAGCCCTTCTCCCTGCTGCTCGACTCACAGCCAACTTTTTGCTAGTGGTCCTTCTGGCGGGCGGCAGATCGATCTGAGGCCAGCATCGCTGACCAAAATGGGCGATTTGCAGCATCCATCACGGGCGGGCGGCATGACGTCATGCCGGCGGATCCCTCCGCGACCAATCTCACGCCGGGAGGAACCTGGACGGCAGACGGGGGAATCGGCCGAAAACATACATTTCCAGCGGATCCTCGGCGGCTGCGAGCGCAACCTGCACCACATTCGACCATTTGTTTCTTTTTGCAAGTGTCAGACCAGTGTAAGCGCAGGATGTGTTTATTCTAAATCACTTAAAATAAATGTGGAAAAATGTGGACCATTTCCCATATCTCGGGAGTCTCTTATCAACAAAGGCAGACATTGTTGCGGAGATTCAGCATCGCATCCAGTGCGCCAGTGCAGCCTTCGGCCATCTGAGGAAAAGAGTGTTTGAAGACCAGGCCCTCAAATCTACCACCAAACTCATGGTCTACAGGGCTGTAGTAATACCCGCCCTCCTGTATGGATCTGAGACATGGACGATGTATAGAAGGCACCTCAAGTTGCTGGAGATATATCACCAACGATGTCTCCGCAAGATCCTGCAAATCCCATGGGAGGACAGGCACACCAACATCAGTGTCCTTGACCAGGCTAACATCCCCAGTATTGAAGCACTGACCACACTCGATCAGCTTCGCTGGGCAGGCCACATAGTACACATGCCAGATACAAGACTCCCTAAGCAAATGCTTTATGCGGAACTCCTTCATGGTAAACAAGCCAAAGGAGGACAGCGGAAACGTTATAAGGACACCCTCAAAGCCTCCCTGGTAAAGTGCGACATCACCACTGACACCTGGGAGACCCTAGCCGCAGACCGCCCAAGGTGGAGAAAGTCCATCCAGGAGCTCTTCGAATCTCAACGCAAAGAGCATGAAGAGGCCAAGCGCAGACAGCGGAAGGAGCGCACGGCAAACCAGCCCTACCGACCTCCTCCCCCGACAAATGTCTGTCCCACCTGTAACAGGGTCTGTGGCTCTCGTATCAGACTGTTCAGCCATCAAAGAACTCACTTTGGGAGTGGAAGCAAATCTTCCTCGATTCTGAGGGACTGCCTCTGATGATGGAAAAATGAGAACATGAATCAAACAAGTGGAGTCAATACATGAGCAGAATGTCCAAAAAGGACACACAAGTACTGAATGGGGTGCTACCTACTTAAGTCTTTAAGGTGAACTCTGTGTTTGTTCTAAATCACTTAAAATAAATGTGGAAAAATGAGAACATGAATCAAACAAGTGGGGTCTACATGAGCAGAATATCCAAAAAGGACACACAAGTACTGAATGGGGAGTGTTATAAGCTGCTACCTACTTAAGTCTTTAAGGTGAACTCTGTGAGACATTATTATATCACTCTTTCAAAGAGCCAGCAAAGGCACAATGGGGCGAATGTCCTCCTTCTGAGCTGTAACATTCTCTGATTCTATAATTAACCTTTGATAAGGAGAATAAGGATGTTGTCCAAACTGGTAGTAAATCTGACACTAGCTGCTGGGAGGAAATTGTGTCAAATGTGCATACCTAGGGCCCAAGTTTCCACACGAAAAAAAACGGGCGCCCCTCCGAGCTGGGCGCCCGTTTTTCGCGCCTAAAATGGCGCCTAAAAAAAAAATCGCGATTCTGGAGCGCTTTGCAGCTCTTTGTCTGCCTGGCGCGGCGCCCAGGGGGACGGAGCCTACACTCGCGCCGATTTTGTAAGTGGGAGGGGGCAGGTACTATTTAAATTAGTTTTTTTCCTGCCGGCAACGCTGTGCGTGCGCGTTGGAGCGTTCGCGCACGCGCAGTGTGAAGGAAACATTGGCACTCGGCCATTTTTGTAGTTCTTTGTAGCTGTTTAATTTTTGAACATTTTTTAATAAAAGCACATTGCCATCAGCACATCAGCACTGAGGCTTCTTGCAACCTTCTCACTGTCTCCTCCCCCCCCCCCCCGGGAACGAACGGCTGTTTCCTTCCCCCCCCTCCCGCTCAGCGGCAACGAATGGCTGTCCCTTCCTCCCCCCCCCTCTCCCGCTCAGCAGCAACGAACGGCTGCAGAATTCTCCCTGGCTGAAGCACTTTCACACAGGTAGGAAGATGGTTTATTTAATCTTTTCTTTGCTTATAAATGTTTATTCAGGTTGGATTTATTTGTATAATATTTGTAGAAGTATAAATAAGGATTTATTGTAGAATTTAATGAGTTCCCCTCCCCCCACCCCCCACCTCGTTCTGGACGCCTAATTTGTAACCTGCGCCTGATTTTTTAATGTGTAGAACAGGTTTTTTCAGTTCTACAAAAATCTTCACTTGCTCCATTCTAACTTAGTTTGGAGTACGTTTTCACTGTGGAAACTTTGAAATCAGGCGTCGGTGGCTGGACACGCCCCCTTTTGAAGAAAAAATTCTGTTCCAAAGTAGAACTGTTCTACCTGACTAGAACTGCAGAAAAAAAAATGTGGAGAATTGCGATTTCTAAGATAGTCCGTTCTCCACCAGTTGCTCCTAAAAATCAGGCGCAAATCATGTGGAAACTTGGGCCCCTAGTGTTGTCCCACAGAATAAACAGGAACTTCAGAAAGTTAGCATAAATACAGCGTAGCTTGTTGGAGTTAAAACAAAGAGCACGTGCATTGTTTCCTGGAGAAGTGCACTGGCTCGATTTGTTTTTACACAGATACACACAGTTTTCCTATTTTCTCCTCTTCCCTCTTCCAGTTATTTGCTACATGCCCACACTCCAATCAGTTAGAAGGGTGCCCATGATCATCTCGACGGGCACCGTTCCCTTTGGCAGAACCAGCAGAAATCATAGCTGTGTGGGACCTCTTGGCAAGACAGTCAAAAGTTGCCTGCCCAGAAGGAAGACAGATCGCCAATGTCGCAAGGCCAGAATTCAAACCGAGGGACTCTTGAAGCATTTCGTCCTATATGGCAGCAGTACTGAAAAGCAGCTGCACTGGCTAAAAAAGTTTTTGAAGCATTTGGTTTGTCGCAAATTCTTCCTGACTGTTGAGGAAATCCATTTTTGTCACTCAAATAGACTAAAAATTGTCATTAAAATGAACTTAACAAGCACGAATAGGCTGACAACACACATCACCAATTAAATTCCTCATGTTCAGCAAAAGGTAAGCATTTCCCGTTTTGCTGCATTATTAATCTTTTCGATGGTCAGTGCTGACCTTGAGCCACCCTCTTCAAGACACAACTGCGTCCTGCTGTGGCTGTCCCTTTCCCTGTGTGAGCTGCTGTCTTAATGCTTACTAGGTCCATTAGAGACGGGAGCTGCAGAGTGTTTAAATGCACTATCCGAAAGCAGAGGGATCTTTCGACATTACTCACCATTTACATTAAATTGAATCGAACGAGCATCTTAAATAGAAACATCTGCATTGTGTTTTTAACCCCTTTTCCTCACCTGAACTAAATTCCATTCATGACGTTTTGAGAAATTTTATGAATTCAAACCAAGAACCCTTAAATGAAGAGGCAGGTTTTTGTTGTTGCTTTTATTAGTGAAGCATTTTACGGAAATGAAATTAAATAATTTTTTTCAAATCGCCCTATCTAGCATTTTGCTAGTATCACTTTCTTGGATCCTCGATTATGGTAGGCTTCCAATTATCTGACTGTTGGTATTCCAGGAATACAAAGTGCCCTTTTTCAGAAACCCCTTTGAAGTCCCCTGATCAATTTAAGTCTACTGCTGACCTCCGGTTAGCCAAACTAATTCTGCATCTTCACAGCGATTTAGAGAACTAGAAATGTACAGTCAGTCCAGGATAAGCTGCACGGTGCAGTCCATGCTAAGTGCCTTTAAATAAGAACAACCCAGGAGCTCTCATCTTAACAGCCAGTAATGATTGCAAACCAAGTGTTTGGTTAAAATGAGGAAGTAAAACTAATGGGAGTGCTGCAAGCCATGTTAAGAAATGTCGATGGCTTTACTTTCAGCCATTCAAAATACAAGAAGGTTAAAAGACAAACAAGCCGGATAAAGTGATCGAAAGAATTGAGATGGGACCATGTGCAGAATTGAAGTATTGTGATAACATCTCTTCAGGAGACAGAGTGGGCCAGCCGTAACCGGGTCGATGGAATTTTAATAGATTACTAGTCGATCTCCCGTGGCATTGCACATGGGGAATCAAGACCAAGTGAAGGCCTCGTGCAAATCGGAGTTGGAGTTCGGGGAATAATTAGACCAGGGTACACAGATGTAATTTAAATCCCATTTTAAAGTCACATTCTGTCCTTATCCGGATAAAATACTTTGGTTTTATACTATTATTTATAGTTAAATAGCAAAACGATTTGGAACATTGTGGTCTCTGCAATACAGACTTGAGGTGCTGGAGACACAAAACTGAGGTGCTACAGCACCACCACTGGCAGGACAGTGTGATTATAGTGCAACAAGTTTTCACAGGTATTTTCCCTCATCAATGCCTGCACTTCAAAAGTACTTAATCGACCGGAAAGCGTTTTGAGATGTCCTGAAGTCGTTAAAGGCTCCATATCAATGAAAGCCTTTTTTAAACTCAACGCACTGAAATGAAGTGGCAGGGATCTGAGTGACAGAGCTGCTCTGCTTTGTGAGCTTGTTACTCTCTGCTCAGGAGGCAGGACTTCTCCTGCTTGGGCGACTGAGCCACAACAGATAACAAATAGCTTTTGATCATATCATGTACTGTATTATCTTACCTGCACAAATGATTAGTTTTACCTCCTCATTCTTGTGTGATTTGTAACGATGTGGAGTGAATATTTTAAGCTCTCTCTAGCTTATATGGACGATATATGCGGCATTAGCATGGATTCATCATCATCATCATCATAGGCGGTCCCTCGTATTGAGGATGACTTGCTTCCATGTCAAAAAGGGATGAGTTCACAGGTGTTTCAATGAAGGACCAATATTCCAGATCCCGAACTACATATTGAAGGGTCGAAGATGCCTGTGCATGGATTTTTTTTAACATGTGGTGACCGTTGCACACCAGCCACCACACGTGCTTGACAGAGCTAGGTCTTGGTCCAGTGGCAAGGATGAACCAAGACGATTGAAGATTAGCTCTGCTGCACAGACCTAGTGCACACACATATTGCAGTGTGGGCTGGCCCGTGCTGCCCCTAGGCCATCGCCTCTTCTGGGCCCCGAGCTCACGCCTCTCCTGGGCCCCGATCACAGCATGGATTACTGCAATCACATTGGCAAGAAACTGGGAAATGTCCAGTCTTTTGCTTTCTTGTTGGTTGCATATTTTGTTCAAAGGGAATCGGTACCTGACTGTGGTGGGTCATGGGGTCAGGTACAAGCCATCACAATGCCCCAGCTGCCTTGAGCCACAGAGGTATAGTTATCATGTCAGTTCCTGGCTCCATAAGTGGTTTTGTGTCATACATAAGTCGCTGTTGAGGTGGTTACTGGCCCTGATGACACTGCATGCCATCATATTTTTCTGTAGGGCTCACCACCAGAAAAGAAATGTGGAAGACAACAGCAGATGACAATAAGCTGTTATAGTGTCGAGACACTCTTGAAGGTGTCAAAAGTGCTAGTGATTAACAAAAATTAAAAATCATATCGGATTTATTTTATATGGTAGAATATAATATTGTAATGCATGAAAGATTGAAATGTGATTATAAATTGAGTAAAGGAACATGGGATTCTATTAGTTTTGTGCATTAATATTTTAACTTTGTATTCTAACCAAGCCTTTGATACTTTTGGTTTTTCCTCCAAAAGCTAGCAATAAATCTGTCATCCTAAAAGAAAATCAAATAGGTTGTGGCCTAAAGGAAGGTACAAATTGCAGCTTTAGGTGGAAAAGAACAATCTGTCAAGGGAGGGCTATTCATCATCATAACAAAACAGCTTTAACTGTTTTTAGCTGACCTGATAGAATATCCCTTGTAAGCAACTTTAGTGATGCAAGGCTCCAAATATTTTTCAGTGATCAATATTTGCTAGTTGTGCAATTGCAAGTCAGCATAAAAATGCTAGTCTTCAATGTGGTCATCTTTCTGTGATTGACCCTACAGAGCCTGCTACCCTTGGGGATTTAATGACACAGCTATTAAAAGGTCCACAGTGCACAATTTGGGTTCGAACCTTGCACAACACAAAAACCAGGCCCATCAAGTAATGTGCTGTCCAAAACCCAACCGAACCACAAAATCACTGTCTGGATGTTAATCTAAAACATGGGGAAAATGGACCAGATAGTGTTTTCCTGATCGGATTACCCTCTCATCAGAACTGAATTTCCCTGGCATTGTACAAATATATTGTTTTACAGAATCAGGCCCGAAAGTGCTCACAGCATTCCCCATTTACAAGTCACTAGCCTTAGTGTCCCAGCTTTTCCTGCAATAGATCACTATTTAGATTGTTTTCTTTCATCTGCGAAGAAAAATCAGTGGGATAAAACATAAGGCTTTAAAACACTCACACACGAGGACTTTGCAGCTGAAGTGAATGGCTTATCCATTGAATTATAATATAGTAAGTGTTTCAAAAGGGTAATAATCAGTCAAGCTTCATTTTTAATTCTAAATCCACCATAAATACCTTCTAAAAATAAGGTAAAAAATATTGTCTTATTGGTCTGTCGGAATCCCAGTGATACTGGACCATGAGCTTGGTGCCGGATTTAAGGTCCTAACACTCTCTTCCTCAGGTGCACTGAAGGCGGTGTTGGACCTCGTCATCAATGTCTGCTCTTGCTGACAGTAGGCTCCCGAGGTATGGAAAATGGTCCATACCTCATCTTGGATTTTGATAATCGGGGGTCAGTGCTGTGTGGCTGGCTCAGGTTGGTAGAGTACCTTTATTTTACAGATGTTTAGAGTAAGGCCCATGCTTTCGTATGCCTTGGTGAAGGTGTTGACGATGGTTTTGAGTTCGGCGTCCCAATTGTGTGCAGATGCAGGCGTCGTCTGCATACTGTAGTTCAATGACATAGGATGGGACGACCTTGGATCTGGCCTGGAGGCGGCGGAGGTTGAACAGATTCCCATCTGTTCTATAATTTAGCTCCACTCCGATGGGGAGCTTGCTAAGGGTGAGATTTAGCATTGCAACAAGGAAGATCGAAAAGAGCGTTGGTGCGAGGACACAACCCTGCTTAATCCTGGTCCGGACGTGGATTAGGTCTGTGGTAGATCCATTGGTCTGGATCACGGCTTGCATGTCATCATGGAGCAGATGGGGGATGGTGACAAACTTTTGAGGGCAGCCGAAATGGAGGAGAATGCTCCATAATCCCTCATGGTTGACAGTGTCAAAGGCCTTTGTGATGTCAAAGAAGGCCATGTACAAGGTGCTGTTCCATGCATTTCTCTTGGATTATATACAGTAGAAAGCTCAAAGCACTGGTGAAGTACCACCAGCACTGCCTCTGCAAGATCCTGCAAATCCATTTGCAGGACTGATGCACCAACATCAATATTCACGCTCAGGCCAACATCCCCAGCATCGAAGCATGGACCATGCTCCATCAGCTCCGTTGGGCGGGCCACATCATCTGCATGCCCAACACGAGACTCCCAAAGCAAGCACTCTACGTGGAACTTCGACAAGGCAAGTTAGCCCTAGGTGCGCAGAGGAAACACTTCAAGGACACCCTCAAAGCTTGCTTGACAAAGTGCAACATCCCCACCGACTCCTGGGAATCCCTGGCCCGAGACCGCCCAAAGTGGAGGAAGAGCATCCGGGAGGGCGCTGAGCACCTTGGGTCCCATTGCCGAGAACAAGCAGAAACCAAGCGCAGGCAGCAGAAGGCGCGTGCGTTAACCCAGGCTGCCCGACCACCCTTTCCTTCAATGGCTGTCTGTCCCACCTGTGACAGAGACTGTAATTCCCATATTGGCCTGTACAGTCATCTGAGAACTCACTTTTAGAGTGGAAGCAAGTCTTCCTCGACTCCGGGGGACTGTCTATAATGATGATGATGATACTGGACCAGCACACACAGATGGAAATAGTCCGCATCATTGCTGCTAAGTCTGATATTATAGAATCTTCCATCCTATTACCACTAATACTGCAACTACACCCTGATTTGTTGGCTCTGCAAGAAGCTGCATTATAGTGAGTGGAAGAACCAAACCCTTGCTAAGAGAATTCCTTGATAAGAAGAATGGCTATTTTGTAATAACAAGTTATAACTGCAAGAAGTTGTTGGATAGAAATGTCAGAAGTCCAAGTTAAATCTAGTGTTTTATCATCAAGAAGTGTAATACTATGTTTCCCCTTCAGTGAATGACCGTACTACGGCACCACTGTCTGTTGGTCATTTTATCACAAGACCAACAAGAGCTGGAACATCTCACCTCCAAAGGGACATTTTGGTGAACTGGGAAATCAATAGAAAGTAAAAGATCCAGTTTGAATTTTAGACAGCTCGATTGGAGGTTATCCAGTCCCAACTCATATATAGTTCTTTTAAAAATGATGGATGCTGTGTTTTTTTTAAATCTAGTTGGAAACGTGGGGGCCAAAATTGCCCCTTTTTTAAGAGCAGTTACCATGGCAGAAATGAGGTTCTGCCCAGTTGGGGCGGAATCTCTGACAATCGAGTCATTGCCCTCGTGATTTTTTGATGCAGGGAAGATATCCACCCCGCTCCTGTGCGAATGGCGATAATTACGTCATTAGGGTGCGCACCACCTGGTCCCTGCCCCGGAAACGACATTATCCTCCAACAGTCGATCGACCGCTCGTCGGTGCCCCCAAAAGCTTCGCGCAGTGGGAAACTGCCAGTGGCTGGACGCCGTTTTATTCTAATTGTCGGCCGACTCTGAAGTCAGCCCGACAATGGAGGCCACAGGTTCGGCTGGGCCGCCAACAGGCAGCCCAGCAGCCCCTCTTGGTTACTGATCCGCCAGCCTGGCCGAAGCTCACCCTGGTGGTCCAGTGGGCACCAAGTAGGGCTCGCTGCATCCCGCCCCTTTAAGTGAAAGGGAGGGACATAGCTAAGTGTCAGCATGACGCAGCATGTCCGTGTCGCGATGACGTGCTCAGCACAGCGCTGATGAAATTGCCCGCCTTCCGCCCCGCTCCCGACTCGCTTCCGCTCCTCTACCGCCCCAAACACTGCCGCGATGACTTTTCAAAAGAAAAGAATACAATTTCCCTCTATTCCCCACCCCATCGACTCGGGTGGTAATTCACCAGAGAATTCGATTTATCCATCCCAAATGCGGTGGAGGGCAATTTCAGCCCCTTGGAGTCAAGACATTTTGGACTAGAAATTGCGTAGTGCCCCCTTTGGGGCGATAACTTCTGCCGGAGCACAAAAGTATCGCGGTGGAAAAGATTTGCAGCTGATGGGAACTTCCGCTTTAGTGCTCCAAGAGGGAAGTGAAGCGCTAATTGAAGCGCTATCACTTCCTTTAGAGCGCTGAATGAAGTGAGAGGGGCGGTAGTGGCAGAGAGCTAAACAATGTTCAGTGCAGTGCTGCTGTCTTTGTAGGCTGCTTCCTATGCTTAAAGGGAAGGGCCAATGATGTGTTCACTCAACCTGCATCATGTCTCTGTGGGGCCATGGGACCTGTGCTAGGTGTATAAGTGCACCACGCACTCTAACAAAGCGTGGGGCTGACGAATCATGGGGTGCAAAAAAATCAAGAGACACCAGACTGGGGAGAATAAAAAACGTTGTCCTACCTGACCACCACCACCTTTAAATATCGCTCCCCAAGTGGTACGCTGAGGTGGCAACGTCTCCTGCAATTGCCATTTGTCCTACCTGACCACCACCACCTTTAAATATCGCTCCCCAAGTGGTACGCTGAGGTGGCAACGTCTCCTGCAATTGCCATTTTTGACGCCCGGCGATGCTGCAGGGGGCGGGAGCGAGTATTGCATCCGGGACGGTAGCGGGGCGCTGCGCACCAGATGACATCATGATCTACGAGGCCCAAGAGTCCGAGAAGATAATGCCGGTGCAAAACCGCCAGGGAAGTTCGCAGGCGTCGGTGAATTCGCCGAGTCCAGTTGGTAATGGCTTAACGCCCCGTTACTGCCCCCCCCACCCCACCCCCCCAGAATCGCTAACGGGAGGTGCAAACCAGGCCAATTTCTCCCCTTTTGTTATCAATTACTATGAGAAAATAATGATTCAGATCTGGCTTGTAGTTTGATGTACCCAGGTCAGGTCAGACTGAACTAACCATCAGAACGTAACTATACATCTTTTGTCTCCGAATGCATTGAACCCCATGAATAGTGTATTTTTTCTCTAGATAAGCACACAAGAAACATAAGAAACATAAGGTGTATAAACTTTTCTCAGAGATATAATTAAAGCTATAATCACATTGTCAACTTCTCCACCATCTGCTCCTCTTGTCTTTGATCAAGTCTTTTGGTAACAAGCAGCATATCAAAAATCACATTATTGTTGAAAAGTTTAAACATGTGCAGGGACAGAGACAGAATAACTGAGAATTTGAACAACTATGAACTGCTCAAAGATAGTCAGCATGATGGGTAGGGCCTGTTGGACTAATCTTGTTACATTTTTTGAGGAGATCACTAACGTGGTGGATAAGGGTCTATAGGTCTGGGTGCAAATTGTGCTCAAAATTGCAATAGATTTCCAAAGTGAAGTTATGGTTCAAGTTTCCACTCAAACTCATTTTCATAATCACCAACGTAAAATCGTTCATGAACCAGCACAATTGGGCAGGGTTTTAGAATGTAATTGTTAATTTTTTTCTTTGCATAAAAAAATATTCCTTGCTAAATTTAAGAGCGGTAACCTGGTGCAGTTTTATTAATAAAGCTGAAAATGGATTTATCACAAAAATAAGCATTTTTAATAAGAGTGCCTTGTCCACCACGTTAGTAACCTGATTTTAAATCACTGAAAATTACTTTAAAAACTATACAGAACCATTTACTAGTTTGATTGGTGTACACCAGTCAGTTTCTTAGTAAATTAAGTATTTTTTAATACTAAGCTTTTAAAAGATGTCTACTGCTATTCTTGCACTAAAACAAAAGAGCTTAATTTTAAGAGCCTCCTCGCAGGGCCAAAAATGGGCACAAGACCGGAAACTTGCCATGGTTATTAATTCGATCTGGGGGCGTGACCAGTTTTGTGGGCGGGGCCGGCTTCTAGCATGACGTTTTTTAAACCAGCACAAGTGATCGAGCAACCTCGATTTACGCTGGGCGTATCTTGCACTTGAAATGCCTCGATGTTTTGCGTTAGTTTTGCCAATTTCGGGCGAATTGTGCTGGAAAAACTAGCGCAATCTAGCGGAAACTCAACCCTGTTGTCTACATGGACTTTCAGAAGATATTTGATAAGATTCCTCACAAGAGATTATTAGCAAAAATGAGAGCACACTGAATTGGAGGCAACTTTGTGACAGGGGCTAGTCATTGGTTGGGAGGTAGGAGACAGAGAGTAGAGATAAAGGGAATGTTCTCTGATTGGTGGGATGTGACAAACAGTGATCCCCAGCAAATGGTACTGGGTAGTTCAGCTTTTCACCATATATATCAATGATTTGGATGAAGGAAAAGAAAATTGTATATCCAAGTTTGTAGATGACACTAAGTTAGGAGGTGCAGTAAGTTGTGTAGATAGACATTACAAAGAAGCATAGACAAATTAATTGAGTCTGAAGACATTGGCAGATAATGTACAAAGTGGGGAAGTGTGAGGTAATCCACTTTGGATCCAAAAGAGACAAATCGGAATTTTTTCTTCATGGTGAGAGACTACAAACTGTGGAGGAACAAAGGGATATAAACAGAAAATACTGGAAATACTCAGCAGGTCAGGCAGCATCTATGGAGAGAGAAACAGAGTTAACGTTTCAGGTCAGAACTGGAAAATATTAGCGATCTAACAGTCTTAAGCAAATGTAGAGTCAGGGAAAGTGGGGAGGGGAGGAAAGAACAAAAGGGAAGGTCTGAGATAGGATGGAAGGCAGGAGAGATTTGGGTATCACAAATCACACAGATACACAAATCACTAAAAAGTTAGTACACAGGGACATAAAAGTAATCAAAAAGGTTAATGGAATGTTAGCCTTTATCCCATGAGGGTTGCAATACAAAGAGGAGGAATTTATGTTACAGTTGTACAGAGCCTTAGTCAGACGTCATCTAGAGAACTGCATACAGTTTTGGGCAGCACACCTTAGGAAATATATATTGGCCTTGGAGGGTTACAGTGCAATTTGCCAAAATGATACCAGGGCTCAAATAGTTAAATTATGAGGACAGGTTACAAAACTTGGCATGTATTCCCTTGAGTTTAGAAGGTTGATTGAGGTGTCTAAAATGATAAAAGGATTCAATAGAATAGATATAGAGAAGCTATTTCCTCTGGTGGAGGAATCAAAAACAAGGAGGCATAACATTAAAATTAGAGCTAGGCTATTCCGGAGTGAAATCAGAAAGCACTTTTTCAAACAAAGGGTAGTGGAAATGTGGAATTCGCTCCCTCAAAAGGCTGTGGATGTTGGGTCAATGGAAATTTTCAAGACTGATTGACAGATTGTTGTTAGGTAATTGTGTCTGCGCACATTCAGAGACTGAACTCCAAGTCATAATCAACATCTTCACTGAGGCATAAGAAAGTATGGGCCTTACACTAAACATCTGTAAGACAAAGGTCCTCCACCAACCTGATCCTGCCACACAGCACTGCCCCCCAGTCATCAAGATCCATGGCGTGGCCCTGGACAACGTGGACCACTTTCCATACCTCGGGAGCCTATTATCAACAAGGGCAGACATCGACAACGAGGTTCAACACCACCTCCAGTGTGCCAGCACAGCCTTCGGCCGCCTGAGGAAGAGAGTGTTCGAAGATCAGGCCCTCAAATCTGCCACCAAGCTCATGGTCTACAGGGCTGTAGTAATACCCGCCCTCCTGTATGGCTCAGAGACATGGAGTGTATACAGTAGACACCACAAATCGCTGGAGAAATACCACCAATGATGTCTCCACAAGATCCTGCAAATGCCCTGGGAGGACAGACGCACCAACGTTCGCGTCCTCGACCAGGCTAACATCCTCAGCATCGAAGCACTGACCACACTCGACCAGCTCCGTTGGCAGGCCACATTGTTCGCGTGCCTGACACAAGACTCCCAAAGCAAGAGCTCTTCTCGAACTCCTACATAGCAAGCGAGCACCAGGTGGGCAGAGGAAACGTTTCAAGGGCACCCTCAAAGCCTCCTTGATGAAATGCAACATCCCCACTGACACCTGGGAGTCCCTGACCAAAGACTGCCCTAAGTGGAGGAAGAGCATCTGGGAGGGCGCTGATCACCTCGGATCTCGTCACCGAGAGCATGCAGAAAACAAGTGCAGGCAGTGGAAGGAGCATGCGGCAAACCAGTCCCACCCACCCTTTCCTTCAACGACTGTCTGTCCCACCTGTTCAGTCACCTAAGAACCCACTTTTAGAGTGGAAGCAAGTTTCGAGGGACTGCCTATGAAGGGTTTCAAGGGATATGGAACAAAGATGGCTAAATTAAGTTAGGTCACAGATCAGCCATGATCTAATTGAATGGCGGAACAGGCTCAAGGGGCTGAATGGCCTACTCCTGCTCTAATATACCATTTCTGTTTGTTTTAATGAGAATATTATTTTTGCAATTTTATCAAGCATTGCCTTAAATGTTAGGTCTAAATGAATGAAGTTGGATGAGCTTTACTTTATAGAACAGTGTCCCAGCCAACATCCATCTTTCACTCAATCGACACCACCAAAATCAAATTAACTGCTTATTCATCTCATTACCTTAATTGTGGGATCTCGCTGTGTACAAAATGGCTGCCACGTTCCCCTATTTAACAACCGTTCCTGAATTGCAAGTCATTCATTATACAGGAAGTACTTTGAGATATTTATGGGATTTGTGACTTTCGCTGGATAAATGCAAGTCTTTGTTTTCTCTTTACATATAGGTGGGATAACTTTGACTGTGCGATAGTGTAATACAGGTAATAGTGAATCCACTTTCAATAGACTTCTATGGAAATAAAAATTGGGACAGATGTAAGACAGGCTGCCGATTCGCTATCACCCGTTTTACACTGTCGCACTGTTAGTCATGGTGTTTGTGCCAGTGATAATAACTATCGGATATGCCTCTAGGTCATATTTTAACCTTTCATTAAAATGTAAGATCAACATTTACATACACTTCTGGCAAGCCATTGTGCTGTTCTGCTGCTGGAGTGCTGAACCTGAATAGTCAAACACACTGCCAAGAGTTCAAAAGGGTATTCCATCACTAGATTTTTGAAAAAAGCACTTCAGAATTTGGTCCTTCCTGTTCTGTCTGTTTATTGTTTGAGTCTAGCTAAAATTGTTAATTGCATAATGCCATCACTTCCCTACTTCTGAGGTGGGCTCCTCAGCACAGCCTGGTTGACGACAGGTCAACATTAATAGTACGCTGCGGGCACTGCCCGATTTACCTACAAGCTGAACACAAACTCATGTCTTTAGCTACTCCGATGGGTTAACAAGTAAATGCATTTCCCAATGTGATAACCCCCAAATTTCACAATTTAACAAATTAACATTCTTTTTTGATTTTTTTAAATCTTCACTGACATTTCAGGGCCCACTAATAGGGTTAAATGAAAGCCAAACCTAGGTGTAACAGTGTAGAGGAACCATGTAGAGGAACAGTGTAGATCAACGGTTGTTTCTCTTAGACAGATATGAAACTTAATGGATAGGAAGAAACTTTGGGTGAGCCACTATAAAACCGATTTACATAAAAACATAAGAACATAAGAAATAGGAATAGGAGTAGGCCATACGGCCCCTCGAGCCTGCTCCGCCATTCAATAAGATCATGGCTGATCTGATCATGGATTCAGCTCCACTTCCCGCCCACTCCCCATAATCCCTTATCCTCTTATTGTTTAAGAAACTGTCTATTTATTCAATGTCCCAGTTTCCACAGCTCTCTGAGGCAGCGAATTCCACAGATTTACAACCCTCTGAGAGAAGAAATTTCTCCTCATCTCTGTTTTAAATGGGCGGTCCCTTATTCTAAGATCATGCCCCCTAGTTCTAGTCTCCCCCATCAATGGAAACATCCTCTCTGCATCCACCTTGTCAAGCCCCCTCATAATCTTATACGTTTCGATAAGATCAGCTCTCATTCTTCTGAATTGCAATGAGTAGAGGCCCAACCTACTCAACCTTTCCTCATAAGTCAACCCCTCATCCCCGGAATCAACCTAGTGAACCTTCTCTCAACCGCCTCCAAAGCAAGTATATCCTTTCATAAATATGGAAACCAAAACTGCACGCAGTATTCCAGGTGTGGCCTCACCAGTACCTTACATAGCTGTAGTAAGACTTCCCTGCTTTTATACTCCATCCCCTTTGCAAAAAGACCAAGATACCATTGGCCTTCCTGATCACTTGCTGTACCTGCATACTATCCTTCTGTGTTTCATGCACAAGTACCCCCAAGTCCCGCTGTAATGCGGCACTTTGCAATCTTTCTCCATTTAAATAATAACTTGCTCTTTGATTTTTTTCTGCCAAAGTGCATGACATCACACTTTCTGACATTATACTCCATCTGCAAAATTTTTGCCCACTCACTTAGCCTGTCTATGTCCTTTTGCAAATTTTTTATGTCCTCCTCACACATTGCTTTTCCTCCCATCTTTGTATCGTCAGCAAACTTGGCTACATTACACTCAGTCCCTTCTTCCAAGTCGTTAATATGGATTATAAATAGTTGGGGTCCCAGCACTTATCCCTGCAGCACCCCACTATTTACTGGTTGCCAACCAGAGAATGAACCATTTATCCCGACTCTGTTCTCTGTTAGTTAGCCAATCCTCTATCAATGCTAATATATTACCCCAACCCTGTGAACTTTTTTGTGGCACCTTGTCAAATGTCTTCTGGAAGTCCAAATACACCACATCCACTGGTTCCCCTTTATCCACCCTGTTCGTTACATCCTCAAAGAATTCCAGCAAATTTGTCAAACATGACTTACCCTGCATAAATACATGCTGACTCTGCCTGACCAAATTTTGCTTTTCCAAATGTCCTGCTACTGCTTCATTAATAATGGACTCCAACATTTTCCCAACCACAGATGTTAGGCTAACTGGGGACAATCACCACCCAATGCCCAACTACAGAAGATATTGAATGGGGTCCAGAATTGAATCCTAAATGGGGAGGATACAAAAAAAACCCAAGTAAATAAAGCATGGGACCAAACAAATATGTAGCATGTGACCAAAAGCACCTTTTAACCAGACGGTCCGGTTAACAGATTATTCACTACTCTAAATTAGAAATTTGATTGGATTTCACTTAAACTTGGGTAGACTGGGCTACTAAAAATAGGAAGAAAAATAGATTCTTCCACTATAGTTTCCTTCATTTTAATTAGAATGAATAAACAACAGACTTGTGTCATCCAGCCTGTCAGGATTTGCTAATAAAATTGTGTATTTTCAAATCACCATGCACATAGTCACTATTTGATCCTCAGATTTCTTACGATTTAATATGCAGCTTGAGTAAAATGACTTAATTGATTAATTATAAGTAACATGGTTTACTCAAAGCCACTGACAGTCATCATATAGTGTATTGGTGTGTTCCTATATTTCATTTTAAATGCTTGCAGTCAGGAGCACATTGCAGTGACACTCAATGATGGATCAGCACAACACCAATTCCTGTCAATAAATGAACAAAGATAAGAAGCAAAGTACCTTGTCCTCAATGGCCAACATCTACCATATAAATCTTAGTTAACATCCAATAACAAATGTATATAAACCTCCTATGTTTTAAAACCTATGACAGCTGTATTGAATACTAAATCGTCTAGGGAGAAACAAGCACTTATTGATCTGAAGGACCGGAAAGAATTCTTCAGGTGCTGGAAAATACTGCTATTCCAGGCTCAGTATATAGACACAACCGTACAGATCACTTGGTGTTTTTACACGGGCATAAAAAGCAATTGATTTAAATGACAAGTACACAACATGCTCTGTACGGAGAGTAAGGTTTTGTAGGTACTGTATGGGAAAGCTCTTTCTGATGGTGATGGCAAGGATTTTGAATAGTATTTTGGGAGATCCACCAGCCTTGCTGTGACTGGGATTTAAATGGTGACAGATATTCCAATTCTATTAATGAGCTTTTCTGCTAAATTCACGCTTCTGCATCTTGATTTATATTTTGATAATCACATGAATTTAAAAGATGAAAATCATTTTCTTCAGTTGTAGCTACCAATTGTGCTAAAGTACATAAATTGTCCTTTGTGAACATAGGAGAGCAACTTGCAACATACTTACTCTATAAAGCCACGAAGAAATTATACTATACAAAATATATTTGCTTTTGAAAAGCAATGCCATACACCAATAACGGATGAAGTGACTATTAAAGGAAAGTGATTTTTAATTAAGTGAAATGTCTCCAATTAAAAATGTCAACATATCATTACTAAGACCAAATGCCATTCTAATTTTTCAAGTAATATATTTTCCAGTTTCTCCCCCTCTCCCACGACACGATGGGATGACGCTAGGTCCACAGAATTTAATCATCTGACATTAAAGCTTGTGATTCTAACTATTCTTGATATTGGGTTTCATTTCATTGCAAGTTTCAGGGGGTTAGCATTCTATGTGTATAATAAAGTTTAATGAACCTGTTACAATACTCAAAATCACATCGATTACTTTATTCCTATTTGTCTAGAAACAGAAACAGGCATCAAACTGATTCTAAAATCTCAATGCACCTAGTATTGAATTGATGTGATCTTCAATTCTCTTTACATTGGAATTTGGATTTTATTTTGTAAAATAGAATTTCCCTTTTTGTTTCCATCAGGAAACATTTACAGCGTCACTACTTTGGCATTGACAATGCATCGGTTGACAAGCATTGAGTGAATAATTCTGAGAGTTCACTATATCTAGCTAATACATGAATCGGTAGAAAGCCTGAAGACTAATGTCTGCCACAGGCAAGAGCTGACAATCAGTCCAGTGACCAGATTCCATGGTTTGTCTGCACTTGCATGTAAAAACACAGCATCGTATCTGAATGAGGGGCTTGCCGATTAGTTTTCAGATGTGTTGGCAAGTGTTGATAAATTCCCTGAGCTTGAAACTAAATAATGAATAAATCCTCTCTCAGCTGATAATCCAGAGAGCTAATTGTTAATGCACGAGACCTAGTCAATAGAAAATTTATAATTGCATGATTACACGTAAGTAAAGTCAATGTGAGCTGAGTCTTAGCAAAGTGAAGACCTCACTGGAGATTTGTGTGATAGATAAATAGTGCATGTGGCTGTCTGTATATCACTATGCTCAAACATTACTCTTTCCTTCAAAGCAGTTTGCCTACTTCCTTTTTTATGCAGTGTGTACAATTTGTTTGGGAAAATGCGTCAAAGTATTTTATAAATACGTTTTGGTGACAGATTTTGCTCATCATGGTGAGTGATGCCAGTACGTGAGAATGGAACACTTCCACTTCAGGTACAGCAGTGGTCACATCCAACCAAAAGCTCTCTTTACTCTACTGCAGCATTGCGTCTTTACCTACACCCCGAAAGAGAACCCAGCCACTGCGCTATTTCCATATCCTGCATCAGTCAGCCTTACAGCCTTCATGAATGAAGCTGCCAACTTAATCTCAATTCAAGTTATAATGTGGGCAGTGCAAGACAGGAATATTTTTGCCGCTGTATACAGGGAAATTATTTTGCGTAATCAGAAAATAAAGATTTTCTGAATTCGAAAGTTAAGATCGCTTAGAGTCATTACAGACCAGTTAACCAGATGAAGGCCTTTATTTGAGAAAGTTCTGTATGGGATCATAATGAACTGGCTCAAGTCTAGAAAGTGGAAGCAATTTTTAAGTTCCTTTGAGAATAACCTACGAAATCATGGCAGCATATATAATAATCATCATCTAAATTAAAGATTTTCTATTGCATACTTGCCTTTAATGTCAATTTCTTCCCCATTTTCACCTCACCCCACCCCTCTGCTACCAACCTGCTGCCAGGCAGGAGCCAATACCATTAGTGCATCTTGCTCAGAGAAACAGCAGCACTACCCCATCCCACCCCACGCCACCACCATGTTAAAGAAGATAGATTTTTTTCCAGCATGTAGGAGAGTGGTGGTGAAGCTATGGTGTAGGCTGCATGGTCACCCGGTGCTAGCTGCGTCATTGTTTGGTGAATGATTTGACAAAGTAAGACATCCACAACAAATCCCGAAAATTCCTATACTTACCATATGTGGCGTGATTACAGCTCAAATCCCACAAAGTTACATAAACGGTCCCAGAGGAAGTGGAAGTGCCAATTTCCAAGTGGATCTATCAGTATCAGATCACTCGTTGTAAAACAGCAATGAATTCAGTCGTAACAAAGATAAGGATGCATTAACATTTGGATTTATTTTTCTGCAACTAATAAGGGAATGATATACCTACATATATCACAGTGAAAAGGGGGAAGGGGGTGGGGCTGATTACAATAAAACTATTTTTTTTACTGCCAAACTATTGAAGCAAAGCTTAGCGGCGAAATTCCCCGATTTATAATTTTACCAAGAAAATCAGCTCGATTACAAAATTTGGGAATTCCGTTTGACCCTTGTATTGACTTTCTGGTAAAATTATCAGTGGGAAATTATAACTCACCCCCAAGGAAGTTTATTGCCCGTTGAAATGTCGTGTTATTTAGAATGTTAAATGGCTGCTGCTGTGCATTGCTATTAGTGACGGTGGGCGACATAGCTGCCTTCTATGGCTGGGATCACTTAATGCACCACGACATGCTCATTGAAAGATTAAATTGATGAAATAATCAAGAGCGTGCTGGAATCTAATCTGCAATGGATCGATGATAAAAACACTGATCTATACAGTCTAAAATTTTTAGCAACAGCAGCAACTGCATTGACAGCTCAGTCGCAGGAAATCCCAGCCTCACATCTTTGAGCCGTGATAATCAAAACACGTAAGCTGAGGCTAATGCACTCATACAGAAAATTAAGATAGTTAACAGCGTGACAGAGTATCACACACAGGTTAATCTTAAACTGATAAAAAGTACTATTGGGACCTTCCTTAAACAAGTATTGAAATAATCCTATGTCCCACTGCATCAGAGTGGCATGATATATTGCACTGCATGGATGTCAGACATGTATTAATACTGCTGATTCCATTTGGACTTGGAAAACAGTTCACCTGAGCTGCAGCCAGTATCTATCATTAGCAACCTCGCAGCAGTGAAAGGCCATTGTGTTGTGATTTTGCTGGAGTTTAAACTTGCCGAGTTCTGCCTTTCAACACTAAACAACAATGTGGATGGGCAGTATAATTGTGGCTGCCTCATCATGTTGCTATTTAAACACATCACTGCTTTGCTGCACTAAAAGCTATGTACGGGTGTAAAACATATGGTCAGGTATATGTACAATTGCTACCATTATCCCCAGTATGGTTAAGATATAGGGTATAGGTTAAAGCCTTTGTAATTTATGCTATGACATTCAGCCTGACTTTGTATGACATATAGACTGTAAAACTCATCTTCAAACTGCTCTCAAATAGTTGTTACAAAAATATTTTTATTGAGAAGAATGTGAAGTTGTACAAATTTGAAATGTAATAAATAGAATTAAATACCGTCAGTATACTACTAAGCTAGAGTGTGCACAACACAATCTGAGCAACAGCTCTTGATGGGCTGAATGCCTCTTACTATTCCATGTTTTCAATTGATTAAGAATTCTTCATTCCATTTTGATTATGACTGAGTAGCTGGTATCATATGTCAAATGATGGGTAATCAGGATAAATTGGAAATGTATGAATTACAAAAAGGTTCAACACACCAGTATCTGCTTTTCAGAAAACACAAAGGGGATAAAATACTTTATTTACATTATATACAGGCTAATAGATAGAGGATGGCAAGTTAGAGAGTAGTAATTCAGTTGAATGGTTCTAACGTCATAAACCGCAGAAGCAAGCTTGAGTGGTTTATGAACCTTAGTCGAACCTTTGAATTGAATTACTGCCTTAAACCAAGTGCTAGATATTTGTTATACCATCCCGTATATATATATATATATATATATATATAGTTGAAAACAATTAGAGAGCAGTGAGAATTGTACAGATAATGTTGGATAGATAAAAGGGTAATTAAGCGTGTTTTTGTATTAACGCATACCAAATGTCTAGCTTCCCCATTTTAATTTATCAGTGTGCTGCCAGTGACTGTGAGTATTGCCAATAGTAAGAAGGGGTGGATTTATTGCTACCTCCAAGAGCTGCTCTGGAGACCTGTAAAAGGTTGGGTATTAGCCTCCTTTATATATTCAGGTGCTGTCGCCAACCGAGGTATTGTGCGGCACATAGTACAGAGTTCCAGAGAGTGGGACCAAGGCGATGGAAGGCTCTTCCCCCAAGGTGAGACTGCAAGGGGAGGAGGATGGAAATGAAGCCAGTCAGAACAGCGGGAAAATATAACAGGCTGTATGGGGGAAATTTTCAACTACCACCCGCCATGTTCACACTGGACAATGTGGTGCCCAGCCATTGGCTGCCTGAGTCCAACCCAATGCACACTTCAGACTGGCCTCAAAGTGGGTGGCGAGTGCTCCAGCCCAAACACAGGTGGTAGACTAGAAACATAGAAACATAGAAAATAGGTGCAGGAGTAGGCATTTCGGCCCTTCGATCCTGCACCACCATTCAATATGATCTTGGCTGATCATGCACTTCAGTACCCCATTCCTGCTTTCTCTCCATATCCCTTGATTCCTTCAGCCATATGGGCCACATCTAACTCTCTTTTGAATATATCTAACGAACTGGTCTCAACAACTTTCTGTGGTAGAGAATTCCACAGGCTCACAACTCTCTGAGTGAAGAAGTTTCTCCTCATCTCGGTCCTAAATGGCTTAACCCTTATCCTTAGACTGTGACCCCTGGTTCTGGACATTCCCAACATCAGGAACATTCTTCCTGCCTCTAACCTGTCCAATTCCATCAGAATTTTATATGTTTCTATGAGATCCCCTCTCATTCTTCTAAATTCCAGTGAATATAAGCCTAGTCGATCCAGTCTTTCTTCATATGTCAGTCCTGTCATCCCAGGCATCAGTCTGGTGAACCTTCGCTGCACTCCCTCAATAGCAAGAATGTCCTTCCTCAGATTAATGGACCAAAACTGTACACAATATTCAAGGTGTGGTCTCACCAAGGTCCTGTACAACTGTAGTAAGACCTTCCTGCTCCTATACTCAAAACCTCTCGCTATGAAGGCCAACATACTATTTGCCTTCTTCACCGCCTGCTGTACCTGTATGTCAACTTTCAATGACTGATGTACCATGACACCCAGGTCTCGTTGCACCTCCCCTTTTCCTAATCTGTCACCATTCAGATAATAATCTGCCTTCCTGTTTGGGTACTTGTCAACACCTCAGGATTATCCTGGATTCTCCAGGAATGGAGGATTCATCTCCAAGACACAGCTACTTGCAACCTATGGGATTGAAAAATCATGGGGATATTAAAAAGAATTGTGTGTGATCTTTGTCATTTTCTTTGAACCCTTGTTAGGTAGAAAAATATTGGAGACGGGATTAAAAAGGCTCTTTGACTGACAGTGAAGCATCATCCACTCAGGTAATTAAGAGCCCGTGTGCCTTTCAATTGGCGTGGGTAGGTGGACGTCGTCAAGGTGGACGTGCCGGGGAGGAGGGAGTGGCTGGAGAGTGGGGGCGGGGTGGTTGGAGGCCGGAGTTCGTGTGATGAGAGCTCCAGGAATATGTCCAACCAGAGTTGCCAACCTTACTGTAGCCTTATTAAAATATTTAAATTGGGGTCCTACACCAGTTATAGGATTCACTGCCATTTCATGTGCCAGTTGATAGAGTATCGAACGGTTCTTAAAGGGATCGCTGGCAGCTACTCGAAAAATAGCCCCCCCCCCCCCGCCATTTTTTTAATATTCTGCTTTTGTGGAGCCTTGGGGCCTGACTTCTGGCTCGGCTCCACGGAGGGGCTGCCCAGATTCTCTGCCCCCACCATCACGCCCGCCCCCCGCATCCCATAAGCGTCACGCTGCCTGTGTGCACTTACTGAGGCTGGCTGCTCACCCAAAATATTTAGACAAGGCCCAGCCAATCAGCCCCTCTCCATATTTCCCTCTAGAATGTCCATTCACTTAAGAAAGAAAGACTTGCATTTATATAGCGCCTTTCATGACCACTGGATGTCCCAAAGTGCTTTACAACCAGTGAAGTACTTTTGAAATGTAGTCATTGTTGCAATGTAGGAAACGCAGCAGCCAATTTGCGCAAAGCAAGCTTCCATAAACAGCAATGTGATAATGACCAGATAATCTGTTTTAGTAATGTCAATTGAGGGAATTAATATTGACTAGGACATGGGGATAACTCCTCTGCTCTCCTTTGAAATAATGCCATGGGATCTTTAATGTCCACTTGAGAGAGCAGATGTTAGATTTAACATCTCATCCAAAAGTGCAGCACTCCTTCAGTGGAGAGTCAGCCTAGATTTTTGTGCTCCAGTCTCTGGAGTGAGTCTTAAGATACATGACTTCATTGAGGTGACACTTTGACAGCCTAGCTTTTACTGAGCCTTGAGTCACAGGTGGTAACACCTATCCCCTTACCGAAGTCTTCCCACCTGCTTATACATTGAACCACTTGCCCTGTCCAAACCGCTGCAATGGCACTGTGGCCCTAATCACCAAATGAATGAATCAGTTGAAGACGGTTGAAGCCAGGGCCCTGCCCTGAGGAACTCCTGCAGCAATGTCCTGGGGCCGTCATTGAGTAAATTCAATGCTGAGATAGATAGATTTTTGGACTTTAGGGGAATCAAGGAGATCTTATGTTCTTAGATAACCCTCTATAAACTTATCCAAAACTCTGCTGCCCATACCCTATCCATATCCTTTCCAGCACCATTCCTGCTCACCCCTCACCCCTGTCCTCGCTGACCTACATTGCCTCCTGATCCCCAGTTTAAAATGTTCATCCTCCTGTTTAAGCTCTTCCTTGGCCTTGGCGCTTCCCATTTCTGTAACTTCCTGCAACTTGCCCCCCGCCGTCCCGCAAATCTTACCCCAAACATTCGCGTCCATGTTTCAGCTGCCTTGGCCCCATGTTTGGGAATTCCCTTCCGAAACCCCACCCACTCTCCACCTCCTTCTCTTCCTTAAGACCCACCTCTTTGACCAAGTTTTTGTCATCCGTCCCAATATCTCCTCCTTTGGCTCATTTATTTCTGTTTGTGTCTCTGTGAAGCACTAAGAGACGTTTCTCCACGTCTGTATAAATGCAAGTTGCTGCTGCTGCTCTGTATGGTTAAGGCACTTGTAAATGATTGTAGCCTAAAGGTCTCATCACAACAAATATTGACTGCAATTTTCTGACCATGAGTGCTAAAATATTGACTACTGCATTATCGGAGTGATATCAACCTTTGGCTCTGACCTATATAACAAATGTATCTGGCTAGTTCAGTAAACCTCAAGATAATATGTTAATACCATAGCCTCGATCTACAGCCAATACTGAAATGGCAATTTCTTACATACCTTAAATGTGATCAGCCATTTATATAAGGAATATGAAACAAATTCACTATGCACTATCTTGAGACACTCGTTCCTTCTGTTAGTCCAGTTTCTTGGACGATGTTCAGGTTAAAATGATAAAACGGTGGTGCAATTTTGTTGATTTAGTCAAATTACCTGGTCACAGTATTTAGAATGTGTCAACATCTTGAAGTTACTGATTATTAGATTTCAGTTGTTAAACTCACTGGACACTGCACTTTGAAATTGTTTATCCTCTCCTGCAGAACTCCACTGAGCTCATGCAAAGGATATCACATACTTTTTTATATATATACAGGTTTCCCTCTTTTGTCCTCTTCTCTCCTGACTGTTCATCATCATCCATCCTCCTTCAGCAGTAAGGGCAGATGAACAGGTCACAGCTGCTCTGTGCTCACTCAACAGGAGGTGCTTGTATTGGGGGAAGGAGGAGCCTTTATTGCCCAGAGATTATAGAGATCCTGCAGAAATTTGCCAGTAGAATTGGTTTCCACATTTTCTTGCGAGGCCTTATGAGTAACCAAGTATCGTAGTAATGTTCAGCACTAACTGAACGGGAAGTGCAGAGGTGATCTATAAGTGACTGAAGCATTTTATTAGTGGCTGTAAGTACATTTAAAGTTTGTTTCTTGCAAGAGAGACCTGAAAAAATAGTTGCGCTCAAGGCTGGCACTGTGGCTGTTGATGTAAGCAACTTTATACAGAATTTTGTGCACTTTACTTCCCTATCACACCAACAACACCTGGTATTTATATAGCGCCTTTAACGTAATGAAACGTCCTAAGGCGCTTCACAGAAGTAAATTTGACACCGAGCCGCATAAGTAGAAATTAGCATTGGTGAAAGAGGTATGTTTTAAGGAGCGTCTTGACGGAGGAAAGATCGGTAAAGAGGTGGAGAGGTTTAGACCTGGAGTTCCAGAGTTTGGGGCCTAGGCAACAGACGGCACGGCCACCAATGGTTGAGCGATTATAATCAGGGATGCTCAAGAGGGTGGAATTAGAGGAGCGCAGATATCTGACGGGTGGGGGAAATCATTGGATATTGTTTATCTCTATTTTTGAATTAATAACCATTAAAACCCCCCCACACTCACACAATACTGTGAGGGCTCTGTCATCCTCCTGTTTGAAAATAACCCATTGTTTGCATTAGTCAATTTATCCTGGAGCTGAAACAAAACCAAGATAAACATTGGTGAATTCCACATTTAATTTGCTGTAACACGCTACTATTGGAGTCCAGCTTCGTGCTTTTACTCATATTGGAGTAGATAAAACCATGGGGATGCTGACATTTTGAGGCAATCGCTGGACTGAAGCTGGGACAGGGAAATGTCTAAATAAGGATGTCCTGCTAGGAATGAATCAGTATATCTCATTACCTGCCTTCGTTCTTCCTGCATCAAATACATGACCATTTCCTTCCTCTCCCATACAGAACATGACCCAATAATACCTTTCAGTAGGCCTGACTAACTCTCCACCTTCCTCCTTTGCCTGTACCCCTCATCGTTAATATTGGTAAATCATATCCCTGAATGATGTGCTTGAAAATTGTGCTTCCTTATATGGGTTATTCTACTCCCACTTTGATACAATCCTTTCAGGGCTGCAGCTGCATTTCTTCACAAAGATAACAATAAGATTAAAATGTTGACTACTGCAGTCCCTTTTAAACAAGTAAGCATAAAGATTTTTGAATCTATTATTGTTATACACCTTAAAGTTCAGGATCAGATAGACAATTTCATCAGAGCCGCTCCCGTTCGCCTCTGTGACTGCACTGGAATTGCAACGAAAACCCCAGCGAAGTTACAGCGCTGGAACGGGAGCAGGTCCCGGGAAATTCCTGAATTTATAAAGCCATACAAAAGGTGAATAAGCTTTGCTGCGATTGGTGTGTCTCGTATGGTGGTCCCCAAAGAGGCGCTGTTAAAAAAAAATGTTTGGTAAGCTACTGTGGTGGTCCAAATTATGCCCAAACCCAGCATTTGGTTGTGAAAACACCAGGCTGTTATTGTGCACGATTTCGTTGGGATGAAGGCAATGTGCAGATGTCCATTATTTCCTTCCCTCAACCACCATGATCAAGGAAATGTCTCTTTAAATTAAGAAAGTCATCATGATACAAATGAACAAGCATTGCAACAGCATGGATGAGGGACTGGTTATTGATTAAAATGCATAGAACAGAATCAGGAGGAAAGCATAGGGCATGGTGGAATCTCAATGCATAATTTTTGAAAGAAGTGGAATCTCAATGCAGATTCCACTTCTATCAAAAATTATAAATGTCCTTTTCACTTTTAAAGAGTAATTGTTTTGGTTGTGCAATGATTTAAAATTAATAAATATCTAAATTTGAAAAAATGTATCAAAGGATTAGGGGGCCGAAATTGTCCTGTTCTGCGCCTCACATTAACGCCTCTGGGGGGCACTAATGGGGTACAAAACAGATTTCACTCAGGCTGGGGGGGGTGGTGGTGAGGGGGGAGGGGGGCACTACCAGCTTCCGTGGAATTGCGCGGGGGTTAGTGGACACGTGAACACAGTAGCACTGCGCCCGCTAATAGCACTCCGTCATCATCGTGCACGGCAACCCTTTTGCGACAAGCGGTGACTCCTTTCCGACCCCCAGTGGAAATTGTCTAGCAACTTGCGAGGCTGGCGCTGGCATCACCCGCAACAGCCTTGCGGGTCGCGAAACGGGTGGAACTCCGCTCCCGGGACGGAAGTTAAAGGGGAGATGCGCTGCACGCCACCATTTATTTTCTTCGGCTGACTCACCGGTCGGCCCGTTCTTCCTTACTGTCGCCATCGTGCAGCCTGGCACTCCGTTTGGGAGCTGGGCTGCAGCCACAGCACCATGCAGTCCTGGTGGCCCAGTGGAGGCCATCAAAGTGCCTGCAGAGTTCTCAGTGGCCATTCCCTTTAACGGAAGGGGAGAGGCATTGAAACGAGTCAGCGTCATGTGGAGAAGCTGAGTAGCGCTACCGATCATGCCCACGTAGCGCCCCGGACACCACCTCAACAGGAAATAACTCAATTTCGCCCCCTAGGAATCTCATTGTGGTGCTATAGTCAGATATTAATTTTGCATCTGAGATCACAGTACCACGGCAACAGGTGACATATTGCCCCAATTTGGTGATTGGCTATGACTGTTACGTGTTTCTTAACATAAATTGGATGCATCATCTGTCATGAATATTTATCGTATTACATTAATCACCTGACCCTAATTCCATGTTGTCATTGGCCGGTGGTGACAGCTGAAATCTGCGATCAGTGTTGCTAACACCATTCACTGAGGTTCGGGTTATCTGCTGACCTCTGTCAGTGCACTTTCTCATTACACTGCTGATCTCAAATCGTCATTTACAAAAATAAATTGCAGATAATAATTTGTGAATCTCTGTAATCCAGCAGATTAACAAATCCTTTGTGTCTAAGAATGGTACACTGTTCCACCATTAATATAATCAGTTAACTGAATAACAAGATCACAGAGGTATTGAGATGTATTAGACAAATAACCAAGAGATCAAACAGGAAACTGATGGAGAAATCAAATGGATGCAGAGTGGCAAAGTTAAACAAATTATAGTGTAAAATGCAATACAAACTAAAGCATGACTTCAGATTCCAGATTTATTTGAAATCCATTTCTATCCTGTTGAAACATTTCCTGCATTGCAATTTTTGTTGCAGATATTTTTCATATGTGATTACAAATAGTTTTTAGTAAACATGGTAGATACTGGACATGACACAATGAATATATTCACAGATTCATTGATTCAAGGCAGTAAACAGAATATCAAACATTCCCTTGCATTATTGAGCAACGCAACCCTTTTACATCTAAACGCTTTGGGACATCGCGAGCTTATGAACGATGCTATATAAATGAAAGTCTGTGCTTCCTCCTTTCCTCTCTCCCTCCCTTCCTCCCAACCCTCCTCCCTCTCTCTTTCCTTTTTTTCTCCGTCCCTCTTTCTTTCCCTCCCACTCTCCCTTCCTCCCTCCCTCTTTCCCACCTTCCCTTCCTCCCTTCCTCTTTCCCTCTTTCCCTCCCAATCTTCTACCCTCTTCACCCCAACTTTCCTCCCTCTTTCCCTTCAACTTTCCTCCCTCTTTCTCCCAAACTTCCTCCCTCCCTATCTTTCTCCCACCCTCCATCTCTCTTTCCCTTTCTCCCTCCCTCGTTCCCTCCCTCCCCTCTTCCTTCCCTGTATAGGTCATGAGTCTATTTATCGGAAGGCATTGGAATCATAATGGGAATAATGCTTTGGGGTATTAACTGGTCAGTGTCCGCATTGGTGTTGAACTGGACTATGTAGATGGGTTGATAATCGAGATAGTAGGGAGAATATTTAGTCAGAGATGGGAAGCCGGCAGGAGGCGTGGGCTGCCTGGGAGCGACAGTAGGAAGGCCCATCCCTTTTAATTATCATCAATATCCTGCTGGCCAGCTGCCCTGCCCAAAGTGGGCAGCCCAAGACAGCTCGCTGGCGTTGGTCCCATGAAGATCCAGCAGTCCAGAGGCAGGCACACAAGTTGCAGGTGGTTGGGGGGGGATTTTGTTGGAAAAGTTTTACAGGGAGAGGGGGAAGCCTGGGGCGGCAGCTGCTCAAACTTTATGGGGCCCCAAGGAGCACACCTGCTCCTCTGGGCCCCACAAATATAAATTTTACTCTTACCCTACAGACCATTTGCTGGGTGTCCATCAGATTTTACTGAGGATGCCCCACACAGTAGGCAGCTAAAATAGCATCACTTAAACATGACTCCTATTTGCATATATTTATGAGGCATCCGCTGGGTTATATATTGCCAAACTCTGCTGTATCTACTCTGATGATTCCATTTTGCATATCAGAGATTATAAACGGTTTCCTTATTTTCTCTCCACTGGAAGTTTCCTTAATCTGTGGTAAAGAAGGCACTTAATTATTTCCAGCTCAATTACCATGCTTCCATTCTTACCCCTTTTCCCACCTCTAACAATCTACCTTCTGGGCATTTTGAAGCCTTTTGGTCTGAACATTGATTATAGCAACTTCTGATCATAGCTGTCTCCTCCATTCTTGCAGGAATATGTTGACATAGTGGTTATGTTACTGGCCTACCAGATTGTCTTAAAAATCCCATCTGGTTCACTAATGTCCTTTAGGGAAGGAAACCTGCTGTTCTCACCTAGCCTGGTATATGTGTGACTCTAGACCCACAGCAATGTGGTTGACTCTTAACTTCCCTCTGAGATGGCCTAGCCGTGTAACAAACCACTACGACAAAGTCACTGTGGGAGTACTTTCACCACATGGACTGCAGCAGTTCAAGAAGGTGGCTCACCACCAACTTCTCGAGGGCAATTAGGGATGGGATATAAATGCTGGCTTTTCCAGTGACGCCCACATCCCGTGAATTAATTTTTAAAAATTCCACTTTATTCTTCTATTTCGGAGTTATTTGACTCACTTTTTGTTAACCTGACTGTGCTGAATTTTGTATTACACTCAGTTCTTTTCACCTCTTTCCAGTTTAAAAAAATGTATGTCCTGGTTACTAATCTCATTAACAACCACTTTGTAATGGCTAGTATTTCTGTTCTCTTGCCCTCTACCTTTTGTTCTTTCAACCCCTCTTCATTTACATCAGCTCTATGAAGGGTTTCTTTTATCTGTTTTGATGAAGGATCTCAGTCTGAGGAGTTAACTTGGATTTTCTCTTTCAGATTCTGTACATTTCTAGTATTTTTTGTTTATTAATTTCAGATTTCTAGCATTGTCACAATTTTCCTTTTTATCCTGTCAAAATCCAGAGTTGAATTTAAGGCTAGACTGAATTTGGTCACTCATCTGATTCTCACTCATCTGATTCTAAATGATGATGTTGCACTTAGCTTGTCAGGAATAAGTTGATACTGGTAGCCTACACTCTCAAACAAGTGCTGTACTACTGCCAGTTATTTCTTGGAAGAAACCCTCAACGGGAGTAGTGATGGGAAAGGGGGAGACAAATCTTCTAAATAGACGATGACACTATAGTTAACCGTAGGAGCAGAAAAATCGGTATAGATCTATTGGGCCAAATGGCCAGTTTCTGTGCTGTAAAGTTCTGTATAATTCTATAGCACCCTCCTTCCCATGACCAGCCCAATGATTCTGGAGTACTAACATTATAAACAAACAATCCCCAGTGACACTGCAGAAGTGACCAACAAAGCATATATAACAGCCCAAAACATTTCCTACAATATAACAGTGATTTTACTCCAAAAGAACTTCATTGGCTGCAAAGTGCTTTGAGACATCCAGTGATTGTGAAAGGCGCTATATAAATGCAAGTCTTTCTTTCTTTCACAACTAAGTCACAGAAACTCCACCTGAATAAAATAGAACCCAACAAATCTCCCCATCGAGGTCAAGTCCTAATAAACAGCACATATGCATGTGCACTCACACTCGCACTCTCCTTCACTACAGGTTATCTAGAACTCCCTTTATCCGGAACCAGTGACTTGTGGGGTACTACTAGGTTCAATGCTGGGGCCCCAGCTATTTACAATATACATTAATGATTTAGACGAAGGAATTGAATGTAATATCTCCAAGTTTGCAGATGACACTAAGCTGGGTGGCAGTGTGAGCTGTGAGGAGGATGCTAAGAGGTTGCAGGGTGACTTGGACAGGTTAGGTGAGTGGGCAAATGCATGGCAGATGCAGTATAATGTAGATAAATGTGAGGTTATTCACTTTGATGGCAAAAACAGGAAGGCAGAATATTATCTGAATGGTGACAGATTAGGAAAAGGGGAGGTGCAACGAGACCTGGGTGTCATGGTACATCAGTCATTGAAAGTTGGCATGCAGGTACAGCAGGCGGTGAAGAAGGCAAATGGTATGTTGGCTTTTATAGCGAGGGGATTTGAGTATAGGAGCAGGGAGGTCTTACTGCAGTTGTACAGAGCCTTGGTGAGGCCACACCTTGAATATTGTGTACAGTTTTGGTCTCCCAATCTGAGGAAGGACATTCTTGCTATTGAGGGAGTGCAGCGAAGGTTCACCAGACTGATTCCCGGGATGGCAGGACTGCCATATGAAGAAAGACTGGATCGACTAGGCTTATATTCACTGGAATTTAGAAGAATTAGAGGGGATCTCATAGAAACATATAAAATTCTGATGGGATTGGACAGGTTAGAAGCAGGAAGAATGTTCCTGATGTTGGGGAGTTCCAGAACCAGGGGTCACAGTCTAAGAATAAGGGGTAAGCCATTTAGGACCGAGATGAGGAAAATTTCTTCACTCAGAGAATTGTGAACCTGGGGAATTCTCTACCACAGAAAGTTGTTGAGACCAGTTCGTTAGATATATTCAAAAGGGAGTTAGATATGGCCCTTACGGCTAAAGGGATCAAGGGGTATGGAGAGAAAGCAGGAATGGGGTACTGAAGTTGCATGATCAGTCATGATCATATTGAATGGTGGTGCAGGCTCAAAGGGCCGAATGGCCTACTCCTGCACCTATTTTCTATGTTTCTATGTTATCCAGAACAGGCCAGGTTCCCAGGGTTCCGGATAAGGGAGGTTCAACCTGTACTTCATCTTTGATAACCACCTGATTCCACAATGAGTGCTGCAAATGCCAATGTTGGGAACCAGTGGCACACTACAATTATTCTGCAATCAAAAAGACTACAACAATGACCAAAATTCACCTCATAGCAGCCAAGTTTCATTTTGACAAATGCATATCCTCTGTATAATCACAAAAGAGGATAGTCTTAACTCAGTTTAATGGATTTCCTGCTGTCCAGGCATCCTTACTTGTGAAATTGTGAATCTTATTTCATGGTTTGTCAGGATATTCCCTCCATATATACAAGGCTGCTTGAGCACTACTGTCTTTTGGGAATATTGTGAAATGTTAAACATATTCTATACAGGATTTATTTTCCATTACTTGGAATATTAATATGATTGCTTTAGGATTCAGCGCCATGCTGCATTACTAACCGTAGTCTCAAGGCTACATATTAACAGATTATTGATTAATTCAGTGCTATTTTAGGACTTAGCTGGCACCATAGCTCTCCAGGTCAGAGTTTTGCATGCTCCTCTGCTTGTCTCAAATCTTACGGCATTCCCATATTTTAAACAACTCTGCGAGGTGCCAAATATAAACACTATAAAATAACAGCATTGTGTCATAGATTTTAGTTATGTGAATCTGTGAGCAAATGTACAGTTTCTATTGGGATCTGTAGCGCAAGATCCTGTCTTCCAAGTGAGACTTTCTAAAGCACGTGTCCATTTTAAAACTCTAAAACAAAAGGGGCTGGGTTGGAGAATATTTTTGGCCAGACCAGGTTCCGAGAACAGAATATTGTGAAAACTTTACTCAAACATTGTTGTGTTGGCTGCTGGCTAAAGTTTACACTGCAGCAGATTCCAATTGAAACTGGAGCAGAAGAGGGAGAGGGGGAGGAGGGGGAGGAAGAGGGGGAGAGGAAGGAGGGGGAGGGGGAGGGAGAGGGGGAGGGAATTGGGGAGGAGGTGGGGGAGAGGAAGGAGGGGGAGGAGGAGGGGGAGGGAAGTGGGGGAGGGGGAGAGGAAGGCGGGGAGGAGGAGGGGAAGGGAGTAGGAGGAGGGGGAGGGAAATGGGGGAGGGGGAGAGGGAGGAGGGGGAGAGGTGGAGGGAAGGAGAGGGACAGGAGGAGGAGGGAAGTGGGGGAGGGGGGGAGAAGAGGAGAGGAAGGAGGGGGGGGGAAGAGGAGGAGGGAGAACAGGAGAGGGAATTTTTGAAGGGTGGTAATATTGCTTACAGTCAACAATCATGTTTTGGTCCTGATAATGAAGACTCCGATTGGGTACCTTAATTTCTCACTGGTGTGATTTGGTGCTTTAAGTGTCTGAACTGAGAATACTGTCACTGCAAAAAGAAAGACTTGGATTTCTATAGTGCCTTTCATGACCACCAGATATCTCAAAGCGCTTTACAGAAAATGAAGTACTTTGGGAGTGTAGTTACTGTTGTAATGTAGGAAACGCAGCAGACAATTTGCACACAAGCAAACTCCCACAAACAGCAATGACCAGAAAATCTGTTTTTTTGTTATGATAATTGAGTGATAAATATTGGCCAGGACACCAGAGATAACTCCCCTGCCCTTCTTTGAAATAATGCCATGAGGTCTTTTACATCCACATGAAAGAGCAGACAGGGCCGCAGTTTAATGTCTCATCAGAAAGACAGCACCTCCGACAGTGCAGTGCTCCCTCAGCACTGCACTGGAGTGTCAGTCTAGATTTTTTTGTGTTCAAGTCATTGGAGTGGGATTTGAATCCACAACTTTCTGACCCAGAGGCAAGAGTGCTACCCACTGAGCCACAGATGACACTGCCTAGGAAAAGGAAATGGAAGCATCCAGCCCAACAATAAATAGTGAGCTGGTTATAATATCCATAACTAGCAACCTGCATCCCTTTGACTGGCATGCCCTCACATTGCTGGAGCTCTGTTTTGATTAGAAGTTGACTCCAATTATTTAAGGGCGTGTTTATTTGTACTGTAAAAATGGCTGCCCTTTGTCTCTGATTGGTCCCCTTGGAGGATAAGCCACACCCTGAAGTTTCTCTGGAATGTGTAACTGGAACCGTCCATCCCAAGTTCTCACTGACTTCGCAAATTGTAACTTGATCCACTTTGACTTTCAGAAGTCACAGAAGACAGATCTCCCCAGAAGCCACCAAGTGCCAGACGAAGTCCCTTGCCCCCCCAGTGCAAGTGCTGCTCAGCCAAAGTCCCTTGCCCCCCCCATACAAATGCTGCCTCCCCCAGCCAATAGTGACAGTATAGTGACTTCTGGATTTCATCTACTTCAACGATGTCCCTTGTAGGGGGTTGTCAGCGTGCAACGTGGTCAGAATGATTCAGGTTCGGGGCCGCACTTCCGGTTTGGGCGGGAGGCATCGGGCGTGGGGACTCGACCGGGCGGGAGAATCGGGGGCGGGGACTCGACCGGGCGGAAGAATCGGGGGCGGGGACTCGACCGGGCGGAAGAATCGGGGGCGGGGACTCCACAGCAATAGCACAGTACAAATAGTCACTTCGATTACTGAAAGGTGTGGTGCTCATGGCTGCTTTTGTTTGACCTCATCAATGTAATGGTCAGGGGCAATAATCATTATAGAGATTTGAGCACAAGATCGAGGATGACACTCCAGTGCAGTGCTGAGGGAGCACTACACTGTCGGAGTTATGCTCATGAGATGTTATACAGAGGCCCCATCTGCCCTCTCAGAAGACGAGCAGGGTTGTTATCCCTGGTGTCCTGGGTAATATCCATCCCTCAATCAACACCTAAAAAACAGATTATCTAATCATTATCTCATTGCTGTTTGTGGCAGCTTGCTATGCACACATTTTCCTTATATTACAAAAGTGACTACACTTCAAAATTGGCTGTAAATCGCCTTGGATTGTCCTGAGATCGAGAAAGGTACAATATAAAGACAAGTTCTTTCTTCTTTCTTTACCCATCCCCCTAAATTAGACGACAGCCATAATGATGGTCAACTGTTACCATTCATAGAAACATAGAAACATAGAACTTTACAGCACGGAAGGAGGAGATTTCGGCCCATCATCTCCATGCCAGCTGACCAAGAGCTATCCAGCTTAATTCCACTTTCCAACTTTGGTCCGTAGCCCTATAGGTTACGGCACATAAAGTGCACATCCAAGTACTTTTTAAATGTGGTGAGGGTTTCTGCCTCTATCACCCTTTCAGGCAGTGAGTTCCAGACCCCCACCACCCTCTGGTGAAGCAATTTCCCCTCATATCTCCTCTAAACCTCCTAACAATTACTTTAAATCTATGCCCCCTGGTTGTTGACCTCTCTGCTAAGGGAAATATCCACTCTATCTAGGCACCTCAAAATTTAATACACCTCAATAAGGTCTTCCCTCAGCCTCCTCTGTTCCAAAGAAAACAAACCCAGCTTATCCAATCTTTCCTCATAGCTAAAAATCTCCAGTCCATCTTTCCTGTAATGTGGTCACTAGAACTGCACACAGTACTCTAGCTGTGGCCTAACTAGCGTCTTATGCAGTTCAAGCATAACCTCGCTGTTCTTGTATTCTATGCCTTGGCTAATAAAGGCAAGCATTCCATATGCCTTCCTAATCACCTTATCTACCTTCAGGGATCTGTGGACCTGCACTCCAAGGTCCCTTTGTTCCTCTACACTTCTCAGTGTCCTACCATTTAATGTGTATTTCCTTGCCTTTTTAGCCCTCCCCAAATGCATTATCTCACACTTCTCCAGATTAAATTCAATTTGCCACTATTCTGCCCAAATTTGACAAGGTCCCACATAAGAGATTGTTGTGCAAAATCAAAGCACATGGTATTGGGGGTAATATACTGGCGTGGATAGAGAATTGGTTGGCAGACAGGAAGCAGAGAGTTGGGATAAATGGGTCCTTTTCGGAATGGGAGGCAGTGACTAGTGGAGTGCTGCAGGGCTCAGTGCTGGGACCCCAGCTCTTTACAATATACATTAATGATTTGGATGAAGGAATTGAGTGTAATATCTCCAAGTTTGCAGATGACACTAAACTGGGTGGTGGTGTGAGCTGTGAGGAGGATGCTAAGAGGCTGAAGGGTGATTTGGACAGGTTAGGTGAATGGGCAAATGCATGGCAGATGCAGTATAATGTGGATAAATGTGAGGTTATCTACCTTGGTGGCAAAAACACAAAGGCAGAATATTATCTGAATGGCGGCAGATTAGGAAAAGGGGAGGTGCACCGGGACCTGGGTGTCATGATTCATCAGTCATTGAAAGTTGGCATGCAGGTACAGCAGGTGGTGAAGAAAGCAAATGATATGTTGGCCTTCATAGCTAGGGGATTTGAGTATAGGAGTAGGGAACTCTTACTGCAGTTGTACAGGGACTTGGTGAGGCCTCACCTGGAATATTGTGTTCAGTTTTGGTCTCCTAATCTGAGGAAAGACGTTCTTGCTATTGAGGGAGTGCAGCGAAGGTTCACCAACTGATTCCAGGGATGGCTGGACTGACATATGAGGAGAGACTGGATCAACTGGGCCTTTATACACTGGCGTTTAGAAGGATGAGAGGGGATCTCATAGAAACGTATAAGATTCTGACGGGACGGGACAAGTTAGATGCAGGAAGAATATTCCCGATGTTGGGGAAGTCCAGAACCAGGAGACACAGGATATGGGGTAGGCCATTTAGGACTGAGATGAGGAGAAACTTCTTCACTCAGAGAGTTGTTAACCTGTGGAATTCCCTGCCGCAGAAAGTTGTTGATGCCAGTTCATTGGATATATTCAAGAGGGAGTTAGATATGGCCCTTACGGCTAAGGGGATCAAGGGGTATGGAGAGAAAGCAGGAAAGGGGTACTGAGATGAATGATTAGCCATGATCTTATTGAATGGTGGTGCAGGCTCGAAGGGCCGAATGACCTACTCCTGCACCTACTTTCTATGTTTCTATGTTTCTATGACCAGTTCATTGATATCTTCCTGCAGTCTACAGCTTTTTTCTTCATTATCAACCACGCAGCTGATTTTAGTATCATCTGCAAACTTCTTAATCTTACCTCCTACATTCAAGTCTAAGTGCCGATCGCCCAAAAATGGGCGGTATTTCTGGCGTGGGCGGTAAAAATGGGTTCTCAGATCGCCGGCTTGTCACCCATTCTCAAAACCCCTAGTCTCCATTTTTTAAATTGGGCGTCACTGCGAGTGATATGAAATGGGCGTTAGCATTAAATCCCTCTGACCTTCTGCCGTAAAGTGTCGCCGTCTTTAGCAACGGCATGGCAACGCTTGATTCCCGCAATTCAGGAGGTCAAGGGTCATCATACGCAGAAGAGGAGACAGAGAGAGAGGGAGCTGAGAGGGACTGAAGGCATGTGTGGATGTGGTGTGGCTGCTTTGGGAGAAAGGAGGGAGAGTTTAGAGCTTTCGAGCAAATAGGGAAACAAAATTAGCTGTTAGCAGCTAGATATTTGCCTGAATTTGGCCTACAATGGAGGGAGAGGAGTAGGTGACACAGCATGCTGTGGAGACTGATGCTGGAGAGAGCAGTGAGGTGGGAAAACAGTATTTGGAGGGCACAAAAGAGCGAGGAATTTCTCGGACGAGGCAAATGCCTCCCTCCTGCAGGGAGGTCGAGTCACACTGGGGTGATTTGACCCAGAGAGGGCGTGGGAAGCCCACCCCAAAGGCCTACCAGAAGATATGGGCTGAGATAGCAGAGGTGGTCTCGTCAGTGACCAAAGAGGTGCGTGAGGGCAACCAATGCTGCAAACAATGGAACGACCTTGTGGTATCTGCAAGAGTAAGTATTACATTTATTTACATGTACTTATGTATTTATATCATTTGATTTGTAACAGTCATGAGTGACTATCAGCAGATGTGAGGTCTTTCACTTTCACCGGGAATATTGTAGTCAAAGCCTGTGGTCACGGTGCACATCTTTAGATAAAGAATGATAATTATCATAATAATCATGATTACATCTGTCGGTTATGTGTTGTATCAGTCTCTGTGATAGTACCTAGCAATGATATAATGCAATGATCTCATGCCATGTCGTCCTGTCACCTTTTACAGAAGAAGTTATCGATGATGAGGTCTGTGCAGAGGCAAACGGGTGGGGGGCCCACCAGTCCCCAGCGACATCACTGAGATGGAGGAGCGGGTGCTCGCACTCGTGGGGATGCACACCCAGACAGCCACGCAAGCATCTGGAGATCCTGTGAAGCGACGTGAGTAAAGTTTACACCATTGCGTAATGTAAAGTCATATCTGAACAATCATTTTGTGATAGATGATTTCTAAAATTGTCCGAGAAATAATGCTGGCTTAATGAAAATCATTGCAATGCATAATGTGTTGGTGGCCATGAAATGTGATGTCTGTGATGATCTTGATAGCGGTGATGCTTTTGTCGTGCATACACTGTGTGTAGCGCTGGAATCACCTTGTGGCCCTTCTCCTCTAATAACCTCATTTGTGTTTTGCAGCTCAGCCAGCAGCGCGGCCCCAGGCAAGACCACAGAGGCCAGAAGGTGGAGGCGCGGGGCCGGACTCGCCGGACGATTTTACATCTGCTGAGGAGCTCTGATTCTCGCCTGTCAATCCACTGGGTCTATTCTCCACGGATGAGAGCGCGGACTTTGAGGAACCTGCATCGCCCACGCTCCAGAAGCCATTCCACCCCAAGGCCATCTAGTGCTCCTCCGGTCATTCCCGCCTCCACTCTGGAGGTACCGACCCCAATCACCTCACCACAGGGCACCCCATTTGTCCCCAGGACGGCGCCGACCCCGCAGAGATTTCGTGGACGCGGCAGGTCTGGTCCATGAGCTCAACATGAGAGCGGAGAGATGGTACAGTTGTTCAGGAGGACTGTAGACATTGGTGACCAGCTCATCGATGCATCGGACGGCATATCCCGACAGCTGGCCACCATGACTGAGTACATTTCGCGATGGCGGAGGCCCTGGAGGCGATAGCTCGGAACACTGCTGGCACAGGCCTCCTAGTGGTCCCGGAGCACGGCACTCCACCCCTAGGTTCCGCACCGCTACTGCGAACGACAGATGAGAGCAAGGTCCAAGATCCTGCTTCTGCATCAGAGAATGTTGCCCCCTCGGTATCCCACACTCCCGTACCTGTGCAACCACTGCATCTGCCTTCATCCCCCCCCAATGAGGCACCACCTGAGGAGCTCTTCGGCCAGGCGCCATGGAGCGAGGAGGGGAAGGGGTAGAGGTGGGGAGAAGAAGGGGAGGGGGGAAGGAAAGTGAGGTGCATGTCCGCAGGTGATGGCTGTGTATATATCTCCATCTGGGTGTTTGCAATTTGTTGTAATATATGGGGGGAGGGGACCACCCTCTTGCTTTGCCTTTGTATTCTGTGTTGCTGGACATGTTGACCATTTGATTGATGTCAATGGTCGAAAAAGTGGGGTGTAGGCGGGTGTTGGGTGTTATTGTCTGTGATACTTATGATTTCAGACCAATGTTGGTGTAAATTTTTTTTATTGAACATAACCTTGTTGCGCATTGTCTCAGATAGCTGGACCGTTACACACTGGTGATTCCTTAACATGAAAGGGTTAAATAAAACTTAACTTCAATCAACGCAAACTTTAACTGGCACCAAGTTGATGGGCACCATTGATGTCTGAGCTGTACACACGTAGCAGTGTGTCAGCGTTGTCACTCACAGCAATGTTCTTTCAGGCAAATCGTTCAGATATCAGCTCCTGACGTAAGAGTCTTGCAGCTATATAGCCACCACGGGCCCTTTCCTGCGGTCTGGAGGAGGGTGTGGGCATGGTTGCATAGCCAGCCTGATTGTCTGACCCTAGGTCAGCATCCAGTCCATCGTCCTCTTCTTCCTCTCTCTCCTGAGGTGGAGCATCAGTCCCTTCTGGCAATTCTTGGCCCCTCCTGATAGCCAGATTGTGCAGCATGGAGCACACGACCACAAATTTAGCTACTTGCTCAGGGTTGTATTGTAGCTCCCCTCCTGAGTGGTCCAGGCATCTGAAGCACTGGTTAAACACAGTTATTGTTTTCTGGACCACATTGCGTGTGTCTCTGTGGCTCTAGTTGTATTGCTTCTCGGCCTTGGTGTGGGTGTCATGCAAGGGGGTCATCAGCCAGGTGGCTAGGCCATATCGGTTGTCACCAAGCATCCAGCATTGTCCTTGTGGCTGACTCTTAAACATATCAGAGACAGCACTCTCACGCAAGATGTGAGCCTCATCGAAGCTGCCTAGACATTTGGCATTCACTGCCATTATTATCTGGTTGTGGCTGACAACTAGTTGGACCTTAAGGGAGTGAAATCCTTTTCTGTTACAAAAAAGCTCTGGGTCCTGAGAAAGTGCCTGCATGGCGATGTGAGTGCACTGTATTGCTCCCTGCACCCTGGGGAAATTAGCAATGCGGTAGAAAGTTCCAACCCTGTCAGTCTGAGCCTCTGTGGTTTTGGGGAAGCTGATAAAGTCCATCCTTTGCGCGAACAGGGCCTCCGTGACCTGTCTAATGCAGCGATGGGTGGCATCGTGAGACGGAGGGGAAACCTCGACCGCGGAGGTCCGAAAGGAACCGGACGCATAGAAAGACAGTACCACGGTGACCGTGACCTCGATGTCCTGATGGCAGGCTGCAGATGTGGCCTGATGAGCTCGCATATTTCATTGATCACCACCTTGTAGAAGCGCAGTCTCCGAAGGCAGGTGTGCTCGGACACATCGAGGTAAGACCTCTTTTCCCTGTAAGTGCAGGGTGTGTATGGTCTGGACATCCTCCTCATTCTTGCACATCTTAAATTGGGGACATAATGATGTGCATCACACATTGAGCCATCTGCACTCTGCAGCATCTGCGTATTAATCGATGCAGGCTGAGAAATGGCTGGCCCCATTCCAATGAAAGTATAATAGCGATTGAACAGAAGCAATAATCTCCTCACTAAAATACACCTACAGTATACCCCCAATAATCCAGAGTCTGAAAATATACCTGTTGAGATGGTCACTTCACCTGAGAAGAACTCCAGAGTCAATCCAAACTCCCCCGAAGTTGAAGCAGCCTTTTGAATGAAGCGACCTGCAATTTAAAAAATGCCGCCCACACCGCTGTGATTCGTTCAGAACAGTTCCACTTTTTCTGAGCGGTGTTTTGGGCGAGCGATATCGTGGGTGAGATGTGTGCGAGGTGGTGAAAGTGATGCTGGGTGATCTCCTGGGCATTAGTTATGGCAAATGTGATCTTTACCGACAAAAAAAATGGGTGGTCAACATTATTGAATCTCGGCATTAATTGCATGCGGAAACTAATGCTGGCCGATATTATGGGCATTGATTTTGCCCATTCTGATGATTCCACCCAAAAAAAGTGGACGGGGGGGTATTATTTTTTCCTGGCGTTACACACATGGGTAAAGTAACGCTCGGCGATAAGTTTCTGAAAAATGAGCGCCATTTTCCATTTTGTGGCTAAATGGGCGCTATCTGGGCGTTATACGTAATTTCAGCGGTAAAATGGACGTTAAGTGGGCGTTAGGCATGCAAAAAAAGTGGAAAATCTAGCCCTAAGTCATTGATATATACCACAAAAAGCAAGGGACCTAGTACTAAGCCCTGTGGAATCCCACTGGAAACAGCCTTCCAGTCACAAAAATACCCATCAACCATTACCCTTTGCTTCCTGCCTCTGATCCAATTTTGGATTCAACTTGCCACTTTGCCCTGGATCCCATGGGCTTTTACTTTTGTGACCAGTGGGACCTTATCAAAAGCCTTGCTAAAATACATATACACTACATCCAATGCACTAACCTCATCGACCCTCCTTGTTCACTCCTCAAAAAAATAAATTAAGTTAGTCAGACACGATCTTCCCTTCACAAATCCATGCTGACTGACCTTGATTAGCCCATGTCTTTCCAAATGAAGATTTATCCAGTCCCTCAGGATTTTTTCCAATAATTTTCCCACCACTGAGGTTAGGCTGACTGGCCTGTAATTACTAGGTCTATCCCTTTCTCCCTTTTTAAACAAAGGTTCAACATTATCAGTCCTCCAGTCCTCTGGCATCACACCTGTAGCCAGAGAGGACTGGAAAATGATGATCAGAGTCTCTTCTATTTCCTCTTTTGTTTCTTTTAACAGCCTGGGATACGTTTTTTCTGGGCCTGGGGATTTATCCATTTTCAAAGCTGCTAAGCCCTTTAATACTTCCTCTCTCACTATGTTTATATCATCTAATATTTCATACTCCTGCTCCCTGACTAATATATCTGCATCGCATTCAACAGCAGTTGGGCTTTCAGGTGGAAGCTAGGTGATGCCATTGGAAGATTAGACAGTATCGATTGATAACTCCTTAAGAAAATTTGCAACATCATTGGTAATCAACAGCAATGAAATCAATGGTATATGAACTATGGACTTGTGTATTTTAAGAGCTGCAAATGTCTTTCAGTGCACAAAGGGTTAACATGAAATCTGTGAACTCTGTAAATAAGAACTCAAAACATCAAACCCTCTCTAAATGGATTAGGTCCAATCTTGATACCATGAACCTTGAATAGTAACCATTTCAGCTGGTTACAGGGAGTTCTCAGTAATGAGCTCGTTCTGTGAAAAAGTTCTGCAACTGTTAAAATGGAAGTCTTGTTTATTTTTCTGAAATACATTTTAAAATGAGCACTTTAGTTAAGTTTTGCTGTGCATGAATATCATGACATATTACTAGCAGAAATCTAATGCTTTGAGAACTCTGGCAGTACTTTTGGCCGACACCAGAACATTCAACGACTGTGGATAGAATTACCATTTTTCTCAGTGCTGGCTATTTACATAAGTTCTATTGATTGATTTATCTTTAGGTTTTCCAATAGTCACAATTACATTTTGCAGAATGGAGTTGCTCTCCCTCCCATCTCATCAACACTCATGACTTCCTGCTGATGGTTTTGGGTGAGATTGCTGTGCTAAGACTGTCAGTGGTAGCACTCCCCTTGCTTCTGTGTCAGCAGGTTGTGGGTTCAAGTCCCACTCCAGAGACTTGAGCACAGAATCTAGGCTGACACTTCAGTGCAGTACAAAGGGACTGCTGCAATGTTGGAGGTGCCGTCTTTTGGTTGAGATGTTAAACTTCCTAGCTTGGTATTTAGTTTTCCATATGCCTTTCTGTGAAGCACCATTTAAATGTTAAAAGCACTATATAAAGGCAAGTTGTTCTTGTTCGACGTTGGGCATACTTTAAGGCTGTGTAAGCTATATAGCTTAAGGTGGCTTTGATGACCTACCAGACCTGGATCCTTAATTCTTTTCAGGAGATGACGTCTCTTGCAGTGCCTAGTACAGTTCCTATGCTGTTAGTCACTGTGGCGTATTACAGTGGATATGTTATAGCAACAGAATTCAGTCTATCCTAGACAAAGGACAGTGGGCTTTGTTGCAGCTGCTTGTTGTTTATGTAACACTGGCATGCAATTAATTTGTAGTAGATTATACTGGCACCAATCTTGCTGCAATCACATTGTGCTGCCACATCAGATCTAAAGCAAATACACACAGCAACCAAAACTATAACACAGTGCAGTTGTGGTTCCCCATAACTATAGAAGCTATAGATCGTGTCAATTGAGCTTTAACATTGCGGGACTCTGCTGAATCTTGGAATAGTGCGTAAGTGTATGTTGGTTGAGTGTCATTCTTGGATTATTGAAGGAATCGATGGTAAAAGAAAAGACTAAACTGGCACTTCCCCATATTGGGTGCAAGTGATTTGTTGGAGCTCAAGGGCCTTGGTCTCGCTTGGGGAAGCTCCCGCTGTGTTGGTGTCTTTCTATGCCAACCTTACGCCCAGTTCCTGTTTGGTCTACTGCTCAACCCCCAATGCTGTGTTCACTCTGCTTTGGGACTTTTAGTAAAGTCGCTCTACTCAGGCAAGTCACACTATGAACAGTAAGCAGTGGTCATCACAGAATGTTATAGGTGAATAGTTAAAGATCAGCTGCCTTATGTGTATTGGAGTAAAACTATAGGCCGAAAATTGCGATCGGAGGCTTCCTTCAGACGAACGCCTCCAACCCGTGGTCCCGGAGGAACATAGGATTCCGGTCGGAGGCTTTCTTTCACCACACAGGCACATGTCTTCGAGGTACGTACGCACATGCTGGAATCACTTGGGCCTGGACAACCAATCACTATCTAATATTCTCATTGTTAATAATGGGAACTCCGTTTGTACGGGCTCCCATTACTATCAATGAGAATGCCCCCCACCCAAAACAAGAAACACAGCACAATAAAAAAAACACCTCACATATTTGAAATTGAAAGTAATTAAACGTTTTAGAAAAAATGTATATACTTTTTAATATTTTTTAATGTGTTTTAATAAGTTTAAAAATAAACTTACCTAAATGAACAGGGTTTTTAATCTACAAATGAGTGATTAAATTGAATTTTTCTATGTTTTAAAACTCTTACACTGGCAAAAGTAAGCTACACTCCTGCTTTTACCAGGCGTAAGAGTTTGAAGGACATTCGCTAGGTAAGAGTTGGGCAAATAGCTCAATCTCTGCCCCACGGATGTCCTTCCTGTGGGGATGCATAGTATCTGTCTAAAGTAATTTTGGCAAATCGGAAAATCCAGTTTTCGGTGCTTGCGCATCACACGATAAGAACCGGCTTTTGCGAGGCCTCACCGGGTACAACTGCACATCGTACACACCCGGCGAGGCTGCAATTTTCGGCCCAATAATATCTTTGGCGCCTGAACATTAGGCATCGCCTGGGCGCAATGCAGAAAGGGAAATCTGTCAGGGAAGATCGCACGTCTCTTATTTAACTCACTGGAATATTCCTTTCATTCATTTTAATGGAAGGAATATCGGCTGGATCCGTTACTGGAGTGTGATCTTTCCTGCCAGATTTCCATTTCTGCGCTGCACCCGGGCAATGCTTAGAGCCGAGGGGGCACAGACAAAAATCGACCTCATTAGATCTTCTCTTTCTGAATGAACCCAGAGAAAATCAAGTCAGGAACAGCAAATAGGAGCAAATAACAGACGTTGAATCATGTTAGAAAAAACAGACAGAAAACCAGACAGCTTTCAGTTTTGAATGACTCAAATGCAAAACAAATTCATAAGGCAGCTGGTTGAAAACCAGGTCAGACTCACGTGCACTCTGTTGATTTGTGCTGGTCACCAAATTGGATTGGAGCAAGCCTTTGGCTTAGTGGTAGAATGCTTGTCTCTGATTCAGAATGTGCAGGCTTCAAATCCCACTCCAGATGGTCCCAGTAAGTGGAGATTGGAGTCTGTGCTCTGACCTGGGTCGACATCCAGCTGGATACTTGCACCTGATGGTCTGTGGGAGCCCATAAAAATTTGCACCATCTTATTGGTATAAAGATGGCCAAATGTTCTCAAGAAGTATTCACTTATTGTCCATCCTGTCACACCTACTAGTGCCATGGTACTCAGACAATTGGATTTATGTAGCACATTTCATACCCTCGGGACAGCCCAAAGCAATTTACAGCCAATGATGTATTTTTGAAGTGCAGTCACTTTTGTAATGTAAAAAAAGGCGGCAGCTAATTTGTGCACAGCAAGGTTCCATGAACAGTAATGAGATAATAACCAGATAATCTGTTTTTTAGGTGTTGTTTGAGGGATAAATATTGGCCAGGATATCGAGGAGAATTTCCCTGCTCTTCTTTGAAATGCTGCTATGGGATCTTTTACGTTCACCTGAGAGGGCAGACGGGACCTCGGTTTAACATCTCATCCAAATGATGGCACCTCTAACAGTGCAGAACTCCCTCAGTACTGTTCTGGGAGTGTCAGCCTATATTTTGTGCTCAGTTAATGTGGGAAGACTCCACTGGCAGCATTGATTGGGAAGTATGGCCCACAGGATTAGCATTTTAAAATTTAATCCCACTGATTTACACAAACAACCGAACAGTGTAGCTGAGCCTCTCCCACAGTTTATCCAGGTCTTTATTTGCAATGACTGTCAAAATGGGAATTATGTTTGTACTTCTAAAAACTATCAGTTTGAGTTGTCACTCAAGTAGTATATTGAACTGCTACTGCAGGCGATGACACTAAAGGGCCTATTGTGCAGCACCACGCAGTGCCAACCCTCAGACACACCATATCCCTGTGGGGAAATTAGTTAATCTAGCCCCATAATGCCCAGCCAACTCATTATAATATGGTGATAGTGCCCACATGGCATAAAGTGCAAGGAGTGGCAGGAGGGGAGGGGTGTTGCTGGAGCTTTGAGTGTCAGTAATCATTTCAATGGCTGCTGATAGCTCATTTACCACCAGCAAAATATTCTGGGATGGAGGTGGAAAGAAAAGAAGGACAGGTGGCAGCAGAAGCAGATAGGGAAGCCAGAGGGTTTTGTGTTTGTATTAGTGCATGCCTTCAGCACCCTCAGTGGATGCTTTCAACACCCTCAATGGGTGCCTTCAATGGGTGCCTTCAATGGGTGCCTTCAATGGGTATCTTCAATGGGTGCCTTCAATGGGTATCTTCAATGGGTGCCGTCAATGGGTGCGTTCAATGGGTGCGTTCAATGGGTGCGTTCAATGGGTGCGTTCAATGGGTGCCTTCAATGGGTATCTTCAATGGGTATCTTCAATGGGTGCCTTCAATGGGTATCTTCAATGGGTGCCTTCAATGGGTGCCTTCAATGGGTATCTTCAATGGGTGCCTTCAATGGATATCTTCAATGGGTATCTTCAATGGGTATCTTCAATGGGTGCCTTCAATGGGTATCTTCAATGGGTATCTTCAATGGGTATCTTCAATGGGTGCCATCAATGGGTATCTTCAATGGGTGCCTTCAATGGGTGCCTTCAATGGGTATCTTCAATGGGTGCCTTCAATGGGTATCTTCAATGGGTATCTTCAATGGGTATCTTCAATGGGTGCCTTCAATGGGTATCTTCAATGGGTATCTTCAATGGGTATCTCCAATGGGTGCCTTTAATGGGTATCTTCAATGGGTGCATTCAATGGGTGCCTTCAATGGGTGCCTTCAATGGGTGCCTTCAATGGGTATCTTCAATGGGTATCTTCAATGGGTGCCTTCAATGGATATTTCAATGGGTACCTTCAATGGGTGCCTTCAATGGGTATCTTCAATGGGTGCCTACAATGGGTATCTTCAATGGGTGCCTTCAATGGGTATCCTCAATGGGTGCCTTCAATGGGTGCCTTCAATGGGTGCCTTCAATGGGTGCGTTCAATGGGTGCCTTCAATGGGTGCCTTCAATGGGTGCCTTCAATGGGTATCTTCAATGGGTGCCTTCAATGGGTGCCTTCAATGGGTGCCTTCAATGGGTATCTTCAATGGGTGCCTTCAATGGGTGCCTTCAATGGGTATCTTCAATGGGTGCCTTCAATGGGTATCTTCAATGGGTATCTTCAATGGGTATCTTCAATGGGTGCCTTCAATGGGTATCTTCAATGGGTATCTTCAATGGGTATCTTCAATGGGTGCCTTCAATGGGTATCTTCAATGGGTGCCTTCAATGGGTGCCTTCAATGGGTATCTTCAATGGGTGCCTTCAATGGGTATCTTCAATGGGTATCTTCAATGGGTATCTTCAATGGGTGCCTTCAATGGGTATCTTCAATGGGTATCTTCAATGGGTATCTTCAATGGGTGCGTTCAATGGGTGCCTTCAATGGGTGCCTTCAATGGGTGCCTTCAATGGGTATCTTCAATGGGTATCTTCAATGGGTGCCTTCAATGGATATTTCAATGGGTACCTTCAATGGGTGCCTTCAATGGGTATCTTCAATGGGTGCCTACAATGGGTATCTTCAATGGGTGCCTTCAATGGGTATCCTCAATGGGTGTCTTCAATGGGTGCCTTCAATGGGTGCCTTCAATGGGTGCGTTCAATGGGTGCCTTCAATGGGTGCCTTCAATGGGTGCCTTCAATGGGTATCTTCAATGGGTGCCTTCAATGGGTGCCTTCAATGGGTGACTTCAATGGGTATCTTCAATGGGAATCTTCAATGGGTATCTTCAATGGGAATCTTCAATGGATGCCTTCAATGGGTATCTTCAATGGGTATCTTCAATGGGTGCCTTCAATGGGTATCTTCAATGGGTGCGTTCAATGGGTGCGTTCAATGCGTGCCTTCAATGGGTGCCTTCAATGGGTGCCTTCAATGGGTGTCTTCAATGGGTGCCTTCAATGGGTGCCTTCAATGGGTATCTTCAATGGGTGCCTTCAATGGGTGCCTTCAATGGGTGCCTTCAATGAGTGCCTTCAATGGGTGCCTTCAATGGGTGCCTTCAATGGGTATCTTCAATGGGTGCATTCAATGGATATTTCAATGGGTACCTTCAATGGGTGCCTTCAATGGGTATCTTCAATGGGTGCCTACAATGGGTATCTTCAATGGGTGCCTTCAATGGGTATCTTCAATGGGTGCCTTCAATGGGTATCTTCAATGGGTGCCTTCAATGGGTGCCTTCAATGGGTATCTTCAATGGGTATCTTCAATGGATGCCTTCAATGGGTATCTTCAATGGGTATCTTCAATGGGTGCCTTCAATGGGTATCTTCAATGGGTGCGTTCAATGGGTGCATTCAATGGGTGCCTTCAATGGGTGCCTGCAATGGGTGCCTTCAATGGGTGCCTTCAATGGGTATCTTCAATGGGTGCCTTCAATGGGTATCTTCAATGGGTGCCTTCAATGGGTGCCTTCAATGGGTATCTTCAATGGGTGCCTTCAATGAGTGCCTTCAATGAGTGCCTTCAATGGGTGCCTTCAATGGGTGCCTTCAATGGGTATCTTCAATGGGTGCCTTCAATGGGTATGTTCAATGGGTGCCTTCAATGGGTGCCTTCAATGGGTGCCTTCAATGGGTGCCTTCAATGGGTATCTTCAATGGCTGCCTTCAATGGGTATCTTCAATGGGTGCCTTCAATGGGTGCCTTCAATGGGTGCCTTCAATGGGTGCCTTCAATGGATGCCTTCAATGGGTGTCTGCAATGGGTGCCTTCAATGGGTGCCTTCAATGGATATCTTCAATGGTATCTTCAATGGGTGCCTTCAATGGGTATCTTCAATGGGTGCCTTCAATGGGTGCCTTCAATGGGTGCATTCAATGAGTGCCTTCAATGGGTATCTTCAATGGGTGCTTCAATGGGTGCCTTCAATGGGTATCTTCAATGGGTGCCTTCAATGAGTGCCTTCAATGGGTGCCTTCAATGGGTGCCTTCAATGGGTATCTTCATTGGGTGCCTTCAATGGGTATCTTCAATGGGTGCCTACAATGGGTATCTTCAATGGGTGCCTTCAATGGGTATCTTCAATGGGTGTCTTCAATGGGTATTTCAATGGGTATCTTCAATGGGTGCCTTCAATGGGTGCCTTCAATGGGTGCCTTCAATGAGTATCTTCAATGGGTGCGTTCAATCGGTGCCTTCAATGGGTGCGTTCAATGGGTGCCTTCAATGGGTGCGATCAATGGGTATCTTCAATGGGTGCCTTCAATGGGTGCCTTCAATGGGTGCCTTCAATGGGTATCTTCAATGGTATCTTCAATGGGTGCCTTCAATGGGTATCTTCAATGGGTGCCTTCAATGGGTGCCTTCAATGGGTGCCTTCAATGGGTGCCTTCAATGGGTGCCTTCAATGGATGCCTTCAATGGGTGTCTTCAATGGGTGCCTTCAATGGGTGCCTTCAATGGGTATCTTCAATGGTATCTTCAATGGGTGCCTTCAATGGGTATCTTCAATGGGTGCCTTCAATGGGTGCCTTCAATGGGTGCCTTCAATGAGTGCCTTCAATGGGTATCTTCAATGGGTGCCTTCAATGGGTGCCTTCAATGGTGCCTTCAATGGGTATCTTCAATGGGTGCCTTCAATGGGTGCCTTCAATGAGTGCATTCAATGGGTATCTTCAATGGGTGCCATCAATGGTATCTTCAATGGGTATCTTCAATGGGTGCCTTCAATGGGTATCTTCAATGGGTGCCTTCAATGGGTGCCTTCAATGGGTATCTTCAATGGGTATCTTCATTGGGTATCTTCAATGGGTATATTCAATGGGTATCTTCAATGGGTGCCTTCAATGGGTATCTTCAATGGGTATCTTCAATGGGTATCTTCAATTGGTGCCTTCAATGGGTATCTTCAATGGGTGCCTTCAATGGGTGCCTTCAATGGGTGCCTTCAATGGGTGCGTTCAATGGGTGCCTTCAATGGGTGCCTTCAATGGGTGCCTTCAATGGGTATTTTCAATGGGTTACTTCAATGGGTGCCTTCAATGGGTGCCTTCAATGGGTATCTTCAATGGGTATCTTCAATGGATGCCTTCAATGGGTATCTTCAATGGGTATCTTCAATGGGTGCCTTCAATGGGTATCTTCAATGGGTGCGTTCAATGGGTGCGTTCAATGGGTGCCTTCAATGGGTGCCTTCAATGGGTGCCTTCAATGGGTGCCTTCAATGGGTGACTTCAATGGGTGTCTTCAATGGGTATCTTCAATCGGTGCCTTCTATGGGTGCCTTCAATGGGTATCTTCAATGGGTGCCTTCAATGGGTGCCTTCAATGGGTGCCTTCAATGAGTGCCTTCAATGGGTGCCTTCAATGGGTGCCTTCAATGGGTGCGTTCAATGGGTATGTTCAATGGGTGCCTTCAATGGGTGCATTCAATGGGTGCCTTCAATGGGTATCTTCAATGGCTGCCTTCAATGGGTATCTTCAATGGGTGCCTTCAATGGGTGCCTTCATAGGGTGCCTTCAATGGGTGCCTTCAATGGGTGCCTTCAATGGATGCCTTCAATGGGTGTCTTCAATGGGTGCCTTCAATGGGTGCCTTCAATGGGTATCTTCAATGGTATCTTCAATGGGTGCCTTCAATGGGTATCTTCAATGGGTGCCTTCAATGGGTGCCTTCAATGGGTGCCTTCAATGAGTGCCTTCAAAGGGTATCGTCAATGGGTGCTTCAATGGGTGCCTTCAATGGGTATCTTCAATGGGTGCCTTCAATGGGTATCTTCAATGGGTGCCTTCAATGGGTGCCTTCAATGAGTGCCTTCAATGGGTGCCTTCAATGGGTGCCTTCAATGGGTATCTTCAATGGGTGCCTTCAATGGGTATCTTCAATGGGTGCCTACAATGAGTATCTTCAATGGGTGCCTTCAATGGGTATCTTCAATGGGTGCCTTCCATGGGTATCTTCAATGGGTATCTTCAATGGGTACCTTCAATGGGTGCCTTCAATGGGTGCGTTCAATGGGTATCTTCAATGGGTGCGTTCAATCGGTGCCTTCAATGGGTGCGTTCAATGGGTGCCTTCAATGGGTGCGATAAATGGGTATCTTCAATGGGTGCCTTCAATGGGTGCCTTCAATGGGTGCCTTCAATGGGTATCTTCAATAGTATCTTCAATGGGTGCCTTCAATGGGTATCTTCAATGGGTGCCTTCAATGGGTGCCTTCAATTGGTGCCTTCAATGGGTGCCTTCAATGGGTGCCTTCAATGGGTGCCTTCAATGAGTGTCTTCAATGGGTGCCTTCAATGGGTGCCTTCAATGGGTATCTTCAATGGTATCTTCAATGGGTGCCTTCAATGGGTATCTTCAATGGGTGCCTTCAATGGGTGCCTTCAATAGGTGCCTTCAATGAGTGCCTTCAATGGGTATCTTCAATGGGTGCTTTCAATGGGTGCCTTCAATGGTATCTTCAATGGGTGCCTTCAATGGGTATCTTCAATGGGTGCCTTCAATGGGTGCCTTCAATGAGTGCCTTCAATGGGTATCTTCAATGGGTGCCATCAATGGGCATCTTCAATGGGTATCTTCAATGGGTGCCTTCAATGGGTATCTTCAATGGGTGCCTACAATGGGTATCTTCAATGGGTGCCTTCAATGGGTGCCTTCAATGGGTGCCCTCAATGGGTATCTTCAATGGTATCTTCAATGGGTGCCTTCAATGGGTATCTTCAATGGGTGCCTTCAATGGGTGCCTTCAATGGGTGCCTTCAATTAGTGCCTTCAATGGATATCTTCAATGGGTGCCTTCAATGGGTGCCTTCAATGGGTATCTTCAATGGGTGCCTTCAATGGGTGCCTTCAATGGGTATCTTCAATGGGTGCCTTCAATGGGTGCCTTCAATGAGTGCCTTCAATGGGTATCTTCAATGGGTGCCTTCAATGGGTATCTTCAATGGGTGCCTTCAATGGGTATCTTCAATGGGTGCCTACAATGGGTATCTTCAATGGGTGCCTTCAATGGGTATCTTCAATGGGTATCTTCAATGGGTGCCTTCAATGGGTATCTTCAATGGGTGCCTTCAATGGGTATCTTCAATGGGTGCCTTTAATGGGTGCCTTCAATGGGTATCTTCATTGGTATCTTCAATGGGTGCCTTCAATGGGTATCTTCAATGGGTGCCTTCAATGGGTGCCTTCAATGGGTGCCTTCAATGAGTGCCTTCAATGGGTATCTTCAATGGATGCCTTCAATGGGTGCCTTCAATGGTATCTTCAATGGGTGCCTTCAATGGGTATCTTCAATGGGTGCCTTCAATGGGTGCCTTCAATGAGTGCCTTCAATGGGTATCTTCAATGGGTGCGTTCAATGGGTATCTTCAATGGGTGCCTTCAATGGGTATCTTCAATGGGAGCCTACAATGGGTATCTTCAATGGGTGTCTTCAATGGCTATCTTCAATGGGTGCCTTCAATGGGTATCTTCAATGGGTAGCTTCAATGGGTGCCTTCAATGGGTGCCTTCAATGGGTGCCTTCAATGGGTGCCTTCAATGGGTGCGTTCAATGGGTGCCTTCAATGGTGCGTTCAATGGGTGCCTTCAATGAGTGCCTTCAATGGGTATCTTCAATGGGTGCCATCAATGGGTATCTTCAATGGGTATCTTCAATGGGTGCCTTCAATGGGTATCTTCAATGGGTGCCTACAATGGGTATCTTCAATGGGTGCCTTCAATGGGAGCCTTTAATGGGTGCCCTCAATGGGTATCTTCAATGGTATCTTCAATGGGTGCATTCAATGGGTATCTTCAATGGGTGCCTTCAATGGGTGCCTTCAATGGGTGCCTTCAATTAGTGCCTTCAATGGATATCTTCAATGGGTGCCTTCAATGGGTGCCTTCAATGGGCAATGGGTGCCTTCAATGGGTGCCTTCAATGGGTATCTTCAATGGGTGCCTTCAATGGGTGCCTTCAATGAGTGCCTTCAATGGGTATCTTCAATGGGTGCCTTCAATGGGTATCTTCAATGGGTGCCTTCAATGGGTATCTTCAATGGGTGCCTACAATGGGTATCTTCAATGGGTGCCTTCAATGGGTATCTTCAATGGGTATCTTCAATGGGTGCCTTCAATGGGTATCTTCAATGGGTGCCTTCAATGGGTATCTTCAATGGTATCTTCAATGGGTGCCTTCAATGGGTATCTTCAATGGGTGCCTTCAATGGGTGCCTTCAATGGGTGCCTTCAATGAGTGCCTTCAATGGGTATCTTCAATGGATGCCTTCAATGGGTGCCTTCAATGGTATCTTCAATGGGTGCCTTCAATGGGTATCTTCAATGGGTGCCTTCAATGGGTGCCTTCAATGAGTGCCTTCAATGGGTATCTTCAATGGGTGCCTTCAATGGGTATCTTCAATGGGTGCCTTCAATGGGTGCCTTCAATGGGTATCTTCAATGGGTATCTTCAATGGGTGCCTTCAATGAGTGCCTTCAATGGGTATCTTCAATGGGTGCCTTCAATGGGTATCTTCAATGGCTGCCTTCAATGGGTATCTTCAATGGGTGCCTTCAATGGGTGCCTTCAATGGGTATCTTCAATGGGTGCCTTCAATGGGTGCCTTCAATGGGTGCCTTCAATGGGTATCTTCAATAGCTGCCTTCAATGGGTTTCTTCAATGGGTGCCTTCAATGGGTGCCTTCAATGGGTGCCTTCAATGGGTATCTGCAATGGATGCCTTCAATGGGTGCCTTCAATGGGTGCCTTCAATGGGTGCCTTCAATGGATGCCTTCAATGGATGCCTTCAATGGGTGCCTTCAATGGGTGCCTTCAATGGGTATCTTCAATGGTATCTTCAATGGGTGCCTTCAATGGGTATCTTCAATGGCTGCCTTCAATGGGTGCCTTCAATGGGTGCCTTCAATGGGTGCCTTCAATGAGTGCCTTCAAAGGGTATCTTCAATGGGTGCCTTCAATGGGTGCCTTCAATGGGTATCTTCAATGGGTGCCTTCAATGGGTGCCTTCAATGGGTATCTTCAATGGGTGCCCTTAATGGGTGCCTTCAGTGAGTGCCTTCAATGGGTATCTTCAATGGGTATCTTCAAAGGGTGCCTTCAATGGGTGCCTTCAATGGGTGCCTTCAATGAGTGTCTTCAATGGGTGCCTTCAATGGGTGCCTTTAATGGGTATCTTCAATGGTATCTTCAATGGGTGCCTACAATGGGTATCTTCAATGGGTGCCTTCAATGGGTATCTTCAATGGGTATCTTCAATGGGTGCCTTCAATGGGTGCCTTCAATGGGTGCCTTCAATGGGTGCCTTCAATGGGTGCCTTCAATGGGTGCCTTCAATGGGTATCTTCAATGGGTGCCTTCAATGGGTGCCTTCAATGGGTATCTTCAATGGGTATCTTCAATGGGTGCCTTCAATGGGTGCCTTCAATGGGTGCCTTCAATGAGTGCCTTCAATGGGTGCCTTCAATGGGTGCCTTCAATGGGTATCTTCAATGGGTTCCTTCAATGGATATTTCAATGGGTACCTTCAATGGGTGCCTTCAATGGGTATCTTCAATGGGTGCCTACAATGGGTATCTTCAATGGGTGCCTTCAATGGGTATCTTCAATGGGTATCTTCAATGGGTGCCTTCAATGGGTGCCTTCAATGGGTGCCTTCAATGGGTATCTTCAATGGGTGCCTTCAATGGGTGCCTTCAATGGGTATCTTCAATGGGTATCTTCAATGGATGCCTTCAATGGGTATCTTCAATGGGTGCCTTCAATGGGTATCTTCAATGGGTGCGTTCAATGGGTGCCTTCAATGGGTGCCTTCAATGGGTGCCTTCAATGGGTGCCTTCAATGGGTGCCTTCAATGGGTATCTTCAATGGGTGCCTTCAATGGGTATCTTCAATGGGTGCCTTCAATGGGTACCTTCAATGGGTATCTTTAATGGGTGCCTTCAATGGGTGCCTGCAATGAGTGCCTTCAATGGGTGCCTTCAATGGGTGCCTTCAATGGGTATCTTCAATGGGTGCCTTCAATGGGTATGTTCAATGGGTGCCTTCAATGGGTGCCTTCAATGGGTGCCTTCAATGGGTATCTTCAATGGCTGCCTTCAATGGGTATCTTCAATGGGTGCCTTCAATGGGTGCCTTCATAGGGTGCCTTCAATGGGTGCCTTCAATGGGTGCCTTCAATGGATGCCTTCAATGGGTGTCTTCAATGGGTGCCTTCAATGGGTGCCTTCAATGGGTATCTTCAATGGTATCTTCAATGGGTGCCTTCAATGGGTATCTTCAATGGGTGCCTTCAATGGGTGCCTTCAATGGGTGCCTTCAATGAGTGCCTTCAATGGGTATCTTCAATGGGTGCTTCAATGGGTGCCTTCAATGGGTATCTTCAATGGGTGCCTTCAATGGGTATCTTCACTGGGTGCCTTCAATGGGTGCCTTCAATGAGTGCCTTCAATGGGTGCCTTCAATGGGTGCCTTCAATGGGTATCTTCAATGGGTGCCTTCAATGGGTATCTTCAATGGGTGCCTACAATGGGTATCTTCAATGGGTGCCTTCAATGGGTATCTTCAATGGGTGCCTTCCATGGGTATCTTCAATGGGTATCTTCAATGGGTGCCTTCAATGGGTGCCTTCAATGGGTGTGTTCAATGGGTATCTTCAATGGGTGCGTTCAATCGGTGCCTTCAATGGGTGCGTTCAATGGGTGCCTTCAATGGGTGCGATAAATGGGTATCTTCAATGGGTGCCTTCAATGGGTGCCTTCAATGGGTGCCTTCAATGGGTATCTTCAATGGTATCTTCAATGGGTGCCTTCAATGGGTATATTCAATGGGTGCCTTCAATGGGTGCCTTCAATGGGTATCTTCAATGGGTGCCTTCAATGGGTGCCTTCAATGGGTGCCTTCAATGAATGCCTTCAATGGGTATCTTCAATGGGTGCCTTCAATGGGTGCCTTCAATGGTATCTTCAATGGGTGCCTTCAATGGGTATCTTCAATGGGTGCCTTCAATGGGTGCCTTCAATGAGTGCCTTCAATGGGTATCTTCAATGGGTGCCATCAATGGGTATCTTCAATGGGTATCTTCAATGGGTGCCTTCAATGGGTATCTTCAATGGGTGCCTACAATGGGTATCTTCAATGGGTGCCTTCAATGGGTGCCTTCAATGGGTGCCCTCAATGGTTATCTTCAATGGTATCTTCAATGGGTGCCTTCAATGGGTATCTTCAATGGGTGCCTTCAATGGGTGCCTTCAATGGGTGCCTTCAATTAGTGCCTTCAATGGATATCTTCAATGGGTGCCTTCAATGGGTGCCTTCAATGGGTATCTTCAATGGGTGCCTTCAATGGGTGCCTTCAATGGGCATCTTCAATGGGTGCCTTCAATGGGTGCCTTCAATGAGTGCCTTCAATGGGTATCTTCAATGGGTGTCTTCAATGGGCATCTTCAATGGGTGCCTTCAATGGGTATCTTCAATGGGTGCCTTCAATGGGTATCTTCAATGGGTGGCTTCAATGGGTATCTTCAATGTTATCTTCAATGGGTGCCTTCAATGGGTATCTTCAATGGGTGCCTTCAATGTGTGCCTTCAATGGGTGCCTTCAATGAGTGCCTTCAATGGGTATCTTCAATGGGTGCCTTCAATGGGTGCCTTCAATGGTATCTTCAATGGGTGCCTTCAATGGGTATCTTCAATGGGTGCCTTCAATGGGTGCCTTCAATGAGTACCTTCAATGGGTATCTTCAATGGGTGCCTTCAATGGGTATCTTCAATGGGTGCCTTCAATGGGTATCTTCAATGGGTGCCTACAATGGGTATCTTCAATGGGTGTCTTCAATGGCTATCTTCAATGGGTGCCTTCAATGGGTATCTTCAATGGGTATCTTCAATGGGTGCCTTCAATGGGTGCCTTCAATGGGTGCCTTCAATGGGTGCGTTCAATGGGTGCCTTCAATGGGTGCGTTCAATGGGTTCCATCAATGGGTGCGTTCAATGGGTATCTTCAATGGGTGCCTTCAATGGGTGCCTTCAATGCGTGCCCTCAATGGGTATCTTCAATGGTATCTTCAATGGGTGCCTTCAATGGGTATCTTCAATGGGTGCCTTCAATGGGTGCCTTCAATGGGTGCCTTCAATGAGTGCCTTCAATGGATATCTTCAATGGGTGCCTTCAATGGGTGCCTTCAATGGGTATCTTCAATGGGTGCCTTCAATGGGTGCCTTCAATGGGTATCTTGAATGGGTGCGTTCAATGGGTGCCTTCAATGGGTGCCTTCAATGGGTATCTTCAATGGGTGCCTTCAATGTGTATCTTCAATGGGTGCCTTCAATGGGTATCTTCAATGGGTGCCTACAATGGGTATCTTCAATGGGTGCCTTCAATGGGTATCTTCAATGGGTATCTTCAATGGGTGCCTTCAATGGGTATCTTCAATGGGTGCCTTCAATGGGTATCTTCAATGGGTGCCTTCAATGGGTGCCTTCAATGGGTATCTTCAATGGGTGCCTTCAATGGGTATCTTCAATGGGTGCCTTCAATGGGTATCTTCAATGGGTGCCTTCAATGGGTATCTTCAATGGGTATCTTCAATGGGTGCCTTCAATGGGTATCTTCAATGGGTGCCTTCAATGGGTATCTTCAATGGGTGCCTTCAATGGGTGCCTTCAATGGGTGCCTTCAATGGGTATCTTCAATGGGTATCTTCAATGGGTGCGTTCAATGGGTGCCTTCAATGGATGCGTTCAATGGGTGCCTTCAATGGGTGCGTTCAATGGGTATCTTCAATGGGTGCCTTCAATGGGTATCTTCAATGGGTATCTTCAATGGGTGCCTTCAATGGGTATCTTCAATGGGTATCTTCAATGGGTGCCTTCAATGGGTATCTTCAATGGGTGCGTTCAATGGGTGCCTTCAATGGGTGCATTCAATGGGTGCCCTCAATGGGTGCCTTCAATGGGTATCTTCAATGGGTATCTTCACTGGGTGCCTTCAATGGATATTTCAATGGGTGCCTTCAATGGGTATCTTCAATGGGTATCTTCAATGGGTGCGTTCAATGGGTGCCTTCAATGGATGCGTTCAATGGGTGCCTTCAATGGGTGCGTTCAATGGGTATCTTCAATGGGTGCCTTCAATGGGTATCTTCAATGGGTATCTTCAATGGGTGCCTTCAATGGGTATCTTCAATGGGTATCTTCAATGGGTGCCTTCAATGGGTATCTTCAATGGGTGCCTTCAATGTGTATCTTCAATGGGTGCCTTCAATGCGTGCCCTCAATGGGTATCTTCAATGGTATCTTCAATGGGTGCCTTCAATGGGTATCTTCAATGGGTGCCTTCAATGGGTGCCTTCAATGGGTGCCTTCAATGAGTGCCTTCAATGGATATCTTCAATGGGTGCCTTCAATGGGTGCCTTCAATGGGTATCTTCAATGGGTGCCTTCAATGGGTGCCTTCAATGGGTATCTTGAATGGGTGCGTTCAATGGGTGCCTTCAATGGGTGCCTTCAATGGGTATCTTCAATGGGTGCCTTCAATGTGTATCTTCAATGGGTGCCTTCAATGGGTATCTTCAATGGGTGCCTACAATGGGTATCTTCAATGGGTGCCTTCAATGGGTATCTTCAATGGGTATCTTCAATGGGTGCCTTCAATGGGTATCTTCAATGGGTGCCTTCAATGGGTATCTTCAATGGGTGCCTTCAATGGGTGCCTTCAATGGGTATCTTCAATGGGTGCCTTCAATGGGTATCTTCAATGGGTGCCTTCAATGGGTATCTTCAATGGGTGCCTTCAATGGGTATCTTGAATGGGTGCCTACAATAGGTATCTTCAATGGGTGCCTTCAATGGGTATCTTCAATGGGTATCTTCAATGGGTGCCTTCAATGGGTATCTTCAATGGGTGCCTTCAATGGGTATCTTCAATGGGTGCCTTCAATGGGTGCCTTCAATGGGTGCCTTCAATGGGTATCTTCAATGGGTATCTTCAATGGGTGCGTTCAATGGGTGCCTTCAATGGATGCGTTCAATGGGTGCCTTCAATGGGTGCGTTCAATGGGTATCTTCAATGGGTGCCTTCAATGGGTATCTTCAATGGGTATCTTCAATGGGTGCCTTCAATGGGTATCTTCAATGGGTATCTTCAATGGGTGCCTTCAATGGGTATCTTCAATGGGTGCGTTCAATGGGTGCCTTCAATGGGTGCGTTCAATGGGTGCCCTCAATGGGTGCCTTCAATGGGTATCTTCAATGGGTATCTTCACTGGGTGCCTTCAATGGATATTTCAATGGGTACCTTCAATGGGTGCCTTCAATGGGTGCCTTCAATGGGTATCTTCAATGGGTGCATTCAATGGGTGCCTTCAATGGGTGCCTTCAATGGGTGCCTTCAATGGGTATCTTCAATGGGTATCTTCAGTGGGTGCGTTCAATGGGTGCCTTCAATGGGTGCGTTCAATGGGTGGCTTCAATGGGTGCGTTCAATGGGTATCTTCAATGGCTGCCTTCAATGGGTATCTTCAATGTGTATCTTCAATGGGTGCCTTCAATGGGTATCTTCAATGGGTATTTCAATGGGTAACTTCAATGGCTGCCTTCAATGGGTATCTTCAATGGGTGCCTACAATGGGTGCCTTCAATGGGTATCTTCAATGGGTATCTTCAATGGGTGCCTTCAATGGATATTTCAATGGGTAACTTCAATGGCTGCCTTCAATGGGTATCTTCAATGGGTGCCTACAATGGGTATCTTCAATGGATGCCTTCAATGGGTATCTTCAATGGATATCTTCAATGGATGCCTTCAACGGGTATCTTGAATGGGTATCTTCAATGGGTGCCTTCAATGGATATTTCAATGGGTACCTTCAATGGGTGCCTTCAATGGGTGCCTTCAATGGGTATCTTCAATGGGTGCCTTCAGTGGGTGCCTTCAATGGGTGTCTTCAATGGGTGCCTTCAATGGGTATCTTCAATGGGTATCTTCAATGGGTGCGTTCAATGGGTGCCTTCAATGGGTGCCTTCAATGGGTATCTTCAATGGGTATCTTCAATGGGTGCCTTCAATGAGTGCCTTCAATGGGTATCTTCAATGGGTGCCTTCAATGGGTATCTTCAATGGGTATCTTCAATGGGTATCTTCAATGGGTGCCTTCAATGGGTGCCTTCAATGGGTATCTTCAATGGGTGCCTTCAATGGGTGCCTTCAATGGGTGCCTTCAATGGGTATCTTCAATAGCTGCCTTCAATGGGTTTCTTCAATGGGTGCCTTCAATGGGTGCCTTCAATGGGTGCCTTCAATGTGTATCTGCAATGGATGCCTTCAATGGGTGCCTTCAATGGGTGCCTTCAATGGGTGCCTTCAATGGATGCCTTCAATGGATGCCTTCAATGGGTGCCTTCAATGGGTGCCTTCAATGGGTATCTTCAATGGTATCTTCAATGGGTGCCTTCAATGGGTATCTTCAATGGCTGCCTTCAATGGGTGCCTTCAATGGGTGCCTTCAATGGGTGCCTTCAATGAGTGCCTTCAAAGGGTATCTTCAATGGGTGCCTTCAATGGGTGCCTTCAATGGGTATCTTCAATGGGTGCCTTCAATGGGTGCCTTCAATGGGTATCTTCAATGGGTGCCCTTAATGGGTGCCTTCAGTGAGTGCCTTCAATGGGTATCTTCAATGGGTATCTTCAAAGGGTGCCTTCAATGGGTGCCTTCAATGGGTGCCTTCAATGAGTGTCTTCAATGGGTGCCTTCAATGGGTCCCTTCAATGGGTATCTTCAATGGTATCTTCAAAGGGTGCCTACAATGGGTATCTTCAATGGGTGCCTTCAATGGGTATCTTCAATGGGTATCTTCAATGGGTGCCTTCAATGGGTGCCTTCAATGGGTGCCTTCAATGGGTGCCTTCAATGGGTGCCTTCAATGGGTGCCTTCAATGGGTATCTTCAATGGGTGCCTTCAATGGGTGCCTTCAATGGGTATCTTCAATGGGTATCTTCAATGGGTGCCTTCAATGGGTGCCTTCAATGGGTGCCTTCAATGAGTGCCTTCAATGGGTGCCTTCAATGGGTGCCTTCAATGGGTATCTTCAATGGGTTCCTTCAATGGATATTTCAATGGGTACCTTCAATGGGTGCCTTCAATGGGTATCTTCAATGGGTGCCTACAATGGGTATCTTCAATGGGTGCCTTCAATGGGTATCTTCAATGGGTATCTTCAATGGGTGCCTTCAATGGGTGCCTTCAATGGGTGCCTTCAATGGGTATCTTCAATGGGTGCCTTCAATGGGTGCCTTCAATGGGTATCTTCAATGGGTATCTTCAATGGATGCCTTCAATGGGTATCTTCAATGGGTGCCTTCAATGGGTATCTTCAATGGGTGCGTTCAATGGGTGCCTTCAATGGGTGCCTTCAATGGGTGCCTTCAATGGGTGCCTTCAATGGGTATCTTCAATGGGTGCCTTCAATGGGTATCTTCAATGGGTGCCTTCAATGGGTACCTTCAATGGGTATCTTTAATGGGTGCCTTCAATGGGTGCCTGCAATGAGTGCCTTCAATGGGTGCCTTCAATGGGTGCCTTCAATGGGTATCTTCAATGGGTGCCTTCAATGGGTATGTTCAATGGGTGCCTTCAATGGGTGCCTTCAATGGGTGCCTTCAATGGGTATCTTCAATGGCTGCCTTCAATGGGTATCTTCAATGGGTGCCTTCAATGGGTGCCTTCATAGGGTGCCTTCAATGGGTGCCTTCAATGGGTGCCTTCAATGGATGCCTTCAATGGGTGTCTTCAATGGGTGCCTTCAATGGGTGCCTTCAATGGGTATCTTCAATGGTATCTTCAATGGGTGCCTTCAATGGGTATCTTCAATGGGTGCCTTCAATGGGTGCCTTCAATGGGTGCCTTCAATGAGTGCCTTCAATGGGTATCTTCAATGGGTGCTTCAATGGGTGCCTTCAATGGGTATCTTCAATGGGTGCCTTCAATGGGTATCTTCAATGGGTGCCTTCAATGGGTGCCTTCAATGAGTGCCTTCAATGGGTGCCTTCAATGGGTGCCTTCAATGGGTATCTTCAATGGGTGCCTTCAATGGGTATCTTCAATGGGTGCCTACAATGGGTATCTTCAATGGGTGCCTTCAATGGGTATCTTCAATGGGTGCCTTCCATGGGTATCTTCAATGGGTATCTTCAATGGGTGCCTTCAATGGGTGCCTTCAATGGGTGCGTTCAATGGGTATCTTCAATGGGTGCGTTCAATCGGTGCCTTCAATGGGTGCGTTCAATGGGTGCCTTCAATGGGTGCGATAAATGGGTATCTTCAATGGGTGCCTTCAATGGGTGCCTTCAATGGGTGCCTTCAATGGGTATCTTCAATGGTATCTTCAATGGGTGCCTTCAATGGGTATATTCAATGGGTGCCTTCAATGGGTGCCTTCAATGGGTGCCTTCAATGGGTGCCTTCAATCAGTGTCTTCAATGGGTGCCTTCAATGGGTGCCTTCAATGGGTATCTTCAATGGTATCTTCAATGGGTGCCTTCAATGGGTATCTTCAATGGGTGCCTTCAATGGGTGCCTTCAATGGGTGCCTTCAATGAATGCCTTCAATGGGTATCTTCAATGGGTGCCTTCAATGGGTGCCTTCAATGGTATCTTCAATGGGTGCCTTCAATGGGTATCTTCAATGGGTGCCTTCAATGGGTGCCTTCAATGAGTGCCTTCAATGGGTATCTTCAATGGGTGCCATCAATGGGTATCTTCAATGGGTATCTTCAATGGGTGCCTTCAATGGGTATCTTCAATGGGTGCCTACAATGGGTATCTTCAATGGGTGCCTTCAATGGGTGCCTTCAATGGGTGCCCTCAATGGTTATCTTCAATGGTATCTTCAATGGGTGCCTTCAATGGGTATCTTCAATGGGTGCCTTCAATGGGTGCCTTCAATGGGTGCCTTCAATTAGTGCCTTCAATGGATATCTTCAATGGGTGCCTTCAATGGGTGCCTTCAATGGGTATCTTCAATGGGTGCCTTCAATGGGTGCCTTCAATGGGCATCTTCAATGGGTGCCTTCAATGGGTGCCTTCAATGAGTGCCTTCAATGGGTATCTTCAATGGGTGTCTTCAATGGGCATCTTCAATGGGTGCCTTCAATGGGTATCTTCAATGGGTGCCTTCAATGGGTATCTTCAATGGGTGGCTTCAATGGGTATCTTCAATGGTATCTTCAATGGGTGCCTTCAATGGGTATCTTCAATGGGTGCCTTCAATGTGTGCCTTCAATGGGTGCCTTCAATGAGTGCCTTCAATGGGTATCTTCAATGGGTGCCTTCAATGGGTGCCTTCAATGGTATCTTCAATGGGTGCCTTCAATGGGTATCTTCAATGGGTGCCTTCAATGGGTGCCTTCAATGAGTACCTTCAATGGGTATCTTCAATGGGTGCCTTCAATGGGTATCTTCAATGGGTGCCTTCAATGGGTATCTTCAATGGGTGCCTACAATGGGTATCTTCAATGGGTGTCTTCAATGGCTATCTTCAATGGGTGCCTTCAATGGGTATCTTCAATGGGTATCTTCAATGGGTGCCTTCAATGGGTGCCTTCAATGGGTGCCTTCAATGGGTGCGTTCAATGGGTGCCTTCAATGGGTGCGTTCAATGGGTTCCATCAATGGGTGCGTTCAATGGGTATCTTCAATGGGTGCCTTCAATGGGTGCCTTCAATGCGTGCCCTCAATGGGTATCTTCAATGGTATCTTCAATGGGTGCCTTCAATGGGTATCTTCAATGGGTGCCTTCAATGGGTGCCTTCAATGGGTGCCTTCAATGAGTGCCTTCAATGGATATCTTCAATGGGTGCCTTCAATGGGTGCCTTCAATGGGTATCTTCAATGGGTGCCTTCAATGGGTGCCTTCAATGGGTATCTTGAATGGGTGCGTTCAATGGGTGCCTTCAATGGGTGCCTTCAATGGGTATCTTCAATGGGTGCCTTCAATGTGTATCTTCAATGGGTGCCTTCAATGGGTATCTTCAATGGGTGCCTACAATGGGTATCTTCAATGGGTGCCTTCAATGGGTATCTTCAATGGGTATCTTCAATGGGTGCCTTCAATGGGTATCTTCAATGGGTGCCTTCAATGGGTATCTTCAATGGGTGCCTTCAATGGGTGCCTTTAATGGGTATCTTCAATGGGTGCCTACAATGGGTATCTTCAATGGGTGCCTTCAATGGGTGCCTTCAATGGGTGCCCTCAATGGGTATCTTCAATGGTATCTTCAATGGGTGCCTTCAATGGGTATCTTCAATGGGTGCCTTCAATGGGTGCCTTCAATGCGTGCCTTCAATGAGTGCCTTCAATGGATATCTTCAATGGGTGCCTTCAATGGGTGCCTTCAATGGGTATCTTCAATGGGTGCCTTCAATGGGTGCCTTCAATGGGTATCTTCAATGGGTGCCTTCAATGGGTGCCTTCAATGAGTGCCTTCAATGGGTATCTTCAATGGGTGCCTTCAATGGGTATCTTCAATGGGTGCCTTCAATGGGTATCTTCAATGAGTGCCTTCAATGGGTATCTTCAATGGGTGCCTACAATGGGTATCTTCAATGGGTGCCTTCAATGGGTATCTTCAATGGGTAGCTTCAATGGGTGCCTTCAATGGGTATCTTCAATGGGTGCCTTCAATGAGTATCTTCAATGGGTGCCTTCAATGGGTGCCTTCAATGGGTGCCTTCAATGGGTATCTTCAATGGTATCTTCAATGGGTGCCTTCAATGGGTATCTTCAATGGGTGCCTTCAATGGGTGCCTTCAATGGGTGCCTTCAATGAGTGCCTTCAATGGGTATCTTCAATGGGTGCCTTCAATGGGTGCCTTCAATGGTATCTTCAATGGGTGCCTTCAATGGGTATCTTCAATGGGTGCCTTCAATGGATGCCTTCAATGAGTGCCTTCAATGGGTATCTTCAATGGGTGCCTTCAATGGGTATCTTCAATGGGTGCCTTCAATGGGTATCTTCAATGGGTGCCTACAATGGGTATCTTCAATAGGTGTCTTCAATGGCTATCTTCAATGGGTGCCTTCAATGGGTATCTTCAATGGGTATCTTCAATGGGTGCCTTCAATGGGTGCCTTCAATGGGTGCCTTCAATGGGTGCCTTCAATGGGTGCGTTCAATGGGTGCCTTCAATGGGTGCATTCAATGGGTATCTTCAATGGGTGCCTTCAATGGGTGCCTTCAATGGGTGCCCTCAATGGGCATCTTCAATGGTACCTTCAATGGGTGCCTTCAATGGGTATCTTCAATGGGTGCCTTCAATGGGTGCCTTCAATGGGTGCCTTCAATGAGTGCCTTCAATGGATATCTTCAATGGGTGCCTTCAATGGGTATCTTCAATGGGTGCCTTCAATGGGTGCCTTCAATGGGTATTTTGAATGGGTGCCTTCAATGGGTGCCTTCAATGAGTGCCTTCAATGGGTATCTTCAATGGGTGCCTTCAATGGGTATCTTCAATGGGTGCCTTCAATGGGTATCTTCAATGGGTGCCTTCAATGGGTATCTTCAATGGGTGCCTACAATGGGTATCTTCAATGGGTGCCTTCAATGGGTATCTTCAATGGGTATCTTCAATGGGTGCCTTCAATGGGTATCTTCAATGGGTGCCTTCAATGGGTATCTTCAATGGGTGCCTTCAATGGGTGCCTTCAATGGGTGCCTTCAATGGGTGCGTTCAATGGGTGCCTTCAATGGGTGCGTTCAATGGATGCCTTCAATGGGTGCATTCAATGGGTATCTTCAATGGGTGCCTTCAATGGGTATCTTCAATGGGTATCTTCAATGGGTGCGTTCAATGGGTGCCTTCAATGGGTGCGTTCAATGGGTGCCTTCAATGGGTGCGTTCAATGGGTATCTTCAATGGGTGCCTTCAATGGGTATCTTCAATGGGTATCTTCAATGGGTGCCTTCAATGTGTATCTTCAATGGGTATCTTCAATGGGTATCTTCAATGGGTGCCTTCAATGGGTATCTTCAATGGGTGCGTTCAATGGGTGCCTTCAATGGGTGGGTTCAATGGGTGCCTTCAATGGGTGCCTTCAATGGGTGCCTTCAATGGGTATCTTCAATGGGTATCTTCAATGGGTGCCTTCAATGGATATTTCAATGGGTACCTTCAATGGGTGCCTTCAATGGGTATCTTCAATGGGTGCCTACAATGGGTATCTTCAATGGGTGCCTTCAATGGGTATCTTCAATGGGTATCTTCAATGGGTGCCTTCAATGGGTGCCTTCAATGGGTGCGTTCAATGGGTGCCTTCAATGGGTGCCTTCAATGGGTGCCTTCAATGGGTATCTTCAATGGGTGCCTTCAATGGGTGCCTTCAATGGGTATCTTCAATGAGTGCCTTCAATGGGTATCTTCAATGGGTGCCTTCAATGGGTATCTTCAATGGGTGCCTTCAATGGGTATCTTCAATGGGTGCCTTCAATGGGTGCCTTCAATGGGTATCTTCAATGGGTGCCTTCAATGGGTGCCTTCAATGGGTATCTTCAATAGCTGCCTTCAATGGGTATCTTCAATGGGTGCCTTCAATGGGTGCCTTCAATGGGTGCCTTCAATGGGTATCTTCAATGGGTGCCTTCAATGGGTGCCTTCAATGGGTGCCTTCAATGGTTGCCTTCAATGGGTATCTTCAATGGGTATCTTCAATGGGTGCCTTCAATGAGTGCCTTCAATGGGTATCTTCAATGGGTGCCTTCAATGGGTATCTTCAATGTGTGCCTTCAATGGGTATCTTCAATGGGTGCCTTCAATGGGTGCCTTCAATGGGTATCTGCAATGGGTGCCTTCAATGGGTGCATTCAATGGGTGCCTTCAATGGGTGCCTTCAATGGATGCCTTCAATGGGTGTCTTCAATGGGTGCCTTCAATGGGTGCCTTCAATGGGTGCCTTCAATGGGTATCTTCAATGGTATCTTCAATGGGTGCCTTCAATGGGTATCTTCAATGGGTGCCTTCAATGGGTGCCTTCAATGGGTGCCTTCAATGGGTGCCTTCAATGAGTGCCTTCAATGGGTATCTTCAATGGGTGCCTTCAATGGGTATCTTCAATAGGTGCCTTCAATGGGTATCTTCAATGGGTGCCTTCAATGGGTATCTTGAATGGGTGCCTACAATAGGTATCTTCAATGGGTGCCTTCAATGGGTATCTTCAATGGGTATCTTCAATGGGTGCCTTCAATGGGTATCTTCAATGGGTGCCTTCAATGGGTATCTTCAATGGGTGCCTTCAATGGGTGCCTTCAATGGGTGCCTTCAATGGGTATCTTCAATGGGTATCTTCAATGGGTGCGTTCAATGGGTGCCTTCAATGGATGCGTTCAATGGGTGCCTTCAATGGGTGCGTTCAATGGGTATCTTCAATGGGTGCCTTCAATGGGTATCTTCAATGGGTATCTTCAATGGGTGCCTTCAATGGATATTTCAATGGGTACCTTCAATGGGTGCCTTCAATGGGTATCTTCAATGGGTGCCTACAATGGGTATCTTCAATGGGTGCCTTCAATGGGTATCTTCAATGGGTATCTTCAATGGGTGCCTTCAATGGGTGCCTTCAATGGGTGCGTTCAATGGGTGCCTTCAATGGGTGCCTTCAATGGGTGCCTTCAATGGGTATCTTCAATGGGTGCCTTCAATGGGTGCCTTCAATGGGTATCTTCAATGAGTGCCTTCAATGGGTATCTTCAATGGGTGCCTTCAATGGGTATCTTCAATGGGTGCCTTCAATGGGTATCTTCAATGGGTGCCTTCAATGGGTGCCTTCAATGGGTATCTTCAATAGCTGCCTTCAATGGGTATCTTCAATGGGTGCCTTCAATGGGTGCCTTCAATGGGTGCCTTCAATGGGTATCTTCAATGGGTGCCTTCAATGGGTGCCTTCAATGGGTGCCTTCAATGGTTGCCTTCAATGGGTATCTTCAATGGGTATCTTCAATGGGTGCCTTCAATGAGTGCCTTCAATGGGTATCTTCAATGGGTGCCTTCAATGGGTATCTTCAATGTGTGCCTTCAATGGGTATCTTCAATGGGTGCCTTCAATGGGTGCCTTCAATGGGTATCTTCAATGGGTGCCTTCAATGGGTGCCTTCAATGGGTGCCTTCAATGGGTATCTTCAATAGCTGCCTTCAATGGGTTTCTTCAATGGGTGCCTTCAATGGGTGCCTTCAATAGGTGCCTTCAATGGGTATCTGCAATGGGTGCCTTCAATGGGTGCATTCAATGGGTGCCTTCAATGGGTGCCTTCAATGGATGCCTTCAATGGGTGTCTTCAATGGGTGCCTTCAATGGGTGCCTTCAATGGGTGCCTTCAATGGGTGCCTTCAATGAGTGTCTTCAATGGGTGCCTTCAATGGGTGCCTTCAATGGGTATCTTCAATGGTATCTTCAATGGGTGCCTTCAATGGGTATCTTCAATGGGTGCCTTCAATGGGTGCCTTCAATGGGTGCCTTCAATGGGTGCCTTCAATGGGTATCTTCAATGGTATCTTCAATGGGTGCCTTCAATGGGTATATTCAATGGGTGCCTTCAATGGGTGCCTTCAATGGGTGCCTTCAATGGGTGCCTTCAATGAGTGTCTTCAATGGGTGCCTTCAATGGGTGCCTTCAATGGGTATCTTCAATGGTATCTTCAATGGGTGCCTTCAATGGGTATCTTCAATGGGTGCCTTCAATGGGTGCCTTCAATGGGTGCCTTCAATGAATGCCTTCAATGGGTATCTTCAATGGGTGCCTTCAATGGGTGCCTTCAATGGTATCTTCAATGGGTGCCTTCAATGGGTATCTTCAATGGGTGCCTTCAATGGGTGCCTTCAATGAGTGCCTTCAATGGGTATCTTCAATGGTATCTTCAATGGGTGCCTTCAATGGGTATCTTCAATGGGTGCCTTCAATGGGTGCCTTCAATGGGTGCCTTCAATTAGTGCCTTCAATGGATATCTTCAATGGGTGCCTTCAATGGGTGCCTTCAATGGGTATCTTCAATGGGTGCCTTCAATGGGTGCCTTCAATGGGCATCTTCAATGGGTGCCTTCAATGGGTGCCTTCAATGAGTGCCTTCAATGGGTATCTTCAATGGGTGTCTTCAATGGGCATCTTCAATGGGTGCCTTCAATGGGTATCTTCAATGGGTGCCTTCAATGGGTATCTTCAATGGGTGGCTTCAATGGGTATCTTCAATGGTATCTTCAATGGGTGCCTTCAATGGGTATCTTCAATGGGTGCCTTCAATGTGTGCCTTCAATGGGTGCCTTCAATGAGTGCCTTCAATGGGTATCTTCAATGGGTGCCTTCAATGGGTGCCTTCAATGGTATCTTCAATGGGTGCCTTCAATGGGTATCTTCAATGGGTGCCTTCAATGGGTGCCTTCAATGAGTACCTTCAATGGGTATCTTCAATGGGTGCCTTCAATGGGTATCTTCAATGGGTGCCTTCAATGGGTATCTTCAATGGGTGCCTACAATGGGTATCTTCAATGGGTGTCTTCAATGGCTATCTTCAATGGGTGCCTTCAATGGGTATCTTCAATGGGTATCTTCAATGGGTGCCTTCAATGGGTGCCTTCAATGGGTGCCTTCAATGGGTGCGTTCAATGGGTGCCTTCAATGGGTGCGTTCAATGGGTTCCATCAATGGGTGCGTTCAATGGGTATCTTCAATGGGTGCCTTCAATGGGTGCCTTCAATGCGTGCCCTCAATGGGTATCTTCAATGGTATCTTCAATGGGTGCCTTCAATGGGTATCTTCAATGGGTGCCTTCAATGGGTGCCTTCAATGGGTGCCTTCAATGAGTGCCTTCAATGGATATCTTCAATGGGTGCCTTCAATGGGTGCCTTCAATGGGTATCTTCAATGGGTGCCTTCAATGGGTGCCTTCAATGGGTATCTTGAATGGGTGCGTTTAATGGGTGCCTTCAATGGGTGCCTTCAATGGGTATCTTCAATGGGTGCCTTCAATGTGTATCTTCAATGGGTGCCTTCAATGGGTATCTTCAATGGGTGCCTACAATGGGTATCTTCAATGGGTGCCTTCAATGGGTATCTTCAATGGGTATCTTCAATGGGTGCCTTCAATGGGTATCTTCAATGGGTGCCTTCAATGGGTATCTTCAATGGGTGCCTTCAATGGGTGCCTTTAATGGGTATCTTCAATGGGTGCCTACAATGGGTATCTTCAATGGGTGCCTTCAATGGGTGCCTTCAATGGGTGCCCTCAATGGGTATCTTCAATGGTATCTTCAATGGGTGCCTTCAATGGGTATCTTCAATGGGTGCCTTCAATGGGTGCCTTCAATGCGTGCCTTCAATGAGTGCCTTCAATGGATATCTTCAATGGGTGCCTTCAATGGGTGCCTTCAATGGGTATCTTCAATGGGTGCCTTCAATGGGTGCCTTCAATGGGTATCTTCAATGGGTGCCTTCAATGGGTGCCTTCAATGAGTGCCTTCAATGGGTATCTTCAATGGGTGCCTTCAATGGGTATCTTCAATGGGTGCCTTCAATGGGTATCTTCAATGAGTGCCTTCAATGGGTATCTTCAATGGGTGCCTACAATGGGTATCTTCAATGGGTGCCTTCAATGGGTATCTTCAATGGGTAGCTTCAATGGGTGCCTTCAATGGGTATCTTCAATGGGTGCCTTCAATGAGTATCTTCAATGGGTGCCTTCAATGGGTGCCTTCAATGGGTGCCTTCAATGGGTATCTTCAATGGTATCTTCAATGGGTGCCTTCAATGGGTATCTTCAATGGGTGCCTTCAATGGGTGCCTTCAATGGGTGCCTTCAATGAGTGCCTTCAATGGGTATCTTCAATGGGTGCCTTCAATGGGTGCCTTCAATGGTATCTTCAATGGGTGCCTTCAATGGGTATCTTCAATGGGTGCCTTCAATGGATGCCTTCAATGAGTGCCTTCAATGGGTATCTTCAATGGGTGCCTTCAATGGGTATCTTCAATGGGTGCCTTCAATGGGTATCTTCAATGGGTGCCTACAATGGGTATCTTCAATAGGTGTCTTCAATGGCTATCTTCAATGGGTGCCTTCAATGGGTATCTTCAATGGGTATCTTCAATGGGTGCCTTCAATGGGTGCCTTCAATGGGTGCCTTCAATGGGTGCCTTCAATGGGTGCGTTCAATGGGTGCCTTCAATGGGTGCATTCAATGGGTATCTTCAATGGGTGCCTTCAATGGGTGCCTTCAATGGGTGCCCTCAATGGGCATCTTCAATGGTACCTTCAATGGGTGCCTTCAATGGGTATCTTCAATGGGTGCCTTCAATGGGTGCCTTCAATGGGTGCCTTCAATGAGTGCCTTCAATGGATATCTTCAATGGGTGCCTTCAATGGGTATCTTCAATGGGTGCCTTCAATGGGTGCCTTCAATGGGTATTTTGAATGGGTGCCTTCAATGGGTGCCTTCAATGAGTGCCTTCAATGGGTATCTTCAATGGGTGCCTTCAATGGGTATCTTCAATGGGTGCCTTCAATGGGTATCTTCAATGGGTGCCTTCAATGGGTATCTTCAATGGGTGCCTACAATGGGTATCTTCAATGGGTGCCTTCAATGGGTATCTTCAATGGGTATCTTCAATGGGTGCCTTCAATGGGTATCTTCAATGGGTGCCTTCAATGGGTATCTTCAATGGGTGCCTTCAATGGGTGCCTTCAATGGGTGCCTTCAATGGGTGCGTTCAATGGGTGCCTTCAATGGGTGCGTTCAATGGATGCCTTCAATGGGTGCATTCAATGGGTATCTTCAATGGGTGCCTTCAATGGGTATCTTCAATGGGTATCTTCAGTGGGTGCGTTCAATGGGTGCCTTCAATGGGTGCGTTCAATGGGTGCCTTCAATGGGTGCGTTCAATGGGTATCTTCAATGGGTGCCTTCAATGGGTATCTTCAATGGGTATCTTCAATGGGTGCCTTCAATGTGTATCTTCAATGGGTATCTTCAATGGGTATCTTCAATGGGTGCCTTCAATGGGTATCTTCAATGGGTGCGTTCAATGGGTGCCTTCAATGGGTGCGTTCAATGGGTGCCTTCAATGGGTGCCTTCAATGGGTGCCTTCAATGGGTATCTTCAATGGGTATCTTCAATGGGTGCCTTCAATGGATATTTCAATGGGTACCTTCAATGGGTGCCTTCAATGGGTATCTTCAATGGGTGCCTACAATGGGTATCTTCAATGGGTGCCTTCAATGGGTATCTTCAATGGGTATCTTCAATGGGTGCCTTCAATGGGTGCCTTCAATGGGTGCGTTCAATGGGTGCCTTCAATGGGTGCCTTCAATGGGTGCCTTCAATGGGTATCTTCAATGGGTGCCTTCAATGGGTGCCTTCAATGGGTATCTTCAATGAGTGCCTTCAATGGGTATCTTCAATGGGTGCCTTCAATGGGTATCTTCAATGGGTGCCTTCAATGGGTATCTTCAATGGGTGCCTTCAATGGGTGCCTTCAATGGGTATCTTCAATGGGTGCCTTCAATGGGTGCCTTCAATGGGTATCTTCAATAGCTGCCTTCAATGGGTATCTTCAATGGGTGCCTTCAATGGGTGCCTTCAATGGGTGCCTTCAATGGGTATCTTCAATGGGTGCCTTCAATGGGTGCCTTCAATGGGTGCCTTCAATGGTTGCCTTCAATGGGTATCTTCAATGGGTATCTTCAATGGGTGCCTTCAATGAGTGCCTTCAATGGGTATCTTCAATGGGTGCCTTCAATGGGTATCTTCAATGTGTGCCTTCAATGGGTATCTTCAATGGGTGCCTTCAATGGGTGCCTTCAATGGGTATCTGCAATGGGTGCCTTCAATGGGTGCATTCAATGGGTGCCTTCAATGGGTGCCTTCAATGGATGCCTTCAATGGGTGTCTTCAATGGGTGCCTTCAATGGGTGCCTTCAATGGGTGCCTTCAATGGGTATCTTCAATGGTATCTTCAATGGGTGCCTTCAATGGGTATCTTCAATGGGTGCCTTCAATGGGTGCCTTCAATGGGTGCCTTCAATGGGTGCCTTCAATGAGTGCCTTCAATGGGTATCTTCAATGGGTGCCTTCAATGGGTATCTTCAATGGGTGCCTTCAATGGGTATCTTCAATGGGTGCCTTCAATGGGTATCTTGAATGGGTGCCTACAATAGGTATCTTCAATGGGTGCCTTCAATGGGTATCTTCAATGGGTATCTTCAATGGGTGCCTTCAATGGGTATCTTCAATGGGTGCCTTCAATGGGTATCTTCAATGGGTGCCTTCAATGGGTGCCTTCAATGGGTGCCTTCAATGGGTATCTTCAATGGGTATCTTCAATGGGTGCGTTCAATGGGTGCCTTCAATGGATGCGTTCAATGGGTGCCTTCAATGGGTGCGTTCAATGGGTATCTTCAATGGGTGCCTTCAATGGGTATCTTCAATGGGTATCTTCAATGGGTGCCTTCAATGGATATTTCAATGGGTACCTTCAATGGGTGCCTTCAATGGGTATCTTCAATGGGTGCCTACAATGGGTATCTTCAATGGGTGCCTTCAATGGGTATCTTCAATGGGTATCTTCAATGGGTGCCTTCAATGGGTGCCTTCAATGGGTGCGTTCAATGGGTGCCTTCAATGGGTGCCTTCAATGGGTGCCTTCAATGGGTATCTTCAATGGGTGCCTTCAATGGGTGCCTTCAATGGGTATCTTCAATGAGTGCCTTCAATGGGTATCTTCAATGGGTGCCTTCAATGGGTATCTTCAATGGGTGCCTTCAATGGGTATCTTCAATGGGTGTCTTCAATGGGTGCCTTCAATGGGTATCTTCAATAGCTGCCTTCAATGGGTATCTTCAATGGGTGCCTTCAATGGGTGCCTTCAATGGGTGCCTTCAATGGGTATCTTCAATGGGTGCCTTCAATGGGTGCCTTCAATGGGTGCCTTCAATGGTTGCCTTCAATGGGTATCTTCAATGGGTATCTTCAATGGGTGCCTTCAATGAGTGCCTTCAATGGGTATCTTCAATGGGTGCCTTCAATGGGTATCTTCAATGTGTGCCTTCAATGGGTATCTTCAATGGGTGCCTTCAATGGGTGCCTTCAATGGGTATCTTCAATGGGTGCCTTCAATGGGTGCCTTCAATGGGTGCCTTCAATGGGTATCTTCAATAGCTGCCTTCAATGGGTTTCTTCAATGGGTGCCTTCAATGGGTGCCTTCAATAGGTGCCTTCAATGGGTATCTGCAATGGGTGCCTTCAATGGGTGCATTCAATGGGTGCCTTCAATGGGTGCCTTCAATGGATGCCTTCAATGGGTGTCTTCAATGGGTGCCTTCAATGGGTGCCTTCAATGGGTGCCTTCAATGGGTATCTTCAATGGTATCTTCAATGGGTGCCTTCAATGGGTATCTTCAATGGGTGCCTTCAATGGGTGCCTTCAATGGGTGCCTTCAATGGGTGCCTTCAATGAGTGCCTTCAATGGGTATCTTCAATGGGTGCCTTCAATGGGTATCTTCAATGGGTGCCTTCAATGGGTATCTTCAATGGGTGCCTTCAATGGGTATCTTGAATGGGTGCCTACAATAGGTATCTTCAATGGGTGCCTTCAATGGGTATCTTCAATGGGTATCTTCAATGGGTGCCTTCAATGGGTATCTTCAATGGGTGCCTTCAATGGGTATCTTCAATGGGTGCCTTCAATGGGTGCCTTCAATGGGTGCCTTCAATGGGTATCTTCAATGGGTATCTTCAATGGGTGCGTTCAATGGGTGCCTTCAATGGATGCGTTCAATGGGTGCCTTCAATGGGTGCGTTCAATGGGTATCTTCAATGGGTGCCTTCAATGGGTATCTTCAATGGGTAACTTCAATGGGTGCCTTCAATGGGTATCTTCAATGGGTATCTTCAATGGGTGCCTTCAATGGGTATCTTCAATGGGTGCGTTCAATGGGTGCCTTCAATGGGTGCGTTCAATGGGTGCCCTCAATGGGTGCCTTCAATGGGTATCTTCAATGGGTATCTTCACTGGGTGCCTTCAATGGATATTTCAATGGGTACCTTCAATGGGTGCCTTCAATGGGTGCCTTCAATGGGTATCTTCAATGGGTGCATTCAATGGGTGCCTTCAATGGGTGCCTTCAATGGGTGCCTTCAAAGGGTATCTTCAATGGGTATCTTCAGTGGGTGCGTTCAATGGGTGCCTTCAATGGGTGCGTTCAATGGGTGGCTTCAATGGGTGCGTTCAATGGGTATCTTCAATGGCTGCCTTCAATGGGTATCTTCAATGTGTATCTTCAATGGGTGCCTTCAATGGGTATCTTCAATGGGTATTTCAATGGGTAACTTCAATGGCTGCCTTCAATGGGTATCTTCAATGGGTGCCTACAATGGGTGCCTTCAATGGGTATCTTCAATGGGTATCTTCAATGGGTGCCTTCAATGGATATTTCAATGGGTAACTTCAATGGCTGCCTTCAATGGGTATCTTCAATGGGTGCCTACAATGGGTATCTTCAATGGGTGCCTTCAATGGGTATCTTCAATGGATATCTTCAATGGATGCCTTCAATGGGTATCTTGAATGGGTATCTTCAATGGGTGCCTTCAATGGATATTTCAATGGGTACCTTCAATGGGTGCCTTCAATGGGTGCCTTCAATGGGTATCTTCAATGGGTGCCTTCAATGGGTGCCTTCAATGGGTGTCTTCAATGGGTGCCTTCAATGGGTATCTTCAATGGGTATCTTCAATGGGTGCGTTCAATGGGTGCCTTCAATGGGTGCGTTCAATGGGTGCCTTCAATGGGTGCCTTCAATGGGTATCTTCAATGGGTGCCTTCAATGGGTATCTTCAATGGGTGCCTTCAATGGGTATCTTCAATGGGTGCCTTCAATGGGTGCCTTCAATGGGTATCTTCAATGGGTGCCTTCAATGGGTGCCTTCAATGGGTGCGTTCAATGGGTTCCTTCAATGGGTGCCTTCAATGGGTGCCTTCAATGGGTGCCTTCAATGGGTATCTTCAATGGGTGCCTTCAATGGGTGCCTTCAATGGGTGCCTTCAATGGGTATCTTCAATGGATATCTTCAATGGATGCCTTCAATGGGTATCTTCAATGGGTGCCTTCAATGGGTGCCTTCAATGGGTATCTTCAATGGGTATCTTCAATGGGTGCCTTCAATGAGTGCCTTCAATGGGTATCTTCAATGGGTGCCTTCAATGGGTATCTTCAATGGGTGCCTTCAATGGGTATCTTCAATGGGTGCCTTCAATGGGTGCCTTCAATGGGTATCTTCAATGGGTGCCTTCAATGGGTGCCTTCAATGGGTGCCTTCAATGGGTATCTTCAATAGCTGCCTTCAATGGGTTTCTTCAATGGGTGCCTTCAATGGGTGCCTTCAATGGGTGCCTTCAATGGGTATCTGCAATGGATGCCTTCAATGGGTGCCTTCAATGGGTGCCTTCAATGGATGCCTTCAATGGATGCCTTCAATGGGTGCCTTCAATGGGTGCCTTCAATGGGTATCTTCAATGGTATCTTCAATGGGTGCCTTCAATGGGTATCTTCAATGGCTGCCTTCAATGGGTGCCTTCAATGGGTGCCTTCAATGGGTGCCTTCAATGAGTGCCTTCAAAGGGTATCTTCAATGGGTGCCTTCAATGGGTGCCTTCAATGGGTATCTTCAATGGGTGCCTTCAATGGGTGCCTTCAATGGGTATCTTCAATGGGTGCCCTTAATGGGTGCCTTCAGTGAGTGCCTTCAATGGGTATCTTCAATGGGTATCTTCAAAGGGTGCCTTCAATGGGTATCTTCAATGGGTGCCTTCAATGGGTATCTTCAATGGGTGCCTTCATTGGGTGCCTTCAATGGGTATCTTTAATGGGTGCCTTCAATGGGTATCTTCAATGGGTGCCTTCAATGGGCGCCTTCAATGGGTGCCTTGAATGGGTATTTTCAATGGGTATCTTCAATGGGTGCCTTCAATGGGTATCTTCAATGGGTGCCTTCAATGGGTATCTTCAAAGGGTGCCTTCAATGGGTATCTTCAATGGGTGCCTTCAATGGGTGCCTTGAATGCGTGCCTTGAATGGGTGCCTTGAATGGGTGCCTTCAATGGGTGCCTTCAATGGGTATCTTCAATGGGTGCCTTCAATGAGTACCTTCAACGGGTGCCTTCAATGGGTGCCTTCAATGGGTATCTTCAATGGGTGCCTTCAATGGGTGCCTTCAATGGGTATCTTCAATGGGTGCCTTCAATGGGTGCCTTCAATGAGTGCCTTCAATGGGTATCTTCAATGGGTGCCTTCAATGGGTATCTTCAATGGGTGCCTTCAATGGGTATCTTCAATGGGTGCCTTCAATGGGTATCTTCAATGGGTGCCTACAATAGGTATCTTCAATGGGTGCCTTCAATGGGTATCTTCAATGGGTATCTTCAATGGGTGCCTTCAATGGGTATCTTCAGTGGGTGCCTTAAATGGGTATCTTCAATGGGTGCCTTCAATGGGTGCCTTCAATGGGTGCCTTCAATGGGTATCTTCAATGGGTATCTTCAATGGGTGCGTTCAATGGTTGCCTTCAATGGGTGCGTTCAATGGGTGCCTTCAATGGGTGCGTTCAATGGGTATCTTCAATGGGTGCCTTCAATGGGTATCTTCAATGGGTATCTTCAATGGGTGCCTTCAATGGGTATCTTCAATGGGTATCTTCAATGGGTATCTTCAATGGGTGCCTTCAATGGGTGCCTTCAATGGGTATCTTCAATGGGTGCCTTCAATGGGTGCCTTCAATGGGTGCCTTCAATGGGTATCTTCAATGGGTGCCTTCAATGGGTATCTTCAATGGGTGCCTACAATAGGTATCTTCAATGGGTGCCTTCAATGGGTATCTTCAATGGGTATCTTCAATGGGTGCCTTCAATGGGTATCTTCAGTGGGTGCCTTAAATGGGTATCTTCAATGGGTGCCTTCAATGGGTGCCTTCAATGGGTGCCTTCAATGGGTATCTTCAATGGGTATCTTCAATGGGTGCGTTCAATGGTTGCCTTCAATGGGTGCGTTCAATGGGTGCCTTCAATGGGTGCGTTCAATGGGTATCTTCAATGGGTGCCTTCAATGGGTATCTTCAATGGGTATCTTCAATGGGTGCGTTCAATGGGTATCTTCAATGGGTGCCTTCAATGGGTATCTTCATGGGTATCTTCAATGGGTGCCTTCAATGGGTATCTTCAATGGGTATCATCAATGGGTATCTTCAATGGGTGCCTTCAATGGGTGCCTTCAATGGGTATCTTCAATGGGTATCTTCAATGGGTATCTTCAATGGGTGCCTTCAATGGGTGCCTTCAATGGGTATCTTCAATGGGTGCCTTCAATGGGTGCCTTCAATGGGTGCCTTCAATGGGTATCTTCAATGGGTGCCTTCAATGGGTATCTTCAATGGGTGCCTACAATGGGTATCTTCAATGGGTGCCTTCAATGGGTATCTTCAATGGGTATCTTCAATGGGTGCCTTCAATGGGTATCTTCAGTGGGTGCCTTAAATGGGTATCTTCAATGGGTGCCTTCAATGGGTGCCTTCAATGGGTGCCTTCAATGGGTATCTTCAATGGGTATCTTCAATGGGTGCGTTCAATGGTTGCCTTCAATGGGTGTGTTCAATGGGTGCCTTCAATGGGTGCGTTCAATGGGTATCTACAATGGGTGCCTTCAATGGGTATCTTCAATGGGTATCTTCAATGGGTGCGTTCAATGGGTATCTTCAATGGGTGCCTTCAATGGGTATCTTCAATGGGTATCTTCAATGGGTGCCTTCAATGGGTATCTTCAATGGGTATCTTCAATGGGTATCTTCAATGGGTGCCTTCAATGGGTGCCTTCAATGGGTATCTTCAATGGGTAGCTTCAATGGGTGCCTTCAATGGGTATCTTCAATGGGTGCCTTCAATGGGTATCTTCAATGGGTGCCTTCAATGGGTGCCTTCAATGGGTGCCTTCAATGGGTATCTTCAATGGGTATCTTCAATGGGTGCGTTCAATGGGTGCCTTCAATGGGTGCGTTCAATGGGTGCCTTCAATGGCTATCTTCAATGGGTATCATCAATGGGTGCCTTCAATGGATATTTCAATGGGTACCTTCAATGGGTGCCTTCAATGGGTATCTTCAATGGGTGCCTTCAATGGGTATCTTCAATGGGTGCCTTCAATGGGTGCCTTCAATGGGTGCCTTCAATGGGTGCCTTCAATGGGTATCTTCAATGGGTATCTTCAATGGGTGCGTTCAATGGGTGCCTTCAATGGGTGCCTTCAATGGGTATCTTCAATGGGTATCTTCAATGGGTGCGTTCAATGGGTGCCTTCAATGGGTGCGTTCAATGGGTATCTTCAATGGGTATCTTCAATTGGTGCCTTCAATGCGTGCCTTCAATGGGTATCTTCAATGGGTGCCTTCAATGGGTATCTTCAATGGGTGCCTTCAATGGGTATCTTCAATGGGTGCCTTCAATGGGTGCCTTCAATGGGTATCTTCAATGGGTGCCTTCAATGGGTGCCTTCAATGGGTGCCTTCAATGGGTATCTTCAATAGCTGCCTTCAATGGGTTTCTTCAATGGGTGCCTTCAATGGGTGCCTTCAATGGGTGCCTTCAATGGGTATCTGCAATGGGTGCCTTCAATGGGTGCCTTCAATGGGTGCCTTCAATGGATGCCTTCAATGGATGCCTTCAATGGGTGCCTTCAATGGGTGCCTTCAATGGGTATCTTCAATGGTATCTTCAATGGGTGCCTTCAATGGGTTTCTTCAATGGGTTCCTTAAATGGGTGCCTTCAATGGGTGCCTTCAATGGGTGCCTTCAATGAGTGCCTTCAATGGGTATCTTCAATGGGTGCCTTCAATGGGTACCTTCAATGGGTATCTTCAATGGGTGCCTTCAATGGGTGCCTTCAATGGGTATCTTCAATGGGTGCCTTTAATGGGTGCCTTCAATGAGTGCCTTCAATGGGTATCTTCAATGGGTATCTTCAAAGGGTCCCTTCAATGGGTATCTTCAATGGGTGCCTTGAATGGGTATCTTCAATGGGTGCCTACAATGGGTATCTTCAATGGGTGCCTTCAATGGGTATCTTCAATGGGTGCCTTCATTGGGTGCCTTCAATGGGTGCCTTCAATGAGTGCCTTCAATGGGTATCTTCAATGAGTGCCTTCAATGGGTGCCTTCAATGGGTATCTTCAATGGGTGCCTTCAATGGGTTCCTTCAATGGGTATCTTCAATGGGTGCCTTCAATGGGTGCGTTCAATGGGTGCCTTCAATGGGTGCCTTCAATGGGTATCTTCAATGGGTATCTTCAATGGGTGCGTTCAATGGGTGCCTTCAATGGGTGCGTTCAATGGGTATCTTCAATGGGTATCTTCAATGGGTGCCTTCAATGGGTATCTTCAATGGGTGCCTTCAATGGGTATCTTCAATGGGTGCCTTCAATGGGTATCTTCAATGGGTGCCTTCAATGGGTGCCTTGAATGGGTGCCTTGAATGGGTGCCTTGAATGGGTGCCTTCAATGGGTGCCTTCAATGGGTATCTTCAATGGGTGCCTTCAATGAGTGCCTTCAATGGGTGCCTTCAATGGGTGCCTTCAATGGGTATCTTCAATGGGTGCCTTCAATGGGTGCCTTCAAAGGGTATCTTCAATGGGTGCCTTCAATGGGTGCCTTCAATGAGTGCCTTCAATGGGTATCTTCAATGGGTGCCTTCAATGGGTATCTTCAATGGGTGCCTTCAATGGGTGCCTTCAATGGGTGCCTTCAATGGGTATCTTCAATGGGTGCCTTCAATGGGTATCTTCAATGGGTGCCTACAATAGGTATCTTCAATGGGTGCCTTCAATGGGTATCTTCAATGGGTATCTTCAATGGGTGCCTTCAATGGATATCTTCAATGGGTGCCTTCAATGGGTATCTTCAATGGGTGCCTTCAATGGGTGCCTTCAATGGGTGCCTTCAATGGGTATCTTCAATGGGTATCTTCAATGGGTGCGTTCCATGGGTGCCTTCAATGGGTGCATTCAATGGGTGCCTTCAATGGGTGCATTCAATGGGTGCCTTCAATGGGTGCGTTCAATGGGTGCCTTCAATTGGTGCCTTCAATGGGTATCTTCAATGGGTATCTTCAATGGGTGCGTTCAATGGGTGCCTTCAATGGGTGCGTTCAATGGGTATCTTCAATGGGTATCTTCAATGGGTGCCTTCAATGGGTATCTTCAATGGGTGCCTTCAATGGGTATCTTCAATGGGTGCCTTCAATGGGTATCTTCAATGGGTGCCTTCAATGGGTGCCTTGAATGGGTGCCTTGAATGGGTGCCTTGAATGGGTGCCTTCAATGGGTGCCTTCAATGGGTATCTTCAATGGGTGCCTTCAATGAGTGCCTTCAATGGGTGCATTCAATGGGTGCCTTCAATGGGTATCTTCAATGGGTGCCTTCAATGGGTGCCTTCAAAGGGTATCTTCAATGGGTGCCTTCAATGGGTGCCTTCAATGAGTGCCTTCAATGGGTATCTTCAATGGGTGCCTTCAATGGGTATCTTCAATGGGTGCCTTCAATGGGTATCTTCAATGGGTGCCTTCAATGGGTATCTTCAATGGGTGCCTTCAATGGGTATCTTCAATGGGTGCCTACAATAGGTATCTTCAATGGGTGCCTTCAATGGGTATCTTCAATGGGTATCTTCAATGGGTGCCTTCAATGGATATCTTCAATGGGTGCCTTCAATGGGTATCTTCAATGGGTGCCTTCAATGGGTGCCTTCAATGGGTGCCTTCAATGGGTGCCTTCAATGGGTATCTTCAATGGGTATCTTCAATGGGTGCGTTCCATGGGTGCCTTCAATGGGTGCATTCAATGGGTGCCTTCAATGGGTGCATTCAATGGGTATCTTCAATGGGTGCCTTCAATCGGTATCTTCAATGGGTATCTTCAATGGGTGCCTTCAATGGGTATCTTCAATGGGTATCTTCAATGGGTATCTTCAATGGGTGCCTTCAATGGGTATCTTCAATGGGTGCGTTCAATGGGTGCCTTCAATGGGTGCCTTCAATGGGTGCCTTCAATGGGTGCCTTCAATGGGTATCTTCAATGGGTATCTTCAATGGGTGCCTTCAATGGATATTTCAATGGGTGCCTTCAATGGGTGCCTTCAATGGGTATCTTCAATGAGTGCCTTCAATGGGTATCTTCAATGGGTGCCTTCAATGGGTATCTTCAATGGGTGCCTTCAATGGGTATCTTCAATGGATGCCTTCAATGGGTTCCTTCAATGGGTATCTTCAATGGGTGCCTTCAATGGGTGCCTTCAATGGGTGCCTTCAATGGGTATCTTCAATAGCTGCCTTCAATGGGTTTCTTCAATGGGTATCTTCAATGGGTGCCTTCAATGGGTGCCTTCAATGGGTGCCTTCAATGGGTATCTGCAATGGGTGCCTTCAATGGGTGCCTTCAATGGGTGCCTTCAATGGGTGCCTTCAATGGTGCCTTCAATGGATGCCTTCAATGGGTGTCTTCAATGGGTGCCTTCAATGGGTATCTTCAATGGGTGCCTTTAATGGGTGCCTTCAATGAGTGCCTTCAATGGGTATCTTCAAAGGGTGCCTTCAATGGGCGCCTTCAATGGGTGCCTTCAATGGGTATCTTCAATGGGTATCTTCAATGGGTGCCTTCATTGGGTATCTTCAATGGGTGCCTTCAATGGGTGCCTTCAATGGGTGCCTTGAATGGGTGCCTTGAATGGGTGCCTTGAATGGGTGCCTTCAATGCGTGCTTTCAATGGGTATCTTCAATGGGTGCCTTCAATGAGTGCCTTCAATGGGTGCCTTCAATGGGTATCTTCAATGGGTATCTTCAATGGGTGCCTTCAATGGGTATCTTCAATGGGTGCCTTCAATGGGTGCCTTCAATGGGTGCCTTCAATGGGTGCCTTCAATGGGTATCTTCAATGGGTGCCTTCAATGGGTATCTTCAATGGGTGCCTTCAATGGGTATATTCAATGGGTGCCTTCAATGGGTGCCTTCAATGGGTGCCTTCAATGGGTGCCTTCAATGGGTATCTTCAATGGGTGCCTTTAATGGATGCCTTCAATGAGTGCCTTCAATGGGTATCTTCAAAGGGTGCCTTCAATGGGCGCCTTCAATGGGTGCCTTCAATGGGTATCTTCAATGGGTATCTTCAATGGGTGCCTTCAATGGGTATCTTCAATGGGTGCCTTCAATGGGTGCCTTCAATGGGTGCCTTGAATGGGTGCCTTGAATGGGTGCCTTGAATGGGTGCCTTCAATGGGTGCCTTCAATGGGTATCTTCAATGGGTGCCTTCAATGAGTGCCTTCAATGGGTGCCTTCAATGGGTATCTTCAATGGGTGCCTTCAATGGGTATCTTCAATGGGTGCCTTCAATGGGTGCCTTCAATGGGTGCCTTCAATGGGTGCCTTCAATGGGTATCTTCAATGGGTGCCTTCAATGGGTATCTTCAATGGGTGCCTTCAATGGGTATATTCAATGGGTATCTTCAATGGGTGCCTTCAATGGGTGCCTTCAATGGGTGCGTTCAATGAGTGCCTTCAATGGGTATCTTCAATGGGTGCCTTCAATGGGTATCTTCAATGGGTGCCTTCAATGGGTATCTTGAAAGGGTATCTTCAATTATCATCAGAGGCAGTCCCTCGAAATCGTGGAAGACTTGGTTCCACTAAAAGTGAGTTCTTAGGTGACTGAACAGTCCAATATGGGAATTACAGTCTCTGTCACAGATGGGAAGGAAAGGGTGGTCGGGGAACCTGGTTTGCCGCATGATCCTTCCACTGCCTGCGTTTGTTTTCTGCATGCTCTCGGCAACGAGACCCGAGGTGCTCAGCGCCCTCACAGATGCACTTCCTCCACTGAGGGTGGTCTTTGGCCAGGGACTCCCAGGTGTTGGTGGAGATGTTGCATTTTATCAAGGAGGCTTCAATGGGTGCCTGCGATTGCATTATAGACTCGTGAGTGGCCCCTGCTAAATTACGATAATGTTCATGATTTCTTTCTCAGAAGACTAAAATGGGACGCTTTTTGAGTCATCCTGCAGCAATCAAGTTCACACTGAGAGTAGAGGTGCTTTTTGCTCAGGTCAGGAAAACTAGCAATTCTGTCCATTTCCTTACTGACAGAGCAGTGGCAACAACAGCTGTACCAAATAGCTGGCTTCATAATTACCCTCCGGCCAATCATTTACACAGTTACACTCTTAGACAGTTGACACAAAACAACTCGGCTTAGAAAATAGGAATGAAAAGTATGAAAGATAGTCTGTGAGTTCAAAACTGAAATTCATTTTCCCAACCTAATTTTGATTAAAGGTGGGAGTTTTTAAATGGTCTTTAGGAAGATATTCCTTCTCTAATGATGCATGTGGGCAGTAAATCTTTCTCCAGTGACACATGTATGGTGGTCTTCCTTGTCTACTGACCCGTGCCGCAGGGATTCCTTGTCCACAGATCCGTGTCACAGGGATTCCTTATCTATTGACCCGTGTCACAGGGATTCCTTGTCCAGTGACCCGAGTCACAGGGATTCCTTGTCTACTGACCCGAGTCACAGGGATTCCTTGTCCAGTGAACTGAGTCACAGGGATTCCTTGTCCAGTGAACTGAGTCACAGGGATTCCTTGTCTCGTGACCCGAGTCACAAGGATTCCTTGTCTACTGACCTGAGTCACAGGGATTCCTTGTCCAGTGAACTGAGTCACAGGGATTCCTTTTCCAGTGAACTGAGTTACAGGGATTCCTTTTCCAGTGACCCGAGTCACAGAGATTCCTTGTCTACTGACCTGAGTCACAGGGATTCCTTGTCTACTGACCCGAGTCACAGGGTCTACTGACCGGAGTCACAGGGGTTCCTGGTCCAGTGACCCAAGTCACAGAGATTCCTTGTCCAGTGACCCGAGTCAGAGGGTCGAGTGACCCGAGTCACAGGGATTCCTTGTCCAGTGACCCGATTCACAGGGATTCCTTGTCCAGTGACCCGTGTCACAGAGATTCTTGTCCACTGACCCGACTCACAGAGATTCCTGATCCAGTGACCCATGTCACAGGGATTCCTTGTCCAGTGACTCGAGTCATAGGGATTCCTTGTCCACTGACGCGAGTCACAGGGATTCCTTGTCCACTGACCCGAGTCACAGGGATTCCTTGTCCAATGACCCGAGTTACAGTGATTCCTTGCCCAGTGACCCGAGTCACAGGGATTCCTTGTCTACTGAACCGAGTCACAGGGATTCCTTGTCTACTGACCCGAGTCACAGAGATTCCTTGTCCAGTGACCCGAGTCACAGGGATTCCTTGTCTACTGACCCGAGTCACAGGGATTCCTTGTCGACTGACCCGAGTCACAGAGATTCCTTGTCCAGTGAACTGAGTCACAGGGATTCCTCGTCTACTGACCTGAGTCACAGGGATTCCTTGTCTACTGGCCTGAGTCACAGGGATTCCTTGTCCAGTGACCCGAGTCACAGAGATTCCTTGTCCAGTGAGCTGAGTCACAGGGATTCTTTGTCTACTGACCTGAGTCACAGGGATTCCTTGTCTACTGACCTGAGTCACAGGGATTCCTTGTCTACTGACCTGAGTCACAGGGATTCCTTGTCTACTGACCCGAGTCACAGGGATTCCTTGTCTACTGACCTGAATCACAGGGATTCCTTGTCCAGTGACCCGAGTCACAGGGCCTAGTGACCCGTGTCACAGGGGTTCCTTGTCCACTGACCCAAGTCACAGAGATTCCTTGTCCAGTGACCCGAGTCACAGGGATTCCTTGTCTACTGACTCGTGTCACAGGGATTCCTTGTCTACTGACCCGAGTCACAAGGATTCCTTGTCTACTGACGCGAGTCACAGGGGTTCCATGTCCAGTGACCCAAGTCACAGAGATTCCCTGTCTAGTGACCCAAGTCACAGGGATTCCTTGTCTACTGACCCGAGTCACAAGGATTCCTTGTCCAGTGACCCGAGTCACAGAGATTCCTTGTCTAGTGACCCGAGTCACAGGGATTCCTCGTCGACTGACCCGGGTCACAGGGATTCCTCGTCTACTGACCCGAGTCACAGGGATTCCTTGTCCAGTGACCCGAGTCACAGAAATTCCTTGTCTACTGACCCGAGTCACAGGGATTCCTTGTCCAGTGACCCGAGTCACAGAGATTCCTTGTCCACTGACCTGAGTCACAGAGATTCCTTGTCTACTGACCCGTGATACATGGATTCCTTGTCCACTGACCTGAGTCACAGGGATTCCTTGTCCAGTGACCCGAGTCACAGAGATTCCTTGTCTACTGACCTGAGTCACAGGGATTCCTTGTCTACTGACCCGAGTCACAGGGTCTACTGACCGGAGTCACAGGGGTTCCTGGTCCAGTGACCCAAGTCACAGAGATTCCTTGTCCAGTGACCCGAGTCACAGGGATTCCTTGTCTACTGACCCGAGTCACAGGGATTCCTTGTCGACTGACCCGAGTCACAGAGATTCCTTGTCCAGTGAACTGAGTCACAGGGATTCCTCGTCTACTGACCTGAGTCACAGGGATTCCTTGTCTACTGACCTGAGTCACAGGGATTCCTTGTCCAGTGACCCGAGTCACAGAGATTCCTTGTCCAGTGAGCTGAGTCACAGGGATTCTTTGTCTACTGACCTGAGTCACAGGGATTCCTTGTCTACTGACCTGAGTCACAGGGATTCCTTGTCTACTGACCTGAGTCACAGGGATTCCTTGTCTACTGACCCGAGTCACAGGGATTCCTTGTCTACTGACCTGAATCACAGGGATTCCTTGTCCAGTGACCCGAGTCACAGGGCCTAGTGACCCGTGTCACAGGGGTTCCTTGTCCACTGACCCAAGTCACAGAGATTCCTTGTCCAGTGACCCGAGTCACAGGGATTCCTTGTCTACTGACTCGTGTCACAGGGATTCCTTGTCTACTGACCCGAGTCACAAGGATTCCTTGTCTACTGACGCGAGTCACAGGGGTTCCATGTCCAGTGACCCAAGTCACAGAGATTCCCTGTCTAGTGACCCAAGTCACAGGGATTCCTTGTCTACTGACCCGAGTCACAAGGATTCCTTGTCCAGTGACCCGAGTCACAGAGATTCCTTGTCTAGTGACCCGAGTCACAGGGATTCCTCGTCGACTGACCCGGGTCACAGGGATTGCTCGTCTACTGACCCGAGTCACAGGGATTCCTTGTCCAGTGACCCGAGTCACAGAAATTCCTTGTCTACTGACCCGAGTCACAGGGATTCCTTGTCCAGTGACCCGAGTCACAGAGATTCCTTGTCCACTGACCTGAGTCACAGAGATTCCTTGTCTACTGACCCGTGATACATGGATTGCTTGTCCACTGACCTGAGTCACAGGGATTCCTTGTCGACTGACCCGAGTCACAGAGATTCCTTGTCCAGTGAACTAAGTCACAGGGATTCCTCGTCTACTGACCTGAGTCACAGGGATTCCTTGTCTACTGACCTGAGTCACAGGGATTCCTTGTCCAGTGACCCGAGTCACAGAGATTCCTTGTCCAGTGAGCTGAGTCACAGGGATTCTTTGTCTACTGACCTGAGTCACAGGGATTCCTTGTCTACTGACCTGAGTCACAGGGATTCCTTGTCTACTGACCTGAGTCACAGGGATTCCTTGTCTACTGACCCGAGTCACAGGGATTCCTTGTCTACTGACCTGAATCACAGGGATTCCTTGTCCAGTGACCCGAGTCACAGGGCCTAGTGACTCGTGTCACAGGGGTTCCTTGTCCACTGACCCAAGTCACAGAGATTCCTTGTCCAGTGACCCGAGTCACAGGGATTCCTTGTCTACTGACTCGTGTCACAGGGATTCCTTGTCTACTGACCCGAGTCACAAGGATTCCTTGTCTACTGACGCGAGTCACAGGGGTTCCATGTCCAGTGACCCAAGTCACAGAGATTCCCTGTCTAGTGACCCAAGTCACAGGGATTCCTTGTCTACTGACCCGAGTCACAAGGATTCCTTGTCCAGTGACCCGAGTCACAGAGATTCCTTGTCTAGTGACCCGAGTCACAGGGATTCCTCGTCGACTGACCCGGGTCACAGGGATTCCTCGTCTACTGACCCGAGTCACAGGGATTCCTTGTCCAGTGACCCGAGTCACAGAAATTCCTTGTCTACTGACCCGAGTCACAGGGATTCCTTGTCCAGTGACCCGAGTCACAGAGATTCCTTGTCCACTGACCTGAGTCACAGAGATTCCTTGTCTACTGACCCGTGATACATGGATTCCTTGTCCACTGACCTGAGTCACAGGGATTCCTTGTCGACTGACCCGAGTCACAGAGATTCCTTGTCCAGTGAACTGAGTCACAGGGATTCCTTGTCCAGTGACCCGAGTCACAGAGATTCCTTGTCCACTGACCTGAGTCACAGAGATTCCTTGTCTACTGACCCGTGATACATGGATTCCTTGTCCACTGACCTGAGTCACAGGGATTCCTTGTCGACTGACCCGAGTCACAGGGATTCCTTGTCCAGTGACCCGAGTCACAGGGATTCCTTGTCTACTGACCCGTGTCACAGGGATTCCTTGTCTACTGACCCGAGTCACAGGGATTCCTTGTCCAGTGACCCGAGTCACAGAGATTCCTTGTCCACTGACCTGAGTCACAGAGATTCCTTGTCTACTGACCCGTGACACAGGGATTCCTTGTCCACTGACCTGAGTCACAGGGATTCCTTGTCAAATGATCCGTGACACAGGGATTCCTTGTCCACTGACCCGAGTCACAGGGATTCCTTGTCTACTGACTCGAGTCACAGGGATTCCTTGTCTACTGACCTGAGTCACAGAGATTCCTTGTCCAGTGAACTGAGTCACAGGGATTCCTTGTCCAGTGAACTGAGTCACTGGGATTCCTTGTCTAGTGACCCGAGTCACAGGGATTCCTTGTCCACTGACCTGAGTCACAGGGATTCCTTGTCCAGTGAACTGAGTCACAGGGATTCCTTGTCCAGTGACCCGAGTCACAGAGATTCCTTGTCTAATGACCTGAGTCACAGGGATTCTTTGTCTACTGACCCGTGTCACAGGGTCTACTGACCCGAGTCACAGGGATTCCTTGTCCAGTGACCCGAGTCACAGGGATTCCTTGTCCAGTGACCCGTGTCACAGATATTCTTGTCTACTGACCCGAGTCACAGGGATTCCTTGTCCAGTGACCCGAGTCACAGGGATTCCTTGTCCAGTGACCCATGTCACAGGGATTCCTTGTCCAGTGACCCAAGTCACAGGGATTCCTTGTCCACTGACGCGCGTCACAGGGATTCCTTGTCTCCTGACCCGAGTCACAGAGATTCCTTGTCCACTGACCTGAGTCACAGAGATTCCTTGTCTACTGACCCGTGACACAGGGATTCCTTGTCCACTGACCTGAGTCACAGGGATTCCTTGTCTACTGACCCGAGTCACAGGGATTCCTTGGCCAGTGACCCGAGTCACAGGGATTCCTTGTCTACTGACTCGAGTCACAGGGATTCCTTGTCTACTGACCTGAGTCACAGAGATTCCTTGTCCAGTGACCCGAGTCACAGAGATTCCTTGTCTAATGACCTGAGTCACAGGGATTCCTTGTCTACTGACCCGTGTCACAGGGTCTACTGACCCGAGTCACAGGGATTCCTTGTCCAGTGACCCAAGTCACAGAGATTCCTTGTCCAGTGACCCGAGTCACAGGGTCTAGTGACCCAAGTCACAGGGATTCCTTGTCTACTGACCCGTGTCGCAGGGATTCCTTGTCCACTGACCTGAGTCACAGGGATTCCTTGTCCAGTGACCTGAGTCACAGGGATTCCTCATCTACTGATCCGGGTCACAGGGATTCCTCATCTACTGACCCGAGTCACAGGGATTCCTCGTATATTGACCCGAGTCACAGGGATTCCTTGTCGAGTGACCCGAGTCACAGGGATTCCTTGTCCAGTGACCCGTGTCACAGGGATTCCTTGTCTACTGACCCGAGTCACAGGGATTCCTTGTCCAGTGACCCGAGTCACAGGGATTCCTTGTCTACTGACCCGAGTCACAGGGATTCCTTGTCCAGTGACCCGAGTCACAGGGATTCCTTGTCCAGTGACCCGTGTCACAGAGAATCTTGTCTACTGACCCGAGTCACAGGGATTCCTTGTCCAGTGACCCGAGTCACAGGGATTCCTTGTCCAGTGACCCATGTCACAGGGATTCCTTGTCCAGTGACCCGAGTCACAGGGATTCCTTGTCTACTGACCTGAGTCACAGAGATTCCTTGTCCAGTGAACTGAGTCACAGGGATTCCTTTTCCAGTGAACTGAGTCACTGGGATTCCTTGTCTAGTGACCCGAGTCACAGGGATTCCTTGTCTAGTGACCTGAGTCACAGGGATTCCTTGTCCAGTGAACTGAGTCACAGGGATTCCTTGTCCAGTGACCCGAGTCACAGAGATTCCTTGTCTAATGACCTGAGTCACAGGGATTCCTTGTCTACTGACCCGTGTCACAGGGTCTACTGACCCGAGTCACAGGGATTCCTTGTCCAGTGACCCGAGTCACAGGGATTCCTTGTCCAGTGACCCGTGTCACAGAGATTCTTGTCTTCTGACCCGAGTCACAGGGATTCCTTGTCCAGTGACCCGAGTCACAGGGATTCCTTGTCCAGTGACCCATGTCACAGGGATTCCTTGTCCAGTGACCCGAGTCACAGGGATTCCTTGTCCACTGACGCGCGTCACAGGGATTCCTTGCCTACTGACCCGAGTCACAGAGATTCCTTGTCCACTGACCTGAGTTACAGAGATTCCTTGTCGACTGACCCGTGACACAGGAATTCCTTGTCTACTGACCCGAGTCACAGAGATTCCTTGTCCACTGACCTGAGTCACAGAGATTCCTTGTCTACTGACCCGTGACACAGGGATTCCTTGTCCACTGACCTGAGTCACAGGGATTCCTTGTCTACTGACCTGAATCACAGGGATTCCTTGTCCAGTGACCCGAGTCACAGGGCCTAGTGACCCGTGTCACAGGGGTTCCTTGTCCACTGACCCAAGTCACAGAGATTCCTTGTCCAGTGACCCGAGTCACAGGGATTCCTTGTCTACTGACTCGTGTCACAGGGATTCCTTGTCTACTGACCCGAGTCACAAGGATTCCTTGTCTACTGACGCGAGTCACAGGGGTTCCATGTCCAGTGACCCAAGTCACAGAGATTCCCTGTCTAGTGACCCAAGTCACAGGGATTCCTTGTCTACTGACCCGAGTCACAAGGATTCCTTGTCCAGTGACCCGAGTCACAGAGATTCCTTGTCTAGTGACCCGAGTCACAGGGATTCCTCGTCGACTGACCCGGGTCACAGGGATTCCTCGTCTACTGACCCGAGTCACAGGGATTCCTTGTCCAGTGACCCGAGTCACAGAAATTCCTTGTCTACTGACCCGAGTCACAGGGATTCCTTGTCCAGTGACCCGAGTCACAGAGATTCCTTGTCCACTGACCTGAGTCACAGAGATTCCTTGTCTACTGACCCGTGATACATGGATTCCTTGTCCACTGACCCGAGTCACAGGGATTCCTTGTCGACTGACCCGAGTCACAGAGATTCCTTGTCCAGTGAACTGAGTCACAGGGATTCCTCGTCTACTGACCTGAGTCACAGGGATTCCTTGTCTACTGACCTGAGTCACAGGGATTCCTTGTCCAGTGACCCGAGTCACAGAGATTCCTTGTCCAGTGAGCTGAGTCACAGGGATTCTTTGTCTACTGACCTGAGTCACAGGGATTCCTTGTCTACTGACCTGAGTCACAGGGATTCCTTGTCTACTGACCCGAGTCACAGGGATTCCTTGTCCAGTGACCCAAGTCACAGAAATTCCTTGTCTACTGACCCGAGTCACAGGGATTCCTTGTCCAGTGACCCGAGTCACAGAGATTCCTTGTCCACTGACCTGAGTCACAGAGATTCCTTGTCTACTGACCCGTGATACATGGATTCCTTGTCCACTGACCTGAGTCACAGGGATTCCTTGCCGACTGACCCGAGTCACAGGGATTCCTTGTCCAGTGACCCGAGTCACAGGGATTCCTTGTCTACTGACCCGTGTCACAGGGATTCCTTGTCTACTGACCCGAGTCACAGGGATTCCTTGTCCAGTGACCCGAGTCACAGAGATTCCTTGTCCACTGACCTGAGTCACAGAGATTCCTTGTCTACTGACCCGTGACACAGGGATTCCTTGTCCACTGACCCGAGTCACAGGGATTCCTTGTCAACTGATCCGTGACACAGGGATTCCTTGTCCACTGACCCGAGTCACAGGGATTCCTTGTCTACTGACTCGAGTCACAGGGATTCCTTGTCTACTGACCTGAGTCACAGAGATTCCTTGTCCAGTGAACTGAGTCACAGGGATTCCTTGTCCAGTGAACTGAGTCACTGGGATTCCTTGTCTAGTGACCCGAGTCACAGGGATTCCTTGTCTACTGACCTGAGTCACAGGGATTCCTTGTCCAGTGAACTGAGTCACAGGGATTCCTTGTCCAGTGACCCGAGTCACAGAGATTCCTTGTCTAATGACCTGAGTCACAGGGATTCTTTGTCTACTGACCCGTGTCACAGGGTCTACTGACCCGAGTCACAGGGATTCCTTGTCCAGTGACCCGAGTCACAGGGATTCCTTGTCCAGTGACCCGTGTCACAGATATTCTTGTCTACTGACCCGAGTCACAGGGATTCCTTGTCCAGTGACCCGAGTCACAGGGATTCCTTGTCCAGTGACCCATGTCACAGGGATTCCTTGTCCAGTGACCCAAGTCACAGGGATTCCTTGTCCACTGACGCGCGTCACAGGGATTCCTTGTCTCCTGACCCGAGTCACAGAGATTCCTTGTCCACTGACCTGAGTCACAGAGATTCCTTGTCTACTGACCCGTGACACAGGGATTCCTTGTCCACTGACCTGAGTCACAGGGATTCCTTGTCTACTGACCCGAGTCACAGGGATTCCTTGGCCAGTGACCCGAGTCACAGGGATTCCTTGTCTACTGACTCGAGTCACAGGGATTCCTTGTCTACTGACCTGAGTCACAGAGATTCCTTGTCCAGTGACCCGAGTCACAGAGATTCCTTGTCTAATGACCTGAGTCACAGGGATTCCTTGTCTACTGACCCGTGTCACAGGGTCTACTGACCCGAGTCACAGGGATTCCTTGTCCAGTGACCCAAGTCACAGAGATTCCTTGTCCAGTGACCCGAGTCACAGGGTCTAGTGACCCAAGTCACAGGGATTCCTTGTCTACTGACCCGTGTCGCAGGGATTCCTTGTCCACTGACCTGAGTCACAGGGATTCCTTGTCCAGTGACCTGAGTCACAGGGATTCCTCATCTACTGATCCGGGTCACAGGGATTCCTCATCTACTGACCCGAGTCACAGGGATTCCTCGTATATTGACCCGAGTCACAGGGATTCCTTGTCGAGTGACCCGAGTCACAGGGATTCCTTGTCCAGTGACCCGTGTCACAGGGATTCCTTGTCTACTGACCCGAGTCACAGGGATTCCTTGTCCAGTGACCCGAGTCACAGGGATTCCTTGTCTACTGACCCGAGTCACAGGGATTCCTTGTCCAGTGACCCGAGTCACAGGGATTCCTTGTCCAGTGACCCGTGTCACAGAGATTCTTGTCTACTGACCCGAGTCACAGGGATTCCTTGTCCAGTGACCCGAGTCACAGGGATTCCTTGTCCAGTGACCCATGTCACAGGGATTCCTTGTCCAGTGACCCGAGTCACAGGGATTCCTTGTCTACTGACCTGAGTCACAGAGATTCCTTGTCCAGTGAACTGAGTCACAGGGATTCCTTTTCCAGTGAACTGAGTCACTGGGATTCCTTGTCTAGTGACCCGAGTCACAGGGATTCCTTGTCTAGTGACCTGAGTCACAGGGATTCCTTGTCCAGTGAACTGAGTCACAGGGATTCCTTGTCCAGTGACCCAAGTCACAGGGATTCCTTGTCCACTGACGCGCGTCACAGGGATTCCTTGTCTCCTGACCCGAGTCACAGAGATTCCTTGTCCACTGACCTGAGTCACAGAGATTCCTTGTCTACTGACCCGTGACACAGGGATTCCTTGTCCACTGACCTGAGTCACAGGGATTCCTTGTCTACTGACCCGAGTCACAGGGATTCCTTGGCCAGTGACCCGAGTCACAGGGATTCCTTGTCTACTGACTCGAGTCACAGGGATTCCTTGTCTACTGACCTGAGTCACAGAGATTCCTTGTCCAGTGACCCGAGTCACAGAGATTCCTTGTCTAATGACCTGAGTCACAGGGATTCCTTGTCTACTGACCCGTGTCACAGGGTCTACTGACCCGAGTCACAGGGATTCCTTGTCCAGTGACCCAAGTCACAGAGATTCCTTGTCCAGTGACCCGAGTCACAGGGTCTAGTGACCCAAGTCACAGGGATTCCTTGTCTACTGACCCGTGTCGCAGGGATTCCTTGTCCACTGACCTGAGTCACAGGGATTCCTTGTCCAGTGACCTGAGTCACAGGGATTCCTCATCTACTGATCCGGGTCACAGGGATTCCTCATCTACTGACCCGAGTCACAGGGATTCCTCGTATATTGACCCGAGTCACAGGGATTCCTTGTCGAGTGACCCGAGTCACAGGGATTCCTTGTCCAGTGACCCGTGTCACAGGGATTCCTTGTCTACTGACCCGAGTCACAGGGATTCCTTGTCCAGTGACCCGAGTCACAGGGATTCCTTGTCTACTGACCCGAGTCACAGGGATTCCTTGTCCAGTGACCCGAGTCACAGGGATTCCTTGTCCAGTGACCCGTGTCACAGAGATTCTTGTCTACTGACCCGAGTCACAGAGATTCCTTGTCCAGTGACCCGAGTCACAGGGATTCCTTGTCCAGTGACCCTTGTCACAGGGATTCCTTGTCCAGTGACCCGAGTCACAGGGATTCCTTGTCTACTGACCTGAGTCACAGAGATTCCTTGTCCAGTGAACTGAGTCACAGGGATTCCTTGTCCAGTGACCCGAGTCACAGAGATTCCTTGTCTAATGACCTGAGTCACAGGGATTCCTTGTCTACTGACCCGTGTCACAGGGTCTACTGACCCGAGTCACAGGGATTCCTTGTCCAGTGACCCGAGTCACAGGGATTCCTTGTCCAGTGACCCGTGTCACAGAGATTCTTGTCTTCTGACCCGAGTCACAGGGATTCCTTGTCCAGTGACCCGAGTCACAGGGATTCCTTGTCCAGTGACCCATGTCACAGGGATTCCTTGTCCAGTGACCCGAGTCACAGGGATTCCTTGTCCACTGACGCGCGTCACAGGGATTCCTTGCCTACTGACCCGAGTCACAGAGATTCCTTGTCCACTGACCTGAGTTACAGAGATTCCTTGTCGACTGACCCGTGACACAGGAATTCCTTGTCTACTGACCCGAGTCACAGAGATTCCTTGTCCACTGACCTGAGTCGCAGAGATTCCTTGTCTACTGACCCGTGACACAGGGATTCCTTGTCCACTGACCTGAGTCACAGGGATTCCTTGTCTACTGACCCGAGTCACAGGGATTCCTTGTCCAGTGACCTGAGTCACAGGGATTCCTTGTCTACTGACTCGAGTCACAGGGATTCCTTGTCTACTGACCTGAGTCACAGAGATTCCTTGTCCAGTGAACTGAGTCACTGGTATTCCTTGTCTAGTGACCCAAGTCACAGAGATTCCTTGTCCAGTGAACTGCTTCACAGGGATTCCTTGTCCAATGACCCGAGTCACAGGGATTCCTTGTCCACTGACCCGTGTCACAGGGATTCCTTGTCTATTGACCCATGTCACAGGGATTCCTTGCCCAGTGACCCGAGTCACAGGGATTCCTTGTCTACTGACCCGAGTCACAGGGATTCCTTGTCCAGTGACCCGAGTCACAGGGATTCCTTGTCTACTGACCTGAGTCACAGGGATTCCTTGTCCAGTGACCCGAGTCACAGGGATTCCTAGTCCAGTGACCCATGTCACAGGGATTCCTTGTCCAGTGACCCGAGTCACAGGGATTCCTTGTCTACTGACCTGAGTCACAGAGAATTCTTGTCCAGTGAACTGAGTCACAGGGATTCCTTGTCCAGTGAACTGAGTCACTGGGATTCCTTGTCTAGTGACCCGAGTCACAGGGATTCCTTGTCTAGTGACCTGAGTCACAGGGATTTCTTGTCCAGTGAACTGAGTCACAGGGATTCCTTGTCCAGTGACCCGAGTCACAGAGATTCCTTGTCTAATGACCTGAATCACAAGGATTCCTTGTCTACTGACCCGTGTCACAGGGTCTACTGACCGGAGTCACAGGGATTCCTTGTGCAGTGACCCGAGTCACAGGGTCTAGTGACCCGAGTCACAGGGGTTCCTTGTCCAGTGACCCAAGTCACAGAGATTCCTTGTCCAGTGACCCGAGTCACAGGGTCTATTGACCCGAGTCACAGGGATTCCTTGTCTACTGACCTGATTCACAGAGATTCCTTGTCCAGTGAACTGAGTCACAGGGATTCCTTGTCCAGTGAACTGAGTCACTGAGATTCCTTGTCTAGTGACCCGAGTCACAGGGATTCCTTGTCCACTGACCTGAGTCACAGGGATTCCTTGTCCAGTGACCCGAGTCACAGGGATTCCTCGTCTACTGACCCGGGTCACAGGGATTCCTTGTCTACTGACCCGGGTCACAGGGATTCCTCGTCTATTGACCCGAGTCACAGGGATTCCTTGTCCAGTGACCCGAGTCACAGGGATTCCTTGTCTACTGACCCGTGTCACAGGGATTCCTTGTCTACTGACCCGAGTCACAGGGATTCCTTGTCTACTGACTCGAGTCACAGGGATTCCTTGTCTACTGACCTGAGTCACAGGGATTCCTTGTCCAGTGAACTGAGTCACTGGGATTCCTTGTCTAGTGACCCGAGTCACAGGGATTCCTTGTCTAGTGACCTGAGTCACAGGGATTCCTTGTCCAGTGAACTGAGTCACAGGGATTCCTTGTCCAGTGACCCGAGTCACAGGGATTCCTTGTCCAGTGACCCATGTCACAGGGATTCCTTGTCTACTGACCCGCGTCACAGAGATTCCTTGTCTAGTGACCCGAGTCACAGGGATTCCTTGTCCAGTGACCCGTGTCACAGAGATTCTTGTCTACTGACCCGAGTCACAGGGATTCCTTGTCCAGTGACCCGAGTCACAGGGATTCCTTGTCCAGTGACCCATGTCACAGGGATTCCTTGTCCAGTGACCCGAGTCACAGGGATTCCTTGTCCACTGACGTGCGTCACAGGGATTCCTTGTCCAGTGAACTGAGTCACTGGGATTCCTTGTATAGTGACCCGAGTCACAGGGATTCCTTGTCTACTGACCGTGACACAGGGATTCCTTGTCCACTGACCCGAGTCACAGGGATTCCTTGTCTACTGACTCGAGTCACAGGGATTCCTTGTCCAGTGAACTGAGTCACAGGGATTCCTTGTCCAGTGACCCGAGTCACAGAGATTCCTTGTCTAATGACCTGAGTCACAGGGATTCCTTGTCTACTGACCTGTGTCACAGGGTCTACTGACCCGAGTCACAGGGATTCCTTGTGCAGTGACCCGAGTCACAGGGTCTAGTGACCCGAGTCACAGGGGTTCCTTGTCCAGTGACCCAAGTCACAGAGATTCCTTGTCCAGTGACCCGTGTCGCAGGGATTCCTTGTCCACTGACCTGAGTCACAGGGATTCCTTGTCCAGTGAACTGAGTCACTGGGATTCCTTGTCTAGTGACCCGAGTCACAGGGATTCCTTGTCTACTGACCGTGACACAGGGATTCCTTGTCCACTGACCCGAGTCACAGGGATTCCTTGTCTCCTGACTCGATTCACAGGGATTCCTTGTCCACTGACTCGAGTCACAGGGATTCCTTGTCCAGTGAACTGAGTCACTGGGATTCCTTGTCTAGTGACCCGAGTCACAGGGATTCCTTGTCTACTGACCGTGACACAGGGATTCCTTGTCCAGTGACCCGAGTCACAGGGATTCCTTGTCTCCTGACTCGAGTCACAGGGATTCCTTGTCTACTGACTCGAGTCACAGGGATTCCTTGTCCAGTGAACTGAGTCACAGGGATTCCTTGTCCAGTGAACTGAGTCACAGGGATTCCTTGTCCAGTGACCCGAGTCACAGAGGTTCCTTGTCTAATGACCTGAGTCACAGGGATTCCTTGTCTACTGACCCGTGTCACAGGGTCTACTGACCCGAGTCACAGGGATTCCTTGTGCAGTGACCCGACTCACATGGTCTAGTGACCCGAGTCACAGGGATTCCTCGTCTACTGATCCGGGTCACATGGATTCCTCGTCTATTGACCTGAGTCACAGGGATTCCTTGTCTACTGATCTCGGTCACAGGGATTCCTCGTCTACTGACCCGAGTCACAGGTATTCCTCGTCTACTGACCCGGGTCACAGGGATTCCTCGTCTATTGACCCGAGTCACAGGGATTCCTTGTCCAGTGACCCGAGTCACAGGGATTCCTTGTCTACTGACCCGTGTCACAGGGATTCCTTGTCTACTGACCCGAGTCACAGGGATTCCTTGTCCAGTGACCCGAGTCACAGGGATTCCTTGTCTACTGACCCGAGTCACAGGGATTCCTTGTCCAGTGACCCGAGTCACAGGGATTCCTTGTCCAGTGACCCGTGTCACAGGGATTCCTTGTCCAGTGACCCGAGTCACAGGGATTCCTTGTCCACTGACGCGCGTCACAGGGATTCCTTGTCCACTGAACTGAATCATTGGGATTCCTTGTCTAGTGACCCGAGTCACAGGGATTCCTTGTCTACTGACTCGAGTCACAGGGATTCCTTGTCCAGTGAACTGAGTCACAGGGATTCCTTGTCCAGTGAACTGAGTCACAGGGATTCCTTGTCCAGTGACCCGAGTCACAGAGGTTCCTTGTCTAATGACCTGAGTCACAGGGATTCCTTCTCTACTGACCCGTGTCACAGGGTCTACTGACCCGAGTCACAGGGATTCCTTGTGCAGTGACCCGAGTCACAGGTTCTAGTGACCCGAGTCACAGGGGTTCCTTGTTCAGTGACCCAAGTCACAGAGATTCCTTGTCCAGTGACCCGTGTCGCAGGGATTCCTTGTCCACTGACCTGAGTCACAGGGATTCCTTGTCCAGTGACCTGAGTCACAGGGATTCCTCGTCTACTGATCCGGGTCACAGGGATTCCTCGTCTGCTGACCCGGGTCACAGGGATTCCTCGTCTACTGACCCGAGTCACAGGGATACCTCGTCTACTGACCCGGGTCACAGGGATTCCTCGTCTACTGACCCGAGTCACAGGGATACCTCGTCTATTGACCCGAGTCACAGGGATTCCTTGTCCAGTGACCCGAGTCACAGGGATTCCTTGTCCAGTGACCCGTGTCACAGGGATTCCTTGTCTACTGACCCGAGTCACAGGGATTCCTTGTCTACTGACCCGAGTCACAGGGATTCCTTGTCCAGTGACCCGAGTCACAGGGATTCCTTGTCGACTGACCCGAGTCACAGGGATTCCTTGTCCAGTGACCCGAGTCACAGGGATTCCTTGTCTACTGACCTGAGTCACAGAGAATTCTTGTCCAGTGAACTGAGTCACAGGGATTCCTTGTCCAGTGAACTGAGTCACTGGGATTCCTTGTCTAGTGACCCGAGTCACAGGGATACCTTGTCTAGTGACCTGAGTCACACGGATTCCTTGTCCAGTGAACTGAGTCAGAGGGATTCCTTGTCCAGTGACCCGAGTCACAGAGATTCCTTGTCTAATGACCTGAATCACAGGGATTCCTTGTCTACTGACCCGTGTCACAGGTCTACTGACCGGAGTCACAGGGATTCCTTGTGCAGTGACCCGAGTCACAGGGTCTAGTGACCCGAGTCACAGGGGTTCCTTGTCCAGTGACCCAAGCCACAGAGATTCCTTGTCCAGTGAACTGAGTCACAGGGATTCCTTGTCCAGTGAACTGAGTCACTGAGATTCCTTGTCTAGTGACCCGAGTCACAGGGATTCCTTATCCACTGACCTGAGTCACAGGGATTCCTTGTCCAGTGACCCAAGTCACAGGGATTCCTCGTCTACTGACCCGGGTCACAGGGATTCCTTGTCTACTGATCCGGGTCACAGGGATTCCTCGTCTATTGACCCGAGTCACAGGGATTCCTTGTCCAGTGACCCGAGTCACAGGGATTCCTTGTCTACTGACCCGTGTCACAGGGATTCCTTGTCTACTGACCCGAGTCACAGGGATTCCTTGTCCAGTGACCCGAGTCACAGGATTTCCTTGTCTACTGACCCGTGACACAGGGATTCCTTGTCCACTGACCCGAGTCACAGGGATTCCTTGTCTACTGACTCGAGTCACAGGGATTCCTTGTCTACTGACCTGAGTCACAGAGATTCCTTGTCCAGTGAACTGAGTCACAGGGATTCCTTGTCCAGTGAACTGAGTCACAGGGATTCCTTGTCCAGTGACCCGAGTCACAGGGATTCCTTGTCTACTGACCCGTGACACAGGGATTCCTTGTCCACTGACCCGAGTCACAGGGATTCCTTGTCTACTGACTCGAGTCACAGGGATTCCTTGTCTACTGACCTGAGTCACAGAGAGTCCTTGTCCAGTGAACTGAGTCACAGGGATTCCTTGTCCAGTGAACTGAGTCACTGGGATTCCTTGTCTCGTGACCCGAGTCACAGGGATTCCTTGTCCAGTGACCCGAGTCACAGGGATTCCTTGTCTACTGACCCGTGTCACAGGGATTCCTTGTCTACTGACCCGAGTCACAGGGATTCCTTGTCTACTGACTCGAGTCACAGGGATTCCTTGTCTTCTGACCTGAGTCACAGGGATTCCTTGTCCAGTGAACTGAGTCACTGGGATTCCTTGTCTAGTGACCCGAGTCACAGGGATACCTTGTCTAGTGACCTGAGTCACACGGATTCCTTGTCCAGTGAACTGAGTCACAGGGATTCCTTGTCCAGTGACCCGAGTCACAGAGATTCCTTGTCTAATGACCTGAGTCACAGGGATTCCTTGTCTACTGACCCGTGTCACAGGGTCTACTGACCTGACTCACAGGGATTCCTTGTCCAGTGACCCGAGTCACAGGGATTCCTTGTCCAGTGACCCATGTCACAGGGATTCCTTGTCCAGTGACCCGAGTCACAGGGATTCCTTGTCCACTGACGCGCGTCACAGGGATTCCTTGTCTACTGACCCGAGTCACAGAGATTCCTTGTCTAGTGACCCGAGTCACAGGGATTCCTTGTCCAGTGACCCGTGTCACAGAGATTCTTGTCCACTGACCCGAGTCACAGGGATTCCTTGTCCAGTGACCCGAGTCACAGGGATTCCTTGTCCAGTGACCCATGTCACAGGGATTCCTTGTCCAGTGAACTGAGTCACTGGGATTCCTTGTCTAGTGACCTGAGTCACAGGGATTCCTTGTCTACTGACCGTGACACAGGGATTCCTTGTCCACTGACCCGAGTCACAGGGATTCCTTGTCTCCTGACTCGATTCACAGGGATTCCTTGTCCACTGACTCGAGTCACAGGGATTCCTTGTCCAGTGAACTGAGTCACTGGGATTCCTTGTCTAGTGACCCGAGTCACAGGGATTCCTCGTCTACTGACACGGGTCACAGGGATTCCTCGTCTATTGACCCGAGTCACAGGGATTCCTTGTCTACTGATCTCGGTCACAGGGATTCCTCGTCTACTGACCCGAGTCACAGGGATTCCTCGTCTACTGACCCGGGTCACAGGGATTCCTCGTCTATTGACCCGAGTCACAGGGATTCCTTGTCCAGTGACCCGAGTCACAGGGATTCCTTGTCTACTGACCCGTGTCACAGGGATTCCTTGTCTACTGACCCGAGTCACAGGGATTCCTTGTCCAGTGACCCGAGTCACAGGGATTCCTTGTCTACTGACCCGAGTCACAGGGATTCCTTGTCCAGTGACCCGAGTCACAGGGATTCCTTGTCCAGTGACCCGTGTCACAGGGATTCCTTGTCCAGTGACCCGAGTCACAGGGATTCCTTGTCTACTGACTCGAGTCACAGGGATTCCTTGTCCAGTGAACTGAGTCACAGGGATTCCTTGTCCAGTGAACTGAGTCACAGGGATTCCTTGTCCAGTGACCCGAGTCACAGAGGTTCCTTGTCTAATGACCTGAGTCACAGGGATTCCTTGTCTATTGACCCGTGTCACAGGGTCTACTGACCCGAGTCACAGGGATTCCTTGTGCAGTGACCCGAGTCACAAGGTCTAGTGACCCGAGTCACAGGGGTTCCTTGTTCAGTGACCCAAGTCACATAGATTCCTTGTCCAGTGACCCGTGTCGCAGGGATTCCTTGTCCACTGACCTGAGTCACAGGGATTCCTTGTCCAGTGACCTGAGTCACAGGGATTCCTCGTCTACTGATCCGGGTCACAGGGATTCCTCGTCTGCTGACCCGGGTCACAGGGATTCCTCGTCTACTGACCCGAGTCACAGGGATACCTCGTCTACTGACCCGGGTCACAGGGATTCCTCGTCTACTGACCCGAGTCACAGGGATACCTCGTCTACTGACCCGAGTCACAGGGATTCCTTGTCCAGTGACCCGAGTCACAGGGATTCCTTGTCTACTGACCAGTGTCACAGGGATTCCTTGTCTACTGACCCGAGTCACAGGGATTCCTTGTCTACTGACCCGAGTCACAGGGATTCCTTGTCCAGTGACCCGAGTCACAGGGATTCCTTGTCTACTGACCCGAGTCACAGGGATTCCTTGTCCAGTGACCCGAGTCACAGGGATTCCTTGTCCAGTGACCCATGTCACAGGGATTCCTTGTCCAGTGACCCGAGTCACAGGGATTCCTTGTCTACTGACCTGAGTCACAGAGAATTCTTCTCCAGTGAACTGAGTCACAGGGATTCCTTGTCCAGTGAACTGAGTCACTGTGATTCCTTGTCTAGTGACCCGAGTCACAGGGATTCCTTGTCCAGTGACCCGAGTCACAGAGATTCCTTGTCTAATGACCTGAATCACAGGTATTCCTTGTCTACTGACCCGTGTCACAGGGTCTACTGACCGGAGTCACAGGGATTCCTTGTGCAGTGACCCGAGTCACAGGGTCTAGTGACCCGAGTCACAGGGGTTCCTTGTCCAGTGATCCAAGCCACAGAGATTCCTTGTCCAGTGACCCGAGTCACAGGGTCTATTGACCCGAGTCACAGGGATTCCTTGTCTACTGACCTGATTCACAGAGATTCCTTGTCCAGTGAACTGAGTCACAGGGATTCCTTGTCCAGTGAACTGAGTCACTGAGATTCCTTGTCTAGTGACCCGAGTCACAGGGATTCCTTATCCACTGACCTGAGTCACAGGGATTCCTTGTCCAGTGACCCAAGTCACAGGGATTCCTCGTCTACTGACCCGGGTCACAGGGATTCCTTGTCTACTGATCCGGGTCACAGGGATTCCTCGTCTATTGACCCGAGTCACAGGGATTCCTTGTCCAGTGACCCGAGTCACAGGGATTCCTTGTCTACTGACCCGTGTCACAGGGATTCCTTGTCTACTGACCCGAGTCAGAGGGATTCCTTGTCCAGTGACCCGAGTCACAGGGATTCCTTGTCTACTGACCCGTGACACAGGGATTCCTTGTCCACTGACCCGAGTCACAGGGATTCCTTGTCTACTGACACGAGTCACAGGGATTCCTTGTCTACTGACTCGAGTCACAGAGATTCCTTGTCCAGTGAACTGAGTCACAGGGATTCCTTGTCCAGTGAACTAAGTCACTGGGATTCCTTGTCTAGTGACCCGAGTCACAGGGATTCCTTGTCTAGTGACCTGAGTCACAGGGATTCCTTGTCCAGTGAACTGAGTCACAGGGATTTCTTGTCCAGTGACCCGAGTCACATGGATTCCTTGTCCAGTGACCCATGTCACAGGGATTCCTTGTCCAGTGACCCGAGTCACAGGGATTCCTTGTCCAGTGAACTGAGTCACAGGGATTCCTTGTCTACTGACCCGTGTCACAGGGTCTACTGACCAGACTCTCAGGGATTCCTTGTCCAGTGACCCGAGTCACATGGATTCCTTGTCCAGTGACCCATGTCACAGGGATTCCTTGTCCAGTGACCCGAGTCACAGGGATTCCTTGTCCACTGACGCGCGTCACAGGGATTCCTTGTCTACTGACCCGAGTCACAGAGATTCCTTGTCTAGTGACCCGAGTCACAGGGATTCGTTGTCCAGTGACCCATGTCACAGGGATTCCTTGTCCAGTGACCTGAGTCACAGGGATTCCTCGTCTACTGATCCGGGTCACAGGGATTCCTCGTCTGCTGACCCGGGTCACAGGGATTCCTTGTCTACTGACCCGAGTCACAGGGACACCTCGTCTACTGACCCGGGTCACAGGGATTCCTCGTCTACTGAACCGAGTCACAGGGATACCTCGTCTATTGACCCGAGTCACAGGGATTCCTTGTCCAGTGACCCGAGTCACAGGGATTCCTTGTCTACTGACCCGTGTCACAGGGATTCCTTGTCTACTGACCCGAGTCACAGGGATTCCTTGTCTACTGACCCGAGTCACAGGGATTCCTTGTCCAGTGACCCGAGTCACAGGGATTCCTTGTCTACTGACCCGAGTCACAGGGATTCCTTGTCCAGTGACCCGAGTCACAGGGATTCCTTGTCCAGTGACCCATGTCACAGGGATTCCTTGTCCAGTGACCCGAGTCACAGGGATTCCTTGTCTACTGACCTGAGTCACAGAGAATTCTTGTCCAGTGAACTGAGTCACAGGGATTCCTTGTCCAGTGAACTGAGTCACTGGGATTCCTTGTCTGGTGACCCGAGTCACAGGGATTCCTTGTCCAGTGACCCGAGTCACAGAGATTCCTTGTCTAATGACCTGAATCACAGGTATTCCTTGTCTACTGACCCGTGTCACAGGGTCTACTGACCGGAGTCACAGGGATTCCTTGTGCAGTGACCCGAGTCACAGGGTCTAGTGACCCGAGTCACAGGGGTTCCTTGTCCAGTGACCCAAGCCACAGAGATTCCTTGTCCAGTGACCCGTCACAGGGTCTATTGACCCGAGTCACAGGGATTCCTTGTCTACTGACCTGATTCACAGAGATTCCTTGTCCAGTGAACTGAGTCACAGGGATTCCTTGTCCAGTGAACTGAGTCACTGAGATTCCTTGTCTAGTGACCCGAGTCACAGGGATTCCTTATCCACTGAGCTGTGTCACAGGGATTCCTTGTCCAGTGACCCAAGTCACAGGGATTCCTCGTCTACTGACCCGGGTCACAGGGATTCCTTGTCTACTGACCCGGGTCACAGGGATTCCTCGTCTATTGACCCGAGTCACAGGGATTCCTTGTCCAGTGACCCGAGTCACAGGGATTCCTTGTCTACTGACCCGTGTCACAGGGATTCCTTGTCTACTGACCCGAGTCACAGGGATTCCTTGTCCAGTGACCCGAGTCACAGGGATTCCTTGTCTACTGACCCGTGACACAGGCATTCCTTGTCCACTGACCCGAGTCACAGGGATTCCTTGTCTACTGACACGAGTCACAGGGATTCCTTGTCTACTGACCTGAGTCACAGAGATTCCTTGTCCAGTGAACTGAGTCACAGGGATTCCTTGTCCAGTGACCTATGTCACAGGGATTCCTTGTCCAGTGACCCGAGTCACAGGGATTCCTTGTCCACTGACGTGCGTCACAGGGATTCCTTGTCCAGTGAACTGAGTCACAGGGATTCCTTGTCTACTGACCCGTGTCACAGGGTCTACTGACCCGACTCTCAGGGATTCCTTGTCCAGTGACCCGAGTCACATGGATTCCTTGTCCAGTGACCCATGTCACAGGGATTCCTTGTCCAGTGACCCGAGTCACAGGGATTCCTTGTCCACTGACGCGCGTCACAGGGATTCCTTGTCTACTGACCCGAGTCACAGAGATTCCTTGTCTAGTGACCCGAGTCACAGGGATTCTTGGCCAGAGACCCGTGTCACAGAGATTCTTGTCTACTGACCCGAGTCACAGGGATTCCTTGTCCAGTGACCCGAGTCACAGGGATTCCTTGTCCAGTGACCTATGTCACAGGGATTCCTTGTCCAGTGACCCGAGTCACAGGGATTCCTTGTCCACTGACGTGCGTCACAGGGATTCCTTGTCCAGTGAACTGAGTCACTGGGATTCCTTGTATAGTGACCCGAGTCACAGGGATTCCTTGTCTACTGACCGTGACACAGGGATTCCTTGTCCACTGACCCGAGTCACAGGGATTCCTTGTCTACTGACTCGAGTCACAGGGATTCCTTGTCTACTGACTCGAGTCAAAGGGATTCCTTGTCCAGTGAACTGAGTCACAGGGATTCCTTGTCCAGTGACCCGAGTCACAGAGATTCCTTGTCTAAGGACCTGAGTCACAGGGATTCCTTGTCTACTGACCCGTGTCACAGGGTCTACTGACCCGAGTCACAGGGATTCCTTGTGCAGTGACCCGAGTCACAGGGTCTAGTGACCCGAGTCACAGGGGTTCCGTGTCCAGTGACCCAAGTCACAGAGATTCCTTGTTCAGTGACCCGTGTCGCAGGGATTCCTTGTCCACTGACCTGAGTCACAGGGATTCCTTGCCCAGTGACCTGAGTCACAGGGATTCCTCGTCTACTGATCCGGGTCACAGGGATTCCTCGTCTACTGACCTGAGTCACAGGGATTCCTCGTCAGCTGACCCGGGTCACAGGGATTCCTCGTCTACTGACCCGAGTCACAGGGATTCCTCGTCTACTGACCCAGGTCACAGGGATTCCTCGTCTATTGACCCGAGTCACAGGGATTCCTTGTCTACTGATCCGGGTCACAGGGATTCCTCGTCTACTGACCCGAGTCACAGGGATTCCTCGTCTACTGACCCGGGTCACAGGGATTCCTCGTCTATTGACCCGAGTCACAGAGATTCCTTGTCCAGTGACCCGAGTCACAGGGATTCCTTGTCTACTGACCCGTGTCACAGGGATTCCTGGTCTACTGACCCGAGTCACAGGGATTCCTTGTCCAGTGACCCGAGTCACAGGGATTCCTTGTCTGCTGACCCGAGTCACAGGGATTCCTTGTCCAGTGACCCGAGTCACAGGGATTCCTTGTCCAGTGACCCGTGTCACAGGGATTCCTTGTCCAGTGACCCGAGTCACAGGGATTCCTTGTCCACTGACGCACGTCACAGGGATTCCTTGTCCAGTGAACTGAGTCACTGGGATTCCTTGTCTAGTGACCCGAGTCACAGGGATTCCTTGTCTACTGACCGTGACACAGGGATTCCTTGTCCACTGACCCGAGTCACAGGGATTCCTTGTCTCCTGACTCGAGTTCCAGGGATTCCTTGTCTACTGACTCGAGTCACAGGGATTCCTTGTCCAGTGAACTGAGTCACAGGGATTCCTTGTCCAGTGAACTGAGTCACAGGGATTCCTTGTCCAGTGACCCGAGTCACAGAGGTTCCTTGTCTAATGACCTGAGTCACAGGGATTCCTTGTCCAGTGACCCGTGTCACAGAGATTCCTGTCTCCTGACCCGAGTCACAGGGATTCCTCGTCTACTGACCCGAGTCACAGGGATTCCTCGTCTACTGACCCAGGTCACAGGGATTCCTCGTCTATTGACCCGAGTCACAGGGATTCCTTGTCTACTGATCCGGGTCACAGGGATTCCTCGTCTACTGACCCGAGTCACAGGGATTCCTCGTCTACTGACCCGGGTCACAGGGATTCCTCGTCTATTGACCCGAGTCACAGAGATTCCTTGTCCAGTGACCCGAGTCACAGGGATTCCTTGTCTACTGACCCGTGTCACAGGGATTCCTGGTCTACTGACCCGGTCACAGGGATTCCTTGTCCAGTGACCCGAGTCACAGGGATTCCTTGTCTACTGACCCGAGTCACAGGGATTCCTTGTCCAGTGACCCGAGTCACAGGGATTCCTTGTCCAGTGACCCGTGTCACAGGGATTCCTTGTCCAGTGACCCGAGTCACAGGGATTCCTTGTCCACTGACGCACGTCACAGGGATTCCTTGTCCAGTGAACTGAGTCACTGGGATTCCTTGTCTAGTGACGTGCGTCACAGGGATTCCTTGTCCAGTGAACTGAGTCACTGGGATTCCTTGTATAGTGACCCGAGTCACAGGGATTCCTTGTCTACTGACCGTGACACAGGGATTCCTTGTCCACTGACCCGAGTCACAGGGATTCCTTGTCTACTGACTCGAGTCACAGGGATTCCTTGTCTACTGACTCGAGTCACAGGGATTCCTTGTCCAGTGACCCGTGTCACAGAGATTCCTGTCTCCTGACCCGAGTCACAGGGATTCCTCGTCTACTGACCCGAGTCACAGGGATTCCTCGTCTACTGACCCAGGTCACAGGGATTCCTCGTCTATTGACCCGAGTCACAGGGATTCCTTGTCTACTGATCCGGGTCACAGGGATTCCTCGTCTACTGACCCGAGTCACAGGGATTCCTCGTCTACTGACCCGGGTCACAGGGATTCCTCGTCTATTGACCCGAGTCACAGAGATTCCTTGTCCAGTGACCCGAGTCACAGGGATTCCTTGTCTACTGACCCGTGTCACAGGGATTCCTGGTCTACTGACCCGAGTCACAGGGATTCCTTGTCCAGTGACCCGAGTCACAGGGATTCCTTGTCTACTGACCCGAGTCACAGGGATTCCTTGTCCAGTGACCCGAGTCACAGGGATTCCTTGTCCAGTGACCCGTGTCACAGGGATTCCTTGTCCAGTGACCCGAGTCACAGGGATTCCTTGTCCACTGACGCACGTCACAGGGATTCCTTGTCCAGTGAACTGAGTCACTGGGATTCCTTGTCTAGTGACCCGAGTCACAGGGATTCCTTGTCTACTGACCGTGACACAGGGATTCCTTGTCCACTGACCCGAGTCACAGGGATTCCTTGTCTCCTGACTCGAGTTCCAGGGATTCCTTGTCTACTGACTCGAGTCACAGGGATTCCTTGTCCAGTGAACTGAGTCACAGGGATTCCTTGTCCAGTGAACTGAGTCACAGGGATTCCTTGTCCAGTGACCCGAGTCACAGAGGTTCCTTGTCTAATGACCTGAGTCACAGGAATTCCTTGTCTACTGACCCGTGTCACAGGGTCTACTGACCCGAGTCACAGGGATTCCTTGTGCAGTGACCCGAGTCACAGAGATTCCTTGTCTAATGACCTGAGTCACAGGGATTCCTTGTCTACTGACCCGTGTCACAGGGTCTACTGACCCGACTCTCAGGGATTCCTTGTCCAGTGACCCGAGTCACAGGGATTCCTTGTCCAGTGACCCATGTCACAGGGATTCCTTGTCCAGTGACCCGAGTCACAGGGATTTCTTGTCCACTGACGCGCGTCACAGGGATTCCTTGTCTACTGACCCGAGTCACAGAGATTCCTTGTCTAGTGACCCGAGTCACAGGGATTCCTTGTCCAGTGACCCGTGTCACAGAGATTCCTGTCTCCTGACCCGAGTCACAGGGATTCCTTGTCCAGTGACCCGAGTCACAGGGATTCCTTGTCCAGTGACCCATGTCACAGGGATTCCTTGTCCAGTGACCCGAGTCACAGGGATTCCTTGTCCACTGACGTGCGTCACAGGGATTCCTTGTCCAGTGAACTGAGTCACTGGGATTCCTTGTATAGTGACCCGAGTCACAGGGATTCCTTGTCTACTGACCGTGACACAGGGATTCCTTGTCCACTGACCCGAGTCACAGGGATTCCTTGTCTACTGACTCGAGTCACAGGGATTCCTTGTCTACTGACTCGAGTCACAGGGATTCCTTGTCCAGTGACCCGAGTCACAGAGATTCCTTGTCTAATGACCTGAGTCACAGGGATTCCTTGTCTACTGACCCGTGTCACAGGGTCTACTGACCCGAGTCACAGGGATTCCTTGTGCAGTGACCCGAGTCACAGGGTCTAGTGACCCGAGTCACAGGGGTTCCTTGTCCAGTGACCCAAGTCACAGAGATTCCTTGTTCAGTGACCCGTGTCGCAGGGATTCCTTGTCCACTGACCTGAGTCACAGGGATTCCTTGTCCAGTGACCTGAGTCACAGGGATTCCTCGTCTACTGATCCGGGTCACAGGGATTCCTCGTCTACTGACCCGAGTCACAGGGATTCCTCGTCTACTGACCCGAGTCACAGGGATTCCTCGTCTACTGACCCGGGTCACAGGGATTCCTCGTCTATTGACCCGAGTCACAGGGATTCCTTGTCTACTGATCCGGGTCACAGGGATTCCTCGTCTACTGACCCGAGTCACAGGTATTCCTCGTCTACTGACCCGGGTCACAGGGATTCCTCGTCTATTGACCCGGGTCACAGAGATTCCTTGTCCAGTGACCCGAGTCACAGGGATTCCTTGTCTACTGACCCGTGTCACAGGGATTCCTTGTCTACTGACCCGAGTCACAGGGATTCCTTGTCCAGTGACCCGAGTCACAGGGATTCCTTGTCTACTGACCCGAGTCACAGGGATTCCTTGTCCAGTGACCCGAGTCACAGGGATTCCTTGTTCAGTGACCCGTGTCACAGGGATTCCTTGTCCAGTGACCCGAGTCACAGGGATTCCTTGTCTACTGACCCGAGTCACAGGGATTCCTTGTCCAGTGACCCGAGTCACAGGGATTCCTTGTCCAGTGACCCGTGTCACAGGGATTCCTTGTCCAGTGACCCGAGTCACAGGGATTCCTTGTCCACTGACGCGCGTCACAGGGATTCCTTGTCCAGTGTACTGAGTCACTGGGATTCCTTGTCTCGTGACCCGAGTCACAGGGATTCCTTGTCTACTGACCGTGACACAGGGATTCCTTGTCCACTGATCCGAGTCACAGGGATTCCTTGTCTCCTGACTCGAGTCACAGGGATTCCTTGTCTCCTGACTCGAGTTCCAGGGATTCCTTGTCTACTGACTCGAGTCACAGGGATTCCTTGTCCAGTGAACTGAGTCACAGGGATTCCTTGTCCAGTGAACTGAGTCACAGGGATTCCTTGTCCAGTGACCCGAGTCACAGAGGTTCCTTGTCTAATGACCTGAGTCACAGGGATTCCTTGTCTACTGACCCGTGTCACAGGGTCTACTGACCCGAGTCACAGGGATTCCTTGTGCAGTGACCCGAGTCACAGAGATTCCTTGTCTAATGACCTGAGTCACAGGGATTCCTTGTCTACTGACCCGTGTCACAGGGTCTACTGACCCGACTCTCAGGGATTCCTTGTCCAGTGACCCGAGTCACAGGGATTCCTTGTCCAGCGACCCATGTCACAGGGATTCCTTGTCCAGTGACCCGAGTCACAGGGATTCCTTGTCCACTGACGCGCGTCACAGGGATTCCTTGTCTACTGACCCGAGTCACAGTGATTCCTTGTCTAGTGACCCGAGTCACAGGGATTCCTTGTCCAATGACCCGTGTCACAGAGATTCCTGTCTCCTGACCCGAGTCACAGGGATTCCTTGTCCAGTGACCCGAGTCACAGGGATTCCTTGTCCAGTGACCCATGTCACAGGGATTCCTTGTCCAGTGACCCGAGTCACAGGGATTCCTTGTCCACTGACGTGCGTCACAGGGATTCCTTGTCCAGTGAACTGAGTCACTGGGATTCCTTGTATAGTGACCCGAGTCACAGGGATTCCTTGTCTACTGACCCGAGTCACAGGGATTCCTTGTCTACTGACTCGAGTCACAGGGATTCCTTGTCTACTGACTCGAGTCACAGGGATTCCTTGTCCAGTGAACTGAGTCACAGGGATTCCTTGTCCAGTGACCCGAGTCACAGAGATTCCTTGTCTAATGACCTGAGTCACAGGGATTCCTTGTCTACTGACCCGTGTCACAGGGTCTACTGACCCGAGTCACAGGGATTCCTTGTGCAGTGACCCGAGTCACAGGGTCTAGTGACCCGAGTCACAGGGGTTCCTTGTCCAGTGACCCAAGTCACAGAGATTCCTTGTTCAGTGACCCGTGTCGCAGGGATTCCTTGTCCACTGACCTGAGTCACAGGGATTCCTTGTCCAGTGACCTGAGTCACAGGGATTCCTCGTCTACTGATCCGGGTCACAGGGATTCCTCGTCTACTGACCCGAGTCACAGGGACTCCTCGTCTACTGACCCGAGTCACAGGGATTCCTCGTCTACTGACCCGGGTCACAGGGATTCCTTGTCTATTGACCCGAGTCACAGGGATTCCTTGTCTACTGATCCGGGTCACAGGGATTCCTCGTCTACTGACCCGAGTCACAGGTATTCCTCGTCTACTGACCCGGGTCACAGGGATTCCTCGTCTATTGACTCGAGTCACAGAGATTCCTTGTCCAGTGACCCGAGTCACAGGGATTCCTTGTCTACTGACCCGTGTCACAGGGATTCCTTGTCTACTGACCCGAGTCACAGGGATTCCTTGTCCAGTGACCCGAGTCACAGGGATTCCTTGTCTACTGACCCGAGTCACAGGGATTCCTTGTCCAGTGACCCGAGTCACAGGGATTCCTTGTCCAGTGACCCGTGTCACAGGGATTCCTTGTCCAGTGACCCGAGTCACAGGGATTCCTTGTGCACTGACGCGCGTCACAGGGATTCCTTGTCCAGTGTACTGAGTCACTGGGATTCCTTGTCTCGTGACCCGAGTCACAGGGATTCCTTGTCTACTGACCGTGACACAGGGATTCCTTGTCCACTGACCCGAGTCACAGGGATTCCTTGTCTCCTGACTCGAGTCACAGGGATTCCTTGTCTACTGACTCGAGTCACAGGGATTCCTCGTCTACTGACCCGAGTCACAGTGATTCCTCGTCTACTGACCCGAGTCACAGGGATTCCTCGTCTACTGACCCGGGTCACAGGGATTCCTCGTCTATTGACCCGAGTCACAGGGATTCCTTGTCTACTGATCCGGGTCACAGGGATTCCTCGTCTACTGACCCGAGTCACAGGTATTCCTCGTCTACTGACCCGGGTCACAGGGATTCCTCGTCTATTGACCCGAGTCACAGAGATTCCTTGTCCAGTGACCCGAGTCACAGGGATTCCTTGTCTACTGACCCGTGTCACAGGGATTCCTTGTCTACTGACCCGAGTCACAGGGATTCCTTGTCCAGTGACCCGAGTCACAGGGATTCCTTGTCTACTGACCCGAGTCACAGGGATTCCTTGTCCAGTGACCCGAGTCACAGGGATTCCTTGTCCAGTGACCCGTGTCACAGGGATTCCTTGTCCAGTGACCCGAGTCACAGGGATTCCTTGTCTACTGACCCGTGTCACAGGGATTCCTTGTCTACTGACCCGAGTCACAGGGATTCCTTGTCCAGTGACCCGAGTCACAGGGATTCCTTGTCTACTGACCCGAGTCACAGGGATTCCTTGTCCAGTGACCCGAGTCACAGGGATTCCTTGTCCAGTGACCCGTGTCACAGGGATTCCTTGTCCAGTGACCCGAGTCACAGGGATTCCTTGTCCACTGACGCGCGTCACAGGGATTCCTTGTCCAGTGAACTGAGTCACTGGGATTCCTTGTCACGTGACCCGAGTCACAGGGATTCCTTGTCTACTGACCGTGACACAGGGATTCCTTGTCCACTGACCCGAGTCACAGGGATTCCTTGTCTCCTGACTCGAGTCACAGGGATTCCTTGTCTACTGACTCGAGTCACAGTGATTCCTTGTCCAGTGAACTGAGTCACAGGGATTCCTTGTCCAGTGAACTGAGTCACAGAGATTCCTTGTCCACTGACGCGCGTCACAGGGATTCCTTGTCTACTGACCCGAGTCACAGAGATTCCTTGTCCACTGACCTGAGTCACAGAGATTCCTTGTCTACTGACCCGTGACACAGGGATTCCTTGTCCACTGACCTGAGTCACAGGGATTCCTTGTCTACTGACTCGAGTCACAGGGATTCCTTGTCTACTGACCTGAGTCACAGAGATTCCTTGTCCAGTGAACTGAGTCACTGGGATTCCTTGTCTAGTGACCCGAGTCACAGGGATTCCTTGTCTAGTGACCTGAGTCACAGGGATTCCTTGTCCAGTGAACTGAGTCACAGGGATTCCTTGTCCAGTGACCCGAGTCACAGAGATTCCTTGTCTAATGACCTGAGTCACAGGGATTCCTTGTCTACTGACCCGTGTCACAGGGTCTACTGACCCGACTCTCAGGGATTCCTTGTCCAGTGACCCGGGTCACATGGATTCCTTGTCCAGTGACTCATGTCACAGGGATTCCTTGTCCAGTGACCCGAGTCACAGGGATTCCTTGTCCACTGACGCGCGTCACAGGGATTCCTTGTCTACTGACCCGAGTCACAGAGATTCCTTGTCTAGTGACCCGAGTCACAGGGATTCTTGGCCAGTGACCCGTGTCACAGAGATTCTTGTCTACTGACCCGAGTCACAGGGATTCCTTGTCCAGTGACCCGAGTCACAGGGATTCCTTGTCCAGTGACCTATGTCACAGGGATTCCTTGTCCAGTGACCCGAGTCACAGGGATTCCTTGTCCACTGACGTGCGTCACAGGGATTCCTTGTCCAGTGAACTGAGTCACTGGGATTCCTTGTATAGTGACCCGAGTCACAGGGATTCCTTGTCTACTGACCGTGACACAGGGATTCCTTGTCCACTGACCCGAGTCACAGGGATTCCTTGTCTACTGACTCGAGTCACAGGGATTCCTTGTCTACTGACTCGAGTCACAGGGATTCCTTGTCCAGTGAACTGAGTCACAGGGATTCCTTGTCCAGTGACCCGAGTCACAGAGATTCCTTGTCTAATGACCTGAGTCACAGGGATTCCTTGTCTACTGACCCGTGTCACAGGGTCTACTGACCCGAGTCACAGGGATTCCTTGTGCAGTGACCCGAGTCACAGGGTCTAGTGACCCGAGTCACAGGGGTTTCGTGTCCAGTGACCCAAGTCACAGAGATTCCTTGTTCAGTGACCCGTGTCGCAGGGATTCCTTGTCCACTGACCTGAGTCACAGGGATTCCTTGCCCAGTGACCTGAGTCACAGGGATTCCTCGTCTACTGATCCGGGTCACAGGGATTCCTCGTCTACTGACCCGAGTCACAGGGATTCCTCGTCTGCTGACCCGGGTCACAGGGATTCCTCGTCTACTGACCCGAGTCACAGGGATTCCTCGTCTACTGACCCGGGTCAGAGATTCCTCGTATATTGACCCGAGTCACAGGGATTCCTTGTCTACTGATCCGGGTCACAGGGATTCCTCGTCTACTGACCCGAGTCACAGGGATTCCTCGTCTACTGACCCGGGTCACAGGGATTCCTCGTCTATTGACCCGAGTCACAGAGATTCCTTGTCCAGTGACCCGAGTCACAGGGATTCCTTGTCTACTGACCCGTGTCACAGGGATTCCTGGTCTACTGACCCGAGTCACAGGGATTCCTTGTCCAGTGACCCGAGTCACAGGGATTCCTTGTCTACTGACCCGAGTCACAGGGATTCCTTGTCCAGTGACCCGAGTCACAGGGATTCCTTGTCCAGTGACCCGTGTCACAGGGATTCCTTGTCCAGTGACCCGAGTCACAGGGATTCCTTGTCCACTGACGCACGTCACAGGGATTCCTTGTCCAGTGAACTGAGTCACTGGGATTCCTTGTCTAGTGACCCGAGTCACAGGGATTCCTTGTCTACTGACCGTGACACAGGGATTCCTTGTCCACTGACCCGAGTCACAGGGATTCCTTGTCTCCTGACTCGAGTCACAGGGATTCCTTGTCTACTGACTCGAGTCACAGGGATTCCTTGTCCAGTGAACTGAGTCACAGGGATTCCTTGTCCAGTGAACTGAGTCACAGGGATTCCTTGTCCAGTGACCCGAGTCACAGGGTCTACTGACCCGAGTCACAGGGATTCCTTGTGCAGTGACCCGAGTCACATGGTCTAGTGACCCGAGTCACAGGGATTCCTCGTCTACTGATCCGGGTCACATGGATTCCTCGTCTATTGACCCGAGTCACAGGGATTCCTTGTCTACTGATCTCGGTCACAGGGATTCCTCGTCTACTGACCCGAGTCACAGGGATTCCTCGTCTACTGACCCGGGTCACAGGGATTCCTCGTCTATTGACCCGAGTCACAGGGATTCCTTGTCCAGTGACCCGAGTCACAGGGATTCCTTGTCTACTGACCCGTGTCACAGGGATTCCTTGTCTACTGACCCGAGTCACAGGGATTCCTTGTCCAGTGACCCGAGTCACAGGGATTCCTTGTCTACTGACCCGAGTCACAGGGATTCCTTGTCCAGTGACCCGAGTCACAGGGATTCCTTGTCCAGTGACCCGTGTCACAGGGATTCCTTGTCCAGTGACCCGAGTCACAGGGATTCCTTGTCCACTGACGCGCGTCACAGGGATTCCTTGTCCACTGAACTGAGTCACTGGGATTCCTTGTCTAGTGACACGAGTCACAGGGATTCCTTGTCTACTGACCGTGACACAGGGATTCCTTGTCCACTGACCCGAGTCACAGGGATTCCTTGTCTCCTGATTCGAGTCACAGGGATTCCTTGTCTACTGACTCGAGTCACAGGGATTCCTTGTCCAGTGAACTGAGTCACAGGGATTCCTTGTCCAGTGAACTGAGTCACAGGGATTCCTTGTCCAGTGACCCGAGTCACAGAGGTTCCTTGTCTAATGACCTGAGTCACAGGGATTCCTTGTCTACTGACCCGTGTCACAGGGTCTACTGACCCGAGTCACAGGGATTCCTTGTGCAGTGACCCGAGTCACAGGGTCCAGTGACCCGAGTCACAGGGATTCCTTGTCCAGTGACCCAAGTCACAGGGATTCCTTGTCCAGTGACCCGAGTCACAGAGGTTCCTTGTCTAATGACCTGAGTCACAGGGATTCCTTGTCTACTGACCCGTGTCACAGGGTCTACTGACCCGAGTCACAGGGGTTCCTTGTTCAGTGACCCAAGTCACAGAGATTCCTTGTCCAGTGACCTGAGTCACAGGGATTCCTTGTCTACTGACCGTGACACAGGGATTCCTTGTCCACTGACCCGAGTCACAGGGATTCCTTGTCTCCTGACTCGAGTCACAGGGATTTCTTGTCTACTGACTCGAGTCACAGGGATTCCTTGTCCAGTGAACTGAGTCACAGGGATTCCTTGTCCAGTGAACTGAGTCACAGGGATTCCTTGTCCACTGACGCGCGTCACAGGGATTCCTTGTCTACTGACCCGAGTCACAGAGATTCCTTGTCCACTGACCTGATTCACAGAGATTCCTTGTCTACTGACCCGTGACACAGGGATTCCTTGTCCACTGACCTGAGTCACAGGGATTCCTCGTCTACTGACTCGAGTCACAGGGATTCCTTGTCTACTGACCTGAGTCACAGAGATTCCTTGTCCAGTGAACTGAGTCACTGGGATTCCTTGTCTAGTGACCCGAGTCACAGGGATTCCTTGTCTACTGACTCGAGTCACAGGGATTCCTTGTCTACTGACTCGAGTCACAGGGATTCCTTGTCCAGTGAACTGAGTCACAGGGATTCCTTGTCCAGTGACCCGAGTCAGAGAGATTCCTTGTCTAATGACCTGAGTCACAGGGATTCCTTGTCTACTGACCCGTGTCACAGGGTCTACTGACCCGAGTCACAGGGATTCCTTGTGCAGTGACCCGAGTCACATGGTCTAGTGACCCGAGTCACAGGGGTTCCTTGTCCAGTGACCCAAGTCACAGAGATTCCTTGTTCAGTGACCCGTGTCGCAGGGATTCCTTGTCCACTGACCTGAGTCACAGGGATTCCTTGTCCAGTGACCTGAGTCACAGGGATTCCTCGTCTACTGATCCGGGTCACAGGTATTCCTCGTCTACTGACCCGAGTCACAGGGATTCCTCGTCTACTGACCCGAGTCACAGGGATTCCTCGTCTACTGACCCGGGTCACAGGGATTCCTCGTCTATTGACCCGAGTCACAGGGATTCCTTGTCTACTGATCCGGGTCACAGGGATTCCTCGTCTACTGACCCGAGTCACAGGTATTCCTCGTCTACTGACCGTGTCACAGGGATTCCTCGTCTATTGACCCGAGTCACAGAGATTCCTTGTCCAGTGACCCGAGTCACAGGGATTCCTTGTCTACTGACCCGTGTCACAGGGATTCCTTGTCTACTGACCCGAGTCACAGGGATTCCTTGTCCAGTGACCCGAGTCACAGGGATTCCTTGTCCAGTGACCCGAGTCACAGGGATTCCTTGTCCAGTGACCCGAGTCACAGGGATTCCTTGTCCAGTGACCCGTGTCACAGGGATTCCTTGTCCAGTGACCCGAGTCACAGGGATTCCTTTTCCACTGACGCGCGTCACAGGGATTCCTTGTCCAGTGAACTGAGTCACTGGGATTCCTTGTCTCGTGACCCGAGTCACAGGGATTCCTTGTCTACTGACCGTGACACAGGGATTCCTTGTCCACTGACCCGAGTCACAGGAATTCCTTGTCTCCTGACTCGAGTCACAGGGATTCCTTGTCTACTGACTCGAGTCACAGGGATTCCTTGTCCAGTGAACTGAGTCACAGGGATTCCTTGTCCAGTGAACTGAGTCACAGGGATTCCTTGTCCACTGACGCGCGTCACAGGGATTCCTTGTCTACTGACCCGAGTCACAGAGATTCCTTGTCCACTGACCTGAGTCACAGAGATTCCTTGTCTACTGACCCGTGACACAGGGATTCCTTGTCCACTGACCTGAGTCACAGAGATTCCTTGTCTACTGACTCGAGTCACAGGGATTCCTTGTCTACTGACCTGAGTCACAGAGATTCCTTGTCCAGTGAACTGAGTCACTGGGATTCCTTGTCTAGTGACCCGAGTCACAGGGATTCCTTGTCTAGTGACCTGAGTCACAGGGATTCCTTGTCCAGTGAACTGAGTCACAGGGATTCCTTGTCCAGTGACCCGAGTCACAGAGATTCCTTGTCGAATGACCTGAGTCACAGGGATTCCTTGTCTACTGACCCGTGTCACAGGGTCTACTGACCCGACTCTCAGGGATTCCTTGTCCAGTGACCCGAGTCACAGGAATTCCTTGTCCAGTGACCCATGTCACAGGGATTCCTTGTCCAGTGACCCGAGTCACAGGGATTCCTTGTCCACTGACGCGCGTCACAGGGATTCCTTGTCTACTGACCCGAGTCACAGAGATTCCTTGTCTAGTGACCCGAGTCACAGGGATTCTTGGCCAGTGACCCGTGTCACAGAGATTCTTGTCTACTGACCCGAGTCACAGGGATTCCTTGTCCAGTGACCCGAGTCACAGGGATTCCTTGTCCAGTGACCTATGTCACAGGGATTCCTTGTCCAGTGACCCGAGTCACAGGGATTCCTTGTCCACTGACGTGCGTCACAGGGATTCCTTGTCCAGTGAACTGAGTCACTGGGATTCCTTGTATAGTGACCCGAGTCACAGGGATTCCTTGTCTACTGACCGTGACACAGGGATTCCTTTTCCACTGACCCGAGTCACAGGGATTCCTTGTCTACTGACTCGAGTCACAGGGATTCCTTGTCTACTGACTCGAGTCACAGGGATTCCTTGTCCAGTGAACTGAGTCACAGGGATTCCTTGTCCAGTGACCCGAGTCACAGAGATTCCTTGTCTGCTGACCTGAGTCACAGGGATTCCTTGTCTACTGACCCGTGTCACAGGGTCTACTGACCCGAGTCACAGGGATTCCTTGTGCAGTGACCCGAGTCACAGGGTCTAGTGACCCGAGTCACAGGGGTTCCGTGTCCAGTGACCCAAGTCACAGAGATTCCTTGTTCAGTGACCCGTGTCGCAGGGATTCCTTGTCCACTCACCTGAGTCACAGGGATTCCTTGTCCAGTGACCTGAGTCACAGGGATTCCTCGTCTACTGATCCGGGTCACAGGGATTCCTCGTCTACTGACCCGAGTCACAGGGATTCCTCGTCTACTGACCCGAGTCACAGGGATTCCTCGTCTACTGACCCGGGTCACAGGGATTCCTCGTCTATTGACCCGAGTCACAGGGATTCCTTGTCTACTGATCCGGGTCACAGGGATTCCTCGTCTACTGACCCGAGTCACAGGTATTCCTCGTCTACTGACCCGGGTCACAGGGATTCCTCGTCTATTGACCCGAGTCACAGAGATTCCTTGTCCAGTGACCCGAGTCACAGGGATTCCTTGTCTACTGACGCGTGTCACAGGGATTCCTTGTCTACTGATCCGGGTCACAGGGATTCCTCGTCTACTGACCCGAGTCACAGGTATTCCTCGTCTACTGACCCGGGTCACAGGGATTCCTCGTCTATTGACCCGAGTCACAGAGATTCCTTGTCCAGTGACCCGAGTCACAGGGATTCCTTGTCTACTGACCCGTGTCACAGGGATTCCTTGTCTACTGACCCGAGTCACAGGGATTCCTTGTCCAGTGACCCGAGTCACAGGGATTCCTTGTCCAGTGACCCGAGTCACAGGGATTCCTTGTCCAGTGACCCGAGTCACAGGGATTCCTTGTCCAGTGACCCGTGTCACAGGGATTCCTTGTCCAGTGACCCGAGTCACAGGGATTCCTTGTCCACTGACGCGCGTCACAGGGATTCCTTGTCCAGTGAACTGAGTCACTGGGATTCCTTGTCCAGTGAACTGAGTCACAGGGATTCCTTGTCCACTGACGCGCGTCACAGGGATTCCTTGTCTACTGACCCGAGTCACAGAGATTTCTTGTCCACTGACCTGAGTCACAGAGATTCCTTGTCTACTGACCCGTGACACAGGGATTCCTTGTCCACTGACCTGAGTCACAGGGATTCCTTGTCTTCTGACTCGAGTCACAGGGATTCCTTGTCTACTGACCTGAGTCACAGAGATTCCTTGTCCAGTGAACTGAGTCACTGGGATTCCTTGTCTAGTGACCCGAGTCACAGAGATTCCTTGTCTAATGACCTGAGTCACAGGGATTCCTTGTCTACTGACCCGTGTCACAGGGTCTACTGACCCGACTCTCAGGGATTCCTTGTCCAGTGACCCGAGTCACAGGGATTCCTTGTCCAGTGACCCATGTCACAGGGATTCCTTGTCCACTGACCTGAGTCACAGGGATTCCTTGTCCAGTGACCTGAGTCACAGGGATTCCTCGTCTACTGATCCGGGTCACAGGTATTCCTCGTCTACTGACCCGAGTCACAGGGATTCCTCGTCCAATGACCCGAGTCACAGGGATTCCTCGTCTACTGACCCGGGTCACAGGGATTCCTCGTCTATTGACCCGAGTCACAGGGATTCCTTGTCTACTGATCCGGGTCACAGGGATTCCTCGTCTACTGACCCGAGTCACAGGTATTCCTCGTCTACTGACCGTGTCACAGGGATTCCTCGTCTATTGACCCGAGTCACAGGGATTCCTTGTCTACTGACCCGTGTCACAGGGATTCCTTGTCTACTGACCCGAGTCACAGGGATTCCTTGTCCAGTGACCCGAGTCACAGGGATTCCTTGTCCAGTGACCCGAGTCACAGGGATTCCTTGTCCAGTGACCCGAGTCACAGGGATTCCTTGTCCAGTGACCCGTGTCACAGAGATTCCTTGTCCAGTGACCCGAGTCACAGGGATTCCTTGTCTACTGACCCGTGTCACAGGGATTCCTTGTCTACTGACCCGAGTCACAGGGATTCCTTGTCCAGTGACCCGAGTCACAGGGATTCCTTGTCCAGTGACCCGAGTCACAGGGATTCCTTGTCCAGTGACCCGTGTCACAGGGATTCCTTGTCCAGTGACCCGAGTCACAGGGATTCCTTTTCCACTGACGCGCGTCACAGGGATTCCTTGTCCAGTGAACTGAGTCACTGGGATTCCTTGTCTCGTGACCCGAGTCACAGGGATTCCTTGTCTACTGACCGTGACACAGGGATTCCTTGTCCACTGACCCGAGTCACAGGAATTCCTTGTCTCCTGACTCGAGTTACAGGGATTCCTTGTCTACTGACTCGAGTCACAGGGATTCCTTGTCCAGTGAACTGAGTCACAGGGATTCCTTGTCCAGTGAACTGAGTCACAGGGATTCCTTGTCCACTGACGCGCGTCACAGGGATTCCTTGTCTACTGACCCGAGTCACAGAGATTCCTTGTCCACTGACCTGAGTCACAGAGATTCCTTGTCTACTGACCCGTGACACAGGGATTCCTTGTCCACTGACCTGAGTCACAGGGATTCCTTGTCTACTGACTCGAGTCACAGGGATTCCTTGTCTACTGACCTGAGTCACAGAGATTCCTTGTCCAGTGAACTGAGTCACTGGGATTCCTTGTCTAGTGACCCGAGTCACAGGGATTCCTTGTCTAGTGACCTGAGTCACAGGGATTCCTTGTCCAGTGAACTGAGTCACAGGGATTCCTTGTCCAGTGACCCGAGTCACAGAGATTCCTTGTCTAATGACCTGAGTCACAGGGATTCCTTGTCTACTGACCCGTGTCACAGGGTCTACTGACCCGACTCTCAGGGATTCCTTGTCCAGTGACCCGAGTCACAGGGATTCCTTGTCCAGTGACCCATGTCACAGGGATTCCTTGTCCAGTGACCCGAGTCACAGGGATTCCTTGTCCACTGACGCGCGTCACAGGGATTCCTTGTCTACTGACCCGAGTCACAGAGATTCCTTGTCTAGTGACCCGAGTCACAGGGATTCTTGGCCAGTGACCCGTGTCACAGAGATTCTTGTCTACTGACCCGAGTCACAGGGATTCCTTGTCCAGTGACCCGAGTCACAGGGATTCCTTGTCCAGTGACCTATGTCACAGGGATTCCTTGTCCAGTGACCCGAGTCACAGGGATTCCTTGTCCACTGACGTGCGTCACAGGGATTCCTTGTCCAGTGAACTGAGTCACTGGGATTCCTTGTATAGTGACCCGAGTCACAGGGATTCCTTGTCTACTGACCGTGACACAGGGATTCCTTTTCCACTGACCCGAGTCACAGGGATTCCTTGTCTACTGACTCGAGTCACAGGGATTCCTTGTCTACTGACTCGAGTCACAGGGATTCCTTGTCCAGTGAACTGAGTCACAGGGATTCCTTGTCCAGTGACCCGAGTCACAGAGATTCCTTGTCTGCTGACCTGAGTCACAGGGATTCCTTGTCTACTGACCCGTGTCACAGGGTCTACTGACCCGAGTCACAGGGATTCCTTGTGCAGTGACCCGAGTCACAGGGTCTAGTGACCCGAGTCACAGGGGTTCCGTGTCCAGTGACCCAAGTCACAGAGATTCCTTGTTCAGTGACCCGTGTCGCAGGGATTCCTTGTCCACTCACCTGAGTCACAGGGATTCCTTGTCCAGTGACCTGAGTCACAGGGATTCCTCGTCTACTGATCCGGGTCACAGGGATTCCTCGTCTACTGACCCGAGTCACAGGGATTCCTCGTCTACTGACCCGAGTCACAGGGATTCCTCGTCTACTGACCCGGGTCACAGGGATTCCTCGTCTATTGACCCGAGTCACAGGGATTCCTTGTCTACTGATCCGGGTCACAGGGATTCCTCGTCTACTGACCCGAGTCACAGGTATTCCTCGTCTACTGACCCGGGTCACAGGGATTCCTCGTCTATTGACCCGAGTCACAGAGATTCCTTGTCCAGTGACCCGAGTCACAGGGATTCCTTGTCTACTGACGCGTGTCACAGGGATTCCTTGTCTACTGATCCGGGTCACAGGGATTCCTCGTCTACTGACCCGAGTCACAGGTATTCCTCGTCTACTGACCCGGGTCACAGGGATTCCTCGTCTATTGACCCGAGTCACAGAGATTCCTTGTCCAGTGACCCGAGTCACAGGGATTCCTTGTCTACTGACCCGTGTCACAGGGATTCCTTGTCTACTGACCCGAGTCACAGGGATTCCTTGTCCAGTGACCCGAGTCACAGGGATTCCTTGTCCAGTGACCCGAGTCACAGGGATTCCTTGTCCAGTGACCCGAGTCACAGGGATTCCTTGTCCAGTGACCCGAGTCACAGGGATTCCTTGTCCACTGACGCGCGTCACAGGGATTCCTTGTCGAGTGAACTGAGTCACTGGGATTCCTTGTCCAGTGAACTGAGTCACAGGGATTCCTTGTCCACTGACGCGCGTCACAGGGATTCCTTGTCTACTGACCCGAGTCACAGAGATTTCTTGTCCACTGACCTGAGTCACAGAGATTCCTTGTCTACTGACCCGTGACACAGGGATTCCTTGTCCACTGACCTGAGTCACAGGGATTCCTTGTCTTCTGACTCGAGTCACAGGGATTCCTTGTCTACTGACCTGAGTCACAGAGATTCCTTGTCCAGTGAACTGAGTCACTGGGATTCCTTGTCTAGTGACCCGAGTCACAGAGATTCCTTGTCTAATGACCTGAGTCACAGGGATTCCTTGTCTACTGACCCGTGTCACAGGGTCTACTGACCCGACTCTCAGGGATTCCTTGTCCAGTGACCCGAGTCACAGGGATTCCTTGTCCAGTGACCCATGTCACAGGGATTCCTTGTCCACTGACCTGAGTCACAGGGATTCCTTGTCCAGTGACCTGAGTCACAGGGATTCCTCGTCTACTGATCCGGGTCACAGGTATTCCTCGTCTACTGACCCGAGTCACAGGGATTCCTCGTCTACTGACCCGAGTCACAGGGATTCCTCGTCTACTGACCCGGGTCACAGGGATTCCTCGTCTATTGACCCGAGTCACAGGGATTCCTTGTCTACTGATCCGGGTCACAGGGATTCCTCGTCTACTGACCCGAGTCACAGGTATTCCTCGTCTACTGACCGTGTCACATGGATTCCTCGTCTATTGACCCGAGTCACAGAGATTCCTTGTCCAGTGACCCGAGTCACAGGGATTCCTTGTCTACTGACCCGTGTCACAGGGATTCCTTGTCTACTGACCCGAGTCACAGGGATTCCTTGTCCAGTGACCCGAGTCACAGGGATTCCTTGTCCAGTGACCCGAGTCACAGGGATTCCTTGTCCAGTGACCCGAGTCACAGGGATTCCTTGTCCAGTGACCCGTGTCACAGGGATTCCTTGTCCAGTGACCCGAGTCACAGGGATTCCTTTTCCACTGACGCGCGTCACAGGGATTCCTTGTCCAGTGAACTGAGTCATTGGGATTCCTTGTCTCGTGACCCGAGTCACAGGGATTCCTTGTCTACTGACCGTGACACAGGGATTCCTTGTCCACTGACCCGAGTCACAGGAATTCCTTGTCTCCTGACTCGAGTCACAGGGATTCCTTGTCTACTGACTCGAGTCACAGGGATTCCTTGTCCAGTGAACTGAGTCACAGGGATTCCTTGTCCAGTGAACTGAGTCACAGGGATTCCTTGTCCACTGACGCGCGTCACAGGGATTCCTTGTCTACTGACCCGAGTCACAGAGATTCCTTGTCCACTGACCTGAGTCACAGAGATTCCTTGTCTACTGACCCGTGACACAGGGATTCCTTGTCCACTGACCTGAGTCACAGGGATTCCTTGTCTACTGACTCGAGTCACAGGGATTCCTTGTCTACTGACCTGAGTCACAGAGATTCCTTGTCCAGTGAACTGAGTCACTGGGATTCCTTGTCTAGTGACCCGAGTCACAGGGATTCCTTGTCTAGTGACCTGAGTCACAGGGATTCCTTGTCCAGTGAACTGAGTCACAGGGATTCCTTGTCCAGTGACCCGAGTCACAGAGATTCCTTGTCTAATGACCTGAGTCACAGGGATTCCTTGTCTACTGACCCGTGTCACAGGGTCTACTGACCCGACTCTCAGGGATTCCTTGTCCAGTGACCCGAGTCACAGGGATTCCTTGTCCAGTGACCCATGTCACAGGGATTCCTTGTCCAGTGACCCGAGTCACAGGGATTCCTTGTCCACTGACGCGCGTCACAGGGATTCCTTGTCTACTGACCCGAGTCACAGAGATTCCTTGTCTAGTGACCCGAGTCACAGGGATTCCTTGTCTACTGACCCGTGTCACAGGGATTCCTTGTCTACTGACCCGAGTCACAGGGATTCCTTGTCCAGTGACCCGAGTCACAGGGATTCCTTGTCCAGTGACCCGAGTCACAGGGATTCCTTGTCCAGTGACCCGAGTCACAGGGATTCCTTGGCCAGTGACCCGTGTCACAGGGATTCCTTGTCCAGTGACCCGAGTCACAGGGATTCCTTGTCCACTGACGCGCGTCACAGGGATTCCTTGTCCAGTGAACTGAGTCACTGGGATTCCTTGTCCAGTGAACTGAGTCACAGGGATTCCTTGTCCACTGACGCGCGTCACAGGGATTCCTTGTCCACTGACCCGAGTCACAGAGATTTCTTGTCCACTGACCTGAGTCACAGAGATTCCTTGTCTACTGACCCGTGACACAGGGATTCCTTGTCCACTGACCTGAGTCACAGGGATTCCTTGTCTTCTGACTCGAGTCACAGGGATTCCTTGTCTACTGACCTGAGTCACAGAGATTCCTTGTCCAGTGAACTGAGTCACTGGGATTCCTTGTCTAGTGACCCGAGTCACAGAGATTCCTTGTCTAATGACCTGAGTCACAGGGATTCCTTGTCTACTGACCCGAGTCACAGGGATTCCTTGTCCAGTGACCCATGTCACAGGGATTCCTTGTCCAGTGACCCGAGTCACAGGGATTCCTCGTCTACTGATCCGGGTCACAGGTATTCCTCGTCTACTGACCCGAGTCACAGGGATTCCTCGTCTACTGACCCGAGTCACAGGGATTCCTCGTCTACTGACCCGGGTCACAGGGATTCCTCGTCTATTGACCCGAGTCACAGGGATTCCTTGTCTACTGATCCGGGTCACAGGGATTCCTCGTCTACTGACCCGAGTCACAGGTATTCCTCGTCTACTGACCGTGTCACAGGGATTCCTCGTCTATTGACCCGAGTCACAGAGATTCCTTGTCCAGTGACCCGAGTCACAGGGATTCCTTGTCTACTGACCCGTGTCACAGGGTCTACTGACCCGAGTCACAGGGATTCCTTGTGCAGTGACCCGAGTCACAGGGTCTAGTGACCCGAGTCACAGGGGTTCCGTGTCCAGTGACCCAAGTCACAGAGATTCCTTGTTCAGTGACCCGTGTCGCAGGGATTCCTTGTCCACTCACCTGAGTCACAGGGATTCCTTGTCCAGTGACCTGAGTCACAGGGATTCCTCGTCTACTGATCCGGGTCACAGGGATTCCTCGTCTACTGACCCGAGTCACAGGGATTCCTCGTCTACTGACCCGAGTCACAGGGATTCCTCGTCTACTGACCCGGGTCACAGGGATTCCTCGTCTATTGACCCGAGTCACAGGGATTCCTTGTCTACTGATCCGGGTCACAGGGATTCCTCGTCTACTGACCCGAGTCACAGGTATTCCTCGTCTACTGACCCGGGTCACAGGGATTCCTCGTCTATTGACCCGAGTCACAGAGATTCCTTGTCCAGTGACCCGAGTCACAGGGATTCCTTGTCTACTGACGCGTGTCACAGGGATTCCTTGTCTACTGATCCGGGTCACAGGGATTCCTCGTCTACTGACCCGAGTCACAGGTATTCCTCGTCTACTGACCCGGGTCACATGGATTCCTCGTCTATTGACCCGAGTCACAGAGATTCCTTGTCCAGTGACCCGAGTCACAGGGATTCCTTGTCTACTGACCCGTGTCACAGGGATTCCTTGTCTACTGACCCGAGTCACAGGGATTCCTTGTCCAGTGACCCGAGTCACAGGGATTCCTTGTCCAGTGACCCGAGTCACAGGGATTCCTTGTCCAGTGACCCGAGTCACAGGGATTCCTTGTCCAGTGACCCGTGTCACAGGGATTCCTTGTCCAGTGACCCGAGTCACAGGGATTCCTTGTCCACTGACGCGCGTCACAGGGATTCCTTGTCCAGTGAACTGAGTCACTGGGATTCCTTGTCCAGTGAACTGAGTCACAGGGATTCCTTGTCCACTGACGCGCGTCACAGGGATTCCTTGTCTACTGACCCGAGTCACAGAGATTTCTTGTCCACTGACCTGAGTCACAGAGATTCCTTGTCTACTGACCCGTGACACAGGGATTCCTTGTCCACTGACCTGAGTCACAGGGATTCCTTGTCTTCTGACTCGAGTCACAGGGATTCCTTGACTACTGACCTGAGTCACAGAGATTCCTTGTCCAGTGAACTGAGTCACTGGGATTCTTTGTCTAGTGACCCGAGTCACAGAGATTCCTTGTCTAATGACCTGAGTCACAGGGATTCCTTGTCTACTGACCCGTGTCACAGGGTCTACTGACCCGACTCTCAGGGATTCCTTGTCCAGTGACCCGAGTCACAGGGATTCCTTGTCCAGTGACCCATGTCACAGGGATTCCTTGTCCACTGACCTGAGTCACAGGGATTCCTTGTCCAGTGACCTGAGTCACAGGGATTCCTCGTCTACTGATCCGGGTCACAGGTATTCCTCGTCTACTGACCCGAGTCACAGGGATTCCTCGTCTACTGACCCGAGTCACAGGGATTCCTCGTCTACTGACCCGGGTCACAGGGATTCCTCGTCTATTGACCCGAGTCACAGGGATTCCTTGTCTACTGATCCGGGTCACAGGGATTCCTCGTCTACTGACCCGAGTCACAGGTATTCCTCGTCTACTGACCGTGTCACAGGGATTCCTCGTCTATTGACCCGAGTCACAGAGATTCCTTGTCCAGTGACCCGAGTCACAGGGATTCCTTGTCTACTGACGCGTGTCACAGGGATTCCTTGTCTACTGACCCGAGTCACAGGGATTCCTTGTCCAGTGACCCGAGTCACAGGGATTCCTTGTCCAGTGACCCGAGTCACAGGGATTCCTTGTCCAGTGACCCGAGTCACAGGGATTCCTTGTCCAGTGACCCGTGTCACAGGGATTCCTTGTCCAGTGACCCGAGTCACAGGGATTCCTTGTCTCCTGACTCGAGTCACAGGGATTCCTTGTCTACTGACTCGAGTCACAGGGATTCCTTGTCCAGTGAACTGAGTCACAGGGATTCCTTGTCCAGTGAACTGAGTCACAGGGATTCCTTGTCCACTGACGCGCGTCACAGGGATTCCTTGTCTACTGACCCGAGTCACAGAGATTCCTTGTCCACTGACCTGAGTCACAGAGATTCCTTGTCTACTGACCCGTGACACAGGGATTCCTTGTCCACTGACCTGAGTCACAGGGATTCCTTGTCTACTGACTCGAGTCACAGGGATTCCTTGTCTACTGACCTGAGTCACAGAGATTCCTTGTCCAGTGAACTGAGTCACTGGGATTCCTTGTCTAGTGACCCGAGTCACAGGGATTCCTTGTCTAGTGACCTGAGTCACAGGGATTCCTTGTCCAGTGAACTGAGTCACAGGGATTCCTTGTCCAGTGACCCGAGTCACAGAGATTCCTTGTCTAATGACCTGAGTCACAGGGATTCCTTGTCTACTGACCCGTGTCACAGGGTCTACTGACCCGACTCTCAGGGATTCCTTGTCCAGTGACCCGAGTCACAGGGATTCCTTGTCCAGTGACCCATGTCACAGGGATTCCTTGTCCAGTGACCCGAGTCACAGGGATTCCTTGTCCACTGACGCGCGTCACAGGGATTCCTTGTCTACTGACCCGAGTCACAGAGATTCCTTGTCTAGTGACCCGAGTCACAGGGATTCTTGGCCAGTGACCCGTGTCACAGAGATTCTTGTCTACTGACCCGAGTCACAGGGATTCCTTGTGCAGTGACCCGAGTCACAGGGTCTAGTGACCCGAGTCACAGGGGTTCCGTGTCCAGTGACCCAAGTCACAGAGATTCCTTGTTCAGTGACCCGTGTCGCAGGGATTCCTTGTCCACTCACCTGAGTCACAGGGATTCCTTGTCCAGTGACCTGAGTCACAGGGATTCCTCGTCTACTGATCCGGGTCACAGGGATTCCTCGTCTACTGACCCGAGTCACAGGGATTCCTCGTCTACTGACCCGAGTCACAGGGATTCCTCGTCTACTGACCCGGGTCACAGGGATTCCTCGTCTATTGACCCGAGTCACAGGGATTCCTTGTCTACTGATCCGGGTCACAGGGATTCCTCGTCTACTGACCCGAGTCACAGGTATTCCTCGTCTACTGACCCGGGTCACAGGGATTCCTCGTCTATTGACCCGAGTCACAGAGATTCCTTGTCCAGTGACCCGAGTCACAGGGATTCCTTGTCTACTGACGCGTGTCACAGGGATTCCTTGTCTACTGACCCGAGTCACAGGGATTCCTTGTCCAGTGACCCGAGTCACAGGGATTCCTTGTCTACTGACCCGAGTCACAGGGATTCCTTGTCCAGTGACCCGAGTCACAGGGATTCCTTGTCTACTGACCCGAGTCACAGGAATTCCTTGTCTCCTGACTCGAGTCACAGGGATTCCTTGTCTACTGACTCGAGTCACAGGGATTCCTTGTCCAGTGAACTGAGTCACAGGGATTCCTTGTCCAGTGAACTGAGTCACAGGGATTCCTTGTCCACTGACGCGCGTCACAGGGATTCCTTGTCTACTGACCCGAGTCACAGAGATTCCTTGTCCACTGACCTGAGTCACAGAGATTCCTTGTCTACTGACCCGTGACACAGGGATTCCTTGTCCACTGACCTGAGTCACAGGGATTCCTTGTCTACTGACTCGAGTCACAGGGATTCCTTGTCTACTGACCTGAGTCACAGAGATTCCTTGTCCAGTGAACTGAGTCACTGGGATTCCTTGTCTAGTGACCCGAGTCACAGGGATTCCTTGTCTAGTGACCTGAGTCACAGGGATTCCTTGTCCAGTGAACTGAGTCACAGGGATTCCTTGTCCAGTGACCCGAGTCACAGAGATTCCTTGTCTAATGACCTGAGTCACAGGGATTCCTTGTCTACTGACCCGTGTCACAGGGTCTACTGACCCGACTCTCAGGGATTCCTTGTCCAGTGACCCGAGTCACAGGGATTCCTTGTCCAGTGACCCATGTCACAGGGATTCCTTGTCCAGTGACCCGAGTCACAGGGATTCCTTGTCCACTGACGCGCGTCACAGGGATTCCTTGTCTACTGACCCGAGTCACAGAGATTCCTTGTCTAGTGACCCGAGTCACAGGGATTCTTGGCCAGTGACCCGTGTCACAGAGATTCTTGTCTACTGACCCGAGTCACAGGGATTCCTTGTGCAGTGACCCGAGTCACAGGGTCTAGTGACCCGAGTCACAGGGGTTCCGTGTCCAGTGACCCAAGTCACAGAGATTCCTTGTTCAGTGACCCGTGTCGCAGGGATTCCTTGTCCACTCACCTGAGTCACAGGGATTCCTTGTCCAGTGACCTGAGTCACAGGGATTCCTCGTCTACTGATCCGGGTCACAGGGATTCCTCGTCTACTGACCCGAGTCACAGGGATTCCTCGTCTACTGACCCGAGTCACAGGGATTCCTCGTCTACTGACCCGGGTCACAGGGATTCCTCGTCTATTGACCCGAGTCACAGGGATTCCTTGTCTACTGATCCGGGTCACAGGGATTCCTCGTCTACTGACCCGAGTCACAGGTATTCCTCGTCTACTGACCCGGGTCACAGGGATTCCTCGTCTATTGACCCGAGTCACAGAGATTCCTTGTCCAGTGACCCGAGTCACAGGGATTCCTTGTCTACTGACGCGTGTCACAGGGATTCCTTGTCTACTGACCCGAGTCACAGGGATTCCTTGTCCAGTGACCCGAGTCACAGGGATTCCTTGTCTACTGACCCGAGTCACAGGGATTCCTTGTCCAGTGACCCGAGTCACAGGGATTCCTTGTCTACTGACCCGAGTCACAGGAATTCCTTGTCTCCTGACTCGAGTCACAGGGATTCCTTGTCTACTGACTCGAGTCACAGGGATTCCTTGTCCAGTGAACTGAGTCACAGGGATTCCTTGTCCAGTGAACTGAGTCACAGGGATTCCTTGTCCACTGACGCGCGTCACAGGGATTCCTTGTCTACTGACCCGAGTCACAGAGATTCCTTGTCCACTGACCTGAGTCACAGAGATTCCTTGTCTACTGACCCGTGACACAGGGATTCCTTGTCCACTGACCTGAGTCACAGGGATTCCTTGTCTACTGACTCGAGTCACAGGGATTCCTTGTCTACTGACCTGAGTCACAGAGATTCCTTGTCCAGTGAACTGAGTCACTGGGATTCCTTGTCTAGTGACCCGAGTCACAGGGATTCCTTGTCTAGTGACCTGAGTCACAGGGATTCCTTGTCCAGTGAACTGAGTCACAGGGATTCCTTGTCCAGTGACCCGAGTCACAGAGATTCCTTGTCTAATGACCTGAGTCACAGGGATTCCTTGTCTACTGACCCGTGTCACAGGGTCTACTGACCCGACTCTCAGGGATTCCTTGTCCAGTGACCCGAGTCACAGGGATTCCTTGTCCAGTGACCCATGTCACAGGGATTCCTTGTCCAGTGACCCGAGTCACAGGGATTCCTTGTCCACTGACGCTCGTCACAGGGATTCCTTGTCTACTGACCCGAGTCACAGAGATTCCTTGTCTAGTGACCCGAGTCACAGGGATTCTTGGCCAGTGACCCGTGTCACAGAGATTCTTGTCTACTGACCCGAGTCACAGGGATTCCTTGTGCAGTGACCCGAGTCACAGGGTCTAGTGACCCGAGTCACAGGGGTTCCGTGTCCAGTGACCCAAGTCACAGAGATTCCTTGTTCAGTGACCCGTGTCGCAGGGATTCCTTGTCCACTCACCTGAGTCACAGGGATTCCTTGTCCAGTGACCTGAGTCACAGGGATTCCTCGTCTACTGATCCGGGTCACAGGGATTCCTCGTCTACTGACCCGAGTCACAGGGATTCCTCGTCTACTGACCCGAGTCACAGGGATTCCTCGTCTACTGACCCGGGTCACAGGGATTCCTCGTCTATTGACCCGAGTCACAGGGATTCCTTGTCTACTGATCCGGGTCACAGGGATTCCTCGTCTACTGACCCGAGTCACAGGTATTCCTCGTCTACTGACCCGGGTCACAGGGATTCCTCGTCTATTGACCCGAGTCACAGAGATTCCTTGTCCAGTGACCCGAGTCACAGGGATTCCTTGTCTACTGACGCGTGTCACAGGGATTCCTTGTCTACTGACCCGAGTCACAGGGATTCCTTGTCCAGTGACCCGAGTCACAGGGATTCCTTGTCTACTGACCCGTGTCACAGGGATTCCTTGTCTACTGACTCGAGTCACAGGGATTCCTTGTCCAGTGACCCGAGTCACAGGGATTCCTTGTCCAGTGACCCGAGTCACAGGGATTCCTTGTCCAGTGACCCGAGTCACAGGGATTCCTTGGCCAGTGACCCGTGTCACAGGGATTCCTTGTCCAGTGACCCGAGTCACAGAGATTCCTTGTCTAATGACCTGAGTCACAGGGATTCCTTGTCTACTGACCCGTGTCACAGGGTCTACTGACCCGACTCTCAGGGATTCCTTGTCCAGTGACCCGAGTCACAGGGATTCCTTGTCCAGTGACCCATGTCACAGGGATTCCTTGTCCAGTGACCCGAGTCACAGGGATTCCTCGTCTACTGATCCGGGTCACAGGTATTCCTCGTCTACTGACCCGAGTCACAGGGATTCCTCGTCTACTGACCCGAGTCACAGGGATTCCTCGTCTACTGACCCGGGTCACAGGGATTCCTCGTCTATTGACCCGAGTCACAGGGATTCCTTGTCTACTGATCCGGGTCACAGGGATTCCTCGTCTACTGACCCGAGTCACAGGTATTCCTCGTCTACTGACCGTGTCACAGGGATTCCTCGTCTATTGACCCGAGTCACAGAGATTCCTTGTCCAGTGACCCGAGTCACAGGGATTCCTTGTCTACTGACCCGTGTCACAGGGATTCCTTGTCTACTGACCCGAGTCACAGGGATTCCTTGTCCAGTGACCCGAGTCACAGGGATTCCTTGTCCAGTGACCCGAGTCACAGGGATTCCTTGTCCAGTGACCCGAGTCACAGGGATTCCTTGTCCAGTGACCCGTGTCACAGGGATTCCTTGTCCAGTGACCCGAGTCACAGGGATTCCTTTTCCACTGACGCGCGTCACAGGGATTCCTTGTCCAGTGAACTGAGTCACTGGGATTCCTTGTCTCGTGACCCGAGTCACAGGGATTCCTTGTCTACTGACCGTGACACAGGGATTCCTTGTCCACTGACCCGAGTCACAGGAATTCCTTGTCTCCTGACTCGAGTCACAGGGATTCCTTGTCTACTGACTCGAGTCACAGGGATTCCTTGTCCAGTGAACTGAGTCACAGGGATTCCTTGTCCAGTGAACTGAGTCACAGGGATTCCTTGTCCACTGACGCGCGTCACAGGGATTCCTTGTCTACTGACCCGAGTCACAGAGATTCCTTGTCCACTGACCTGAGTCACAGAGATTCCTTGTCTACTGACCCGTGACACAGGGATTCCTTGTCCACTGACCTGAGTCACAGGGATTCCTTGTCTACTGACTCGAGTCACAGGGATTCCTTGTCTACTGACCTGAGTCACAGAGATTCCTTGTCCAGTGAACTGAGTCACTGGGATTCCTTGTCTAGTGACCCGAGTCACAGGGATTCCTTGTCTAGTGACCTGAGTCACAGGGATTCCTTGTCCAGTGAACTGAGTCACAGGGATTCCTTGTCCAGTGACCCGAGTCACAGAGATTCCTTGTCGAATGACCTGAGTCACAGGGATTCCTTGTCTACTGACCCGTGTCACAGGGTCTACTGACCCGACTCTCAGGGATTCCTTGTCCAGTGACCCGAGTCACAGGGATTCCTTGTCCAGTGACCCATGTCACAGGGATTCCTTGTCCAGTGACCCGAGTCACAGGGATTCCTTGTCCACTGACGCGTGTCACAGGGATTCCTTGTCTACTGACCCGAGTCACAGAGATTCCTTGTCTAGTGACCCGAGTCACAGGGATTCTTGGCCAGTGACCCGTGTCACAGAGATTCTTGTCTACTGACCCGAGTCACAGGGATTCCTTGTCCAGTGACCCGAGTCACAGGGATTCCTTGTCCAGTGACCTATGTCACAGGGATTCCTTGTCCAGTGACCCGAGTCACAGGGATTCCTTGTCCACTGACGTGCGTCACAGGGATTCCTTGTCCAGTGAACTGAGTCACTGGGATTCCTTGTATAGTGACCCGAGTCACAGGGATTCCTTGTCTACTGACCGTGACACAGGGATTCCTTTTCCACTGACCCGAGTCACAGGGATTCCTTGTCTACTGACTCGAGTCACAGGGATTCCTTGTCTACTGACTCGAGTCACAGGGATTCCTTGTCCAGTGAACTGAGTCACAGGGATTCCTTGTCCAGTGACCCGAGTCACAGAGATTCCTTGTCTGCTGACCTGAGTCACAGGGATTCCTTGTCTACTGACCCGTGTCACAGGGTCTACTGACCTGAGTCACAGGGATTCCTTGTGCAGTGACCCGAGTCACAGGGTCTAGTGACCCGAGTCACAGGGGTTCCGTGTCCAGTGACCCAAGTCACAGAGATTCCTTGTTCAGTGACCCGTGTCGCAGGGATTCCTTGTCCACTCACCTGAGTCACAGGGATTCCTTGTCCAGTGACCTGAGTCACAGGGATTCCTCGTCTACTGATCCGGGTCACAGGGATTCCTCGTCTACTGACCCGAGTCACAGGGATTCCTCGTCTACTGACCCGAGTCACAGGGATTCCTCGTCTACTGACCCGGGTCACAGGGATTCCTCGTCTATTGACCCGAGTCACAGGGATTCCTTGTCTACTGATCCGGGTCACAGGGATTCCTCGTCTACTGACCCGAGTCACAGGTATTCCTCGTCTACTGACCCGGGTCACAGGGATTCCTCGTCTATTGACCCGAGTCACAGAGATTCCTTGTCCAGTGACCCGAGTCACAGGGATTCCTTGTCTACTGACGCGTGTCACAGGGATTCCTTGTCTACTGATCCGGGTCACAGGGATTCCTCGTCTACTGACCCGAGTCACAGGTATTCCTCGTCTACTGACCCGGGTCACAGGGATTCCTCGTCTATTGACCCGAGTCACAGAGATTCCTTGTCCAGTGACCCGAGTCACAGGGATTCCTTGTCTACTGACCCGTGTCACAGGGATTCCTTGTCTACTGACCCGAGTCACAGGGATTCCTTGTCCAGTGACCCGAGTCACAGGGATTCCTTGTCCAGTGACCCGAGTCACAGGGATTCCTTGTCCAGTGACCCGAGTCACAGGGATTCCTTGTCCAGTGACCCGTGTCACAGGGATTCCTTGTCCAGTGACCTGAGTCACAGGGATTCCTTGTCCACTGACGCGCGTCACAGGGATTCCTTGTCCAGTGAACTGAGTCACTGGGATTCCTTGTCCAGTGAACTGAGTCACAGGGATTCCTTGTCCACTGACGCGCGTCACAGGGATTCCTTGTCTACTGACCCGAGTCACAGAGATTTCTTGTCCACTGACCTGAGTCACAGAGATTCCTTGTCTACTGACCCGTGACACAGGGATTCCTTGTCCACTGACCTGAGTCACAGGGATTCCTTGTCTTCTGACTCGAGTCACAGGGATTCCTTGTCTACTGACCTGAGTCACAGAGATTCCTTGTCCAGTGAACTGAGTCACTGGGATTCCTTGTCTAGTGACCCGAGTCACAGAGATTCCTTGTCTAATGACCTGAGTCACAGGGATTCCTTGTCTACTGACCCGTGTCACAGGGTCTACTGACCCGACTCTCAGGGATTCCTTGTCCAGTGACCCGAGTCACAGGGATTCCTTGTCCAGTGACCCATGTCACAGGGATTCCTTGTCCACTGACCTGAGTCACAGGGATTCCTTGTCCAGTGACCTGAGTCACAGGGATTCCTCGTCTACTGATCCGGGTCACAGGTATTCCTCGTCTACTGACCCGAGTCACAGGGATTCCTCGTCTACTGACCCGAGTCACAGGGATTCCTCGTCTACTGACCCGGGTCACAGGGATTCCTCGTCTATTGACCCGAGTCACAGTGATTCCTTGTCTACTGATCCGGGTCACAGGGATTCCTCGTCTACTGACCCAAGTCACAGGTATTCCTCGTCTACTGACCGTGTCACAGGGATTCCTCGTCTATTGACCCGAGTCACAGAGATTCCTTGTCCAGTGACCCGAGTCACAGGGATTCCTTGTCTACTGACGCGTGTCACAGGGATTCCTTGTCTACTGACCCGAGTCACAGGGATTCCTTGTCCAGTGACCCGAGTCACAGGGATTCCTTGTCCAGTGACCCGAGTCACAGGGATTCCTTGTCCAGTGACCCGAGTCACAGGGATTCCTTGTCCAGTGACCCGTGTCACAGGGATTCCTTGTCCAGTGACCCGAGTCACAGGGATTCCTTTTCCACTGACGCGCGTCACAGGGATTCCTTGTCCAGTGAACTGAGTCACTGGGATTCCTTGTCTCGTGACCCGAGTCACAGGGATTCCTTGTCTACTGACCGTGACACAGGGATTCCTTGTCCACTGACCCGAGTCACAGGAATTCCTTGTCTCCTGACTCGAGTCACAGGGATTCCTTGTCTACTGACTCGAGTCACAGGGATTCCTTGTCCAGTGACCCGAGTCACAGGGATTCCTTGTCCAGTGACCTATGTCACAGGGATTCCTTGTCCAGTGACCCGAGTCACAGGGATTCCTTGTCCACTGACGTGCGTCACAGGGATTCCTTGTCCAGTGAACTGAGTCACTGGGATTCCTTGTATAGTGACCCGAGTCACAGGGATTCCTTGTCTACTGACCGTGACACAGGGATTCCTTTTCCACTGACCCGAGTCACAGGGATTCCTTGTCTACTGACTCGAGTCACAGGGATTCCTTGTCTACTGACTCGAGTCACAGGGATTCCTTGTCCAGTGAACTGAGTCACAGGGATTCCTTGTCCAGTGACCCGAGTCACAGAGATTCTTTTGTCTGCTGACCTGAGTCACAGGGATTCCTTGTCTACTGACCCGTGTCACAGGGTCTACTGACCCGAGTCACAGGGATTCCTTGTGCAGTGACCCGAGTCACAGGGTCTAGTGACCCGAGTCACAGGGGTTCCGTGTCCAGTGACCCAAGTCACAGAGATTCCTTGTTCAGTGACCCGTGTCGCAGGGATTCCTTGTCCACTCACCTGAGTCACAGGGATTCCTTGTCCAGTGACCTGAGTCACAGGGATTCCTCGTCTACTGATCCGGGTCACAGGGATTCCTCGTCTACTGACCCGAGTCACAGGGATTCCTCGTCTACTGACCCGAGTCACAGGGATTCCTCGTCTACTGACCCGGGTCACAGGGATTCCTCGTCTATTGACCCGAGTCACAGGGATTCCTTGTCTACTGATCCGGGTCACAGGGATTCCTCGTCTACTGACCCGAGTCACAGGTATTCCTCGTCTACTGACCCGGGTCACAGGGATTCCTCGTCTATTGACCCGAGTCACAGAGATTCCTTGTCCAGTGACCCGAGTCACAGGGATTCCTTGTCTACTGACGCGTGTCACAGGGATTCCTTGTCTACTGATCCGGGTCACAGGGATTCCTCGTCTACTGACCCGAGTCACAGGTATTCCTCGTCTACTGACCCGGGTCACAGGGATTCCTCGTCTATTGACCCGAGTCACAGAGATTCCTTGTCCAGTGACCCGAGTCACAGGGATTCCTTGTCTACTGACCCGTGTCACAGGGATTCCTTGTCTACTGACCCGAGTCACAGGGATTCCTTGTCCAGTGACCCGAGTCACAGGGATTCCTTGTCCAGTGACCCGAGTCACAGGGATTCCTTGTCCAGTGACCCGTGTCACAGGGATTCCTTGTCCAGTGACCCGAGTCACAGGGATTCCTTGTCCACTGACGCGCGTCACAGGGATTCCTTGTCCAGTGAACTGAGTCACTGGGATTCCTTGTCCAGTGAACTGAGTCACAGGGATTCCTTGTCCACTGACGCGCGTCACAGGGATTCCTTGTCTACTGACCCGAGTCACAGAGATTTCTTGTCCACTGACCTGAGTCACAGAGATTCCTTGTCTACTGACCCGTGACACAGGGATTCCTTGTCCACTGACCTGAGTCACAGGGATTCCTTGTCTTCTGACTCGAGTCACAGGGATTCCTTGTCTACTGACCTGAGTCACAGAGATTCCTTGTCCAGTGAACTGAGTCACTGGGATTCCTTGTCTAGTGACCCGAGTCACAGAGATTCCTTGTCTAATGACCTGAGTCACAGGGATTCCTTGTCTACTGACCCGTGTCACAGGGTCTACTGACCCGACTCTCAGGGATTCCTTGTCCAGTGACCCGAGTCACAGGGATTCCTTGTCCAGTGACCCATGTCACAGGGATTCCTTGTCCACTGACCTGAGTCACAGGGATTCCTTGTCCAGTGACCTGAGTCACAGGGATTCCTCGTCTACTGATCCGGGTCACAGGTATTCCTCGTCTACTGACCCGAGTCACAGGGATTCCTCATCTACTGACCCGAGTCACAGGGATTCCTTGTGCAGTGACCCGAGTCACAGAGATTCCTTGTCTAGTGACCCGAGTCACAGGGATTCTTGGCCAGTGACCCGTGTCACAGAGATTCTTGTCTACTGACCCGAGTCACAGGGATTCCTTGTCCAGTGACCCGAGTCACAGGGATTCCTTGTCCAGTGACCCGTGTCACAGGGATTCCTTGTCCAGTGACCCGAGTCACAGGGATTCCTTGTCCACTGACGTGCGTAACAGGGATTCCTTGTCCAGTGAACTGAGTCACTGGGATTCCTTGTATAGTGACCCGAGTCACAGGGATTCCTTGTCTACTGACCGTGACACAGGGATTCCTTTTCCACTGACCCGAGTCACAGGGATTCCTTGTCTACTGACTCGAGTCACAGGGATTCCTTGTCTACTGACTCGAGTCACAGGGATTCCTTGTCCAGTGAACTGAGTCACAGGGATTCCTTGTCCAGTGACCCGAGTCACAGAGATTCCTTGTCTGCTGACCTGAGTCACAGGGATTCCTTGTCTACTGACCCGTGTCACAGGGTCTACTGACCCGAGTCACAGGGATTCCTTGTGCAGTGACCCGAGTCACAGGGTCTAGTGACCCGAGTCACAGGGGTTCCGTGTCCAGTGACCCAAGTCACAGAGATTCCTTGTTCAGTGACCCGTGTCGCAGGGATTCCTTGTCCACTCACCTGAGTCACAGGGATTCCTTGTCCAGTGACCTGAGTCACAGGGATTCCTCGTCTACTGACCCGAGTCACAGGGATTCCTCGTCTACTGACCCGAGTCACAGGGATTCCTCGTCTACTGACCCGGGTCACAGGGATTCCTCGTCTATTGACCCGAGTCACAGGGATTCCTTGTCTACTGATCCGGGTCACAGGGATTCCTCGTCTACTGACCCGAGTCACAGGTATTCCTCGTCTACTGACCCGGGTCACAGGGATTCCTCGTCTATTGACCCGAGTCACAGAGATTCCTTGTCCAGTGACCCGAGTCACAGGGATTCCTTGTCTACTGACGCGTGTCACAGGGATTCCTTGTCTACTGATCCGGGTCACAGGGATTCCTCGTCTACTGACCCGAGTCACAGGTATTCCTCGTCTACTGACCCGGGTCACAGGGATTCCTCGTCTATTGACCCGAGTCACAGAGATTCCTTGTCCAGTGACCCAAGTCACAGGGATTCCTTGTCTACTGACCCGTGTCACAGGGATTCCTTGTCTACTGACCCGAGTCACAGGGATTCCTTGTCCAGTGACCCGAGTCACAGGGATTCCTTGTCCAGTGACCCGAGTCACAGGGATTCCTTGTCCAGTGACCCGAGTCACAGGGATTCCTTGTCCAGTGACCCGTGTCACAGGGATTCCTTGTCCAGTGACCCGAGTCACAGGGATTCCTTGTCCACTGACGCGCGTCACAGGGATTCCTTGTCCAGTGAACTGAGTCACTGGGATTCCTTGTCCAGTGAACTGAGTCACAGGGATTCCTTGTCCACTGACGCGCGTCACAGGGATTCCTTGTCTACTGACCCGAGTCACAGAGATTTCTTGTCCACTGACCTGAGTCACAGAGATTCCTTGTCTACTGACCCGTGACACAGGGATTCCTTGTCCACTGACCTGAGTCACAGGGATTCCTTGTCTTCTGACTCGAGTCACAGGGATTCCTTGTCTACTGACCTGAGTCACAGAGATTCCTTGTCCAGTGAACTGAGTCACTGGGATTCCTTGTCTAGTGACCCGAGTCACAGAGATTCCTTGTCTAATGACCTGAGTCACAGGGATTCCTTGTCTACTGACCCGTGTCACAGGGTCTACTGACCCGACTCTCAGGGATTCCTTGTCCAGTGACCCGAGTCACAGGGATTCCTTGTCCAGTGACCCATGTCACAGGGATTCCTTGTCCAGTGACCCGAGTCACAGGGATTCCTTGTCCAGTGACCCGAGTCACAGGGATTCCTCGTCTACTGACCCGAGTCACAGGGATTCCTCGTCTACTGACCCGGGTCACAGGGATTCCTCGTCTATTGACCCGAGTCACAGAGATTCCTTGTCCAGTGACCCGAGTCACAGGGATTCCTTGTCTACTGACCCGTGTCACAGGGATTCCTGGTCTACTGACCCGAGTCACAGGGATTCCTTGTCCAGTGACCCGAATCACAGGGATTCCTTGTCTACTGACCCGAGTCACAGGGATTCCTTGTCCAGTGACCCGAGTCACAGGGATTCCTTGTCCAGTGACCCGTGTCACAGGGATTCCTTGTCCAGTGACCCGAGTCACAGGGATTCCTTGTCCACTGACGCACGTCACATGGATTCCTTGTCCAGTGAACTGAGTCACTGGGATTCCTTGTCTAGTGACCCGAGTCACAGGGATTCCTTGTCTACTGACCGTGACACAGGGATTCCTTGTCCACTGACCCGAGTCACAGGGATTCCTTGTCTCCTGACTCGAGTCACAGGGATTCCTTGGCTACTGACTCGAGTCACAGGGATTCCTTGTGCAGTGAACTGAGTCACAGGGATTGCTTGTCCAGTGAACTGAGTCACAGGGATTCCTTGTCCAGTGACCCGAGTCACAGAGGTTCCTTGTCTAATGACCTGAGTCACAGGGATTCCTTGTCTACTGACCCGTGTCACAGGGTCTACTGACCCGAGTCACAGGGATTCCTTGTGCAGTGACCCGAGTCACAGAGATTCCTTGTCTAATGACCTGAGTCACAGGGATTCCTTGTCTACTGACCCGTGTCACAGGGTCTACTGACCCGACTCTCAGGGATTCCTTGTCCAGTGACCCGAGTCACAGGGATTCCTTGTCCAGTGACCCATGTCACAGGGATTCCTTGTCCAGTGACCCGAGTCACAGGGATTCCTTGTCCACTGACGCGCGTCACAGGGATTCCTTGTCTACTGACCCGAGTCACAGAGATTCCTTGTCTAGTGACCCGAGTCACAGGGATTCCTTGTCCAATGACCTGTGTCACAGAGATTCCTGTCTCCTGACCCGAGTCAAAGGGATTCCTTGTCCAGTGACCCGAGTCACAGGGATTCCTTGTCCACTGACTCGAGTCACAGGGATTCCTTGTCCAGTGAACTGAGTCACAGGGATTCCTTGTCCAGTGACCCGAGTCACAGAGATTCCTTGTCTAATGACCTGAGTCACAGGGATTCCTTGTCTACTGACCCGTGTCACAGGGTCTACTGACCCGAGTCACAGGGATTCCTTGTGCAGTGACCCGAGTCACAGGGTCTAGTGACCCGAGTCACAGGGGTTCCGTGTCCAGTGACCCAAGTCACAGAGATTCCTTGTTCAGTGACCCGTGTCGCAGGGATTCCTTGTCCACTGACCTGAGTCACAGGGATTCCTTGTCCAGTGACCTGAGTCACAGGGATTCCTCGTCTACTGATCCGGGTCACAGGGATTCCTCGTCTACTGACCCGAGTCACAGGGATTCCTCGTCTGCTGACCCGGGTCACAGGGATTCCTCGTCTACTGACCCGAGTCACAGGGATTCCTCGTCTACTGACCCGGGTCACAGGGATTCCTCGTCTATTGACCCGAGTCACAGGGATTCCTTGTCTACTGATCCGGGTCACAGGGATTCCTCGTCTACTGACCCGAGTCACAGGGATTCCTCGTCTACTGACCCGGGTCACAGGGATTCCTCGTCTATTGACCCGAGTCACAGAGATTCCTTGTCCAGTGACCCGAGTCACAGGGATTCCTTGTCTACTGACCCGTGTCACAGGGATTCCTGGTCAACTGACCCGAGTCACAGGGATTCCTTGTCCAGTGACCCGAGTCACAGGGATTCCTTGTCTACTGACCCGAGTCACAGGGATTCCTTGTCCAGTGACCCGAGTCACAGGGATTCCTTGTCCAGTGACCCGAGTCACAGGGATTCCTTGTCTACTGACCCGTGTCACAGGGATTCCTTGTCTACTGACCCGAGTCACAGGGATTCCTTGTCCAGTGACCCGAGTCACAGCGATTCCTTGTCTACTGACCCGAGTCACAGGGATTCCTTGTCCAGTGACCCGAGTCACAGGGATTCCTTGTCCAGTGACCCGTGTCACAGGGATTCCTTGTCCAGTGACCCGAGTCACAGGGATTCCTTGTCCACTGACGCGCGTCACAGGGATTCCTTGTCCACTGAACTGAGTCACTGGGATTCCTTGTCTAGTGACCCGAGTCACAAGGATTCCTTGTCTACTGACCGTGACACAGGGATTCCTTGTCCACTGACCCGAGTCACAGGGATTCCTTGTCTCCTGACTCGAGTCACAGGGATTCCTTGTCTACTGACTCGAGTCACAGGGATTCCTTGTCCAGTGAACTGAGTCACAGGGATTCCTTGTCCAGTGAACTGAGTCACAGGGATTCCTTGTCCAGTGACCCGAGTCACAGAGGTTCCTTGTCTAATGACCTGAGTCACAGGGATTCCTTGTCTACTGACCCGTGTCACAGGGTCTACTGACCCGAGTCACAGGGATTCCTTGTGCAGTGACCCGAGTCACAGGGTCTAGTGACCCGAGTCACAGGGGTTCCTTGTTCAGTGACCCAAGTCACAGAGATTCCTTGTCCAGTGACCCGTGTCGCAGGGATTCCTTGTCCACTGACCTGAGTCACAGGGATTCCTTGTCCAGTGACCTGAGTCACAGGGATTCCTCGTCTACTGATCCGGGTCACAGGGATTCCTCGTCTGCTGACCCGGGTCACAGGGATTCCTCGTCTACTGACCCGAGTCACAGGGATACCTCGTCTACTGACCCGGGTCACAGGGTTTCCTCGTCTACTGACCCGAGTCACAGGGATACCTCGTCTATTGACCCGAGTCACAGGGATTCCTTGTCCAGTGACCCGAGTCACAGGGATTCCTTGTCTACTGACCCGTGTCACAGGGATTCCTTGTCTACTGACCCGAGTCACAGGGATTCCTTGTCCAGTGACCCGAGTCACAGGGATTCCTTGTCCAGTGACCCGTGTCACAGAGATTCTTGTCTACTGACCCGAGTCACAGGGATTCCTTGTCCAGTGACCCGAGTCACAAGGATTCCTTTTCCAGTGATCCATGTCACAGGGATTCCTTGTCCAGTGATCGAGTCACAGGGATTCCTTGTCTACTGACCTGAGTCACAGAGATTCCTTGTCCTGTGAACTGAGTCACAGGGATTCCCTGTCCAGTGAACTGAGTCACTGGGATTCCTTGTCTAGTGACCTGAGTCACAGGAATTCCTTGTCCAGTGAACTGAGTCACAGGGATTCCTTGTCCAGTGACCCGAGTCACAGAGATTCCTTGTCTAATGAACTTAGTCACAGGGATTCCTTGTCTACTGACCCGTGTCACAGGTTCTACTGACGCGAGTCACAGGGATTCCTTGTGCAGTGACCCGAGTCACAGGGTCTAGTGACCCGAATCACAGGGGTTCCTTGTCCAGTGACCCAAGTCACAGAGATTCCTTGTCCAGTGACCCGAGTCACAGAGATTCCTTGTCTACTGACCTGAGTCACAGAGATTCCTTGTCCAGTGAACTGAGTCACAGGGATTGCTTGTCCAGTGAACTGAGTCACTGGGATTCCTTGTCTAGTGACCCGAGTCACAGGGATTCCTTGTCCACTGACCTGAGTCACAGGGATTCCTTGTCCAGTGACCCGAGTCACAGGGATTCCTCGTCTACTGATCCGGGTCACAGTGATTCCTTGTCTACTGACCCGGGTCACAGGGATTCCTCGTCTATTGACCCGAGTCACAGGGTTTCCTTGTCCAGTGACCCGAGTCACAGGGATTCCTTGTCTACTGACCCGTGTCACAGGGATTCCTTGTCTACTGACCCGAGTCACAGGGATTCCTTGTCCAGTGACCCGAGTCACAGGGATTCCTTGTCCAGTGACCCGAGTCACAGAGATTCCTTGTCCAGTGACCCGAGTCACAGAGATTCCTTGTCCAGTGACCCAAGTCACAGGAATTCCTTGTCCAGTGACGCACGTCACAGGGATTCCTTGTCCAGTGAACTGAGTCACTGGGATTCCTTGTCTAGTGACCTGAGTCACAGGGATTCCTTGTCTACTGACCGTGACACAGGGATTCCTTGTCCACTGACCCGAGTCACAGGGATTCCTTGTCTCCTGACTCGAGTCACAGGGATTCCTTGTCTACTGACTCGAGTCACAGGGATTCCTTGTCCAGTGAACTGAGTCACAGGGATTCCTTGTCCAGTGAACTGAGTCACAGGGATTCCTTGTCCAGTGACCCGAGTCACAGAGGTTCCTTGTCTAATGACCTGAGTCACAGGGATTCCTTGTCTACTGACCCGTGTCACAGGGTCTACTGACCCGTGTCACAGGGATTCCTTGTGCAGTGACCCGAGTCACATGGTCTAGTGACCCGAGTCACAGGGATTCCTCGTCTACTGATCCGGGTCACATGGATTCCTCGTCTATTGACCCGAGTCACAGGGATTCCTTGTCTACTGATCTCGGTCACAGGGATTCCTCGTCTCCCGACCCGAGTCACAGGGATTCCTCGTCTACTGACCCGGGTCACAGGGATTCCTCGTCTATTGACCCGAGTCACAGGGATTCCTTGTCCAGTGACCCGAGTCACAGGGATTCCTTGTCTACTGACCCGTGTCACAGGGATTCCTTGTCTACTGACCCGAGTCACAGGGATTCCTTGTCCAGTGACCCGAGTCACAGGGATTCCTTGTCTACTGACCCGAGTCACAGGGATTCCTTGTCCAGTGACCCGAGTCACAGGGATTCCTTGTCCAGTGACCCGTGTCACAGGGATTCCTTGTCCAGTGACCCGAGTCACAGGGATTCCTTGTCCACTGACGCGCGTCACAGGGATTCCTTGTCCACTGAACTGAGTCACTGGGATTCCTTGTCTAGTGACCCGAGTCACAGGGATTCCTTGTCTACTGACCGTGACACAGGGATTCCTTGTCCACTGACCCGAGTCACAGGGATTCCTTGTCTCCTGACTCGAGTCACAGGGATTTCTTGTCTACTGACTCGAGTCACAGGGATTCCTTGTCCAGTGAACTGAGTCACAGGGATTCCTTGTCCAGTGAACTGAGTCACAGGGATTCCTTGTCCAGTGACCTGAGTCACAGAGATTCCTTGTCTAATGAACTTAGTCACAGGGATTCCTTGTCTACTGACCCGTGTCACAGGTTCTACTGACGCGAGTCACAGGGATTCCTTGTGCACTGAACTGAGTCACAGGGATTCCTTGTCCAGTGAACTGAGTCACAGGGATTCCTTGTCCAGTGACCCGAGTCACAGAGATTCCTTGTCTAATGAACTTAGTCACAGGGATTCCTTGTCTACTGACCCGTGTCACAGGGATTCCTTGTCTACTGACCCGAGTCACAGGGATTCCTTGTCCAGTGACCCGAGTCACAGGGATTCCTTGTCCAGTGACCCGTGTCACAGAGATTCTTGTCTACTGACCCGAGTCACAGGGATTCCTTGTCCAGTGACCCGAGTCACAGGGATTCCTTGTCCAGTGACCCATGTCACAGGGATTCCTTGTCCAGTGACCCGAGTCACAGGGATTCCTTGTCTACTGACCTGAGTCACAGAGATTCCTTGTCCAGTGAACTGAGTCACAGGGATTCCCTGTCCAGTGAACTGAGTCACTGGGATTCCTTGTCTAGTGACCCGAGTCACAGGGATTCCTTGTCTAGTGACCTGAGTCACAGGGATTCCTTGTCCAGTGACCCGAGTCACAGGGATTCCTTGTCCAGTGACCCGAGTCACAGAGATTCCTTGTCTAATGAACTTAGTCACAGGGATTCCTTGTCTACTGACCCGTGTCACAGGTTCTACTGACGCGAGTCACAGGGATTCCTTGTGCAGTGACCCGAGTCACAGGGTCTAGTGACCCGAATCACAGGGGTTCCTTGTCCAGTGACCCAAGTCACAGAGATTCCTTGTCCAGTGACCCGAGTCACAGAGATTCCTTGTCTACTGACCTGAGTCACAGAGATTCCTTGTCCAGTGAACTGAATCACAGGGATTGCTTGTCCAGTGAACTGAGTCACAGAGATTCCTTGTCCAGTGACCCGTGTCGCAGGGATTCCTTGTCCACTGACCTGAGTCACAGGGATTCCTTGTCCAGTGACCTGAGTCACAGGGATTCCTCGTCTACTGATCCGGGTCACAGGGATTCCTCGTCTGCTGACCCGGGTCACAGGGATTCCTCGTCTACTGACCCGAGTCACAGGGATACCTCGTCTACTGACCCGGGTCACAGGGATTCCTCGTCTACTGACCCGAGTCACAGGGATACCTCGTCTATTGACCCGAGTCACAGGGATTCCTTGTCCAGTGACCCGAGTCACAGGGATTCCTTGTCTACTGACCCGTGTCACAGGGATTCCTTGTCTACTGACCCGAGTCACAGGGATTCCTTGTCCAGTGACCCGAGTCACAGGGATTCCTTGTCCAGTGACCCGTGTCACAGAGATTCTTGTCTACTGACCCGAGTCACAGGGATTCTTTGTCCAGTGACCCGAGTCACAAGGATTCCTTGTCTAGTGATCCATGTCACAGGGATTCCTTGTCCAGTGATCGAGTCACAGGGATTCCTTGTCTACTGACCTGAGTCACAGAGATTCCTTGTCCAGTGAACTGAGTCACAGGGATTCCCTGTCCAGTGAACTGAGTCACTGGGATTCCTTGTCTAGTGACCTGAGTCACAGGGATTCCTTGTCCAGTGAACTGAGTCACAGGGATTCCTTGTCCCGTGACCCGAGTCACAGAGATTCCTTGTCTAATGAACTTAGTCACAGGGATTCCTTGTCTACTGACCCGTGTCACAGGTTCTACTGACGCGAGTCACAGGGATTCCTTGTGCAGTGACCCGAGTCACAGGGTCTAGTGACCCGAATCACAGGGGTTCCTTGTCCAGTGACCCAAGTCACAGAGATTCCTTGTCCAGTGACCCGAGTCACAGAGATTCCTTGTCTGCTGACCTGAGTCACAGAGATTCCTTGTCCAGTGAACTGAGTCACAGGGATTGCTTGTCCAGTGAACTGAGTCACTGGGATTCCTTGTCTAGTGACCCGAGTCACAGGGATTCCTTGTCCACTGACCTGAGTCACAGGGATTCCTTGTCCAGTGACCCGAGTCACAGGGATTCCTCGTCTACTGATCCGGGTCACAGTGATTCCTTGTCTACTGACCCGGGTCACAGGGATTCCTCGTCTATTGACCCGAGTCACAGGGATTCCTTGTCCAGTGACCCGAGTCACAGGGATTCCTTGTCTACTGACCCGTGTCACAGGGATTCCTTGTCTACTGACCCGAGTCACAGGGATTCCTTGTCCAGTGACCCGAGTCACAGGGATTCCTTGTCCAGTGACCCGAGTCACAGAGATTCCTTGTCCAGTGACCCGAGTCACAGAGATTCCTTGTCCAGTGACCCAAGTCACAGGAATTCCTTGTCCAGTGACGCACGTCACAGGGATTCCTTGTCCAGTGAACTGAGTCACTGGGATTCCTTGTCTAGTGACCTGAGTCACAGGGATTCCTTGTCTACTGACCGTGACACAGGGATTCCTTGTCCACTGACCCGAGTCACAGGGATTCCTTGTCTCCTGACTCGAGTCACAGGGATTCCTTGTCTACTGACTCGAGTCACAGGGATTCCTTGTCCAGTGAACTGAGTCACAGGGATTCCTTGTCCAGTGAACTGAGTCACAGTGATTCCTTGTCCAGTGACCCGAGTCACAGAGGTTCCTTGTCTAATGACCTGAGTCACAGGGATTCCTTGTCTACTGACCCGTGTCACAGGGTCTACTGACCCGAGTCACAGGGATTCCTTGTGCAGTGACCCGAGTCACATGGTCTAGTGACCCGAGTCACAGGGATTCCTCGTCTACTGATCCGGGTCACATGGATTCCTCGTCTATTGACCCGAGTCACAGGGATTCCTTGTCTACTGATCTCGGTCACAGGGATTCCTCGTCTACTGACCCGGGTCACAGGGATTCCTCGTCTACTGACCCGGGTCACAGGGATTCCTCGTCTATTGACCCGAGTCACAGGGATTCCTTGTCCAGTGACCCGAGTCACAGGGATTCCTTGTCTACTGACCCGTGTCACAGGGATTCCTTGTCTACTGACCCGAGTCACAGGGATTCCTTGTCCAGTGACCCGAGTCACAGGGATTCCTTGTCTATTGACCCGAGTCACAGGGATTCCTTGTCCAGTGACCCGAGTCACAGGGATTCCTTGTCCAGTGACCCGTGTCACAGGGATTCCTTGTCCAGTGACCCGAGTCACAGGGATTTCTTGTCCACTGACGCGCGTCACAGGGATTCCTTGTCCACTGAACTGAGTCACTGGGATTCCTTGTCTAGTGACCCGAGTCACAGGGATTCCTTGTCTACTGACCGTGACACAGGGATTCCTTGTCCACTGACCCGAGTCACAGGGATTCCTTGTCTCCTGACTCGAGTCACAGGGATTTCTTGTCTACTGACTCGAGTCACAGGGATTCCTTGTCCAGTGAACTGAGTCACAGGGATTCCTTGTCCAGTGAACTGAGTCACAGGGATTCCTTGTCCAGTGACCTGAGTCACAGAGATTCCTTGTCTAATGAACTTAGTCACAGGGATTCCTTGTCTACTGACCCGTGTCACAGGTTCTACTGACGCGAGTCACAGGGATTCCTTGTGCACTGAACTGAGTCACAGGGATTCCTTGTCCAGTGAACTGAGTCACAGGGATTCCTTGTCCAGTGACCCGAGTCACAGAGATTCCTTGTCTAATGAACTTAGTCACAGGGATTCCTTGTCTACTGACCCGTGTCACAGGGATTCCTTGTCTACTGACCCGAGTCACAGGGATTCCTTGTCCAGTGACCCGAGTCACAGGGATTCCTTGTCCAGTGACCCGTGTCACAGAGATTCTTGTCTACTGACCCGAGTCACAGGGATTCCTTGTCCAGTGACCCGAGTCACAGGGATTCCTTGTCCAGTGACCCATGTCACAGGGATTCCTTGTCCAGTGACCCGAGTCACAGGGATTCCTTGTCTACTGACCTGAGTCACAGAGATTCCTTGTCCAGTGAACTGAGACACAGGGATTCCCTGTCCAGTGAACTGAGTCACTGGGATTCCTTGTCTAGTGACCCGAGTCACAGGGATTCCTTGTCTAGTGACCTGAGTCACAGGGATTCCTTGTCCAGTGAACTGAGTCACAGGGATTCCTTGTCCAGTGACCCGAGTCACAGAGATTCCTTGTCTAATGAACTTAGTCACAGGGATTCCTTGTCTACTGACCCGTGTCACAGGTTCTACTGACGCGAGTCACAGGGATTCCTTGTGCAGTGACCCGAGTCACAGGGTCTAGTGACCCGAATCACAGGGGTTCCTTGTCCAGTGACCCAAGTCACAGAGATTCCTTGTCCAGTGACCCGAGTCACAGAGATTCCTTGTCTACTGACCTGAGTCACAGAGATTCCTTGTCCAGTGAACTGAATCACAGGGATTGCTTGTCTACTGACCCGAGTCACAGGGATTCCTTGTCCAGTGACCCGAGTCACAGGGATTCCTTGTCTATTGACCCGGGTCACAGGGATTCCTCGTCTACTGACCCGAATCACAGGGATTCCTCGTCTACTGACCCGAGTCACAGGGATTCCTCGTCTATTGATCCGAGTCACAGAGATTCCTTGTCCAGTGAACTGAGTCACAGGGATTCCTTGTCCAGTGAACTGAGTCACTGGGATTCCTTGTCTAGTGACCCGAGTCACAGGGATTCCTTGTCCAGTGAACTGAGTCACAGGGATTCCTTGTCCAGTGACCCGAGTCACAGAGATTCCTTGTCTGCTGACCTGAGTCACAGGGATTCCTTGTCTACTGACCCGTGTCACAGGGTCTACTGACCCGAGTCACAGGGATTCCTTGTCTACTGACCCGAGACACAGGGATTCCTTGTCTACTGACCCGAGTCACAGGGATTCCTTGTCCAGTGACCCGAGTCACAGGGATTCCTTGTCCAGTGACCCGAGTCACAGAGGTTCCTTGTCTAATGACCTGAGTCACAGGGATTCCTTGTCTACTGACCCGTGTCACAGGGTCTACTGACCCGAGTCACAGGGATTCCTTGTGCAGTGACCCGAGTCACATGGTCTAGTGACCCGAGTCACAGGGATTCCTCGTCTACTGATCCGGGTCACATGGATTCCTCGTCTATTGACCCGAGTCACAGGGATTCCTTGTCTACTGATCTCGGTCACAGGGATTCCTCGTCTACTGACCCGAGTCACAGGGATTCCTCGTCTACTGACCCGGGTCACAGTGATTCCTCGTCTATTGACCCGAGTCACAGGGATTCCTTGTCCAGTGACCCGAGTCACAGGGATTCCTTGTCTACTGACCCGTGTCACAGGGATTCCTTGTCTACTGACCCGAGTCACAGGGATTCCTTGTCCAGTGACCCGAGTCACAGGGATTCCTTGTCTACTGACCCGAGTCACAGGGATTCCTTGTCCAGTGACCCGGGTCACAGGGATTCCTTGTCCAGTGACCCATGTCACAGGGATTCCTTGTCCAGTGACCCGAGTCACAGGGATTCCTTGTCCACTGACGCGCGTCACAGGGATTCCTTGTCCACTGAACTGAGTCACTGGGATTCCTTGTCTAGTGACCCGAGTCACAAGGATTCCTTGTCTACTGACCGTGACACAGGGATTCCTTGTCCACTGACCCGAGTCACAGGGATTCCTTGTCTCCTGACTCGAGTCACAGGGATTCCTTGTCTACTGACTCGAGTCACAGGGATTCCTTGTCCAGTGAACTGAGTCACAGGGATTCCTTGTCTACTGACCCGTGTCACAGGGTCTACTGACCCGAGTCACAGGGATTCCTTGTGCAGTGACCCGAGTCACAGGGTCTAGTGACCCGAGTCACAGGGGTTCCTTGTTCAGTGACCCAAGTCACAGAGATTCCTTGTCCAGTGACCCGTGTCGCAGGGATTCCTTGTCCACTGACCTGAGTCACAGGGATTCCTTGTCCAGTGACCTGAGTCACAGGGATTCCTCGTCTACTGATCCGGGTCACAGGGATTCCTCGTCTGCTGACCCGGGTCACAGGGATTCCTCGTCTACTGACCCGAGTCACAGGGATACCTCGTCTACTGACCCGGGTCACAGGGATTCCTCGTCTACTGACCCGAGTCACAGGGATACCTCGTCTATTGACCCGAGTCACAGGGATTCCTTGTCCAGTGACCCGAGTCACAGGGATTCCTTGTCTACTGACCCGTGTCACAGGGATTCCTTGTCTACTGACCCGAGTCACAGGGATTCCTTGTCCAGTGACCCGAGTCACAGGGATTCCTTGTCCAGTGACCCGTGTCACAGAGATTCTTGTCTACTGACCCGAGTCACAGGGATTCTTTGTCCAGTGACCCGAGTCACAAGGATTCCTTGTCCAGTGATCCATGTCACAGGGATTCCTTGTCCAGTGATCGAGTCACAGGGATTCCTTGTCTACTGACCTGAGTCACAGAGATTCCTTGTCCAGTGAACTGAGTCACAGGGATTCCCTGTCCAGTGAACTGAGTCACTGGGATTCCTTGTCTAGTGACCTGAGTCACAGGGATTCCTTGTCCAGTGAACTGAGTCACAGGGATTCCTTGTCCCGTGACCCGAGTCACAGAGATTCCTTGTCTAATGAACTTAGTCACAGGGATTCCTTGTCTACTGACCCGTGTCACAGGTTCTACTGACGCGAGTCACAGGGATTCCTTGTGCAGTGACCCGAGTCACAGGGTCTAGTGACCCGAATCACAGGGGTTCCTTGTCCAGTGACCCAAGTCACAGAGATTCCTTGTCCAGTGACCCGAGTCACAGAGATTCCTTGTCTGCTGACCTGAGTCACAGAGATTCCTTGTCCAGTGAACTGAGTCACAGGGATTGCTTGTCCAGTGAACTGAGTCACTGGGATTCCTTGTCTAGTGACCCGAGTCACAGGGATTCCTTGTCCACTGACCTGAGTCACAGGGATTCCTTGTCCAGTGACCCGAGTCACAGGGATTCCTCGTCTACTGATCCGGGTCACAGTGATTCCTTGTCTACTGACCCGGGTCACAGGGATTCCTCGTCTATTGACCCGAGTCACAGGGATTCCTTGTCCAGTGACCCGAGTCACAGGGATTCCTTGTCTACTGACCCGTGTCACAGGGATTCCTTGTCTACTGACCCGAGTCACAGGGATTCCTTGTCCAGTGACCCGAGTCACAGGGATTCCTTGTCCAGTGACCCGAGTCACAGAGATTCCTTGTCCAGTGACCCGAGTCACAGAGATTCCTTGTCCAGTGACCCAAGTCACAGGAATTCCTTGTCCAGTGACGCACGTCACAGGGATTCCTTGTCCAGTGAACTGAGTCACTGGGATTCCTTGTCTAGTGACCTGAGTCACAGGGATTCCTTGTCTACTGACCGTGACACAGGGATTCCTTGTCCACTGACCCGAGTCACAGGGATTCCTTGTCTCCTGACTCGAGTCACAGGGATTCCTTGTCTACTGACTCGAGTCACAGGGATTCCTTGTCCAGTGAACTGAGTCACAGGGATTCCTTGTCCAGTGAACTGAGTCACAGTGATTCCTTGTCCAGTGACCCGAGTCACAGAGGTTCCTTGTCTAATGACCTGAGTCACAGGGATTCCTTGTCTACTGACCCGTGTCACAGGGTCTACTGACCCGAGTCACAGGGATTCCTTGTGCAGTGACCCGAGTCACATGGTCTAGTGACCCGAGTCACAGGGATTCCTCGTCTACTGATCCGGGTCACATGGATTCCTCGTCTATTGACCCGAGTCACAGGGATTCCTTGTCTACTGATCTCGGTCACAGGGATTCCTCGTCTACTGACCCGGGTCACAGGGATTCCTCGTCTACTGACCCGGGTCACAGGGATTCCTCGTCTATTGACCCGAGTCACAGGGATTCCTTGTCCAGTGACCCGAGTCACAGGGATTCCTTGTCTACTGACCCGTGTCACAGGGATTCCTTGTCTACTGACCCGAGTCACAGGGATTCCTTGTCCAGTGACCCGAGTCACAGGGATTCCTTGTCTATTGACCCGAGTCACAGGGATTCCTTGTCCAGTGACCCGAGTCACAGGGATTCCTTGTCCAGTGACCCGTGTCACAGGGATTCCTTGTCCAGTGACCCGAGTCACAGGGATTCCTTGTCCACTGACGCGCGTCACAGGGATTCCTTGTCCACTGAACTGAGTCACTGGGATTCCTTGTCTAGTGACCCGAGTCACAGGGATTCCTTGTCTACTGACCGTGACACAGGGATTCCTTGTCCACTGACCCGAGTCACAGGGATTCCTTGTCTCCTGACTCGAGTCACAGGGATTTCTTGTCTACTGACTCGAGTCACAGGGATTCCTTGTCCAGTGAACTGAGTCACAGGGATTCCTTGTCCAGTGAACTGAGTCACAGGGATTCCTTGTCCAGTGACCTGAGTCACAGAGATTCCTTGTCTAATGAACTTAGTCACAGGGATTCCTTGTCTACTGACCCGTGTCACAGGTTCTACTGACGCGAGTCACAGGGATTCCTTGTGCACTGAACTGAGTCACAGGGATTCCTTGTCCAGTGAACTGAGTCACAGGGATTCCTTGTCCAGTGACCCGAGTCACAGAGATTCCTTGTCTAATGAACTTAGTCACAGGGATTCCTTGTCTACTGACCCGTGTCACAGGGATTCCTTGTCTACTGACCCGAGTCACAGGGATTCCTTGTCCAGTGACCCGAGTCACAGGGATTCCTTGTCCAGTGACCCGTGTCACAGAGATTCTTGTCTACTGACCCGAGTCACAGGGATTCCTTGTCCAGTGACCCGAGTCACAGGGATTCCTTGTCCAGTGACCCATGTCACAGGGATTCCTTGTCCAGTGACCCGAGTCACAGGGATTCCTTGTCTACTGACCTGAGTCACAGAGATTCCTTGTCCAGTGAACTGAGACACAGGGATTCCCTGTCCAGTGAACTGAGTCACTGGGATTCCTTGTCTAGTGACCCGAGTCACAGGGATTCCTTGTCTAGTGACCTGAGTCACAGGGATTCCTTGTCCAGTGAACTGAGCCACAGGGATTCCTTGTCCAGTGACCCGAGTCACAGAGATTCCTTGTCTAATGAACTTAGTCACAGGGATTCCTTGTCTACTGACCCGTGTCACAGGTTCTACTGACGCGAGTCACAGGGATTCCTTGTGCAGTGACCCGAGTCACAGGGTCTAGTGACCCGAATCACAGGGGTTCCTTGTCCAGTGACCCAAGTCACAGAGATTCCTTGTCCAGTGACCCGAGTCACAGAGATTCCTTGTCTACTGACCTGAGTCACAGAGATTCCTTGTCCAGTGAACTGAATCACAGGGATTGCTTGTCCAGTGAACTGAGTCACTGGGATTCCTTGTCTAGTGACCCGAGTCACAGGGATTCCTTGTCCACTGACCTGAGTCACAGGGATTCCTTGTCCAGTGACCCGAGTCACAGGGATTCCTCGTCTACTGATCCGGGTCACAGTGATTCCTTGTCTACTGACCCGGGTCACAGGGATTCCTCGTCTATTGACCCGAGTCACAGGGATTCCTTGTCCAGTGACCCGAGTCACAGGGATTCCTTGTCTAGTGACCCGAGTCACAGGGATTCCTTGTCTAGTGACCTGAGTCACAGGGATTCCTTGTCCAGTGAACTGAGTCACAGGGATTCCTTGTCCAGTGACCCGAGTCACAGAGATTCCTTGTCTAATGAACTTAGTCACAGGGATTCCTTGTCTACTGACCCGTGTCACAGGTTCTACTGACGCGAGTCACAGGGATTCCTTGTGCAGTGACCCGAGTCACAGGGTCTAGTGACCCGAATCACAGGGGTTCCTTGTCCAGTGACCCAAGTCACAGAGATTCCTTGTCCAGTGACCCGAGTCACAGAGATTCCTTGTCTACTGACCTGAGTCACAGAGATTCCTTGTCCAGTGAACTGAATCACAGGGATTGCTTGTCCAGTGAACTGAGTCACTGGGATTCCTTGTCTAGTGACCCGAGTCACAGGGATTCCTCGTCTACTGATCCGGGTCACAGTGATTCCTTGTCTACTGACCCGGGTCACAGGGATTCCTCGTCTATTGACCCGAGTCACAGGGATTCCCTGTCCAGTGAACTGAGTCACTGGGATTCCTTGTCTAGTGACCCGAGTCACAGGGATTCCTTGTCTAGTGACCTGAGTCACAGGGATTCCTTGTCCAGTGAACTGAGTCACAGGGATTCCTTGTCCAGTGACCCGAGTCACAGAGATTCCTTGTCTAATGAACTTAGTCACAGGGATTCCTTGTCTACTGACCCGTGTCACAGGTTCTACTGACGCGAGTCACAGGGATTCCTTGTGCAGTGACCCGAGTCACAGGGTCTAGTGACCCGAATCACAGGGGTTCCTTGTCCAGTGACCCAAGTCACAGAGATTCCTTGTCCAGTGACCCGAGTCACAGAGATTCCTTGTCTACTGACCTGAGTCACAGAGATTCCTTGTCCAGTGAACTGAATCACAGGGATTGCTTGTCCAGTGAACTGAGTCACTGGGATTCCTTGTCTAGTGACCCGAGTCACAGGGATTCCTTGTCCACTGACCTGAGTCACAGGGATTCCTTGTCCAGTGACCCGAGTCACAGGGATTCCTCGTCTACTGATCCGGGTCACAGTGATTCCTTGTCTACTGACCCGGGTCACAGGGATTCCTCGTCTATTGACCCGAGTCACAGGGATTCCTTGTCCAGTGACCCGAGTCACAGGGATTCCTTGTCTACTGACCCGTGTCACAGGGATTCCTTGTCTACTGACCCGAGTCACAGGGATTCCTTGTCCAGTGACCCGAGTCACAGGGATTCCTTGTCCAGTTACCCGAGTCACAGAGATTCCTTGTCCAGTGACCCGAATCACAGAGATTCCTTGTCCAGTGACCCGAGTCACAGGAATTCCTTGTCCAGTGACCCGAGTCACAGGGATTCCTTGTCCAGTGACCCATGTCACAGGGATTCCTTGTCCAGTGACCCGAGTCACAGGGATTCCTTGTCCAGTGAACTGAGTCACTGGGATTCCTTGTCTAGTGACCCGAGTCACAGGGATTCCTTGTCTACTGACCTGAGTCACAGGGATTCCTTGTCTATTGACCCGTGTCACAGGGTCTAGTGACCCGAGTCATAGGGATTCCTTGTCCAGTGACCCGAGTCACAGGGTCTTGTGACCCGAGTCACAGGGGTTCCTTGTCCAGTGACCCGAGTCACAGGGTCTAGTGACCCAAGTCACAGGGATTCCTTGTCTACTGACCCGTGTCGCAGGGATTCCTTGTCCACTGACCTGAGTCACAGAGATTCCTTGTCCACTGACCTGAGTCACAGGGATTCCTTGTCTAGTGACCCGAGTTGCAGAGATTCCTCGTCTAGTGACCCGGGTCACAGGGATTCCTCGTCTACTGACCCGAATCACAGGGATTCCTCGTCTACTGACCCGAGTCACAGGGATTCCTCGTCTATTGACCCGAGTCACAGAGATTCCTTGTCCAGTGAACTGAGTCACAGGGATTCCTTGTCCAGTGAACTGAGTCACTGGGATTCCTTGTCTAGTGACCCGAGTCACAGGGATTCCTTGTCTACTGACCTGAGTCACAGGGATTCCTTGTCCAGTGAACTGAGTCACAGGGATTCCTTGTCCAGTGACCCGAGTCACAGAGATTCCTTGTCTGCTGACCTGAGTCACAGGGATTCCTTGTCTACTGACCCGTATCACAGGGTCTACTGACCCGAGTCACAGGGATTCCTTGTCTACTGACCCGAGACACAGGGATTCCTTGTCTACTGACCCGAGTCACAGGGATTCCTTGTCCAGTGACCCGAGTCACAGGGATTCCTTGTCCAGTGACCCGAGTCACAGAGGTTCCTTGTCTAATGACCTGAGTCACAGGGATTCCTTGTCTACTGACCCGAGTCACAGGGTCTACTGACCCGAGTCACAGGGATTCCTTGTGCAGTGACCCGAGTCACATGGTCTAGTGACCCGAGTCACAGGGATTCCTCGTCTACTGATCCGGGTCACATGGATTCCTCGTCTATTGACCCGAGTCACAGGGATTCCTTGTCTACTGATCTCGGTCACAGGGATTCCTCGTCTACTGACCCGAGTCACAGGGATTCCTCGTCTACTGACCCGGGTCACAGGGATTCCTCGTCTATTGACCCGAGTCACAGGGATTCCTTGTCCAGTGACCCGAGTCACAGGGATTCCTTGTCTACTGACCCGTGTCACAGGGATTCCTTGTCTACTGACCCGAGTCACAGGGATTCCTTGTCCAGTGACCCGAGTCACAGGGATTCCTTGTCTACTGACCCGAGTCACAGGGATTCCTTGTCCAGTGACCCGAGTCACAGGGATTCCTTGTCCAGTGACCCGTGTCACAGGGATTCCTTGTCCAGTGACCCGAGTCACAGGGATTCCTTGTCCACTGACGCGCGTCACAGGGATTCCTTGTCCACTGAACTGAGTCACTGGGATTCCTTGTCTAGTGACCCGAGTCACAGGGATTCCTTGTCTACTGACCGTGACACAGGGATTCCTTGTCCACTGACCCGAGTCACAGGGATTCCTTGTCTCCTGACTCGAGTCACAGGGATTTCGTGTCTACTGACTCGAGTCACAGGGATTCCTTGTCCAGTGAACTGAGTCACAGGGATTCCTTGTCCAGTGAACTGAGTCACAGGGATTCCTTGTCCAGTGACCTGAGTCACAGAGATTCCTTGTCTAATGAACTTAGTCACAGGGATTCCTTGTCTACTGACCCGTGTCACAGGTTCTACTGACGCGAGTCACAGGGATTCCTTGTGCACTGAACTGAGTCACAGGGATTCCTTGTCCAGTGAACTGAGTCACAGGGATTCCTTGTCCAGTGACCCGAGTCACAGAGATTCCTTGTCTAATGAACTTAGTCACAGGGATTCCTTGTCTACTGACCCGTGTCACAGGGATTCCTTGTCTACTGACCCGAGTCACAGGGATTCCTTGTCCAGTGACCCGAGTCACAGGGATTCCTTGTCCAGTGACCCGTGTCACAGAGATTCTTGTCTACTGACCCGAGTCACAGGGATTCCTTGTCCAGTGACCCGAGTCACAGGGATTCCTTGTCCAGTGACCCATGTCACAGGGATTCCTTGTCCAGTGACCCGAGTCACAGGGATTCCTTGTCTACTGACCTGAGTCACAGAGATTCCTTGTCCAGTGAACTGAGTCACAGGGATTCCCTGTCCAGTGAACTGAGTCACTGGGATTCCTTGTCTAGTGACCCGAGTCACAGGGATTCCTTGTCTAGTGACCTGAGTCACAGGGATTCCTTGTCCAGTGAACTGAGTCACAGGGATTCCTTGTCCAGTGACCCGAGTCACAGAGATTCCTTGTCTAATGAACTTAGTCACAGGGATTCCTTGTCTACTGACCCGTGTCACAGGTTCTACTGACGCGAGTCACAGGGATTCCTTGTGCAGTGACCCGAGTCACAGGGTCTAGTGACCCGAATCACAGGGGTTCCTTGTCCAGTGACCCAAGTCACAGAGATTCCTTGTCCAGTGACCCGAGTCACAGAGATTCCTTGTCTACTGACCTGAGTCACAGAGATTCCTTGTCCAGTGAACTGAATCACAGGGATTGCTTGTCCAGTGAACTGAGTCACTGGGATTCCTTGTCTAGTGACCCGAGTCACAGGGATTCCTTGTCCACTGACCTGAGTCACAGGGATTCCTTGTCCAGTGACCCGAGTCACAGGGATTCCTCGTCTACTGATCCGGGTCACAGTGATTCCTTGTCTACTGACCCGGGTCACAGGGATTCCTCGTCTATTGACCCGAGTCACAGGGATTCCTTGTCCAGTGACCCGAGTCACAGGGATTCCTTGTCTAGTGACCTGAGTCACAGGGATTCCTTGTCCAGTGAACTGAGTCACAGGGATTCCTTGTCCAGTGACCCGAGTCACAGAGATTCCTTGTCTAATGAACATAGTCACAGGGATTCCTTGTCTACTGACCCGTGTCACAGGTTCTACTGACGCGAGTCACAGGGATTCCTTGTGCAGTGACCCGAGTCACAGGGTCTAGTGACCCGAATCACAGGGGTTCCTTGTCCAGTGACCCAAGTCACAGAGATTCCTTGTCCAGTGACCCGAGTCACAGAGATTCCTTGTCTACTGACCTGAGTCACAGAGATTCCTTGTCCAGTGAACTGAATCACAGGGATTGCTTGTCCAGTGAACTGAGTCACTGGGATTCCTTGTCTAGTGACCCGAGTCACAGGGATTCCTCGTCTACTGATCCGGGTCACAGTGATTCCTTGTCTACTGACCCGGGTCACAGGGATTCCTCGTCTATTGACCCGAGTCACAGGGATTCCCTGTCCAGTGAACTGAGTCACTGGGATTCCTTGTCTAGTGACCCGAGTCACAGGGATTCCTTGTCTAGTGACCTGAGTCACAGGGATTCCTTGTCCAGTGAACTGAGTCACAGGGATTCCTTGTCCAGTGACCCGAGTCACAGAGATTCCTTGTCTAATGAACTTAGTCACAGGGATTCCTTGTCTACTGACCCGTGTCACAGGTTCTACTGACGCGAGTCACAGGGATTCCTTGTGCAGTGACCCGAGTCACAGGGTCTAGTGACCCGAATCACAGGGGTTCCTTGTCCAGTGACCCAAGTCACAGAGATTCCTTGTCCAGTGACCCGAGTCACAGAGATTCCTTGTCTACTGACCTGAGTCACAGGGATTCCTTGTCCAGTTACCCGAGTCACAGAGATTCCTTGTCCAGTGACCCGAATCACAGAGATTCCTTGTCCAGTGACCCGAGTCACAGGAATTCCTTGTCCAGTGACCCGAGTCACAGGGATTCCTTGTCCAGTGACCCATGTCACAGGGATTCCTTGTCCAGTGACCCGAGTCACAGGGATTCCTTGTCCAGTGAACTGAGTCACTGGGATTCCTTGTCTAGTGACCCGAGTCACAGGGATTCCTTGTCTATTGACCCGTGTCACAGGGTCTAGTGACCTGAGTCATAGGGATTCCTTGTCCAGTGACCCGAGTCACAGGGTCTTGTGACCCGAGTCACAGGGGTTCCTTGTCCAGTGACCCGAGTCACAGGGTCTAGTGACCCAAGTCACAGGGATTCCTTGTCTACTGACCCGTGTCGCAGGGATTCCTTGTCCACTGACTTGAGTCACAGAGATTCCTTGTCCACTGACCTGAGTCACAGGGATTCCTTGTCTAGTGACCCGAGTCGCAGAGATTCCTCGTCTAGTGACCCGGGTCACAGGGATTCCTCGTCTACTGACCCGAATCACAGGGATTCCTCGTCTACTGACCCGAGTCACAGGGATTCCTCGTCTATTGACCCGAGTCACAGAGATTCCTTGTCCAGTGAACTGAGTCACAGGGATTCCTTGTCCAGTGAACTGAGTCACTGGGATTCCTTGTCTAGTGACCCGAGTCACAGGGATTCCTTGTCTACTGACCTGAGTCACAGGGATTCCTTGTCCAGTGAACTGAGTCACAGGGATTCCTTGTCCAGTGACCCGAGTCACAGAGATTCCTTGTCTGCTGACCTGAGTCACAAGGATTCCTTGTCTACTGACCCGTGTCACAGGGTCTACTGACCCGAGTCACAGGGATTCCTTGTCTACTGACCCGAGACACAGGGATTCCTTGTCTACTGACCCGAGTCACAGGGATTCCTTGTCCAGTGACCCGAGTCACAGGGATTCCTTGTCCACTGACCCGAGTCACAGGGATTCCTTGTCCTGTGACCCGAGTCACAGGGTCTAGTGACCCAAGTCACAGGGATTCCTTTTCTACTGACCCGAATCACAGGGATTCCTTGTCTCTTGACCCGAGTCACAGGGATTCCTTGTCCAGTGATCCGAGTCACAGGGATTTCTTGTCTACTGACCCGAGTCACAGGGATTCCTTGTCCAGTGACCCGAGTCACAGGGATTCCTTGTGCAGTGACCCGAGTCACAGGGATTCCTTGTCTACTGACCCGTGTCACAGGGATTCCTTGTCTACTGACCCGAGTCACAGGGATTCCTTGTCCAGTGACCCGAGTCACAGGGATTCCTTGTCCAGTGACCCGAGTCACAGGGATTCCTTGTCCAGTGACCCGAGTCACAGGGATTCCTTGTCTACTGACCCGTGTCACAGGGATTCCTTGTTTACTGACCCGAGTCACAGGGATTCCTTGTCTACTCACCGAGTCACATATGGGTTCCTTGTCCAGTGACCCAAGTCACAGAGATTCCTTGTCCAGTGACCCATGTCACAGGGATTCCTTGTCTGCTGACCCGAGTCACGGGGATTAATTGTCCAGTGACCCGAGTCACAGGGATTCCTTGTCTACTGACCCCTGCTGATCAATCCTCATTTTGCACAAATCGCTCAGTTTCCCTGACAAATGTTACACATTGGTGCGTCAGTGGATATAATCAATGTTAGCATCTGCCCAGGGTTACCCCCATATTGCTTGCGGTGTACAGGTGGAATAGTATCTCGATGCTCCACCCATATTCTTTCTGCTGCGGAGGCAATGGGAGGTACTAACAGAATCTGATAATCAGAATGACTTGACTCAGTATTTACAGTTGATGTAAATAAGGATATTGATTTCAAGCGCAAAAAAAATTCTGAATGTTAAGTATGTTCTCGATAAAAATATTAATTTTCTCATGAAAAATCACATCTGGTTCTGCTCTGCAGCTGAATGCATAAATTTGTAACCAACTCTGCTCACAGCCTCTGTTCATTATTAGTAGGACTGACTGCACTTCACACAAACATGCGATATTAAAAAGGGAAATCGTATGCAGTTAGTAGTCTGGCATTAACAGGGAAACTTGGACAGTGACAAAAAGGTGAACAAGCAGGAATTAAACACCTGCCAAAAATTGTGCCGTCTGAGTTTGAAATGCAATGTGCTCCAATAACATTTCCTCTGATTAGGAAATGAGCGCCCAGTTGCAGGTCTCATTCATACAGATTTCAGCCTGTTTAAAAACCTCAGGGCCTGATGTAAATAGGAAGATATGAGGAACATCCATTGAGAGAAAAAATAAATAAGACTTGCATTTATATAGCGTCTTTCACAACCACTGGATGTATGAAAGTGCTTTACAGCCAATTGAGTACCTTTGGACTGTAGTCACTGTTGTAGTGTGGGAAATGCGGCAGCCATTTTGTGCACAGCAAGCTCCCACAAACAGCTATGTGATAATGACCAGATAAACGGTTTTTCTTATGTTGATTGAGGGATAAATATTGGCCAGAGATAAATATTGGCCAGGATACTGGGGATAACTCCCCTGCTCTTCTTCGAAATAGTGCCATGGGATCTTTTACATCCATCTCATCCAAAAGATGGTACCTCCGACAGTGCAGCACTCCCTCAGCACTGCACTGGAGTGTCAGCCTAGATTTATGTGCTCAACTCCCTGGAGTGGGATTTGAACCCACAACCTTATGACTCAGAGCACAGCACTGTTTTGCTTAATAGCTGTTGCAGGAAACGTCTTGATGCAGTTTGAACTTTGAGGAAAATTACATGATGGAGCACTCCACTGCCTATTTTGAACTGCGGTTCAGAAAAGGACGTAGATAGCTACAAGGTGTTGCATAGCAACCTCTGGGAGAAAGAGAAATTACCGTACAGAATCATTACAATTTGCTGGTATAAAAAAGGAGAACACTGCAAAATAAGAGGGGGAGAAGAGAATAAAGGATTATTTAATAATGGTGAATTCCATCTCTGCAGAGAAGCTCCATGCTTTTCTTCTTCCAAGGTCATGCAAGTCCAGAATCACAATCTTTGAAATGGAAAAGCAGCAAAATAAGGCTCAGCAATTTGTGGAATCAAAAGGACCACACACCTGTATTCAGAAGCACTGCAAGAACTAGCGCCTGAAATGAAAGCTCAATTGTTTGCTTTCAGATCTGCTTGCCAACATTGCTAAAAGAAAAATGCCAAGGAACACTATGTTTCTTTGAGATTAGAAGACGCAAATATAAAATCCCATAGAAGTAGAGTACACGATAATGACAAGGATTCAACAAAAATTACATTTTCCTTTCAAACTGGAGTGATTCTGACTTGGAGGTGAAAAAAAACAATGAAGTAGAATTTGAGAGAAATGGCTTGTAATTCACCCAGCAGTCCACATTCACTTCTCAAACTGAAAGCATGTTATAAACACTCAGTTTCGTCCATCCAACTGTAGCCTGCTTTGCTTAATTCAAGATAGACATTATTAGAAGACAAATTCCCTCTTACAGTTCCATGTGAACTTTGCTTACTGTCAGAGCTGGTGTCTACACAACAGCCTTTAGCTTTTTTGTCTTCCTTTAAAGCACTCAGGATTCTTAACAGAATCTATCACTTCAGGCCCAATCAAGGATGTTGGTCCCATGGTACGAAAAATCCAGCGTGTTTTCAATGAGTAGGCCGAGGAAAAAAATGTTTTATTTCACTTTTACTTCAAGATTTGCCAAATTCTGAAATCAAATATTTGAGCAGAGGCTACAGCCAGGGAAGGAAGTGAATACAATAATAATAAAATAGTATATGAGGCCCGAGCCATTCTCACACACCATGGAATGGCCAGTTATGGAGCAGTAAGGGCAGAGAAGGCTACCAGCTGCTCATCTGCCTGCCCTCTTGGTCAGGCAATTGGAGCATGACACTGGACAACTTAAACAGGGAGAGGGGACATCTCCCCATTATATGCTGAAGAAAGAACCCCAGCTGTTGAGTCTGCTGAAATGGTGATTTATCACAAAATGAACTAAAACCTCAAGCAATTTAAGGCTAAAAAGTATTTTACCAGAGGTATTAACTGATCCATTTAACCAGACCAGTTAATGCTTCTCTTAAAATGGTGCACAAAGGAATCTCATACCAATGTGTTTAGCCACTAATACCACCACCAGTAATTTCTAGATTTAAAAAAACTTTTGTTTTTCACCAATTTTCAGATGTGTAAGGCAGTGATATGATTAAAATGCAAATGCGAAACTGATAAACTGGTCAATTAGAGTAGCATTTCATCTGTGTGTGTTCTGTGTATGTCTCTCTCTCCTCTGGATGTGTATTTTTTTCAATGAATATATATTTTGTTTTACTTTATGTATTATCACATCAAAAACAGATTAGCTGGTCATTATCACATTGCTGTTTATGGGAGCTTACTGTGTGCAAATTGGCTGCCGCATTTCCCACATTACAACAGTGACTACACTCCAAAAAGTACTTCATTGGCTGTAAAGCACTTTGAGACGTCGGTGGTGGTGAAAGACGCTATATAAATATAAGTCTTTCTTTTATTGCTCAAACACATCCTTTAAAAAAAAGTTAGCTCAAGTCATTTGTCAATATGTCAACTGATCAGAAATGTACTGAATCGATAAAAATAAATAAAATCATCCTGTTTCGGTCCCAGAATTTACCTCTGAAGTTTTATTGTTCCAACCATCATTTATCATTTTAAAAACACATGTTATAATACAACAGTCCACCAGACACTATCCCATTTAAGGATCACATGGAAGAGTATAAGAAATGGCTGGATGCCTAAGTTGAATCACCATACCATTACATTGATTTTAGGGCAACATATTCATCGAGAATGTGTGAAGAGGATTCCGGGGTAATACAGTAATCAGGATTCCTTAAATACCAAGTTATACAGTATCTTCATTTTGTTTGGTTTCCCATATTTTTCTCGAAGGCAGTGACTCATGGACTGTTCCATTGGGAAAGTTTCCTGCACCTTAACCAATTAGCCATTTTTCACGTGTGAATCCGAACATTACGTGGAGGTCATCAGAGCAAACCCTGTCCTGTCTCCACCAATATTCATCCAGCATGAATCGCTGCATACCTATCAGGATCAGAATCCTGCTAGATTTCTCCCTTACCTTACATAAGATATCTCGAGTCCAGTTGCAATGCTCTCGCACTACTTCATGTGAGATCAGCTAATTTAGTCAAGGGTGGAAACTAGCAATGTCCTGCTTTCTGTGGCTCAATGGCACATGACACGGCATTAACACATCGACCGACCCATCAGGGGAAGCCTGAGTTATAACACAAGTCTAATGTGTTCAACTCAATCTTTGTATGATTTGAATGTAATACTCAAATAGTATTTATAATAAAATAAATGGAGAAGGCTCAAGTTCTCACATAAAATATAAATGCTTAAACATTTAACACACTGCAAGAGATGGTCCTGAATAACATGATTTATAACAATGTATATTATTTGAAATTGGGTTTGCAAAGTGAATTTATAGTTTCAAAATGGATGCCAACTACCTGTAATCACATTATAATAGGCCTGATTTTACTCTAAGAATTGGGGCTCAACATAGCTAATGCACAGGGATAAGCCCAGCTACATTTTTGAGTCAATACACGCTTCCTAGTTGGTCTAGAATCCTTGGGGGAGAAATTCGTCTAGTTTTCACCTCCCATTAGTGCCTGTGGGGGACGGTAATGGGGCGATAAGGGGTTACCGACCGGGAATGGTGAATTCACTGACGCCCGCGAACTATGCTGGCAGTTGTGCGCTGGCGCTAACACTTACCGCCTTGCTCTCTTGCGCCCTATAGATTGTGACATAATTCAGTGTGCAGTGCCTCGTTACCTCCCCGGATGTGATATTCGCTCCTGCCCCCTGCAGCATCACTGGGTATCAAAAACAGCAGCTGCAGGAGGCGTTGTCACATCGTCTGGCCGATAGGGGAGCGATATTTAAAGGCAGTGGTGGTCAGTATTGTGTTCCTAACACAGATGAGGCTGCACACAGGGAGGTTAAAGTAACAGTGACCTCAGTCTTTAATAAGACACTCCAACGTGAGGAACAGGCCTTAGGGGCCGGCTTATATACAGTGCTCCCAAGGGATGCTGGGATCTGTTGGGACTTCAGGGGATGAGCTCCCTGGTGGCGGAACATGGGAGTGCATGCTTGAAAGATACACAACATCACTCCCCCCACCAAAGTCAAAGTGAAAACTATTTACAAGGTGAGGCAGTCGGGAGCCTTTCTTTCCCTAGTGGACCGCCTTGGTACAAATGTCTGTTCTGGTGTGTTGGCTGTGCTCTTGCTGGGCTGGCATGTTGTTGGCCCTGCAGGGCTGCAAGGTGAGCCGAGCCTTGCTGGGCTGTTGGGCGTGATGGGTTCAATTACCTGGTCTGGCGTGGTGTCGTTGATCCTTTGGGTCTGTGTTGTGGGCTCGAAAAAGGCGATGTCTGCTGTGAGTTGTTCAGGGCAGTCTGTGAACCACAGCCTCATTTGGTCCAGGTGCTTTCTGCAAATTTGTCCATTGTCTAGTTTGACTACAAACACCCTGTTCCCTTCTTTAGCGATCACCGTGCCCGCGATCCACTTGGGACCATGTCGATAGTTTAGCACATACACAGGGTCATTCAGATCAATTTCCCGTGACACAGTGGCGCGACCATCGTTTACATTTTGTTGCTGCCGCCTGCTCTCTACTGATCATGCAGTTTGGGGTGAACCAGTGAGAGTCTTGTTTTAAGTGTCCTTTTCATGAGTAGCTCAGCCGGAGGCACCTCTGTGAGCGAGTGGGGTCTTGTGCGGTAGTTGAGCAGTACTCGGGACAGGCGGGTTTGGAGTGAGCCTTCTGTGACTTGTTTAAGGCTCTGCTTGATGGTTTGTACTGCCTGTTCTGCCTGCCTATTGGAGGCTAGTTTAAACGGGGCCGAGGTGACATGTTTGATCCCATTGCGGGTCATGAATTCTTTAAATTCGGCACTGGTGAAACATGGCCCGTTGTCACTGACCAGTATGTCAGGCAGGCCGTGGGTGGCAAACATGGCCCTCAGGCTTTCAATGGTGGCAGTGGCGGTGCTTCCCGACATTATTTCTCATTCAATCCATTTTGAAAAAGCATCCACCACCACCAGGAACATTTTACCAAGAAACGGGCCCGCATAGTCGACGTGGATCCTCGACCATGGTCTGGAGGGCCAGGACCACAAACTTAGTGGTGCCTCTCTGGGCGTGTTGCTCAACTGAGCACATACGTTGCATTGCCGTACACAGGACTCTAAGTCAGAGTCGATACCGGACCACCACTCGTGGGATCTGGCTATCGCTTTCATCATTACTATACCCGGGTGTATGCTGTGGAGATCTGAGATGAATGTCTCCCTGCCCTTTTTTGGTAGCACCACACGGTTACCCCACAATAGGCAGTCTGCCTGAATGGACAGCTCATCCTTTCGCCACTGGAACGGCTTGATTGGCTCTTGCACTTCAACGGGGATGCTGGCCCAGCTCCCATGCAGAACACAGTTTTTTACGAGGGACAGCAGAGGTTCTTGGCTGGTCCAAATCCTAATCTGGCGGGCCGTGACAGGTGATTTATCATTTTCAAATGCTTCCATGACCATCAACAAGTCTGCGGGCCGCGCCACCATCAACAAGTTTGCAAGCTGCGCCATTTCCACCCCCGTGGTGGGCAATGGTAGCCGACTGAGAGCATCCGCACAGTTCTCGATGCCTGGCCTGTGGCGGATGGTATAGTTATACACTGATAGCGCAAGTGCCCACCTTTGTATGCGGGTTGAGGCATTAGTATTTATCCCTTTGTTTTCAGCGAATAGGGATGTGAGGGGCTTGTGATCGGTTTCCAGCTCAAATTTGAGGCCAAACAGGTACTGATGCAATTTCTTCACTCCGAACACACACCTAATGCCTCTTTCTCAATCATGCTGTGGGCTCTCTCGGCCTTAGACAAGCTCCTGGAAGCATAGGCGACAGGTTGCAACTTCCCCGCAACGTTAGCTTGTTGTAATACACACCCGACTCCGTACGACGATGCGTCACATGCTAGCACAAGTCTTTTACACGGGTTATACAATACAAGCAGCTTGTTGGAGCATAAAACGTTTCTGGCTTTCTCAAAAGCAATTACTTGCTTTTTTCCCCATACCCAGTTCTCACCTTTGCGCAATAACACATGTAGGGGCTCTAAAAGGGTGCTTAACCCCGGTAGGAAGTTACCAAAATAGTTGAGGAGTCCCAGGAACGACCGCAGCTCCGTGACATTCTGTGGCCTGGGCGCATTCCTGATAATCTCTGTCTTGGCGTCTATGGGCTGAATGCTGTCTGCTGCGATCTTGCTCCCCAAAAACTCCACTTCTGTTGCCATGAAGACGCATTTCGACCTCTTCAGCTGCAGCCCAACGCGATCCAATCGCTGGAGGACCTCCTCCAGGTTTTGTAGGTGCTCGGCCGTGTACCGACCCATGACCAATATGTCATCCTGAAAGACCATCGTGTGTGGTACCGACTTGACTGAGCTCTCCATGTTTCTCTGGAAGATCGCTGCAGCTGACCAAATTCCAAACGGGCATCTGTTGTAGATGAACAGTCCCTTGTGTGTGTTGATGCAGGTGAGGCCCTTCGAAGACTCCTCCAGCTCCTGCATCATGTAGGTCGAAGTCAGGTCGAGCTTGGTGAACGCCTTGCCTCCTGCCAGCATCGCAAATAGGTCGTCTGCCTTAGGTAGCGGGTATTGGTCCTGTAGCGAGAAACGATTAACAGTTACTTGATAATCGCCGCAAATCCTGACTGTGCCATCACTTTTGAGTACTATAACAATCGGGCTGGCCCACTCGCTGAATTCCACTGGGGAGATGATGCCCTCGCGTTGCAGCCTGTCCAGCTCGATTTCCACTCTCTCTCTCATCATGTGAGGTACCGCTCGCGCCTTGTGGTGAATGGGTCGTGCCTCTGGGACCAAGTGGATCTGCACCTTCGCCCCGGAAAAGTTTCCAATGCCTGGCTCAAAAAGGGAAGGAAATTTGTTCAAAACCTGGGTACATGTGGCCTCATCGACATGTGATAGCGCTCAGATGTCATCCCAGTTCCAGCGGATTTTGCCCAGCCAGCTCCTTCCAAGAAGTGTGGGGCCATCGCCCGGGACAATCCAGAGTGGCAGTTTGTGCACCGTGCCCTCGTAGGTGACCTTGACCATGGCGCTGCCCAGGACAGTGATAAGCTCTTTGATGTACGTTCTCAGTTTCGTGTGGATGGGGCTCAGGGCTGGTCTGAATGCCTTGTTGCACCTCAGTCTCTCAAACATCTTTTTACTCATGGTGGATTGGCTAGCGCCAGCTCAAGTTCCATGGCTACGGGTAAGCCATTCAATTTTACGTTTAGCATTGTAGGTGGTCATTTCGTCGTAAATGTGTGCACCCCGTGTACTTCGGCATCTGCCTCCTCTCTCTGAGGCTCGGAATTGCTTTGATCCACCATGGACCGATCTTCCTCTGCCACGTGGTGGTTAGCAGGTTTTGCAGAGCTTGCAGCTCGTTTGCAAGCTCATTGGAGGTGCCCCATTGTTCCACAGCTCTTGTAAACATACCCTTTGAAGCGGCATGAATAGGCTGAATGGAAGCCTCCACAATGCCAACAAGGTGTGAATTGCCTTGCATTCATCCTTTGTTGGGGACTCTGAGTCATCTGGGTCACCTGAGTCCTGCTGGCAGTTGCAGACTTGTGGTTTCTTCCCTGTACATTTCTGCTCGCAAACACAGTTCCAGTTAATTTATGAACATTGCCAGCACTTGTGTGCTGAGAGATTTGTTTGATGTTATCACTGGTGGACATAAACGCCTGTGCTATCGCAATGGCCTTACTGAGGGTCGGTGTCTCTACAGTCAAAAGTTTTCGTAGGATGGTCTCGTGGCCAATGCCCAGTACAAAAAAGTCTCTGAGCATTTGCTCCAGGTAGCCATCAAACTCACATTGTCGTGCAAGTTGCCTTAGCTCGGCGACGTAGCTCGCCACTTCCTGACATTCAGATCACTGGCACGTGTAGAACTGATACTTCGCCATCAGCACGCTCTCCCTCGGGTTAAGATGCTCCTGAACCAGTGTACACAGCTCCTCATATGACTTATCTGTGGGTTTCACCGGAGCCAGAAGATTCTTCATGAGGCTGTAGGTCGGTGCCCCGCACACTGTGAGGAGGACCGCTCTCCTTTTTGCAGCGCTTCCTTCTCCGTCCAGCTCGTTGGCTACAAAGTACTGGTCTAGCCGTTCGACATAGGCTTCCCAGTCCTCACCCTCCGAGAACTTCTCCAGGATGCCCACAGTTTGCTGCATCTTTGCATTGGATTTGTATTCTCGTCGCCAGTTATTGTGTTCCTAACACAGATGAAGCTGCATACAGGGAGGTTAAAGTAACAGTGACCTCAGTCTTTAATAAGACACTCCAGAGTGAGGAACAGGCCTTCGGGCTGGCTTACATATAGCGCTCCCATGTGATGCTGGGATCCCTTGGGACTTCAGGGGATGAGTTTCCTGGTGGCGGAACATGGGAATGCATGCTTTACAGATACACAACAGTCAGGTAGGGCAAAATTTATTTCTCTCCCCAGTCTGGTCCCTCGTGGTTTGTTTTGACGCCATGATTCCTCAGCCCTGCACTCTCTTAGAGTGCTTGGAGCTGCTATGCATGTAGGACAGGTCCCGTGGCCCAACAGACAGAGCATGCAGAGTGATTGAACCCATCATTGGCCCTTCCTTTTAAGCGAGGGAAGGAGCCTCTAAAGACATTGTTCAGCGCCCGGCCGCTACTGCTGCTCTCACTCAATTTAGTGCTGAAAGCGAAATGGTTCGTGCTTGATTTAGCGCTTCACTTCCTTCTTGGAGCGGTAAAGCAGAAGTTCCCGGGAGAAAAAATATGTTTCACCTGGTGATATTTTTGCACTCCTTCAAAAGTTATCACCCCAATCAGGGCACTATGCAGTTTCTAGCTCCTTGTGTAAGGAAAGTGGGCACAGGGAGTCAGTCCTGCAAGTTGACCAGCTGTTCTAGCCAGGCAGCAACATTTAAAAGGGAAAACTTTTTTTCTCTGAAAACCAAAATTTGAACTGCTGTACAAGGCGCAACATCGGCAAAATGGCTTCTTTCAATGAAGAATATCTTTGAAATATCTTTCAAAGATATTCTTTGACAAACTTGATTGAATTCTTTGACAAGGTCAAAGGCATTCAACAAAGTGCCACACGGGAGGCGTATTAAGAAGATAGAAGCCCATGGAATTAAAAGGAAAGTGGTGGTATGGATACAAAATTGTCTCAGTGGCAGGAAGCAAAGGAAGGGTGGTGGATGGATGTTTTTCAGACTGTGAGGTAGTTTGCAGTGGTGTTCCCCAAGGGTCAGTTTTGGATCCATTATTCTTTGCAATTTTTATAAATGACCTAGATTCGGGTGTAGGGATCAACAATATAAAGTTATAAACGATCTAGACTCGGGTGTAGAGAGCAGCTTTATAAAGTTTGCAGATTATACGAAACTGGCAAAATATTAGATCTTGATGAGGATAGTTATAGGCTTCAGGCTGACAGACAAGATGGTGAAATGGGTAGAAGCATGGCAGATAGAGTTCAATGATGAGAAGTAATGCACTTTGGGAGGACAAATATGGAAAGATAGTGTACCATCAATGGCATGTTTTTGAAAAGTGTAGATGAGCAGAGAGACCTTGGTGTCCATATAAACAAATCCTTAAAGGTTACTTGGTTTTATAAATAGAGGAATAGAATATAAAAGCAAAGAGATCATGCTAGAACTTTAGCAATCACTGGTTAGGCCTCAGCTGGAGTATTGTGGACATTTCTGGGCAGCACATTTCAGGAAGGGTACAGAGGAGGTTTACCCTGATGTTACCAGGGATGAGGAACCTCAGTTATGAGGAGAAATTAGAAATGTTAGGACTGGTCTCCTTGGGACAGAGAAGGTTAAGAAATAACCTTATGGAGGTTTTCAAGATGATGAGAGGTTTTGATGGAGTAAATAGAGAAACAATATTCGTTCTGGTGAGTGGGTCAATAACTAAAGGTCAGAGATACAGCATCATTGGAAAAAGATCTAGAGGGGAGATGAGGAGAATTTTTTTTCACTCAAAGAGTTGTTGGGATCCGGAACACTCTAGCTGAAAAGATGGTGGAAGCTGATTCCATAAATAACTTTAAAATGAGCAACTTACAGGGTTCCGGACAAAAAACAGGGATGTGGGACTAAGCACGATTGCTCTTTCAAAGAGCCAGCATAGGCACGACAGGCTGAATGGTCTCACTCTGTGCTGTAAGTTTCTATGAATCCATGAATATATATCTTATTGTAGGAAGTACAGCAAACGGGGAGAGTCTTTTTTGGGCTAGAGCCAGACACCTGAAAAAGGTGCGTAGAAGGAAATAGCACAGAAGGTCAACACCGTCTCGCAGGTCTGTTGGACCAGCGAGCAAATGCAGAAGAAGTTTTCTGGGACCCACATAAGTGCCAAGGTAAGCGGACTCTCCATTGCAGACTTACTGCATCATTCGTCAGGTGAGCTGTGGAACATAGGGTTTGTTGCTCCCTGAAGATGAAGGTTTCTCTTTCTCTAGCACTTCTGCATGCAACAAAATGTGTAAGGCATATTAACAGTGAACCATTCTTATACCTTTCACTTAATATTTGCAAGTTCTCCTCCAACTCAGCATTGCCACCACAAAGATCAAGCTTCCCACTTTGCAGTGTGGTTGCCCCAGGGAGAGAGATGTTGTGATCATAGGCGGGCTATGTAAGGATGTGATACAGCAAGAATGTCCATGGCATTCTTCATTGTGTACTGTTTGCAGACCAAGGCTGCATATAACCAATGGGAGAGGACCATGACATATGGGGGCCCTTCTATCATAAAGACCCTAACTCCATGAAGGGATGGTTTCCCATGGGAAATGTGGAAGACATTGGTGAGACCAATTTTGGAGGCATGAAGTCACCATAGTGCAAGTATCATTTTTTTGACATCCTTCCCACATTCCGTACTCTCTCCCGTGGGGCTACCCTTATTAAGCAGATGTATCATACACAAATGTCTTACGTACTTACCTCTCCTTGATAACATTATCTTTGAGATGCATTGTAACTAGTTGTCTTTTTTGCTTCCAGTGCAGTGTTCTGGTCAAGCCACACCTGTGGATTGCTGTGTCTAGTTCTAGGCCCGAAAAGAGAACCAGCAAGCCCTAGACATGATGCAGAGGAGAACATTGTTGTGGAAGTTCTATGATAGAGGGATGAGGAGCAATCAACCTGGGGCTCATCAGCCTTGAAGTGAGATGTTCCAGAAATGACCTTGTGGAGGTATACAAGACACTGAACAGGATAGAGATGTAAACATACTTCTGATACATCAAGCCAGGTTGTGAAACGCAAGTTTTGGACAGAAGCTAGGAACTATATAGGGCTAGAATTTCCATTCTGCCTGCCAGATTACCGCCCAGTTACCATCCAGTTACCACCCGTTTTTGCTACAAAGGCAAATTACCGCCCTGTACCGCCCGTTTGACGCCCGTTTTAGTCCCAATTATCGGCGGCGGTAATTTCGGCCTACGATTACCGCTGGCATCGTTGCACAACGTCTGCCCATGTTTCCCGCCCCAAAAAATTAAGAAAATTCCCCTGCAGCACTAATTTCCCTAATTATGCCATTTTTCCCGCCCGCTACCGCCTGCTCTCGCTGAGGATCGGTACTGCCTATTTTTTAGCTACTTACCATGCCTGTCCCTGCGTTATGCCTCATTTTTTCTGGGGGGGGGGGGGGGGGGGGGGGCGGGGAAGATTGTGTAAAGTTGCCAGCAGGCTGGAATGTATATTTTTAAGTGATTTTCGTTGATTTTGAGTGATTTCTGGAGCAGTTATTAAAGGATTTTGAATATATTGTGGATAATTGTGTGGACATCTGAACATACTTGTGTGCTTTAAAAAAAATGGGGCTTGTAGTTTCACTGCCAATATTGCTGGCCTTTACAATGATTGTTACTCCTCATTTTCCAGAAGTGAGTGAGATACAGTACAAGAATGGCTTAGTTGAATACATTTTTTTAATAAAAGTTGTAATTTGAATTAAACTTTAGCAATGTAATAAAATAAAATAAATGTTCTGAATGACAATTTTATAAAACAAAACATTATCAACAACAGTAAAAACAATACTCAAGCCATCCCTGCACCCTCCCACGATTCTACCTGCGGCCACCTTTCCCAACACCTTTCCTCCCGAATCCCCCCTGACCCTTGGCCCTGACCACCTCCCCCCCTCCTCCTCCTCCAGCTATCAATAGCCCTGGCCCTGCCCACATCGAGACCAGTACATTGTGCAGCAGAGCACCTCGAGCGTAACTCTTGAGGGGGCGATAATGGCAGCGCTATGTGTGGGGGCTCTGGAGAAGATGGGGATGCTGAGGACCCATCTTCAAAGTCGGAGGAAACTGGTTCCTCCCAACGATCAGGTGCTGTCACTGTTGCTGGTATGGCACCTTGGGGTGCAGTGCCATATCCCACAACCGTCGATTGCCGCATAGCATTGGGATTGATGGTCTAGGTATTCTCTCTCACCGCGGCAATCCGCTCTGCCATGTCCTCCGATTGATGGGCTGCTAAAGCCGCGATGTTTGCGGACAACCCAGCAATGGCCTGGAGGAACTCTTGACTCAAGTTGATGCTCATCTTGGACAGTCCCACCATGTCCAGGTTCGCTGCTGCCTGTCTCGCAGCGTTCCCAACTTGCCGGATCAGCCGCCGCGGATTCAGCATGGGGGTCGGTGTGTGCCGCTGCATGCTGCTTGATCCCGCTTCCTCGGACCGGGATCCAGGAAAGTTGGATTCCGGCGAGGAACCGGTGGCCACAGGTAGAAAGGACCCTTAAAGTCCCGCCACCCTCCGCCCACCTCTGCCTCCATCACCACCGTCACAAAGTATTGAGGAGTGCTCTCCTCCTGCTCCTCAACCATCTGTTCCCCATGACCATCTCTCTTCCACCACCGTCTCTTCATTCCTCATTTCCTCCAATGACTCCTCTCTGGGAGGGGCAGGCGGCTCCATCTGTGCAACTGTAAAAAGATAACATTAATGGTTGGCGACGGGGAGGGGAGGGGAGGGGAGGGGAGGGATCAGAGGTAACATGAGAGCAATTCACTTTGCGCAGGCTTATGTGGACAACAAACATATATTACTGAGAATCATTACATGAAATTATCATAAGCAAAGTAAACATAAACTACATGACATAACTAAACTTGAATCCCAAACAGTATGTTGCTTTCCAAGTGACAGAGTGTGATCAACCAAAAATTCATGTCAGAACTAACAACATTTAGTGTTCACAGCATTACATTACATTCTACATTATATTGACATAACATTGAATTACATGACCGCAGTGCAGCCCAGAGGGTATGCAGACTTACCCTCCGCGATAACCGGTTCAGCACCAACACCTGTGGCGGTGTGATCATACGCTCCATTCAGGGCTGCAGCGCGTTTCTCTAGGTCTGTTAATTCAAGAGTCTTTGGCGGATCTCTGCCCGTTTTACGGAGCTCCGCCCTATTGCCGGCTAATTTTTTTTGCAAAGATGACAAAAAATGTGTAAACTAATTTCACAGCTACTATTATGGAACACACACATACATATGTAGGTAGACATCCCCAATTAACTGTCCCCAGTCCTTTCGTCAGCGCCCATTCCACCAGTCTGTCTATTTCCTCTTGAAGTCTATCACTATCCTCCTCACTGTTCACTATACTTCCAAGTTTTATTTTATCTGCAAATTTTGAACTTGTGCCTGTACAACCACATCCAAGTCATTAATGTATATCAAGAAAAGCGGTGGTCCTGGGGAACACCACTGTATACCTTCCTCCAATCCAAAAAACAACCGTTCACCACTACTCTGTTTCCTGGCATTTAGCCAATTTTGTATCCATGCTGCCACTGTCCCTTTTATTCCATGGGCTTCAACTTTGATGACAAGCCTATTATGTGGCACTTTGTCAAACGCCTTTTGGAAATGCATGTACACTATGTCAACCACGATTTGCACTCATAGCAACCAAGGTGATGTGCAATTTCTTTTGTCCTTCACATTGTCTGCATTCTTCTCCTCAAATTCCCTCCCCCATCCCCAATTCCCTTTTGATGAGATTTGTCCCTGATTATTGTCAACCACATTACCCTCATCAACCCTCTCTGTTACCTCATCAAAATACTCAATCAAGTTGGTTAAATACGATTTACCTTTCACAAATCTATGCTGGCTTTCCTTAATTAATCTACACTTGTCCAAGTGACTGTTAAATTTGTCCCTGATTATTGTTTCTAAAAGCTTTCCCACTACCGAGGTTATACTGACCGGCCTATAGTTGCTAGGTTTATCTTTACACCCTTTTTTGAACCAGGGTGTAACATTTACAGTTCTCCAGTTCTCTGGCACCACCCCCATTTCTAAGGAGGATTGGAAGATTATGGCCAGTACCTCCGCAATTTCTTCCTTCACTTCCCTCAGCGTTCTAGGATGCATCCCATCCGGTCCTGGTTACTTATCTACTTTAAGTACAGCCATCCTTTCTAGTACCTCATCTTTATCAATTCTTATCCCATCCAATATCTCAACTACCTCTTCATTTACTATATTTATGGCAGCATCTGCTTCCTTGGTTGATGTCTTTGTGACAGTGTTATACAGTATAAAGTGTACATTTGCCACTCTTCTGTTGTGATGCACAATTAAATTTATGAATCTCCAAAAATCAGCATTATAAAATGTTGCATAACATAATGCTCACCATAAAGAAGGCAATATTGTTTATCTAGCCGGTTTTAGTTTTCTATCAAATACATCTTGTGCCCAATTATCTCTGGATATGATTTGCACTCATAGCAACCAAGGTGATGTACAATTTCTTTTGTCCTTCACATTGTCTGCATTCTTCTCCTCAAATTTCCTCCTCCATCCCCAATTCCCTTTTGATGAGATTGTTGACAGCTTCAATTCTCATTGTTTTTTTTTTAAAGCATTTTGGAATCCTTGCACTATAGTTCCTCATAATGAAAAAAGCAGTGACCTCAAGATTTGGAGATGTATTCAGTATTTCTGGCTGCCATTGTAAAGATTAATAACTCACATTCTTAGGAAACTCACATGTTCAAAACAGGGCATTTTTCAAAATTAATTCTCGGGAAATGGCCTTCGTTGGCAAGGGTGGCATTTATTGCCCATCCCTAGTTGCTCTTGAGAAGGTGGTGGCGAGCCGCCTTCCTGTAGTCCATGCAGTGAAGGTGCTCCAACAATGCTGTTAGATACAGCATTCCAGAATTTTGAACCAGTGACGATGAAAGAACGGTGATATATGTCCAAGTCAGGATGGTGTGTGACTAGGAGGGGGACTTGGAGGTGATTGTGTTCCCAGGCACCTACTGTACTTGTCCTTCTAGGTGGTAAAGGTCTCAGGCTTAGGAGGTGCTGCCTAAGAAGCCAATGGCAAACTTCACAATTAGCTGAATTGGAGGGGGAAAAAAATATATTTACAAATATGGCCTCCTTGAAAACACAACAATTTTATTTTAAAATCAGTTTGGTTCCTGTACTTTCTGAGTAAAATAACCTCCCCCCACCCCTGCAATTTTCTCCCCATTTCTCCTGAAATTGTTGACTCCTGAGATAGGCTAGAACTTCCACTTTTTTTGCATGCTTAATGCCCACATAACGCCTATTTTACCGCTGAAATGATGTATAACGCCCATATATCGCCCATTTAGCCACAAAGTGGAAACTGACGGGCATTTTTCAGAAATTTATCGCTGAGCGTTACTTTCCCCATGTGCTTAACGCCGGGAAAAAATAATAACGCCCACCCACTTTTTTTGGGTGAAATCATCAGAATGGGCGAAATCAACACCCATAATATCATCCAGTGTTAATTTCCGTACTGATGTAATGCCAAGATTCAATAATACCGCCCGCCCACTTTTTTTTGTCGTAAAGACCATATTTACTGAAACTAGCGGCTATGAGATCGCCCAGTGTCACTTTCACCATCTCGCACACATATCGCCCACAATACCGCTCGCCCAAAAAAAACGCCCAGAAAAAGTGGAACTAACCAGAACTAATCACAGCATTATGGACACCATGTTCTACATCACATGTCGCATCCTTTAAAAGGCTGTTGTGCTTCAACCTCGGGGGAGTTCGGATGTACTCTGGAGGTGGCTGGAGTTGATGTGACCATCTCTACAAACATCTTGACCATACTGTGACCGATGGAATTTAATAGGTGTCTTTGTTGGGACAATCATTGTTTGTGACCAATCGTTGGAAATCAGAGAGCTATTGCAATGGGGTTAGTCCTTTCTCACCCTCTTTTGATGACCAAATACATGCAGCAGACTCGAGATTGCCGAAGGTGCGCTCCACAGCATTATGGCCCCAAGTTTCCACACGCGGCGAAAAAGGCGCACCTCAGAGCTGGGCGTCTATTTTTCGTGCCGAAAACGGCACCGGAAAAAAAGTGTGGTATTCTCGAGCTCCTTGGAGCTCGATGTCTGCTTGGCGCGGCGCACAGGGGGCGGAGCCTACCACTCGCGCTGATTTTGTAAGTAGGAGGGGGCGGGTACAATTGAAATGAGGCTTCTTGGTGCCGGCAACCCTGCGCGTGCGCGTTGGAGCGTTCGCGGACGCGCAGTCTGAAGTAAACATTGGCACTTGGCCATTTTTAAAAGTACTGCAGAAAAAGTGAAGATTTGTTTCTTGGACCCCTGCAAAGGCTTGTATTTTAATTTTCTTGATATTTCTGTGTGTGAGGGAGTGCTTTTAGCAGCACTGCTGAATAAATCACCTGCTGAAATCAGTGAGTTCAGCTTTTCACTGCTAAACTTGCAGAACCGGTGCTTGCAAATTAAGGACTGTGTGTTTGGAGAAATAAAAGTGTCAATTCAACTTTGCAATGGATCAACGTCCACCAAGAACAAAGAATTTCTTACATGAGGAAGCAAACCATTGCATAATATGTGGTGTTGACAATGCAGCACCCATTCTGCAAATTTAAATATAAAGATGTCGATGTGGCTGCCTCTCCCTGTCCAAATGGCCTCAGTCAGTCCCCCTCACAGCTTGAAGGCTGTTGCTGTTCTTTCTTCGGCTCCCGGCCAGCCACTGATGCCACTGCAATCCCATGGCCGAATGGCCTCAGTCAGTTCCCCTCACAGCTCCAAGGCTGCTGCTGTTCTTTCTTCGGCTCCTGACCAGCCACTGATGCTGCTGCAATCCCATGGCTGAATGGCCTCACGTCCACTCCTGATTCTTTGGCTGCCTTCGAGCCACTGACGCCGCCCCATAAGCGTGGCCGAACGGCCTAAAGAATTTTAAATCTGCAGCTGCGTGTGTCCTGTGTTCATTCTTCGGCTCCCGGCCAGCCACTGACACCGCTGCAATCCCATGGCCGAATGGCCTCAAGTCCGTCCGGGTGCTGCATCTTCGCAGGGAATGAAGGCCTGCCTCAAGCACCGCAGCTCAGCTCGAAGGCTGCTTGCTGCCTGCCGTCGAGACACTGATGCCACACCGCTGCCTGAAAGGCCTACCTGAAGCACTTTCCCACAGGTAGGAACATGGTTTATTTAATTTTTTCTTTGCTTATAAATTTTTATTCAGGTTGGATTTATTTGTATAATATTTGTATAAGTATAACTAAGGATTGATTGTAGAATTTAATGACTTCCCTTCCCCCCCCTCCTCCCCTCACCTCGTTCCCGACGCCTAATTTGTAACCTGCGCCTGATTTTTTTAAAGTGTAGACAAGGTTTTTTCAAGCATACAGAAATCTTCACTTACTCCATTCTAAGTTAGTTTGGAGTACGTTTTCACTGTGGAAACTTTGAAATCAGGCGTCAGTGACCGGACACGCCCCCTTTTGAAAAAAAAATTCTGTTCCAGAGTGAGACTGTTCTACCTGACTAGAACTGCAGAAAACTAAATGTGGAGAATTCCGATTTCTAAGATACTCCGTTCTACACCAGTTGCTCCTAAAAATCAGGAGCAAATCATGTGGAAACTTGGGGCCAATGTGCCCAATGTAAAATGGCCAGACTGATGAGGAGGACCAGATGTTACGCGCCCCACAAGTACAGGGAGAAGCATTCTTACCTCGACTTGCCCGACACCACCTGCCTTCAGAGACTGCGCTTCCACAAAGAGGTTATCACTGAGGTATGCCAGCTCATAAGGGCAGATCTGCAGCCTGCCAGCACCTTCAGTACTGCACTGTCTGTCGAGGTCAAAGTCACCGGGGCACTTTCGTCCTACGCCTCGGGTTCTTTTCAGGCCACAGCTGGTGACATTTGTGGACTTTCTCAGCATGCCACACATTGCTGCATTAGACAGGTCACTGAGGCCCTGTATGCACACAGGAGGGAGTTGATCAACTTCCCTATGTCCAGGGAGGCACAGAGTGAGAGGGCTCTAGGATTCTCCAGAATTGCAAACTTCCCCAAGGTGCAGGGAGCAATAGACTGGACGCACATCGCGATGCGGGCACCTTTTCAGGATGCTGAGGTTTTCAGGAACCACAAGGGATTCCACTCCCTGAATGTCCAACCGGTTGTCGACCACCAGCAAATTATACTGGCAGTGAATGCTCAATTTCCGGGCAGCATCCATGATGCTCGCATCCTGCGTGAGAGCACTGTATCTGACTTGTTTAACAATCAGCCACAAGGTCAATGCTGGATGCTTGGTGACAAAGGATATGGCTTCGCCACCTGGCTGATGACCCCCCTGCGTGACATCCACACCGAAGTCGAGAAGCGATATGATGTGAGCCACAGAGCCACTCGCAATATTGTGGAGAAAACCATTGGAGTGCTGAAGCAGTGCTTTAGATGCCTGGACCACTCAGGAGGTGAGCTCCAATTCCACCCTGAGCAGGTAGCTCAATCGTGGTGGTGTGCTCTATGCTGCACAACTTGGCTGTCAGGAGGGGACAAGAATTGCCTGATAAGTCTGACAGTCCACCTCACCAGAGAGAGGGAGAGGAGGATAAGGAGGCGGACGCTGACATCGGCCCAGACAATCAAGCTGACACTGAAGCCATGCCCCCGCCCCTCTGTAGACCACATGAAAGAGTCCGTGATGGCATGATAGCTGCAAGAGCCTTACAGCAGGAGCTCATCAATGATCGCTTTGCCTGAAAGAACATTGGTGTTATTTACAAGGCTGACACACTGCTGGGTGTGCAGGTGATACATCAATGGTGGGCATCACCTTGGTGACAGTTAAAGTTTAAGTTGATTGAAGTTAAGTGTCACTATACCCTTTGATGTTAAGAAATCACCAACGTGTAACAGTGCAGCTTTCTGAGCCAATGCGCAACAAGCTTTGTTAAATAAAAAACATTTAAATTGAACATTTGTCTGAAATTATCAGTATTTCTGTCAAAAACAACCCTTCCCCCTGCCCCCCCCTCCCGCCACCTGCTTCTCCTCCCCACCTCTACCCCTTCCCCTTCCCCTCCTGACTCCAAGCTGCCTGGCCAAGGAGCTCCTCAGGCAATGCTTCATTGGCGGGGGGGGGGGGGTGGAAATGGGGGGATGACGGCCAAAACGCTGCTTGGACGGATACGGTAGAGGACGGTCCCGAGGTGGGAACATGCTCCGAGGTAGAAGCTGGCTTTCATGCGTGGTTGGCAATGGGGGTGCAGCACCTTGGGGTGCAGTGCCGTGTTCCGGGACCACTGGGAATCCTCTGCCAGTATTCCTGGCTACCAACTCCAGGGCCTCCACCATCCCTTCCATGTTATATCTTATTTCTTGGACAAAAACACGGTGCCAACTATGTTCTTGGTGCTTAGTAGGCTTTTTGCTGCTGGTGAATCTCTTGTGCCTCCCACAACAGCCAAACAAGCACACACCACAGCCACACATGCCTTCAGTCCCTCTGAGCTCCCGCTCTCTCTGCCTCCTTTTCTGCGCATGTCATGATGACCCTTGACCTCCTGAATCGCGGGAATCGAGTGTTGCCATGCCATTGCTAAGGATGGCCACACTTTATGGCGGAAGGTCAAAAAAATGTAACGCTAACACCCATTTCATATCGCTCGCAGTAACACCTATTTTCAAAAATGGAGACTAGGTGCTTTGAGAATGGAAGAGAAGACGGCGATCTGAAAACTTTTTTACTGCCAGAAATAACGCCCATTTTTGGACGATAAGCACAAAAGTGCAAAATCTAGACCTTGGACAATAGTGGCTCTCTGCTACCTTACCTAAGGCATTTATTCTTCATGGATACAAAGAGTGTCAGCAGGCTATTTGATTATATATATCACAGCCAAGCCAACCCTCACTGAAACTGATACTTCCACACTTTCCAGCGGGGACCACTGTATCGTGATTGGGAGTCAGTGATAGGTCATTGGGTCTGATTTTTCACCTTCACCAGGACAGGTCCAATAAAAATTGCTCACTGGACACAGGTATAGTTACAGCAATACTGTTTTAACCACATGCACTAATTTTAGTACAAAATGCTTTTTAAAAAATTTGTTCCTGGGATGTGGGCGTCGCTGCAAGGCCAGCATTTATTGCCCATCTCTAATTGCCCTAGAGAAGATGATGGTGAGCAACCTGCTTAAACTGCTGTAGTCCATGTGGTGAAGTGCTGTTAGGGAAAGAGTTCCAGGAATTTGACCCAACGACGATAAATGGCCAGTGATATATTTCCAAGTCAGGATGGTGTGTGACTTGGAGGGGAACGTGGAGGTGGTGGTATTCCCATGCACTTGAACCCTTGTCCTTCTAGGTGATAGAGGTCACGGGTTTGGGAGGTGCTGCTGAAGAAGCCTTGGCAAGTTGCTGCCGTGCATCTTGCAGATGGTACACACTGCATCCACGATACATTGGTGGTGGAGGAAGTGAATGTTTAAGGTGATGGATGGAGTGCAAATCAAGTGGGCTGCTTTGTCCTGGATGGTGTCAAGCTACTTGAGTATTGTTGGAGCTGCACTCATCCAGGCAATCAGAGAGTATTTCACACATTCCTTACTTGTGCCTTGTAGATGCTGGAAAGGCTTTGGGGAGTCAGGAGGTGAGAAACGTGCCGCAGAATACCCAGCCTCTGACCCGCTCTTAGAACATAAGAACTTAAGAAATAGGAGCAGGAGTAGGCCATACGGCCCCTCGAGCCTGCTCTGCCATTTAATACAATCATGACTGATCTGATCATGGACTCAGGTCCACCTCCCTGCCGCTCTCCATTACCCCTTATTCCTTTGTCGTTTAAGAAACTGTCTATTTCTGTCTTAAATTTATTCAATGCCCCAGCTTCCATAGCTCTCTGAGGCAGCAATTTCCACAGATCCACAACCCTCTGAGAGAAGAAATTTCTTCTCATCTCAGTTTTAAATGGGCGGCCCTTTATTCTAAGATTATGCCCTCTACTTCTAGTCTCCCCTATCAGTGGAAACATCCTCTCTTCATCTACCTTGTCAAGCCCCCTCATAATCTTATACGTTTCGATAAGATCACCTCTCATTCTTCTGAATTCCAGTGAGTAGAAGAACCTACCTACTCAACCTTTCCTCACAGTAGGTGGTAATCAGCAGGAGGTTTCCTTGCCTATGCTTGACCTGAAGCCATGCGACTTCATGGGGTCCAGAATCAATGTTGAACACTCCCAAGGCCATTCCATCCCAACTGTATACCACTGTGCTGCCACCTCTGATGGATCTGTCCTGCTGGTGAGATGGGATATTCCCAGAGATAGTGATGGAGGAGTCTGGGACATTGACTAAAAGGTATCATTCTGTGAGTATAATTATGTCAGGCTGTTGCTTGACTAGCTTGTGGGACAACTCTCCCAATTTGGGCACATCCCCAGATGTTGGTGAGAAGGACTTTACAAGGTCAACTGGGCTGGGTGTGTGTCATTGTCGTGTCTGTAGTCAGTGCCAGGATCAATATTTTTCTTTATTGTTTTTCGCAGTGTTTGTGTACAACTGAGTATCTTGCTAGGCCATTTCAGAGGGCAGTTAAGATTCAACCACATTGCTGAAGGGCTGGAGTCGCATATAGGCCAGACCAGGTAAGGACACCAGATTTCCTTCCCTAAAGGACATTAGTGAACCAGATGGGTTTTTACTTGGTTATCATTACTGATTATTTTTTTTATTCCAGATTTATTTAATTCACTGAATTTAATTAACCCAGCTGCCATGATGGGATTTAAACTCATGTTTCAGGATCATTAGTCCAAGCTTTTGGATTACTAGTTCAGTGATATTACCACTATGCTACTGTTCCCAATACATAGTACCAGAGGTTGCACTTCACACATGTATACTTACTTCACACATGTATACTTACTTAACAACATCTACCACCATTCAGTAACCAAAGAATTAGAGTACTCACAACGATCAAAAACATTCATATACTCTGCTTTTCAACCTACCAAACACACAAAAAGTTTGAAGTACAATGCATGTGCATGTGAATGAGTATTGCGATCACATGCCCAATAATGGTGTCTATTATTCATTTTTTATTCACTAACCAAAAAAGTAACTAGTCGCACGTGGCACGAGGTTAATATATTGGACAGCATTGACCTAGGATCTTCTGATCTGCATGGTTTACAGACCACACATAATGCCTTTACCTTCTAAGCCATCTGGAGACATGCAGATCAACTACTACTAATGTGTCCAAGTACAGAGAATTAGATTTCATGAATGTTTTTGGTAATCTCACTGCTACTTTACTTTGCAAGGAACACCTGAGTTTGTAACACTGAGGTTTGGTAGGAACTTTTTGAAGTGGGATTTTGCTACATTCTTTTCGGTAGTTACATTTTGCATCTTTACTTTATTCTTTTGAGTTCCATCAATGCTATTGAGACAAAACCCAGTAGCAATTCAGAAAAAGTGTATGGCATTGCACCCTTCTTATTAGGAGGAATTTCGCTAGTTCCATGTATTGTTGAATATTGTATACATGCAACTTACTATTAATGCACAGAGGGACCTATGAATGGCAATAGCCATGTCAGTCAGATTTGCAAACTGCAGGCTATTAGTAGCTCTTAGTGTTATGAGTTACGGGAAATCCCCATCAGCAGTTCAGTTTGATCCATGGACTGCTGTTAGTGGACTGAAATATGAATTATAAAGTACCTTTTCAAGACACCGTATTACGGGGCTGTCTCTTGTTGTCATGTTTGAATACTATAGTTTCAGGAAGTAAATCAAACATTTATGAAGCACTACAGATGAAATGGCACTAAATGCCATGTCAGATAAGAAAGTCCTAACACATTCAGTCAGACATTATCCCAGAGAAAAAGGACATAATTGATCATTTTTAACATGTCTCTTGCAGTCAAAATATATTCAAATACTTTAACGTCTAAATGGCTCACTGAGAAAGTAGCAATCATTGCGGCTAGAAGATGTGGAGTCAAATTCCAATCTTGGCTGTCCTTCAAACTCACCTCGTTAAGTGGACTTCCTCCACTCTTTAGGCAGGTTACTTAATAGAGCTTGTCCAGAAGTAGGGTGGGGCAGGGAGGAGACACCAGGAGGATTAGTGCCACCCGACAACAGTGCAGCTACTGTCTGTCAGACAGAGCACTACCAAAGGATCAGAAGCTGTAACGATATTTGCGGTGGACACGTTGCATTCTCCAGCGAAATGGAACAACGTGTTAATAAGCAGGGAGTGTAAAAATGTAAAGCAGACTAGTCTCTGTTTTTACTTCAAAACTCCAAAGGCATTGTTTTCACAGTAGCACTTATTTGACGGTCCCAATCGTCCTATAACTTTGGTTTTGATCTACTAAATAATTCCCTGATTATATCTTCCTCCGAATCACATGAGAGTATCATTCTGTTGTAATTAAATTCACAATGACCTTTCAGAGTCTTCAATCAAAGTAATTTTGCCACTGCTTTTAGCTCCCATTAACGTTTTAATTTAAATTAGTTCATAATGTGTAGTGGGGAAAAATAATGGGCAGTTGGGAGCAATTATTCAATCTTGGGGTTCAGGCGACTGCCATAATTACTCCAAGATTGCTCTCTCCTGGTTTTATGATATCATCTGATTCCACGTTTAAATAGCAGCTTTATTCTTCACTCCGAACCACCCACAATTGTACTTTAATCTGTTGAATAATTAATAGGGGTGCCATATCTAGCCTGATTTCATTACTATAGAGGTATGTTTGAAACCATTTATGTGAACCGCTTGAAAACAGTGTCATTAGCAGTTTGAACAGCAACAGCTGTCAAACAGACAAGCTAAAGTAGGAGACCTCCCTTTTGAAGCAGCCAAAGGTTGACAATACCCAATGTCTCTTTGTTAATCATTAAGAGCGTGAAGTTTATTTGTTTGACTTGCTGTCAATTCACTGCAAATTACTGCAATGTTAATGTGAAATTATTTAAAGGGGCAGTGCACCATTTTATGAGTTGGCACCTGGTGTCCACAAATGCTCATAATCTGTTGTGCAATTATTAGAAACTGACACTGAAGCAGAGTTTGACCTTTAAATGACACGAGTTAGTGGCTATGTCAGAAGTTTGTCTACTCACATCACTGACCTCTGCCCTTTCCCTCCTGTGTTCTGGCTTTGTGATTGGCAAGAACCCTTGGGCAGAAAGCAGGGGTCAGCGTGAATACATAAACTGCACATTGCTGAAATCAATCACTATAGAAACTTTTATAATGCGAGGAGTACAATTCATTTTGAGGTGCATTTCTATAACACTCATCTATACTTAAGGAAGATTTAATTATGAATAATTGTGGGTATTGCAGCTTTATCCAAGCAGTTCCCTGTATTATATGTGGATTTTGTTGACATTTAAAATATGTAATGGTATTTTTGGTAAAATATGATTAGCTTATAGTATATACCGCTATCAACGAGAGCAGGCATCGATGACGAGATCCAACACTGCCTCCAGTGTGGCCTTCGGCCGCCTGAGGAAAAGAGTGTTTGAAGACCAGGCCCTCAAAACTGCCACCAAGCTCATGGTCTACAGGGCTGTAGTAACACCTGCCCTCCTGTATGGCTCAGAGACATGGACCATGTTCAGTAGACACCTTAAGTTGCTGGACAAATATCACCAATGATATCTCTGTAAAATCCTACAAATCCTCTGGGAGGTCAGGTGCACCAACATCAGCGTCCTCATTCAGGCTAACATCCCCAGCATTGAAGCACTGACCACACTCGATCAGCTCCACTGGGCAGACCACATAGTCCGCATGCCAGACACGAGACTCCCAAAGCAAGTGCTCTACTCGGAGCTCCTTCACGGCAAACGAGCCAAAGGTGGACAGCGGAAACGCTACAAGGACACCCTCAAAGCCTCCCTGATAAAGTGTGACATCTCCACTGGCACCTGGGAGTCCCTGGCCCAAGACCGCCCTAAGTGGAGGAAGTGCATCTGAGAGGGCGCTGAGCACCTCGAGTCTCAACGCCGAGAGCGTGCAGAAATCAAGTGCAGGCAGCGGAAAGAGCATGTGGCAAATCAGTCTCACCCACCCCTTCCCTCAATGACTATCTGTCCCACCTGTGAGAAAGTCTGTGGTTCTCGTATTGGACTGTTCAGCCACCAAAGAACTCACTTCAGGAGTGGAAGCAAGTCTTCCTCGATTCCGAGGGACTGCCTATGATGATGATATGACACCGCTGTTGCAAATTCAGGCCTGCTGTAGTTACTTTCTTGGGTTCAGTGGTGTCAATCACTCTCTTAAGTGGTTTGAGCATCTTACCTTTGTGGGAGCTGTCTCATACTAACTTATATCTACTTCTGTGACAGTGCAACCTGGGAGTTTAACAATAGTACCCCCGCCGCCCTTGTGATCTGCATGGTCTATTCGTATCTTTTGGAAGTGTATTGGTTCAATTTCTCTGAGAGTGGTTGGAGGAAATAGTTGGTGAGACAAGGGATGATTCAAATAAGCTGCTTTATTTCATACAAGGTTAACATACAGAATGGTAGTTATAATTGCACTCACTCAATTCAATCAGTACAACTTATCTTCACATAATGATATTAAATAAAGAGCATGTTGCATTTTCCCACATCCGTGGGTCAGCTTATTTGACTTAAGCAAGATGTCTGTTTAAAAACAGATTGCCTGCGCAGCATCCTGTTTCAAAATAGCTTACTACCAGCCTGTGTCCCAGTTGTCTTATTTTGTGCTGTTCACAGCTAGAAAAAGGATCAAAGACATTCCAATACAATTGGTGTGAGGTGTATATCAATTACTGAGACAAGCTTATAAATTGCTTATTAGTTACTAATATGTCCTTACTATACAGTACAAATGCACACAAGGCCCATACTAGAGAGAAGGTCACTCTGTGACCAGTAACCTTTATTAGCCAGCACTAAAGTGGAGAAGATGGGTGGCGCTTCCCCTTTTATACCTGAAAGTCCAGGTTAGGAGTGTCTCCCACAAGTTCACCACCTAGTGGTCAGTGTTCTCACGGTGTACAACTTAGGTCAGTTTATACATGGATTATTATGACAGTTGAGTAAATGACATCACCTCCCCCCCCAAAGTCTTATTGGGATCACAGGTTAAGTCTCTCTGGTGATTTACACTACCTTGTAGAGCGCCTGAGTTGGGGCTCCGGTTGTTGGGCGCTGGCCTGAGTGTCTGCTGTTTGCGGTGCCTCAGGCCTATCCGGACTGCCCACAGTGACTGGGCTCTCCTCCACTTGGTTCCGGTGTTCAGTCACCTGTGGTGGAGTGAACTCCACAACGTGTTCTTCCTCTGCTTCTTCTATGGGGTTGCTGAACCTCCTTTTTGTTTGATCCACGTGTTTGCGGCAGATTTGTCCATTGGTAAGTTTAACTACCAGAATCCTATTCCCCTCTTTGGCAATCACAGTGCCTGCGAGCAATTTGGGCCCTGTAGCATAGTTGAGGACAAAGACAGGGTCATTGACATCAATATATCGCGCCCTCGCATTCCCGTCATGGTAGTCACATTGTGACCGGCGCCTGCTCTCAACAATTTATTTCATGGTGGGGTGTATAAGGGATAACCTGGTTTTGAGCATCCTTTTCATTAGCAGCTTTGCGGGTGGAACCCCTGTGAGCGAGTGGGTCGGGATCTATTGGCCAACAGGAGGCGTGATAAGCGGCTTTGTAGGGAACACCCTTGGATTCTGAGCATCCCGTTTGATTATCTGCACTGCTCGTTCCATTTGAGGCCGGCTTGAACGGTGCCGTTCTGACATGGTTGATACCATTTCCTGCCATGAAGTCCTGGAATTCAATGCTTGTAAAGCATGGGCCATTGTTGCTGACCAAGGCGTCCGGTAGACCATGGATGGCGAACATTGCCCGTAGACTTTCTACCGTGGCAGAGGATGTGCTTGAATTGAGAATGTCACACTCGATCCATTTGGAGTAGGTGTCTACTACAACCAAAAACATTTTTCCCATGAAAGGACCTGTGTAGTCCACATGGATGCGTGACCATGGCTTGGCGGGCCAGGACCAGGGGCTAAGGGGGGCTTCCCTGGGCGCATTGCCCAGCTGGGCACACGTGTTGCACCTGTGAACACAAAGTCTCAGGTCTGCATCTGACCTGGCAATTGCCTTCATCATGACAATGCCCGGGTGCTCATTGTGGAGTTCTCTGATGAACGCCTCTGCCCGTCTGGGGCATGACTACTCAGTTTCCCCACAGTAGGCAATCGGCCTGAATCGAGAGTTCATCCTTGCGCCTGTGAAATGGTTTAAATTTCTCAGGGCATGCCCCGTACGTGGCTGCCCAGTCCCCATTCAGGACACATTTCTTGACTAAAGACAGTAGTGGATCTCTATTTGCCCAGACTTTAATCTAACGGGCTGTCACAGGTGAGCCTTCACTTTCGAAAGCTTCAACAGCCATGACCATCTCAGCAGCATACTCGGTTGCCCCCTCAGTGGTGGCTAGTGGGAGCCTGCTGAGTGCATCGGCACAGTTTTCAGTGCCCGGTCTGTGCCGAATTGTATAGTCATAGGCGGCTAATGTGAATGCCCACCTCTGTATGCGGGCCGACGCATTTGCATTTATGGCCTTGTTGTCGGCCAAAAGGGACGTTAGGGGTTTGTGATCTGTCTCCAGCTCAAATTACTTGCCAAACAGGTACTGGTGCATTTTTTTTACTGCATATATACATGCAAGCGCTTCCTTTTCTACCATCCCGTAGCCCCTTTCTGCTTGGGACAGACTTCTGGAGGCATAAGCTACTGGCTATAACTGACCCTTGGCATTAACATGCTGCAACACACACTCGACCCCATAGGACGACGCATCGCACATTAAAACAAGTTTCTTACATGAGTCCTATAGCGTTAACAGATTGTTGGAGCATAACAAATTGCGTGCTCTATCAAAAGCCCTTTCCTGGCTGTCCCCCCAGACCCATTCGCGACCTTTGCATAGGAACACGTGTAGCGGCTCTCACAGCGTGCTCAATTTGGGAAGAAGATTACCAAAATAGTTCAGGAGCCCCAGGAACAAACACAGCTCTGTCGTGTTATGGGGTCTGGGTGCTCTCTGGATCGCTTCCGTTTTGGACGCAGTAGGTCTGATCCCGTCTGCTGCTATCCTCATCCCCAGGAATTCTACCTCTGGAGCTAGGAAGACACACTTCGCCTTTTTCAGTCGCAGCCCTACCCGGTCCAGTCTGCGTAGCACCTCCTGCAGGTTGTGGAGGTGTTCTTCAGTATCGCAACCCGTGATGAGGATGTCGTCTTGAAAAACCACCGTCCTTGGAATCGACTTGCGGAGACTTTCCATGTTTCATTGAAAGATCGCGGCGGCCGAGCGAATTCAGAATGGACATCTGTTGTACTCAAACAACCTCTTGTGTGTCGTGATGGTGGTCAGCTTCTTTGACTCACTCACCAGCTCCTGGGTCATGTAAGCTGAGGTCAGGTCCAATTTTGAAAAAAGTTTGCCACCAGATAGCGTCGCAAAGAAGTCCTCCGCTCTCGGTAGCGGGTACTGGTCTTGGAGTGACACCCGATTGATGGTGGCCTTGTAATCACCACATATCCTGACCGACCCATCCGCCTTGAGCACCGGCACAATTGGGCTCACCCAGTTACTGAATTCGACTGCGAGATGATGCCTTCTCTCAGCAGGCGGTCCAATTCGCCTTCTATCTTTTCCCGCATCACGTACGGCACCGCTCTGGCTTTGTGGTGTACTGGCCTGGCGTCCGGGTTTATGTGAATCATTACCTTGGTCCCCATGAAAGTGCCAATGCTTGGTTGAAATAATGAGTTAAATTTGTCCAGGACTTGTGAGCATGATATTCGCTCCACAGAAGAAATTGCATTGACATCGCCCCATTTCCAGTTCATGACAGCAAGCCAACTCCTCCCCAGCAGTGCGGGACCATCCCCCGGGACAATCCAGAATGGCAATCTGTTCTCAGAATCTTTTTGGGTCACGACTACTGTGGCGCTGCCTATCACCGGAATGATCTCCTTTGTATATGTCCGTAGCTGTGCGTCAATCGGCAATAATTTGGCCTCCTGGCCTTGGACGCCCACAACTTGTCGAACTGTTTGATACTCATCAGGGACTAGCTGGCCCCTGTGTCTAGCTCCATTGATACTGGGATGCCATTGAGGAGCACTTTCATCATTATCGGTGGCGTCCTGGTGTATGAACTGTATATGTGCGCCACATGAACTCGCTGAACTTCAGCTTCCAGCGATTTCCCCCAGTGTCCATTTGGCCTCGTAGGGCTTACATCGGGCCCGTCCTCCTCGTACATCAACCTGGCTGCAGGCTTCCTGCACATACGCGCCAAGTGACTGCTGACGTTGCAGTTTCTGCAGGTATATTGCTGATACCTGCAAGCTCTGGCTGTGTGTTTGCCTCCATGCCTCCAACGTGAGCCGTTGTTGGAAACAAAAGGTCCATTACCAGTCGATTGTCTTTGACTGTCTCTGTGACTGGCCTTGAACGCACCATTGACAGGTGTTGATGGCCCCATTACTGGCCGCATTGTCCCTTGCGATGGCATGAATCGCCGTTCAGCTAGCCATTGTCTCTGTTGAATTCCCCTTTGGGTTCGATTACATGTTCGGGCATGTCCGATTGCCCCTGTCTGCCTGGAGAACTATGTGCCGCGTTAACAATGTTGACTCCCTGTCCATTTGCTGCATTTAAACCAAGATTTTTGTCAAACATCATTTTGGTCTCTTCCTTCCCTGAGATAAATGTCTGGGCCATCAAAGCCGCCGTTTCCAGGGCCAAGTCTTTGGTCTAAATCAGTTTCCTGAAAACCCCAGCATGCCCGATGCCCTCAATAAAAAAGTCTCGCAGCATCTCCACTCCGCATGCATCTGCGAACTTACATAGGCTCGCCAGTCACCGGAGATCTGCCACGAAGTCTGGAACGCTTTGCCCTTCTCGCCACCGGTGCGTGTAAAACCGGTGTCTTGCCATGTGCATGCTGCTCACCGGTTTAAAGTGTTCCCCGATCAACTTACTGAGCTCTTCAAAAGTCTTGTCCGCCGGCTTCTCTGGCGCTAGAAGGTCCTTCATCAGGGAGTACGTCCTGGATCCACAAACCGTCAGGAGATGAGCCCTGCGTTTGTTGGCCGAATCTTGTCTCAGCCATTCCTTAGTGACGAAACTTTGCTGTAGTCTCTCAATAAAATCGTCCCAATCATCACTAACACAGTACCTCTCGTCTGTGCTGCTAGTGGCCATGCTCGCGTGGTTTAAATCCCAGTTTCTCATCGCCAATACTATGTCCTTACTATACAGTACAAATGCACATGATGCCCATACTAGAGAGAAGGTCACTCTGTGACCAGTAACCTTTATTAGCCAGCACTGAAGTGGAGAAGATGGGTGGAGCTTCCCCTTTTATACCTGAAAGTCCAGGTTAGGAGTGTCTCCCACAAGTTCACCACCTAGTGGTCAGTGTTCTCACGGTGTACAACTTAGGTCAGTTTATACATGGATTACAATGACAGTTGAATACATGACAGTTACAGTCTATGAGAAAACAACATCAAAATCTAGCTCAGTATAATCTTAACTACCCATTTTCTCAGGCGCTCATTTTTTTAAAAACTTGCATGAATATATTATGCTTTAAAGTAACTCATTTTTCCAAATTCTTCGTGGACAAAAGGTCAAAAGATTCTGCAATGTGACAACTTCTCCTCTTAAAGAAAATCTAAAGAAAAATTCTGATCTTACAGTAAAACTAGGACTGCTAAGGAAAAGAGAATAGTCACATCAAAGAACTTGCCCTTAAAGTTGTTGCATGACCGTTTAGTTTGTACACCTCAAAGGTACACTGTCAATCCCTTTTCATGGTCAAGCACTCTTAGCTTAAGATCATCTCCAAACTTCTCCACAATAAATTGTGTCCTTTGACTATCCTCACTTCCAAATATGAGGATCTCATTGACTTTTACACATCCAAAGTCGAGGGCATCCAGTCTTCTGCTTTTGTCTTTTCTGACTCTTCCCTTCCCAGCCTTCCTTTCTTTACTCCTCGCTCAGGCACCCACATTCCCTTACTCCGCAATGTTTCTTCCATCTTCCACCTGGCTGTCACTAACTTGCATCTTCTATGAAGCCCACTATCTGCTCTTTTGATCTCCTCCTGTCCCAACTCCTTGCCATCCAATCTTCCCCTTCTTAATGCCGTGATCACTGCTATCAGCCACTTATCCCTATCCTTCAGATGTGTTCTTATTTCTTCCAAAACTGCTATCATTGTACCTCTCTCTTCAATAAAAACTTTTCTCAACTCTTCACAAATGACCTGTGATTGCCACAGTGGCTCACTGATCCTCCTCAACCTCCTTGTCATTCACTGACCACTCCACATCTTCTGATATCTCTCGTCCACAATCCACCTCCATGGCACTGCTCTCTCCTGGTCCCACTCCTACCTGTTGCACCATAGACATTGTATCACCTACAATAGTTTCTCCTCCCATATCAATTCTTGTGCACCCCAAGGTTACAGACTTAATCCGTGCATCTTCATCACTTACACATTCTCCTTTGATGATTGCTATGTTTTGGAATATTTGATCTTTTTTTTCCCTTTGTGGAAAGGACTTAGGGACTGACTTCACACAGGTTTAAATAGAAAAGGCCAAAGCCTGTAGGCATTGAAGATGTGCAGTAACGCCAACTGGGCCAGTTGGTGGAATGTCACAGCTCTCATACCCTTTCAAACTGACACAATGAGGGTTAATTTTCTCAGCCCAGTCCCATTGACCAAGATGACCCCATTTCATTCTGAGAACAGCAGAAGATGTTTTCTTCAAATCCATACCCCAAGAGGGAGTACAGGTAGCTGTTTCTAATTGACAGGCCTGCTGGCGAATCACTAATGAGATGGAGCATACCAAGGGACTATGAGATATAGGCCTGAGGCCCAGGTAATGCCAAAAACAATCAATCAGAACATTATTGGGACAGATATAAAGTATGATGCGGCTTATTACTTTTTCCCATTTTGCAGAGGAAAGTGAGATTGAGTTAAGTAAGTGGAATTTTCTTTGATGGTTACTCTACATGTTCACTTGTCAGGGAAATAATGCAGTTTAATGATTCGTATCTGGCCTCGTTTTGTCAGGTATTTCAATTCAGCTTCAAAAGGATTGGAGTATATGTGAAAGGCACAATATCTCAGTCAGATCGCAAGGAGGTACGACTGTTACGCAATTGTTCAGTTAAATATTGGGCGGTAGGGCAAACTCCTGTTCAGACGGCTTGCAAGTTACCAGTAGCTCTGTACAAGAGAGAGATGATGGAAGCCTGGAAGGCTGCCTATCATTGCGTAAATGGTGTGTCTTTGTAGGAGTACATTTCAAAGTACCTGTACAAGCAAAGGAACATTTTACGTTAATAATAAATGGAACTCTGTTGGTTAATTTGACTGTTGTTGAAAGAATATTAAATCTGTGCTTATAAAAAGATTGTTTTCTTCAGAGATTTCCTGCTTCATGTGCCTTTGCCTCAACTCCCTCCAACTCGAATCTGCAGGTTCAGAGGCCAATCTCCGAGGATGTGTGGCAACAAACAGATGTGACTCCCGCTGCTGAGACAAGTGTAATGTAGAACATCTCTGCAGGTTGGGCTATAAAAGAGTTGGAGCGGCGGACCTGGAACATTGTGGCCCCCCGACCTGTGAGAGAACACCTCCGCAGGTCACCATTACAACTTCCAGCGCGAGCTGCTCCAAGTGTGCGATGTTTTTGAGGTGGGCGAATGGGTGACGTCATCAAAACCCAGGTCGCTGTTTGGAGTGTGGGCAGGAACATCGGTGGGATCCAGGTACAGTGGAGGAGTGGGAAGGTCGCAGCGGATGAGCAGTGAGAGATCGTGGCAGAGGTGCGGCGAATGTTTTTGTGGTGGAGGAGCGGCGAGAGATCGTGGTGGAGGAATGGTGAGAGGTCGTGATGGAGGTGTGGCAAAAGAAGGGGTCCAGAAGAGCCGAGGGCCCAGGGGCAGCAAGGGCCAGCCCACACTGCGATATGTGTGCGCAATAGGTCTGGCAACAGAACAGATCTCCAGTCAATCTGGTTAACTCTTGCCAGTGGATAAAGTCCTAGCTCTGTCAAGCCTATGTGATGGCTGATGTGCAACGGACACCACACGTTAAAATAATCCACACACAGGCATCTTCCACCCCTTCGATTGGAGTTCAGGACTGGATTATCGGGTCCTTCATTGAAACATCTGTGAACTCATATAGAAACAAATCATCCTCGTTCGAGGGACCATCTATGATGATGATGATGTACAAGAGAGACTAGTACAGTAGATAGACAGAAAAACTTGCAACAGTGATGTTATCAGGAAACATGAGATCAGCTTTACATGTATGCTGATGATATCCATTTCCACCTTGCCACTTGTTCCATCAACCTCACCGCAGTTGCCATCGTCTAGAGCTATCTATTCCACAATAAACCCCGGATAAGCCGAAAAAAACCTCCAGTTTAATACTGGAATAAATGAAGCCATCTTCTTTGGTTGTACAGCACCATTATCCCAAGGTATCATGAAATCAGTTTACAATATGATGAAACATCCTTTAGGAAGTCAATAAAAGGCAGAATATGTTAATGAGTACACACCGACCTGGGCAATGGTCTTGTCCTTATTAAAAAAAAGCAACCAGAGTGAAATTGCAGCAGCCAGTTAAAAAAAGGTCAGGAACCAATAGAGAATGTAATGACATTAGTGCGTTTTAATGCTCACAAGCAGTTTATAAGTTGTTAATACTTTTCAAACATTTGAATAGTTTGAATCCTAGAATCATAGAATGGTTACAGCACAGAGAAGGTCATTCAGCCTGTCGAGCCCGTGCTGACTCTCAGCTAGTCCCACTCCCCTGCCCTTTCCCTGTAGCCCTGCAATTTTTTTCCCTTCAGATACTTATCCAACTCCCTTTTGAAAGATAAAATGGAGTCTGCCTCCACCACCTTTTCAGGCAGTACATTCCAGATCTTAACCACTCGCTGCATAAAAAAGTGTTTTCTTACATCGCCTTTGGTTCTTTTGCTAATCACCTCAAATCTGTGCCCTCTGGTTCTTGACCCTTCTGCCAATGGGAACAGTTTCTCTCTATCTACTCTGTCCAGACCCCATGTGATTTTGAACACCTCTATCAAATCTCCTCTCAGTCTTCTCTGCTCCAAGGAGAACAACCCCAGCTTCTCCAGTCTATCCATATAACTGAAGTCCCTCATCCCTGGAATCATTCTCATCACTCTTTTCTACACCTTCTCTAAGGCCTTCACATCCTTCCTAAAGTGTGGTGCCCAGAATTGGGTTCAGTACTCCAGTTGGGGCTGAACCAGTGTTTTATACAGGTTCATCATAATTTCCATACTTTTATATTCTATTTATGAAGCCCAGGATCCCGTAAGCCCTTTTAACTGCTTTCTCAACATGCCCTGCCACCTTCAACGATTTATGCACACATACCCTCAGGTCTCTCTGTTCGTGCACCCCCTTTAGGATTGTACCATTTAGTTTATAGCCCTTTCCTCATTCTTTCTACCAAAATGCACCACTTCACAGTTATAAGTCAATTCTCAGGTGCAAGAAATTTATACTGAGGTAAGGCTATTTCCATATGGTAATTCAGGTCATTACATTATCTGAAAGATGTCACAAACATCAATTGTATTACTTGAAAAAAAAGCATAAGCTGTTAATACTACTCATGTAATATATTGGCATGGATAGAGAATTGGCTAACAAACAGAAAACAGAGAGTTGGGATAAATGGTTCATTCTTGGGTTGGCAATCAGTAACTAGTGGTGTGCCGCAGGGATCAGTGCTGGGACCCCAACTATTTACAATCTATATTAACGACTTGGAAGAAGGGATCGAGTGCAACGTAGTCAAGTTTGCTGATGATACAAAGATGGGAGGAAAAGCAATGTGTGAGGAGGACACAAAAAATCTGCAAAAGGACATAGACAGGCTAAGTGAGTGGGCAAAAATTTGGCAGCTGGAGTATAATGTTGGAAAGTGTGAGGTCATGCACTTTGGCAGAAAAAAAATCAAAGAGCAAGTTATTATTTAAATGGAGAGAGATTGCAAAGTGCTGTAGTACAGCGGGACCAGGGGGTACTTGTGCAAGAAACACAAAAGGTTAGTACAGCAAGTGATCAGGAAGGCTAATGGAGTCTTGGCCTTTTTCACAAAGGAAATGGAATATAAAAGCAGGGAAGTCTTGCTACAGCTGTACAGGGTATTGGTGAGGCCACACCTGGAATACTACGTGCAGTTTTGGTTTCCATATTTACGAAAGGATATACTTACTTTGGATGCAGTTCAGAGAAGGTTCACAAGGTTAATTCCAAAGATGAGGCGGTTGTCTTATGAGGAAAGGTTGAGTAGGTTGGGCCTCTACTCATTGGAATTCAGAAGAATGAGAGGTGATCTTATCGAAATATATAAGATTATGAGGGGACTTGACAAGGTGGATGCAGAGAGGATGTTTCCACTGATAGGGGAGACTAGAACTAGAGGGCATAATCTTAGAGTAAGGGGCCGCCCATTTAAAACTGAGATGAGGAGGAATTTCTTCTCTCAGAGTGTTGTGGATCTGTGGAATTTGCTGCCTCAGAGAGCTGAGGAAGCTGGGACATTGAATAAATTTAAGACATAAATAGAAAGTTTCTTAAACGATAAGGGAATAAGGGGTTATGGGGAGCGGGCAGGGAAGTGGACCTGCGTCCATGATCAGATCAGCCATGATCGTATTGAATGGTGGAGCAGGCTCGAGGGGCTGTATGGCCTACTCGTGCTCCTATTTCTTATGTTCTATGTTTTTGTTAAATGTGACCAGCAGAGAAATAGAGAATATTTCATTTCAAAACAGAATATCCAGTATGACATCTGAGTGATTTATTGTGAGATACATCATGTGAAGCCATCTCAGTTACTTGTTATTCTGATGATACTTACTGAAAAGGAAAGGTCAAAAACTCCAACCTTCTCCATCTAATGAAGGACAAATCTGTCAACAAAAATTGAAAGTGGCCAATTTTCAACTTTTTAGCCCTGATACCTGATTCCTTTTTGTCTGGTCACCAATTCATCAAGATCTGGCCAGAGGTAATGACAGCTATTAACTTATTTTTTTAACGCGACAGACAGGTCTGCTGAAGCCTCAGGGTATAGGCCTCGCCATTGTAGCCTGCCCCTTTAAACAATTTGTTCCCGAGTAAACCTGGTCAAAACAAAAGCCTGAAGTTACTGTCACCAACTACAAGGAGGCAGCTGCCAGCCACCCATTGCATCTGGTTTCACTGGGTACCTTTAATGCACCTGACCATTATGATTAGCTTTTTACATCCTCAGATCGATTCGCTGTATGTTTTAGCAGAAAAGTAATTAGTCTCACTGAGGGGATAGCTCAGAACCGTTGCCAACTATTGACAGCAGCCTCCAAATGTGTATAAAAAGCTATTCTGTAGTGTTTCTACCTGACAGTTTCTCTCTTCGATGAGTCCCTTCAGAGAATGAACAGGCGAGAGAGCAGTCATACAATAGTCCAGTGCACCCCTCTTCTCAATCTTCTGTGACACAGATCGTATCCACCTACCCAAATGCAGATGCTACTGTGTATAAACCTTATGGAGTTTAAGATGTTTTACTCAACAAAAATTGAACAATTACATACCATCGGAACAATAATGATTACTTAGGTTTTCTGGGATTTAGTGATAGATTCAGAAGTTCTTAAATCTGAGAGCTTCAGTTCATTTATTTAATAAGCTATAAAAATAGGAAGAAAAAGAATTTAGCATACTTACAGAATTAAATATGTTGTAAGTATATTTTTCATTTAATTAGAGCTGCTTCTGTTAGGTCTGTGATTAGACAAAGCAATGGTCCATAAACTAACATACAATTGCCTATCATTCAATCCCAGTGAAGTCAGGTTCCATCTAATAGGTCAGGGCAGAGGAGAAATTGTTTTTAACTGGAATTATAAGTAGCAGGATTGACTGTACTGTGACTGATTATGGCTAGTATGACACTGTATTTTATTGCAGTAAATTTTCAGCAAGGAATTCATGAAGAGTAACACTGAAGAACGAGATTGCTGTATGCATTGTTCTGAATGTAGCTGAATTCACGTGAGAAAAGATGAGAACAGATGTTATTCAAAAGGAGGCGAGGGTATTTCTGTTAGTGTGGAGAAACCGTTCAACAAAACTTTACACTGACACTGTGTTTTGGATCCAGTTACAGGAACTTAAGCTTCCTGTTATTGACCCACAAACAGTACAAATAGTACAATGCATCACAACTGACTTCATTTCTTATATAATGAATCTCCTCTCCATAGTGCCAATAGAGCAGCGGAATGAGAGAAGCTGCAACATTGCATGCATTGGAATACCACTTTAAAAATGTTCTGGGATCGTTGCATCAACCCTAGTTATTGCATTTGTAAGTTACAGAGTTTGCTTAAATCCTTAACCAGAGAAAACCAGTTAAAACCAGTTCTGTCAGGAATGTAGAACAACTTATAGCCTCTGTATTGTTTCTTTATTAATTTGTCTCCACAAAGGACACAGATACATAAACGTCACGATTGTTACCCACCCCTCCACCAGGAAGAGAATATTTGCATTGAATTTCCGCAGGGCTTGCCCCAATCATCTACTCTAACCTTGTAAACATCTTGGCCTGGAACTTGCGGTCAGCAGCAAAGTGACGGCAATCGCCGTTGACCTCGAAGAAAGCTGTCCACAAAGATCTCGGGATCTCTGCGGAGTAATCTTAAGTTTTCTCAACGTTAATTTGATTGTTGTGCTGTCAAAAGTGGATCCCTAGCATATAGCAGCTGTGATGGCATAAGCTTTCTAAGCAGCCAATCACATTGAAGAATTCTCACAGGCAGCAAATCAGGAAATAAAAAGCACTAATTCAATTCACTTTTGATTTTTTGTACAGAGAGCAAAATAAACATTGGGACATACATATGGGGTTCAGGTAGAAGCTGAAACATCATAAACTAACTTTGAAAAATATATTTTTATTATTATGTTAAAAATCTAGTCATTTTCGATCATTCGGAGAAATTTGACATTCCACAAAAATAAAACTCGTTTTCAGGACCAGCACTGCTTCAGCAGTCAATACGCCATTAAAACCCCCATTACACCTATTCCAACAATAACTTTTAATGGGGTATTTAACACCATAATTAGATTGTAAAAGCTTACGTTTTTGTTAGATCAACTGATTTTGTTGATTGCAGACTACGGGGATTTCCACAGCATAGCCTGTGTCGGAGCAGGGAATGACTGACTGTAACTTCAGGATTTTCGTGTTTATCTGCACATGCGCTAAATCCTAAAACTGTGGTCCTTTTCGAGGGGTAATGACGGCAAACACTGACAATTCGTCATCATTACCCACTGCAAACTCTGGGCTCAGTTCTTCAGGGCTTCCGCAGATTTTCCTAATGTTACTGTGAGCGTTTGGGAGAATCCTTGTGGAAATTCAACCTTATTCCATCTTTGGGCAACTTTTGAGGAGCAGACAGATATTCAAGCCATCAAACAATTTCATAGGAATGGATCGGTCTCATGGCTTGGAGTCATGGCCAATATAGTCTGAAATCATACTGTGACATCCTCCTATTTCCTCGAGTTGTTGGTCTTTCTCTGGAGATCCATGTTTTTCTTCTTGGCCTTGCTTCAGGTCTTTGTACTTTTGCTTGATGTCTGCCTTTGTTTGTTGCTCCATGTTGATAACTGATCAGATCCAATTGCAAACTGCATAGCAGTCAGCCTGGGACAACCCAATGTATGAAGAGTGGGTGACCTCAGACACCATTTAAAAAAAAACTGCAATATTTTGACCAATGTTTCATTTCTAGATTTTTGTACTATAGTAGAGGATAGTAAGAAACTTCAGGAGGACATAGACAGACTGGTGATATGGGAAGGCAGATGAAATTTAACACAGAGAAATATGAACTGCTAGGAAGAATGAGAAGAGGCAGTATGAAGTAACTGGTACAATTTTAAAGAGGGTGCAGGAACAGACAGACCTGGGGGTGTACGTACACAAATCTTTGAACGTGGCAGGACAAGTGGAGAAGGCTGTTAGAGAAGCATATGGAATCCTTGGGCTGGATTTTAGGCTTTTTTGTTTTCAGGGCGAAAACGGAGGCCGGGCAGGAAGGTTACCGCCTGGGAATAGGTTGCGCTCTATTAAGGAATTTTCACCATCTGGGCCCTGGGCCAGAGTGCGCAATGTGAAGGGAGGCGTTGTACAACTTTCGAGGCGCAAAAATAGAAAATTCGTGAACTAAGTGCTGGGCCGTGTGCGCTCCGAGAGAGGCCTGGGGGCGGCGGGGGGGGGGGGAGGTGGAAGCTTAAAAAAACACAAAAACATTGCCCACGCCATCACGGCACAAGTTGCTAAAATAAGTAAAAGAACAAACACTCGCACTTACTTTTACAGTACTTTACCTTCATCACCGCCGCCGGCATGGCTGGACAGCTCTGGTGTCCCAGACGGTCATCACGGGGTGCAATTCCAGGCGTACAGGTCGGGTACGAGTCAAAACTCGGACGGTGTTGCAATGAGTGGCGTTGCACACCTGGTGCAGCTCTTCCCGGTGATGCTGCTAAGCGCCGCCGCAAAGCCTGACCCAAGGGTTGCGACTGGACGTAGTTGACCTCACTGCCCCATTTCACGCCGCTCCGGGACGAAACCCGGAGCGCAAAGGACCAGAAAATCCAGCCCAACGGCTTTATTAATAGAGGCATAAAGTACAAAAGCAAGGAGGTTCTGCTAAATCTTTACAAATCACTGGTTAGGCCTTAGCTGGGGTCTTATGTTCAACTCTGGGCAACACACTTTAGGAAGGATGTCAAGGCCTTGGAGAGGGTGCAGAAGTGATTTACTGGAATGGTGCCAAGGATGAGGGAATTCAGTTATGTGGAGGGATTGGAGATGCTGGGGTTGTTCTCCTTAGAGCAGAGAAGGTTAAGAGGAGATTTGATAGAGGTGTTCAAAATCATGAACGGTTTTGATAGAGTAAATAAGGAGAAACTGTTTCCAGTGTCAGAAGGGTCGGTAACCAGAGGGCACAGATTTAAGGACACTGGCAAGTGAGGCAACACGAGGAAACAGTTTTTTTAATAAGAGAGTTGTTGTGATCTGGAAAGCACTGCCTGAAAGGGTGCTGGAAGCAGATTCAATGGGAACTTTCAAAAGGGAATTGGATAAATACTTGAAGGGAAAAAATGTACATGGCTATGGGGAAAGAGCAGGGGAGTGGGACTAATTGGAAAGCTCTACTGAAGAACCGGCACAGACACGATGGGCCGAAAGGCCTCTTTCTGCCTGGTGTCAACTACTGCTGTGAGTTATTGCCTTCTTCCTGTGCTTGTAACATGCCAACCAGGTCCCGTTTGAATGAGTTGTTATGGATTGAATTACATAGAAAGGCATAGAAATCAGTACAGAAACAGGCCATTTGGCCCAACTGGTTTGTGCTGGTGTTTGTGCTCCACGGAGGCACCTTCTATGTCATCTCATATTAGCCTTCAGTTTTTATAAGAAAGAACATTGTGGAAAGCACAAGATTCTTCTTCTTTGGAACTTGGCATCGAGAGCAGGTTTACAATTCCTGAAAAGCAAGTGCACCACATGAGCAGAATATCCCACAAAGATCGTCTATGCCTTTCATTTCATGTCCTATAATATTGGGTTTCATCAGAGCTGCAAATTCTTCAGCAAACACTCAACTGACTAGAGCCACTCACCAAACTTCTCGTAATGCAGTCTGCATTTATCTGGACTATTCTGAACAGCAACAACAACGTTCCTTCATATAGCACTTTTAACATAGGAAAATGTCCCAAGGCACTTCGCAGAAGCGTAATCAGACACATATTGACACCGAGCCAAAGAAGGATGGGTGAGGAAAAGTTTGGTTAAACAGGTAGGTTTTAACCATTAGATGCTTTTCCTCCTGATATCTACCACGAATATACTTAAGCTTTTACAATAGAGGTGAGTTTTCACACCAGCCGGGTTGAAGTCACTTGCTGCTGCTCTGTGGCTCTGTGCTCCTCACCATAAGAGAGACAGAAATCAGAGGTGAAGAACAGTGAGCAACAGCAACCATGTGCTTCTAAATTGACTTTCACCGTGAATACTGAAGGTTCACATATCAATAGAACTTTTCAACAGATAGCATTCTTTAGCGCCTATCTGTTTATCAGTAAACAATGTTACAATGGTTGCAGGACACTGTAGCTTTAATTCACTTTTAGAGACTGTACGAATCTGGCACACTGTTCCAGAGCTGACAATGCAACACTGACTGATGGGCACTGTCTGAAGACATACAATGAAAGGAAATCTCATTAAGTGGAAAATATGCCTAATGCTCAGTGCTTAAAAATATGTACTAGAACAATGAGCGATCAATCAATAAAGTAAAACAAATAACATAAGGGCAATTTATGAGCTCCCCTGATAGCCCAGCTGGTGAAGGCAGTGAGTAGCTGCACATTACAGTCCAGGAATAGGCCTTTCAGCCTCTCAAGCCTGTTTTGCCATTCAATTAGATCATGGCTGATTTGTACCTCAACTCCATTTATCCGGCTTTGGGCCATATTCCTTGATAGATAGAGAGAGATTATTTCTGCTGGTTGGGGAGTCTAGGACTAGAGGGCCTAATCCTAAAATTAGAGCCAGACCTTTCAGGAGTGAAATTAGGAAACACTTCTACACACAAAGGGTGGTAGAGGTTTGGAACTCTCTTCCGCAAATGCCAATTGATGCTGGATTAATTGTTAATTTTAAATCTGATATTGATAGATTTTTGTTAACCAAAGGTATTAAGGTATATGGGCCAAAGCGGGATGGAGTTAGGTCACAGATCAGCCGTGATTTCATTGAATGGCGGAACAGGCTCGGGGGGCTAAGTGGCCCACTCCTATGTTTCTATGATACCCTTACCTAATAAAAATCTATCGATTTTAGTCTTGAAAATTTCAATTGACCTCTTATCCACAGCCTTTTGGGAGTGTTCCAGAGTTCCACTACTCTGTGTATGTAATAGTTTCTTCCTGATTTCCCTCCCAAATGGCCTAGTTCTAATTTTAAAATTATACCCCCTAGTTCAGAGGAAATGGCTTCTCTGTATCTACCCTATCGAATCCCTCAATCATTTTAATTGGATCACCCCTCAACCTTCTAAACTCATGTGATCACAAATCAAGTTTATGTAATCTGTCCTCATAATTTAACCCATTAAGCCCCGGTATCATTTTGGTAAATCTGCGCTGTATCCCCATCAAGGCCAGTATATCCTTCCTGATGTGTGGTGCCCAAGACTGAATATAATACTTCAGATGGGGTGACCAAAGGTCCCAAAGAACTAATGCATCAATTCCACCCCTTTGAATTCCAACCCCCTTAAGAACATTTCATTCATATTTTGAATGGCTTTTTGTGCCAGTGCATTAGCTTATAGTAATTTATGTACATGGACACCTAAATCCTTATGCTCCTCCACAGCTCCTATGTAGGGGAGAAGAATTGGCAGCTCTATTGGTGAGGTGGCTGGGAGGAGGGTTAGATGGAAGCTCTCCATGTATTTGGACTCAGCACCCCTATCTGTATTTGGAGGGGGGGGGGGTAAGAGGGTGATAGACTCCCCTGTCTTGAAGGATGGAAACCATGTATATCAGAATGAAGCCTTTGTCCATGCTGATTGGTCTCAGCAACCCTGGGTTAGGGAAGGCAGAATTGACCGCGTCTCCAGTTCCTCCTTCGTAGTCTGCCAGAAGTTCCGGTGTGTGGACATCAACGTGGCAGGAGCGTTTGTTAACCAAAGGTGTTAAGGTATATGGGCCAAAGCGGGATGGAGTTAGGTCACAGATCAGCCATGATCTCATTGAATGGCAGATCAGGCTCGAGGGGCTGTGAGGTCCTGCAAAGTTGAATATCTTGCCACATTTCACCACCTAGGTTCAGGCGTGAAGAATGGTGAGGGTTTGGCAGGTGATTATGGAACTGTACCCAAACAGGCAGCCAGTGCCTTCAGGAGAGGAGGGTGGGAGGGGAGGAAACTGGTGAAAATTTATAAATTATTCAACTAGATGATAAATTTCCACTGAAGCCCCAATTATGGCCAAAGGTTAAACTTGTTCTGAAAATATTTTAGTAGTTTAAAAAGAAAGTCTTATATTTTTGGACTGATATAAAGTTCCCACATAAATAATTTTATTACAAATCAATAGACCTTGCTAATAGAAGCCTGGCTGCCTATTGCACTGCTGCTTACTCAGCATGTTGTCGATTAGCATTCATTTTATCTGTCAAATACAGTTAACAGATGGATTTACTACAGTTGGCACGATAACACAGGTGATCCAGAAAACAAAAGGTTGTTCCGTTCAACTCACTTACTTCTACTCGGTGTGGTTTCCTCTTTCAAACTTCTCACGTTATCCAACTGTGATAATGGAGGATTTGGAGCTATTGACTTCTTTATTACAGATGCTCTCCTCAGGGCTATCAGTGCAGCATCCATGGCGTCATTCTGTCCTTTCCTCCCATTGGTGGAAGGCTTGGTTCCATACAATGCTCCATTGAGCACTTCAATGAACCACTGGCAAATATAATCCAACCAAGGCAAGTGAGCCCACGTTTGCATAACCCAGAGGCTCAAACCTGCTGGCTGATAATCAAATGTTAAAGTGCTTCAGTTATTAATTCTCATAGATGGAGTGTTCAAAACACTTATGTATTCGGATTACATAACAGCTGAACATCACTCTGAAATACTTAGTTGGAGAAATTGTTCTGGTTTGAGCCTCCCGTTCGCACCTGCCCGGGGTGGGGTGTAGGGGGGTGGGGGGGTGAGGGGAGGAACTGTAACGGGGTGCTAAGGGGTTACCGACCGGACGCGACAAATTCACTGACGCCCACGAACTTCCAAAAACTGGCGGTTGTGCACTGGTGCTATCATTTACCACCTCGCTCTGTTGTGCCCTGCAGATCGTGATGTCATCCGGTGCGCAGCGCCCTGTTACTGTCCCGGATGCAATATTCACCCCTGCCCCCTGCAGCATCGCCGGGTGTCAACAACGCCAGCTGCAGGAGGCATTGTCACATCGCTTGGCCGCTTGGGGAGTGCTATTTAAAGATAGTGGTGGTCAGGTAGGGGAAAATTTATGAATCTCCCCAGTCTGGTGACTTTTGCTGTTTTTGGACCCCATGATTGGTCAGTCTTGCACTCTTTTAGAATGCTTGGGGCTGTTAAGGACATAACGCAGGCCTTGTGGCCCCACAGAGAGAGGATGAAGATTGAATCACATACACATTGTCTCATCCCTTTAAGCGAGGGAAGGAGCCTCCAAAGACGGCAGCACTATAAGGAACATTCTTCAGCGCTCTGTAGCTACCGCCCCCTCACTGACTTTTGCCCTCTAAGGGAAGTGATAGTGCTTGACTTGGCGTTCCACTTCCCTCTTGGAGTGCTAAAGCGGAAGTTCCCGGGATCACAAAATCTTTTCTGCCTGGTGCTGCTTTTGTACTCCTTGAAAAGTTAACGCCTCAAATGGGGCGCTACACAATTTCCAGCCCCCAGTTCGTTAGCACTGCCCCATCTACTGAGCGGCCCAGGATGCTATTGAGTCATAAAGACCAAGAAGACCCCAGGTTTGATTCCTGCTCTGTGTTAAGTGAACTAATCTCAGCTAGGGTGGCCAAAGGGTTGGTACAGTTAGCCGATGTGTCCCTGGGCTGGATGGGGGGGGGGGGGGGGGGTGGTACGATGAAGAGGAAATCAGCCAGGGTTCCAGCTTCTGCTCACTATAGAGTGACTCCTGATGGAAAGTGGACAGGGTGGATATTAGCTGAAGACAGGATCAGGCGCAGCTGTGATGTCCCCTACAGTTAAATAGCCCGTGCAGATTCCCTGTCTAGACTTACATATGAAGAATGGTTGCTTGGGTGAGGTACTGGAGAGCTGCTGGTCAACCAGACCCCAGGCTAGGGCAGCACCTTCAGCAGCAGAGGGGGGGAGAAAACTCTACAGAAAAATTGTAAAAGGAACACGTAAAACATTTGGAGGTAGAGTTTCCACTTTGGGTGCGATCGGCAAATTGTGCTGAAATTGCGCTAGTTTTCCGAAGTGAAGTTATGGTTCCAGTTTCTGCTCAATTCATTTACATAATAATAAACATAAACTCTTACATGAACCATCGCAATTGGGCAGCGTAATTATTATTTTTTCCCCCCTTGCATTAACAAAATATTCCTGGATGTATTTAAGAGCGGTAACCTGGTGCGGTTTTATTAATGCAGCAGAAAATAGGTTTTATCACAAAAAATAATCATTTTTAAATGCGAGTGTCCAGTTCACCACTGTGAGCAACCTCATTTTAAATAACTGAAAATGACTTAAAAAAATACAGAACCATTTACTAGTTTCATTGGTGAACATCAGTCAGTTTCTTAGCAAATTAAATATTTTCCATATTTAAAAGGTTTTAGAAGGTGCCTATTAGTGTCTTTGCGCTTAAAAAATGCTTAAAAAAGGCTTCATTTTAAAAGCCTCCTCGAAGGGCTGCAAACGAGTGCAATTCGTGGAAGTTCACGATGGTGATTAATCCGATCTGGGGGCGTGGCCAGTTTTGTGGGCGGGGTTGGTTTCCAGCGCAATGTTTTTAGACAGAGCGCGGAAACTTGATTTCTGCTGGATGTAACTAGCACTTGAAATTCCTCGATCTTTTAGGGTGGTTTGGCCAATTTCAGGCGAATAATTCCCGCACAATCCAGCAAAAACTCTACCCCCAAGGTATTTTTTGATCCTTTGTAGATAATAATAAACTAATTATGAATTTAAGAAACAATTTTTTAATTAGAATTATCATTGACACGCAATTTGTGAAATGCACTATTAGATAAATGCATGAATATATTATATTTTCTAAGTTGGTTTATGTTGCAATTGAAGAAGGCTTTAGTTAGACTAAGCTTTTTGATTTCAAACTTTTCTTAAAACAATCCCATCATCTGTTCACGAGTTTTCTTTTCCTTCTCAGGATGTCGGCGTTGCTGGCAAGGCTGGCATTTATTACCCATCCTTAGTTGCCCAGCTTTGATCCAACAGAGTGGCTTTCTAGGTTACTTGAAAGAGTAGTTAAGAGTCAACCACATTGGGACTGGAGTTACATATAGGCCAGACTAGGTAAAGATGGCAGGTTTCCATCCCTAAAGGACATCAGGAAACCAGTTGGGGTTTTACAGCAATCCAGTAGATGGTCACTATTACCGATAGCAGCTTTTTATTTCTAGATTTTAAACAAAACCTGAACTCATATTCTCAAACTGCTATAGTGGAATTTGAACTCATGCTCTCTGGATTATTAGTCCAGGCCCTTTTGCTGGTCCTTTACACTTTTCTACAGATATAAGGCTATAAATTGCTTTACTTTTCAGGGTCTGATTCTGTGGTGGTGTTTTCACATCACATTTGAAAGTACAATGTCACAAATTTATCTTAGTGGTTACTTTTCACTATCAAACTCGAAGACATAATGAGAAATTCAGAGAGAAATTACAAATTCACTTTAATTCAAGTTCAAGTGAACATCAGACTTTTAAACCACAGTTAATAATTATAGGCCCCACAAGGACGTTAAACTGTTAAAGTCACGGACTCCTATCTAAAATGGACGGCAGTGGCTGGGGCAGTAGCCGTGGCCCTGTGTGGCAAGTAACGGCTTTTTCTGTCATCAGTCTACACCTGGTCCTTCAGATCAGAAAACCAACAGTCTTCTTCCATGCCGGACAGCCTCAATCCTTTCATCTAGGTGCTGCGGCTTAGAAGTCTCCGTTAGTTGTGTCTAACCCTGAGCCACAATTTGTCTGAAAACCCCCCTCTGAGCGTCCCTGAGGTGAATCAGTTTATAAACATTCTACAAAAATGATACCAGAACTTGATACTTACTTAAGCTTTGATCTCAGTTTTTAACATTTCAAATTTACGATCAAAATGCCTCCATTGGAAACAATGCAACTGCGTTAAAAGATTCAACGTCGCTTCTCTTCTGCCTCACTGAAAATCCAGAATCCAGCACGTGCACGGAATATCTCATAAGGCCGCAATGTAAAACCCACTTAATTCTTTGAGGAATAATATTCCCTCGGCCAATGATGTGGGTTAACTTCAAGTTTAGCGGGTCATCCTCGACACGAGGGACTGCCTAATACTATACTATACTAACAAAAGAAAACACACCCCAGCAGGTTCAATATTCTACGGTCTGCCTAAATATTTGAAAAAAAGTAAAGGTGTTGTTACATAATAAGAACCCATACACAAAAAACTCAATTAACTATGTTTTTACTTGAACCCATTGAGTTGTATCCATTTCTATTTCCACTATGGGATGCATACAACAGAAAATAAACCTGAGCGACAGGATTAATTGGAGGATGGATTTTGTATCAGTGACTTCCATCAATGCCATTGTATCTACATCATCATATATTTGTAAAAAAAAATGTCTTCCAATTTTTGAGACTTTTCCCCTCCACACATACACAGCAAACTCTCGGCTGGAACAGCAGACAGGTGACCTGCTCCCAGCATCTACCAATGCTGCAGGTTATCGGTAGATACACAAAAGTAGCCAGGGAAAATGTGCTTTGCGATTATTCCTTGCCTGCCTGTGAGGAAAGACTTGGTTTTAATCCAGCACCTTCCCCAGATAGCCTGGCTGAGTTCAAGACATTGGTATTTGTGCGTAAACCTGTGTCCTGTCACTCCATCATTTGATAAGAAAAGCGATAGTTTGGTGTGGCTCCTAGCATCACCACTCAGGCACATAATTCCAGGGGAATGCTAAGGGAAGTTTAAAGTCATGTTCTCCTTTTATTTAAGAATGTCAGGCACATTTTAGAACTCCCTTTACCATAGGAATTGCTGGATGAATAAAATACTGAGGTCCATTGAGTTCGCCTTCTACCATCCTGGTAGTCAGATGATGCAATGGTAATGGAATTGTTGACTACTTACGGCAATCAATCTTTATCGATTAGTCTACAACAGACCCAGACATGAGGCGAGGAAAACCTCCAGTGGTGAAGAGCTTTGGGAACCATGGTCCAAAGACACCTGTCCTTCCAAGCATGCTACATTTGCCATGCGTCATGTCCCAAATTACTCATATACTGTATCCCAAAATCATCAGAAAAAGTCCCTCTTTAATACACGGAGGCATTTTTTTACCTTAGCACCACCAAAACCACGGTGCAAGATAATGAATGCAAAAGTTGCATTGGCACAAAAGTACCTGTGACACCTGTTGCCCTGATCAGCTAACACATGTGGTAACATTCTGTAGGGCTGCTGGCCTTTCATAGACAGGACAAAATCGTAAAGTAATTCTTTATAGCATTTAATGCACAGAGGAAATCCTCCCACTATGGAACAAAATCGTTTTGGGAATTTCGGGAGAGAAATTCGGGATGTCAAGGAGAGTCGAGCCTGATTCTGTGTTCCCCAGTATCCAGACACGTGGAACTCGGAGAGCTGACCTTTCACCTCTCTCAGGGATACCTCCTTGCAGTGCGGGGCTCAGCAGCTGTATTTTCCCTAACTCCACCTCCCCTTCTCTAAAGCCTGGCTCTCCTTGTCAATGATCAATGTGTTAAGGTGCACTATTGCCGCTGTATCTGTTCTTGGGTGACCACAGTATGGCACAGGGCTGGCTTAGTTAATGGTATTGTACTCTGAAATCTTGGGAAAAAAAGGGAAATAAAAATATAGAACTCTTAAATATTTGTATTAAAAAATTCTAATGGGTAATGCACCATTCGGATGTGATGAATAATAATACATTTTGGGGCCGAAATTGACCACCGCCCGAAACGCACCTACTGCTTGTGAAGTGTTCCGGCCGCCCCAATGCATGGGGCAGACAATCCGGAGAAATTCAGCACTTCGTGCTTTTTTTTGAGTGGAACAGAAGTGGCTTCATCATTGGGGCGGAAGTGTGGGTGGATCGGAGTGGCTGACGTTGCTGATGACTTCAGTTAAAGGGGAGGGAAGGCAACTCTGCAGCTGTCATGTATCTCACATTACTGTATATAACTGCATCTTATCATACTATACATGACGGTAACTAGATATGACTTGTAACCACAAGCATACTTTACCACCAGGGGTGCACTTGCAGGAGACACTGCATACCTGTTCCACACAGGTATATAAAGGCAGGTCTCAGGCAAGTGTGGCACTCGAGAGCTGTGAAATAAAGGTGCAGGTCCAGAGTGGCCTTGACTTCAGCATGTGCCTCGTGTAAGTCTGTACTGCAGGGTCAGGACTTTACAGTGGCGACGAGTTACGGGGTCACAGAATCCACAGAATGGCTACCAACGGCTCAAATGAGAAATACAATGATGGAGACAATTGGAAGGACTTTATAGAAAGACTCCAGCAAAGCTTTGTAACCAAAGACTGGTTGGGCGCAGATAAGGCAGACAAGAGAAGAGCCCATCTCTTGACCAGCTGTGGCTCGATAACATACGCCTTAATGAAGGACCTGCTGGCACCCGAGAAACCAGCAAGCAAGTCGTTTGAGGGGTTGAGCACACTGGTGAGATGCTGTGTTGGCCAGAGCATACCCGACTTCGTGGCGGAACTTCAGAGGCTGGCTAGTTTATGTGAGTTCTCCGATGAACTAAGGAGAGAAGTGCTGAGAAACTTTTTTATTGAAGGAATAGGCCACGCAGGCATATTCCGAAAGCTTATAGAGACCAAGAACTTGACCCTAGAGGCAGCAGCACTGGTCGCACAGACATGCTTGGCAGGAGAAGAAGAAACGAGGTTGATCTATACTGCGGGTACAACAACTAACGAAACATCGGAACAAGGGGTTCACAAAGTGAAACAAGCCGCTACCCCCACACACAGACAAAGGCAGGAGAGCAGGCCTTCAACAACAGGCAGTGGCGCCAGAAGCCATCAAGGGCCACATGAACGGTCGTTCACACCTCATCAACCCACACTGCGAGCAATCAACTACAGACTGAGAGAAGCTCAAGAGAGATCAGCCAGACGCAGCTCATTCTTCGAAACAATGGAAGTGGTCTGTGCTGGAGATGTGGGGGAAGGCACTCAACAAGGGGATGTCTATTTCAGCATGCTGTTTGCAGAAACTGCAACTATAAAGGGCATCTGGCTCGCATGTGCAGAAAAACAGCAGCTCGGCTGGTATACGAATTGGAAGGGTCGGAAAGCGGACCAGAAGACGGTGGGGACAGTGCCCGGGACGCCAGGGTACAGCGGGTCAACACGATCAATGTCCACTGTTCTTACAACAAGATGCCTCCAATAATGATGAGGGTCCTACTCAACATGGAACTGGACACGGGAGCTAGTCAATCTCTCATGAGCGTCCAACAATTTGAACAGTTGTGGCCGCACAAAAGCAACAGACCAAAACTCACAAGGATCGACACCAAACTAAGGACCTATGCCATGCTCTCAGTCACACACAAAGGGACGGTAAACCGACTTCCCCTGTGGATTGTCCCCGGAGATCTCCCAGCACTGTTGGGGTAAGCTGGCTGGCAAAACTAAATTGGAAATGGGATGATGTTCACGCCATGTCGTCAGAGGAACGGACCTCCTGCTCAACAGTTCTAAGTAGTTTTGAACATCTCTTTCAGCCAAGTGTGGGCATCTTCAAAGGGGCTAAAGTTAAAATCTACATCACACAGGATGCCAGACCGGTCCATCAAAAGGCTAGAGTTGTGCCTTATGTGATGAGGGAAAAGATTGAACACGAACTGGACCGGCTTCTGCGGGAAGGCATTATCTCACCCATGGAATTTAGCGACTTGGCAAATCCCATCCTCCCAGACATGCATGAAATTGTTGAGGCAAAGCGCCGGAAGCTAACTGAGTACCATGACTGAAATTCGAGGGGGAGGTGGAATGAGATAGGGGACAAAGTGTTTGTGCTAAACTATGGCAGGGGTCCCAAATGGCTTGCAGGGACAGTAACTGGCAAGGAAGGAAACAGGCTGCTGGTTTGAGAGCTGTGAAATAAAGGTGCAGTTCCAGAGTGACCTTGACTTCAGCATGTGCCTCGTGAAAGTCTGTACTGCAGGGTCAGGATTTTACAGCAGCCACCTTAGTGGCAAACACTGGGCCACCAGTGAGGGTTTCGGCCAACTCAGCAGCCTGGCACCCAAGAGGGGGTGCCAGGCTGCCAGTTGGTGGCCCATCTGAAACCGTGGCCATAATTGTCAGCACGACCTGGCAATCGGCCAACAGAAAAAACTAAAATGGAGTCGCCAGCAGCGCCACCTCCCCTTTAAGGACAGCTGGGCCTCCATGCTACAGAGAGTGTACCGACAGCAAAAGCTGTCAGTGGCACCGACCAGCGGCGGCCCCGCTCCCGCGGGGCAATTTTCAAATGGAACAATTTCCCGTCTGACAATTTTGGGAAAAGGTCGCCACTGGTCAGTAAGGGGTCAGCGGATGGATGCCACAGCGGGAAAACGGGCGGAGCGGTCCCCTCCACCGCTCCAAAACTGAGGAAGGGCAATTTCTAAAATGGCGGCCCCTCCGCGGACAGTCTGCACCGACCCGTGGCCGCTGCTTTCAGGTGGCCACAGGCCTTATAGAAAGGGGCAATTTTGGTACCTTTGTGTGTGTTGTTTTTCTAAACTGAAGGCTGTGTTGGAAAAGTGGTAACGTGGAAAAGTTTAGTACTCAGCCAATTGTCCTAATTTAACAGTACAGAATGCATGTGCAGCCATTCTATATACTCACTGCATCTTCAAGGATAGCATGCAGTAGTAATTGAGCAGTTTGTTTTGGTACAAGTGGCAGCTTTACCCAGTCTAGCACCAGACCAATAAATGTTTGATCATTGGCGGGAAAACTAAAACACAGTGTGCCATTTAGCAATAAGTGATACCTCGATTGGATATTTTCAAATGATTAGCTCCATTTTGGACAGTTCCGCAAGGGTGATATATCATATTTGTTTTCCTATTGTCTCCCAATCTTGCCATGACTGACTATGAGTGTGGATCATTTCAGCCAACAGACAGTTGCAAGGGCTCTTCAGTGCAGGACGTGGGCTTTGGTGTGGCGATAAGTGCTCCCCCCCAAGGTACTCTAACCAGGTAAGACTGGTAAACTCATTTGCTTGAGTATTAATTGTGAAGAAAGGTTGCCATCTTGTCTGGTTTTGAACAATACAGCTCAATTTCTTAAGTGGGCTGCCCAGACATTTCTACAATATTGGTCACCCAAAGTCTGTTCTTTTTAAAAAATAAAGTACCATTCTCTTCTTTGCCCCTGCGTTTGAATGTGCAGAGACCTTACTTATTAATCTATCTTTCAGATGAGTTGTTAAACCGAGGTCCCTTCTGTCCTCTCAGATGGACATAAAATATCCCATGGCACTACTTCGAAGAAGAGCAGGGAAGTTATCCCCAATGTCCCGGCCAATATTTATCTCTCAATCAACATAACAAAAAAAGCAGACTTATCTGGTCATTATCACATTGCTGTCTGTGGGAGTTTGCTGTGCGCAAATTAGCTGCCGCATTTCTCACATCACAACAGTGACTACACTCCAAAAATACTTCATTGGCTGTAAAGCGCTTTGGGATGTCTGATGGTCGGGAAAAGCGCTATATAAATCCAAATCTTTCTTTCTTTCTTTCTTTAATGCTTAGGTTTTCAATCAATTGTGACCTGCAGCAAACTGGTATAAAAATTTAAGCCGTAACCCGTCCCCTCCTCGAGCCCACCTCTCCCAGTTTTGGACTTGAGAAAAGGAAGAAACCTAACTGTGACTAAGATTCTAACTCATTCTCTTACTTTGGAGTCCAATGCTCCAAGTGTGATCCCGTAAGAAAGTCAGATATGTTGCCCATACTGTAAAGTCCTTACTCTACAGCATGAAACCACACGAGGCACGTTCCAGGGACAAGGCCACTCTGTGACCTGCTCTTTATTACAGGACTCCAGAAGTGATGACCCTGCGTGGGATCTCTCTTTATGTACCTGTGTGATCAGGTAAGGAGTGTCTCCCACAAGTTCATCCCCTGTGGTCAAGGTGTGCATCTGAGTTGAGTGTATACAGTAATACAGTGGTGTTACATTGTAGTTACAAACATGACATCACCTCCACCCACCCAAAATCTTACTGGGATCATAGGTTCAGTCTTTCAGGTGGTCTACGCTCCCTTGTGGAGTGCCGCAGTTGGGGCTCTGGTTGTTGGACGTTGACATGAGTGTCTGTCACCTGTGGTGATTCCGGCCTGTCCGAGCTGACCTCAGGGACTGTGCATTCTTCTGATTGCTCTTGTTGCACGTTCACTGGCAGCAGTGTGAGTTCCATCTCATGGTCTTCTTCAGGTTCCTCCGTTCCATGCTTTTTTTTACTTGGTCCAGATGCTTACGCCATATCTGGCCATTGTTGAACTTTACCACAATGATCCTATTCCCCTCTTTGCCAATTACAGTATCCTCAAGCCATTTGGGCCCCATGGCGTGATTGAGGATGAATACAGGATCATTTATTTCTATACATCTCCCCCTTGAATTACGGTCATTGTACTCATTTTGTGACTTGCGCTTGCCCTCAACTATGTCGGTCAGGACTGGGTGAATGAGGGACAACTGAGTTTTGAGTGTCCGTTTCATGAGTAGCTCTGCGGGCGGGACCCCCGTGAGCGAGTGCGGGCAGGATCTATAGGCCAGCAGGAGACGCGATAGGCGGCATTGTAGGGAGGGTCCTTGAATCCTGAGCATACCTTGCTTAATGATTTAGACTGCCCATTCCGCCTGACTATTGGAGGCCGGCTTGAACGGCGCAGTCCTGACGTGGTTGATGCCATTGCCCGACATAAACTCCTGGAATTCATAGCTCGTGAAACACGGGCCATTGTCACTAACCAGGATGTCCGGCAAGCCATGGGTTGCAAAGATCGCACGTAGGCTTTCCACAGTGGTGGATGACGTGCATGAATTCAGGATGATGCACTCGATCCATTTCGAGTACGCATCTACTACAATGAGGAACACCTTCCCCATGAACGGACCCGCATAGTCAACGTGAATGCGTGACCATGGCTTGGTGGGCCAGGGCCACGGGCTGAGCGGGGCCTCCATGGGGGCATTACCCAGCTGGGCACAGGTCGTGCACCTGCGAACACAGTGTACCAGGTCACCAAACGTGTGACCGGGCAATGGCCTTCATCATCACAATGCCTGGGTGCTCGCTGTGGAGTTCCCTGATGAATGCCTCCCTGCCCTTCTGTGGCATGACTACCTGGCTGCCCCATAGTAGGCAGTCGGCTTGGATGGAGAGCTCATCCATCTGACCTCCCCAGGGCATGCTCCGTATGCGGGCACCCAATCCCCAGTCAGGACACATTTCTTAATCAAGGATAGGAGGTGATCTCTGTTTGTCCAGAATTTGATCTGGCGGGCTGTGATGGGGAAGCCTGCACTGTCAAAGGCATTGAAAGCCATGACCATCTCAGCGTTTTGCTCAGCTGCCCCCTCGGTGGTGGCCAGTGGGAGCCTGCTGAGTGTGTCAGCGCAGTTTTCACTGCTGGGCCAGATGGAGTAGTCATGAGCAGCTAGCGTGAGGGCCCATCACTGTATGCGAGCAGATGCATTGGCATTAACAGCCTTGCTGTCTGATAACAGGGATGTGAGTGGCTTGTGGTCAGTCTCTAATTCAAACTTCCTACTGAAGAGGTACTGATGCATTTTTTTTACACCATAGACACATGCAAGCGCTTTCTTCTCGACCATCCCATATCCCCATTCTGCTTGAGAGCGCGACCTGGAGGCATAAGCCACAGGTTGTAGATGACCCTCAGCATTACCCTGCTGCAACACGCACCCAACCCCATAGGACGATGCATCGCAAGTCAGAACTAAATGTTTACAGGGGTCGTACAGGGTCAACAATTTGTTTGAACAAAGTAGGTTTCGCGCCCGATCAAAAGCCCGTTCCTGACAATCCCCCCAAAACCAATCGCAACCCTTACGCAGGAGCACGTGTAGTGGCTCCAACAACGTGCTCAAGTTCGGCAGAAAGTTCCCGAAATAGTTCAACAGTCCCAGGAATGAACGCAGCTCCGATGTGTTGCAGGGCCTGGGTGCTCGTCGAATCGCCTCTGTTTTGGATTCGGTGGGCTGAATCCCATCTGCAGCAACCCTCCTGCCCAGAAACTCAACCTCAGGAGCTAAAAACACACATTTAGATTTCTTGAGTCGCAGGCCTACCCGGTCCAGTCGGCGTAGCACCTCCTCCAGGTTGTGGAGGTGTTCCTTGGTATCTCGACCCGTGATGAGGATGTCGTCCTGGAATACGATCGTTCCTGGAATGGATTTAAGTAGGCTTTCCATGTTATGTTGAAAAATCGCGGCCACTGAGTGAATGCCAAACGGGCACCTGTTATACGCAAACAGTCCCTTGTGCGTGGTGATGGTGGTCAGTAGTTCCTGGGTCATATAGGCTGAAGTGAGGTCCAACTTGGTTAACAGCTTGCTGCCTGCCAGCGTGGTGAAGAGGTCCTCTGCTCTTGGGAGCGGATATTGGTCTTGGTAGGGACACCCGATTAAGTCATCTTGTAGTCGTCACAGATCCTGACAGAGCAATCCACTTTTAGAACGGGAACAATGGGGCTCGCCCAGTCACTGAATTCAACAGGTGAGATGATGCCCTCTCGCAACAGCCGGTCCAATTCGCTCTTGATTTTTTCTCGCATCACATACGGCACCGCTCTGGCTTTGTGGTGCACTGGCCTGGTGTCCGGGGTGATGTGTATCACAATTTTAGTGCCTGTGAAAGTCCCGATGCCCGGTTGAAATAATGACTTGAATTGTTGTAGGACTTGTGAGCATGAACTTCGCTCCACCGAGGACATTGCGTGAACATCCCCCCATTTCCAGTTCATCTCGGCTAACCAGCTCCTCCCCAACAGTGCAGGACCATTGCCCAGGACAATCCAGAGTGGCAGCTAGTTCACTAACCCATTGTGTGTGACAGCCATCATTGTACTGCCTAGCACCGGAATGATTTCCTTGGTATAAGTCCGTAATTATGTCTCAATACGTTCTAATTTGGGTCTACTGGCTTTGAGTGGCCATAGCTTCTCGAATTGCTGAATGCCCATGAGTGACTGGCTGGCCCCAGTGTCCAGTTCCATGCGTACTGGGATACCATTCAACAAAACCCTCATCATCTTTGGTGGCATTTTGGTTTATGAACTATGAATATTCGCCGCAGGGACCCGCTGAACCTCGGCGTCCATCGATTTGCCCCAAAAGTCATCCTGCCTCACAGAACCCTCTTCTGGTCCATCTGTCTCACATTTCAGTCTGGTTTCAAGTTTTCTACACATTCGAGCTAAATGGCCACTGAGATTGCAGTTTCTGCAGACAAAATGTTGGAATCTGCAAGATCTGGCTGAGTGTTTACCCCCACACCTCCAACATGAGTTAAAGTTTCTATTGTTGGGGACAAAGGGACTATGGCCAGGAATTCCGCGCTGACTGTCCCTTTGACTGCTTTTAAGTACCCTATTAGTCGATGTCAATGGCCCCATCCCGGGCCACATTGTCCACTGTGATGGCGTTCAACCTGCTGTTGTCTCTGTTGAGATCCTGCTCTGGGATCTATTGCTGCCTGGTAAATGTCAGACTGCCCCTGCCTGCTTGCGGGGCTCTGAGTAGCATTTATGATGTTGACTCCCTGATCCATCGCCGCATTAGAGGCAGAATTGCGTGCGTAAATCATTTTCGTCTCTTCCTCCCCTGCCATGAAAGTTTGAGCTAACAACGCTGCCGCTTCCAAGGTCAAGTCCTTGGTCTCAATTAACTTGCGAAAAATTCCTGCATGACCGATACCCTCGATGAAGAAGTCCCTTAGCATCTCCCCCTGAAGGCGTCTGTGAAGTTGCAGAGGTCCGCTACAAAGTCCGGTATGCTCTGTCCTTCACGACGTCGATGGGTGTAGAATCTGTGTCGAGCCATGTGTATGCTGCTTGCCAGTTTGAGGTGCTCCCCGATTAATTTGCTGAGCTCTTCAAAGGTTTTGTCTGACGGCTTTTCGGGTGCCAGTAAGTCCTTCATGAGCACATAAGTCTTTGGCCTGCAGCTGGTCAGGAGATGAGCCCGTCGCTTGTCAGCCGCTGCATCCCCCAGCCAGTTTTTAGTTACGAAGCTTTGCTGAAGCCTCTCGACAAAATCATCCCAGTCTTCCCCAACACAGTACTGTTCATCTGTGCTGTCGGTGGCCATTCTTGTGGGTCGTGAATTCCCGTTTCTCGTCGCCAATGTAAAGTCCTTACTCTACAGCATGAAACCACACGAGGCACATTCCAGGGACAAGGCCACTCTGTGACCTGCTCTTTATTACAGGACTCCACAAGTGATGACCCTGCGTGGGACCTCCCTTTATATACCTGTATGATCGGGTAAGGAGTGTCTCCCACAAGTTCACCCCCTGTGGTCAAGGTGTGCATCTGAGTTAAGTATATACAGTAATACAGTGGTGTTACATTGTAGTTACAAACATGACATATACAATACTAGCATATAGAAAGCTTTACAATTCCCTGTCATAGATATATTTGACAAACATTTTAAAAATCAACATTTGACTACGACAATAATAATGACACTCACTTTTGGTCATAATTATTCAGGCACTGAAGCTTGCAACCACTGCACTAGTAATTCCTGAGTTATTTGCGCTGTGCCATTGCTAACCTTAGTCCCCTCTTCAGTTTTGAAAAGTCAATAAAAAAACATCAAAGTTTTAAATACATTCAACAGACAAAAAAAGATATCATAACAGTAAACTGTTCACTTAAAGGAAACCAGATAATACATTCAATATGTCACCAAATAAATTATTAATTAATGAGGTACTTTGGCATCAAACAAAACATGCTCAGCAAGCTGCTTCACCTAAATTCTATCAGTCTCTGCATTAGTTGCCGGAGATTGTGGGCCATTCTTGCGATTTTCCCAGGCACACTGGTCCCATTTGTCAGCAAGCGCTGCCTCGCAGGAATGTACGACCACTTTAAGCAGCAGAGGTAGCTGTTGCAAGGGAACGCGCAGCAGTTTTCCTATAAAATGACAGAAGGAGGACTTATTAAAACAAACCAAATGAGTTTTCGCAAGAGTAAGAGCCACTTGGTTTTCCAAAAGTACAAACAGCTAGGCTACAAGCAGGTGTGTGTAAAGAAAAAGTATGGGCTAAGATAATACCACTGCAAATCTCAAATAAAAACACAGAAAATGCTTGTGACTCCCAGTTATACTGTCACTTTTCATTGCTATGTACCCAAAGCATCTTTGCCCCATTGGTATGTACTCAAAATATCTTTGCATCAATGATAAAATGGCAGTACAACTGCAGCCTCTATGAACTTTGAGAGTTCTGACAAGAGGTTGTCTGTGCAGAGGTCACTTCAGAGCAGGAAAAACAACTTGGGACCTGTTTGGAATTTTTATTCAATATAAATTATGTAGTTCATTTTATAATTAGCTTAAGAATTCAGTTATTGCAAGCAATATAATCCAAAAAAACCCACTTAATACTGTAATAATATTCACTCAATAAATCGGTACCACATTTTGAGATTGCCACTGTCATGATAGAGAACAGTGAATGATTGAAGAGGAAGAGATTAGATAGTGTGTGTAATTCTTGGGCTAAGGAGACAGCTGCTCATGTAGTGTGCCAGTAATTGTACAGCCCTCGAACAAGATTGAACCAGATTTATGACTTTTGACCTCCAATAAACTTTATTAGTCTATTGCTAATTAGTCTTAAACTATAAATAAAAGGGGAAAATACACATGGAGTAGTAACAAGCGTCTCAAGTGGAGTTCGAAGTGAATCATGATACCTTGCTTTCTCAATGATGTCTTGATATACACCAATTATTGTTGCTATTTGATCCCATATTAATCCTTAGACTGCTAGAACACCAGGGAAATCCAGGCTCCCTGGGCCAGCCAATTCTAAAAGTTCTCAGTTCATACAATGTGACCCTGAAACAAAGCCTAACCTCGCAACGTAAAGCTATTCAAATGTCAAGACTAACTTTATTACTGTAATACTAACAGATCTCCCATGGCATTGCTTACAGTAAGTCAGGAGGACAGCTGTTTGAAAAGGATTATACCATATAACATGCAATGGATTATTCTTGCGTTAAGGGCAGCAGTGTCATCTTTCAGTAAATAAACCTTATTTCAGTAAATTAGGTACATCACAATGTCAATTACACAGTTTTTTCTGTTGCTGCAAACATTTCTCTAAAAGTGCCAGAAAATAACTGGCTTGCTCTTTTTTTATACTTTGTTTTTATGCACAGGACAAAATGTAATGCCTGGAGTGTGACAGACCCAATTCCAAACCTACCCTTCTACATCTGTGCATTGTACTCAGAAAAAGTACAAACTTAAAAAATCATTTACAAGCATTGCCATAGATACAAATATGTTATGGGACTGGAATACTAATTGTGTTGAATTGTGTTAGATATTTGTAACTTGTAATAATTGTAATTTTGCAATCTAATCAATAACCGAGAAGTTTGTGGTTTGCAGAATGCTTACCAGCTCGCCAGACTGATGCAGGCAACATACATCTCACCAAACTGTCCAGTACCAGCTTACAAGCTAAAAACTTCGATCAATACGAATATTGATGCAGTGACTGGCCATTGCGGTGCTGTAAAATCCATGGCATACTCATTCAGAGTGCTGATAATAGAACTTTAACCTTCACACTGCTAGTATTAACTGGGAAAACCACCTCCATAAATAATATAGTCATACATGGATAAGTACACATAGACATGTGTATGCGATAAATACACCAGGGTACACATTTGTCACTGGCAAGCTAATATCTCTACCTGCCAATCATGCAACTTGTAGCAAAGTTTGAATTGCTTGTTTTATTTAAATAAAGATCAGATTTTATCTTTGATAGAAATATTAAATTAGACTGTTTCCCTGAATTAGCACCATTATTCCTTTTGAGAGAAAGAATTGGCTTGTTCTATTATGTATATTTGTTACAGGTTATCATATCATCCTGGATATTTACCATTGTATGTGCGACTATTGTTCACAAGGTACGAAATACTGATGAATTTGTCTGGGTATCTATTAGCCACTATATTTGTGCCATCTGTTCCCTATTGTTAATTCGATATATGCAGGAAGTATTCTATATATAGGTATCTACACAATAAAGAATAAACAGAAGCATTGGGATTTTTTGGGCTGAGATGTACAGAAACACATCACCACCCATACCTATGGTACTGTTAGTATATGCCAATTATTGTACTTGATATTGCTTTTTGTTTGTATTTTGCGGTCACTGGTTGAAGGAATGGCGCTTGCTGTACATCACGTTTACAGTTGCCCACTTAATTTTCGTGTGCTTTTGAGCAACAACTTACGGTATTTAGAGATCCTTTTCAGTGCAGCGCCCTCTATATGCGGGGATATGTGGCGCATGTGAGCAGGGAAAGCAACAGCATGACTCTTCAACTAATCAGATTGAAGACTCCTCACTGAGATATGCAGCGGGCGAAACTGAACTCGGTAGCCCCCGTTTTTTAGGTGCTACGACACGCCTTAGCGTTACAAAATGGCATCCGCAGCGCGCACACACATCTGATGTGAAGCGCCCGGACGCCATATTGATAAAGGGGTTAGCGCATGCGTACTTAACATCCGCCGGAATTATGCAGCGCAGACAGATCATGATGCCAATCAGCATGCAACGCAGATTTGACGCCAGCACTGGCATTTTGGAGCTCCATGCCGATGCTGTCTCTTAACCTCGCAAAGCTGAATGTGACATTCGGCAACAGGAAAGATTCCCCCATCAGCGCTATCTGAAGGGATCATCAACTCCCTACAGTTTAGTTGCTGGTTTATTTCTTCTGGCTGTTGCTACAATTCTACATGTTTTTGGTGCTTTCCATAGTTGTTTCAAGTTTAAAAATTCTACAGGGAGTGATGTGGCAGGTGCTGAAGGACTTTTTGCTGACTTCAAGGCTTCTGCACAAACCAGTTGCTCCCAGACATAGGCACATTAGTAGGCCTTCCTCAGAGAATCGAGCATGACTTGGAGAATGAGCAGAGGCCACGCAGGTCAGGTCAAGCTACTAGACGAGTGAGGAGGAGAAGGGTGAGAAGGGCTATCACCAGTGTGTTCAGGGAGCACTTCTCCTCCCTGAACGTCAGCGACGACCAAAGCTTGAGACGTCTGCACTTCACTAAGGAGTTGTTACTGAAATCTGCCACTTGCTGCAGGGCAAAGACCGCCTTACCAGTGGCTGTGACAGTGACCTTGGCCATGAACTTTTATGTCCCTGGCTCCTTCAGGCTGCTGCTGGAGATATTAGCAACATCTCACAGTTTGCCGTTCACTGCTGCACAAGGGAGGTCATTGAGGCTCTCTATTGAAAAAGCGATAACTTCATTTCATTCTCTCTTGCTAGAGAGAAGCCGACAGAGCGAGCACAAGGGTTTGCTTAGATTGCAGGCTTCCCCATGGTGCAGGGTGCCATCGACTGCACACACAGCGCTTTGTGTATGCCTCATGTCACCTGTACCATGTACCTGAACTGAAAGGGATTCCACTCCCTCACTGTGTAGCTGTTTAGTGACTGTAGGCAGCACATCATGTAAGTCAATGCCTGCTATGGTGGCACCAATCATGATGTGTTCATTCTGTGACAGTCCATTGTGCCAGCTGTATGTTTACTGTAGCTACCACGGTAAACCACAGGGTGACTACTGGGTGTCAAAGGCTATCTGCTGATGACCTGGCTCATGAGTTCGGTTCACAACCCACGCACACGTGTGCAGCATGCATACAATAAGAGCCATGCTGCCACAAGCAATGTGATAGAGCAGACCATTGACATCCCCTGAAGCAACGATTCCGTTGCCTGGACCACTCTGGAGGAGCCCTGCAGTACCCGGTTGAGCGGGTTTCAAGATTTGTCGTGGTACGCTGCATGCTGGTGCTACCTTGCCATCGTGAGGGAACAGCCCTTGCCATCAGCTAACCAGTGAGAAGCTGAGGAGCAGCAGCACGTGGAGGAGGCGGAGGAGGAGTTTGAGGAAGAGGAGGAGGCAGAAGAAGAGGAAAAGGAAGGGAGGCTGCAACCTAGACAGCCCCTTTCTGCCCAGGCTCTACATGAAGAACCAATTTAATAGTGATACTAGTAGCCTCAACCCCAATTACCCATTCACCAACAGTCTCAGACTCCTTACCTTCCCTCTGTCACTGAACATCACATCATCCTCTTGGCCACAAGGCAAAAATAAAAACCAACACAAAATACACATTCAAATCCAAATTTATCAATTAAACCACGTCATATTGCATACAAACATAAATAAATCACCCTTGTGCTTTCCGTGTGCCTGTCTTCTGTGTGCCTTTATCTGTCCTAGTGCTCCTACGCAGTGCTGCCCCAGTGGCTGCAGCATGGCTGGTGGAAGGCTGCTGAAGTTCAGTGGAGGAGGCTGCAGATGGCCTTGGAGGACGACCTCTAGTAGCTCTTGGCCTAGAAGACCCGGCTTCGGATTGCATCATCTCGCCATAGGCAGCAATAGTCTCGGCTGGCTGGCCGACAGACAACAACAAGGATACTGGTGGAGTGGCAGGAGTGGGATCATGAATGCTGGACAGCAGGCTCTTGCTCCATGGAGCCACTGCCACTCTCCTGGGATGGCGACTCAGCAATTCTAGTTCAGTAATCTGTTGGAGCAGTCCTGTGAACAGTGGTATCCAGAGCCATGATGGCAGCAGTGTGAGCTTCCACTGCAGCACTCAGACTGGGTGGCTGCTGCTTGTGCTGCTGCTTGAAGCTGAGACGTTGGCCATCAGTCGTTGCATCATGGTGGGTTGCACAAGTGTGTTGATGGAGGTGGCCACCAGGTCCATGCTGGAAAGGATAGCTCCAAGCTCTCTGCAAAGCCCCATACCAAGTTGGTGCTGTACTCCTCCATGCTCCTTGACAATGAATGTTGGCTTTCTGGCAGACTTTCCAGTGTACCAAGCATATCATTATGTACTAATAGATCGCAAGCGTAGAGCATTTCTGAGCCTCAAGCAACAACACAACTCGGGAGCAGCAAAGCTCAAGGCTGAGGTCCAACAAAAACCCCAGCACCTAAAAAACAGGTTGTGGATGGAGAAAGCACAGGAGATACAACAACTGGCCGACAGCCATGGTATGCGAGGATTCTTCATTGCAGTCAAGGCCACCTATGGTCCAAACTCCCAAGGCCCCACCCCACTCCTGGCCAAGAACAGGGAAACATTCATCAAGGACACCAAGGCTGTCAGGTCCCGCTGGAAGGAGCACTTTGAAGATCTCCTCAATCGAGACTCTGCGTTTGACTCGAGTGTTCTCAACTCCATCCATCAGCATGCGACCCGCCACCAACTCAGTGAAACCCCAATGTTGCACGAGGTAGGCAAAGCCATAATACAGCTCAAGAATAACAAGGCTACGGATGTGGATGGAATCCTTGCTGAGGTGCTAAAGTATGGCGGAGAGGCGCTGTTGGCGCGGATACATGACCTCATCTCTCTCATCTGGAGGGAGGAGAGCATGCCGGGAAGTCTCAGAGATGCAGTGATCGTGACCATCTTTAAAAAAAAGGGACAAGTCCAACTGCGGCAACTACAGGGGAATCTCCCTGTTACCAGCCATTGGGAAAGTTGTCGCTAGAGTTCTCCTCAACCGTCTTCTCCCTGTGGCCGAGGAGCTCCTCCCAGAATCACAGTGCAGATTTCATGCCCTATGGGGCACAACGGACATGATCTTTGCAGCGTGACAGCTGCAAGAAAAATGCAGGGAGCAGCGCCAGCCCTTATACATGACCTTTTTCGATCTTACAAAGGCCTTTGACACTGTCAATTGTGAGGGTCTATGGAGTGTCCTCCTCCATTTCGGATGCCCCCAAAAGTTTGTCATCATCCTTCGCCTGCTCCACGACGACATGCAGGCTGTGATCCTTACCAACGGATCAATTACAGACCCAATCCACAACCAGACCGCGTTATCGCTCCAATCCTCTTCTCAATCTTCCTCGCTGCCATGGTCCACCTCATAGTCAACAAGCTCCCCGCTGGAGTGCAACTAAATTACAGAACCAGTGGGAAGCTGTTTAACCTATGCCGCCACCAGGCCAAATCCAAGATCACCTCAACCTCTGTCATTGAGCTACAGTACGCAGACGACGCCTTCTAAGGCTGAACTCCAGGATATAGTCGATGTATTCACCGAGGCATATAAGAACATAAGAACATAAGAAATAGGAAATAGGAGCAAGAGTAGGCCATAAGGGCCCGTCGAGCCTGCTTCGCCATTTAATAAGATCATGGTTGATCTGATCATGGACTCAGCTCCACTTCCCTGCCCGCTCCCCATAACCCCTTATCCCCTTATCGTTTAAGAAACTGTCTATTTCTGTCTTAAATTTATTCAATGTCCCAGCTTCCACAGCTCTCTGAGGCAGCGAATTCCACAGATTTACAACCCTCTGAGAGAAGAAATTTCTCCTCATCTCAGTTTTAAATGGGTGGCCCCTTATTCTAAGATCATGCCCTCTAGTTCTAGTCTCCTCCATCAGTGGAAACATCCTCTCTGCATCCACCTTGTCAAGCCTCCTCATAATCTTATACAGTACGATGAGATCACCTCTCATTTTTCTGAATTTCAATGAGTTGAGGCCCAAAAGGATAGTATGCAGGTACTGCAAGTGATGGGCCTTACACTTAACATCCGTAAGACAAAGGTACCCCACCAGCCTGTCCTCACCGCACAGCACTGCTCCCCATTCATCAAGATTCACGACACGGCCCTCAACAACGCAGACCTTTTCCCATACCTCGGGAGCCTCTTATCAACAAAAGCAGACATTGATGTGGAGATTCAACATCGCCTCCAATGCGCCAGTGCAGCCTTCAGTCGCCTGAGGAAAAGAGTGTTCGAAGACCAGGCCTTCAAATCTGCCACCAAGCTCATGATCTACAGGACTGTAGTAATACCCGCCTTCCTGTATGGATCAGAGGCATGGACGATGTACAGAAGACACCTCAAGTCTCTGGAGATATATCATCAACGATGTCTCCACAAGATCCTGCAAATCCCCTGGGAGGACAGACACACCAACATCAGTGTCCTCGACCAGGCTCACTTCCCCAGCATTGAAGCACTGACCACACTCAATCAGCTCTGCTGGGCAGGCCACATAGTTCGCATGCCAGACATGAGACTCCCAAAGCAAATGCTCTATGCGGAGCTCCTTCACGGCAACTGAGCCAAAGGTGGGTAGCGGAAATGTTACAAGAACACCCTCAAAGCCTCCCTGATAAAGTGCGACATCACCACTGACACCTGGGAGTCCCTGGCCAAAGACTGCCCTAGGTGGAGAAAGTGCATCTGGGAGGGCGTTGAGCTCTTTGAATCTCAATGCCGAGAGCGTGAAGAGGTCAAGCGCAGGCGAATGGGCGTGCGGTAAACCAGTCCCACCCACCCCTTCCCTCAACGAATATCTGTCCCACCTGTGACAGAGTCTGTGGCTCTCATATTGCACTGTTCAGCCACCAAAGAACTCACTTCAGGAGTGAAAGCAAGTTTTCCTCGATTCCGAGGGACTGCCTATGCTGATGATGATGATGTATACACCCATCAGCCTTTTCCTGTAGCCTGGCCCCACCGAAGTGTTTATCTGAGTCCACTGCAGCAGAACTTGTGTCCGATCTTGACTCCCGGTGAGCTGGCACCTGCGCTATCCTTGTCCCCCTGCCCTGGCTGCAGCCCACTTATGCCCGGTCACTGTGCATAATTTGGAGGATAGCATAGAGGTACTCGCCTCTATGCTATCCTCCAAATTATGCACAGTTACGGTATCTGAGCTGGTGGCTGCGACTGTGGTGTTGAGTGGTGGTGTGTCTTCATCATTGGTCTTCCTGTTCTTCCACCACTGACGGGGCAGGTTGCAGTGCTTGGCTATATGAAGTGAAAAAGGGACAAAGGTTGTGTTGTGATGAAGGGAGAGGAGAAAGTAAGAACTGCATGCTTACACCAGCCGCAGCTTGTAGGACAGAAGAGATTGTGGTTTGAGGGGGAAGTGGAATGTGAGAAGGAGGAATAGGTAAGAGGGTACCATCATCTCCAATGGATTCAGCCCCGCTGGTGGGCATGGCCTCAGCAATGGCACTTCCCATAATGGCCAGCACTGTCTCCTTCCTGGGGTTTGGAACATACTGATGTGCCTCTCCTCCTCCAGTTATTTCCTGCTGCTGTCGATTGTGTGCCACATTCTGCTACAAGAGTGAGGGAAGTGTGTCAGTGAGTGTCATGAAATATGTTTGAAATATGTGGCTGTCATGGTTGAATAGCTGGCAGTGTGTCCAAGGTGTGTGATATGGGTGTGAGGCTTGCAACAGTGCTAAGTGTGTGAGGGTGAGATGAACCATATGAATGTTAGGTACGAGCTCTGACTGATAGAGAGTGTTGGTTGGTGAGTGATGGGGTGTGATGAATTGAGCAGTGCTGAGGCTAGTGGTGCAATTGGTAGGACACCGCATTTGATGATGCATGCACTGACCTTGGCCACTCGTGTGAGGTCACTGAACTTCTTGCGGCACTGCATCCAGGTCATTGGGGCTAAACTCCTGCCATTGTCCTCCGTGGCTATCTATTCCCACTGTCTTCTCATTATGTGTCTGAAGGGCCTCTTGCCCTCTGCGGCTAAAAAGCATCTCTCATCCTTTCCAACTCCTCCACCAAGACCTCCAGTGCGGCGTCCGGAAACCTTGGTGCACGCTCTCTCCGATGGTTGATTGTTGCACAGTACGTTATTTCCAATGATCTCAGCACCTGCAGCAGCCACAATGCACCATCCCTTTAAGAGGTGAAGGCTAGCTTTCAGTCGTGCTAGGAAGTAATCACAATGGGCCCCTGCTGTTGCGTACAGCCAATGAACAGCGCGATTAGCACTGGTTGCATGCAGATAGCATGAAGTTGGCATGCTGTCTACATCACACGGAGTGAGTGCGGGTTCATTGTGCATCCCGATCCCCACACCAGTTTTTGGGGGCTATCAAATTTAACCCCCGCAGAGTCTAAGCCAGGAAGTAAAAATTATATTTATTTCAATGTAAAATCATGTACAGAGAGCAAAATAAAGTGAGGGAAAGAAATATGGGATTAAGAGATAGATAAAAGAGACAGAAAGAAAAAGTTTAAAAAAAAATATTTTCATTTTTTTTAAAATTTCCAACATTAATTAAAATCTGAAGGAATGAGACTCCAGACTTGTAAAATTACATTTTCAGTGGCAGAGAGGTTGTCTGACAGTAATTGAGATTCATCACAGTGTTAAAAATTCCCTTACTCCTGAATGTGCCAGCCCTAACTTTTTCTGGCGAGTTTAGTGCGTATCTAGTGGGTAAGTACAGCAACTTCACCCTTCATGTGTGTGAATGCCGAGCCTATCGGCGAGGTGTAGTGAAACATCTGGGGGAGCAGAGTAACTCAGACCACAACTTCCTGATTTCTGGGTTTAACTGCGCATGTATGGTCGCCGGAAGTTGCGGGTCCAATTTACCGCCTGATAACGGTGAGTGCTGATATACTGGCCTTTATTTTAACAGCAAAATCCTGGCCAATAGTTGCTTTATTCTATAAATTCTGCTTTTGGTTAAGAATAACTGCAAAAACAGTTAGTGCAGGTGCAACGTCCCAAATCCAGGTCTCCGAAAACCAGAATTGTCCAAAAACCGGACATTTTGCGCATAGCTGATGGAATTGTCTGGAATCCAGAATTATTGTCCGCAAACCGGACATTTTTGAGGCAAAACCCGAACCGATCAAGAATTCCGGATTTCAGACAAGAAAATCAAGTCTGAAATCCGGAATCCTCGACCGAATCTGTGCCGGATTTTGAGTTTTGCCAGATTTCGGACCTGCCGCTCACAACCCGCCATGGATTCGGTCGCAGATTTCCGATTTCAGACTATTGATTTTCTTGTCTGAAATCCGGAAAAACCCCAAAACGGGAATGGACAGTCCCGATGATTCCAGATTTTGGACATTGTACTTGTACTGCATCACAAGTTCAAACTAGTCAGCCGATTATTAGAAGCGATTATAGATAGAAAAATTAATTACTACAGGAAGAGTTGTTAAACTACTGGGGGAAGAGACAGTTCTAAAAACGCCTAACTGTAATGCTATAGACTTATGACTGTAATTATACAATGAGACATACATGAAAGTAACTATGAAACCTGACACTTTGAATTGTACCCGACCTGAAGCACAGTAATACCAGTGCAGGTTAAAATGACTGAAGATATTCACTTCAATAAAATAAACAAAAATATGAGATCATAAAGAATTCTCAGAGCACAAGTAAAAACCTTCTAGGTCATATACATTGTATATAAATGTACTGGTAAAACCATTGATGGAGCCACATTATCTGTAAGAACACTTAATTAAAGTTATACCACTAACCTTGTGTTAAGCAGGTGGAACCTTATTAGGAGGACATCCACCACACTATGGGCTCAAGATTGGCCAGGAGTTTTTTCTGGCGTAACTTAAAAATTCCCATTTTCCCCAATCAATTTGCACCAGCGTAACTGAGTTAGTTACGCTTTTTTTAGGTTAGTTTTTTTTTCCTCAAAAGGAGGTGTTACCAGCCACCTACGAAAGTTCTGCCCATTTAGGCAACTTTGGCCAGCTAATAGTTACTCCATTTCTACTTAGGCCAGCGTATGTGACCACTTCAGAAAGCCCTTGCGGAGAGTTAAACAAATCGGCGCAGTTAGACACATCGGAGGCCATTCGGCCTGGGATAGGGGTGGGAAGCAGAGAGGACCTGCCTGTATCTAAACCACTAAGCCTTACAAACCACCAAAGTTTGCAAACAAAAAGTACTAAGAATTCAATAAGAAAAAAAAAATTGAAGTAAGTCCTACCTTCATCTTCAAACTTGGCACGGAAAGGCAGTGGGCCGGCCGGTGCGGGAGGCCACTCGGCCAGAGCTAGGGGCAGGCAGGAGAACGGATAGAAATCACCAGCAGACAGGAGCACTATCAGTTCACCTGCCCGCACTGTAAGATTCAGCAAAAGCATCGGTGTGAACTTTTGGATCTATAAGTTTTGAACTTTGCTGGGACATATTCATTGTACAGCAGAAAAGCTGACCTGGAGCAGGTCCAAACATGTTTAAGTTGAATGCACATCAACTGGGCGGGAATAAGAATGGCTGAATGCAGTAACATCATGGTTGATGAGTGCCTTTTGTCATGGAATTGGAATCCATCAGTGAGACATTAAGTAAAGTGGCCGAGATTTTAGGCCATTAAAAGACAAAGGAAAGCTATTTTGACCACAGACTCATCGGAGCCACCCATCGAGGGACAGCCCAGTTGACAAAGGGGCAGGCAAAGATTTAATTTTTGCTTTTCAGTTGGACAGCCTCATGCAGGAAGGACAGTTGGACTTTAAGCAGTCTTGCAGGTATAAGAACGGCAGTTGTAAGCCATTTCTCTCTCGCCCCTCTTCTACGCATGCTTGCAATGCACAAAGACCGAGCACTCCATCTGGAATGGAGAGATGAAACCACCACCTACGAGCCAAGAGAGCCTTGCTACTTCGACTGGGAGGCTGATCTTGAGACTGGACTTGAATACCACAGTTTGGTACGGACCCAGAAGATATGCCTCATCGGGAGAAGCAGCGAGTAAGCCAGGGGGGTGATTGGTGAGCATTTATCCCAGCCCACGGATCTTTAAGACCACCGCATAGTGTGAAAGGATGTCGTGTGTCCCAACCAAGCTTCAGGGGTTTTCAGGGGAGGTGTTTTAGACATGGATACTTCACGTTAGGGGCCTGTTTAAACAGGCCACACTGTGTAGTGTACTGCATTTGTTTGTTTTACACACTAGGGTGTGTGTGGTTTTACTGGGTGCAGGTGTGTGTTTTAACTTTAATAAAGCATTGCCGGTTGAGACTGAGGTATTTGTCCATGACTCGTTCATCTGTTCCGTACAGTAATAATTCCCAGCATTAGAACTATTGTAAAGTGGGGGTGCTTCAACAACACCGAACACTTATAGCCCCTAGCCCTGGCCGAGTGGTCTCCCAGTGCGATCGATCTCTTAGAAATCACCTGCAGGCAGGAGCATTAAGAGAACGACCGCACCAGGAGGCCACTCAGTCAGGACTACGGGCGGGCAGGAGAACTGATAGTGCTCCTGCCTGCCACCCAGACTTTTCACCTCCACCACTATGCCTAGGAGTCCAATTCTAAGTGTTGATCACGCACTGTGCAAAGAACTTTGATAGCAGCCAAAAAGTTATCTTTTACCAGTTTGAACCCGTGTACCCTCGTCTTATGTTTCCAATTTATTTTAAAGTAATATTCTGGATTTACATTTTCTATTATTTATAATCTTGTATATCTCGATAAGATCATCACCAAGTTGAAAAGCTTGTTTCTCAAGTGTTTCTTCACAACTCTGACCCCTGACACTAAAGATCAACCTCATAAGTCTTCTCTGCCCACCCCTAGCCCAACAAATAACGTAGAATAAATGCAGAGAACTTTACCTGAAGGAGCCCATCGCCAAGCTCTGAAAGTGAGAGAGACCTACTGTTGTTGCAGACTCACATCGCTACTGCTCATGCGCGGACATCACCTACAGACTCCACTGTGCACTGCGTCCCCGCAGTTTTCCAGCACAGAACGCTGGCTCCACCCCCGACACGACTGGCCATGCTGCATGACTGCAGTGAAGAGGTTGGACAGCAGCCAAAGTGACAACAAATTTTTTCGGCGCAACTCGGAAAGCAGATAAGCTGTGCAACTCCGGTAAGTGAGCTGAAAAACGGGCTTGGCCAAAATTGAGATCTAAAGTTGGTCAAACAGCCCCTGCTTAGCATTTGGTTTCACTGTGATTCCACACACACACACACACAAAAACACACGCGCACAGATACACCATCATAGGCAGTCTCTCGGAATCGAGGAAGACTTGCTTCCACTCTTAACATGAGTCCTTAGGTGGCTGAACAGTCCAATATGAGAATCACAGTCCCTGTCACAGGTGGGACAGATAGTTGTTGAGGGAAAGGGTGGGTGGGACTGGTTTGCCGCACGCTCTTTCCGCTGCCTGCACTTGATTTCTGCATACTCTCGGCAATGAGACTCGAGATGCTTGGCGCCCTCCCGGATGCACTTCCTCCACTTAGGACGGTCTTTGGCCAGGGACTCCCAGGTGTCAGTGGGGATGTTGCACTTTACCAGGGAGGCTTTGAGGGTCTCCTTGTAACGTTTCCTCTGCCCACCTTTGGCTCGTTTGCACACACACGGACACACACACACACAAACACAGACGCACACACCACACACAGATACACACAGTTAAGCTTTTTATAAATACTATAATGCCTGTTGAAAGACTTCAGTGATATATGTAAGATTATCCAAGGTAAATTGGATTTCTTTCTTATTTTTGTCTTGAGTGCTGTAACAAAATTCTCACTGGATATTTTGACTGGGTGCTGGAAGTGATTGTGAGCAGGAGTGATTGTCACGAAATACTTCAGACAGTGTGCCAAAATCCCCTGTTAGAAAGGAGCAGGAAGTGCAATCATGTGGCAAAAAGAAATTCATTACATGCTGATGATTTTAAATGATTTCTAAGTTTTTCTTGAATCCAATGTTTCTGAAAAATTTCTGACTTCAGGGTGTTTGGGGTTGCTGTTATGGACCTTGGCTATACTGAGTGAGTAGGGAGATAGAAAACGATGCATTCTAAAATTCAGTTAGTGGATAAAACATTTGCAATTTTGAGGTAATACAGTGTGCCTGAAGTTCTTTTTTATTTTTGAGTTGAATACAAATATTTATGTTCCTCAAAGGCATAAGCAAATATCTATTAAAATTTAATATACGTGGCTATTTGTGAATTTTTCCATTAAAGAGTTGTCAGCATCATACTGCAATAATTCTTCATTTCAAAAATGTACTAAACAATGGTCTGGATCGTGCTGAAAAAATAACAGTGTGTTAACGAAGCACGTTGTGATTAATATATAAATCGGCCAACGAGATCAGGGGAACTTTCTGGTCGAGTTATGCCGTTCCGCCATTTCCTTCGCACAAACAGAGTCTCGCCCTTAACCGCCCATTCTTGTTCAGAATGTTCTCATTAATTGCTCATTAAACTCACTGTAGAAAGTTAGGGCTTAAAATTAACAGCGTAATTACCCTTTTAATGCCGCAATAATTGTTAATGCCAATCAATCTCTCAGGCCCTGTAAAGGAACAATTTAACTGTTGAGCGTCATTCCTGCATGTAGCAAATTGTTGTTAGAGATGTGAAACATTTCAAGTTTTAAATTGCCCAGCTCCAGGAAGCTATTCTGAGCCAATTTAACATTCACTGTTAAAAAAATAATTTTAAAATGTTAAACTATACAGAGACAGGTTATATAGTTTTCATTTGGTTGAGAGACTGGATAAAGTTTATATTGGCTTTCAGAAAAAGATCATTATTTTTTAAAACAATATCACCCATTTCTAGGGATCCCGGTTTCAATGTTTTTATTTTACAACAATGACTAGACTTCAAAAGTACATTGCTTGCAAAGAGCTTTGGGATGTCCTGTGATCGTGAAAGATGCTACATAAATGCAAGTTCTTTCTTATTACCTAACTGATACATGGTCAGTCTTCAGTCCTTGTGGATAAACATAAGAACACAAGAAATAGGAGTAGGCCATATGGCCCCTCGAGATTGCTCCGCCATTCAATAAGATCATGGTTGATCTGATCATGGACTCAGCTCCACTACCCCACCCACTCCCCATAACTCCTTATCCCCTTATCATTTAAGAAATTGTCTATTTCTGTCTTAAATTTATTCAATGTCCCAGCTTCTACAGCTCTCTGAGGCAGCGAATTCCACGGATTTACAACGCTCTGAGAGAAGAAATTTCTTCTCATCTCCGTTTTAAATGGGCGGTCCCTTATTCTAAGATCATGCCCTCTAGTTCTAGTCTCCCCCATCAGTGGACACATCCTCTCTGCATCCACCTTGTCAAGCCCCCTCATATTTTTATGCGTTTCGATAAGACCACCTCTCATTCTTCTGAATTCCAATGAGTAGAGGCCCAACCTACTCAACCTTTCCTCATAAGTCAATCCCCTCATCTCCGGAATCAACCTAGTGAACCTTCTCTGAACTGCCTCCAAAACAAGTATATCTTTTCGTAAATATGGAAACCAAAACTGCACGCAGTAGTCCAGGTGTGGCCTCACCAATACCCTATATAGCTGTAGCAAGACTTCCCTGCTTTTATACTCCACCCTGCAATAAAGGCCAAGATTCCATTGGCCATTCTGATCACTTGCTGTACCTGCATACTATCCTTTTGTGTTTCATGCACAAGTACCCCCAGGTCCTGCTGTACTGCAGCACTTTGCAATCTTTCTCCATTAATAACTTGTTCTTTGATTTTTTCTGCTGAAGTGCATGACTTCACACTTTCCAACATTATACACCATCTGCCAAATTTTTGCCCACTCACTTAGCCTGTCTATATCCTTTTGCAGATTTTTTGTGTCCTCCTCACACATTGCTTTTCCTCCCATCTTCGTCAGCAAACTTGGCTACGTTACACTCAGTCCCTTCTTCCAAGTCATTAATATAGATTGTAAATAGTTGGGATCCCACACTGATCCCTGCGACACCCCACTAGTTACTGGTTGCCAACCAGAGAATGATCCATTTATCCCGACTCTCTGTTTTCTGTTAGTTAGCCAATCCTCTATCCATGCTAATATATTACCACCAACCCTGTGAACTTTTATCTTGTGCAGTAACCTTTTATGTGGCACCTTGTCAAATGCCTTCTGGAAGTCCAAATACACCACATCCACTGGTTCCCCTTTATCCATCCTTTATCCTCAAAGAATTCCAGCAAATTTGTCAAACATGACTTCCCCTTCATAAATCTATGCTGACTCTGCCTGACCCAATTTTGCTTTTCCAAATGTCCTGCTACTGCTTCTTTAATAATGGACTCCAACATTTTCCTAACCGCAGATGTTAGGCTAACTGGTTTATAGTTTCCTGCTTTTTGTCTGCCTCCTTTTTTAAATAGGGGCCAACACTGAAATGATCATACAGAATAGAATAAACAAACCAAACATTTTTGGTAGAGTGATGATAATGTATAGGAATGTAAAGAGCCTGTTGGAAATATCCTCCTATTTTGATACCTGGTGACTGGCATCCACAGTGACACTGGTCTGAACTATTGATACTGTTGAAATGTGTCCCCAGGTGAGGACTTTGGACTAATCTGTTCACCCAGATGTAGCACGGTACAGTATGACTGAACACTTAAATGGGGTCAATAGTGTATTCTCTAATTTTCTGAAATAGAGTCAGCACAATCCACCATGCAACTCACACTGAACAGAAAGTGAGTCAACAAAAAAAGGCAGCCTAGCTGAGGAAGGGACTGCTCATTGGAAGATTGTAGAATTCCTCTCCGTCAGCTGTGGCTCAGTGGGTAGCACACTTGCCTCTAAGTCAGAAGGTTGTGGGTTCAAGTCCCACTCCAGGGACTTGAGCACAAAATCTAGGCTGACACTCCAGTGCAGTGCTGAGGGAGCGCTGCACTGTGGGAGGTGTTGTCTTTCAGATGAAGTGTTAAACCAAGGCTCTGTCTTCTCTCAGGTGGATGTAAAAGATCTGCAGAAGTGCAGGGGAGTTCTCCCCCTGTGTCCTGGCCAATATTTATCCCTCAATCAACATCACTAAAAACAGATTAACTTGTGATTCTAACGTTGCTGTTTCAGCAGTATATGAGCTGAGGTAGGAGGTGACATTATGGAGGTGGGAGTCGAGGGTTTTTGAGATTGAGACGATATGGGACTGGAAGTTCAGCTCAACGTCAAATAGGACAGGGAGTTTGCGAACAGTCTGGTTCAGCCTGAGACAGTTGACTGGATGGGAATGGAATCGGTAGCAAAAGTACGGAGTTTATGCGGGACTGAAGACAATGGCTTGGATCTTCCTAACGTTTAACTGGAGGAATTTGCAGCTCATCCAAGATTGTATGGATGAGGCGCAGTGGTTGGGGAGAGGGAAGCATTTACAATTCCAGCTGGCATGGGGGAGGTCAACATTTTAATAGGAATGGGGCCAAGGAGGAACGAGGATGGTGAACCTGTGGAATTCTCTACCACAGAAGGCTGTGGAGGCCAAGTCACTGAATATATTTAAGCGGGAGATAGATAGATTTCTAAAAACAAAAGGCTTCAAGGGGTATGGAAAAAAAGCGGGAATATGGTGTTGAGATAGAGGATCAGCCATGATCATAATGAATGGTGGTGCAGACTCGAAGGGCCGAATGGCCTACTACTGCTCCTATTTTCTATGTTTCTATGAGGCGACTACACTTCAAAAGTACTTCATTGGCTGTAAAGCGCTTCGGGATGTCCTGAGGTCGTGAAAGGTGCTATATAAATGCAAATCTTTCTTTTTTCTTTACAGCCTGAAGGAATATCGGAGGGGGAAACTAATCATCCGATAAGGGACCAGCTAGGTGGGTTTTAGTGACTGACAATTAGGAGCAGGTTACTTGGAACCTTCTCAGAGGAGTGGGGAAGCCCAGGAGCAACTTGTGTGGTTAACTGTAGATTTGTTAATATGGCACAGAAAATTCCATGTACATATTTTAAAGATGTCTATAATTCTCACTTTCCATGCTTTCTGTTCCAAAGGAGCAACCCCTAGACACTCGATAACTACTGATAATGTCATAATCATTAATTCAAGGTCAATCTTATCACTTTTTCCATCCTCCTGGGCTGATTAACAACTGATAAAATTCCTATACTTCAGGTAAGTGACTCTCACAACAAAGATCTATGAGTTACCTTAACAATCCAAGGTTCTGGGTTAAAATGTGCAATTATAACCATGTCTGTAGAAGCCTGGACTGAGGGTGTATCCATGTGAAGGGAGGACGGTTGCTTGTGGGAAAAGAAAGAAAAGACTTGGATTTATATAGCGCCTTTCACGACCACCAGACATCTCAAAGCGCTTTACAGCCAATAAAGTACTTTTTGAAGTGTAGTCACTTTTGTAATGTAGGAAATGCTGCAGCCAATTTGCACACAGCAAGCTCTCACAAACAGCAATGTGATAATGACCAGATATTCTGTTTTTTGTTATATTGATTGAGGGATAAATATTGGCCAGAACACTGGGGCTAACTCCCCTGCTCGTCCTCGAAATAGAGCCATGGGATCTTTTACGCCCACTTGAGAGAGCAGACGGGGCATTGGCTTAACGGCTCATCTGAAAGACGGCACCTTTGACAGTGCAGCACTCTCTCAGCACTGCACTGAGAGGTAGACATAAATGAGAGAGACACTATCTGATATTCTAAAAGTTATGATTCCCAAATGATTTTGATCATTCAAAATTTAATATTGACATTGCAAAAAAGAAAGGGGGCAAGCTCAGTTAGACACTGGCCTTTCACCTCTGGGACCAGGATTTAAATCCAGCCCAGTGCCCTTCTTTTTTGTCTATCTTAATCCAGTTTCTAGAGATATTGATGCAACCAGTGCAGAGAATGAAAGAACATAAGAACATAAGAAATAGAAGCAGCAATAGGCCATTTGACCCAGTCGATCCTGCTCCGCCATTTAATAAGATCATGGCTGATCTGATCATGGATTCAGCTCCGCTTCCCTGCCCGCTCCCCATAATCCTTTACTCCCTTATCGCTCAAAAATCTGTCTATCTCCACCTTAAATATATTCAATGACCCAGCCTCCATAGCTCTCTGAGGCAGCGAATTCCACAGATTTACAATCTTCTGAGAGAAGAAATTCCTCCTCATCTCAGTTTTAAATGGGCGACCCCTTATTCTAAAACTATGCCACCTAGTTCTAGATTCCCCCATGAGTGGAAACATCCTCCCTGCATCCACCTTGTAGAGCCCTCTCATTATCTTATATGTTTTGAAAGATCACCTCTTATTCTTCTGAACTCCAATGTGCATAGGTCCAACCTACTCAACCTACCCTCATAAGTCAACCCCTTCATCTTAGGAATTAACCGAGTGAACCTTCTCTGAACTGCCTCCAATGCAAGTATATCCCTCCTTTTATAAGGAGGCCAAAATTGTACGCAGTACTCTAGGTGTGGCCTCACCAATACCCTGTACAGTTGTAGCAGGATTTCTCTGCTTTTATACTCCACCCCCCTTGCAATAAAGGCCAACATTCCATTTGACTTCCTGATTACTTGCTGTGCCTGCGTACTAACTTTTTATGCTTCATGCACAAAGACTCCCAGGTCCCCCTGTACTGCAGCAATTTGTAATTTTTCTCCATTTAAATAATAATTTGCTTTTCTATTTTTTCTGCCAAAGTCCATAACCTCACACTTTCCCACGTTATACTCCATCTGTCAAATCTTTGCCCACTCACTTAGCCTGTCTATATCCCTTTGCAAATTTTTTGTGTTCTCTTCACAACTTACTTTCCCACCCATCTTTGTATCATCAGCAAACTTGGCTACGTTACACTCGGTCCCGTCATCCAAATCATTAATATAGATTGTAAATAATTGAGGCCCCAGCATCGATCCCTGCGGCACCCCACTAGTTACTGTTTGCCAACTGGAAAATCCCAACTTTCTATTTTCTGTTAGTTAGCCAATCCTCTATGCATGCCAATATATTACCCCTAACCCCGTGAACTTTCATCTTGTGCAATAACCTTTTATATGACACCTTTTTGAATGCCTTCTGGAAATCCAAATACACCACATCCACTGGTTGCCCCTCATCCGCCCTGCTCGTTACATCCTCAAAGAGAGACGCAGTCGCAATTTTGTTGACATGGGTTATGGTTGCAAATTCCAGAATTGATCATGAGCTCACAGTACTGACATGGCAATTACATGCAGAGAGGTCTACACATTTGACTTTAAGAATATGACTCAACAAAAGCAACATGGTGATTTTTAATTGCATTCTTTATAATACGCGCCAAGCTTAATGTTGACTGAAACCTTTGGAAATAACGAAGCAGCTTGTCAGAGAGCCTGGGATAATGTAACTGATCTCATGGCTCTGAATCATGCTGTATTATCCAGTCGAAAGAGCACAATGAATACAATCTTGAGAAACTCACAATGTTAGATCTTACTGACTGCGTTGTTCAAGATTAATAAAAGTAGAAAATGCAGGAAGCTCAAAAAGAAATTGAAAAAAGCAAAAATAAAATTTGAAAAATGACTTCAGTCTGTGCACCACGCAGAGCCTGAGTGTTCGTGCCAAGTGAGAATCTGAACATACTTTCTAAAATAAAACACTGGAAAATCTAGCAGAAATGTGCCAACCAAGCACAAGTTAGGTAAATGCGGGCCAGATTACCAAAGCTGTAACTATTCTACCTTACATCAGTGTAAAGTGTCATTTATGCCAATCACTATGAGGTAACTGGTACCAAGGTATATTAGAAGGGGCTGTACTGTCTGATTTCAAGGTAGTTTAATGGTATGTGTGCCCCAGGCTCAAGGTTTAGCCACTTATTTGATCTCTATTTTTTACCTTTCTACTTAAAAAATCATGTTTGGTAGCACATCTGCTTCCTTCAACTTTTAGTAATTAGATATTATATGAAGTAATGGAAATGAAGACAAATGTCTCATCTGCCTTTTGTGTAAATTTGTTCTTGGAATACAGACAACAGTGAGGCAATATTTTATTGCCTATCCCTAGTTGTACTGAAGGCCTTAAGAGTTGACCACATAGTGTAGGACTGGAGTCATGTGTAGGACCAGAGCAAGCTCCATTTCCTGAAGTACATTAGTGTACCAGTTGGGTTTTTATAAGAACACAGCATCTTCCATGGTCATTGTTTTTTAGTGCCAGCCCATAACTGACCAGATTTATCGAATTCAATATCATTAGTCCAGTACCATAATTACTCGGCCATCATATCTATTGTGCATTACTTGTTTGTCGAAACATGTTGGCCGGCAATCACAACTTTCCAAATACGCTCCAATTAGTGAGCAACGGCAAGTAGAATAAGTATTCCATGTACTTAATGAAAATAAAATGAGCATTTTAACATCAGTTTTAAATAGGATCCCTCTGGTCACTGCACACTCTTTGCTAGCAAACTTAGGCTGCCTGGGTTGCCATGGCACTAATTTCCCAATGAGAATTATTGGTTAATAATGTAATGGCCAAATTGTATAACCAGTGTAAAGTCCATCCTTCTGACATCAGAATGAAGTATGGTGGGGGGGGGGTGCCTCATACAAAGTGACTGCTCTCTCCACAGTCATTGCAGAAGCATCATAGATTAAATAATCAGGCACAGTGTGCTCTGACCAGAGGAACAAAAAACAGAGAACTTTGACAATAATATAAATAGAGACAACAATAATTAATACAATAAAGCAGAATTCCTTAATCTTTGGGGTTTCATTTCCCTTTAAATGATTAATAACAGCATCTACCGAGGCTCACAGAAATGCTGGTCTGTGGACAATTATTGGATTTCAAGATGCAAAATGTGTGTGTGTAATTATTAAAATCCCAGGAACATTCACATGGAATGTTGTGAGAAGGGATGCCTTTGAGACAGTTGGAATTTGCAATTATTTTTACATTGTCTGTACAGTGGTAATGCCCTACAGCAATACTGCTTTCAGTCTAAAGTGTGCATGCTTCAGGGTATAAATACACTGCATCTTAAATTCAGTACAAAGCTGCCCTTGGGGTACACACACGGAAAGCAGAATTGGCTACAGCTTCTTAAATCTTTGAGCTAAATATTATGAGGGCATAATCGACTGCAAAGTAAAATATTGATAGAAGAATTGAGGAAAGGTTTAGATCGTTTCTTAATTGCATTTTTTTTACACTTTGATTATGGTTTCGTACAGATGTGTGAACTTTCACCTCTGTAATATTGTGAAGTGTCGAGCACTGTGGACCTCAGATTTCACCATTGACCATATCCCAGGACCATCAAAACTGAGCAACGGCCGTTTCACTCAATACATTTTGGAAAGTAAAACAGCGCCAAATTTGAGAAATGAGGCGATACAATAACATAAAAGTTAAACATTACCAAAGAGCTTGCACCAAAATTGTTTCATAAAAATTAGCTAATGCAGAAATGCTTTTGGCAGAATTTGACATAAAACACCACTCGAGTTGTATTTTGTTAGTAAAGAGTACTCACATCCCAGCTACTGCTGCAACTTACAATTCAAGCTTCTCAAACAGTAATGACTGCTCTGCCATAGTTCTTGCTTTTTTCTTTTGAATTTCATGAAAAATAAAAAAAACTTCCCTCAGTACTGAAAGATTCATAGGATGTATGCTTTCGTACCTCAACCATAAAAGATTTTCTTCGTTCTGTGAAGCAACATTGATGAGATGTAAAAATGTGCTGAAAATATGTATCATGTTCTCAGCCAGTCTGATTCACATATACGCTGCATATTAATGTTTCCCCAAACCATTTTGATTCAATGTTCTGCCCGTTAAAAACCTTGGGGCTGAAATTGCTTGGGTCACAATCATAGAACCTTACAGCACAGACGGAGACTATTTGGCTCTTTGTGCCTATGCCGACTCTTTGGTGGAGCGACCCAAATAGTCCCACTCCCCGCACCTTCCCTATAGCTGTGCAATTTTTTTTCCTTTACAAATATTTATCCAATTCCCTATTGAAAGTTACTATTGAATCTGCTTCCACCACCCTTTCAGGCAGTGCATTCCAGATCACAACAACTTGCTGCGTAAAAAAAACACACCTCATCACCCCTCTTTTGTTACTTATCTTAAATAATTGGGGGAAATCCCAGTACAATCCTGAGGGTTACACTGGGATTGCACCCCCCCCACCCCAGCCCCCAGTGCAACTCCAGTACTGGTCCTGCTGAAGCTTGCAACGTAACTTGGAGGGGACCTCAATTACATGGAGTACAAAGGGCATAAGTGCCACTAAGGGCATTTCTCTGGTGCCCACCTGCCCTGTGCGGCTGCAAAATTTGGTACATACCTGCCAATGGAGGGGTGTGTTGCCCAGGATCTCCTCCTAATCCATTTCCTCCATGGCCCCCTAAGGGCACACTGCTCAGTAAAACACCTTGGGGAAAATGTAATTTTTCTCGAGGATTTCAGGCTGCTTCTGTGGCCTGGATGCCACCGGTGGGACCCACATCTAGAGCTGATTCGCCCCAACTCATTCTCCATAACAGCCTCAATGGATACACTGGATCCCGACTGAGTCAGACTAGTGCAAACTTACTGCCGTAGAGAGTCCCTATCTCTGTAACCTCCTCCAGCCCTACAACCCTCTGAGATACCTGCGCTCCTCCAATACTGGCCTCTTGCACATCCCCGATTTTAATCACTCCACCACTTCAGCTGCCTAGGCCCTAAGCTCTGGAATTCCCTGCCTAAACCTTTCCGTCTCTCTTTCCTCCTTTAAGACATTCCTTAAAAACTACCTCTTTTTACCAAGATTTTGGTCATCTGCCCTAATATCTCCTTCTTTGGCTCAGTGTCAAACTTGTTTGATAACGCTCCTGTGAAACGCCTTGGCACTGTATAAATGTCAGCTCTTGTTGTCATTGATGGCATTTGCCTTGCAAGGGAAGGGAATGTTCCTATCTCTCCTTCCAAGGCAAGTCAGAAACTGACAGTAACAGTCGAGACGCAGAGCCACCGGGCTCCTGCTATTTTGTGAAGGGTTCCATCGATCTCCGGCTGCCTTTGCCATGGGAGGCCGGGCAGAACCTCCAAGTATTTGGTCCTAATTTGTTTGCTGTACAATTATGCCATTTTTACCACTGAATGAATTTTGCTTTACCCTGTTGAAATAAAAGCCAAGCTTTTAGCAATGTAAAGGGTTTCATTGGATGATAATGCGGACTCAAGACGTGAAACAATTTGCAGCTTGGTGGAGCTATATTTATGGGTCACCTGTATTCCCTGAGTTCACAATGGTTACAGTACACGGAAATACTATGGCTGTATATACCATGTCATGTATGTAACCACAATGTAACACCACTGTATTACTGTATACACTCAACCTAGATGCATACCTTGACCACAAGGGGTGAACTTGTGGGAGACACTCCTTACCTGATCACACAGATATAAAAAGGGAGGTCCCATGCAGGGTCATCGTCTTTGGAGTCCTGTGAATAAAGAGTTAAGGTCACAGAGTGACCTTGTCCCCAGAATGTGCCTCGTGTGGTTTCATGCTGTAGAGTAAGGACTTTACATTGGCGACGAGAAACGGGAATTCACGGCCCACGAGAATGGCCATCAGTAGCACAGAGGAACGGTACTGTGTTGGGGAAGACTGGGACGATTTTGTCAAGAGGCTTCAGCAAAGTTTCACTACGAAAGAATGGTTGGGGGATGCAGCGGCCGACAAGCGAAGGGCTCATCTTTTGACCAGCTGCGGACCAAAGACTTACGCGCTCATGAAGGACTTACTAGCACCCGAAAAGCCGGCGGACAAAACCTTTGAAGAACTTAGCAAATTGATCGGGGAGCACCTCACACCGGCGTGTAGCATACATATGGCCCGACACAGATTCTACACCCACCGACGCCGTGAAGGACAGAGCATACCGGACTTCGTAGCGGACCTCCAGCATTTGGCCAGCCTCTGTAACTTCACAGACGCCTGCAGAGGGGAGATGCTGAGGGACTTTTTTATCGAGGGCATCGGTCATGCGGGGATTTTCCACAAATTAATTGAGACCAAGGATTTGACCTTGGAAATGGTGGCGTTGATAGTTCAAACTTTCATGGCGGGGGAGGAAGAGATGAAAATAATATACGAGCGCAATTCTGCCTCTAACGCGGCAATGGATCAGGGAGTCAACAACCTCAATGCGACTCAGAGCCCCGCAGGCAGGCAGGGGCAGTCCGACACTCCCCAGGCAGCAATAGACCCCAGAGTAGGACTTCAACAGAGACAATGGCAGGCTGAACGGACATTCACGCCATCACAGTGGACAATGCAGCCCGGGATGGGGTCATTGACACCCACGAAGAGCAGTCAAAGGGACAGTCAGCGCGGAATGCCTGGCCATAGTCCCTTTGTTCCCAACAATAGAAACTTTAACTCATGCTGGAGGTGTGGGGGAAAACACTTAGCTAGATCTTGCAGATTTCAACAGTTTGTCTGCAGGAATTGCAATCTCAGTGGCCACTTAGCTCGAATGTGCAGGAAGTCTGCAACCAGAATAATATATGAGGCGGATGGACCAGAAGAGGGTTCTTTGAGGCAGGATGACTTTTGGGGCAAATTGATGGACGCCAAGGTTCAGCGAGTCTATGTGGTGAATATTCACAGTTCATACACCAGAACATCACCAATGATGAGGAGGGTTTTATTAAACGGTATCCCTGTACACATGGAGCTGGACACTGGGGCCAACGAGTCACTCATTGGCGTTCATCAATTTGAGAAGCTATGGCCACTTAAAGCCAGTAGACCCAAATTAGCACGTATTGAGACACAATTACGGACTTACACTAAAGAAATCATTCTGGTGCTAGGCAGTGTAATGTTGGCTGTCACACACAATGGGTTAGTGAATCGGTTGCCGCTCTGAATTGTCCCAGGCAATGGTCCTGCACTGTTGGGGAGGAGCTGGTTAGCCGAGATAAACTGGAAATGGAGGGATGTTCACGAAATGTCATCTGTGGAGCGAAGTTCATGCTCACAAGTCCTACAACAATTCGAGACACTATTCCAACCTGGCGTCGGGACTTTCAAAGGCATTAAAGTAGTGATACACATCACCCCGGACGCCAGACCAGTGCACCACAAAGCCAGAGCGGTGCCGTATGTGATGCGGGAAAAGATCGAGAGCGAATTGGACTGGCTGTTGAGAGAGGGCATCATCTTGCCTGTTGAATTCAGCGACTGGGCGAGCCCCATCGTTCCCGTCCTAAAAGCGGATGGCTCTGTCAGGATCTGTGGCGACTGCAAGGCCACCATCAATCGGGTGTCCCTACAAGATCAATACCCGCTCCCGAGAGCGGAGAACCTCTTCGCCACGCTGGCAGGCGGCAAGCTGTTCACCAAGTTGGACCTCACTTCACCCTATATGACCCAGGAACTGGCCAACGAATCTATACTATTGACCACCATCACCACGCACAAGGGACTGTTCGTTTATAACAGGTGCCCGTTTGGCATTCGATCAGCGGCCGCTATTTTTCAACGTAACATGGAAAGCCTACTTAAATCAATTCCGGGAATGATCGTATTCCAGGACGACATCCTCATCACGGGTCGAGATACCAAGGAACACCTCCACAACCTGGAGGAGGTGCTACGCCGACTGGACCAGGTAGGCCTGCGACTCAAGAAGTCTAAATGTGTGTTTTTAGCTCCTGAGGTTGAGTTTCTGGGCAGGAGGGTTGCTGCAGATGGCATTCGGCCCACCGAATCCAAAACAGAGGCGATTCGACGAGCACCCAGGCCCTGCAACACATCGGAGTTGCGTTCATTCCTGGGACTGTTGAACTATTTCGGGAACTTTCTGCTGAACTTAGCACGTTGTTGGAGCCGCTACACATGCTCCTGCATAAGGGTTGCGATTGGTTTTGCGGAGACTGTCAGGATCGGGCTTTTGTTTGGGCGCGAAACCTACTTTGTTCAAACAAGTTGTTGACCCTGTATGACCCCTATAAAAAATTGGTTCTGACATGTGATGCATCATCCTATGGGGTTGGGTGCGTGTTGTAGCAGGGCAATGCTGAGGGTCAACTACAACCTATGGCTTATGCCTCCAGGTCGCTCTCTCAAGCAGAACGGGGATATGGGATGGTCAAGAAGGAAGCGCTTGCATGTGTCTATGGTGTAAAAAAAATGTATCAGTGCCTCTTTGGTAGGAAGTTTGAATTAGAGACGGACCACAAGCCATTAACATCCCTGTTGTCAGACAGCAAGGCTGTCAATGCCAATGCATCAGCTCGCATATAGCGATGGGCTCTCACACTGGCTGCTTATGACTACTCCATCCGGCACTGGCCCGGCACTGAAAATTGCGCTGACGCGCTCAGCAGGCTTCCACTGGTCACCACTGAGGGGCAGCGGAGCAAAGTGCCGAGATGGTCATGGCTGTCGATGCCTTTGACAGCACAGGCTCCCCTATCACAGTCCGCCAGATCAAAATCTGGACAAACAGAGATCCCCTCCCATCCCTGATTAAGAAATGTGTGCTGACTGGGGATTGGGCGCCTGCACACGGAGCATGCCCTGAGGAGGTCAGACCGTTCCACAGACGGATGGATGAGCTCTCCATCCAAGCCGACTACCTACTATGGGGCAGTCGGGTAGTTATGCCCCAGAAGGGCAGGGAGGCATTCATCAGGGAACTCCACAGCGAGCACCCAGGCATTGTACTGATGAAGGCCATTGCCTGGTCACACGTTTGGTGGCCTGGAGTTGATTCAGACCTGAAACACTGGGTTTGCAGGTGCACGACATGTGCCTAGTTGGGTAATGCCCCCAGGGAGGCCCCGCTCAGCCCGTGGCCCTGGCCCACCAGGCCATGGTCACGCATTCATGTTGACTACGCGGGCCCGTTCATGGGTAGGATGTTCCTTATTGTGGTAGATGCGTACTCGAAATGGATCGAGTGCATCATTCTGAATTCATGCACGTCATCCACCACCGTGGAAAGCCTACGTGCGATCTTTGCAACCCATGGCTTGCCGGACATCCTGGTTAGTGATAATGGCCCATGTTTCACAAGCTACGAATTCCGAGAGTTTATGTCAGAGGGTCTAGTAAGGAGGAGGAACTGAGGGAAATCTTTATTAGTCGGGAAATTGTGTTGGGGAAATTGATGGGATTGAAGGCCGATAAATCCCCAGGGCCTGATGGACTGCATCCCAGAGTACTTAAGGAGGTGGCCTTGGAAATAGTGGATGCATTGACAGTCATTTTCCAGCATTCCATTGACTCTGGATCAGTTCCTATCGAGTGGAGGGTAGCCAATGTAACCCCACTTTTTAAAAAAGGAGGGAGAGAGAAAACAGGGAATTATAGACCGGTCAGCCTGACCTCAGTAGTGGGTAAAATGATGGAATCAATTATTAAGGATGTCATAGCAGTGCATTTGGAAAATGGTGACATGATAGGTCCAAGTCAGCATGGATTTGTGAAAGGGAAATCATGCTTGACAAACCTTCTGGAATTTTTTGAGGATGTTTCCAGTAAAGTGGACAAGGGAGAACCAGTTGATGTGGTATATTTGGACTTTCAGAAGGCTTTCGACAAGGTCCCACACAAGAGATTAATATGCAAAGTTAAAGCACATGGGATTGGGGGTAGTGTGCTGACGTGGATTGAGAACTGGTTGTCAAACAGGAAGCAAAGAGTAGGAGTAAATGGGTACTTTTCAGAATGGCAGGCAGTGACTAGTGGGGTACCGCAAGGTTCTGTGCTGGGGCCCCAGCTGTTTACATTGTACATTAATGATTTAGACGAGGGGATTAAATGTAGTATCTCCAAATTTGCGGATGACACTAAGTTTGGTGGCAGTGTGAGCTGCGAGGAGGATGCTGTGAGGCTGCAGAGTGACTTGGATAGGTTAGGTGAGTGGGCAAATGCATGGCAGATGAAGTATAATGTGGATAAATGTGAGGTTATCCACTTTGGTGGTAAAAACAGAGAGACAGACTATTATCTGAATGGTGACAGATTAGGAAAAGGGGAGGTGCAACGAGACCTGGGTGTCATGGTACATCAGTCATTGAAGGTTGGCATGCAGGTACAGCAGGCGGTTAAGAAAGCAAATGGCATGTTGGCCTTCATAGCGAAGGGATTTGAGTACAGGGGCAGGGAGGTGTTGCTACAGTTGTACAGGGCCTTGGTGAGGCCACACCTGGAGTATTGTGTACAGTTTTGGTCTCCTAACTTGAGGAAGGACATTCTTGCTATTGAGGGAGTGCAGCGAAGATTCACCAGACTGATTCCCGGGATGGTGGGACTGACCTATCAAGAAAGACTGGATCAACTGGGCTTGTATTCACTGGAGTTCAGAAGAATGAGAGGGGACCTCATAGAAACATTTAAAATTCTGACGGGTTTAGACAGGTTAGATGCAGGAAGAATGTTCCCAATGTTGGGGAAGTCCAGAACCAGGGGTCACAGTCTAAGGATAAGGGGTAAGCCATTTAGGACCGAGATGAGGAGAAACTTCTTCACCCAGAGAGTGGTGAACCTGTGGAATTCTCTACCACAGAAAGTAGTTGAGGCCAATTCACTAAATATATTCAAAAGGGAGTTCGATGAAGTCCTTACTACTCGGGGGATCAAGGGGTATGGCGAGAAAGCAGGAAGGGGGTACTGAAGTTGCATGTTCAGCCATGAACTCATTGAATGGCGGTGCAGGCTAGAAGGGCTGAATGGCCTACTCCTGCACCTATTTTCTATGTTTCTATGTTTCTATGTCGGGCAATGGCATCAACCACGTCAGATCTGTGCCATTCAAGCCAGCCTCCAATGGCCAGGCGGAACATGTGGTCCAAATCATTAAGCAAGTTATGCTCAGGATTCAAGGACCCTCCCTACAATGCCGCCTATCGCGTCTCCTGCTGGCCTATAGATCCCGACCGCACTCGCTCACGGGGGTCCCGCCTGCAGAGCTACTAATGAAACGGACACTCAAAACTCGGTTGTCCCTCATTCACCCAGTCCTGACCGTCATAGTTGAGGACAAGCGCAAGTCACAAAACAAGTACCATGACCGTAGTTCGAGGGGGAGATGTATAGAAATAAATGATCCTGTATTTGTCCTCAATCACGTTATGCGACCCAAATGGCTTGAGGGCAGTGTAATTGACAAAGAGGGGAATAGGGTCATCGTGGTAAAACTCAACAATGGTCAGATATGCCGTAAGCATCTGGACCAAGTAAAAAAAAGGTTCAGCATCGAAACGGAGGAACCTGAAGAAGACCATGAGATGGAGCTCACAACACCGCCAGTGAACGAGCAACAAGAGCAATCAGAAGAATGCACAGTCCCTGCGGTCAGCCCGGACAGGCCGGAATCACCACACGTGACAGACACTCACATCAGTGTCCAACAACCAGAGCCCCAACTGTGGCGCTCCACGAGGGAGTGTAGACCACCTGAAAGACTAAACCTATGGTCCCAATAAGACTTTGGGGCGGAGGTGATGTCATGTATGTAACCACAATGTAACACCACTGTATTACTGTATACACTCAACCTAGATGCACACCTTGACCACAAGGGGTGAACTTGTGGGAGACAGTCCTTACCTGATCTCACAGGTATAAAAAGGGAGGTCCCATGCAGGGTCATTGTCTTTGGAGTCCTGTGAATAAAGAATTAAGGTCACAGAGTGACCTTGTCCCCAGAATGTGCCTCGTGTGGTTTCATACTGTAGGGTAAGGACTTTACATACCAGAACTGAGAAGTTATATCAGGAAAGACTGAACAGGTGGGTGTTCTTTTCCCTAGAAAACAGAAGGCTGAGGGTGTGACCTGATAGAGGTCTTTAAGATTATAAAAGTGTTTGTTAGGGTAAACATAGAGAAGTATAGGCATATAGATAGTAAACAGGTGGTAGGAGGAGGGGTGGGGCCAATTAGGGACCAAAATGGAGGCAGACGGGATGGCTGAAGTACTAAATGAGTACTTTGCATTTGTCTTTACCAGGAAGAAGATGCTGCCAAAGTCATAGTGAAAGATCCAGGTCGCTGATTGAAGCGTGGGCAGGTACAGCAGGAGTGGCGAGGTTGGGGCACAGGAATGGCGAGTGATCGTGGAGCGATATGATCGGGGCCCAGGAGAGGCGTGAGTTCGGGGCCCGAAAGAGGCAAGGGCCCGGGGCAGCATGGGCCAGCCCACACTGCAATATGTGCGCATACTAGGTCTGTGCATTCGAGCTGGTCTCCAGTTGTCTTGCTTAATCCTTGCCACTAGACCAAGGCCTAACTCTGTCAAGCCCATGTGGTAGCCGGTGTGCAATGGCCACCACACATTAAAAATTCCACGCCCAAGCATCTTCCACCCTTCAACATGTAGTTCTGACCTGGAATATTAGGTCCTTCATTGAAACATCTGTGAACTCATCCCTTTTTGGTTTAGAAGCAAGTCATCCTTGATATGAGAGACTGCCTATGATGATGAGTTGAGATACTGGATGGGGTAAAAATTGATAAGAAGGAGGTACTAGAAAGGATGGCTGTACATAAAGTAAATAAGTCACCAGGACAGGATGGGATGCATCCTAGGATGCTGAGGGAAGTAAAAGTGGAAATTGCAGAAGTGCTGGCCATAACCTTCCAATCCTCCTTGGTTATGGGGTGGTGCCAGAAGACTGGAGAATTGCAAATGTTCAAAAAGGGTGCAAGGATAGATCCAGCAAATACAGGCCAGTCGGCTTTTAGAAAGGACAAAATTAATAGTCACTTGGACAATTGTGGATTAAAGCCAGCACGGATTTGTTAAAGGCAAATCGTGTTTAACTAACTTGATTGAGTTTTTTGATGAGGTAACAGAGAGGGTTGATGAGGACAATACGGTTGATGTGGTGTACATGGATTTCCCAAAGGTGTTTGACAGGGTGGTTGAGTGGGTGGACACATGCCAGATGAAATTTAACAGCTGAGAGGAGATTTGTTAGAAGTGTTCAAAGTCATGAGGGGTCTAGACAGAGTAGATAGAGAGAAACTGTTGCCATTGGTAGAAGGGTCCAGAACCAGAGGATACAGTTTTAAGGTGATTGGTAGAAGAACCAAAGGCGATATAAGGAAAAACATTTTTACACAGCAAGTGGTTAGGATCGGGAATTCACTGCCTGAAAGGGTGGTGGGGGCAGATTCAATTGTGGTTTTCAAAATGGAATTGGATAAGTACCTGAAGGAAAAATAATTGTAGGGCTACAGGGAAAAAGCGGGGGAGTGGGACTAGCTGAAGTGCTCTTGCAGAGATCCAGCACAGGCTTGATGGCCCGAATAGCCTCTTCCTGTGCTGTAACCATTCTATGATTCTAAGGTCTTTCATCTTGTGGAAGACCAAAACTAGCAGCCATAAATATAAGATATTAAATTATGAAATCCAATAGATAATTCAGAAGACATTTCTTTACCCAGAGCATGGTTAGAATGTGGAATGCACTACCGTAAGGAATAGTTGAGATGAATAGCATAGACGCATTTAAGGTGAAACTATATAAACACATATATATAAAGGAATAGAGGGTTATGCTGATAGGGTTGATGAAGAGGTGTGGGAGGAGGTTCATATGAAGCATACATGCTGGCACAGATCAGTTGGGCCAAATGGGCTGTTTCTCTGTTATACATTCCATGTAATTCTATATATATGGATCAAGAGACTACAGATGTAAAATGTTGTGAATGTTTGTGTCTTTGAGTGCTGTGGCTCTTTGTGTACCATAGCTACCTTATAACGATTCAATGAAGCTGGTGTTTATTTGTTCAAGGGCACCACTCCAGAATAGAAGCCAATAGTCAGTTGTGGATAGACAAACTCATGGTCACTTTAAGAACCCACACAGTGGGCTTTGTGAAAGAATGTTCAACTGAACACCTAAGAATTCTGGATCTTAACAGAGATTAATGTCAGCCAAGCAGCCAGTCAGATTGTAAGATTTCAATAATCTATGTAATGCACTATAAAATATGTAGAGCATCGGAAACTAAAATCAATGAATGAATCCAGCAAAATAGTTTGGTATGGATAAGAGAAGAGGGGAGAGATGAATTAGCAGGGAGCTATTGGGACTGGAACAATCAATAATTTACAATAGCAAATAATAATGCACTTTAAAACAAAGCTTTCATATAACACTCTGCACTACATCTTGGAGAGATTTATTTTAGGTGTTAATCAGTCTATGTCATAGGTCATCACTAAATTTTATGCGTACAAAAACACAAACTTCACAACAGTTTACTTTATAAAGGTTCCGTGGTTGTGCCTTCCCTAAACAAGTTTTCATCACTTTGAGATATCCCTCAAAATCTGCCGTAGTTCCTCCATTATTTTGACTAGCCCAAGATTAGGAAACAGAAAAAGGACAAGATAATAAAAACTGATAAACTTGTGGCTCCAGTTACGTCAAACCTTCTTACACGAGCTGGGTCATGAGTTTTTAAAGCACTGTTTAACAGTTTAAGGGCATAATGGTTCTATCTACAGTTAATGTTATTTTGTTCTCAGCTTCTTGGTTATTGTGAATTGTGACTGCCCACTTTTGTTGCATTGTCATTTTCCAGCTCTAATTACTTAAACCATTCAATAGAACACGAGATGTACTAACTGAAAATGAGTTATGTGACTTTTACTTCAGAAGAACACAGTGGCCCAGTGGCTGGAGCGAGGCATTTCGTGTCGTGCCCTGTTAGTTAGATTTGTTTGTGTGGATTTACGTTTTAAACAATTTAAACAAGTTGCAGGACATGCGAACTGATAACTGCGCAGCGAGGGTAACATCTGGGACCTTGGGGAGCAACGGGACAAACTGTGTATCTCCTTAATCAATGAGTTAAAGGATTGAGAACTAAACAGAGGAGGGACTGAGAAGGAGGGTAAATTAGAGTGGGTGTAATCATTGTTAAATCAGGTACAGAAAGAGAAATAAAAATAGGGAAAGAAAGATTGGATTAAGTGGGAGAAAAAAGGCAGAAATGATTTAAAAAAAAATGTAATCTTAAAATTTGACATTTAAAAAAATATCCTTAAACAATTCACAATCTGAAGGAATGCGACTCCACACTTATAATTGTCACTTTCTGACAAGAGAGGTTGATTGGCAATCATTAACAATTATCCCATTGTTAAAAGGGTCATTACACTGTTAATTATTAGACTTAACTTCTTGTGGTGGGTTTAATATGCAATTAATGTGCAAATCCAACAACATCATGAAAAGCACAGGGAGGTAAAGAGGAGATGCCATTGTCTCGAAGCTAATGGTGGAGTGGTGATTCCTTTTATAAATTGATCAACCCCGCTTACTGACTCCCATCAATTGACCCCACCTACTGACCCCCACCCACTGACCCGCACTTGCAGGAGATGTGGTGTATTTGGATTTCCAGAAGGCATTCGATAAGGTGCCACATAAAAGGTTATTGCACAAGATAAGAGCTCATGAGGTTGGGGGTAATATATTAGCGTGGGTAGAGGATTGGCTAACTAACAGAAAACAGAGAGTCGGGATAAATGGGTCATTTTCAGGTTGGCAAAATGTAACTAGTGGGATGCCACAGGGATCAGTGCTGGGGCCTCAACTATTTAAATTTATATTAATGACTTGGATGAAGGGACCAAATGTAATGTAGCCAAATTTGCTGATGATACAAAGATAGGTGGGAAAATTGTGAGGAGGATGCAAAGAATCTGCAAAGGGATATAGATAGACTAAGTGAGTGGGCAAAAATTTGACAGATGGAGTATAATGTGGGAAAATGTGAGGTTATCCACTTTGGTAGGAAAAATAAAAAAGCAAATTAATATTTAAATGGGGAGAGTTTACAAAATGCTGCAGTACAGAGGGATCTAGGGGTCCTTGTACATGAAACTCAAAACATTAGCATGCAGGTACAGCAAGTAATTAGGAAAGTAAATGCAATGTTGGCCTTTATTGCAAGGGGGATAGAGTATAAAAGTAAGGAAGTCCTGCTGCAACTGTGTAGGGCGTTGGTGAGACCACACCTGGAGTACTGTGTACAGTATTGGTTTCCTTATTTAAGGAAGGATATACTTGCATTGAGGCAGTTCAAAGAAGGTCCACGAGATTGATTCCTGAGATGAAGGGTTGTCATATGAAGAAAGATTTAGCAGGTTGGACCTATATTCATTGGAGTTTAGAAGAATGAGAGGTGATCTTATTGAAACGTATAAGATTCTGAGGGGACTTGACAGGGTAGATGGAGAGGATGTTTTCCCTCGTGGGGGAATTTAGAACTGGGAGGCATAGTTTCAGAATAAGGGGTCGCCCATTTAAAACGGAAATGAGGAGGAATTTCTTCTCTCAGAGGGTCATGAATCTTTGGAATTCTCTACCCCAGAGAGTTGTGGAGGCTGAGTCATTGAATAAATTTAAGGTGGAGATAGATAGATTTTTTAGAAGGATAAGGGAGTCAAGGGTTATGGGAAGCGTGCAGGGAAGTGGAGTTGAGACCAAGATCAGATTAACCATGATCTTATTGAATGGTGGAGCAGGCTCGAGGGGCCAGATGGCCTATTCTTGCTCCTATTTCTTTTGTTCTTATGTTCTTAATGACCTCCATTTACTGACCCCCACCTGCTAACCCCTACTTAATGACCCCGACCCACTGATCCCCACTGATTCACCCTCACGCACTCAACCTCATTCTCCCTCACTCATTCACCCAGTGAACCCCACCCACTGAACCCCACCTAGTGACCCCCACCCATTCATCCTCACCCACTCACCCTCACCTACTCAGCCTCACCTAATGACCCTAATCTACTCACCCCCACCCAATCAGCCACTCACCTACTGACCTCCATCTACTCCCCACTCATTCTCACCCACTCACACACTCATCCTCACCCACTCACCCTCACCCACTCACCATTACCCACTCACCCGCACCGCACCCACTCAGCCTCACCCACTCACTCTCACCCACTCACCCGCACCCACTCACCCTCAGCCTCTCACCCTATCCCGTCTGTCTCCAGGAACACATCTAATTATTTCTTCAATGTATCTATGAAGGGCAGTTTACAAATGCCATTGAGAGCCTCGCCCGCTGGTAATGTACTTTGGAATGAATGCACTGAAAATATGGGTAATATGCCCACAATGCCAGATAGGTGTAGTTGACAGTTGAAGCACCCTGCCTATAGTACACATTCCTAAAATTGGGCCAACAAAATCCACACTAACAACCTTCCCTCAGCCACAAATCAATGAACTATTTCACCTGACGATCTTTGTTGCTCCTAACCGTTTAATTTTATCTTGTGCTCCCTGGTATTTGAACTCTTCACAATGTGAAGAATTTGCTTGGGTCATTTCAATTAGATCTCCTCGTTGCTAAAGAGAAGAAGCCTGGCCACCTTAATCTTTCTTCACAGAATCATAAATTATTACAGCACAGAATGAGACCATTCGGCCCATCGAGTCTGTGTCGGCTCTTTTGATGAGCAATCCAGTTAGTCCCACGCCCCCGCTCGTTCCTGATATCCCTGCAATTTTTTCTCCTTCAAGTATTTATCCAATTTCCTTTTGAAGGCTACTATTGAATCTGGATCCATCACCCTATCAGGCAGTGCATTCCAAATCCTAACCACTCGTTGCGTAAAAAATGTTTTCCTCATGTCGCCTTTGGTTCTATTGCCAGTCACCTAAATCTGTGCCCTCTGGTTACTGAGCCTTCGGCCATTGGAAATAGTTTCTCTTTATTACTCTATCTAAACCCTTCATGATTTTAAACACCTCTATCAAATCTCCTCTTAGCCTTCTCTGCTCCAAGGAGAACAACCCCAGCTTCTCCAGTCTATCCATGTCGCTGTAATCCCTCATCCCTGGAACCATTCTCGTTAATCTGCACCCTCTCCACAGCCTTCACTTCCTTCCTAAAATGTGGTGCCCAGAATTGGACACACTACTCCAGCTGGGGCTGAACTAGTGTTTTATATAGATTCAGCATAACTTTTTGGCTTTTGATGCCTCTATTTATAAAGCCCAGGGTCCCATATGCTTTATTACCTGCTTTGTTAACCTGCCCTGTTACTTTCAAAGATTTGTGCACAGGCACTCCAGGTCTTTCTGTTCTTGCAACCCCATTTAAAATTGTACCATTTAGTATGTATGGTCTCTCCTCAGTTTTCCTACCAAAATGTATCACCTTCCACTTCTCTGCTTTGAATTTCATCTGCCATTTGTCCATCCATTTCACCAGCCTGTCTATGTCTTCTTAAAGTCTATTACTATCTTCCTCACTGTTTTCTTCCAAGTTTTATGTCATCTGCAAATTTTGAAATTTTGCCCTGTACCCCCAAGTCCAAGCCATTAATATATATCTAAAACAGTGGTCCTGGTATTGAACCCTGGGGAACACCACTGTATACCTTCCTCCAGTTCGATAAACAGCCATTTACCACAATTCTGAACTTAGTGGAAACTAAGTTCCACCCAAAGGAACGCTGAGAGACCTGACGGTACTTTGGGCGGGAGTTTCGTTAAAAAGTCCTGGAAAGACCGGCCGGCGGCAAAAAAACGACTTATGCCCTGAATCTGAGCGGCAGCGGGCGGGAGCTCCTAATCTCGGTGGCAAATGCAATCCTCAGCAAAGTACCGCCGAGGATTGAGTTGGGCCCAGGAAGGGGGGAACACATAAAAATAAAAATTAACACAAAATAAAAAACACTGGAAAACTTTCAGGGGACCCCATCCACCTGAATCGCTGTAAAAAAGGGCGCAAGTTCATTGTCAGGGGCCCTGGGGCAGTACGGGCCAGCCCACACTGCGATATGTGTGCGCACTAGGTCCGTACAGCAGAGCTGGTCTCCAGTCGTCTTGGTTAATCCTTGCCACTGGAACAAGACCTAGCTCTGTCAAGCCCGCGTGGTGGCTGGCGTGCAACGGCTACCACACGTTAAAAAACTCCATGCACAGGCATCTTCCACCCTTCAGGATGTAGTTCAGGTCCTTCATTGAAACACCTGTGAACTTGTCCTTTTTTTGGCGTGGAAGCACGTCATCCTCATTTCGCGGGACCGCCTAGGATGATGATGTAAAAAAAATAAAGTTTACTAACCTTTTTTTTTTTACAGGTCTTCATATTTACCATTGAGGATAGGCCTCCCTCCATGCAGCGGTCCTTCCCACTGCTGCTGCTGACTCCCGCTCGGAGCAAACTGGCAGCTCGGCGGGCGGGGGGGACACTTACGTCAGTTGCGCGCTACTGGACGTTAGCGGGCGGTTCCCAGCGGTCTTCCCTCCTCGCCGGTGGGAGGCCTTCACCAAAGTGGCATCAAGGCGAGACTGCCCAGAAAATTTGCTGGCAGTCATTGGCAGCTGGCAGTGAGTCCACCAAGTTCGGGGCCTGTGTTTTCTACCCCTTAGCCAATTTTGTATCCATGCAGGTATTGCCCCTTTTATCCCATGGGCTTCAATTTTGCTAACAAGCCTCATATGTGGTACTTTATCAAATACCTTTTGAGAGTTCATATACACAACATCAACTGTACTACCCTCAACCACCTCATCAAAAAATTCAATCAAGTTAGTCAAACAAGATTTGCCCTTAACAAATCTGTGCTGGCTCTCCTTTTAGTCCATGCTTGTTCAAGTGGCTGTTAATTTTCTCCCAGATTATTGGCTCTAAACGTTTCCCCACCCCCGACGTTAAGCCGACTGGCCTGTAATTGCCAGGTTTATCCTTCTCCCCTTTTTTGAACAAGGGTGTAACATTTGCAATCCTCCAGGCCTTTGGCACCACACTTGTATCTAAGTAGGATTGGAAGATTGTGGCAGGTACCTCTGCAATTTCTATGCTTAACTTAAATGTGTGGCATCTGGGAATTAATCTTTGTTACTGATCCGTCTGCTTCCGATGATTGGATGACCAGAACCACACACAGAACCGTAGCGAGGGTCTGATTAAGGTTTGATAGAGCAACAGTACAATCTCTTTCAATTTGTTCTCCAGCCCTTTGCTAATAAACACCAATAATTATTTTCCTTTTGTACTTAAGCTAATACAAATGGTTTCATAGATTTATCTACGACAATGCCTAGGCCTCTTGTCCAATTAACATGCAGTACCACTGTTCTGCTTAACATATATTCTGTGTTGAGAATATATACTACTTCTCCTACATTGACTATTTTACATTCATCCATACTGTATCTTTCACCCACTACCACAAAAAATGTAAATTTTATCTAATCTGGTTACATTGGGCCCAAGTTTCGGCTGTCCTGCAGAATGGCACACCTCCGAGAGGCCTGCCTATTTTGCAGACTTAAAAGCATGCCTAAAACTTACCTCGCAATTCTCTGTGTTCAGCAGGCCCGTTTCTAGCTTGGTGCGGCGCAGCAGGAGCTGCTGGGGGCGGAGCAAACTCCGTTCTGTGAAAACACTGCCGGAAGGGGGGCAGGGCTAGGGCCCAGCATCAGTTTGAGTGCTGACAGCGTTGCGCATGCGTGTTCGAGCGTGTGCGCATGCGCAATGGCACACAAACATTGGCTTTCTGCCATCTTTAAGGGACATGCATAAAATAGATTTTTGGGTGTGTGGAGCTGTGCAAAGCCTTCGGAGTGATTTTTTTGTGCCTGAAGGAGTGCTGTTAGCAGTACTGTGAAAGAAATCAGCTTCTGGAATCAGTGAGTGCTGTTTATTGCTGCTAAACTTCCAGAAGGAGTGCCGCATAGGTGCTTGTAAAGTAAGGACTGTATGTTTTGAAAAATCACTGAGTATTAATTCAATACAGCAATGCAACAACGTGCACCGAGAATGAAGAATTTCTTGCATGAGGAAGTGGAGACACCAGTTAATGTGATTGAGCAGAGATGGTAAGAGCTGGATACCAGCAACAGAGGTCGCACAAAAGTGGCACCCAATGAAATGAAGAAACGCTGGAACCTAGTTACAGAAGATTACTGCGCAGTGGTGCATACCAGATCTGGAAGCCAGTGTAAAAAATAATGGCACGACCTTGGTCAAGTAGTTAGTGTAAGTGCTGGCTGGCTGTCTGGCTCTCCCTCCTGTTGTTTTTCAGGCCGCCCCTATCCCCTGGCCGAACAGCCGAAAGATCACAGCTCGGTTTGCTGCTTGCGTGCTGGGGCTCTGCTCTGTGGACAGGCTCTTTGGACATCGCCCTCCCGATGTTTTTCAGGCCGTCCCTATCCCCTGGCCGAACGCTGCTCAGTGCCTGCTGCCGCTGCTTCGATAGAGAGGTATAAAAATGTAATTTTTTACTTATTGATTTATTTATCATCTATTATTGATGATGGCTCTTTATTGCTGAAAGTGAAGTGTTTAATGCTTTGGAAAATCCCCTAACTTCCCTCTAACTTCCCTTCCCCACCCCACCCCCCCCAATCTCTGGCTACCTGCGTCTAATTTCTATAGTGTATGCAGGTTTTTCTGAGCGTTACAAAAGTCGACACTTACTCCGTTCTAAGTTAGTTTGGAGTAACTTTTCGCTGCTTAAACTTGCAAGACAGGCGTAAGTGGCTGCTAACGCTCTCTTTTGAAAAAAAAACGGAACTAAAACAAAACTAAACTAACTCACTAGAACTGGAGCAAACTAAATGCCGAGAATTGCGATTTCTAAGATACTCCAAACTAAACTAGTTGCTCCAAAAAAATAGGAGCAACTCCAGCCGAAACTTGGGCCCATTGGTTGCTCATTATATATGCTACCTTCTACTTTGGAATAATCTGCAAACTTGAAATTTTACTTACATACCCCAAATAATGAATATGCATTAAGAATGACAAAGGTCCTAAGACTGGCACCTGGAGTACCTGCTCGCAACTTCTTGAAAGTCTGAGAAGTTCCCATTGATGTCTAATTTCCACCTAGTGCCATACTCTGCCCTCTATTCTGACTACTCAGTTTAAGTATTAAATACCAAGGTAAAACCTGGTTAAGAGCTTCATGACAATCCAACGATATAAAATTAATTGTACGCCCCAGTAGGCAATATTTTAAAAAATTCCACCAGCTTAATTAAACGCAACCGTCATTTCCTGAATTCACATTCACTGTTTGTTAGCAAGTGAAGTCTTTCTAAGTGTTCACTACATCTCACAAAATCTTAGTTACTAGTCTACAGTTCCTAGTTATGTCTTGACTCTTTTCCTTCGCTGTGCACCTGAAGAAACTGGGTTAGACATGAGTCAGGGCCTGTTTTGAGCTCAAACTCGGCACTGCATCTCTCAAGATGAAGAACGGTAGCCATTGGTCTTCGGACCTAATCTAAACACTCAGGGTGAGCTGTCAGCGCCAGTTGTGTCTGTACAGGCAGCTTGCCCAACGAGAGAAACCAATATAGAGACTTGCAGTGACACTCAACCATTCTTTATTTGTAGGTCAGGCTAACTGAACATGGGGGCACTGTGTCTTATCCTACTCCATGCTTCATCTGTACACTTGTATACTTTCTCGCAGAGGTCACTGGATAGAGGATACCTGACTCCATTTTCCCCTTCTGAACCCAGGGGTACTCCCACCACCGTGGCTAAGATCAGCAAGCACAACACATAGGAGGGATTGAACTGAGACTTTTCCCTTCAGTATGGCTTAGTTCTACACTGACTGCATTGATCAAATGAAAGATCAGAGGAGCTCCTCGCCTCAATTATTAAGTGAGTGATTTTTACGCTGGAGGTAATTGAAGCAAAATGAATTTCCAAAGGCTATTAACCACATTCAGGGGAGCATCAGGTTCACTGCTTTAATAAAACAATTAATGCAAAGTAGAATTTATGAGCTCAGCAAATGCAACTGTTAATAGCAAGTGAACATCAAAATAATCGTGCTAAGCATGTCTAGAAATGTAGTACAATTTCAAAACACAGAGGGCTATATTTTCTAGGGGGTCAACGGGTGCGATTGTTGCCTGGTCGGGTGGGAAAGTGTTTTTTTCCACAGCGGGTCGAGATCCCACCATTAACCCGCCGCCATGCGCCATTCAACGAGGTCGAGTCTGTCAGCACTGAGCAGACCTGACATGCAGCAGCAGGGGACCCAATACAAGTCATTATGACCTTGTTTAAGGATGGTTAAGAATATATTTGAGCTCACCTTTTGACTTTACTTACTCGCCCATAGAGTCCTCGCTGCTCGGGGATCACGTCTGTTAAGCTGAGGCAGGTGTTCAGTGGCCAGTGAATCAGCTATTGAGTTGACAGCTTCAAATGTACAGTAAAAGCTCCCACCTTTCAGAGATATCTTCCCTTGGCCACAAGCTCTTCCTCACTGCATTTCCACAACAAATTGAGAATGCTGCAAGTCTTTACATGAGTCTCCATCCAGTCTGACTTAATTAATTACTATTGCCAGATCACTTCTGTCATACCTACTTCACCTGCCATCTATTCCAGCAGCATGGGTGCCTTTTATAATCTCTCACTTTGGTCCTCAGAACCTGACCACGATCAGCCCCAACATGAACAGCACCCGGCACACCAGTAGCATCAGCAGCACCAACAACAACATTAACCTTCTCAGCAATCAATTGATGCTGCACAGGACACAGGGCATCAGCACCCAACCACATTGCTGCCTGGGACACCAGGGATGGCCTCACCATGGCCACATTTACTTCACTTGATGCTGTACACCCTGGCTGCCATGTGATGCGCCAGGTTGGCACCACCCCACACCAACACCATAAAGTATACAATGTCCACACTCATCGCCATTGCGGGGGGCACCATTATGTCTACCAATCACTGCAACTCACTAAGCCACTTCTAAAGGTGTACACAATTCTGTCCAAGAAATGCAAAGTGTTGAAAATAAAGGTTTCAATGTTTGACACCACCCTAACAGAAACTTCACATGATCATTGCATTAAACACCCAAGTGTTTACCCTTGTGTGTTGTTAGTTGGTATGATTGCATTAGGATGAGGGTACATCTGAGGGGTGGCTAGTGAGATGGGGATGTGATAATGTAGATAGAGAGAGGGATGGGTGGAGCTGCAAGGTAGGTTGGTATGAATAAGGATGTGCAGGAGTAGGGTAGGGAAGGCAGAGTGATGGGAATGTAATGAGTGGCACAGCAGAATGAGGTTGAGTGTGGCTTTGTACTAACGTTTTGTGATATACTGAGATCATTGAAAGGTTTGCGACACTGCAGCCTGGTCCTTCTGACCATATCGCTGTTTGTGTCCTCCTCTGCAATGTGCAACCAGACTGTGTTGATCTCCTGGGGAGGTCTCTACTGCCCATGGGAAGTGCTGTGGCACACATATGGAGGGAGTCAAGGGAGAGCCTGGGTGCAGCCCTGTACTCTGTGCAGTGATTGTCAGTGTTCACAGCACCTCAATGCTTTATAACACTGACAGCACAAATGTCCAAATAAAGTTGGCCATGGTCCCTTTAAGGAAACCGGCTGATGACACTTCAACCATTGATGTCACCAGACCTTCTTCCTCTAATTGGCCGGCAAATGTGCTGGGCGGACTTAACAAGCCCAATCAAGGTGGTGAAAAAATTCTGAAAGCCTTTAGAAAGGCTCACAGGGCATCTCAACCATTAGTAGCCTTTGCCAAGGCTTAATATGTAGGGGTTTAACAGGTAACAGACAAAAATGAAGGCAAAGGAAGCCCCATGTACAGGCCTAAGGCTGCAGCCGAGTGGTTCTGTCACTTGCTGTGTCAGCCCAACATATAGTAGCATGTTAGCATCAGAGCAATCAGGGCAGTTCTGCTTCTGGCTGTCTACTGACCCAAACTCTGACTGACCCAAACTCTGTGAAGACACTCACTCACTCCCAGGTGAATGCGACATTGTCTATAATATGGTTGCTGGTTGGTTTAGCCAATCAGGCTTCACTGGCTGTTAATCACCCTGGTATCCTTCTTTCATACAGTACCACATAAAGTATGACCTACTAAGATTGGGTTGCTTCTAAAGAATCACTCTCTATAAGGATTAGAGCAAGCTTATGCATGTATCTGTTCCATCAGGATGCTGTCACAATGCACCTCAAGAGTTGCCTACACTAATTGTCTGTCAAAGCAAGGTCTTGTCACCTCTGTACACAGAAGTAGGTGAAAAATGGTCAGTAGAATGTGGGGTTTTATAAAAATGAGATGATGAATTTATACAAAACATAGGCTAGGCCATTCTTAAAGTACTGTGTCCAACGTTGATCACCCCAGGATAGTAAGGACATTAAAACCATAGAGAACGTTCAGCACACATTCAACAGGATGATGCCAGTGATAGGAAGCTATAATAACAAGGAGCCAGTTGAGATACTGGGATTATTTCCACTGGAGCGGAGAAGGTTAAGCAGAGGTTTTTAAAATTCCAAATAGTTTTGATAGAGTGAATAAGGAAAGACTATTTCGACTGGGTGGGGAGTCAGTGATGAGGGATTTAAAATGATAATTTAAAGAGTGAGGTTTGGATGAATTGATTTGCACAGAGGTTTGTAGTAGAATGAAATGCTTTGTGCAAGGGAGTGTTTGAAGCAGAGTTTTTTAAGTGAAAACTGGATTAATATTTGAAGCAGAGAAAGATGCAGTGCTCTGGGGAGAGAGCGGGGCAGTGGGATTAGTTTGGGATTGAAGCAGGGCTATGTGCAGAGAGTGGGGCAGTGTGGATTGTTGTAGCAAAGAGCCAGCACAGACACGATGGGCTGAATGGCTGCCTTCTGCCCTGTATTCGTCTGAGGTTCTACAGAAGGTGCTAATGGGCCATTCCTGTGGGAGAAATTGTCCTTACCACCAGCACATATTGGCAAATCACAGGCAATGCGCTGGGAGCAGACAATGTTTTTGTGACATCACATGTACTTGGAAAGTCATCCCAGGATGTCTCTCTTTCTCTTTCTGAAGTTATTTTTGCTGTGCCTGTACTTTCTGGGCAAATGGAAATAAAGATTCCATATCACTTCGAGAATATCTTTCCTGTGCCTTTTGTTAGATAGGTTTCAAAGATTTGATGCTAATGGCATAAGGTGCTGCACAACATCCAAAAGATCACGAATGCACAATCAAACCATATCCAGTACAATGGATCTCCCTTTAGTGATGCTCCTCCTACTCTCACCAACACGAGCAAGACCTTGGGTTTGCCCTAACAACAATCCCTACAGAGGGATCCCATACCCCTACCCCATCAATGTGAAAACAGTCCAGCTCAAGAAAATCAGCGGCTCCCTGGGGTTGATTCTGACTTTGTGTGATAGTGTACAATGAGTGTTAGCGAATCGGCAGTCCATTTGACATCTCTCCTGTATTTTATTTCCATTGACTTCAAGGGCTGCCGACTCGTGACCGTTATCGTGTAAAGTCAAAATCTACCCGGCTGAGTCTGAACCAATGGAAATCTTTTGATATTTGGTAGCCATTCCTGCCTCACTGGTGCAGCTGGTCAGCACAGAACATACTCCAAATAGCTGACACACCAACCATCTGGACTGTGCTCAACCCCACCCCGGAACGGTGGCCCAAAGCTCTGATGACACAACTAAAATTGACCAGGCATTGACACAGCAGTCTGGCATGGTAATATGCCTCAACATCACAGCCACATCCTGGAATCAGTCTTCAGTATTGTGCACAACCCAAGTAATTCAGTAAAGCTGACTCACTACAACACTGTACCACATATGCTCTGCCTCCTATGTGGTCGGGGTCATAAAAGGAGCGGCGAGCGGCGACCTGGGAGCAGTGTGGAGGCGTACCATTGCAAGGTACAGTGCGAGCTGGTGCAGGAGGGCGACGGCTGTGAAGAGTGACATCATCAAGGTCCAGGTCGGTGATTGGAGCGTGTGCAGATACAGCAGGAGTGGCGAGGAACTATAGATCGGGCCCAGGGGAGGCACGTGTTCAGGGCCAGGGGCCCAGGGGCAGCACGGGCCTGCCCACACTGTGATATGTGTGCGCACTAGGCCTGTGCAGCAGAGCAGGTCTCCAGTCGTCTTGGATAACCCTTGCAACTGGATCAAGATCTAGCTCTGTCAAGCCCGTGTGGTGGCTGGTGTGCAACGGCCACCACACGTTAAAAAAATATTCACGCACAGGCATCTTCCACCATTCAGGATGCAGTTTGGGATCTGGAATATTAGGTCCTTCATTGAAAACCTGTGAACTCATCCTTTTTTGGCATAGAAGCAAGTCATCCTTGTTTTGAGGACTGCCTATGATGATGATTACATGGTAAATGTAATGTATGATAAATTAATGCAACCAATGAATAACTGCAAGAAACAATGCAATAAGATAACTGTAGAATTCCTATTTGAGTAACATCCTTCCCTGGCACAGGACATAACTATCAAAAGTACTTACATAATTACTCTAAAACCTCTTCCTTTTATGTAATGGCCACACACAGCCAAAGATACTCAATTCCAGATAGGATCAATTACTTTAAGAAATTCCACCAGTAGCTCCATTTAAAAAAAAATCTTATCCCCTCGTTGGATCCTTCCTGGGAATGTCTGCTTCTCCAATGTTCTGGGTCAATGTCAGGGTGGAGTGCCCCTATAGATGCCAATGGTCCACCCTGAACATGAAAGTAACCCTGTCCTCACAATATGAGACGGGGGTCGATGTCTTTGGGCTTGAGCAGGTGGGAGTTCCGCTGCACTGAACCTCCACTGGCAGAGTGGGAATCCTGGAGTTTTCGGCCCCCGATCTTCACCATTAAATAGAACTCAGTTTTATTATTGCAACTTGACAGAGTTGAGCACTCACAGCACCAGGTTTGTCACGGGGCAAACCATAAGTCTGAGTTGGATTTGTAGCTGTAAACTCTGGGCTACGGCTAAAACTCAAACTCAATATTCTGATGATCATGCAAAGTGCTGTTGGGTTTTATAATGTTGAGGGAATATCTTCGTTCTACATCTTGAGAGTTTTGACGCAATAAAATTTAACACCAATCTTTTCTCCGTACAGTTGACTGAGTGGAAGTGCATTTCCAGCATTTCTTATCCTCATTTTTATGTCCAATATTGTAATATTTTCCACACATTTACCAGCTAACAAATTTCAGACTTAATGCTCGTGTCAAATTTATACATTTAGAAGAGCCTACCTAAAATCTCCATGTGAGCAACGAAGGGATTTGGAGCCTCACAATGGTAGTGATATCTGCCTTCTGTTTCCATTCTTTGAGTCCTTCCCTTTATTGACTCAGCTTCTTGCATTATTTATCTTCATTCCCAGTATGCCGTTTCCTTTTTAAAAATGGAATCCCTAATTTAAACTCGGGGCAGGAATCAGGGGTGCAGGTGATGAAGTGGGTGGTAATCCGTCCGGCCCCTGGATAACGTGTCCTGGGAGATTTGAACTCCCGGGTCTTGTTTGAATGCCCCGACACTGACTCCGGCCCAAAGCTGGCTGGGATATTGTCCACACTGGATGGTAGAAATTTGTGGATGGTGGAGTGGGGGGCGGGGTGGGAGGTCAAGCCACTGCTAAGGAGTCATGAAAATGATTGCCAGATAGGTGGGGGGGAGGGGGGAGGGGCATGATTGGTTAAATTTGCAATCGGAGGAGGTAGGAGGTCCTCCAGATTCACAAGGAACATTTAAAAAGTAAAAAAAAGACACTGAACTGGGTCTCCTGAAGCCTGGATGCTGCATGCCTCCAGCTTTTACTGGGGATGCGACTCTGCCATTTAAATGAGGTCCCAACTCCTCTGGGCAGGTGGCCTTCCTGTTTCTGATTGCAGGTAAGTGAAGATGGTGGGGTCGTGGGAATATAGTGCAAACACCTTCACACCCACTGCCATCTTAACCCCAGCTATTCCTGCCAACCTGGGGGTGGCCCATTAAAATACCCTCTTTTCTTTCTTCTCCTTATCTTGCACTTTCTTCCTCCCTGTCTTCATTTCTCTCTTTCCTAGTTTTTTGTCTTTTTTCCCCACCAATATTTCCTTGTTTTCCCTGCTTGCCATGTTTGTTTGTTTCTTTCTTCAATTCCTTATTTGTTTAGTTTAATTTTTTTTAGCTCTCCATGTGATTGTTTCCTTTCCTTCATTGCCTTCACCTTTGATGGTCATCTTTACTGGTCTTTCTTTCTCACCATTACCTTTTGTTCTTCCCATCTCTCCACTTTTATAGTCACATGCACATTAAAGGCATGGAATCCAATATTTCTTCATTGGTAGCACTGAGAGAGGTCCAACGTGCAACAAGATGCAATGACCCAGTTTTGATAGTTTGATCCATAGTAGGAGGGTTCTTAAGAGTGACATGTGATAAAAGAAAGTATGCTTCTTTGGGAGGTTGGGGGTGATGTTACTTATTAACACAAGAACATAAATGCTATGTGTGTGATAGTGCATGATAGTGATGCTTCAAACTGAGCACAAGTTACAATTGGTTATGTTTCTGTGACACACTAACCTGAAATACTGTGGATCACGGTCAGACACGTCATCAGATCTGGAAAACGGGTAGGCTGCTCTGGATACTGGTTCGTGGTGTACTCCTGACACACATTCAAGTAACTTGTTCTCAGCTTTTCCAGATGTGCAACATTTGAAAAACCTTTGGTATCTATAAAGGAAAGGGAAAAAAAGATTCAACTCAATAAACACTACTATAGGCATTGCTATAGGCCGACGGGAAATATGTTCGTTTTATAACAGATCAAACCTGAGATTCTGGAAACTTATGTTCATAAAGCAAGAAAAATTCAAACTATCCATTACTGTTCACAAGTAGGAACACAACATAAAAGACACAATGCTTTTTATAACACACAGCTGAACATTTCAAAGGAAGACAGGATTGAAGCAGTTTTCTTTTGTTCCTTTATATAGTTATATCAAAAGCACAATCAGTTGATGAAAATACGTTTTTTTTAATATACCAGGTGGCCACAAAATTGACCATCTTCTGAGACCCACTCCACAGAGCCACCTAGTGGCCCAGAGCCTGCACCTCAGTGACAGTTGACATAGCAAAATTGAATGGGAAATGTTGGCATAGCAGTTTAGGGAGGTAAATGTTGACAGAATATCGTGACAACAGGAGGCAAGATTTGTAGACAGGAAGCATGTGCCCTACACCAGATTTTTAATGATAAATATGGAGTCCTGTCTCTGGGTGCCCCATGGCTGCACATACAGAAAATTGAGGCAGGAAGGCCGGGAATGTTCAAGACATTCATAATACACTTTCAATATATTTTTTTGAGATACGAGTATTTTGGTACTGGTATACAAATAGGAAGATAAAACACTTCTATTATCATAGGATAGTCCTTCGTGTTCGGTTGTTGTTGGGAGACAAAACATTCATTGTTTTTTTTGTTGCTTACAAGTGGTTTAGGTACAAACGCAACAATCTGCTGAATTACAGTTTTTATCTTTTCTTGCGTTAGCATCTTGCCAATGTTAAAACAGATGCTACACTGCCATTTGTTGTAGTTGGCCCCAACTTTAAACCTTCCTTCTATGTCAAAAGTCCCTAATCACGTTTCTGGGAGATGCTTCGGAGAACAGCCAGCTGGTGAGTTGGAACATATTTGAAATATTGTAAGATCTTTGCTCAATTAAGAGAATGGAAGGCATGGCGATAGAAACACAATAGAAGGTCCAAACAAACTAGCCTGGTTTTCAATAGCTGTCGCAGGGAATGGTAGCATAGTAGTTATGTTATTGGACTAGTAATCCAGGGGCCTGGACTAATGATCCAGGGACACAAGTCCAAATCCCACCACAGCAGCTGGGGAATGTAAATTCAGTTAATTAAATAAATCGGGAATAAAAAGCTAGCATCAGTAATGGTGACCAGGTAACTACCAGATTGTTGTAAAAATCGATCTGGTTCGCTAATGTCCTTTAGGGAAGGAAATCTGTCGTCCTTACCCAGTCTGACCTATATGTGACTCCAAACCCACAACAATGTGGTTGACTCTGAATTTCCCCCTGAAATGGCAAGCCACAGTCATGTATTCAACCAGCAATGTAACCCATGTATAATCCGACCTAAGTTGTACACTGAGAACAATGACCACTAGGTGGTGAACTTGTGGGAGACACTCCTAACCTAGACCTTCAGATATAAAAGGGGAAGCTCCACCCACTTCCAACACTTGAGTGCTATGAAATAAAGGACAGGTCACAGACTGACCTTCTCTCAAACATGGGCCTCGTGTGCATTTATACTGTGTAGTATGGACGTATCAATGGCGACAAGAAATTGGGATTTAAACCACGCGAGCATGGCCACTAGCAATAACAGGGGCAGTCAGGGACGATCGACTGGCAAGGGACCTTTTGTTTCAAACCACAGCTCATGCTGGAGGTGTGGAGGCACACACTCAGCCGGAGTTTGCAGAGGTGAGCAACATACCTGCAGAAATTGCAGAAATGAACGCTGGGGAAAATCGCTGGAAGCTGAAGTTCAGCGAGTTCATGTGGAGCACGCATACAGTTCATACACCAGGACGCCATCGATAATGATGAAAGTGCTCCTCAATGGCATCCCAGTATCAATGGAGCTAGACACAGGGGCCAGCCAGTCCCTGATAGGTATCAAACAGTTCGAAAAGTTGTGGGCGTCCAAGGCCAGGAGGCCAAAATTATCGCCGATTGATGCACAGCTACGGACTTACACAAAGCAGATCATTCCGGTGCTAGGCAGCGCCACGGTAGTCGTGACCCACAAAGATTCGGAGAACAGACTGCCACTCTGGATTGTCCCAGGGGACGGTCCCACACTACTGGGGAGGAGTTGGCTTGCTGTCATGAACTGGAAATGGAGCGATGTCAATGCAATTTCCTCTGTGGAGCGAGTATCATGCTCACAGATCCTGGACAAATTTGACTCATTATTTCAACCCGGCATCGGCAATTTCATGGGGGCCAAGGTAGTGATTCACATAAACCCGGACGCCAGGCCAGTACACCACAAGGCCAGAGCGGTGCCGTACATGATGTGGGAAAAGATAGAAAGCAAATTGGACCGCCTGCTGAGGGAAGGCATCTTCTCGCCAGTCGAATTCAGTGACTGGGCGAGCCCGATTGTGCCGGTGCTCAAGGCGGATGGGTCGGTCAGGATATGTGGCGATTACAAGGCCACCATCAATCGGGTGTCAATCCAAGACCAGTACCCACTACCGAGAGCGGAGGACCTCTTTGCGACGCTATCTGGTGGCAAACTTTTTTCAAAATTGGACTTGACCTCAGCTTACATGACCCAGGAGCTGGCGAGTGAGTCGAAGAAGCTGACCACCATTACGACACACAAGGGGTTGTTTGAGTACAACAGATGTCCATTCGGGATTCGCTCGGCCGCCGCGATCTTCCAACGAAATATGGAAAGCCTCCTCAAGTCGATTCCAGGGACGGTGGTTTTTCAGGACGACAACCTCATTACGGGTTACGATACTGAAGAACACCTCCACAACCTGGAGGAGGTGCTACACAGACTGGACCGGGTAGGGCTGTGACTGAAAAAGGCGTAGTGTGCCTTCCTAGCTCCAGAGGTAGAATTCCTGGGGATGAGGGTAGCAGCAGACGGGATCAGCCCTACTGCGTCCAAGACGGAAGCGATCCAGAGAGCACCCAGACCCCGTAACACGACGGAGTTGCGTTCATTTCTGGGGCTCCTGAACTATTTTGGGAACTTTCTTCCCAAATTGAGCATGCTGCTAGAGCCGCTACACGTGCTCCTATGCAAAGGTCACGAATGGGTCAGGGGGGACAGCCAGGAAAGGGCTTTTAATAGAGCACGCAAATTGTTATGTTCCAACAATCTGTTAACGCTATATGACCCATGTAAGAAACTTGTGTTAACGTGCGATGCATCGTCCTATGATGTCGGGTGTGTGTTGCAGCATGTCAATGCCAAGGGTCAGTTACAGCCGGTAGCTTATGCCTCCAGAAGTCTGTCCCAGGCAGAAAGGGGCTACAGGATGGTAGAAAAGGAGGTGCTCGCATGCGTATATGCAGTAAAGAAAATGCACCAGTAACCTGTTTGGCAGGAAATTTGAGCTGGAGACAGATCACAAACCCCTAACGTCCCTTTTGGCCAACAACAAGGCCATAAATGCAAACACATCGGCCCGCATACAGAGGTGGGCACTCACGTTAGCCGCCTATGACTACACAATTAGGCACAGACCGGGCACCGAAAACTGCACCGATGCACTCAGCAGGCTCCCACTAGCCACCACTGAGGGGGCTACCGAGCATGCTGCTGAGATGGTCATGGCTGTTGAAGCTTTCGGAAGTGAAGGCTCACCCGTGACAGCCCGTCAGATTAAAGTCTGGACAAATAGAGACCCGCTATTGTCTCTAGTCAAGAAATGTGTCCTGAATGGGGACTGGGCAGCCACGTACAGGGCATGCCCTGAGAAATTTAAACCATTTCACAGGCGCAAGGATGAACTCTCGATTCAGGCCGATTGCCTACTGTGGGGAAACCGCGTAGTCATGCCCCAGATGGGCAGAGAGATATTCATTAGAGAACTCCACAATGGGCACCCGGGCATTGTCACGATAAAGGCAATTGCCAGGTCACACGTTTGGTGGCCAAGGATAGACGCAGATCTGGAACTTTGTGTTCGCAGGTGCAACACGTGTGCCCAGCTGGGCAATGTGCCCAGGGAAGCCCCCCTTAGCCCCTGGCCATGGCCCGCCAAGCCTTGGTCACGCATCCATGTGGACTACGCAGGTCCTTTCATGGGGAAAATGTTTTTGGTTGTCGTAGACGCCTACTCCAAATGGATCGAGTTTGACATTTTAAATTCAAGCACATCCTCTGCCATGGTAGAAAGCCTACGGGCAATGTTCACTGCCCACGGTCCGTGCTTCACAAGCACTGAATTCCAGGACTTCATGGCAGGCAATGGAATTAACCATGTCAGAACGGCACCGTTCAAGCCGGCCTCAAATGGCCAGGCAGAACGAGCAGTGCAGATAATCAAACAGGGGATGCTCAGAATCCAAGGGAGTTCCCTACAATGTCGCTTATCACGCCTCCTGTTGGCCTACAGATCCCGACCACACTCGCTCACAGGGGTTCCACCCACAGAGCTGCTAATGAAAAGGACGCTCAAAACCCGGTTATCCCTTATACACCCCACCATGAAAGAAATTGTCGAGAGCAGGCGCCAGTCACAATATGACTACCATGACAGGAATGCGAGGGCGCGATGTATTGATATAAATGATCCTGTTTTTGTCCTCAACTACGCTGCAGGGCCCAAATGGCTCGCAGGCACTGTGGTTGCCAAAGAGGGAAATAAGATTCTGGTAGTTAAACTTACCAATGGACAAATCTGCCGCAAACATGTGGATCAAACAAAAAGGAGGTTCAGCAACCCCATGGAAGAAGCAGAGGAAGAACACGATGTAGAGTTCACTCCACCACAGGTGACCGAACACCGGAACCAAAGGGAGGAGAGCCCAGTCACTGTGGGCAGTCCGGACAGGCCTGAGGCACCGCAAACAGCAGACACTCGGGCCAGCGCCCAACAACCGGAGCCCCAACTCAGGCGCTCTACAAGGGAGCGTAAACCACCAGGGAGACTGAACCTGTGATCCCAATAAGACTTTTGGGGCGGAGGTGATGTCATGTATTCAACCAGCATTGTAACCCATGTATAATCTGACCTAAGTTGTACACTGTGAGAATAATGACCACTAGGTGGTGAACTTGTGGGAGACACTCCTAACCTTGACCTACAGATATAAAAGGGGAAGCTCCACCCACTTCCAGCACTTGAGTGCTAAGGAATAAAGGACAGGTCACAGACTGACCTTCTCTCAAGCATGGGCCTCGTGTGCCTTTATACTGTGTAGTAAGGACATATCACACACAATTGTCAAAAAGGTGGCTCACCACCACCTTGCGAAGGCAATTAGGGATGGGCAATAAATGGTAGCTTCGCCAGTGATGCCCGTATCCTGTTAATGAATAAAAAAACAATGTAACTATTTGTACTGCATTTTTTTTGACAGACTTGCATCTGTCAAGCCCACCCCCATCAGGCTCCGCCCCCTCGGCCCGGCTCCGAATCATTCCCTCCACGTGGTGCCGAGAAGCAGAACCTGAGGCCCGAGACTCCTCTCTTCCCCCTGACTCTCTTCCCCCGCTCCGACCCCGAGCCGAGAGTGGCAGCCGGGGGCCGAGAAGACCTGTGGGCAGTCGAGATCGGCGGCGGCGGGCAGAGAATTAGCGGGGGGGGGGGTGAGAGAGAGGCTGCGGGGAGAGAGAGAGAGAGAGAGAGACTGGGGGGAGAGAGAGAGGCTGGGGGGGAGAGAGAGAGAGAGAGGGACTGGGGGGAGAGAGAGAGAGACTGGGGGGAAAGAGAGAGAGGCTGCGGGGAGAGAGAGAGAGAGAGAGAGAGAGAGAGGCTGGGGGGAGAGAGAGAGAGAGAGAGAGGCTGGGGGGAGAGAGAGAAAGAGAGACTGGGAGGAGAGAGAGAGAGGCTGCGGGGAGAGAGAGAGAGGCTGGGGGAGAGAGAGAGAGGCTGGGGGGAGAGAGAGAGAGGCTGGGGGGAGAGAGAGAGAGGCTGGGGGAGAGAGAGAGAGGCTGGGGGGAGAGAGAGAAAGAGAGAGAGACTGGGGGGAGAGAGAGAGAGGCTGCGGGGAGAGAGAGAGAGGCTGGGGGAGAGAGAGAGAGGCTGGGGGAGAGAGAGAGAGGCTGGGGGGAGAGAGAGAAAGAGAGAGAGACTGGGGGGAGAGAGAGAGAGACTGGGGGGAGAGAGAGAGACTGCGGGGAGAGAGAGAGAGGCTGGGGTGAGAGAGAGAAAGAGAGAGAGACTGGGGGAGAGAGAGAGAGAGAGAGAGGCTGGGGGGAGAGAGAGAGAGGCTGGGGGGAGAGAGAGAAAGAGAGAGAGACTGGGGGGAGAGAGAGAGAGGCTGCGGGGAGAGAGAGAGAGAGAGAGAGAGACTGGGGGAGAGAGAGAGGCTGCGGGGAGAGAGAGAGAGGCTGGGGGGAGAGAGAGAGAGGCTGCGGGGAGAGAGAGAGGCTGGGGGGAGAGAGAGAAAGAGAGAGAGACTGGGGGGAGAGAGAGAGAGGCTGGGGGGAGAGAGAGAAAGAGAGAGAGGCTGCGGGGAGAGAGAGAGAGGCTGCGGGGAGAGAGAGAAAGAGAGAGAGACTGGGGGGAGAGAAAGAGAGAGAGAGGCTGGCGGTTTGAGAGAGAGAGGCTGGGGGACAGAGAGAGAAAGAGAGAGAGGCTGCGGGGAGAGAGAGAGAGAGAGAGAGGCTGGGGGGAGAGAGAGAGAGGATGGGGGAGAGTGAGAGAGGCTGGCGGTGAGAGAGAGAGAGGCTGGGGGACAGAGAGAGAAAGAGAGAGAGGCTGCGGGGAGAGAGAGAGAGGCTAGGGGGAGAGAGAGAGAGGATGGGGGGAGAGTGAGAGAGACTGGGGGACAGAGAGAGAAAGAGGGAGAGGCTGCAGGGAGAGAGAGAGAGAGAGGCTGGCAGTGAGAGAGAGAGAGGCTGGCGGTGGGGGGAGGGAGAATGAGAGAGACTGGGGGAGAGAGAGAGAGATTGGGAGAGAGAGAGAAAGAGACTGGGGGGTGAGGGGGGGAGACACGGGTGGGGGTGGGAAGGAATTGGAGGGGAAAGGGGGAACTAAGGGAAGACAGATCACGTTCTTTCAACCCCCTACAAAGGACATCATTGGAGTGGATGATATCCAGAAGTCACTGCACTGTCACTATTCACTTCATACCCAATGAACCTATTAACAATCCATGAACAATGCCTGGCCCATCTTTGGTGGGGTGGTGGGGAGAAGGATGCACTTGGACTGGGGTAAGGCACTTCGTCTGGGGGAGGCATTTTTACACAGAGTTACATAGAATTTACAGCAACTGGTCTACGCTGGTGTTTGTGATCCACAAGTGCCTTTTAGTTTTTTGTGGTTTTGAGGTGTAGAAACATCCTATGCTTTTCATCTCCTGCATAAATCAGGCAGGTGATGTGCTCCCAATGCTTCTACTGCTCCTCTTTAAGGTACTGCTGCAAGCCCTTCAAAACCGGCTGCCCAACCTGATATCCAGACCCCAGATCGAAGAGCTACCTATAGGAAGCACTTTGTGCACTGGCAGCATGCCAAATTCATTTAAATGAGACCTTGCCATTATTGTGTTCCTAACACAGATGAGGCTGCACACAGGGAGGTTAAAGTAACAGTGACCTCAGTCTTTATTAAGACACTCCAGAGTGAGGAACAGGCCTTAGGGGCCGGCTTATATACAGTGCTCCCAAGGGATGCTGGGATCCCTTGGGACTTCAAGGGATGTGCTCCCTGGTGGCAGAACATGGGAGTGCATGCTTTACAGATACACAACATCACTCCCCCGCCAAAGTCAAAGTGAAAACTATTTACAAGGTGAGGCGGTCGGGAGCCTTTCTTTCCCTGGTGGACCGTCTCGGTACAAATATCTGTTCTGGTGTGTTGGCTGTGCCTTCGCTGGGCTGGCGTGTTGTTGGCCCTGCGGGCTGCTAGGTGAGCCTGACCTTGCTGGGATGTTGGGCGTGATGGGTTCAATTTCCTGGTCCGGGGTGGTGTCGTTGATCCTTTGGGTGTGTGTTGTGGGCTCGATAAAGGTGGTGTCTGCTGTGGGTTGTTCAGGGCAGTCTGTGAACCGCAGCCTCGTTTGGTCCAGGTGCTTTCTGCAAATTTGTCCATTGTCTAGTTTGACTACAAACACCCTACTCCCTTCTTTAGCTATCACCGTGCCCGTGATCCACTTGGGACCATGTCCATAGTTTAGCACATACACAGCGTCATTCAGATCAATTTCCTGTGAAACAGTGGCGCGACCATCGTTTACATTTTGTTGCAGCCATCTGCTCTCTACCTGATCATGCAGGTTGGGGTGGACCAGTGAGAGTCTGGTTCTAAGTGTCCTTTTCATAAGTAGCTCAGCCGGGGCACCCATGTGAGTGAGTGGGGTCTCGTGCGGTAGCTGAGCAGTACTCGGGACAGGCGAGTTTGGAGTGAGCCTTCTGTGACTCGTTTAAAGCTCTGTTTGATGGTTTGTACTGCCCGCTCTGCCTGCACATTCGAGGCTGGTTTAAACGGGGCCGAGGTGACATGTTTGATTCCCATTGCGGGTCATGAATTCTTTAAATTCGGCACTGGTGAAACATGGCCCGTTGTCACTGACCAGTATGTCAGGCAGGTCGTGGGTGGCAAACATGGCCCTCAGGCTTTCAATGGTGGCAGTGGCGGTGCTTCCCGACATTATTTCACATTCAATCCATTTTGAAAAGGCATCCACCACCTCCAGGAACATTTTACCGAGAAACGGGCCCACATAGTCGACATGGATCCTCGACCATGGTCTGGAAGGCCAGGACCACAAACTTAGTGATGCCTCTCTGGGTGTGTTGCTCAACTGAGCACATACGCCGCATTGCCGTACACAGGACTCTAAGTCAGAGTCGATACCGGGCCACCACACGTGGGAACTGGCTATCGCTTTCATTATTACTATACCCGGGTGTGTGCTGTGGAGATCCGAGATGAACGTTTCCCTGCCCTTTTTGGGTAGCACTTCGCGGTTACCCTACAATAGGCAGTCTGCCTGAATGAACAGCTCGTCCTTTCGCCGATGGAACGGCTTGATTAGTTCTTGCATTTCAACGGGGATGCTGGCCCAGCTCCCATGCAGTACACAGTTTTTTTACTAAGGACAGCAGAGGATCTTGGCTGGTCCAAGTTCTAATCTGGCAGTCCGTGACAGGTGATTTATAATTTTCAAACGCTTCCATGACCATCACCAAGTCTGCGGGCTGCGCCACCAGAAACAAGTTTGCAGGCTGCGCCATTTCCACCCCCGTGGTGGGCAATGGTAGCCGACTAAGAGTATCCACACAGTTCTCGGTGCCTGGCCTGTGGCGGGTGTTATAGTTATACGCTGATAGCGCGAGTGTCCACCTATGTATGCGGACTGAGGCACTACTATTCAGCGAACAGGGATGTGAGGGGCTTGTGATCAGTTTCCAGCTCAAATTTGAGGCCAAACAGGTACTGATGTATTTTCTTTACCCCAAACACACATGCTAATGCCTCTTTCTCAATCATGCTGTAGGCCCTCTCGGCCTTAGACAAGCTCCTGGAGGCATAGGCGACAGGTTGCAACTTCCCCGTGACGTTAGCTTGTTGTAATACACATCCGACTCCGTACGACAACACATCACATGCTAACACAAATCTTTTACACGCGTTATACAATGCAAGCAGCTTGTTGCAGCATAAAATGTTTCTGGCTTTCTCCAAAGCAATTACCTGTTTTTTTCCCCCATACCCAGTTCTCACCTTTACGCAATAACACATGTAGGAGCTCTAAGAGGGTGTTTCACCCCGGTAGGAAGTTACCAAAATAGTTGAGGAGTCCCAGGAGCGACCGCAGCTCCATGACATTCTGTGGCCTGGGTGCGTTCCTGATAGCCTCTGTCTTGGCGTCTGTGGGCCGAATGCCGTCCGCTGCGATCTTTCTCCCCAAAAACTCCACTTCTGTTGCCATGAAGACGCATTTCGACCTCTTCAGCCGCAGCCCTACGCGATCGAGTCACTGGAGGACCTCCTCCAGGTTTTGTAGGTGCTTGATGGTGTCCCGACCCGTGACCAATATGTCGTCCTGAAAAACCACCGTGCATGGTACCGACTTGAGTAGGCTCTCCATGTTCCTCTGGAAGATCGCTGCAGCTGACCGAATTCCAAATGGGCATCTGTTGTCGATGAGCAGTCCCTTGTGCATGTTGATGCAGGTGAGGCCCTTCGAAGACTCCTCCAGCTCCTGCGTCATGTAGGCTGAAGTCAGGTCGAGCTTGGTGAATGTCTTGCCTCCTGCCAGCGTCGCAAATAGGTCGTCTGCCTTAGGTAGCGAGTATTGGTCCTGTAGCGAGAAACGATTAATAGTTACTTTATAATCGCCACAAATTCTGACCGTGCCATCACTTTTGAGTACTATAACAATCTGGCCCACTCGCTGAATTCCACTGGGGAGATGATGCCCTCGCATTGCAGTCTGTCCAGCTCGATTTCCACTCTCTCCCTCATCATGCGAGGTACCGCTCGTGCCTTGTGGTGAATGGGTCGTGGCTCTGCGACCAAGTGGATCTGCACCTTCGCCCCAGAAAAGTTTCCAATGCCTGGCTCAAAAAGGGAAGGAAATTTATTCAGAATCTGGGTACATGAGGCCTCATTGACATGTGATAGCGCTCGGATGTCATCCGAGTTCCAGCGGATTTTGCCCAGCCAGCTCCTTCCAAGCAGTGTGGGGCCATCGCCCGGGACAATCCAGAGTGGCAGTTCATGCACCGTGCCCTCATAGGTGACCTTGACCATTGCGCTGCCCAGGACAGTGATGAGCTGTTTGGTGTACGTTCTCAGTTTCGTGTGGATGGGGCTCAGGGCTGGTCTGAGTGTCTTGTTGCACCACAGTCTCTCAAACATCTTTTTACTCATGATGCATGGGCTAGCGCCAGTGTCCAGTTCCATGGCTACGGGTAAGCGATTCAATTTTACATTTAGCATTATAGGTGGACATTTCATCGAAAATGTGTGCACCCCGTGTACTTCAGCATCTGCCTCCTCTCTCTGAGGCTCGAAATTGCTTTGATCCACCATGGACCAATCTTCCTCTGCCATGTGGTGGTTAGCAGGTTTCGCAGAGCTTGCAGCTCATCTGTAAGCTCATTGGAGGTGCCCCATTGTTCCACAGCTCTTGCAAACATACCCTTTGAAGCAGCATGAATAGGCTGAATGGAAGCCTCCACAATGCCAACAAGATGTGAATTGCCTTGCATTCATCCTTTGTTGCGGACTCAGTCATCTGGGTCACCTGAGGCCTGCTGGCAGTTGCAGACTCGTGGTTTCTGCCCTGTACATTTCTGTTCGCAAACACAGTTCCAGTTATTTTATGAACATTGCTAGCACTTGTGTGCTGAGAGATTTGTTTGGTGTTATCACTGGTGGACATAAATGCCTGTGCTATCGCAATGGCCTTACTGAGGGTCAATGTCTCTACAGTCAAAAGTTTTCATCGGATGGTCTCATGGCCAATGCCCAGTACAAAAAAGTCTCTGAGCATCTGCTCCAGGTAGCCATCAAACTCACATTGTCCTGCAAGTCGCTTTAGCTCGGTGACATAGCTCGCCACTTCCTGACCTTCAAATCGTGTAGAACCGATGCTTCGCCATCGGCACTCTCTCCCTCGGGTTAAGATACTCCCGAACAAGTGTACACAGCTCCTCATATGACTTATCGATGGGTTTCACTGGAGCCAGAAGATTCTTCATGAGGTTGTAGGTCGGTGCCCCGCAGACTGTGAGGAGGATAGCTCTCCTTTTTGCAGCGCTTCCTTCTCCATCCAGCTCGTTGGCTACAAAGTACTCGTCTAACTGTTTGACATAGGTTTCCCAGTCCTCACCCTCCGAGAACTTCTCCAGGATGCCCACAGTTTGCTGTATCTTTGCGTTGGATTCGTATACTCGTCGCCAGTTATTGTGTTCCTAACACAGATGAGACTGCACACAGGGAGGTTAAAGTAACAGTGACCTCAGTCTTTATTAAGACACTCCAGAGTGAGGAATGGGCCTTAGGGGCCGGCTTATATACAGTGCTCCTAAGAGATGCTGGGATCCCTTGGGACTTCAGAGGATGCGCTCCCTGGTGGCGGAATATGGGAGTGCATGCTTTACAGATGCACAACCACCATGAAAATAACATAGGCGTCCCGCTGACTCCCTGAGAGAGCCCAGCGCATCATCTGCCCATTGCCCGCCTGATTTGTGCGGACGATGAAAATTGCCCTCGTCGTTTTGCAGCTTGGTCTAAATTCTTTACCTATGGGGCCCAATTTTAATCAACATGACACACTTTAAATGGGCAGCCCTCACTTTGTTTTAGTGAGATATGCTAATTCAACTTAATTCAACATGGATTAAGAGTCCAGCCCTAATTGCCGAGCCAGATAGCCTCACAACAGACACAGTCGCGGTTTCTCCAGTTAGAGATGTAAGTTTTGCCCTTACTTTTGATTTGACCTTTTGCCAAATGTTATCCATATAAATATGATGCACAGCAATCACTTTTAGTCTCGATTAAAGACGTTTATATAGACAGACAGAGATATCGCAGTAAGACAGGCATACTTCACAAAAATATTATGTTCAAATGACTAATATTGTAAAAATGACAATTTAAGGCAGGGTTGCTGTGGTTAGCAGAAAGTAATTGCACAAACCAATGCTTCCCTCTGCTATTCTCCTGTATCCATTCACATAGCCTTTTGGTCTAGTATTTAACTTATATTTCATTCATTTCTTTCATTATTGCCTCATTTTGTCATATGCTATTATCCCTTCTGTCATTTAATCATCTCTTATCCTGCACCTAATCAAACAAACCTTTTCCTTTTCTTATGTAAGGGGTCATTTTTTCCTCCCTGCTTCTTTCCCCTCCGACTCTGTTCCTCCTTATAATCTGTTCGTCTGTAACAGCTCCTGGTTCTGCCGAAAGGTCATCGACCTGAAACGGTAACTCTGTTTCTCTCTCCACAGATGCCGCCTGCCCTGCTAAGTGCTTACACCATTTTCTGTTTTTATTTCAGATTTACGGCATCCACAGTTTTTAGACTTTTTTTGTACAAACCACCATTGGTTGTGACTGCATCACCCAGTAGGGATGGCAACGAGATTTTAATATATTGTTACATAAAGGGATGTACAAAGAGAGAAAATGCTGGAAACACTCAGGCAGCATCTCTGGAGAGGGAAACAGAGTTAACGTTTCAGGTCGATGACCTTTCGTCAGAACTGCTTTTTGTTTCCTAAATAATGATCGTTTGGGGTGAGACAGGGGAAGGTCAGAGGAGATAGTGCAAACACAGTGAGATTGGAATGAGCAATGGGGACAGAAGGAAGTGAAGGGGCAGACGGGACGGAGGGGCGTTGGTATCTAAATGCCATAGCATCTTGTGATCTTTGACACCTGAAAGGAAGAAAAAACGTTTTCTGTTAAAAGCGCCGGATGAGGCAAAGGATGAAATGAAACTGAGGACCAGGACAGTTCTGGAAGAAAGTGAGTCGGTGCTACTGAAAAGAGAGTTCGGGAGCAGACCGACGTTAAGCATGGATCTGAGGAAGCGGTGCCAACAGTTGTTCAAGGAACGCTGAATGTCGTGGAGATATCTGATATATAGGGTGGATCCGAAACAGGAAAGGTGGATTCTGTGTTGTAGTTAGAACAAAATTTTGACCGTGGTATCAGAATTCAACTCCTATCAGTAAAAGCAGGTTTGCGTCCTCTGTTTTCATACAATGCAAGGCTGGGAAAATAATTCACAGTGACATTTCTACCACACTTCTCTGTAATCGAGATTCAACATTTGGATTACAAAGGTGTCCAATCATATTATTGTGTGCGTGTGTGTGTGTCTCCATATAGCGCATAATATCGAACAAAATGTATAGGAACCATTTAAAAATGAAATTACAGCCTCAGAGATTAACACGTTGAAGTTAAAGCTCAGAACATGTTGCTTTGGTTTCTTTGGCTTTTTAGAATTTTTACTGCATCAGTAACATTCCAAAATACCAGACTAAATTTGGTTTAACAGCGTACACAAATTTATTTCTATTTTTCAAAGGACTCAGGGGAAATGAAAAACACGTGACAAGAGGTTTAACCTGCACATCAATCATTGACGTTAACACGTGTACAATTTGTTATAAATTTAAAGGGCAGGGTATAACAGATAGAGTATAACAAGTAAATCTTTCACTGTGCTGCACAGTGTATACCCTGTGATGCGTTCCACTAGCGTGCTAAATTTGGAGGAACAGCCATGAACAACAACTTACATTTATATAGCGCCTTTAACATAGTAAAACATCTCAAGGCGCCTCGTAGGAGCGTTGTCAGACAAAATTCGACACTGAGCCACATAAAGAGATATTAGGACATGTGACCAAAAGCTTGGCCAAAGTGGTAAGTTTTAAGGGGCAACTTAAAGGAGGAGAGAGAGGTTTGTGGAGGGAATTCCAGAACTTCGGGCCTCGGCAGCTGAAGGCATGGCTGCCAATGTTGGAGCGATGGAAATCGGAGATGTGCAAAAGGCCAGAATTGCAGGAGTGCAGAGATCTTGGAGGGTTGTTAGGCTAGAGGATTCTATTTCGTGATTTTTGTTTCACACCATAAATTGCCCATGGCATCGCCGCAGTCAGCAGATGAAAGTTTGTTTTATCCCACTCCCGGGACTTGAGCACATAAATCTTGGCTGATACTCCAGTGCAGTGCTGAGGGAGTGCTGCAATGTCGGAGGTGCCGTCTTTCAGATGAGACGTTAATCATAGAGTCATAGAATCATAGAAATTTACAGCACGGAAGAAGGCCATTTCGGCCCATCGTGTCCGCGCCAGCCGACCAATAGCTATCTAGCCTAATCCCACTTTCCAGCTCTTGGTCTGTAGCCCTGTAGGTTACAGCACTTTAAGTGCACACCCAAGTATTTTTTAAATGTGGTGAGGGTTTCTGCCTCTATCACCCTTTCAGGCAGTGAGTTCCAGACCCCCACCACCCTCTGGGTGAAGATATTTCCACTCATACCTCCCCTAAACCTCCCCCCCAATTACTTTAAGTCCATGACTTTCCTCTTCATTATCAACCACACAGCCTATTTTAGTGCCATCTGCAAACTTCTTAATCATACCCCCAACATTCAAGTCCAAATCACTGATATATACCACAAAAAGCAATGGACCCAGCACTGAGCCCAGTGGAACCTCACTGGATACAGCCTTCCAGTCAAAAAACATCCATCAACCATCACCCTTTGCTTCCTGCCTCTGAGCCAATTTTGGATCCACCTTGCCACTTTGCACTGGATCCCATGTGCTTTTACTTTCATGACCAGTCTGCCATGTGGGATCTTATCAAAAGCCTTGCTAAAATCCATATACACTACATCATATGCACTGCCCTCATCGACCCTCCTGGTACCTCCTCGAAAAATTCAATCAAATTAGTCAGACACGACCTTCCCTTAACAAATCCAAGCTGACTGTCCTTGATTAATCCGTGTCTTTCCAAATGAAGATTTATCCTGTCCCTCAGGATTTTTTCCAATAATTTTCCCATCACTGAGGTTAAGCCAAGGTGCCGTCTGCTCTCTCAGGTGGCATAAAAGATCCCATGGCACTATTCGAAGAAGAGCAGGAGAGTTATCCCCAGTGTCCTGGCTAATATTTATCCCTCAATCAACATAACAAAACAGATTATCTGGTCATTATCACATTGTTGTTTGTGGGAGCTTACTGTGCATGAATTAGTTGCCGCGTTTTCCACATTACAATAGTGACTACACTCCAAAAGTACTTCATTGGCTGTAAAGCGTTTAAGATGTCCGGTGCTCGTGAACAGCGCTATATAAATCCAAGTCTTTCTTTTTATAAGATGGCACCTAAGTTGGGAAGAGACATTAGAAACTAACTCCACAGAACCATATATAAGACACTAGTTAGGCCACAGCTGGAGTACTGCTTGCAGTTCTGGTCACCGCATTACAGGAAAGATGTGATTGCACTAGAGAGAGTACAGAGGAGATTTATAAGGATGTTGCTGGGAGTGGAGAATCTTAGCTATGAGGACAGATTAGATAGGCTGGGTTTGTTTTCCTTGGAACAGAGGAGACTGAGGGGAGACCTCATTGAGCTGTATAAAATTATGAGGGGCCTAGATATAATGAATAGAAAGGGCCTTTTTCCCTTAGCAGAGGGGTCATCAACCAGGGGGCATAAATTTAAAGACATTGGTAGGTGGTTTAGAGGGGATTTGAGGGGAAATTTCTTCACGCAGAAGGTTGTGGGGGTCTGGAACTCACTGCCTGAAAGGGTGGTAGAGGCAGAAATCCTCACCACATTTAAAAAGTACTTGGGTATGCACTTGAAGGCCCCAAGTTTCCACATGATGTGCTCCTGATTTTTAGGAGCAACTGGTGTAGAACGGAGTATCTTAGTTTGCTCCAGTTCTAGTCAGTTAGAACAGTTTCACTTTGGAACAGAATTTTTTTTTCAAAAGGGGGCGTGTCCGGCCACTTACGCCTGTTTTCAAAGTTTCGTCAGTGAAAACTTACTCCAAACTAACTTAGAATGGAGTAAGTGAAGATTTTTGTACGCTCGAAAAAACCTTGTCTACACTTTAGAAAATCAGGCGTAGATTACAAATCAGGCGTAGGGAATGGGGGGGGGGGGGTGTTTAAAGGGAAGTTTACAAACATTAAACACTTCAGTTTTACAAATAAAGAGCCATCATCAATAATAAATGATAAATACATCAATAAATCAACCAATAAATCAATCAAAAAAAATTAATAAGAAATCATTTTTTTTAAAAATCAATAAATAAAACATTTTCTACTTACCGACTGCAGCACCGGGAGCCCTCCAACAGCATGCTGGGATGCCCCCCCCCCCCCCCCCCAGTGTGTCTCTGTCAGTGTCTCTATCTCTCTGTCTGTCTGTGTGTGTCTCTCATTCTCTGTCTGTCAGTGTCTGTGTTTCTGACAGTGAGGGGAGGGGGAGGAGGGGGGTAGAGGGAGAGAGGGGGGGAGCAGAGGGAGGGAAGGGGGAGGGATGGGGAAGAAGGGGGAGGGATGGGGAGAAGGGGGAGGGGGGGAGGGATGGGGGAGAAGGGGGAGGGATGGGGGAGGAATGGGGGAGAAGGGGGAGGGATGGGGAGAAGGGGAGGGGGGAGAAGGAGGAGGGGGGGAAGAAGGGGAGGGGGGGAGAAGGGGGGAGGAGGGGGAGAAGGGGGAGAAAGGAGATGGGGGGAAAGGAGATGGGGGGAAGGAGATGGGGGGAAGGAGATGGGGGGGGGAAGGAGATGGGGGGGAAGGAGATCCAGTCCGGGGGCGGGGGGGGGGGAGCGAGAGTCGGGTCGGGTCCAGTCGGTGGGGGGGGGGGGGGGGGGCGAGCAGGAGTCGGGTCCAGTCGGGTCCAGTCGGTGGGGGGGGTGGGGAGGAGTGGGAGCAGGAGTCGGGCCGGGTCCAGTCGGGGGGGAGGGGGAGTGGGAGCGGGAGTCGAGTCCGGTCCGGGGGGGGAGCAGGAGCGGGAGTCGGGTCGGGTCCAGTCGGTAGTGGGGGGGAGCGGGAGTGGGAGTCGGGTTGGGTCCAGTCGGCGGGGGCGGAGCAGGAGTTGGGTCGGGTCCGGTCCGGAGGTGGGAAGCGGGAGTCGAGTCGGGTCGGGAGGAAGCAGGAGCTGGCCGTGGGAGGAGCCTTATGAACGCAGCCCCAGTGAGGCCATTGGGCCAGGGCTAGGGGCTGCGTGCTTCGGGCCCCTCCCACACAGTTTCAGGCGCCTGGAGCTACTGCACTTGCGTGCCGACTGTAGCGCGCATGTGCAGAGGTCCCGGCACTGTTTTCAGCGCAGGGACCTGGCTCCGCCCCCTACAGCTCCTGCTGTGCTGTGCCGAGGGCCAGAGGACTTGCAGGGAGGTGGAGAATACGGAGGGTTTTTTTAGGCGCACTTTGTGGCGCGAAAAATGGGCGTCCAAGTCGGGACTGCGCCGTTCTAGGCGCGGCTCAAAACTTGGGCCCTCAGTATGACTATACTGCTCTTCACCAAGTCTGTTCCTGCTGCAGGAATGCTTGAGTTGCTAAACCAGTCTATGACCAGAATTAATAAAGTGCGAGTGTTGATAGAAAAAGATTTACACCTTGTAAAAGTAAGAATATTCAGATTGTGTTCCTTTACATAACCACTTACTGTAGCTGAATTGGATGTGATTGTGGACCATTCCTATGTCAGGTATAATGTGAGCCATATGACGAGCAAAGGTCCCTGTTAAGTGCTCCAATAATGTATCTTAATTCCCACGTCAAACACCCTCCACTGCACCAGCATTCATTTTCCAAACTAACTGTCCTTATACCCATCTGAGAAAGACTGCCAGTTTGAGGGACTGAAGTTTTTTGAGAGAGGGTTTACATCAGCAGCACAAGCATGTTGTGTCGGCACATCTTGTGTTTCTGGCACACAAAGAGAGGGTCGTCTCACTTGTTCTGAGGTACCTGTGTCTGATCTGGTCCCAGCACGATTTGTGTCAGGCATCGGAAGAGCACGATTTGCGAAGTAGAAGAATAAATGGTCAGGTGTAGTTCCTTGAACCTGTACTTCCTGTTGGCTGCAAATTGTCTATGTCTGTCTCTACTGCTGTGCATTTGCTGGGGTGAGCCAGGCGTTTGCCAATACCCTGGGGGAGGCAGGACAGCTCCCTTTGCGAAGAGAGATTTGGAGGTGATACTGAGGGAGCTGATTGCTATTTTGTGAGATGGGAGGCCTCCTCCTCAGCAAGCTGCAGCCAGGACTGCTTGGGAAGAGGTAGCAGAGCAGGTGACTACCATTCCTGCAGTCCGAACTTAGAGACAGAAAATGTTCCTGCAGGAGTGTGCTGTGTTCCTACAGGAGTGTACTGTGTACCTGCGGGAGTGTGCTGTGTACCTGTGGGAGTGTACTATGTGTCTATGGGAGTGTACTGTGTTGTGTACCTGCAGGAGTGTACAGTGTTCCTGCGGGAGTGTGCTGTGTTGTGTACCTGCACGAGTGTACTGTGTACCTGCAGGGATGTACTGTGTTCCTGCGGGAGTGTGCTGTATTCCTGTGGTCGTGTACTGTGTACCTGCGAGAATGTGCTGTGTTGTGTACCTGTGGGAGTGTCCTGTATTCCTGTGGGAGTGTGCTGTATTCCTGTGGGAGTGTGCTGTGTACCTGCAGGGTTGTACTGTGTTCCTGCGGGAGTGTGCTGTATTCCTGTGGGAGTGTACTGTGTACCTGTAGGGATGTACTGTATTCCTGTAGGAGTGTGCTGTGTTCCAGGTTTTAGAAGGGAATACATTTCACCGATTATAATGTGAATTGGAATTTCTGGAGCAGCAGGGACATACCTCCAATGTGTTGTCAAATGCATGAAGTAAGTGCATCCTAATGAGCTATTCCCGCAGCACAGCCAGTGGGACACCAGGATCACGCACAAATTGGGTGCCAGGCCTCTCTCTTGATTTTTTGCACCTATTCCAAGTGAAATTTCAACCCCTCCATTCCTAATTCCACTTGGATTCATGTTGCTGGGCAGTGCCTGCTGGGCTTAGGATTGAAACTTCCCAACCTCATTTCACATCACATCCTGCCTTTCATCCCATCATTCTTGGTTGGAATAAAGCCCAAGTTCCAGAGGTGGAAAGTTATTGTTTGAACCAAATTTTACTTTAGAAGTGCAACAAACAAAATAATAATATCCTTATGATTGATAAGAGCTGGCTCCTCTTCACAGATTTATGTGGAAAGGTGGAAAATATCTTATTCAGGAAGAAAAAGCCCAAACTTCTGAAGATTAAATGCTGCTGCTCGTAATGTGTCACTTTGCATCAAAGAAGCTGACAGAGGTCAGTGTGTAAAGTGATGTTTCATTATCTGAAATCTCTTATCTCTGCTGCACCTTTTTGAAAATGAAACAATAATGAATTAGGTCATTTAGTCTCACATATGTCAGGAGAAACATGTCGTACAACAAGCTCCTTTGTTTTAGAGTTCGATAAGTCCATGGCTGAGCACCTTTGTGCATAAATAATAGCGTGGGCACATAATCAGGGAACATTCAGTCTTCATACACATGATTAAAACTATTGCGTAGGGCATGAACTTCCTGCCCACAAACCTTATTTCCAATTCCCGAGGGTTCCGGCCACACCTTTCTGTCAACAGTTACAATTGCAAATTGCTATGTCAACACTCATGATATAGTTGCAGACTTTGGCCACTAGGTGGTTAGAATCATAGATGTTTACAGCACGGAAGGAGGCCATTTCGGCCCATCGTGTCCGTGCGGCCAACAAGAGGCTATCCAGCCTAATCCCACTTTCCAGCTCTAGGTCCGTAACCCTGCAGGTTACAACACTTCGGGCCCAAGTTTCGAGCCGCGCCTAGAACGGCGCAGTCCCGACCTGGACGCCCGTTTTTCGCGCCACAAAGTGCGCCTAAAAAAACCCTCCAGATTCTCCACCTCCCTGCAGGTCCTCTGGCCCTCGGCGCAGCGCAGCACGAGCTGTAGGGGGCGGAGCCAAGTCCCTGCGCTGAAAACAGTGCCGGGACCTCTGCACATGCGCGCTACAGTGGGCGCGCATGTGCAGTAGCTCCAGGCGCCAAAAACTGTGTGGGAGGGGCCGAAGCACGCAGCCCCTAGCCCTGGCCGAATGGCCTCACTGGGGCTGCGTTCATAAGGCTCCTCCCACGGCCAGCTCCTGCTTCCTCCCGACCCGACTCGACTCCCGCTTCCCGCCTCCGGACCGGACCCGACACCGACCCGACTCCCGCTTCCCGCCCCCCACCCCACCGACTGGACCCGACCTGACCCCCCGGACTGGATCCAACCCGACTCTCGCCTCACCCCCCCCCCCCCCGCCTCACCCCCCCCCCCCGCCGCCCCCGGACTGGATCCGACCTGACCTCCCTCCCCCCGACCTGACCTCCCTCTCCCTCCCTCCCCCCGACCCGCCCCAACACCACCTACCTGTAAATCTGGTGCTGGGGACGGGCCCTGCCCGAAGTCTCGGGCCCAGCCCGTTCGGCCTTCCTCCCCCTTCTCCTTCCCCCCCATCTCCTTCCCCCCCATCTCCTTCCCCCCATCTCCTTTCCCCCATCTCCTTTCTCCCCCTTCTCCCCCTCCTCCTCCGTTCTCCCCCGCTCCCCTTCTTCCCCTCTCCTCCTTCTCCCCCCTCCCACTTCTCCCCTATCCCTCCCCCCCTCCCCCTTCTCCCCCATCCCTCCCCCTTCTCCCCCATCCCTCCCCCTTCCCTCCCTCTGCTCCCCCCCTCTCTCCCTCTACCCCCCTCCTCCCCGTCCCCTCGCTGTCAAAAACACAGACACTGACAGACAGAGAATGAGAGATACACACAGACAGACAGAGAGATAGAGACACTGACAGAGACACACTGGGGGGGGAGCATCCCAGCACGCTGTTGGAGGGCTCCCGGTGCTGCAGTCGGTAAGTAGAAAATGTTTTATTTATTGATTTAAAAAAAATATATTTCTTATTAATTTTTTTTGATTGATTTATTGGTTGATTTATTGATGTATTTATCATTTATTATTGATGATGGCTCTTTATTTGTAAAACTGAAGTGTTTAATGTTTGTAAACTTCCCTTTAAACACTCCCCCCCCCCACCATTCCCTATGCCTGATTTGTAACCTCCGCCTGATTTTCTAAAGTGTAGACAAGGTTTTTTCGAGCGTACAAAAATCTTCACTTACTCCATTTTAAGTTAGTTTGGAGTAAGTTTTCACTGACAAAACTTTGAAAACAGGCGTAAGTGGCCGGACACGCCCACTTTTGAAAAGAAAACTCTATTCCAAAGTGAAACTGTTCTAACTGACTAGAACTGGAGCAAACTAAATGACGAGAATTCCGATTTCTAAGATACTCCGTTCTACACCAGTTGCTCCTAAAAATTAGGAGCAAATCATGTGGAAACTTGGGGCCTTACTCTCTGTCTTTATAGAGGCTTTGTTTTGCAAGGGGCTCTGAACCCAGTGGTAGGCCCTGGTATCGGAAGCTATGAGCAGTGCATCTTGTGACTGGGTGATGAGCACTGACCACATACGAGGGCTCACCTGTGGTGCCGAGCCCCTCGCAAAATGTACCCTATAAACTACCGCTGTGAGTTCCATATAAAAGGCAAAGCCCAAGTATATGAGAGGTGTTAATATTGTATCCAAATGTCTGTATTTGTTTGGAAAGGCAGCTCACAACTGAATGATCTGGTTTCTGTCCATGAGAGGCAATGCATGTTAGACATTTAGGAGCCCTGGCATAGATTGGAAGTGTTCTTGAGAAGGTCTCTGCGGGTCTACTGATAAAATAAAAAATAAATTTCAAAGAACTGCTATATATGTAACTGATTGAAGTGTTCTCAGATACCTATCAGCAGACCCACTGAGACATTCTCAAAAACATTTCATTCCAATCTATGCCAGGGCTCCTACTGTCTAACGTTCACTGCATCTCATGGATGGAAACTGAATCCGCCTGCTATGAGCTGCCTTGAGACAGCCAATGTCTGCCGTTCACAGACAATGATCATTTGAGGGTGCGCGCGTAGCGGCTATGGAGCGCAACATAAAAAAAGAAAGACTTGCATTTATATAGTGCCTTTCACGACCATCGGATGTCTCAAAGCGCTTTACAGCCTATGAAGTACTTTTGAAGTGTAGTCACTGTTGTAATGTAGGAAACACGGCAGTCAATTTGCGCACAGAAAGCTCCCACAAACAGCAACGTGATAATGACCAGATAATCTATTTTTGTTATGTTGATTGAGCTATAAATATTGGCCAGGACACTGGGGTATAACTCCCCTGCTCTTCTTCAAAATAGAGCCATGGGATCTTTAATGTCCACTTGAGAGAGCAGACGGGGCCTCGGTTTAACGTCTCATCCGAAAGACGGCACCTCCGACAGTGCAGCATTCCCTCAGCACTGCACTATAGAGTGATTGCCTAGATTTTTAACAAAGGTAGCAACTGCATCCTGACACCATGACTGGGAAACGACGAGCAGTTTGACCCACCTTTACAGACCAAGCGACTATTTCCGACATCACCAAGCTGTCTTCACCACCCCACAAATCAAATAGCTTTGCTGCAGCACAGAATTAAACCGTTAGCCCAGAGGTAGGCTCGGTTTGATCCGTCACAAAGTGCGATTGGGAGAACTTATGTCTTGGGTTACACGTCGCTCGATCAGAACAGCTGCTAATAATACAGTATGGATTGAATTAGCAGCCACGGATTAAGCAGATAAATTTAGCATGCACACCACATAACGTTAGTGTTATGTATGTAACCTTGTATAGCCACCAGAGGGCTCATCCCCTGGAATCCCAAGGGATCCCACAATCCCTTGGGAGGACAGGTACTTAAGGAGGCCTCACAGGCTGGAGAGGCACTCTGGAGACCTGCAATAAAAGACTACGGTCACACTTTACTTTGAGCTCCAGTCAGACTCTTTATTCATATATAACAACTGGTGACGAGATACAGGTGACGAAACCAATGATGCAGATAACAGTGGACATCCTGGAGAAATTTTCTGAGGGAGATGATTGGGAAACCTTCATGGAGCGACTCAACCAATACTTCATGGCCAACGAGCTGGAAGGAAAAGCAAACGCTGCCAAACGAAGGGCGATTCTCCTCACTGTCTGCGGGGCACCAGTGTATGGCCTCATGAAAAATCTGCTTTCTCTAGCGAAACCTACAGAGAAATCATATGATGATTTGTGCACACTGGTCCGGGGCATCTGAACCGAAGGAAAGCGTTCTGATGGCGAGGTACCGGTTCTACACCTACAAATGGTCTGAAGGCCAGGAACTGCTGAGTTATGTCGCAGAGCTAAGACGCCTTGCAGGACATTGCGAATTTGAAGGACATTTGGAGCACATGTTCCGAGACTTTTTTGTATTTGGCATTGGCTATGAAGTGATACTACACAAACTTTTGACTTTAGAGATCCCAACCTTAAGTAAGGCCATAGCGATAGCCCAGGCGTTCATTGCCACCAGTGACAATAAGAAGCAAATCTCTCAGCACCACGAGTGCTGTTACAAGTACTGTGAACAAAGTGTTGTTGTTTTCAAATCACAACATACAGGGCAGGCCCTACTTGCCTGCAGCTGTACGTCCGCAGATGTCTCAGAGTCCACCATCAAGGGTGATGAATGCAAAGCCATTAACATCTTGTTGGCGCTGCGGGGGTGATCATCATTTTCATTCATGCCGCTTCAAAGGGTACGTTTGCAAGGGCTGTGGAACAATGGGACACCTCTAATGTATGTGCAGGTGAGCTGCAAATCCTGTTAATCCTGCAAACCACCATGTGGCAGAGAAGGGCAGATCCACGGCGGATCACGATGAACCAGAGCCTCAGACCGAGGAGGCAGAGGTATATGGGATGCACACATTTACCACAAAATCTCCCGATAATGCTGAAGGTTGAATTAAATGGACTTCCGGTGTCAATGGAGCTGGACACGGGCATGAGCCAGTCCATTATGAGCAAAAAGACTTTCGAAAAATTGTGGTGCAGCAAGGCCTCAAGGTCAGTCTTGTCTCCCATTCGCATGAAACTGAGAACTTACACAAAGGAACTGATTCCCGTAATAGGCAGTGCTACTGTAAAGGTCTCCTACGATGGAGCTGTGCACAAGCTACCACTCTGGGTGGTACTGAGCGATGGTCCCACGCTGCTCGGCAGGAGCTGGCTGGGAAAGATACGCTGGAACTGGGACGACGTCCGAGTGCTCTCGTCCGCTGATGACACTTCGTGTACCCAGGTCTTAAACAAGTTCCCTTCGCTGTTCGAATCAAGCATCGGGAAGTTCCAAGGAGCAAAAGTGGAGATCCACCTAATTCCGGGGGCATGACCCATCCATCACAAGGCGAGAGCAGTACTGTACATGATGAGAGAGAGGGTAGAGATCGAGCTGGACCGGCTGCAACGAGAGGGCATCATTTCGCTGAACGAATTCAATTAATGGGCCAGCCCGATTGTTCCAATCCTTAAGGGAGATGGCACTGTGAGAATCTGTGGTGATTACAAAGTAACTATCAATTGTTTCTCCCTGCAGGATCAATACCCACTACCAAAGGCTGCCGACCTTTTTGCTACGCTGGCGGGAGGAAAGACGTTCACGAAGCTGGACTTGACCTCGGCCTACATGACGCAGGAACTGGAGGAATCATCGAAGGGCCTCACCTGCATCAACACGCACAAAGGTCTCTTTATTTATAACAGATGCCCGTTTGGAATCCGATCAGCCACGGTGATATTCCAGAGAAACATGGAAAGCTTACTGAAGTCGGTTTACCGCACATGGTGGTCTTCCAGGATGATGTCTTGATTATAGGTCAGGACACAGTCGAGCATCTGCAGAACATGGAGGAGGTTCTTAGTCGACTTCACCGCGTGGGGCTCAGGTTGAAACGCTCAAAGTGCGTTTCCCTGGTGCCTGAAGTGGAGTTCCTGGGGAGAAAATCGCAGTAGACAGCATCAGGCCCACCGATTCGAAGACGGAGGCAATCGAGAACACACCGAGGCCACAGAACGTGATGGAGCTGCGGTCATTTCTAGGACTCCTGAACTACTTTGGTAATTTCTTACCGGGTCTCAGCACACTGTTAGTACCACTGCACTCCTTACTGCATAAAGGAGACGAATGGGTATGGGGCAAAAGCCAAGAAAATGCCTTTCTAAAAGCTAGAAAATTGTTATGCTCAAACAAATTGCTTGTGTTGTATAATCCATGTAAGCGTTTGATACTAGCATGTGATGTGTTGTTGTATGGTGTCGGGTGTGTATTGCAACAAGCTAATGAATCTGGGAAATTGCAACCAGTTGCTTATGCATCCAGAAGTCTGTCTAAGGTTGAAAGAGTCTACAGCATGATTGAAAAAGAAGCGTTAGCGTGTGTCTATGGGGTAAAGAAAATGCAACAATATCTGTTTGGCCTAAAATTTGAATTGGAAACGGACCATAAGCCACTAATATTCCTGTTTTCCGAGAGTAAGGGGATAAATACGAATGCATCAGCCCGCATCCAGAGATGGGCGCTCACGTTGTCCGCATACAACTACGCCATCCGCCACAGGCTAGGCACAGAAAACTGTGCCGATGCGCTCAATAGGCTGCCATTGCCCACAGACTTAGTCATGGTTATGGAAGCATTCGAGAGTGAGCAATTACCCGTCACAACCCAACAGATTAGAACCTGGATGAGCCAGGACCCCTTACTGTCCCTATTAAAAAATTGTGTGCTTCATGGGAGCTGGTCCAGTGTCCCAGTGGAAATTCAGGAAGAGATAAAGCCGTACCAGCGGCGCAAAGATGAAATGTCTATACAGGCAGACTGCCTTCTGTGAGGTAATCGGGTAGTGATCCCCAAGAAGGGCAGAGACACTTTCATCAGTGACCTCCACAGTACTCACCCAGGCATTGTAATGATGAAAGCAATAGCCAGATCCCACGTGTGGTGGCCCGGTATCGATGCGGACTTAGAGTCCTGCGTGCACAGATGTAATATATGTTCGCAGTTGAGCAATGCATTCAGGGAGGCGCCGCTAAGTTTATGGTCGTGGCCCTCCAAACCTTGGTCCAGGATCCATGTCGACTATTCAGGACCGTTTTTGGGTAAAATATTCCTTGTGGTTGTAGATGCATATTCCAAATGGATTGAATGTGAGATAATGTCGGCAAGCACGTCCGCTGCCACCACTGAAAGCCTGCGGGCCATGTTTGCCACGCATGGACGACCTGATGTCCTTGTGAGCGACAACGTGCCATGTTTTATCACTGCCGAGTTCAAAGAGTTCATGACCTGTAACATAGTGTAGCTAATGTAACACCATTTTTTAAAAAGGGAGGGAGAGAGAAAGCGGGTAATAATAGGCCAGTTAGCCTGACATCAGTAGTGGGGAAAATGTTGGAATCAATTATTAAGGATGAAATAGCAGCGCATTTGGAAAGCAGTGACAGGATCGGTCCAAGTCAGCATTGATTTATGAAAGGAAAATCATGTTTGACAAATCTTCTAGAATTCTTTGAGGATATAACTAGTAGAGTGGACAAGGGAGAACCAGTGGATATGGTGTATTTGGACTTTCAAAAGGCTTTTGACAAGGTCCCACACAAGAGATTGGTGTGCAAAATCAAAGCACATGGTATTGGGGGTAATATACTGACGTGGATAGAGAACTGGTTGGCAGACAGGAAGCAGAGAGTCGGGATAAACGGGTCCCTTTTCAGAATGGCAGACATTGACTAGTGGAGTGCTGCAGGGCTCAGTGCTGGGACCCCAGCTCTTTACAATATACATCAATAATTTGGATGAAGGAATTGAGTGTAATATCTCCAAGTTTGCAGATGACACTAAACTGGGTGGCGGTGTGAGCTGTGAGGGGGATGCTAGGAGGCTGCAGGGTGACTTGGACAGGTTAGGTGAGTGGGCAAATGCATGGCAAAGCAGTATAATGTGGATAAATGTGAGGTTATCCACTTTGGGGGCAAAAACACGAAGACAGAATATTATCTGAATGGCGGCAGATTAGGAAAAGGGGAGGTGCAACGAGACCCAGGTGTCATGGTTCATCAGTCATTGAAAGTTGGCATATAGGTACAGCAGGCGGTGAAGAAGGCAAATGGTATGTTGGCCTTCATAGCTAGGGGATTTGAGTATAGGAGCAGGGAGGTCTTACTGCAGTTGTACAGGGCCTTGGTGAGGCCTCACCTGGAATATTGTGTTCAGTTTTGGTCTCCTAATCTGAGGAAAAACGTTCTTGCTATTGAGGGAGTGCAGCGAAGGTTCACCAGACTGATTCCCGGGATGGCAGGACTGACATGAGGAGTGACTGGATCAACTGGGCCTTTATACATTGGAATTTAGAAGGATGAGAGGGGATCTCATAGAAACATATAAGATTCTGACGGGACGGGTAGAATGTTCCCGATGTTGGGGAAATCCAGAACCAGGGGACATAGTCTTAGGATAAGGGGTAGGCCATTTAGGACTGAGATGAAGAGAAACTTCTTCACTCAGAGAGTTGTTAACCTGTGGAATTCCCTGCCGTAGAGAGTTGTTGATGCCAGTTCATTGGATATATTCAAGAGGGAGTTAGATATGGCCCTTACGGCTAAGGGGATCAAGGGGTATGGAGAGAAAGCAGGAAAGGGATACTGAGGGAATGATCAGCCATGATCTTATTGAATGGTGATGCAGGCTCGAAGGGCCGAATGGCCTTCTCCTGCACCTATTTTCTATGTTTCTATGTTTCTATGTTACATCTGCTCTGTTCAAACCAACATCCAATGGTCAGACAGAGAGAGCAGTGCAAACCATCAAGCAGGGCATGAAGAGGGTAACTGAAGGCTCACTGCAGACTTGCCTATCCCGAGTTTTGCTTGGCTACCGCACGAGACCCCACTCGCTCACTGGAATTCCACCTGCTGAACTGCTCATGAAAAGGGAACTTAAGACAAGGCTCTCATTAGTTCACCCTGATCTACATGAATAGGTAGAGAGCAGGCGGCTTCAACAAATTACATATCATGATAGCACAATTGTGTCATGCGAAATTGAAATCAATGATCCTGTATTTATAGTGAATTATGGACAAGGTCCCAAGTGGCTTCCCGGCACTATTGTGGTCAAAGAGGGGAGCAGGGTATTTCGGGTCAAACTTTCAAATGGACTTTCATTGGAAGTACTTGGACCAAATCAAACTCAGATTCACGGACTATCCTGAGCATTCCACTTTGGACCCTACCTTTTTTGACCCCCCCCCAACATACACATCAGTGGCAACCGACACTGCGGTTGGCCACGAAGCAGAACCCATCATCCGCAGCAGCCCAGCAGGACTCACCACACCAGGCAGCCCAGCAAGGCCAGGTGCACAGCAGGCCAATGGGGGCCCAACAAACGATTCACCAAAACCAGCATTTGCACCGAGAAGATCATCCAGGGAAAGAAAGGCCCCAGATCGACTCACCTTGTAAACAGTTACACTGTTGACTTTCGGGGGCGGGGGGGGGGGGTGGGCGGGGGGGAAGTGCGGGGGGAGTGTTGTTATGTATGTATGAGGTCCAACAAAATATACCGGGACCTAAAGAACAGGTGGTGGATGAAGAAAGCACACGAGATATAGCAGCTGGCCGACAACCATGATCTGCGAGGATTCTTCATCACAGTCAAGGTCACCTACGGGCCAACCAAGGCCCCCCCACTGCTGGCCAAGAACGAGGAAACACCGAGGCAGTCAGGGCCCGCTGGAAGGAGCACTTCGAAGATCTCCTCAATCGAGACTCTGCCTTTGACTCGAGTGTTCTCGACTCCATCCCGCAGCATGCTACCCGCCACCATCTCAGTGAGTCCCCAACATTGCACGAGGTAGAAAAAGCCATAAGACAGCTCAAAAACAACAAGGCTACGGGTGTGGATGGAATCCCTGCTGAGGCATTGAAGTATGGCGGAGAGGCACTGCTGGTATGAATACACGACCACATCTCTATCATCTGGAGGGATATCGAGCTACAGTACGCGGACGACGCCTGTGTCTGCGCACATACAGAAGCCGCACTCCAGGACATAGTCGATGTATTTACTGAGGCGTACGAAAGCATGGGCCTTACGCTAAACATTTGCAAGACAAAGGTCCTCCACCAGCCTGTCCTCACCACACAGCACTTCCCCCCAGTCATCAAGAACCACGCCACGGCCCTGGACACTGTGGACCACTTCCCATATCTCGGGAGCCTCCTATCAACAAGATCAGGCATCGACGACGAGATCCAACACTACAGCCAGTGCACCAGCGCAGCCTTCGGTCGCCTGAGGAAAAGAGTGTTTGAAGACCAGGCCCTCAAAACTGCCACCAAGCTCATGGTCTACAGGGCTGTAGTAATACCTGCCCTCCTGTATGGCTCAGAGACATGGACCATGTACAGTAGACACCTCAAGTTGCTGGAGAAATATCAGCAAAGATGTCTCCACAAGATTCTAGAAATCCCCTGGGAGGACAGGCGCATTAACATCAGCGTCCTCACTCAGGCTAACATCTCCAGCATTGAAGCACTGACCACACTCGACTAGCTCCGCTGGGCAGGCCACATAGTCCACATGCCAGACACGAGACTCCCAAAACAAGTGCTCTACTCGGAGCTCCTTCATGGCAAACGAGTCAAAGGTGGGCAGTGGAAATGCTACAAGGACACCCTCAAAGACTCCCTGATAAAGTGCAACATCCCTACTGACACCTGGGAGTCTCTGGCCCAAACCCCACTAAGTGGAGGAAGTGCATCCGAGAGGGTGCTGAGCACCTTGAGTCTCAATGCTGAGAGCATGCAGAAATCAAGTGCAGACAGCAAAAAGAGCGTGCGGCGAACCAGTCCCACCCACCCCTTCCCTCAGTCCCACTTGTGACAGAATCTGTGGCTCTCGTATTGGATTGTTCAGCAACCAAAGAACTCACTTCAGGAGGGGTAGCAAGTCTTCCTCGATTTCGAGGGACTGCCTATGATGAAACTTGTATATACCTTGTACAGCCACTAGAGGGCTCATCCCCTGGAGTCCCAAGGAATCCATTGGGAGCACAGGTACTTAAGGAGGCCTTGCAGGCTGGAGAGGCACCCTGGAGACCTGCAATAAAAGACTAAGGTCGCACTTTACTTTGAGCTCACAGTATCCAGTCAGACTCTTTATTCATATATAACAGTTAGTCCGTGAGCTCAACCAAGTGATACATGTCGCGCACTCTGGTCAGTCCATGCCAGGTGAACCTACAGTGTTTGCATTGACAAAAGAGTTTAGAGGCAGGTTCGTACACGCATTGATGATGAATGACTCCATAGTAAGCTGACAGCATTCAGAGTTACTGTTTAGTGTACACCTGTCACCAGGAAAGTGAGGATGTGTAAGCACTCACACATTGTTAAATATAGACATCTGTTTTCACTATTAGGAAGCTAATATGGGACATTTTGAAAGAAACAATGTACAGTTTTTTGTAGGAGCCGGAACTTATCAGAGATGAAAAACGATTATGATGTGACAACTAATACATCTGACATGTAGCTAACAATGATTTTAATTGGACGTCTATATGATGCCTATTCTCAGGTCTCCTTTAAGAATAGTTTAGACAAGGTCCTATTAACATTGATTTCTTTGCCAACTCTTTCACATTCACTCAGTAAATTTGGGAACAAGTTTCTTCTAATCCACTGATAGAGCTGGCCTTTGTGTTTGTGTCTCACAGGTTTTACCAGCAATGCTTTCGTCAACAATTATTGAAAATCTCAACTGGAAAGATTTGCATTTATACAGCATTTTTCACAACCTCAGAATGTCCCAAAGTGCTATACATCCGCTTAAGTGCTTTTGAAGTGTAGTCACTGTTGTAATGTAGGAAACGCGGCAGCCAATTTGCACACAGCATGCTCCCACAAACAGCAATGTGATAATGACCAGATAACTCCCCGGCTCTTCTTCGAAACAGTGCCATAAGATCTTTTATGTCCACCTGAGAGAGCAGACATGGCTTCGGTTTAACGTCTCATCCAAAAGATGGATAATTGATGATAAGTAATTCCGGATTCTTCTGATATCTGGAGCACACCTCAAGCCAGAAAATGCAATGACCAATGCTATCACAAATAAAATGTGTCCATTAGGTTAGTAACTAGTTTCTAGGATCTGCTGAAACCACAAAAGCATAAGCCACTACGTTCTGGCAATAAATCTGAATAACTAGTTCTCAAAATTTGGTGATGAGGATAGGGGTAGAAGAGACTGACTGGGGCAGTGGGCTAGGACACTGTCCGACATTTGTAACCTGGTTTCGAATGCAGCGGACATCTCACTGGATATAAGCTCCCTGCATGAAGTGAGCTTGGGCAATGGTAGCTTCTTTTCTGGGCATGGACCCACAGCAGGAACTGTCCATCACTGGCGCTAATTTGGCAGTTAAGAGAGGACCAAAGGATGGCTGGTGGGAAATCAAAACGTTACATTGGTGTGTTAGGCCTGCTCTCTCGAAATGTTGGTAGGGCAGAATAAAGGGAGTTTAGCCTTCATCTACTGCATACTATCCCTGAACAGGAAGTGTTTGATGCTGAAACTGGGAAAAAAAGTAGCCAAGTTTTCCAACGTACTAGCATTTTGATGAGCACAACAAAAATAAATCAAATACCTGTATAGTGTTGATCAAATCATTGATTTTTATATTTTACAAAGCACTTTGTCAACAGTGCTCCTTAACATATATGCCCTGTTAATACTAGTGACTGCAGACCACAGTGGCCCACAAGTCCCACACAATCTCTGCAACTGTCAGTAAAGGTGGTACCAGTAGTACTGAACTGAAAGATATTCTCGAAGACTTGTACTGACTGGTGGTTTATGGGTCCTGCTTCAGATGGAGCCTGAATAAAACCCATGGTTTCCACTGGAGTCCACTGCTGTTGGCAGCTGGTACATTTTTCCCAAACCAGTTCTCATCCGGACATCCGAAAATAACAGACAGGAAAAGACTAGGAGAACATATGATAATTCCTGAGTACACAAGATGTTTAGGGATTGCTTTTGAATTTAAAGCAGAAAGTAAGTCGATGTTCAATATCAACAAACAAATGTCAGCTTGTAGGATTAAACTAAAGTGTTTGTTACCTTCGAAACCAGAGCCAGAATACAATTCGCCATCAGTAATTGGCATATACGTTGTATAAATTTTGTTGAAAAATCTCTAAAATTGATGTTCTTCAGTGAAACAGTTGATTTTGAAATCAAGCCTTAAGGAGAATTTAAAGTTATTTGTAGCCTCAAGTACCATATCAAACATACTGAACATTAAGCCTTTTTTCTTGCTTCTGAAAGGAAACACTTATTAAAATGAAGGGTTTAGGAGCTTCCCAAATGACCCACTAGATACTCACTCAGTTTTGGAGCCTGGAAAGCTGTCAGAGGCCACCATGGCAGTTAGACTGGGGTCGCGATCCTCGGTGCCCTCCACCGCTGTGCAACTACCGGTGACTTCAATGGTGAGTAAAATCGGGCGGACTGTAAAAGCAGCGATGCACCCAATCCCATCACTTTCCCAACGGGTGGGTCAGGCTGAAATTGCCCCCTTTGCAGTTGTAGATTTTGCCTTGTCATAACTGCTATAAATGCATGGAAGACACTGGACCAGATATTTATGGGCAGGCGGGGAGGGAGAGGGGGTGGCTGTCAGCAGCCGGGAAACCCGGAAATACGGGAATGGATGAGGTCCAGCGGAATTTAATAGCAGAACCTCATTTGAATTTTTATCATGAGTTTCCCGCCTGGCAGCTGGTGAGATTGAGAGGCTGGCTGACTGCCGTACAGGAAAGCCTGACATTCAAGGCCTCAGCTGGGGACTGAAAGTTGGGAGAAAAAGAGAGATCGCCGGGGGCTGGCAATCAGATCACGGTGGGGAGGTGGGGGAGGTGGGGCGGGGGATGGCTGACTGCGAGGAGAGGGTCTGGAGATTGGGGGAGGGATCTGGAGATTGGGGGAAAGGGTCTGGAGATTGGGGGAGGGGTTGGGAGATTGTGGGGAGGGGGGGTCGGGAGATTGTGGGGAGGTGGGGGGTTGGGAGATTGTGGGGAGGTGGGGTTTTGGGAGATTGTGGGGCGGTGGGGGGTCGGGAGATTGGGGGGAGGTGGGGGGTTGGGAGATTGTGGGGAGGTGGGGTTTTGGGAGATTGTGGGGAGGGGGGGTCGGGAGATTGTGGGGAGGTGGGGGGTTGGGAGATTGTGGGGAGGTGGGGTTTTGGGAGATTGTGGGGAGGGGGGGTCGGGAGATTGTGGGGAGGTGGGGGGTTGGGAGATTGTGGGGAGGTGGGGTTTTGGGAGATTGTGGGGAGGGGGGGTCGGGAGATTGTGGGGAGGTGGGGGGTTGGGAGATTGTGGGGAGGTGGGGTTTTGGGAGATTGTGGGGCGGTGGGGGGTCGGGAGATTGTGGGGAGGTGGGGGGTCGGGAGATTGGGGGGAGGGGGTCGGAAGATTGTGGGGAGGGGGGGTCGGGAGATTGTGGAGAGGGTCGGGAGATTGTGAGGAGAGGGGTCGGGAGATTGTGGGGAGGGGTCAGGACATTGGGGGGAGGGGGGGAGGGAGATTGGGGAGAGGGGGGTCGGGAGATCGCGGGGGGATCGGGAGATCGCGAGGGGGGAGGAATCGGGAGATCGTGGGGGGCGGGGGGGGGATCGAGAGATCGCGGGGAGGGGGGACCGGGAGATCGCGGGGAGGAGGGATCGGGAGATCGTGGGGAGGAAAGGGGAGGGGGGATCGGGAGATTGGGGGAGGGGTGAGGGGGGATCGGGAGATTGGGGGGAGGGGAGGTGAGGGAGGTCGGGAGATTGGGGGGAGGTGAGGGGGGTCAGGAGATTGGGGGGAGGGGAGGGGGGTCGGAAGATCGCGGGGAGGGGGGCTCGAGAGATTACAGAGAGGGGGTCGGAAATTCACGGGAAGGGGGGAATCGGGAGATCGCGGGAAGGGGGGATCGGGAGATTACAGAGGGGGGGGTTGGGAGATTGAGGGGAGAGGAGGGGAGGGGCGGTCGGGAGATCGTGGGGAGGGGCGGGTCGAGAGATCGCGTGGAGGGGGGATCGGGAGATTAGGGGAAGGGGGGTCGTGAGATCATGGGGAGGGGGGTCGTGAGATTGTGGGGAGGGGAGGGAGGGGAGGGGAGTGTTTGGGAGGTTCGGGGGAGCGGAGGGGAGGGAGATTGGTGGAGAGGAGGGGAGGGGATGGGAGGGAGATTGCGGGGAGGGGAGGGGAGGGGGATCGAGGGGAGTGGGTCAGGGGGAGGGGGATCGGGGGGAGGAGGAATCGAGAGATTGCGGGGAGGGTAGGGGAAGGGGATCAAGTTGAGGGGGATCGAGGGGAGGGGGATGGGGAGAGGGGAGGGGGGATTGGGAGATTGCGGGAAGTGGGGTGTCAGGAGATTTCGGGGAGCGGAGGGAAGGGGAGGGAAGGGGAGGGGGGTCGGGAGATTGTGGGGGGGGGGGGGAACGGTGTCAGGAGATTGTGGGGAGTTAGCTGACTCCCTGGAAAATCCAACCAGCTGCTGTAACTCCACACGGATTCTAAAATGTGAGGTAGGCAGCCTCATTAGCATATTATAATTACTGACCCACCCCTCGAGAGCAGGTTACTCGGCCACGCCCCAATGCACCTTGGGTAAACTGGAAGTCGCATTCGTGGGTTGGGTTTGGATTTCACATTTTTCAGAATTTATCCAAGCCTCCTGCCCCTCTCCTCCCCCACCCTCTCCCGCCGCTCTCCCAGCCCCCTGCCCCTCTTCCCCCCCCCCTCCCGCCCCACCCCTCTCCATCCCCCGCCTCTCTCCAGACCCTGCCCCTCCCCAGCCCCCTGCCACTCTCCAGCCCCTGTCCCTCTCCCGCCACCCGCCCCTTCCCCCCCGCCCCTCTCCTGTCCCCTGCCCCCTGCCCTCTCCAGCCCCCACCCTCTCCCGCCGCTCTCCCAGCCCTTTGCCCCTCTCCCGCCCCTCTTCCGCCCCACCCTTCTCCAACCCCCACCCCTCTCCAGCCCCTTGCCCCTCTCCAGCCCCTTGCCCCTCTCCAGCCCCTGCCCCTCTCCAGCCCCTTGCCCCTCTCCAGTCCATGCCCCTCTCCAGCCCCTGCCCCTCTCCCGCCACCCGCCCCTTCCTCCCCCGCCCCTCTCCTGCCCCCTGCCCCCTGCCCTCTCCAGTCCCCGCCCCTCCCCGCCCCCTGCCCCTCTCCAGCCCCGCCCCTCCCCCGCCCCCTGCCCCTCTCCCGCCACCCGCCCCTTCCTCCCCCGCCCCTCTCCCACCCCCTGCCCCTTCCTCCCCCGCCCCTCTCCCGCCCCTCCCCCGCCCCCTGCCCCTCTCCCGCCACCCGCCCCTTCCTCCCCTGCCCTCTCCAGTCCCCGCCCCTCCCCCGCCCCCTGCCCCTCTCCAGCCCCCACCCCGTCTCCCGCTACCTGCCCCTCTCCAGCCCCCACCCCTCTCCAGCCCCCCCGCCCCTCTCCCGCCCCCCCGCCCCTCTCCCGCCCCTCTCCTTCTTGCCCCTCTCCCGCTCCCTGACCATCTCCAGGCCTCCGCCCCTCTCCAGCCCTCTGCCCCTCTCAAGCCCTCTGCCCCTCTCATGCCTCCCGTCCCTCTCCCGGCACCCGGCCCTCTCACACCCCCTGCCCTTCTCCAGCCTCCCGCCCTTCTCCCACTCCCTACTCCTCTGCCATCCATCCTGATGGGTTAACATTCCCCCCACAGTGGCAGACGGGCGATGGTGTGCCGTCGCCTGTGTTTTTTCAATCTGGCAGTGAGTTACGACAGTAGTGATGTTTTGCAACAAATGGAAATCCTTCACGGCTGTGAGGACTCACTCAGGATGGGATGTTGCTGCTTTGCATTTCCTTCAGACTACAATCTCTGAACGAGTCAGCCTGCGAGTATAAAAACAAAGCAGCCTACGGAGCGGCTTTGATCAGCGCTTCCTGTAACGTATTTATGCTCTCGTTGCACGCACTGAGCCCTTACCTGATTATTAATAGTTTTCCTAATACTTCCATCGAATTATATAATTAACACTGAAAGTGGAGATCACACGTGATTGGATGAAACTTGCAGCATATTTATTCATAGTATATTTATCCATAAACTGTTTCCAAATTGTATTATGTACAGAATAACATTATTTCCTGACGCTTTATTAAAGGCCAGAAGTTATTACATTGATGTTTTCACCTTTTACTTCAATTCTTTATCCTCATCCGCCTACATCTCTGGCTGAAAGTATAATCAGATTTGGCACAATGATGTTTAAGTGCCACTCAAAAGACCAACCATATTTAGTGTATAGCAGTCCTCTAAAGGAAGGTTGGTGTGTTTACCCGAGAGATTACTGTCATGTAAGAGTGATAAATTTTAAGACTCACACTAAAGTAGTGAAGGAGCAGGAGTTTATAGCCTGTACAAGCCTGGTAACGTCATCGGGAGGAAGCATCAAGCAGAAAAAAATGTGCTTCCTCATAGGAAGGGAGGAGGAAATAGGAGAATGAGTCAGCCATGCCACTCTGATGTCCCTCCAGGGCAGCTAGGCTCAGAGTAGGATGAATAGAGAGTTGGGAGCAGCTAGCATGCTCCCCTCTCAGGGAGCTCTTTTTCTTTTTAGATTTGATTTAGGTTTAGCTTCTCTGACCATTCCACCAGGTGAACATTCAGACCCGTGTTCCAGAGAGCGCTTTCATTTGCCCACTTGTATCATGTCCAGAAATCAAGTGCAGGACCGTTTACATTATATTACAGCTGCTCGGATTTACCATATGTCTTTAGGTAATCTTCCTTGTCTTTGAAAGACTCCAGAATAACACTGCACGAGACCACGTGATTTTACAGTGGGTATTAAGCTCAATTATCTGCTCAAGTGAGTCGAACCGTTGAGCAAAATGATGTATTCTGATGTGGTAGTCCTTTTTCTTTTCCCACAGTTCATGGAAGCTATCTGGCTTAACTACCACACCATGAAAGCTTCAGTCAAACCTCCCAATTGAGAAATATTTTCTAGCAAATGAATGGGCTGAACCAGATTTAAATAACTCTGTTAAACTCAAGAAGAACCAGTGGGCCAAACATAATTCAAACCAATCCCACGAGATGTTTGTATTTGAATTGAATGACTTAGCCACTCACTTGGACATTTAGCTGAGGCATCATGACTAATAAATACATCAAAAATAAACCAGGGCATGTTTTATATGAGTGGATCTGGTTTCTAACCTCTTATGTAGAAAATACAATTGAAAAAATCAATACCTATATCTGAGACAAAATGGTCAACTTTTGTCTCACATAGACGAAGAAGGTCAAGTATGAGGAAATAAAATTATACTGCCTTATTATGGCATGCAGCTAATATAGATCAGTAATTACGTCCATTCCCTTTACAATCCTAATTCATTCCAAAAGAGGTGCTAGATTTATTTTCAATAATTCTACAAAGACTGAAATGTACATGCAGTGAGTCTCCTCCAGCGTTTGTAGATAATAAATATCAAGCACTTTTCGAAAGTGAAACCTTTCGGAGGTCTTATTGGTGCTAAAGCACATTGCCACCTGTAAGGCTCTGCTTGCGAGACAAGGCCTGTAAACAATGGCGCTGTCAAAGTACCGGTGTGTCCCTATCCTATATACAATTGACAAAAAAGCAGGAAATGCTTCCTTGAAACGGCATGTATTTCACACATTAGTATTTCGATTGAGCACTGTACAGCACCACTGCAGTTTGTCTGGGAGTGCTAAATTGCAGCATTTCAGAAGTGCAATGAACAGTATGGAAGCAGGGTCTGTTGAGTTAATTAGATTGACCCCATCACTTCTGCACCAGGCAAGCAGTTGACATGGGGCGGGTAGAGGTTGGGCGGTAGGTGGGGAAAATCATGCATGGCTCCCACTCATGATAACAATCATGGGATCTTTGCTGGAACGAGGGTAAGTGTGAACAACAGGATTGGGTTCATTTGTGATGTCCCTCACAGTCAAATCTTCTGCCGGCTTCCCTATCTGGGCTTACACATGAAGAATGATTACCCGGGCAAGGTGGTAGAGAGCAATCACCTGCTTGAGGAATAGTATCCTGGCATGAGTCACCAGGGAGAACTTTACAACTTTATGCACCCACATTTCCGATATGACTGGTGGGGCCCACCTGCTGGGAACACAGCATGCCCAAATTACCTCCATCACCTTCAATAATGGGCCGGAAATTAAAACAAACCTATGCACTGAGAACATTTTTGTTTAAAAGCACTTTTACATATAAACAGGCAAGACCTTATCTACACTACTAATTCAATACATTATATTTCATTATTTTTATTTATGAATTTAATCTACTTCTCGCAGTTAGTTTTATTTTGGTGCTGGGGGAAATGATAAAAGAAGCATTAAAATAATACATTTTGATTCTGTTAAGTTGACAAACCTTAACAGGTCAAATAACTTTCAATTACTATTTCTTAAGGCAAATAAATAATTAAGCACACAAATACATAAAGTTTATGTCTACTGTGTTTTTTAAAACTCCAACAGGAAGCAATGGCAGCAGGAGTGAGTCGATGTGTATTACATTTTTTATACCGAGTTTCCTCGTTGTAAACAAAACGTGAACAAATCCCCCTTTTCCTGTATCATTTCCAGCTGTTTGAATCTGCACACACTTTGGCACATTGTGAGCATGATAAGAGTAGGAAAAGCATGGGGTCACACAGCACCGAAACAATGATTCGAGGCATTAATGATTCCCAGCTACAGAATATAAGGATAAATGCTTGGAATCTTGGGCTCTGAAATTGCGCACCTACCCCACTTCTAGTGTTTTTACCGCCGCAGTGGATGAGGTGGCCTCTTGAGTGAAATTCCGCTCTTTGGCTTTTTTTCCCCGGCACACCGAAAGTTGCTGATAATGATATGCAGTATGCGGCGGTAAGCACACTAGAGGGGCGGAGCTTTGGGGGGGTGAGAGTGGCCGCCGCTGCCAGTTATCAACGTAGCGCTGATGACGTCATCACGACGCCACGTCATCACAGCTCTCCCCTTCACTTAAAGGGGAGAGAGCTTGCGCGATTTTTTAAGTTTGATCCACTGGGCCACCAGGGAGGGTTTCGGCCAGGCTAAGAGTGGGTACCAGGCTGCCAGTTGATGGCCCGGCCGAACCCGGGGGCATAATTAGCGGCTCGGCATGGCAGTCGGCTGACAAAAAAAACATGGCGGCAGCGGCAGTAGGTCCTCCCCTTTAATGGGAGCCGCACCACCATTTTAGAAGGCCACAGCCTCACTGGACCACCAGAAAAAAGCAGCTTTTGGCACAGTCTGGTGGGAGGAAGATTTTCGCTGTCGGGGGCGGGAGAATTGGCGGGGTGCGCACTCTGATGACGCACTTAGGACGGATCGGCAGCAGACATACGCCTGCTTTTACCAGGCATAAGAGTTTGAAGGACATTCACTGGGCAAGAGTTGGGCAAATAGCCCAATCTCTGCCTGCGAATTCTTTTCTCCCGGAGATGCGTGCGATCTGTCAAAGATCTCAAAAGCCAAGAACCGACATTTGCGAGGCCTCTTTGGGTGGGTGCGTGCGCACATCGTACGCACCCGGAGATGCTGCAATTTTCGGGCCAATGAATTTATTTTATTTGCTCCATTTTTTATTTCCTTGGGCCAGTTTCCACTCCAGGTCGGTGTACCTCTCCTATCCAGCTGCCAATGCAAACCAGCAGGTAGAGGTCACATGAGAGGGCAATAAGATGACATTCCCTCTGTAGGTGGAGCCTCTCCTGTGCTCCAAGACAGAAGAAATCTAAAACCACCTCTGTAGCAGCAATGTCTACTAGTACAAATGCCTAGACTTAACTCTGAAAGAATACTTTCCTTCAGCTCGCAATACAAATGAGTCAAGAATTGTTGGAATGCTAGCACAATCACATGAAGATCACATCGCCATGTATAGGACACACATGCGAGTCAGAACCAAGATGGAAACAGCTTTTCTGTCAGCTACTTTCTGTTAGTCATAGAATCATAGAATAATACAGCACAGAAGAAGTCCATTCGGCCCATCGGGTTTGTGCCGGCTCTTTGCCCAGATCTCTGCAATTTTTCGCCTTCAAATATTCATCCAATTCCCTTTTGAAGCCTACTATTGAATCTGTATCCACCACCCTATCAGGCAGTGCATTCCAAATCCTAACTACTTGTTTAAAAAAGTATTTCCTTGTGTCGCCTCTGGTTCTTTTATCTCACCTCCAATATACAGATAGAAATACATACAAAGAAGCTACAACATGGTAACAGGCTTCTCAACCCAACCAGTCTGTGCAGGCGTTTACCCTCCATGTGAGAAAACTAGCTCTAATCACATTTATCCATCCCAATTCCCATATTCCTTCACCTCCTTTTTCTTCAACTGCATTTCCAATCCAATTTTGAATGTTGACAGTTTCTGCCTCAACTACCAACCCTGAGGGTGGATTCCAAGCCTCACAACTCTCGGTGTGAAGATGTTTCTCCTGCCCTCTGTTCTGATTCTCTTACATTTAATCTTATATCTATGGTCCCTCATTCTCGCTCCTCAACTACTGGAAGAAGTCTGTTTCATCTACTCTGTCCCATCCTTTCATAACTTTAAACACTTCTTTTGTATCGCCCCGTAATCTGTGTTGTTATAACAAGAAAGCCCCAATTTTTCAAATGAAATTTCTTTGGATTTGTATTTCCTCATACCAGACAACATCCTGATGAATCTGCTTTATACCCTCTCTAAAGCCTCATTATCCTTCCTCTATTGTGGAGCTCGGTGTGGACACCCCACTGAGCTTAGTAAAGGCTGCCCTGGACTAGGAGGCTCCCCCCACAGGTTACCACTCACTGCATGGTGCTCTACAGGTTCCCCAAACCCTCTTGAACACCTACACAAATGTCAAAGCAACACGCATGGTTCCATGCAAGGAGCTCATCAAAATTCTCACATGACTGCATAAAGTGCTTCTCCTGATTAATCAGTGCAAGTCGGTACGCAGCTCTGGTAAGGTTGCAATCCATTGGTCACATACCATATGCGGCTGTGGGGGCTTAGGTAAGGTGGTCCCCACCGGAGCAAGTTCTCTCCTGAAGGTTGCGTGCAGCGTTCTCTTTCAGCATTGCAATGCCACAAGGTGGTACAGTCCTGTGGTCTGGTCTAAATTTTACCAGGAGGATTACGCAAGTCTTCTGAGTGGCAATACTGAGTGGGTGAAAAATCATGTAACACTTCTGTGAGTGATAGGAACCTTTGGCCTTCAAGGTTTGCTCAGGTGATAATGAAGGGGTGTGAGATATGGGGGTTGGGGCCCATGTTTTGCAGACTGTATTACTGATGGTGCAAATGCTGGAGGCCATATGCTTGGTGCCCCAAAAATGGTCACTTTCCTCAGCACCACCTCTTCTAGCAGGACCTCCAGGCGTTGTTTGAGCAACGAGTACAGTTCTTGGAGCTCCTTCAGCCATTTTCAGTATAAACAGTAAGTCTCCACCAAATACAGGGTTGTGCTTCCATTTCAGCACAGCAGCCCTTTAAGACCTGCTGCACTCATGATTCCCTGCTTCTCTGGTCCTGTGCTCCTTGCATGTGTGAAAAACTGCAGGAAACATATTTAAGCTGGAATCCAGCAATCGGGTCACCATGTAATCAGCATTTGAGGTGCTGAGAGCATGGATCATTGTTTTCTCCTGAGTGAGCAATGGGCTGCATACTTGTGAGATCTCGATTGGCTGCCTTCAGGAAAGCTAGAGTGTGCATTAAACTTTCGTTCAAATCAGAACAGAACTGTTTTGGGTGACTGGGTCTATTGGTACTTTTCTGAATTTGACCCATTGGAATTGTTTTGAATTCTGCTGATATGTTTCAGCCATTTCTTTTCCTTTGCACCGGTGTAGTTATTAAAAAAAGTGGTAGCTATGCTTTGGAAATTCAATCAATCTGAACTTAGATTATGAAGACCTGAGTCTGAATTAGAAATTGGGGTTCAAGCCTGACACGCTCAAGGTTGATATTAAATAGCATGGATGTTATTTTACCAGTGACACAATTGGTGCAATCTCACAAGCTGTGTCAGGTCACAGCGGCACTATCATTCTACATGACCAATATCTGACACTTCTCCATTGTTACTAATCAAATTGTGGACTGAACGGGATATCAGCACACTGCTTAATAACTGAAGCTACTGGTGTTTGCTGCTCTATGTGTTATCAGAATAGGTTGTAAAACTATTAGGTTGAGTAGATAAATTAGTCCGTTTTTAAATGACAAACACACAGATTTATCATTCAACGTAACAATATAACTGCAATTCATCAACATACTATTATGTATCAGACTAAACTTCTGATGTAAATTGGCTGGGGGAAGCTCGTCATTTATCTATTCAATCTAAAGAAGCCTGGTCAAGCTGTTTCGGTGTTCAACACGGCTTACCCCAAATTGGCAGAGTTTGCTGCTCTCCTGTGTCAACTAATTGCAGTTCAAGCCTATCGTATCACAATACCATTGCTATGAACTCTCAGGGAAGCACCAAATCAGCCTTTACAGTCTAGTTATATGGGGCCTTTTTGTCAGGAGCTCTGGTTGGAAGAATCAAGAAAAAAAAAGGGATGAGTGCCAACATTTGCCAGGGATATAGCTAAGAGGTACTATTCTTCCAAAAGTATTGCATACTAGTACAACGATATTGAAATGAAGAATTCTAAACCTGAAATGACTCTGATTATTGCACTGAGGGTTATTTTGTTGAATACTTGTATCTATCCCAGCTTGGAAATTGGGCTGGAAATTGGATCAGGCTGCCTGTAAAACGGGTACCAAAGGGTCCAATATGGTGGGCTGCGTGCATGCGCTCATTCCACGCCGGAAATGCACCACCCGCCATATTGGTAAAGGCTTGTCTATTGATGTCAGGGACACACATCTGAAAAAGGTGGTAAGCCTTTTACATATGAAAATAGGGGGCCGATTTGAGGCCTGCTTTGCAAAATTTGACTGCACAGGCAAGGTCTCTTTCTTCAGGCACTTGGCAGCCAAACCAGAGATCCTTAAAGGGACAGTTGGAGGCTGCCACCAGAAAGGTAAGTTTGAATATTTTGATTTACTTTATTATAGAGGCAGGAAGCTCGACATTAAATCCATGTGCAAGCTGCACTGGTATCCCACCCTAATTCTGGAATGATCCATTTTCCAGGCCATGGGGTTTACCTTTACCCGTTCCTTTTCAAGAGCATAAAAAGTACGCACAAGAGCACAATGCATCCCTCATCTATACATACTGCTATTCTGCATGTCACCTAGTCTTGGCTTTATGACCATCACAATGGTACGCGCTGATAAGCATAGTTATAACCTCTTGGCAGGTGAACGTTATTTGGGTCAGGCGATTATGACATGTGAACGATGACAACACTTTCCTAAGCACAGCATAGACAGACACAATAGCCCATCAGAAGGTGTACAGCTTCAAGTCTTGTTTCCACTGATTCCTTAACTAATCAGTACCTTGATGAACAAATCAATAAATGCTGATATCAGCAAAAGATATCCATCATACTGAAAAACGCTACCCTCTTTAACTTTATTGAAGCAGGTTTATACTAACACACATCATGCTTTGATTTTAAAATTCTCATTCACGTGTTCAAATCCCTCCATGGCTTCGACCCTCCCTATCTCTGTAACCTCCTCCAGGCCTACAACCCCCCAAGAACTCGGTGTTCATCAGCTCTGGCTTCTTGGGCATCCCCTCTCCCTTTGTCCCAGTAATGGTGGCCATGCCATCAGCTGCCTAGGCCCTAAGTTCTGGAATTCCCTCCCTATATTCTCCGCCTCTCTGCTTCTCTCTTTTGCTTTAAGATCGCTTCTTAAAACCTATCTCTTTGACCAAGCCTTTAGTCACCCATCCTAATGTCTCTTTCTTTGACTCAGTCTCAATTTTTGTCTGATTTCACTCTTGTGAAGTGCCTTAGATTGTTTTACTATATTAAAGGCACTATATGAATGGAACTTGTTGTTGCTGATCTTATTCAGTATAAGTTTAAAGCAAATGTTGAATGAGCTCTATGATTGTCATCTGGCTTTGATGTGTCTAGCTTCTGGGAAATTGCTTTTGGCCTTCAGCTTCCAAACCACATTAATTAAGTCAGGAAGATTTCATTTGAGAGGTGTAAATAACAGAAGAGCGTGCAACCTGGAAATGTCAGTACCTTTTTGGGACATTATTTTACGTCTGCCTGGAATTTGCGGAGAGTCTGTTCATTTCAATGCCAATGGGTCGTTTAAGCATTAGGTGTAGGATATGAGAGAGGAGGAGGGAGAGACAGAATGAGAGATAGAGTGAGAGATAGAGAGAGAGAGAGAAAAAGAGAGAGAGAGAGAGAGTGAGAGAGAGATTGAGCTGTGGTAGTGGAACCAGGTTTTAGGTGAAACAGAACCAAAAAGATATGCTGGAGTGCATTACATTCACTGCTGGCAGGAGCAGAGTGTACTTTTAAGAGATGAAGCTATTTGCTGCTGTCTTGTGCTATTCTGTATGTGGTTTACTTGATTAACTTCTATTAAAACAATCTACTTAGTTAACTTGCAATCAGAGCTCAGCTGGAGTGCGGTGTGTTGATACAATACCTTCCAGAGTGGCTTAGAGAGAAATTAAGTGCCCTGAGCATTAATTATTTAGGACTGTGTGAGTCCTAAAGAGTACAAGCCATCCACAGGGGCACAAAACCACAGAGCAGCAGTTTTTCTCTTATAGAGTACGTAAGATCTACTTGCGGAAAGTGTGGAGAGACTATTGCATGAGGGAATTCTCGCTTAAATCCCAGAAGACTATGTCATGCTGATGGCAGAGGCTTGTGAGAGATAGCTATACAGTCACATAGCTATCAAGTGAATCCCATGAAATTTAGACAAAAAAATACAAAATTGAGGACTTGAAATATCACAAGAACATAAAATCCTTTGTAAAACACCAGACTGCTGGAGGTATAAAACAAATACACTTGTAATTACCTGATTTACATCAAGAGACTGCTACCCTACATCTGTGATACATGTTACATTTTAACAGTGCAATGTGTGGTTTGGTGTTAACAAGGGGAGCGGCAATTGCAGCTGTATTTATCACTCCACTCTTGAGTGTAATTAATTTTTACATTCACCATAAAATAGATGTAATCAATTCATTTGCTTTGTGTGAAAGTTTAATATCTGCCATTCTGTCCATTATAGAGACTATTCCCATTAATGGGACATGTGTTGAGTGTGAAACACATTGGCCACTGTTTCAGCGCAGTGCAGTGTACAGGCTGAAAGGAAGCATATGGCTGTACTTGACTCATGTAAAGAAACACCAGTATTCAAATATGGGCAAGAATTTGATTCACTGTCAAAAACTACCATTGACTGCAATGGTTATACTCAGCTTTTAAAATCCTCATCTAAACTGATCCAAGTAAGTTTCAGAAGCCTGGCTCTCCAAGAGTATATTTCCAAACCCCTTTCTTTGGGGAAAATTTTCTGGGGGGTTAGTGGGTGCGATCAGTGGTGGGTCGGGTGGGAAAATGTTTTTTTCTGACAGTAGGTCAGGTCCCCACTGTCAACCCGCCACCACGTGCCTTTCCCAAATGCCGGGTCTGACAGCGCTGAGCAGACCCAGCACGCAGCGGTGGGGGAGGCAATTGAAATCATTAGTGGCTTGTTTACAGCCACTTAACAATGCTTTTTTTCCAGCTTTTAGGTTTTGACAGGTCTTCCATCAGGTTCCCGCAGTGCTTAGACCTATGAAACTGAGGTGGGAGATCACTGGTCATTGTTTCAGCTGATGAGTTGACTACTTCAAATGTCAAATTAAAGCTCCCAACGGATTCGGATATCTTCCCTTAGCCACTAGCTTCTCTAAATTGTATTTCCACTACAGATTCAGAATGCTGCAAGTCTTTACACAAATCTCCATCCAGTTTGACCTAATTTCCTCTCCCACCATTAACAGATCGCTTCTGTCATTTCTACTGCACCTGCCATCTATTCCATCAGCATGGGTGCCCTTAAAATTCTCTCAACTTGGTCCTCAGAATCCTATCACGATCAGCCCCAATACCAGCAGCAGCAGGCATCTTCCACCCACTGGAAGGGAAGAGAACCTCCGTGCGTGCTGTGATTCCCTCCATAAGTATATGGAGGAAGTCATGGGAGAGCCTGGGTGCAGCCATGCACCTCTGTTCAGTGCTGGTCAGTATTTGCAGCATCTCAATGCTGTAGAACACTGACAGCACCAATGTCAACATAAATTTGCGCATGGTCCCTTTAAGGAAACTGGCTGATGACGCGTCATCAAACGACGTCATCTGACCTGCTTTGCCCAAGTCAAACTGAGGAACAAAATATCAGAATAGAGCCACACATTTTCGATCAGAACCTTTTCAATAGACTAGCAAATCATTCTCATTATTTCCTTACATCCAAACTTATACCACAACCAGCTATTGCTCTTAAAGCACAATGTTCAACAATCCTTACGTCATATAAAAAATGTCAATAAGAAAACAGGTTCCCCTTTCATTACTGTGTGGCAGTATTCAATGTGAAGAAGCCAGCCAGAGTTTCACTGAATCTGGCTGCTCCACAATTGCTGCAGTCCATTTGCAAAGGCAGCCGTCAGCAATGCTATCCAGCAATGGAAACGGCATTGCTTGTTAAAAATAGGGCTTTCCAGTTGCCACTATAACAAACTGGAACAATTGAGTTTCGAAGGCTGAGGGATGATCTAATCCAGGTATTTAAAATGATTAATGATTTGTATAGGGTAGAGACAGAGGAGCTAATTCTTCTGGTGGTTGAATCCAGAACAAGAGGACATAATCTTAAAATTAGAACTAGGCCATATAGGAGTGAAATCAGGAAGCACTATTTCAAACAAAGGGTTGCGGAAATCTTTATGGATGCTGGGATAATTGAAATTTTCAACACTGAAACCAACATATATTTATTGGGTAAGGCCAACTAGGATAATGGAACAAAGGCAGGTAAATACAATTAAGGCACAGATCATCTATATTCTAATTGAATGGTGGAAAAGGCTTGAGGGGCTGAATGGCCTACTCCTGTTCCTATTTTCTCCAATTGAATATTGGAAGACCGAAGCCATTGTTTTCGGTCCCCGCCACAAACTGCGTTCCCTAGACACTGACTCCAGCCCCCTCCCCAACTCCTGTCTGAGGCTGAACCACACTGTTCGCAACCTTGGTGTTATATTTGACCCTGAAATGAGATTTCAACCACATATTCGCAGCATAACTAACGTGGCCTACTTCCACTTCCGTAGCATCGCCCGTTTCCGCCCTTGCCTCAGCTCATCTGCTGCAGAAGCCCTCATCCATGACTTTGTTACCTCTAGACTTGATTAGCTCTAGACTCTTGTCTGGCCTCCCACTTTCTACCCGACATAAACTGATCCAAAACTCGGCTGCCCGTGTCCTAACTTGCACTAAGTCCCGCTCACCCATCACCCCTGTACTCGCTGACCTGCATTGGCTTCCGGTTAAGCAATGCCTCGATTTCAAAATTCTCATCCTTAGTTTCAAATCACTCCATGGCCTCGCCCCTCCCTATCTCTGTAATCTCCTCCAGCCCTACAACCACCCCCCCCCCCCGCCCCCCTGAGATATCTGCACTCCTCTAATTCTGCCCTCCTGAGCATATCTGGAGCCTAGGCCCCAAGCTCTGGAACTCTGTACCTAAACCTCTCTGCCTCTCTACCTCTCTTTCCTCCTTCAAGATACTCCTTAAAACATACCTCTTGACCAAGCTTTTGGTCACCTGCTCCAATTTCTACTTAAACGGCTCAGTGTCAAATCTTTGAAAATCTCCTGTGAAGTACCTTGGGATGTCTCACTACGTTAAAGGTGCTACAGAAATACAAGTTGCCGTAGTTGTTTCTATATTTCTATGAGGCCGCAAAGTTGGGCCTCTACCGTGGGGAAATGAACAGAACAGGAGAAAGTGAAGGCTTTGCTGGGGACAAGAGCATGAAAAGTGGAGGTGAGGGAGTATTGTGGCAAATGGAAGGCCAAAGGCTAGGCAGTGGTTGTGTGTTTGGAAATGCAGCGGTAAGTGACTTGAGGGAGAGTTTGTACCCAGGGGTAGATGCAGAAAGGTGGGATTGGAAAGGAGCAAGGGGATGTGGGTGGTGAGGGACACAATCTATTAATTTTGTTGTGGAATAGTCTGGAAGGCACCAGAGTCTCATTCGCACCAGTTAAGTCAGTAACTCCAGCAAGCGATTTGTTCCATTGAGATCCATTACACCGTTTTGAAAGCAAAAATATAAAAATTTTTTAAATCAATAGTTATGATCAAAAAATAAAATGGAAAGTAATCAGAATTCTTTGTCACTTTGATTTCTAAAAGAGTTATTGATGATTAGATTTTTTAAGTGTACTTTTAGACATTGGTAATTTGCATGCACCAGTCAACAATATTCATTAATAGGGCAGATATTTCTACTGTTTATCACAAGGGATAAGATCTAAACCAAATTTCAAATCCAAATCAATAAATCAGCACGATTTCCATTTATTTAGAAGCATTAAAATTTCAACTCACTCCATATGAAGGTTTCAAATCAAGGTGTCCCTTTAGAACATGGATTGCTGCTTGCATTGTGGAACATCTTGCTTTTAGTTTCTCGTCACGATGGTGGAGAGTGAATGATGGACAGGTAGGTCTGGGAGTCAAATCAAATTGGGTAAAATGTATCAATCCCATATCCCATATGTATATTGTGGGGTATGGAGATATCTGTTGCCAGAAAATGTGCAATTTTGAACAGTATACTCTTTAAGCTACTCGGTTTGATTCCAACAAAAGAAAAGGCAACATGTTCAGCCTGAGCTTTAAAGCAGTCTGATCAGATATAAAACTTGAGTTATTGCAGGAAACACAGTAGTGTCTTCTAAATATTGAATAGAATTGTATTCTGGACCTAATTCTCATAACCAAGTTTTACACATTTGTCTGTTTTGTAAAGGCAACTTCCTTTTTCTTATTTTCATTTTATTCATATCCTTATGGATTTGGGGAGGTGGGGTGGTGGACATGGACACAGATGGCTCCATGATTTCCACCCACTCCCTTTGATAAAAACAGAGGTCCACATTCAGACAGCAGGAACCATGCTGGGTGCCAGGCAAATTTGATGATGCTAGTTTACCATTAACATTACCTTTTCCCTTGGGAATTTTAAGACAAGAACCATATAGTTTTCTGGGCAAAGTTCACTGTGCTGAAGTCCTGAGATTGAAGGCTGTGGGAACTTGGGATTTGCATAAGAACATAAGAAATAGGAGCAGGAGTAGGTCCTACAGGCACTTGAGCCTGCTCTGCCATTCACTAAGATCATGGCTGATCATCGACCTCAACTCCACTTTCCCACCCTTGATTCCCCTAGACTCCAAAAATCTATCGATCTCAGCCTTGAATATGTTCAGAGACTCAGCATCCACAGCCCTCTGGGGCAGAGAATTTCAAAGATTCACAACCCTCTGAGTGAAGAAATTCCTCCTCATCTCTGTCTTAAATGGCCGACCACTTATCCTGAGACTGTGTCCCCTAGTTCTTGACACTTCGGCCAGGGGAAGCAAACTCTCAGCATCTACCCTGTCAATCCCCTTCAATGAGATCACCTCTCATTCTTCTAATCTCCAGAGAACATAGGTTCATTCTACACAATCTCTCATCATAAGACAGCCCTCTCAACCCCCCAATCAATCTAAAGAACCTCCGTTGAACAGCATCCAAGGCAAGTATATCCTTCCTTAGGTAAGGAGACCAAACTGTGCACAGTACTCCAGGTGTGGTCTCACCAAGGCCCTGTACAATTGTAGCAAGACTTCCTTACTCTTATACTCCAACCCCCTTGCAATAAAGGACAATGTGCTTTTTGCCTTCCTTATTGCTTGCTGTACCTGCATGCTAGCTTTCTTTATTTCTTGCACAAGGACACCCAAATCTCTCTGAATACCAACATTTAAAAGTTTCTCACCATTTAAAAAATATTCTGTTTTTCTATTCTTCCTACCAAAGTGTATAACCTCACATTTTTCTACAATATACTCCATCTGCCACCTTACTGCCCATTTACTTAGTCTATCTATATCCCTTTGCAGACACTTTGGGACCAAAATTGGTGGACTTACCGTCCTCTGTCACTGAGTTTTCTGGGCGGTCTCCCCTCCGAGTGAGTTTAGCAGAGGCCTCCCGCCGGCGGGAAGGGAAGACCTCTGGGGACCACCCGCTGATGTTCGGTGGCGTGCAACGCACGTAAGTGTCCTCCAGCCTGCCGAGCTGCCAGTTTGTCAGCAGGGGAAAAGCCTGCCGCGTGGAGGCAGGTTTAACCTCAACGGTAAGTATGAAGACCTACAAAAAAAGGTTAGTACACTTCTTTTCTTTATTTTTATTTCAACGATTCAGATGGATGGGGTCCCCTGAAGAATTTCTAGTTTTTTTAAAATTATTTTGTGGAAATGTTTTATTTAATCAGTTCCCCCCTCCCTGGGCCCGACTCAATCCTCGGCGGTACTTTGCCGAGGATTGCATTTGCTGCCGAGAATGGGAACTTCCTCCTGCTGCCACCCAGAATTGCCACGTAAGTCGCATTTTTGCTGCCGGATGGTCTTTCCAGGATTTTTTCATGAAACCTCCACCCAAAGTACCGTCAGGATCTCAGCGGTCTTTTGGGTGGAACTTAGCTTCCAACAAGTTCAGAGTCTTTGTGTTCTCTTCACAGCTTACTGTCCCACCTAGCTTTGTATCATCAACAAACTTGGATACATTACACTCAGTCCCTTCATTTAGGTCATTAATATAGATTGTAAATAGCTGATCCTTGAGGCATCCTACGAGTCACAGCCTGCCAATCTGAAAAAGACCTGTTTATCCCTACTCTCTGCTTTCTGTCCGTTAACCAATCCTCTATACATGCTAATACATTATCTCCAATCCTATGAGCCCATATCTTGTGTAATAACTTTTTATGAGGCACCTTATCGAATGCCTTCTGAAAATCCAAATATACTACATCCACTGGTTCCCCTTTATCTACACGGCTCGTTACATCCTCAAAAAATCTAATACATTTGTCAAACACAGATTTCCCTTTCATGAAAACATGTTGACTCTGCCTAATCATGTTCCGATTATCTAAGTGCCCTGATACCACTTCCTTAACAATGGATTCCAGCATTTTTCCAATGACTGATGTCAGGCCAACTGGTCTGTAGTTCCCTGTTTTCTCTCTCCCTCCTTTCTTGAACAGCGGTGTTATATTTGCTACCTTCCAAACCGATGGGACTGTTCTAGAGTCTAGGGAATTTTGGAAGATCAAAACCAATGCATCCACTAATTCTGCAGCCATCTCTTTCAGAACCCTAGGATGTAGGCTGTCGGGTCCAGGGGATTTGTCAGCTTTTAGTCCCATTAGTTTCTCTAGTATTTCTTCTCTACTTATATTAATCACATTACTTCCTCACACTCATCCTTGGTTCCCCCCATTTTAGGTATTTTTTTGCATCTTCTACTGTGAAGACAGATACAAAATGTTTCTATCATTTCCTTATTTTCCATAATAATTTCTCCTGCCTCAGTCTTTAAGAGACTAATGTTTACTTTTACTACTCTTTTCTTTTTTACATACTTGTAGAAGCTCTTACAATCTGTTTTTATATTTCTTGCTAGTTTTCTCTCAGTCCATTTTTTCCCTTTTTATCAACTTTTTGATCATTCTTTGCTAGTTTCTGAAACTCTCCCAATCCTCAGGTTATAACTATTCTTCGCAACACTATAAGCTTCTTCCTTCAATCTAATGCTATCCTTAACTTCTTTAGTTAGCCATGGATGGCTCACTTTTCCTGTGAAGTTTTTGTTTCTCAATGGAATGTATTTTGTTGAGAATTATGAAATATTTCTTTAAATGATAGCCACTGCTTATCTATTGCCATACCTTTTAATCTATTTTTCCAATCTATCTTAGCTAACTCGCCCTTCATACCAATGTAATTGGCTTTATTTAAGTTTAAGACTCTAGTTTTGGACTTAGGCAAGTTACTCTCAAACGTAATGTGAAATTCTATCATATTATGATCACTCTGCCCCAAAGGATCCTTCACTATGAGATTGCTAATCAACCCTGTCTCATTACGCAAAACAAAATCTAAAATAGCCTGTTCCCTGGTTGGTTCCATGATGTATTGTTCTAGGAAACTGCCCCAAATGCATTCCATGAACGCATCCTCTAGACTACCGTTACCAATTTGATTTGTCCAGTCTATAATAAAGATTAAAGTCCCCCATGATTATTGCATTACCATTGTTACAAGCTCCTACTATTTTTTGATTAATATTCTGTCCAATGGTATAGTTACTGTTAGGGGGCCTATATACTATTCCCACCAGTGTTTTCTGCCCCTCGTTATTCCTTATCTCCACCCATACTGATTCTACTTCCTGATCTTCCGAGCCAAGATCCTTTCTCTCTACTGTCCTTGTGTCCATCCTTTATTATCAGGGCTACCCTGCCCCACTTTACCATTCTGCTTGTCTTTTCAAAACGTCAAGTACCCTGGAACATTTAGTTCCCAACTTGCATTCCCAGCATGCATTCACATTCATAAGCAAGGACGATCTCATCTGCTGTGCTAACACATTTTGGGTAAAGACGATTATCTGAACAATTATGGGAGCCACTTATTGAAGACCAGTATGTTTACCAAATTTACAATACGGATGCCATTTATTTGATGATAATTTTCCATGAAATTATTCATCAAAATGATGGACTTAGTTTTTAAAAAGAAAGAGACTTGTATTTATGGAGCTGTGATTCAAATCTGATAATGATTTCCACTGTTTAATTGTGCCGTCACAGTGCAACATTTTCAGCACTGTTTGAGAAAGCTCTCTACCCATCAAAGGAAAAGCTCTGTAGTCTATGCCACCTGTCACTCAGCATTCCACGACTCCCAGTGCAGCTGCCACTTACCACAGGACTGCTCATCAGGATGCATGAACTACATGGGTGAGAACAAGTATTTCTTGATGCTCAAAACAACCCACTCATATCCTGGGGAAGCTCCGCTGATTTCCACAGATGTGCATCTTACACTTTTCCCAGAGATGTTTATCATTTCATCACAATACCTGCTCCGTGTCCAGCTGCTGTTGGCTTGTACTCTACCTTGACTGAGGAAGTTTATCACTTTCATGCAGACATATTCATCCTCAGTGACTGCCAGCTGACGGAACTTCCTAAAGAGGTAGATTAGTTGCTCTGCTACTTCCACCGTCTCATCTGTACACCTATAAAATGAATAGTACCTTTAGTTTTGTTTTTACAGTCAAGCTGTTTTGTAGAGTGTCCTGCAGTGCTTTAACATTTGGTTTAATATTTATCACACCACACTCAAAGACTTGAGACAAAGGCTTCAGGCTATAAGTAGTTAAATAAATTAGCCGAGCAATTTTACAATAGTTCAGTGGACTACAACAGTGGCAACTTAATTCGTTTATTAGTCACTGAACCTCTTTGGCTCAACCTATGGATATATATTTCGTGGTAGGAGTGAATGCACCTTCTAAAGAAGCAGGAGCAAAAAAAGCTGATTTCGTTCTTGATGTAGACTGCCCTCCATAATTATACACCTGGTAGATGTCCTGTTTAAAAACCAGCTGCTTTAAAAACCAATATAGGTTGAACCTCCCTTGTCTGGCACCCTTGAGATCTGGCCTGTGCCACATAAGGGATTTTACCAGATGAGGGGAGGTCACGCGTTCTACAGTTTTTTACAACTGCCAGCCCCCAGCCCCTACCATCCAGCTCTGATACAGATATCCCCGACCCTCTGCCACTACGATCGTCAAGACTCATTGAAAGTAAGGAAGAGGTATTTTCTTTTTGTTTGGCAGAGCGCCGAGGGCGGTGGAGAGGGGAGGGAAGGGGAGAAGCAGCCAGCCGGAGGACACGGCCTGCCGGCCCAACCCCAGAGGGAGCGCCAACGGCAGCTGGGAATAAAATAACTTATAACATTTTATTTATAATTTCATTCAAAATATAATTATTCGTATATGGTTGAACCTCTCTTCCCCCAATCCCACCACCCACTTGAAGACCCACTCTCAAGGCCACTTAGGCAATCAGTGCCTTCAGAATAGGACCGAGGAAGGAGTCTCCGTCTTCAGGAGAGCAGAGAATATTGGTGAGTATGGAAAAAAATGTATCTGCACCTGTGCCACCCGGCGACAGGCAATGGTACCGGACGAGGGGTGGTGTGGAGAAGAGAGTCCTGAATAAGAGTGGTTCAACCTGTACTTTTACCATGAATATTAACTCTTTTTTTCCAGTCTTTATTGGCCCTGAATTTTATCAGCTTTACAAATCATAATCCATTCACTGTTCAGCCCCTTCTCACTTTCCCTTGGAGCCATTTTGTGGGTTTGCTTCTCTTCCCTCCTGTGCCATGCAATCCCTAGTTCAGAGGTTTGGTAATGGAACTGTACTCACGCATCTGCCTTTGTGACTTGGAGACTAACCAGGCTACGTAACTTGCTCTCTGACTTAATCTTCCCTGCATCAGGAGTATACGTCACCTTTGTTTAGCATTGCCCTTCGTCAGCTTGCGTTCAATGTGTTTGGTATTGTGTTCTTAACACAGATGCGGCTGCACAGAGGGAGGTTAAAGTAACAGTGACCTCAGTCTTTAATAAGACACTCCAGAGTGAGGAACAGGCCTTAGGGGCCGGCTTATATGCTGGGATCCCTTGGGACTTCAGGGGATGAGCTCCCTGGTGGCGGAACATGGGAGTGCATGCTTTACAGATACACAACATCACTCCGCCCCCGCAAAGTCCTGGTGGACCGCCTCGGTACAAATGTCTGTTCTGGTGTGTTGGCTGTGCCCTCGCTGGGCTGGCATGTTGTTGGCCCTGCAGGGCTGCTAGGTGAGCCTGGCCTTGTTGGGCTGTTGGGGGTGATGGTTTGGCGAGGTGTTGTTGATCCTTTGGGTGTGTGTTGTGGGCTCAAAAAAGGTGGTGTCTGCTATGGGTTGTTCAGGGCAGTCTGTGAACCGCAGCCTCGTTTGGTCCAGGTGCTTTCTACAAATGTATCCATTGTTTAGTTTGACTACAAACACCCTATTCCCTTCTTTAGCTATCACCATACCCGCGATCCACTTGGGACCATGTCCATAGTTTAGCACATACACAGGGTCATTCAGATCAATTTCCCGTGACACAGTGGCACGGCCATCGTTTACATTTTGTTGCTGCCGCCTGCTCTCTACCTGATCATGCAGGTTGAAGTGAACCAGCAAGAGTCTGGTTTTAAGTGTCCTTTTCATGAGTAGTTCAGCCGGGCACCCTGTGAGCGAGTGGGGTCTCGTGTGGTAGCTGAGCAGTACCTGGGACAGGCGGGTTTGGAGTGAGCCTTCTGTGACTCGTTTAAGGCTCTGTTTGATGGTTTAGAAACATAGAAACATAGAAAATAGGTGCAGGAGTAGGCCATTCGGCCCTTCTAGCCTGCACCGCCATTCAATGAGTTCATGGCTGAACATTCAACTTCAGTACCCCATTCCTGCTTTCTCGCCATACCCCTTGATCCCCCTAGCAGTAAGGACCTCATCTAACTCCTTTTTGAATATATTTAGTGAATTGGCCTCAACAACTTTCTGTGGTAGAGAATTCCACAGGTTCACCACTCTCTGGGTGAAGAAGTTCCTCCGCATCTCGGTCCTAAATGGCTTACCCCTTATCCTTAGACTGTGACCCCTGGTTCTGGACTTCCCCAACATTGGGAACATTCTTCCTGCATCTAACCTGTCTAACCCCGTCAGAATTTTATATGTTTCTATGAGGTCCCCTCTCATTCTTCTGAACTCCAGTGAATACAAGCCCAGTTGATCCAGTCTTTCTTGATAGGTCAGTCCCGCCATCCCGGGAATCAGTCTGGTGAACCTTCGCTGCACTCCCTCAATAGCAAGAATGTCCTTCCTCAGGTTAGGAGACCAAAACTGTACACAATACTCCAGGTGTGGCCTCACCAATGCCCTGTACAACTGTAGCAACACCTCCCTGCCCCTGTACTCAAATCCCCTTGCTATGAAGGCCAACATGCCATTTGCTTTCTTAACCGCCTGCTGCACCTGCATGCCAACCTTCAATGACTGATGTACCATGACACCCAGGTCTCTTTGCACCTCCCCTTTTCCTAATCTGTCACCATTCAGATAATAGTCTGTCTCTCTGTTTTTACCACCAAAGTGGATAACCTCACATTTATCCACATTATACTTCATCTGCCATGCATTTGCCCACTCACCTAACCTATCCAAGTCGCTCTGCAGCCTCACAGCATCCTCCTCGCAGCTCACACTGCCACCCAACTTAGTGTCATCCGCAAATTTGGAGATACTACATTTAATCCCCTCATCTAAATCATTAATGTACAGTGTAAACAGCTGGGGCCCCAGCACAGAACCTTGCGGTACCCCACTAGTCACTGCCTGCCATTCTGAAAAGTACCCATTTACTCCTACTCTTTGCTTCCTGTCTGACAACCAGTTCTCAATCCATGTCAGTACACTACCCCCAATCCCATGTGCTCTAACTTTGCACATCGATCTCTTGTGTGGGACCTTGTCGAACGCCTTCTGAAAGTCCAAATATACCACATCAACTGGTTCTCCCTTATCCACTCTACTGGAAACATCCTCAAAAAATTCCAGAAGATTTGTCAAGCATGATTTCCCTTTCACAAATCCATGCTGACTTGGACCTATCATGTCACCTCTTTCCAAATGCACTGCTATGACATCCTTAATAATTGATTCCATCATTTTACCCACTACCGATGTCAGGCTGACCGGTCTATAATTCCCTGTTTTCTCTCTCCCTCCTTTTTTAAAAAGTGGGGTTACATTGGCTACCCTCCACTCCATAGGAACTGATCCAGAGTCAATGGAATGTTGGAAAATGACTGTCAACGCATCCACTATTTCCAAGGCCACCTCCTTAAGTACTCTGGGATGCAGTCCATCAGGCCCTGGGGATTTATCGGCCTTCAATCCCATCAATTTCCCCAACACAATTTCCCGGCTAATAAGGATTTCCCTCAGTTCCTCCTCCTTACTAGACCCCCCGACCCCTTTTATAACCGGAAGGTTGTTCGTGTCCTCCTTCGTGAATACCGAACCAAAGTACTTGTTCAATTGGTCCGCCATTTCTTTGTTCCCCGTTATGACTTCCCCTGATTCTGACTGCAGGGGACCTACATTTGTCTTTACTAACCTTTTTCTCTTTACATATCTATAGAAACTTTTGCAATCCGTCTTAATGTTCCCTGCAAGCTTCTTCTCATACTCCATTTTCCCTGCCCTAATCAAACCCTTTGTCCTCCTCTGCTGAGTTCTAAATTTCTCCCAGTCCCCAGGTTCGCTGCTATTTCTGGCCAATTTGTATGCCACTTCCTTGGCTTTAATACTATCCCTGATTTCCCTTGATAGCCACGGTTGAGCCACCTTCCCTTTTTTATTTCTATGCCAGACAGGAATGTACAATTGTTGTAGTTCATCCATGCGGTCTCTAAATGTCTGCCATTGCCCATCCACAGTCAACCCCTTAAGTATCATTCGCCAATCCATCTCAGCCAATTCACGCCTCATACCTTCAAAGTTAGCCTTCTTTAAGTTCTGGACCATGGTCTCTGAATTAACTGTTTCATTCTCCATCCTAATGCAGAATTCCACCATATTATGGTCACTCTTCCCCAAGGGGCCTCGCACAACGAGATTGCTAATTAATCCTTTCTCATTACATAACACCCAGTCTAAGATGGCCTCCCCCCTAGTTGGTTCCTCGACATATTGGTCTAAAAAACCATCCCTTATGCACTCCAGAAAATCCTCCTCCACCGTATTGCTTCCAGTTTGGTTAGCCCAATCTATGTGCATATTAAAGTCACCCATTATAACTGCTGCACCTTTATTGCACGCACCCCTAATTTCCTGTTTGATGCCCTCCCCAACATCACTACTACTGTTTGGAGGTCTGTACACAACTCCCACTAACGTTTTTTGCCCTTTGGTGTTCTGCAGCTCTACCCATATAGATTCCACATCATCCAAGCTAATGTCCTTCCTAACTATTGCCTTAATCTCCTCCTTAACCAGCAATGCTACCCCACCTCCTTTTCCTTTTATTCTATCCTTCCTGAATGTTGAATACCCCTGGATGTTGAGTTCCCAGCCCTGCTCATCCTGGAGCCACGTCTCCGTAATCCCAATCACATCATATTTGTTAACATCTATTTGCACAGTTAATTCATCCACCTTATTGCGGATACTCCTTGCATTAAGACACAAAGCCTTTAGGCTTGTTTTTTTAACACCCTCTGTCCTTTTAGAATTTTGCTGTACAATGGCCCTTTTTGTTCTTTGCCTTGGGTTTCTCTGCCCTCCACTTTTCCTCATCTCCTTTCTGTCTTTTGTTTTTGCCTCCTTTTTGTTTCCCTCTATGTCCCTGCATTGGTTCCCATCCCCCTGCCATATTAGTTTAACTCCTCCCCAACAGCACTAGCAAACACTCCCCCGAGGACATTGGTTCCGATTCTGCCCAGGTGCAGACCGTCCGGATTGTACTGGTCCCACCTCCCCCAGAACCGGTTCCAATGCCCCAGGAATTTGAATCCCTCCCTGCTGCACCATTGCTCAAGCCACGTATTCATCTGAGCTATCCTGCGATTCCTACTCTGACTAGCACGTGGCACTGGTAGCAATCCCGAGATTACTACTTTTGAGGTCCTACTTTTTAATTTAGCTCCTAGCTCCTTAAATTCATTTCGTAGGAACTCATCCCTTTTTTTACCTATGTCATTGGTACCAACGTGCACCACGACAACTGGCTGTTCTCCCTCCCTTTTTAGAATGTCCTCCACCCGCTCCGAGACATCCTTGACCCTTGCACCAGGGAGGCAACATACCATCCTGGAGTCTCGGTTGCGGCCGCAGAAACGCCTATCTATTCCCCTTACAATTGAATCCCCTATCACTATCGCTCGCCCACTCTTTTTCCTGCCCTCCTGTGCAACAGAGCCAGCCACGGTGCCATGAACTTGGCTGCTGCTGCCCTCCCCTGATGAGTCATCCCCCTCAACAGTACTCAAAGCGGTGTATCTGTTTTGCAGGGGGATGACCACAGGGGACCCCTGCACTACCTTCCTTGCACTACTCTTCCTGCTGGTCTTCCATTCCCTCGCTGGCTGTGGACCCTTCTCCTGCAGTAAGACCAACTCGCTACACGTGATACTCACGTCATTCTCAGCATCGTGGATGCTCCAGAGTGAATCCACCTTCAGCTCCAACTCCGCAACGCGGACCGTCAGTAGCCGGAGGTGGACACACTTCCCGCACATGTAGTCGTCAGGGACACTGGTGTTGTCCCTGTGTTCCCACATGGTACAGGAGGAGCATATCACGTGACCGAGCTGTCCTGCCATGACTTAACCCTTAGATACACTTAAATTGCCGACAACAATGTTAAAAGTTACTGACTAATAAAGAAAAAGAAAAACTACTCACCAATCAGCAGCCAATCACTTACCACGTTGGCTGTGACGTCACCTTTTGATTTCTTTCTACTTCTTTTTTGCCTTCTCTCCCAGCTGGAGCTGCACCGGTACGCCTCTCTCGACGCTCCCCGGACTGCTGAGCCTTTTATAGGCCGCTGCCTCTCTCGACTCCCGCCTCTCTTGACGCTCCCCGGACTGCTGAGTCTTTTATAGGCCGCTGCCTCTCTCGACTCCCGCCTCTCTCGACGCTCCCCGGACTGCTGAGTCTTTTATAGGCCGCTGCCTCTCTCGACTCCCGCCTCTCTCGACGCTCCCCGGACTGCTGAGCCTTTTATAGGCCGCTGCCTCTCTCGACTCCCGCCTCTCTCGACGCTCCCCGGACTGCTGAGCCTTTTATAAGCCGCTGCCTCTCTCGACTCCCGCTCTGCCTGCCCATTGGAGGCTGGTTTAAACGGGGCCGAGGTGACATGTTTGATCCCATTTCGGATGATGAATTCTTTAAATTCGGCACTGGTGAAACATGGCCCGTTGTCACTTACCAGTATGTCAGGCAGGCCGTGGGTGGCAAACATGGCCCTCAGGCTTTCAATGGTGGCGGTGACGGTGCTTCCCGACATTATTTCACATTCAATCCATTTTGAAAAAACATCCACCACTACCAGGAACATTTTACCGAGAAACGGGCCCGCATAGTCAACATGGATCCTCGACCATGGTCTGGAGGGCCAGGACCACAAACTTAGTGGTGCCTCTCTGGGCGCGTTGCTCAACTGAGCACATACGCTGCATTGCCGTACACAGGACTCTAAGTCAGAGTCGATACCGGGCCACCACATGTGGGATCTGGCTATCGCTTTCAACATTACTATACCCGGGTGTGTGCTGTGGAGATCCGAGATGAACGTCTCCCTGCCCTTTTTTGGTAGCACTACACGGTTACCCCACAACAGGCAGTCTGCCTGAATGTGCAGCTCATTCTTTCGCCGCTGGAACGGCTTGATTGGCTCTTGCATTTCAACGGGGTTGCTGGCCCAGCTCCCATGCAGTACACTGTTTTTTACTAGGAACAGCAGAGGATCTTGGCAAGCCCAAGTCCAAATCTGGCGGGCCATTACAGGTGATTTATCATTTTCAAATGCTTCCATGACCATCACGAAGTCTGTGGGCTGCGCCACCATCAACAAGTTTGCAGGCTGCGCCATTTCCACCCCCGTGGTGGGCAATGGTAGCCGACTGAGAGCATCCGCACAATTCTCGGTGCCTGGCCTGTGGCGGATGGTAGTTATATGCTGATAGCCCGCATACAAAGGTGGGCACTCGCGCTGAGGCATACAGGGATGTGAGGGGCTTGTGATCGGTTTCCAGCTCAAATTTGAGGCCATACAGGTATTGATGCATTTTCTTTACCCCGAACACACACGCTAATGCCTCTTTCTCAATCATGCTGTAGGCTCTCTTGGCCTTCGACACGCTCCTGGAAGCATAGGTGACAGGTTGCAACTTCCCCGCGACATTAGCTTGTTGTAATACACACCCGACTCCGTACGACGACATGTCACATGCTAGCACAAGTCTTTTACACGGGTTATACAATACAAGCAGCTTGTTGGATCATAAAATGTTTCTGGCTTTCTCAAAAGCAATTACTTGTTTTTTTTCCCATACCCAGTTCTCACCTTTGCGCAATAACACATGTAGGGGCTCTAAAAGGGTGCTTAACCCCGGTAGGAAGTGACAAAAATAGTTGAGGAGTCCCAGGAACGACCGCAGCTCCATGCCGTTCTGTGGCCTGGGTAGCCTCTGTCTTGGTGTCTGTGGGCCGAATGCCATCCGCCGCGATCTTTCTCCCCAAAAACTCCACTTCTGTTGTCATGAAGACGCATTTCGCCCTCTTCAGCTGCAGCCCTAAGCGATCCAGTCGCTGGAGGACCTCCTCCAGGTATTGTAGATGCTCGGCGGTGTCCCGACCCGTGACCAATATGTCGTCCTGAAAGCTGTACCGACTTGAGTACGCTCTCCATGTTTCCCTGGAAGATCGCTGCAGCCGACCGAATTCCAAACGGGCATCTGTCGTAGATGAACGGTCCCTTGTGCGTGTTGATGCAGGTGAGGCCCTTCGAAGACTCCTCCAGCTCCTGCGTCATGTAGGCCGAAGTCAGATTAAGCTTGGTGAACGTGTTGCCTCCTGCCAGCGTCGCAAATAGGTCGTCTGCCTTAGGTATCGGGTATTGGTCCTGTAGCGAGAAACGATTAATAGTTACTTTATAATCGCTGCAAAACCTGACCGTGCCATCACTTTTGAGTATTGGAACAATTGGGCTGGCCCACTCGCTGAATTCCACTGGGGAGATGATGCCCTCGCGTTGCAGCCTGTCCAGCTCGATTTCCACACTCTCCCTCATCATGTGAGGTACCGCTCGCGCCTTGTGGTGAATGGGTCGTGCCTCTGCGACCAAGTGGATCCGCACCTTCGCCCCGGAAAAGTTTCCAATGCCTGGCTCAAAAAGGGAAGGAAATTTGTTCAGAACCTGGGTACATGAGGCCTCATCGACATGTGATAGCGCTCGGATATCATCCCAGTTCCAGCGAATTTTGCCCAGCCAGCTCCTTCCAAACAGTGTGAGGCCATTGCCGGGGACAATCCAGAGTGACAGTTCGTGCACCGTGCCCTCGTAGGTGACCTTGACCATGGTGCCGCCCAGGACTGTGATAAGCTCTTTGGTGTACGTTCTCAGGTTCGTGTGGATGGGGCTCAGGGTTGGTCTGAATGCTTTGTTGCACCATAGTCTCTCAAACATCTTTTTACTCATGATGGATTGGCTTGTACCAGTGTCCAGTTCCATGGCTACTGGTAAGCCATTCAATTTTACGTTTAGCATTATAGGTGGACATTTCGTTGAAAATGTGTGCACCCGTGTACTTCAGCATCTACTCCTCTCTCTGAGGCTCGAAATTACTTTGATCCACCATGGACCGATCTTCCTCTGCCACGTGGTGGTTAGCAGGTTTTGCAGAGCTTACAGCAGCTTTACAAGCTCATTGGAGGTGCCCCATTGTCCCACAGCTCTTGCAAACATACCCTTTGAAGCGGCATGAATAGGCTGAATGGAAGCCTCCACAACGCCAACAAGGTGTGAATTGCCTTGCATTCATCCTTTGTTGGGAACTCTGAGTCATCTGGGTCACCTGAGGCCTGCTGGCAGTTGCAGACTCATGGGTTCTGCTCTGTACATTTCTGCTTGCAAACACAGTTCGAGTTATTTTATGAACATTGCTAGCACTTGTGTGCTGAGAGATTTATTTGGTGTTATCTCTGGTGGACATAAACGGCTGTGCTATCGCAATGGCCTTACTGAGGGTCGGTGTCTCTACAGTCAAAAGTTTTCGTAGGATGGTCTCGTTGCCAATGCCCAGTACAAAAAGTTTCTGAGCATTTAGAAAGATAGGAAATAGGTGCAGGAGTAGGCCATTCGGCCCTTCGAGCCTGCACCGCCATTCAATGAGCTCATGGCTGAACATGCAACTTCAGTACCCTTTTCCTGCTTTCTTGCCATACCCCTTGATCCCCCTAGTAGTAAGGACTACATCTAACTCCTTTTTGAATATATTTAGTGAATTGCCTTCAACAACTTTCTGTGGTGGAGAATTCCACAGGGTCACCACTCTCTGGGTGAAGAAGTTTCTCCTCATCTCGGTCCTAAATTGCTTACCCCTTATCCTTAGACTGTGACACTTGGTTCTGGACTTCCCCACCATTGGGAACATTCTTCCTGCATCTAACCTGTCTAAACCCGTCAGAATTATAAACGTTTCTTTAAGATCCCCTATTATTCTTCTGAACTCCAGTGAATACAAGCCCAGTTGATCCAGTCTTTCTTTATTTAATCCCCTCGTCTAAATCATTTGCTCCAGGTAGCCATTAAACTCACATTGTCCTGCAAGTCGCCTTAACTCGGCGATGTGGCTCGCCACTTCCTGACCTTCAGATCGTTGGCACGTGTAGAACCGATACCTCGCCATCAGCATGCTCTCCCTCGGCTTAAGAACCAGTGTACACAGCTGCTCATACGATTTATCTGTGGGTTTCACCAGAGCCAGAAGATTCTTCATGAGGCTGTAGGTCAGTGCCTTGCAGACTGTGAGGAGGACCGCTCTCCTTTTTGCAGCGCTTCCTTCTCCGTCCAGCTCGTTGGTTACAAAGTACTGATCTAGCCATTCGACATAGGCTTCCCAGTCCTCACCCTCTGAGAACTTCTCCAGGATGCCCACAGTTTGCTGCATCTTTGCATTGGATTCGTATTCTCGTCGCCAGTTATTGTGTTCCTAACACAGATGAGGCTGCACACAGGGAGATTAAAGTAACAGTGACCTCAGTCTTTAATAAGACACTCCAGAGTAAGGAACAGGCCTTAGGGGCCGGCTTATATACAGTGCTCCCAAGGGATGCTGGGATCCCTTGGGACTTCAGGGGATGAGCTCCCTGGTGGCGGAACATGGGAGTGCATGCTTTACAGATACACAACACAAAAAGCATTCCAAAAAAAAGATCCTTGGCTAACAAATCGCTGCAAAAAAATAAAAAAATAAAAACTTTAACTCACCTTTTTTGCGGATTTTCTAACTTACCGCTGCTAGGTTTTACCTGCCGGTCTTCGGGGCACAGCGTACGGATCGGGTGAGTACCGAAATTTGGACAGTAACGCAATTCGAGTCGTTCCACGTCTGGCCCAGCACTCCCCGCCGGTACTTCCCATCACTGCCGCAAACAAGGAATCGAGTACCGCGCCCCGGCTTAGTGACCGGGTTTTCGCCGCTGATCGTCAAACGTGGCGAAAACCTGGTCGCAAACCCCTCGAAAATCCAGCCCAAAGTAAACAAACCAACCAATCAGAATTGCTGAGAATAAAGTAATGCGACGACGGTTAAAAACAATCTAAGTTTGATTGGCTTTAAATTAAAAGGTTAAGACCAAGATTACATTTTTATTAAATATTTATATTTTTATATAAAGTGTTCACTGCTGTGCACTGAATCCATTAGGAGACTTCTTGCTGTAGTTTAATGGCTCTGAGATGCCTGGCACCTCTCCAGATGCTGCCTTGAGCATCGTCTAATGATAATGGCAAAAATACCCATTCTGCTCCGACAGTGTCTTCACTCCTGTCAGTAAATATAGTAACATCTTAATTTAGTACAGTGTATCTTAATTTTTGTACCAAAGAAGGAAAATAGAAACGGAATGGAAAAAACCATTGTGGTCAGAGCCTGCTTCTCCCAACACATCAATAGTATCATCATAGGCAGTCCCTTGGAATCGAGGAAGACTTGCTTCCATTCTTAAAGTGAGTTCTTTGGTGGCTGAACAGTCCAATACAAGAGCCACAGACCCTGTCACAGGTGGGACAGATATTCGTTGGGGGAAGGGGGGTGGGGTGGCACTGATTTACCACACGCTCCTTCCGCTGCCTGCACCTGACCTCTCTCCACCAAGGGCAGTCTTCGGCCAGGGTCTCCCAGGCATCAATAGAATAAACTTATTACGTCTCGCAGAAATATCCCAAAGAGCTTCACAAATTACTGTAAAGTGCAGTGCCTGTTGGCATTGGACATAGACGGACTGATGAAAAGGGTAGCCACACGGCAGATGAAATTTAATGCAGAAAAGTACGAACTGATATATTTTGGTAGGAAGAATGAGGAGAAGCAATATAAACAAAAGGGTACAATTTTAAAGGGGGTGCAGGAACAGAGAGACCTGGGGTGAATGTACACAAATCTTTGTGTATTAGTTGAGAAGGCTGTTAAAAAAGCATATGGGGTCCTTGGCTTTATTAATAGAGACATAGAATACAAAAGCAAGGAGATTTTACTAAACCTTTATAAAACACTGGTTAGGCCTCAGCTGGAGTATTGTGTCCAATTCTGGGCACCACACTTTAGGAGGGGTGTCAAGGCCTCAGAGAAGGTGCTGAAGAGATTTACTAGATTGGCACCAGGGATGAGGGACTTCAGTTATGTGGAGAGACTGGAGAAGCTGGGATTATTCTCCTTCGAGCAGAGAAGGTTAAGAGAAGATTTGATAGCAGCATTCAAAATCATGAATGGTTTTGATAGAGTAAATAAGGAGAAACTGTTTCCAATAGCCGAAGGGTCAGTAACCAGAGAACACAAATTTAAGGTGATTGGCAAAAGAACCAGAGGCAACATGAGGAAAAAATGTTTGCGCAGCGAGTTGCTGTGATCTGGAATGCACTGCCTAAAAGGGTGCTGGAAGCAGATTCAATAGTAACTTTCAAAAGGGAATTGGATAAAAACCTGGTGAAAAATTTACAGACCTACGGGGAAAGAGCGTGGGAGTGGGACTAATTGGATAGCTCTGCCAAAGAGCCGGGACAGGCAGGTTGGTCCGAATGGCCTCGTTCTGTACTGTATCATTCTAGGATTCCAGGATTCCAGTTGCAAACTGTCGGTTGTACTTTGAGCAGGGACCAGTAACTTCATTCTCAGCCACAATCCATCGGCTTCATCAGTCATGGCATTATCACCAATTTCCTGAAACACCAAACCCTCTCCACGGATGCTTTGCATCTGGTAACAATATAATGCAAGAGTACACGTTTTCCAGAGTGCTCGTTGCCCTGGCACAATCACCATGGCTGCAGCTCAACACTGACAGGAGGCGTACAGGTGGAGAGATTTGCAGAGAGAGTGCAGACTTGGGTAAGGCAGGGCCTTAAATTGGGGGGGAGGGAGGGGTGGAGAGGGGGTGGGGAAGAGGGGATGTACAGCTATTACAGGAAAATTACCCCAAATTTAATATTTTCATACATTTTTTATTTCAGCCCACAGATGAATAAATATTTAGAACGTAAATTTCCACGTGGTGAGTTACGCCACTGTTCTGCCATTGAAAAAAGATCTGCATCCGTCAATGTCCTGGAGGTCTATTTACATGAAAGTTTTCTGGGTCAGCTCATTTGCATACCGAATGAAATAGTCATTGGTGTAAATCCCGTGTAAAATGGGTGTTCAGCTTGAAAACTTCAGCTTCAGGCTGGATGACAATCAGCAAATCGAGGAACTATTCTTTTCTCTCTCACTTCACTCTCAGATAACTTCCCTGCATGTCTCTTCAGTCTTTTGCTGATACTTTTCAAGAATTATGTCTACAGCAGCATCATCAGTACAGAGAAGGCAAGCAGGGCAAGACTCCAAAAAGGAGAAGGACTCAATATTTTTCCAATGCAGATTTCCAAGCCCTCCCGGAGGAGATAGAAGAAAGGAGGAACAAACTTCTGTGCATGGGTGCCACCATGCCACCAGGCCCTGCTTGCCTTCTCTACACAGACGATCCTGTTGTAGACATAATTCTTGAAAAGGAATGTCACTGATGCCACCTGGAGGCTGTGGGTGGCAATTTATTCCCCTTCAAGACTGCGTCGTAATGAGTTTCCTCAGTGCTGAAAAAGGTTGAATGACCTCACCAGGCTAAGTGAGGTTACACTCTTGCTTGCCACCTTGACTGCACACCAGCGCACTCTTCACTCTCTCAAAGAGAACATATGCACAACTAACCCTTCACAATGCACTCTGATTAAGGGCGACTCTTACTGGGCATCTTGCACTATGGCTATCCAGCTCCCCTAACAGCAATTACTTGCATGCACAACCATAAATCTCCTTTGTTCACTATAAGCTTCATATGCCCACATTCTTTACTCCCACTCCCCCATGTCACTTGGCACACACACCTCAACTGCCAGCTTTATACTCTTTTAAACTACCTTCTTGCAGGACAAATTGGTGCAATCCCCCAAAAGAGGTAACGCCACTGGTTGGGATATCCGTACTTTGAAACTCCTCATCCTCTTCAAGGAGATGGCTAGTGGGGAGGCACTCGGCTCTTGCCATGAGCGACGGTGAGGATGGTGACTTCTTGCCAGTGCCAGATTAATGACTAAGCATCTACACGGTTGCCCGGGCAACTCTGTGAAGCAACCTGCAGACATAACCTTTCACGCCCGCGATGATTATGTTGATGCTGATGATGCAGAAAGCAGCAAGGAAGTATGACGAAGACATGGATGACGAGGAGGAGGAGGACCAGGCCACCCATGAATACCAGCTGTTTCACCTTGGCCATGTTTCTCAGCCCCAGCTCGTTCCAACTCACCACACGCAGCTATTTCTTCCTCACCTGCAGACACCAGCTCAGCTGCTTTCACCCAGGGGCAATTCGATAGTAATAGTGAAAATGTGTGACCACGTGAATCAGCGAGCGAGAAGGAACCAGAGGAGTGGGAATGGGTGAGGAAAGGCCACCTTCCCAGCAGTAGCTGAGGAGAAGGCTGCCAATAGGTGTGGAGTTACGGCACACGGAACTCACGAGTACTCAGCTGAAAAAAGCTACATTGGGGAAACATCACACCAACACGTGGGCTCTGAGCACAATGTACAAAGATGTGCAGTAACAGAAAGGTGTGGCTCTCATGTCTAGAGCTGTCCTTTGTGGCAATGTCATGGAAGCTTTGCCTTCCTTGCATGCATCAATGGAGCGAGTGGCAGCTGCTTTACAATCTGCAGCATATCTCCAGATACAAGCCTCCACGGAAGCACAGACTGCAGCTCTGGTGGCAATAGGGCAGAGACACATGGGGCAGCATGAGTCGAGACTTCCACACCATCACGGCCGCTGTTTCTCAGGGCATTCAGGAGCTGATAGTTGGCTTTAGACCAACTTCACACCACTGTTTACCCACCTCTAATTGTTTGCTAAAATAATGACAGGAAAACAGGTCCAAAATGACATCTGATGCCTCGCAATAAAATCATGTTTTTTTTTAATCCTGACGAGAAGCAGAAAGTGCACTTCTGAATTCATGCACTGGCCTCAATTTTAAAAGGTGATTATCTTTAACATTTAGCCCACACAATACTTTTGCACATGTCTAAATTTACTCTTGCTTCCTCCTAACTATTATGCTGACCTCCGAGTGGCTCTGTGCTTTAGGAGACCTATGTAATAATCCAGGGGAGGGAGGGGGACTAATGCACTCTTAACAGAACATACCAAAAGGTAGACAAATGGAAAGGAGAGTCCTGTACTCTGAATGATACTTGTTCCAATAAGCTGAACAATTCCAACATTCTCTGTAAGTGCTTTTAGACACAGCTGCAAATAATGTCAAAGGCATTAGTGGACAATATTGAATAGTGCAACCTGCACAGCAACCCAAACACGCAGCCACATACACTGAAAGGCAAAAGCCACTTATAAATAACAAGAGGCTAAATTACTTTGACATCAAATTCTAAGGAGGTGCGGTTGCACAATAAGACTCAGTTTTCATCTGCTCTTTTGAATCCTGCGCAAAACAGTAACACAATATCTTGCCAAATGCAGCATTGTCAACTGCCGCACATTCAAGCTGGAAACAGGAGAGAGATAAATATCAGAGTAGTGCAATGTTATTTTTGATGGCGCATGTGTTTCTGTTGTAAGTGTGTCTGTAGGGGAAGAGAACTGGCTCGGGTTTCTTACCATCGCTGCTGGAGTTTACTCTCTATATACACGCGAGCACCAAAACTACTGTGAAACTCTAATCAACCAGCTCTCCTCTACAGTACATTCCTTCCTAAATATGTTCTTTGTAATGGTGACATTGCTATGTAATCATAGAATCTTACAGCACACAAGGCGGCCATTCAGTCCTTCATTCCTGTGCTAGCTTTCTGAAAGAGTTATCCAATTAATCTCATTCCCCTGCCCTTCACCATAATCTTTTTCAAATATTTATCCATTTCCCTTTTAAAAAGCGATTATGGATTCTGCTTCCACCAATGTTTGTGGTTTGGCATTCCACATCATAACAACTCTGCATTAAAAAAATCTCCTAACGCCTCCCTTGATTCTTTTGGTGATGATCTTAAGTTTATTGAAAGAAAGAAAAAAGGCTCTCATTTATATAGCATCTTTCATGACCACTGGACATCCCAAAGCACTTTACAGCCAATGAATACTTTTGGAGTGTAGTCATTGTTGTAATGTGGGAAATGTGGCAGCCAATTTGCAGACAGTAAGCTCCCACAAACAGCAATGTGACAATGACCAGATAACCTGTTTTAGTTATGCTGATTGAGGGATAAATATTGGCCAGGACACCCGGGATAACTCCTCTGCTCTTCTTCGAAATACTGCATAGGATTTTTTATGGCCACCTGAGAGAGCAGACCTCTCATCCAAAAGTATAGCATTCTCTCAGTACTGCGCTGGAGTGTCAGCTGAGGTTTATGTGCTTAAATATCTGGAGTTTTGGTTATGGCCCTAAAATCCTACATTACAACAGTGACTACACTTCAAAAATGTATGTCATTGGCAGTAAAGCACTTTGGAAAATCCTGGTTGTAGAAAACACGACATTAATGTTCTTTCTTTCTTAGTTACCACCTCACTGACCAGTGGAAACAGTTTTCCCGAATGACTAACAAAACCTCTCATCACTTTGAACACCTCTATTAGCTCTCCTCTTACCTTCTTTGTGTGAGGAAAAGAGCCCCAGTTTCTCCAGTCTCTCCTCATAACTAAGGATTCTCATCCTTGGGTTCATGTAAGTGAATCTCTTTTTCATCCCCTCTATGTTCTTGATATCCTTACTAAAGTAAAGCATCAAAACTGGGCTAAGACTCTGAAGGTGCTTCTTGGTGTTATCAGGATGTACATAGGCATATGAAAATATGCACCAGTCTAATCCGAAAGCAAAGAGTAATGTATTGCTTTATTGATATTGTTTATGGGGCTGTAACAAGTAATCTTGCAATCTACATGGCTCTGGGACAGTTGCAAGAGAATTGGTTTGCCTAGAATCCTATATTTATATTCTCATTTGAAACTGGATCCTAAATGATAGTATAATCGGTGTAAGCTTACACAAAAAACCCTCTGTGTAGAGCGTTTAACACTATTCCAATTCCGGGACATAGAAAGCCTATTCTCAATCACGACACACTTTTGCAAAATCAGATTTGAATTTAAAGATGAATGGATGCACTGAAAGCAAAGAGGTCAAGCATGCAACTGTAGAACTCCACGTAGCAATGGGAATGTGTAGTGCATATTTGTGTGTGTGTGTGTGTGTGTATATATATATGTTGCTGAATGCAACTCTAGATTTATACCAGCTGAGGCTGCCTTCCCATTGTAATCAATCTCACCATCCTGAACAAAAGGACAAATCACTGCTTAGTCATAGGGTATTTTTAAAATAGTGTTCTTTGTTGGCAGAAGAACTAATGGCAGAGAGATAGCTCCCCTTGTATTTAGACAGGATGATAAAAGGCAATGCGAGAATGGAGATTGGGGAATGAAGCACATTGTGTGTTTGGACTGCAGGTCAGGATTAGATTTTAGGTGGCTTATTTGTAAATCACTAACTCTATTCCAAAGAATTCAGCTGCAAGTAAATAACGGTGTGAGCAAGCTGCACTTGTCAGGCGTCAGTGTTTCACGCTGACAGTCAGTGTTTTGGGGCTCTGTCAGTGGTCAGTGTTTACCCACAGGGCGTCTCTCTCTGCAACCCCCTCCCCGCAAAGTTACGCTTCTTCTGAGTCCGGTGCTGGTGGCCAATGCATCAGACAGGAGGACCACCTCCTCCTCTTGGAATAGGATGATGTTGCTGCCTTTGTAAACTGGAGCTGTCACCTGAGAACTCACTTTTAGAGTGGAAGCAAGTCTTCCTCGATTTCGAGGGACTGCCTATGATGATGAAACTGAGAACTTTCAGTGGTTGAACTGACAAGGAATGCGGCCAGTATGAACTGGCAGGGCTGGTTCAGTGGAGGATTTGATGGTGTTGTTTCTCTGCAGACTGGATCTGGAGGGGTAGAATGCCTGTATGAACTTGGCCTGGTCGGGGGTGGGGTGGGGGAGGGAAGGAGTGGGGAGTTGGGTTTGATGAAGTGACTGAGCGGATGCCCTTTTGGCTAAGTGATGTTTAAGGCAGCCTCCTATCTCCCACCCTCTGTAAACTTGAGCTCACCCAAAATTCTGCTGCCCGTATCCTGACTCGTACCAAGTCCTGTTCATCAGTCACCCCTGTGCTCGATGACCTACATTGGCTGCCGGTCCAGCAACACTTCAGTTTTAAATTCGCATCCTCATATTCAAATTCCTCCATGGCCTCACTTCTCCCTATCTCTGTAACCTCCTCCAGCTCTACCACCCTCCGAGATCTCTGCGCTTCTCCAATTCTGGTCTCCTATGCATCCCCAATTTTCATCACTCCACCATTGGTGGCCATGCCTTCAGCTGCCTAGGCTGTAAGCTCTGGAATGCCCTCCCTAAACCTCTCCGCCTCTCTACCTCTCTCTTCTCCTTTAAGATGCTCCTTAGAACCTATTGCTATTGACGGAGTGCAGCAAAGGTTCACCAGACTGATTCCCGGGGTGGCAGGACTGACATATGAGGAGAGGCTGGATCGACTGGGCAGTAGTCACTGGAGTTTAGAAGAATGAGAGGGGATCTCATAGAAACATATAAAATTTTGACGGGATTGGACAGGTTAGATGCAGGAAGAATGTTCCCGATGTTGGGGAAGTCCAGAACCAGGGGTCACAGTCTAAGGATAAGGGGTAAGCCATTTAGGGCCAAGATGAGGAGAAACTTCTTCACTCAGAGAGTTGTTAACCTGTGGAATTCTCTACCACAGAAAGTTGTTGATGCCAGTTCGTAAGATATATTCAAGAGAGAGGTGGATATGGCCCTTATGGCTAAAAGGATCAAGGGGTATGGAGAGAAAGCAGGAAAGGGGTACTGAGGTGAATGATCAACCATGATCTTATTGAATGGTGGTGTAGGCTCGAAGGACCGAATGGCCTACTCCTGCACCTATTTTCTATGTTTCTATGTTTATTCGACCAAGAGCTGTCGTAATATCGCTCTATGAGGCTCGTTGCCAAATTTGTCTGGTAATGCTCCTGGGAAGCGCCTTGGGATGTTTTACTACATTAAAGACACTATACAAATGCACGCTGTTGTTGGTATACAGCACCTTTAATGTAAAAACAGCTCAAGGCACTTCACAGAATGAACATATGGAAATGGACACCCAAAGTAGTGGTCAACATGCGTTTTGAGGAGGTTTTTAAAGTGAGAAAGAGAGATAGAGAGCTGTAGGGGGTTAGGAATGGCAATGCCAGAGGGTAGGGCGCATTGTGGGAGCACCTTCACAAGGACTGCTGTGGTTTAAGGAGAAGGCCGACCACCAGCCTCTCATGGCAACTAGGGATGGGCAATAAATGTGGCCTTATCAGCCCACACCCCGAGAACAAATCAAAGAAAAGTACAGCTGAAGGCTCTGCCATCCAGGTTTGGGAGAATGGAGCGGGGATGCACAAAAAGCTAGAGTCCGAGGAACCGAATGTTCACGGTGATATAGGGCTACAGAAAGTTACAGAGATAGGATCATGGAAGCATTCAAAAATGAGGATGAGGATTTTAAATTTAAGGACATTATAGGTCAGTAAAGTTTGTGGTGATAGGCAAGTGGGACTGAGTGTGAAACAGTGTATATGCAGCAGATGAATATGGAAATGTATTTATCATTCTCCATCTAGCCACACTGTCTGAAAGATGACACTGGTCTGGGATCAACACTGAAAGTGACCTCATGTAAATATTGTTTAATTACTTTGGTACTAGATCTACACTCCAGGCAAAGTGGGATGCATTGATCAACTGGAATCTAGATCTATAGCTAGCAATTGTCTACTTTCTGTGCAGACAGCCGTGTTTCCGCGTGCCATTCATGTTGCTCGTGTTGAAATCATAGCTGTTTTCAGGAGGTGGGGGATACAACATTGAAATCATGTGCACCACCTAGTTGAGTGAGAATTGTAGGCGAAGCAGCCTGAGATCCTTTTATATATGTGGACTCGGGATGAGGGCAAGTAGGCAACTAAGACGACAAATGCAACAATGGAGGAAGTTAAATTAAATTAAGTTCAGCAGAAAGCTCACGAGGAGAACAATGAAATCTTTGCACTCCCAATAACAGCTCAGTTGACGCTCAGCATTAGAATACCTATAATTTATTTGATAGCTGTGTGATATTATTAGGCATTGAAATGGCCCAAGTTGTGCTCCAGAAAATACCATTCTATCCCTGTTGCCTAAAATAGCAAGGGATGGTTTTTCCAAGAAGTTTACACTGCAGGGGAATGGGACTAATCGGACAGCTCTTTCAAAGAGCCGAGATAGGCACGGTGGGCCAAAAGACCTCCTTCTATGCTGTCTCATTCTAGGATTCTAAGTTATCACAATGGAATGCTTAACAGTCGATGCAAGAAGGAAAGTTTTAGGTTCAAAATTACTGTTATAATGGGATCGTGTAAAATTCTCCGTCTTACTGATACTTCCAGGACAACAGTGCAGCTTGTTTTTCAATGCTTAGGGAATTTTCTTCCTGAACGATTATTATTTTGTTATTTTTCCATTTGTTACTTAAAGGCTATTGCTGTTACAAGATCGGCGTGTGCAGTGTATTATGATTTGGCATATGAACCCCAAAATAATGTATTCTGGAATGACATATGTATTTATTCTGGAAAGGTGTATATATAGAAATAGATATTTTTGTCTTCAAATGCTGAATCGTGGTACACTTCAAAATGCTGGAAAGAGCACCAAAAGAGAGTCAAAATCAGATTTCTTGGGGGAAAGACATGGCCCCCAGATCCACTAGCAAATACATTTTGCAGCTTCGTCAAAGGTTTCTAAATCTGCCATTGCAAAAGTTGCACTTGTGTGTACTTCGGTTCTCCACCACTGCCCTGTAATACAATATGGAGTCTATCTGTAGTTTAAGTTGTGATCAGTTCATGCCCCATCCCCACCTCCAGGCATAAAAGCTAATCAGCTCAGAAAACAAGACTTCGCATCAACACTGGAAACTGGAAGCTCAGCAAGGCACCAAACGAAACTGAACAGAATCAAAGTGTGGAGGAAGTGAATAACTAGTAGGAGTCACGAATCAGGAAAGCTGACTCCTGTTACAGAAGGGGAAATAACAGGAAAGATTCTTCTCTCAAGTCACAATGATTTTTCTGGATGGTGCTCTCCAAATAAGGCAGTAATGATGTTGTGGGGGGGGTCATATGTCACATTTTCCGTCATAGAAACCACAGTAGATGCCAGTAACGGATTCCTGTCCCCTGTACCTCTTGCTACGCTTTCCCAGCACACTAGAAACCCTGTTCAGAACTTGCCACATCGGGCCGACCCTAGGGAAGTTGCTGGGGTAAGTGGCACGATTGATGGGCCGGCGGAAATTCCTCCATGCCACACTTATGATGGCATAGCCACCAAAGAGCTGAATCTAAGCCAGTGAGTTGCATGCCCTGCAAGCAGGGCTTTTGAAAAGCCTGAAAGGGATGCAAATTGGGGGAATGATGTATAAAAGATCTGTTCGGTGAGACGATTAAAAGACATTCAAAAAATAAAAGGTTGTGAAATTTATAAGTGAGATGGTACACTGGTACAAGAAAGGCACACACAAAATCTGCGTGTTGTATGTTTACACCAGAACAAAATCATACCTGTGGCCAGTGTCCTTTGAAGGACTGTACTCCTCCATGATTCCGCAGAGCTCCCCCAGGGCCTGCCAGTCTCGGGATGTTAAAGCCCGCAGAAGGACCAGTTCGTGCCATGAAGCAGCCAGCAGGCAGGTGTACTCTTTGATCAATACTTCCTTGAAAAACGGAAGCTTTTTAATCCACATTATCTGCCAAAAAAGTATTCCGTCTGCAAGTTGGCAAAGGAGGGCCATGAGATTAGATGGGGCCATGTCACACCTGCAGGGCAAAATACATAGCACATGTACAAATCAATTAATAGCAGTTATCAAACAGGCCACATACATTAAAACAACTGTATCATTAGACCTAGCATTAATTGTAACTCTAAAATGTTCAAGCTGCTCCTCATTCCTTGTATATATAGCTGCTCTTTCAGAACAGAATTGTGGCTCATTCAGAATCATTAACTCTAGTGTTAATTGTTTCCAAGTCCTGATTTTGATTCCTGCATGATGAATAATAAAATAATCACCCTTGCTGTGCGCATATCTGATTAAATTGTCCTTTACAACCTTTTGTTTGCTGTTTGAAGTTAGTTCAAGGTGAACCCTTTCAGATGCTTTATTACAGTAGAATGAAAATGGTGCGTGCAGCACTTGGGCTCCGCCCTGTCAGCCAGCCTCCGATTGGGGGAATCACAGGCACAAACCAACACCCCACCATCCAATGCATGACTCCTTTCTCTTCCCTGCCCAGCAGCACAGGAGGTAACCCATTTCTTCCACTGAATTTCCATCCAGCAGATCAGAAACAGCTGCTTCTGTAACAAAGACCCTTTTTTATGTGGACAAGTTGTTAGCCTGACCAGGGCAGGGGCGGTGAGGGGGGTCACTACTCCACTCCCATCGGACGCGAGTACCCCACTTGATGTAAACCCAGTATCCAGAAACTGGAGCTCTGGTCTCTGGTCTCCTGCTTGCTGGGGCTATGGTGGGGAGGCCCCCATCAGACACAAGTTCCCCAATGGATATAAACCCAGCATTCAGAGGCCTGGACTTCCCTCTCTGCTCGCTGGGGCTGCCTGGGGTGGGACGCAAACCCATATCCTTCTAATTCAGAGGTGGGAATGCTACAACTGAGCCAAGACTCACCCCGATATCCATTGCATTGAATGTGAGTAAATCAAAAGTGTGAGTAACTCCAAATGTGATCTGCAGATATCATAAAGTACTGTAAGATCAGTATGAGTGATTGATCATTTAGAATTGTATACATCCTCACAATTCACCAACTATTTGATATTGTTGCTGGTCTTTTATATGCTAACTGAAATATTAGTACCTGCTTTGTGTTAGGACTGGAACTTTAAGTTGCTTTGTCTCCTCCACATGTAACAGCTGCTGTAGCAGAGGCTGGGGATACAGGTTGAAGCTATGAGTTTCAGTCCAGGACTGAAGACTGTGTGCAGAGTAAGCAAAGCAGGGAGGAAGATACTGTATTACAGCAGGGCACTCAGAGATGAGGCAGGAATCCCTGAGTGCAGAGTACCCATTCAATCCTATTGATCTGGGAAAAAGAAAGTCATAAAATGGTAAGTACTTTATATAATGAAGCAGACAAATCTTCGCTCCATTATTTATAAGAAATATTCTTCTTGAAAATAAGATGGAGTCAAAAAATTCAAGAACTTAACTCATTGTCTATTCTGCAAATAGCAATGGCTGCAAGAAAGATAGAGCTTGTATTTATGTAGCAGCTTTCATGGCCTCAGGATGTCAACAAAGTAATTTTGAAGTGTAGTCACTGTTGTAATGTAGGAAATGTGGCAGCCAATTTGTGCACAGCAAGCTCCCACAAACAGCAATGTGATAATGACCATATAATCTGTTTTATTGAGGCCGTGTCTGCTTTCTCAGGTAGACGTAAAAGTTCCCATGGCACTATTTTGAAGAAGAGCAGGGGAGTGGCCAATATTTATCCTTCCATCAACATCACTAAAACAAATTATCTGGTCATTATCACATTGCTGTTTGTGGGAGCTTGCTGTGCGCTCATTGGTTGCCATGTTTCCTACATTGCAACAGTGACTACACTTCAAAAAGTACTTCATTGACTGTAAAGCACTTTAGGACATCTGGTGGTCATGAATGGCGCTATATAAATTCAAGTCTTTCTTTTTCAGAATCATAGAATCATAGAATGGTTACAGCACAGAAGGAGGCCATTCAGCCCGTCGAGCCCATGCCGGCTCTCTGCAAGAGCACTTCAGCTAGTCTCACTTCCCTGCCCTTTCCCCGTAGCCCTGCAAATTTTTTTCCTTAAGGTACTTATCCAATTCCCTTTAGAAAGCCACGATTAAATCTGCCTCCACCATTTTTTCAGGCAGAGCATTCCAGATCATAACCACTCGCTGCATAAAAAAGTTTTTCCTCATGTCGCCTTTGGTTCTCCTGCCAATCACCATAAATCTATATCCTCTGGTTCTTCACTCTTCCACCAATGGGAACAGTTTCTATCTACTCTGTTGAGACTCCTCATGATTTTGAACATCTCTATCAAATTGCCTCTCAAACTTCTCTGCTTTAAGGAGAACAACCCCAGCTTCTCCAGTCTATCCACGTAACTGAAGTCCCTCATCCTTGGAACCATTCTCGTAAATCTTCTTTGCACCCTCTCCAAGGCCTTCACATCCTTCCTAAAGTGCGGTGCCCAGAATTTGACACAATACTCCAGTTGAGGCCGAACCAGTGTTTTATAAAGGTTCATCATAACTTCCTTTTAGTGGTATTGGTTGAGGGCTACATATTGGCCAGGACATTGGGGAGAACTCCCCTGCTCTTCTTTAAAGAGTGCCATAGGCTCTATTACTTTCACTTGAGAGGGCTGATGGGACCTGAGTTTAATGTCTCATCTGGAAGACCTACCTCAAAATTCGCAACCCTCCCTCAGTAGTGCACTGAAGTGTCAGCCATGATTGCACGTTGAAGGCCAGGAGTGAGGTGCATCTGATGCTGGTTTTAGATTGTAACTACCAGTCCAGGCCACAGCATTATACTTCTTGTTACATACATTCACCAAGATCCTCGCTGTTATGTATGCAATAACTGTTAGACTGAGTACAGTTTAACTCCAAGAGGTATGACCTTGGCTCTGCTTTATTAAGGCCCAAAGTGACTCATGTATAAAATGGCTGGCAGTCCAATGACCTCCATTGACCATCAAGTGGCTAGTGATCTCAAAAGTACATACATGACAATACCCTCCTCTGAGATATTAACACAGTCTTTTACAAATTGAGAAGATCCGGTGTTTTATGCTCCTGGGTTGACCATCTCAGTTCAACTCCAGCCTTGGGTGAGTGTTCAGAGTCTGTTGTGACTAGTGGCTGACCTGGTGGGAGTGGCAATGGCCATGTCAGGGATTGAAAGTCCATTTTCATTGAACATGTCAGTGATTGAAAGTCCCGATTCACTGATGACCACTGAGTTCTCTGATGACTGGGGGTAGGTTGCTTGGTCGTCGATTGTCTCTTCCTCTGACTGTTCCGGTTCGTCTGTGTGCCACAGCTTTGTCTGATCCATATGTTTTCCGCATGTTTGCCCATTTTTGAGCTTAACAATAAATACTCTGTTGCCCTCCTTGGCCATGACAGTACCAGCGATCCACTTGGGACCCTGACCATAATTCAGAACATATATAGGATAATTTACAGAAATATCGCGTGACACAGCTGCGCGATCGTGATACCCTTGCTGACTTTGTTTTCTATATTCAACATGATTACTCAAGTCAGGGTGTACAAGAGATAGCTTGGTCTTCAGACCTCTCTTCATCATTAGTTCAGCAGGTGAGACCCCGGTAAGCATGTGTGGTCTTGTCCTGAAACTAAGCAGTATGCATGACAGGCAGGTCTGCAGTGACCCTTGGGTTACTCGCTTCATACTCTGCTTTATGATTTGGACAGCACGTTCTGCTTGGCCATTGGATGCAGGTTTGAACAGTGCTGACCTTACATGTTTGATACCATTGAATTTCATGAACTCTTTAAACTCCTGACTGGTGAAGCACTATCCGTTGTCGCTAACAATAATGTCAGGCAGACCATGTGTCACGAACATGACACTGAGATTCTCAATGGTAGCTGTGTATGTGCTGGATGACATGATTATACACTCTATCCACTTCGAATATGCATCCACCACAACTAAAAACATCTTCCCCAGGAAAGGACCTGCAAAGTCTATGTGGATCCTGGTCCATGGTTTGGACGGCCATGGCCACAGACTCAGCGGCGATTCCACTGGTGCTTTGCTGAGCTGCATTCAAGTGTTGCACTGATGCACACATGATTTCAACTCAGAGTCAATTCCCGACCACCATACTTGAGACCTGGCGATGGCTTTCATCATTACAATGCCGGGATGTGTGCTATGTAGCTCACGTACAAATTTCTCTCTCCCTTTCTTGGGCATAACAACACGATTTTGCCCCACAGTATACAATCCGACTGAATAGATAGTTCGTCTTTGCGACAAATGTAAGGTTTGGTCTCCTCGCACATTTGCTTGGGTATGGCAGACCAATCACCTTTGAGGATGCAACTCTTCACCACCGATAAAATCGGGTCCAGGCTGGTCCAGGTCTTAACTTGTTGAGCCGTGACAGGGGTTCCTTCACTCTCAAAAGCATCCATAACTAACAATAGGTCCGCCGGTTGTGGCATTTCCACCTCTGGTGTGGGCAACGGCAGACGGATCAAAATATCGGCACAATTCTCGGTGCCAGGTCTATGGCGAATGACATAATCATAAGCAGATAATGTCAGCGCCCACCTCTGCATGCGGGATGAAGCATTGGTATTGATACCTTTGTTTTCAGAGAACAGTGAAATGAGGAGCTTGTGATCTGTCTCCAATTCAAACCGAAGATCAAACAGGTACTGATGCATCTATTTAATCCCATACACACAGGCTAGTGCTTCTTTCTCTACCATGCTGTAGGCTCTTTCCGCTTTAGACAAACTTTTTGAAGCATACGCGACTGGTTGATGTTTACCCGACTCATTAGCTTGTTGGAGTACACAACCAATTTCATATGACGAAGCATCACAGGCCAATACTAAACGTTTACATGGGTCATAATGTACCAGCAGCTTGTTAGAGCAAAGCAGATTAGTGGCTTTCTCAAAAGCTCTGTCTTGAGACGCACCCCACACCCAGTTGTCACCTTTTCTTAGGAGCATGTGCACTGGTTCTAATAAGGTGCTCAATTTAGGTAGGAAGTTACCAAAGTAGTTGAGTAGACCCAGGAACGAATGCAGCTCTGTCACATTCTGCGGCTTGGGTGCATTCTTGATGGCCTTGGTTTTAGCGTTCATGGGCCTGATGCCGTCAGCAGCAATTTTCCTCCCCAGGAATTCGACCTCTGGTGCCATGAAGATGCACTTTGAGCGTTTCAGTCTGAGTCCCACTTTGTCCAGACGATGTAGAACCTCTTCCAGGTTGTTCAGATGTTCCTTGGAGTCACGACCTGTGATCAGGATGTCATCTTGGAACACGACAATTCTGGGAACGGACTTCAGTAGGGTCTCCATGTTCCTCTGAAATATTGCTGCAGCCGAGCGAATTCCAAAAGGGCACCTGTGATAAATACACAGTCCTTTATGCGTGTTAATGCATGTAAGTCTCTTTGACGTCTCGACCAGCTCCTGTGACATGTAGGCCGACGTCAAGTCCAGTTTGGTGAACGACTTCCCCCTGGCTCGCATTGCAAACAACTCATCAGCCTTTGGTAACGGGTATTGATCCTGTTTCAAAACCCTGTTGATCGTAGCCTTGTAGTCTCCACAGATTCTCACTGTGCCATCATTTTTCAGCACAGGAACAATGGGGTTGGCCCATTCATTAAATTCAACCGCTGATATGATTCCTTCACGCTGGAATTTGTCCAGTTCGATTTCAACCTACTCCCTCATCATATACGGAACTGCCCGAGCTTTATGATGGAAGGGTCTTGCATCCGAGTCCATGTGGATCTGCACCTTGGCTCCCGTGAAGTTGCTGATGCCTGGTTCGAACAGCGAGGGGAACTTGCTCAGTACGTGGGCACATGTATCTTTCTCCAACGACAATGCCTTGATGTCATTCCAATCGTATTTGATTTTTCAAGCCAGTTCCTGCCGAACAGTCTTGGGCCATTGCCTGGGACAATCCATAGCGGTAACTCATGAACCGCACCATCATACGACACTTTAATTGTGGCACTGCCAATCACCGTTATGAGTTCTTTGGCGTACGTGCGCAACTTGGCATTGACTGGACTCAGCCTGGGCCTCAGAGCCTTAGTATCTCACAGCTTGTCGAATGCCCTCTGGCTCATTTTCGATTGACTCACCCCCATGTCCAGTTCCATCGATACCGGCACCCCATTAAATTTCATGTTCATTATTATCAGTTTGCTCTTAGTTACAGTCCATACACTTCCTCATCTGGTATCTCGGATTGCGTATTCGCATCCGCACTAGTCTGACCATCATCCTCCATGTGGTGTGTCGCAACACGCTTGCTCATCTGCGGACATTTGCGCTGGAGATGCCCCACTCTCAGATAGCCTTTGCAACTATATTGCTTATATCGACACTGCTGGTGCCTGTTATTTCCCCCACAATGCCAACACGGAAAAATTGGATACATTCCCGCTGGCGGACTTTGGGCAGCCACAGGTTTCACGTACGCAGTCGGGTAGGCCTTGCCACGTGCTGCTCTGCTGAATGCCGAATCAATCATAGTGACAGTACTTGCCGAGTTTCGAGTTTTCACTGTTACCTGCTTTAGACTTCTGTCTGTCGTCATGCATGACTGAGTGATCGTGATAGCCCTGTTCAAGGCCATGTCTCCACTGCCAGTAGTTTACGCAGGATCACCTCGTGGTTGATGCCGATTACAAGGAAGTCCCGCAGCATGTCTGCCAACACAGCCCCGAACTTACACGGTCCCGCTAGACGTCTCAGGTCGGCAACGAATTCTGCTGCATTCTGGCCCTCTGAGCGAACTCGCGTTTAAAATCTGTATCTTGAGATGATGATGCCTTCGTCTGACTTAAGGTGGTCCTGTACCAGTGTACACAATTCTTCATATGTCTTCTCTGTTGGACTCACAGGCAGGAGTAGATTCTTTATCAGGCCATAAATATTTGGACCGCAAACCATGAAGAACACCGCCTGGCGCCGATCTGCGTTGCTGACTTGCTCCATTTTGTTGGCCACGAAGAACTGGCTCAAATGGCTCACAAAGTCTGCCCAATCTTCTCCTTCCACAAATCGTTCCAACAATCCAATTTTTGCATGCAAAGGTTCTTGTTGCCTCGTCGCCACATGTTGTGTATGCAATAACTGTTAGACTGAGTATTGTTTAACTCCAAGAGGTTTAACCTTGGCTCTGCTTTATTAAGGCCCAAAGTGACTAATATACAAATAGCTGGCCTTTTATACTTGGGCTGCGCATACGTGCGTGCAGCCCAATGGCCTCCAACAGTGACGCCATCTAGTGGCTAGTGATCCCAAAAGTACATACATGACACTCTCCTAATAGTTAAAAGTGTGGGTGGAATCGCCTCCACACTCTAAACAATTAAATTAACTCTGGGTCACTTTAAAAGCTGACCAGATCCATGAGACACTGCCAGGCACTTTTTAAATTCAGTTTGACATTGCACTGAAGTTACAGTCCATGCAGGTTGAACTCAGGCAATGTAATGCCCTCTGGAAGAGGCAATCTCACACTACTTCTCCTCACAGCCAGATCAGGATCTAGAGAATTTAACCTGAATAGGCTCCCATGCAGCGCCATGGAACATTTTACTATATTTACCACAGCACAGGATGGAGCTAGAGAGAATCAGGCAGCATTTAAGAAGGATGCACTCCAGCCTATAGAATATACAGGTCGACAGGTCAGCTGAAGGCCTCAGTGAGTGGATGTGTATAGGAAGAGTATGATTAGAAATGAGGGAATGAAAGCGCTCTACCACCGACTGCTCGAGACCTGCAGCCACGGCCATCTGCCTGCACTGAACTATTTGTGGCTGAAAAAAGGTGATGACAGCACTCAACTTTTATGGCACAGGGTCATTTCAGGCAGCCGTGGGGGAATCTCTGCAATATCAGGCATTATGGGCATACATTCATGAGATGACTGATGCACTTTACAGGAGAGTCGGAGAGTTCATCACCGTTGGTATCACAGCAAGGCAGTAGTGTGATAAGGCCAATAGGATTGCAGACTTTCCTACAATGCGAGGTACAATAGATAGCGTTGATGCTTTGTGAGCTCTGACGCAAGTCTGCACAGCCTAGATTGGTTGGGAAGGGCTCTGTAGTACGTTCAGCATGTGCTTCATACATAATTGCAGCCTGCTGTGATCACAAACTCGTCATCGAAAGGACATTGTTGGCAAATTCCTTTGAAGGCACACGTGCATGAAGGAGAGCAAGCTGATATTCAGAGAACTCCGCAGATGCAAGGGACATTGGAGCACATCTCACGTTTACCTTCGACATCTTCATCTTCCAGTTAATATAATCCTTCAACCCACTAACCATCCTAGAAAATGACCAGACATCAGCCTTCTTTGTCCCTATATGACCATGCCAATAATCACAGATTGAGTGTCAGCACCAAATTAGTGCACCCTTTCCTGTATGACTCTAAATTGTGTGAATAACAAAGTATGACATAAGTGCACATTCTATTTTAATACAGCAAAGTCCAATGTGGACACTAGCCATTCTGCTCCTCATAGGGTGTGCGCATTTCAGGCTGGGGTTGCTCCATCTGGTGCCCTGCCATCTATGGGCACTCTGCACCATTCTCTCCTGCAACAACACTGAGCCTTTGGGCTGCATTTTTGCCGACTTTGCGACCGGGTTTTTGCCGTGATTTGATGCTCCGCGGTGAAAACCTGGTCGGCAGGATCCTCGGGCACCTCCTTGCAGCAGCGCTTCCACATACTGCATTGTGAAAGGTTAGTTGATCTTCTTACAGGGTGAAGAGTGTGCCGGCACCCAGGGTTCCCAAGGGAAAAAAGAGAGAGTGCCAGTGTGTTTCCTTGCCTCTGCTGCTTGGGTCATTGAACTTTTTGTGGCACTCGTCAGCAGTTCTGGTGGTGAGGGAGTTGTGCCTCCACAACGCTGAAGTGCAAAGGAGCCAAATGAAGCGGCAGCCAGAAGAAGGTAAGTGCAAGAGGCTGAAGCAAACGACGAGACCCATCACAAGGGGAGAACTGCCTGCTGAACCAACTACTGAGCCTGGGGCAGTCATCAGCAGGACCTACACTTTTCAACAGTCTTTTCTCACATAACAATCATCCCCTGCGCCCAAACTCCACGGGGCCGAAATTCACCGACACCCGAAACAGGTCGCACCTACCGCTTTTGTTGTGTGGACGAGGTGGCCTCTTGTGCGAAATTCAACTCTTTGTCATTTTTTTTTAGAGCGGACCGGAAGCCGGTCATAAGGAAGTGGGACGGAGAGCAGAAGATCGATCACAAGAGGGGCGGACCTGCAGGCCGGACGGAGTCACCACCGCTGTCAGTCATCAGCGTAGCGCTGATGATGTCATAATGCTTCTGCATCGCCCTGTCTCTCCCCTTCACTTAAAGGGGAGAGCCGATGCAAGCGCTGCGATTATTTTAGCTTGATTCACTGGGCCACCTGTGAAGGTTTCGGCCGGGCCAGCGGCTTGGCACTCAAGAGGGGGTGGCCAGGCTGCCTGTTGGCGGCCCAGTCGAATCCAGGAGCATATTCGGCCGGCCGACCTGGCAGTCAGCCGACAAAAAAAAAATCAAAGGTAGCCATAGCAGTGCACCCTTCCCTTGAATGGCCACCGCACCGCCATGTCGCACACGCTTCCAACACAGTGCACCGACAGAAAAAACTGTCGGGGGTACTATGCGGCAGGACGAAGATTTTTTTCCCCTGAATTTAGCTTGAGGTGCGGGAGATCAGCGGTACGCGCTTTGATGGCGCACTTAGGAGGGATCGTCAGCAGTGGGGTGGAAGTGGGGACCACCAGAAAAAGCACCGAGAAGAATTTCGCGAGTGGCGGTCATTCGACTCTGTCGCTTGGCCGCTGCTTTCCGGCGGTAAGAGGCATTTTCGGGAGGCTGAATTTCGGCTCACATGTCACATAAATCTTTTCCTCTGTTGGGCCCAATTGTACTTCAACATCCATGAATATAACCTCATTTCTTCCCAGCAACCTAAATCAGCCTCACACCAAAAGATTTTTAATATCGGTCAATGCAACTTTTATTATCCCTTGATACCCTTACCTAACAAAAATCTATCAATTTCAGTCTTGGAAGCTCCAATTGTCCCCGAATCCACAACCTTTTGGGGAAGGAACTCTTGATTTCCATTACACTTTGTGAACTAAAGTGCTTCCTGATTTTCCTCCTAAATGGCATAACTCTAATTTTAAGATGATGTCACCTCCTTCTTGATTCTCCCACCAGAGAAAACATTTTCTCATTATCTACTCTATCGAACCTCTGGACCAATTAGAAATCTCAATCAGATCAGCCCCTATCTTCCATACTCAAGGGAACACAAGCCAATTTCTCTTTACATAAAGTGTGTGGTGTTTGCTTTCTATTTCTTAATCTTTTGCTGTTTCTAGGTTTTGCCCTGCTGGATGGAGGAATTGAGGTGGATGGCTGTTGGTTACCAGTGCTTGCATCTAGGGATGGAGCTAGCCCATTTCCTCCTTCTGTTGGGCCAAATTATGGCCCTGCAAGTGATACGGCTAGTGATAAAGTGGCTGCCCTATCCTGTAAATTGGCGACCCTACTGTAATGACAGGAGTGGGATGGTAGGAATTTTACAATGTGGGAGTGAGCGGAGAGACATCTCCATCTTACGGACTAACTCCTGCCAAACCCCTGATACTGGGCACTTGCTCAGCATCATCATAAATTTGTTTGGGAGCTAGTTAAAGCCCTGCATTCTAGCTGTCTCATTATGATTCCCCAACGTAGTGGGGCTGAAATTCAGGCCCGCCCAAAACCTGGCACACTTCCCGTCTTTGAAGTGTTTTCACTGCCGCGTTGGATGAGGTTGCCTCTTTTGCGAAATTCAGCTCTTTGCTGTTTTTTTTGAAGCGGACCAGAAGTCGGTCTTGATAGGGGCAGTGAGCAGCCGATCGGCAACAAGAGGGACGGAAGTGGAGGCGGGCGGAGTCTCCGCTGCTGTCAATCATCAGCAGAGCGGTGATGATATCATGGCGCGCATGCGTCACTACGTCTCTCCCCTTCACTTAAAGAGGAGAGCCGCTGCAAGCTCTGCGAACATCTTAGTTCGGTCCACTGGGTCACCAGAGAGGATTTCGGCTGGGCTAGGGCTTGGAACCAAAGAGGGGGTGCCAGGCTGCCTATTGGCAGCCCGGCTGAACCCGGGGGCATATTTGGCTGGCTGATTTGGAAGTTGGCCGGCAAAAAAAAACACGGCAGCCGCGGTAGTCTGCACTCGCCTTTAATGGCCGCCACACAGCCAAGTCCCACACACAGACAACAAGGTGTACCAACAGAAAAAGCTGTTGGGGGCACTGCTCGGCGGATCGTGGGTTTTTGAAGCTGAATTTGGCTGGAGATGCGAGAGATCGATGGTGCGCCTTTTGATGACGCACTTGGGACCAGTCGGCAGCAGCGGGGCAGGAGTGGGAACGGCCGGAAAATCCACCAAGGTGAATTTCGCTAGAGGCAGCCATTCAATCGGAAATCGGCAGCTACTGGACTCCGCCACTTGGCCGCTGCTTTCTGGCGGTAAGAGGCCTTTTTGTGAGGCTGAATTTTGGTCCCCGTGAGTCTAGACAACTTCTGTCTTACCTTGAAGAACGCTGGAACCGTCTGGAATCTGGAGAAATATTTCTGTCTGTTCTGGCATTGTTTGGTGAACTGGGATCACTTTCACGACTGCTATTCCCCGAGCTGTTCCCTTCATCATCAAATTCTTTCCCAGCCATTATACGTTGGATCACTTCTTCTGAAATCTATTGAAAAAACACATTTTACTTCAGACTGCACACATTGCAATAAACTGCAATATAAACAGTTTACACTGATGTATGTAGTGTCACTGGAGATGGGCATACAGCATTTGTTGGTTCAAAACCAACACTACAATTGTGTTGAACGTTATAACACACATACTGACAGATTCAATATTTGTTCAAATAATAGAAAAGCAAATGATTTGGAATTGTTTGAGTTCCTCCCCTAATCCCTTCCCCTCTTCTGCTATAGTTGCCGACTCATAGGAACATAGAAATCTCATGTTGAGGTATAGCCCGCAGAACCTGAATATCCCCCTTGTACTTTGCCCAAATCACATGAGTGACCAAGGGCTGATCACTTTATCATTGGAGGCATCACCGCATTGTTCTTCCAGATGTTCACACAAATACACTTTCCAGCAGAATCACTTGGGAGTGATTGGGAGCTGGAGCTATGATGGATTTCTCTCCTCCCTAGTCAGTGCATTCAGGCCAACTGCAGGAGTGAAATCTGGGACTCTCCCAGTCTGCATATGCACACTGAGCCATCAGGAACTTCTCCCATTATAATTCAACAGATGCTGCACACAATACAGTGCTGAAAAAATGCCTCAGGCCGTGTTCATCCCTGGTGTTATGTATTTGGATAAAAAGATGAAAAAAATTACTCTGAATTGTTCATTAAAAAAACATTATTCTTCGTTCCTAGTAATATATTTTGAGAACAATAAAATAAGATTTTTTAATTGTTCATAAAGAATATGTTTTGATTTAGTTACACATATTTCACAGAGAAAATATTCATCCAGTGTGTTAAAATGATCAAAATTATTTTCCACTTTGGAGAATATTATTAATTGAAACCAGTTTTTTTATTCTTCATATCTTCACATAACAATAAGCTTAGCAACAAATAAGAGATTTATCATTTTTCTGTGTGTCATGATAATGTTCAACAGTCAGAATTAGATCTTACTAACTGTACAGACTTATATTTTATTCAGTAGGGTTAAGCATGCCACAGAAGAATATACTTTCACAAATGTGTTTGGTTAAAAATGAAGAACCAAAACTTTTATTAAAAAAATAATTCAACCAGAAACTGTCAAAAAAAATTATTGAGGAGAAAGAAGTCAAACCTGGCGGTATAACTCACATGCCATAAAATCATGGGGGCGAAATTGGGTGCCTTTGCACCTCCGGTTAACTCCCCCGGGGGACGCTATCCGGGCGTAAATGGATTTGCAACATGGCATGGCGATGACATCAACTCCCGCCATATTCGCGCGAGTTTAGCGGCGGCGCTACGGCCGGAGATCGTGACATCATCACTGTGCGCACTGCTCCATTAGCATCTCTGACACTGAAATTGACTTCCGCCCCTTGAGTAGCGCCGGTCAAAATGAAACAACAGCCATAGGAGGTGTGCATCGGGCGGCCGGCCGCTTCGGGGGCAGATTAAAGGCGAGGTGGCCGAGGTAAGTAAAAAAAAACGTATCTTTCTTGTTCCAGTTTTTTCTGTGGATTCCTACCCACGAGTGCTGGGCTGATTGCGCGGAACCCCGACTGCCGTGGTGGTCCAGGCAGGTACTTTTTACATGGCAGAGCCTGAAGCGATGGCCCTTCCCTTTAAGGGAGGAAAGCAGCCTTTGAATGCAGCAGTGCTCCATGGTCCAGTGTGCAGCGCTGCTGAAGTCTCCGCTCCACCTGCTGCCGATTGCACTCCAAGAAGTTGTTGGAGCACAAATGGCAAATGTTTAAAAAGTTTGAAATAGTTCAGTGTCCAGGACAAGGAAGGGTGTCAGACCCTAATCAGCTTAATGGCAGCCTACTGAAGGTAGGCCCAAAGAATTGACCTGTTGGGAATCCAGGCAATTATTTTATTTTCAGTAGCAACGCCAGGAACATTTCCTCATAAAGAGGTAGATTGTTATGTTTTTGGACTTTACCCGGATAATTTTCCAATACTCATCACTGAGGACTACTCCCGTAAGTGAGTCCTTACTCCAAATCAGCTGCAGATTGCCATTATATGCCTGATATTTGGTAATGTACCGAGTCCAGGGGTGAACAGAAATCTCCATCACTGGATTTAGCTGACTGCACATGTCACGAATGCTCTCATGATCTCCTAGACTTCAGAGCAAGGTGGAATAAACACCCTATCAAAACATGACTCCAGCTGTACCAACAGGTTTATGAAAAAATTAGAGACAAGCAAATAAGCATTGCAGCAGTTTACCAAATATTTCTATTCCTTCTTTATTACTGGAAATAATAAACAAAGGTGATGCTTTGCTAATACTCCTGCCTTTCTCTTGGTAGCATTAGATGAACTGGTGGACTGGATATACACTTCCTGAGATGTGCACCAGCACAGGAACATTCAACTCCAGCGGGAGTGTAAAACAGACGATATTGGATCGGCTGCCCTCTGAAATGCAATGGAAAATCGGGCAGGGTGCATAATGGCCGGACGAAACAATCTCACCCATTTTATGCCCCTGTCAAAATTGAATGCTCCGCCTCGGCATCCTTTGAAGTTCAACCAACAACCAAAGTAAATCCAAATTATGGGGGAGAAATTGGGCTATTTGCACCTCCCGTTAGCACCCCCTGGGGGAGCTAATGGGGCGCAAATGGGTTTGTGACCAGGCGTGGCGCTGTTAGCGACTCCCGCCATATTTGACGGGAGTTTAGCAGCAGCGCTACAGCATTGAGCCCTGATCCCCTGCGCCAGGAGATTGGGACATCATCACCGTGCGCATTGCTCCATTAACGCCCCAGACCCAAAATTGGGTTTTGCCCCCTGTAGCTGCGCCAGGCGACAACAGCGGGGCGAAAATTAAAGGGGATGTAACCGACTGCAACGAAAAACCTCACCTTTTTGTTGCTGCTCCTGATGTGGTTTCTTCGCGGGGTCAGGACAGCGATCGCTCAGCCTGGCACTCTGCTTGAGAGCTGGGTTGATCGTGCGGCCCCCCCGCTCCCCGGTGGTCCAGGTAGATGCCTTCTTCTTTTACAGAGTGTGCCGTATGGGCCCTTCCCTTTAATTGGCCAAGCACTGCTGAGGCGTGCACCCTGTTACCGCCCCAGGAAGGAAGTAGAGTGCTTGATTTAGTGCTGCACTTCCTTCCGGGGGCAGTAACCCAAATTTATAGAGAGGGGTGAGACTTCTGCGCCTGGCGCAATGTCTCGCGCCTCCTGAGTGTTACCACCCCCAAACGGAGCAGTACCCAATTTCTATCTTTCAAAATCAAATCAAATTGCTAATTATACATATAATTACATCACCCACCTCTGCTCCAACCTTAGTCCATCTGCCACTGTCACCTCTGATTATTCCATTGCTCTCTTGGCCGGCCTCTCATCCTCCGCCCTCCATAAAATCCAGCTCATCCAAAACTCTGCTGCCTATTTTCTATCCTGCGGCAAGTCCTGCTTACCCATCGCTGACCTACATTGATACCCAATCTTCCATGCCTCAAGTTTAAAATGATCACCCTTGTATTTAAACCCTTTCATGGCCTCACTTCTCCCTATCTCTGTAACCTCCTCCACCCCTAAAAATGATCCCAACTCGCGATTCCTCTGAATCTGATCCCTTGTGCATCTACCCCTCCCTCTGCCCGTCATTGATGGACAGGCCTTCAGCCCCCCAGGCCCCATACTCTGGAACTCCTAAAATCTCTCCACTTCCATCTCTTCATTTAAGATCCTCCATAAAACCCAACTCTTTGACCAAGCTTCCTAATGGCTCCTTTTTTGGCAAAGCATCCATTTTTTCATCATGCCTCTATGAAGTGCCACTATTCTATATCAATGAAAGTTGCTGTATAATTAAAGATACAGGTAGAGAATTTCCCTAACTTAAAAGAAAAGAAGGACTTAGATTTATACAGTGCCTCTCATGAGCATCGGACGTCTCAAAGCAGTTTACAGCCAATGAAGTATTTTTGGAGTGTAGTCACTGTTGTAATGTAGGAAACACGGCAGCCAATTTGCACACCAGCAAGCTCCCACAAACAGTAATGTGAAAATGACCAGATAATCTGTTTTTGTTATGTTGATTGAGGGAGTGTAAAACAGGAGATATCGGATCGGCTGCCCGCTGAAATGCAGTGGATAATCTGGCAGTGTATATAACTTAGTGCCACCTGTTACCACGGTGTAATGTGGAGAAAGCAGCGGCGGACGCTCTTCTTCCAGCTGGTGGCAGGTCCCTCAGTGCCCTCCATTTTCATCATCCCGGTCACACTGCCTGAAAATAAAAATGGTGCTGTGGTGACATCACTCGCCGTGTAACGCCAACTTAACATCACCATGGCAAACTTCGACTCTAGCGCTGAGCTCAACGATGTGACCTAAACACAGCAGGGAAACCCAGTGTGCAAGTAGACAGACAGAGGCACTGTCATCAACTCTTAAAGGGACACACACAACTTTCAGATAAGTTTGGATTTAAGCTTTAGGATCACGTTTTTTTTATTTTATTGAAGTATTGGCTTGTTGCAATAGATGTTAAATGTTTTTTAAGTGTGTAGGGAGTGCTGCTGGATGCTTGTAAGGCCTAGGATGATAAAGGAAGGCCTCTGAAAAGATAAAAAATGCTGCAAATACTCAGCAGGTTAGGCAACATCTGTGGAGAGAGAAACAGAGTTCACGTCTCAGGTTGTGATGCTGCCTGACCTGCTGACTATTTCCAGCATTTTATGCTGTCAATTCAGATTTACAGCTTCCGATCGCAAAGGGAAGAGGAAGAAGCAGAAGAGGAGGAAGCAGATGAAAGGATGCATCCCAGACAGCCCCTTTGTGGCCAGGATATCTGGGATGGAATCATCCGCCTGTGGTCACACTGCAAATTTTTTTTTGAAAGGCAATAAGGGCTGAAAAATGCATTTTTTCCACTTGATTTTAATTTTCTATTAGTTCTAAATGCATTGCCCCTTTAATTCCCTTTTAATTGCCCACAATTCATTGCAAACTCCACAGTCTCACTGCCAGAGGCTGTAAGAAACTGCAACGCCACTCCAAGATGGGAACTTCGGGTCAGATACCACCACGAACACAACAGGACTGTGTTACATGGTAAGTTAGCGCTGCACTACAAATCTCCAGTCCCCAGCACAAATTCTTGCCCGGTAGTGCTGCGGCCATTTTTAGCGGTCGTGAATCCGAGGCCGCAGTGACATCAGCAGGTTTCTGTATAAAGCTATCTTTCCACCCACAGTTACTGTCTGCGGTTTCAGGCACTGCCACCGGAGTGTGAATAGCATTAGAGGGAGCATCGTGCAGCGGCCCAGCCCTGCCCGGAAATCGCCGCTGTCCCGGCCTGCAAAACCATCAGCAGGCCGGGGCCATCAGGGGGAGCAGTGTGCGGCGGCACACCACTGCAGGAGGGTGCTGATTGCAGTGCGGGCAGGCACAGCAGGAGGGGCGAAGGAGCGGCAAGAGTTTGTGGAAGGAAGTGACCGGGGCCCAGGAGAGGCGTGAGTCTGGGGCCCAGAAGAGGCGAGGGCCCAGAGGCAGCACGAGCCAGCCCACACTGCTATATGTGTGCGCGCTCCGTCCGTGCAGCAGAGCTGGTCTCCAGTCATTTTGGTTAATCCTTGCCACTGGACCAAGACCAAGCTCTGTCAAGCCGGTGTGGTGGCTGGTGTGCAACGGTAACCACACGTTAAAAAAATCCAAGCACAGGTATCTTCCAACCTCCAAGATGTAGTTTGGGATCTGAAATATTAGGTCCTTCATTGAAACACCTGTGAACTCATTCCTTTTTGGCGCAGAAGCAAGTCATCCTCGCTTCAAGGGATTGCCTATGATGATGATGAGTATCCATTGACTAGATGTAAAATGTACACATGGAGTTGGCAATAACACATACTCCACCTACACAGCCGAATTATCCGGTTAACTTGATCATGCTCTGGACCTTTTTAAAAACACCCTTTGCACAGTCTCCTTTAGCAAAGGTGTGCTATCACGGGACGCCGTATATTCATCAATCTTTACCGACGAGACACAAGTGCCCACATGAAACATTTAACGGATGTGAATTTTTTAGTCCTTTAAGAATCAGCTTTGGCCAAGAGCAGCGAGACATGCTGAAAAGTCTGCTTTCGGACAGCTGCACCTGATCAATACTCAAAAAAATCCATAATACTTGCTTACTCATCATGAGCAGATTGATGGGAAAAAACTATTTTATCAAAGGACAGCACTGCTCTTCAATACTCAATTGTTCAGTAAAGAAAATGTGAATTCTTAGCAGAAAGATATTTCTGATCATTAGCAATGGAACCTTTAATTTAACATTAATAAAGCCAAGATCAAGAGGTCAGTTATGATGATTTGGTATTACAGTCTGATCGATACACTGGGGAAAAGCAAAGAAATTCCAAGAGGTTATTCAATGTGATGCTGGAATTGCCCATATTGTTCCGGACACTATAACCTGGACTCCAGCTCAATCAAAACAGGCAAAATCTGTTACAATGTGAGCCAAGCACCAACTGCAAACACTAATCCAGGTTTCTACAATATAGTGTCACAAGACTTAACCATTTCAACATTTTTACACAATATGTGAATAGTTCAGAATCACAATGCAAAAAAATAATTTTGTAAAGTATTTTAATTGGTCACATGTAAGAAAGATTTGTTCTGTGTCCATGCCTTTACTACCTCTAGACTTGACTATTCTAATGCTCTCCTGGCCGGCTTCCCATTTTCCTCCCTCCATAAACTTGAACTCATCAAAACTCTGCTGCCCGTATCCTAAATCGCACCAAATCCCATTTACCCGTCACCCCTGTGCTTGCTGACCTACACTGACTCCCAGTCCGGCAATGCCTCAATTTTAAAATTCTCACCCTTGTTTTCAAATCCCTCCATGGCCTCGATATCTCTGTAACTTCCTACTACCCTCCGAGATATCTGCCCCCTCCAATTCTTGAGCATCCCCGATTTTAATTGCTCCAGCTTTGGCGGCCGTGCCTTCAGTTACCAAGGCTCTAAAGCTCTGGAATTCCCTTCCTGTACCTCCTCGTAAAAAAAAACCACAGAGGCGATTTTAAGCCTTCATGCCCAGCAGAAACTGAGCAGCTGGGCAGTTAAAATTGCCCAGGTTATTTACCCGTCGGAAAGCTGCCAGCAATTCACTGTTCTGAATTTTAACCTGCTGTACTGAGCAGGCAGCAGAGACACTAGTACAAAGCTAATAGGGTCCTTCTTTACACTTGCATGTTGAATCTCAATGACATCATAGGGACCTGACTGCCATTTTAACAGGTGCCCTGAGGAGAGACGCGCTGTCGCTTTCCCGCCAGATGGAAGCAGTGCGAAGAGGACCTGGGGTCAGAAAAGACCCAAACAGGTAAGCGTTTTTACTTTCCTTGTAGGGCCAAGAGGAGCACTCCACCACGCACTCTGACCCCCCCGCCCCCCCACCGCTGCGTACGTGTTGTGTCCAGCAGGGCTCACCGGATAGTGATTTGGAGTGGGAACCCTGGCCATAAATTATCTCCTTGGCACAAAGGGTTATAAGAGCAATGTGTAGTGCCTCTGCCTCTACCACCTGGTGAGATCGCTACCTCAGGATACACTGGGGATTAAACTGGGGCCTTCTCATCCATGTGGCTCAGCTATTCACTGGGGAAACTGACTGGACCAGTGTGGTAGTGGGGGGCGGGGGGGTGAGGGGCAGTGCTGGAAAATTAAGGTTTGAAAACATGAAGAAGGCTTGCTGTTTTTTTGTGTCAGACTTTACCAAGGGGAACTCTGACCTGTATGCCAACTGGTCAAATGTAGAAACTACCAATAATGTTTAATGATGATCCTAAAGAGGTCCAAGAGCTAAAATGGCTCATTTGTTTAGTGGGGTGGGGAAAAAACATTTGCACAGGAACCAAGAGCTCCTATAAACTTAACAATAAAGATTGGCCCGACTGCAAAGAATGTATGTCTAGTTGGCACAGCAACTTGTTTCATAAATTATTTATCCAAATGAAGTTTCAATCATTCATTCTAAAATCCAACAACATCTAACCTGGCTTTGCAACCAAACACTATACTGCAAAGCTGAATTAATTAATAACTTAGAGTCAATATATCTGTAATAAAGATGGGTGTTTGCTTTACTGTGTGCAATTACAGATCAATAAATGTACGTCATCCACGACTCCACCGGTCATTTTTTAACCAGAATATATCGGCTCTTGGGTAAATGTTTCCAAAGCGACAGCTCTACTAGAAACACAATGATCCCTGGCATTATCAATAAAAGTTGGGATGATTGCTAGGCTAACAGGGCTTCATTCGGGAAGACTCAGTTAAGTGGAACACAACAGTCAAATAGCAGTGGGGCCATTTTCTTCCTCAAGCACATTACTTACAGGTTATGGGCTTAGTAACCATTCTAACCTTGCAAGTTGACATAATAGTCAGTACTGATTTTGATTAAATCTTATATACAGCTTTCATTGTAAACATAAACTACATTTTTTGCTGCAGGATATTCCATCAAATTTTGTTTGAATTTCTACTTGGGCGTCACTAGCAAGGCTACATTTACTGCCCGTTCTTCCTTGTCTTGAGAAGATGGTGGTGGTGAGCCATCTCCTTGAAGCCCTGCAGTCCTTGTGTGATGGTATGAAGTAGGGAATACCAAGATATTGACCCAGCAACAAAGAAGCAACGGCAAAAATTTCAAGGTCAGGATGGTGTGTGAATTGGAGATGATGGTGTTCCCATGAAATTGCTGCTTATGCCCGTCCTGATGGAAGAGGTCATAGGGCTGCGAGTTGCTACTGAAATAAGTTTGGTGAGTTGCTGCAGGACATCATGTAGATAGTGCAGACTGCATGTTTGGTGTCTAATTTTTAGATATTTTTCTACATTGGCATTAATATCCCACAGACCAACAATAGTCGATTTTTAAATTAGTTTTGTCAAGTCATATGTTGATACTGTCCAGAAATAGTGCTTTCCTTCGGCACCTGCTTGGATCTGGTGCAGAGGGAATGCAGGACATTCTGAGGGGGGAGGATGAACAACCAGAGGTCATGATCCATATCGGCACCAATGATATAGGTACAAAGAGGGATGAGGTCCTTCAGGTAGATTTTAGGGAGCTAGGAAAGAGATTAAAAAGCAGGACCTCAAAGGTCGTTATCTCCGGATTACTCCTGGGCTAGTGAGTATAGAAATAGGAGGATAGAGCATGTGAATGCATGGCTGGAGAGATAGTGTAGGAGGGAGGGCTTTAGATTCCTGAGGCATTGGGACCTGTCCTGGGGGAGGTGGAACCTGTACAAGCCGGACAGGTTGCATCTAAACAGAGCTGGGACCAATATCCCCATTGGGAGTGTTTGCTCGTGCTGTTGGGGAGGGTTTAAACTAATTTGGCAGGGGTTGGGCAGCAGGATGTACCATTAGAAGGGAGCAACAAAGTGCACAAAAGATTGGGAGAGGCAAATAGCACTAAAGCAAGAAATAGTAAGGTATTAGGTGGGGTCAGTTTAAGATAGAATACAAGAAGGTCTAAGTGAGGTTTATTGTGCATGTGTGTGGGATAGCAATAGTGTAAAGGGCAGAGGGGGGAAGAATTTCTAAAGTATGTTCAGAAGAACTTTCTTGATTGGTACCTTTCCGGCCCAATGCGAAAGGAAGCATTGCTTGATCTGGTTCTGGGGAATGAGGTGTGGCAAGTGGAGCAAGTGTCAGTCGGGGAATATTTAGGGAACAGTGATCATAATATCATAAGGTTTAGATTAGCTATGGAAAAGGACAAGGAGCAATCTAGAGTAAAAATACTTCATTGGAAGAGGGCCAATTTCAGTAGGTTGAGAATGGATCTGGCCCGGGTAAATTGGCATCAAAGATTAGCAGGCAAAACTGTAATTGAACAATGGGCTGCCTTAAAGAAATGATTTGGGTACAGTCGAGGTACATTCCCACGAGGGGGAAAGGTAGGGCAACCAAAGTCAAAGCCCCCTGGATGATGATAGAGTGTAAGATGAAGTAGAAAAAGAGCGCATATGACAGATGTCAGGTTGAAAATACAAGTGAGAATCAGGCTGAATATAGAATGTTCAGAGGGGAAGTGAAAAAGGAAATGAGAGGGGCAAAGAGAGAGTATGAGAATAGACTAGCAGCTAACATAAAAAGAAATTCAAAAGTCTTCTGTAGGCATATAAATAGTAAATGGGTAGTAAAAGGAGGGGTGGGCCGTTTACCGACCAAAATGAAGACCTATGCATGGAGGCAGAGGGCATAGCTGAGGTAATAAATGAGTACTTTGCAGCTGTCTTCACCAAGGAAGATGATGCTGCCAAAGTCATAGTGAAAGAGGAGGTAGTTGTGATACTGGATGGGCTAAAAATTGATAAAGACAAGGTACTAGAAAGGCTGGCTTTAGTTAAAATAAATAAGTCACCAAGGCCAGATGGGATGCATCCTAGGATGCTGAGGGAAGTAAAGCTGGACATTGCGGAGGTACTGTCCATAATCCTCCAATCCTCCTTAGATATGGGGCCAGAGGACTGGAGAATTGCAAATCTTGTTCATAAAACCAGCAACTACAGGCCAGTCAGTTTAACCTCAGTAGTTGGGAAGCTTGTAGAAATGATAATCCGGAACAAAGTTATCAGTCACTTGGACTAGTGTGGATTAATTAAGGAAAGCTAGCACAGATTTGTCAAAGGCAAATCGTGTTTAACTAATGTGATTGAGTTCTTTGATGAGTTAACATAGAGGGTCAATGAGGGCAATGTGGCTAATGGACTTCCAAAAGGCATTTGTTAATTGGCTTGCCAGCAAAGTTGAAGTCCATGGAATAAAAGGGACAGTGGCAGCATGGATATAAAATTGGCGAAGTAACAGGAAACAGAGAATAGTGGTGAACGGTTGTTTTTCGGACTGGGGGAAGGTACACAGTGGTGTTCTCCAGGGATCGATATTAGAACCACTGCTTTTCTTGATATATATTAATGACTTGGACTTAGATGTACAGGATACAATTTCAAAATCTGCAGATGACACAAAACTTGGAAGTATAGTGAACAGTGAGGGGGATAGTGATAGACTTCAAGAGAACATAGAAAGGCTGGTGGAATGGGTGGACACATGGCAGATAAAATTTAAGGCAGAAAAGTGCGGTGATACATTTTGGTAGGAAGAACGAGGAGAATCAATATAAACTAAAAGGTACAATTCTAAAGAGAGTGCAGGAACAGAGAGACCTGGGGGTACATGTGCACAAATCATTGAAGGTTGCAGGGCAGATTCGGAAAGCGGTTAAAAAAGCACACAGGATCCTGGGCTTCAGCAAGGAAGTTATGATGAATCTTTATAAAACACTGGTTCGGTATCAACTGGAGTATTGTGTCCAATTCTGGGAACCGCACTTTAGGAAGGATGTGACGGCCTTAGAGAGGGTGCAGAAAAGATTTACAAGAATGGTTCCAGGGATGAGGGACTTTAGTTATGCGGACAGACTGGAGAAGCTGGGGTTCCTTAGAGCAGCGAAGGTTGAGAGGAGATCTGATAGAGGTGTTCAAAATCATGAGGGGTCAAGACAGAGTAAGTAGATAGAGAGAAACTTTTCCCACTGGCATAAGTGTCGAGAACCAGAGGACACAGGTTTAAGGTGATTGGCAGAAGATCCAAATGTGACATGAGGAAAAACTATTTTATGCAGTGAGTGGGTAAGAGCTGAAAGGGGGTGGAGGCAGATTCAATCATGGCTTTCAAATGGGAATTGGATAAGTACTTTAAGGAAAATTATTTACAGCTGGGGAAAGGGCGGGAGAGGGGAACGAGTTGAAGTGCTCTTGCAGAGAGTCGGCACAGGCTCGACGGGCCGAATGGTTTCCTTCTGTCCTGTAACCATATGATTCTATGACCTGTTTCCATGTGAAAACATTCCCCAGTGTCCTTTTGTTTTACAGCTTATTTTTTTCCCTACTCCTGCAAGGAACGCTGGAATGGAATCAACATTGTTACTGGTAATGATACAGGGAAATTCTTTTATTTCATTAGAAAGTTGCCACGCATAAAAAATCTCCACAGTTTTCAAGAAAACCTTCAAATACTTTCAGATTTTCTACATTGCACTTGACCAGCATGGTGTGTCCTGGGTGTGTTGATATTGGAGTATTTAGTATTTAGCTTATCACCTCTTTCTCTGTACGCAATAGTTGATAGTAAAAATATCAAGTTTTTTTAACCAACTGGAAATTTATTTGACATGACAGTCAAAATGAGAAAAGACTGCATTTGCCAAATTCTGATGTGTTTGAACATCGGAACAGGAGTAGGCCATTTAGCCCTTTCAGCCTGTTCTACCATTCATTTACATCATGGCTGATCTGTGACCTAGCTCCATATATCTGCCATTGCCCCATATGCCTTAATACCTATGTTAACAAAAATCTATCAGTCTCAGATTTAAAATTAACAATTGACCCAGCATCAATTGGTTTGGTTTGATTTGGAGCTTTTCTCAGTTTGGCTGGGTTCTGGCTTTAAAATGCCAGACTAAGCCCAACTGTGTATTTATGAAGTGTCAAACACAAAATCTGCTTGGCATCCATGCGGAAAGAAAACGCCACATGTGACTGAAAGTTCCACTTGAAAATTGAGCAGGCAAAATGCTGAAAGCTTGAAAAGTCCAAATGAAGTACGAGAGATAAAGAAAACAGTGGCGACACAAGTGAGAAAATTGAATATCTTTTGCTTCAATAAATAAAAGACCTTTACAGGTAAAATAAATATCATCTTCTGCTGGAAATCTACAATCAGTGTCGATGAGGAAATATTCATTGCTGTCGCAGAGTTGAGCTAATTGCCCACCAACTGCCCGGCAATTATGGATGACAATGCTCTTGTTAGTGACAGCAGGCACAGGAGCCTGTTTCACTGTGGAAGGAACCACCATTTATGTTCTTTTGCAGGTTAAGCCGCGTTAATGGTAAAAATAAATCAAAGTTTGCATCCAGTCAGGGTGGTTCAGCAATAGCTAAAATGCTTTAAGGAGTGTATTTTTTTAATTTAACATTTTAGACAGGCAGTAATATAATTTGACATCTTGAATAAATACTGTACAATTTACTGCAATACATTTTAATTAATGAAAAGAAAAAATATAATATCAATTTGCATGTGTGTGTGTGAGTGAGAGAAAGAGAGCGGGTCATTTTGGAACTATTTATTCTCATAGTGCCCATAATTATTCTGAAAATACATCCAATTGGAGATAATTCTGTAAAAATATAACCTTGGATGAAATGCAAGTCAGAACGTTAACAGTATTGGAGGCGGGCACTTTGCCTTCGGTGTACTGATTGGAACACTCGGCCCACATGATCCCAGGTACGCTTCTGCACACCCTGCATCCCGGGATCCGTGGGCCATTACGCTGCCCTCATGTACGCAGCATCAGAGAGCAAGTTCACGAAGGAGGGTCCCCAGCAGGTAAGTTCGGATTCGATTTGGATGCCGGCAGTGTACTTCATCGGTACGCCGCTGACCGCAAAATCTGCCCCATGATCTGCTATACCACATTACGGTGTTCTCCATTAGAACAATATCTGAAACAGTTACATATTGAGGAAGAAACATATCAACATGTTACTGTGCATTGTTAAATTATATAACATACAATGTTATATAACATACAATGAGGGGGGGAATTTGTGCTTGCCAGCAGAATTGCTGGTGTCACTGGCAACTCGAGTTAACAGGCGCAGAAAATGGCCGCAGCGCTACCATTGAAAAATTAGCTCTGGGGTTGGCAATGTTGAGCGCACGCTAACTTACCGTGCAACACCCTCCTGGTGGTTTTAATGGAGGCCTCCGATCCGAAGTTCCCGTCCACAGACGGCGTTGCTGCTTCTTACAGCCTCTGGGAGCGAGGCCGTGGAACTCGCAAGGCATTGTGGGCAATTAAAAGGGCAATGAATTAAAAGCTAAGAAAAATTAAAATCAGGTGAAAAAATTTATTTTTCAGCCCTTACTGCCTTTCAAAAAAAAATGAAACATCAAAAATAATTCCTAAATGGCAGTCCTCAGCTCTTAGGGTTGAATTGTTGTCCACACCTAAAAAAAATGGTATGAAGGTACTGACACAAATGGCTTAGCAAGCAAGGGAAGGGACACCCAGGGTCTTGCATGCAGCACTCCAGTTTTGTGCAGGGGGTCAACATTGGAAGAGAGGTCCTCTACTCACAGGGGACAGGGGGCCCTCCAGAAAAAAACAATGTGGGACCATATCACTGAGGCCATCACTGCCAGCAGTGTCGGCCCCACCACCTGGCTCCAGTAACCAAAGAAGCTTCATCACCTCAGACCACTGGTCAAGGTCAGTGAATGATCTTCAAAAGCCGTCTTCTACCAGCTGCACCATTAGCCTCACACACTGATCAATGTGTGACTATTCCCCCAATCACTCACCGACCAACAAACTGTATCAACCACGAGACACACCTCCCATTCCTACCTTCTCCTCACCCCCTTGGAGGAGACGGTACAGGCCATTCTTGTCAGGGGCAAGGCTCAGCCCTTGTCCAGCAGCGGGGCTGAAAGGATACAAGATGCTGGTATCCTCACTTATTATCCTCCTTCTCACATACACCTCTTGGGTTTCCCACCCTCCCCTTACCACTGTTGTGCCTTCCTCTTTTCACACACCCAAGCATTGCCATCTACCCAGCCAGTTGGTGGACAAGAAGAGGGAGAGAAGAGTGAAGAAGAACAAGAAGAAGAAGGTTGATTTGACACTCCCAGCCATCAGCTCCTCAAGGTCAACCAGCAAGGCTATTTGCAGTGTCCCCCCTAAAAGTCAGCAGCTTTCCACCAGCAATGCTGCAGCCATTGCGTGACATCAGTACAATAGGCAAGACAGTCACTAAGGGAATGCATAAAAGTGATGAGTTGATTTCTAGATGTCATATTGGATGGATAGATGGATAAAGTTAGATTGTAAAAGTTGCTTCGTGGTGGCTTTTGCTTTAGCATTGTGGCCAAGAGGATGCTGTTACAGAGGGAAGGTAATGTGTGGGACTAATGTTGAAAGGGGATTTGGGATTGTGGTCACTGGGACCACAGGTGGATGATTCGATCCCAGATATCCCGGCCACAAAGGGTCTGTCTGGAATGTATCCTTCCTTCTGCTTCCTCCTCTTCTACTTCTTCTTCTTTTGTTTCTTCTTTTTCCTTCTGTGAGCAGATGCTGTAAATCTGAAATGACAGCATAAAATACTGGAAATACTCAGCTGGTCAGGCAGCATCTCGACCTGAGACGTGAACTCTGTTTCTCTCTCCATGGATGTTGTTTGAGTATTTGCAGCATTTTCTGTCTTCTCGGAAGCCTTCCTTTACCATCCGAAGCCTTGTACGTGTCCATCAGCACTCCGTACACACTTTAAAAAAATGTAACATCTATTGCAGCAAGCCACTACTTTAATAATTTTTTTAAAAAAAAACAGTCCAAAAGCTTAAATCCAAACTTACCTGAAAGATATATGTGTCCCTTTAAGAGGTGCTGACATCGCTACTCACAGCATGCTTGCATACCAGGTTTACCTGTCGTACTTCGGACTCAGCGCTGAATTCTGCACTAGGATCGAAGTTCGGAGTCGTGACGATAAGTCGGCATAGCACACCAATTTACGCCACCATTTTATTTTCCAGAGTGCTGCCAGTTACCGGCAGTGCAAAGGGTGGGAGGAAAATGGCGGTCACCGCAGGACCTGCCACTAGCTGGCAAAAGAGCGGTGACTGCCATTTTTGCGCCTTTTTATAGTGCTACAGAGTGGTGGTAAGTAGATGCATTGTTTTTACACTATTTACAGACTCACAAAATGTTGACTGGCTAGTTTGGGGGTTCCCATTCTCAGTGGAACCATTGCAAAGTTAGCCCCAGAGACACTGAAAATTCTTTAAGACCCAAGAAAGCTCCGAATGGCAACAGCCGAGAGCAGAGTGGAGGAAAGCTGTCTGTTTCGTAACAGTTTGCTGTTTACACTGACTAGGTAGAAAACCTGCTTTGTCAACCATCTCCAGTCTAACTATATATTATGATGCAATGTGACCATGGAGCGTATGGGTCTTCCCAGACTGCACTTTGGCATGGGCATCATTATAGCTGGATTAATCTAGTGCACACCCTTCTTCAAAGGACATTGGGAGAGTAATGAGGCTCTCTACGGGCCAACGTCCTGCTATCATTGCCGACTTTCAACTTTTATATTGTAAATTCACTATGGAAGCTCTGGTAACATGTGAAGGAACTTTCCTGCCACTTGGTAGCTTGGCTAATTTGCGATTCCAGAGAAAATAGCCTTGGAATTGCAATGTGTGTTTCTGCTCTCGCAAGCTCATTTGAACAATTTTACTATGTTCGCTGTGTATTTTGGCAATTGCGCAGCAAATATTATAAAAGAATAGAAAGAAAGGACTTGTATTTATGAAGTGCCTTCAATGACCTTACGACTCCCCAAGGAGCTTTACAGCCAATGAAGCACTTTTGAAGTGTAATCACTGATGTAATGTGAGGAAACGCAGTGGCCAATTTGCACACAGCAACCTCCCCAGATAATCTGTTTTCGTGATGCTTGTTGACTTAACTATTGGGCAGGTCAACAGAAAAACTTCCCGCTCTTTTTGGAAATAATGTCGACAGTCATGTTAATTATAGAAGGCCAGTGCCCTTTATATATCATTGGATCTGTTGATTTCCCAGTCTGCACCACCTATGATGTATGGGCAGGCTGAGGAAACAGCGGTGACAACACTGACATGCACAAAAATGTTATCTGGGCCCCAATTGCATCATAGGACCATCACTTCAATATATTTATTAGGCTCCTGCCTGTTTCTGGCAGAAGTGTTGGCTGCCTAAATCGAGGCACCCTCACAAACTGTGGTGGATGGCGATTTTCCCCTCCATCAATTTTCATCCCGCTACCGCTCTGCTCAGGCCAAGACACTGTGGGACAGGCAGACAAAAATCGGGTCCTGCACCTCATATTAACCCAGCTATGGGAATGCACTTCCTCCCTGCGTGGAGATCCCAAGCTAAGGCCAATTGTTCTTTTCAGCACCTGGGGGCTTCCTGCGACCCTTATTTCATGGTATTTAAGAATCCCCATTGCCACCCATTTAAGGCTAAACATACATTTCCGACAATCCTGATCTGTGGGGATAAATCTCCGTCTTCGTCGCCCTGGGTGACAGTCTATCGAAGCTTTCATTCTACTGATTTCAACGGAATGAAAATCAGGCAGGTTTGACAAGGGGCGGGCCAACCACTCCCACAGATTACTGCCAAGGCAGGGAAGAGGAACATTTACCTCATGGAGTTTTTTGCTCATTTCTTTGACATTTATGGTTCGTGCATGTGTTCAGCCACCTTTGTCGATTTTACAGAACACTGGACTTCAACTGCATTGAGGTAAAACATGGGCGATTTCAAGTTATTGATGCCAGGAAGCAGTAAGACCACCCCACCACACCCCCTCCCCCCCTCCCCCCCCCCCCCCACCTTGCGTTACAACAGGATCCATAGTCGTCATAGAACAATCCGTTTCGCACCTTTAATGGCGCCACATTGTTAGCCATTCATTAACATAGGTAAATGTGCCTCAATCCCGCTTACTGAGGCAGCAGATTTAAAGAATCCCAACTGTCACTTTGATGTCTTCCCTTATCACTGGCAGAAAGATAAGGTGCTGTGTATCAGAATGTCCACGTTGCCTTCATTTGGATGGCGAGCAAATGACCACTTACCATCATAAAACCATTCAAAGTGTCCAATGGCCATAATTTGTGATGATGTCCCCCCACCCCCACATTGTCAGTGCTCTCTTTTCCTTACAGACATTGTCCTGCTCGGGTAAATATCAAAACGTCTAATGTGCTCTGAAACGTTGCTGAATCAATTTACTCTCTGACCCTTGCTGTAGTGGGCTCTGTATTAAAGTCACATAATAGCAGTACAGAAGACACCTTTTGAGTGCTAGTTTCATCCGAACATATAAAGCAGCTTCCTATTTTTCAATCAATAGTCTTTGTTACTTTACCTTGAGTAAAGACCAGCTGCAGCATTCAGATAGGCCCTTTGTCAGATTTTGTATTAGAAAATGAGATTTTTCTCTTTAGCTGCACATTCTTGTGCAATTGCACCAACTCTTACTGATTTCGGCTCTCTCTATTATATAAAATAGTTACCACAGAAAGCAGAGACTGACTTCAGTTAAAGCATCTGACTGCAGTGGGGCTGAAAGGAGCTTCTGTTACTGGCCCGGCTTTAAGTGCATGTTAAATATGGAAGCTGTATGGATAAGAGGAAAAACAACAATATCTAAGCTAGGTTATCTACTTTTCTAGGGTCTTTTTCAAATCATAGGCATCTTTTACACATTGTAGAAACTTAGCAAATTTGATTGAATTTGAGGAAATCATATTCTAAGGTGGTCCAATTTGTTTTTTCTTTTGTCCTGACATGTTGCTAGGTGAAGTGACATGTGACTTCATATAAAGCCCCACAGCCTGTGTGACCCTGTGTGATAACATCAGTTTATTTTAGCCATCCGACTGATAACCAATACAGTTCCACGAATAACATGCTTTCAGGATTGTCTCATATGCAACCTAGGTGGGCAAAATGGATTCACGTGATGGGCTTTGATATTACCAAAACTGGACAAGGGAGTGCTTTGCTTTGGCTTTATGGGGAGTACATTTTCAAGGTATATTTGACATGATGTCGGGCACTGGAAATTATGCAGGTGCAATAAGGCTAGCTGATCATTAAACTCCCAAGGAACACAATGTATCGAAGATACTTTGATGGGCTCAACAACACAACATGGAATTTGCAGATGTCTTTTGCAAATGATTACAAACAGCAAAATATAATTTCACTGATGGAGACCGGGAAAGTAAACCCCTTATTTTTGAAGGCTGTTCCTCTATTGCCGAACCATGGAGAAAGGCTGCACCTTAGATGCATTATAATAAATGGCCAGAGGACTTGATCTGGCCAAGTGTGATGCAGTAGATGTGGAAACTAAGCAACAAGCTGCTATCAACCAGATAAACATCGAGCACAAACTGTAGCAATGCAATGTGAAATCACAGTCAAACCAGTTCAACAGTATGTGTTATCACTGTAGTGCAAATTGCCCCAGACCGGTGACTGTCCAAAAGAACACCAAGTATGCAGATACCGGTGCTGTTAGTCATCCAACCATAAACCAATACAAATATATACATTGAAATATTTGGCTGTCCCAAGCACATATCCATAAAAGTACTGACATAATAACAGCACCATACAAGTTATTAAACAGAATCTATTTTCTTATATTCCTCACCAATCACATCCTCTACTCCCTTTTAACTACACTTCCTTCTGCCTCTGCCAGTGGAAATAAAAACTCAACCCCATGTCACTAACAACTGCACTTGCAAACTCTTATCTCCGAGCCTTTAGCCCTCTATTCACTATGATACTTCATGATCCCTCAGGGAATCCGATCTCTGACCCCGGAGGGCGGGTGGGAGGGTCCGATCCCTGACCCTGGAAGGCGGGTGGGGGGCGGGGGGTGTTCCGATTCCTGGCCCTGGAAGGCAGGTGGTGTACGATTCCTGACCCCGAGGGGGTGCAGGCTGCTGGTGGATGAGCTTGGCAGGCCGTGAGGAAGCACACCCCGGCACACATGGATTGCTCCCCATGTTGCCCTCGCCTCGCTTCAGCTATCGGCAATCCCGAGCCCCGGGATCCCCGGCTGCCTGCAGTAAAACCTGCACAGCAGGTTAAAACAGAAGCTTCAGGCCTCATCATATTTAAAATTCCAACCCACCTCCTGGCAGTAGGCTGGCTGCCCGCTCTCCCCACCCCCGTCCCGCCTAAGTAATAGGTGAAAGTGGGCGGGTTAGAGGTGGGTTGGGGTCAGAATTTAGATTTTTACTTCCTTCCCGCCACCAGCCGCCTTAAACCCCCCGTTTTTCCATGTGAAAATTCTTCCCCATATGTTCAGCTGCTTCTGCTGCTTCCCCCTTCTCTTGTCCATCAAGTCAAACCTCCCACACCTCCTACTCCCTTGACCCCATTGCTCACCCAAATTTCCTTACTGGCCCCCATGCTAGTTGACGTTGTAAATGGTTCCCTTTCCTCAGGTACTGTGCCACTCCCTTTCAAAACTGCCATCATCAATCCCCTCTTCGAAAACCTCACCCACAACCCTACTGTCCTTGCAAATTGTCACCTCATTTCCTTTTCATCTCCTATATTCTTGAACATGTTAGCGCCTTCCAAATCCATGCCCATTTTTTCCTCAACTCCACGTTTGAATCTCTACAATCAGGGATCCATCCCTCCCACAACACCAAAATGGCCATAACTAAAGTCAGAAATGTGACCATGGTGCACCATCCCTGCTCATCCTCCTCGATATCTCTGCAGCCTTTGAGATAGTCAACCACACCATCCTCCTCCAACGTCTCCTCTGTAGTCCGGCTCAGTGGGATTCCCCTCAGTTGGTTGCACTCTTGCTGAACCAATCGTACCCGGATCAGCTAGAACAATGACTTTCTTCCACCCCAAGCCCTCCCTCCGACTGTTGCCTCCGGAGTTCCCCGTTTCCCAAAGCCTTGGCTTCCTTCTCTACATGTTACCCGCAGGCAGCATCATCCACAGACATGATGATTAGGTTCTACATGCAAACTGGTGACATCCAGTTCTACCTCTCCCATACACCTTTCGACTCCTCCACTGCCTCTGTGCTGTCAGACAGCTTGTCCGACATCTAGACTTGGTTGAGCTAGAATTTCCTCCAGTTAAACATTAGAAAAACCAAAACCATCATTTGTGCCCCCGCCATAAACTCTGCACCCTTGTCACCAATTCCATCCCTCTCCCCAGCCACTCACTCAAGCCGTTTGTAACCTTGGCATTCCAATCAGCCCCATATCCTACAATAGCAAAATAGTGCGGATGCCGGAATCTGAAATAAAAACAGAAAATGCTGGAAATACTCAACAGGTCAGGCAGCATCTGTGGCGAGAGAAACAGAGTTAACATTTCAGGTCGATGATCCTTCATCAGAACTGGAAACTGTTAGAGATGTAACAAGTTTTTAAGCAAGTGTAGGGGCAGGGAAAGTGGGAGGCGGGGGGGGAAGGAAAGAACAAAAGGGAAGGTCTGTGATAGGGTGGAAGGCAGAAGTGATTAAGAGACAAAAGGGATGATGGTGCAAGGCAAAAGGAGATGGTAATGGGGCAAGTTAAGAAACAAAAGATGCGTCTAGATAGGGTGGAAATGGAAATGGCAGAATCATCAATATGTGCAATGGGAAAGAGAAAAAAACAGAAAAAAATAGGGGCAGATGTTATGGTCTGAAATTGTTGAACTCAATGTTGAGTCCAGAAGGTTGTAAAGTGCCTAAACAAAAGATGAGGTGCTGTTCCTCGAGCTTGCATTGAGCTTCATTGGAACAGTGTAAGAGGCCAAGGATGGAGAGATCAGATTGGAAGTGGAGTGGAGAATTAAAGAGGCAGGCGATCCCCAAACCCCATATGCTCTCCATCTGAAAGATCACCTATACCCCACCTCAACCCATGTGCTACTGAAACCTTCATCCATGCCTTTGTCACCTCCAGACTTTGCTATTGTGATGCTTTCCTGGCTGGCCACCCATCCTCGAATTATCTGAAGTATTTGACAGTATGGGTAAGCTAAAGGACATACAGGTCAAACTGGATTATGACAAGTCTATTTTTCTGCTGTTCAACTTTATCATAGGCTAGCAGTTCCTCTAATGGAAGATTGCCGAGGCAAAGCTCAAAGAATTGGAGCATAGTGGTATACTTGAAAACACAGCTGGTCCTACACCTTGGATATCAGCTCCCCAAGCCCTAGAGTTTGAATGATACATGTTTCTGAGTTGAGATGTTCACAGCAATAAGGAATTCAGCATGAAGACATGTATCACCAACCTGGGTGATGTTGTCACAGAAGTAAATGCGCCATGTGTTTTCTCAACGTTTTCTCACAGCTTGACCTGAAATCTGGGTGTCACCAGCTACAGCTCGATGAAGGGAGCTGCTATATTATAACATTTGCAATGCACATTGGTCTGAAGTGACACAGGTGGCTAAGTTTTGGTATATCTTCAGCAGCAGAGGTATTTCAGCATACCGTTCAACAAATTGAAGAATGTCAGGTATCTTGGGATAAGCAATGATATTCTGACTCACAAACCAAACCAACCTGAACAAAATTCCAGTTATTCACACAATTCCACAAAGCAATGCGAAGACAGGAATTGATAATTATATGAGCTGTGCAACTATTCCACCTATATATCGATGGTCAACAATTTAAAGAAACAACAAAAACTTGCTTTTATATAGCATCTTTTATGACTTCAGGACATCCCAAAGTTACAAACAATGAGTTATTTATGAAGTTGTAATGTAGGAAAAGTGGCAGCCAATTTGCTCACAGCAAGGTCCCACAAACAGCAATGAATACATGACCAGTTCTGTTTTTATATGTGTTGGTTGAGGGATAAATATTGACCTGGACACAGAGAACTCTGCTACTTTTCTTCGAATAGTGCCATGGGATCTTTTACATCCACCTTAGAGGGCAGATAGGGCCTTGGTTTAACATCTCATCAAAGTGTTATTGACCCATTAAAACACAAACATAACCTCACCTGTCAGTATTTATGCTGTCACCAATCTGCTGACTCTGCCTTGCTTTCATCTGACAGTCTTTTTAATTGCTGGAATATTTTGATCCAGCGGATGTTTGTACTTTTCCCGAATGATGGTGAGTTTTACAGGGAGCCCCATATTTGGACGAGGCCCCTGGCCAGTTTTGTAGTGTACCCCTTGCACTTACAATGTAAATTTAGCTTGAATTGAGAGTCAGGGCCTGACTGACACAAATCTAGTCCTTTTGATTCTTGAAGTAAGATCGACATTCCACAGGGGTAATTTTGACTTTGGGTGAAGTCAATTGGAATGAAAATCGGGATAGGTGTAAAATGGGCATCTGATCCAATATTGCCTGTTTTACACTCTCGACCAAATTCAAAATTACCCTCAGCAGTTCAATGTTAGTGTGAAGCTGAAACTGCTTTGCACCAATGCTCAATTTGCACTGTTTGGGCCCAAGTTTCCACACGATAAAAAACGGGAGCCCCTCCGAGCTGGGCGCCCGTTTTTCGCGCCTAAAACGGCGCCTAAAAAAAAACCTCGCGATTCTGGAGCGTTCTGCAGCTCCTTGTCTGCCTGGCGCGGCGCCCAGGGGGGCGGAGCCTACACTCGCGCCGATTTTGTAAGTGGGAGGGGGCGGGTACTATTTAAATTAGTTTTTTCCTGCCGGCAACGCTGCGCGTGCGCGTTGGAGCGTTCGTGCACGCGCAGTGTGAAAAAAACATTGGCACTCGGCCATTTTTGTAGTTCTTTGTAGCTGTTTAATTTTTGAACATTTTTTTAATAAAAGCACATTGCCATCAGCACATCAGCACTTGCAGCCTTCTCACTGTCTCCTCCCCCCCCCCCCCCACGGGAAGAACAGGCGCCTCCTCCCCCCCCCGCGGGAAAGAACGGGCACCTCCTACCCCTCCCCGCGGGACGAACGGGCGCCTCCTCCCCCCACCGCGGGAAGAACGGGTGCCTCAGGCTGACTGCAGAATTCTCCGTGGCTGAAGCACTTTCACACAGGTAGGAAGATGGTTTATTTAATCTTTTCTTTGCTTATAAATGTTTATTCAGGTTGGATTTATTTGTATAATATTTGTAGAAGTATAAATAAGGATTTATTGTAGAATTTAATGACTTCCCTTCCCCCCACCACCCCCCCCCCCCCCCCCCCCACCTCGTTCTGGACGCCTAATTTGTAACCTGCACCTGATTTTTTAATGTGTAGAACAGGTTTTTTCAGTTCTACAAAAATCTTCACTTGCTCCATTCTAACTTAGTTTGGAGTACGTTTTCACTGTGGAAACTTTGAAATCAGGCGTCAGTGGCTGGACACGCCCACTTTTGAAGAAAAAATTCTGTTCCAAAGTAGAACTGTTCTACCTGACTAGAACTGCAGAAAAAAAAATGTGGAGAATTGGGATTTCTAAGATAGTCCGTTCTCCACCAGTTGCTCCTAAAAATCAGGCACAAATCATGTGGAAACTTGGGCCCTTTATGTGGCCAATCACATCATTGCACTTTCTTTCCTTTACAGCCTTGGCTCAGTGGTAACACTCTGGCCTCTGAGTCAGAAGTTTGTAGGTTCGAGTCCTACTCCACAAAATCCAAGCTGGCATTTCAGTGCAGTGCTGAGGGAGTGCTGCACTGTTGGAGGTGCCGTCTTTCAGATGAGACTGTGTCTCCCCTCTCAGGTGGACATAAAAAATCCCATGGCACTAATTGAAGAAGAGCAGGAGCGTTATCCCGGTGTCTTCGCCAGGATTTATTCCTCAACCAACACCTAAAACAGATTATCTGGTTAATCACATTGCTATTTGTGGGACCTTGCTGTGCGCAAATTGGCTGCCATGTTTCCTACATTACAACAGTGACTGCATTTCAAAAGTACTTAATTGATTGTACAGGGTGCTGTGTTTTGGGATGTGCTAAGGTCATGAATACAAGTTTTTTCTTTCCTTTACAAACCCAAGTGAGTTTACTTAATGACATCTCACAAATACATAAAGAAAAATATCTATTTGCAAATACCTCATTGCATATACACATATTCATTTCAAAAGGGAAGTGTGTCTGACAACTGTAACACATTGACAAAATAAAACATTGGCGTCAACATTTATTGCCCCTGCAGTCTTAGTGACAGAAACCATCCCACTGTTTATTTAATTATATTATATATCCTGTTGACTCTTCTAATTAAATTTCAAACACTCTTTGAAGTTAAGGTATTTAACATGGTGGGTGGTCTCATCCGAACCCTGGTGCTATGTTACCTCTTTAGTCCTTATTGCACTGGGACTGTGGTAAGAAACTACAAACCGGTTTCAGAGCAAGGGGACTGAGCTCTTAAAATAACAGCCACCGTAAAATCATATCAATAGACTAAGTGGCCTTGATTTGAGATTTAATTAATTTTAATGATGCATTAAAAACAGAAAGGATTGCTGTAAACATTTTGCTTATTTGTTTACTTTTCTTTCTAGTTTCTCAGCTAATTGTGGCTTAAATTCAGCTTTAAACAAATGATGCTGAGGTTGCAAATATTAATATACAAGGCACCCTCACAGACAATTGTTTGTTGAGTGGAACATTCCCCGTAAGATCCACAATGGCTTTATCTCTGAGTTACCTTTTGTAAAATAGAGTGCTGTCTTTAAATTATACATTATTTTTAAGTAATGTTTTTGTCTTCCATAGAGAAGACAAGTAGCGGTAGGCATAGGTGTAGACAGACAGACACGATGGCAGATGGTAGACTATGGGGAACACAGATCGACCACACACACAGGGAAATAAAAAGAATGATCTGTAAAAGTGGAGAACAGGATGATGGCAAAATGGCAGAAGCGATAGGTGTGGGATACCAAAGGAGGTATCATGACAGAAATTAAAGTAATAAAAGGCATATACAAATAGGCCCATTATACTCCCCACTTGATTCTTCCTTCTATTGACTTCAGTCTGAAGAAAAATTGAGTGTTTTGTATAATTTACGGCCAATTTCATATCACCCATTTTGAACTATCACCCAATGTTAAAAGACCAGGGAGTGTGAGAACAGCTAAGGAGGGAATAGACTCCAGTGACCCAGAGTCTGCTCTCCAATGGCCCAGAGTCTGCTGATTCCAGTGACCCAGAGTCTGCTCTCCAATGGCCCAGAGTCTGCTGATTCCAGTGGTCCAGGAGTCTACTCTCCAGTGGCCCAGAGTCTGCTGATTCCAGTGGTCCAGAGTCTGCTCTCCAGTGACCCAGAGTCTGCTGATTCCAGTGGTCCAGGAGTCTGCTCTCCAGTGACCCAGAGTCTGCTGATTCCAGTGGCCCAGAGTATGCTGATTCCAGTGACCCAGGAGTCTGCTGATTCCAGTGACCCAGTATCTGCTGATTCCACTGGCCCAGAGTCTGCTCTCCAGTGACCCAGAGTCTGCTGATTCCAGTGACCCAGAGTCTGCTGATTCCAGTGACCCAGAGTCTGCTGATTCCAGTGGCCCAGGAGTCTGCTGATTCCAGTGGTCCAGGAGTCTGCTGATTCCAGTGGTCCAGAGTCTGCTCTCCAGTGGCCCAGAGTCTGCTGATTCCAGTGACCCAGAGTCTGCTGATTCCAGTGACCCAGAAGTCTGCTGATTCCAGTGGTCCAGGAGTCTGTTGATTCCAGTGGTCCAGAGTCTGCTCTCCAGTGACCCAGAGTCTGCTCTCCTTGCAATTCCCGGGATGGCAGGACTGACATATGAGGAGGGACTGGCTCGACTGGGCCTATATTCACTGGAGTTTAGAAGGATGAGAGGGGATCTCATAGAAACATATAAAATTCTGATGGGACTGGACAGGTTAGATGCAGGAAGAATGTTCCCAATGTTGGGGCAGTTCAGAACCAGGGGTCACAGTCTAAGGATAAGGGGTAAGCCATTTAGGACTAAAATGAGGAGAAAGTTCTTCACTCAGAGAGTTGTGAGCCTGTGGAATTCTCTACCACAGAAAGTTGTTGAGGCCAGTTTGTTAGATATATTCAAAAGGGAGTTAGATATGGCCGTTATGGCTAAAGGCATCAAGGAGTATGGAGAGAAAGCAGGAATGGGGTACTGAGGTTGAATGATCAGCCATGATCTTTCCGAATGGTGGTGCAAGCTTGAAGGGCCGAATGGCCTACTCTATTTTCTATGTTTCTATGCTCTCCAGTGACCCAGAGTCTGCTGATTCCAGTGACCCAGAGTCTGCACTCCAGTGGTCCAGGGTCTGCTGACTCCAATGGTCCAGGATCTGCTGATTCCAGTGACCCAGAGTCTGCTCTCCAGTGGCCCACGAGTCTGCTGACTCCACTGTCCAGCGAAAAGAGTAATTTTATTTTAAGAAAAGCAGATTAGGTGCACAAAATGGAAACTATCAGGCAGGCGTAAGTGAGCAGCATGGGCATTCTCTGGGTACGGAAGGTATCAACAGACACCTGGTATTTGGCATCATGCGTTATAGTCTCGAGAGTCACTCACGAGCAGCAATTATTCACCTGTAACAAAGCTTGGATCTTTTTATGTGCAGCACAAATGATAGAAAGTTCAACAATTCTGAGGGATGACTTCAGATCAAAATACTGGTACAGGAAATGAAGCTCCTTTGTGGCCTGATGTGGTTAATTGGCTGCTCTTGTTATCAAATCTTGGTACTCGCAGGATATCCTTGATGTGTCAGCATGTTCTGAAATGTATGAATGACCATTTCAATGGTAACATGTTTAGTACATATCCAATATCTCATTAGGCAAACATAGTGCAAACCACCCAGGGGCAGATTGGTGCATATGGCATTCTGTACAAGTGCTGCAACCATTCAAGGGACGAGTACAGCTGTGTTTATAACAGCCTCCAGTCAATATGGCATTTCTTTCTAAACTCATTCGAAATTTCCATAGTCCTAAAGGAGCATATAAATGCTCTTCACTAACATCTAACTTTGGAATTTAACATCATTCCACCGTTTTTTTTAATAGATGTCTAGACTTAAAAGTACACAAATTTGTCAGTAAAGTGAACTGACAGACAATGCAAAGGTCACTCGGACTAGACCAGATGATCCTTTATCTGGGAGTTAACCCAGGTTGGATACAAATGACTAACTCATGAAAGTGTTCTGCTAGTGCCCTTAATTATCATTTTATGATTTCCAGCAAACAAGGCTGAGAAGGCTTTACATCGCATTACATACACTCATTGAACAGAAGTGTGCAAAGCTCCATGCAGAATCCAGCACAGTGTACAAGATGGCTATACTGAGATGTTACAGCATACCTGACACCACCAGCGGTTGGGGAGGTAAGGGCATCAGTTGGAGAGATCGAACCCAGTACTGTAGTCATTCAACAGACTGTGCACACATCTTGTGTCAGCCATGGCTCAGTGGGTAACATTTTCACCGCTGTGTCAGAAGACTGTGGGCTCAATTCTCATTACAGCGGGAATGGAATGGAGAGGCCTTACCGACTGGGGGCAGATGGATGGGCTGACCCGATCGAAATTGCCTCCGGGCCAGGAGTGGTGGGAACGGGTTTCCGCTCCGCCTGTGTTCCCGCCACGTCGGGCACACGCCGACCCCTTACTGACGGCGGCGACCCACTTTCCGCCACTGTCAATCAACGAGGTGATGTCACAGCACGTGTGCATCACTCCGCTCTCCTCTCCGTTAACGGGGAGAGACTCAATCACTTTTTAGCTTTGGCCACCGGCCCACCAGGGAGGATTTCGGCCGGGTCAGTGTCCTGGCACCCAAGAGGGGGTGCCAGGCTGCCCGTTGGTGGCCCGGACGAACCCAGGGGCATTGCGGCCATGGCAGTGGGCTCTCCCCTTTAAGGCGGCCTTACCCTCGGGCCGCACTCAGTCTTCAGAAGGTGTAGCGGCAGAAAAACCTGCCGGGAAAACCGCGCGGCGGGGGCGACGGATCGAGGTGAAAATGGCTGGGTAAGTGTTTATTTCATTTTAAATTGGCAGTGCATCTACTTGAGCAGGGTGGGGTCCAGGCTGAAAAATCCTCAACCTGAATTTAGGTCAGGTAGGCCAAAGCGGCGGCCATTTGATTTTTAGGAATGGCCGCCACAAACGTGCATTAACGGGTTTCTTTGAGACCCTGAATTTCAGCCCCAATGCCTTATGCTGTGATTATAGACCTCACGTCTTACATAGTGATGTTATATCATAAATTACACTGTACTTTACACCTCCATTGACCCAGAAGCAGAACTCTTTTGTTTCCGAAACCAGAAAGACAGTTGTGATTCAATGCTTTTTAAGCCACCTACTCCTGACATGTGTCTTGTATGGATTTTAAAATCCTAATGATAAAAAACTTAGGCCCCGAAATGACCCTTCACCCCGATTGGGGTGGTAACTTTACGGGGCCAGGACTTCCTTGTCTCCGGCAATCCGTTTCCTTTGAGGGGTGCTCCCGAGGAGGCAGCGCGGAGCTGAGTCCAGTGCCATGTGGAGCAGGCCAGTGCCACGCGCTTAGTCGCTACAGCGCCCCTTCAATTAAAGGGGAGGGACGCTGCGCACTTTGCAGGCCCTTTGGTGGCTGCCACTGGGCCACCAGGGAGGCGATCGACCGGGCCAGCAGCCCTGCACCCAAAACGGTCGACGTGAGTGCCGCCATTGTTGGGCTGATACTAGAGTCGGCTGACAAATAAAGATGGCGGCCCAGGAAACTAAAGGCCCTTTAAGAGGCACCCCGGCGGCGGATGCCTCGCTGCCTGTGGGGCAAATTCCCCTGCGGGACGCAAAGGGATCGGCAAGGGGCAGTGAGGGGTCGGCGCGCACGGCAATGATGACATCGCTGGTTGCGGGCCAGCCCGGGGCGCTAGTCACGGGGCGCAGTGCTGCTGGGACAGCGCTCCCGCAAAGTTCTGGGGCAATTTCCCAGGAGGCGCTGGCGCCCTCCTCCCCGGGCGAAGACGCCATTGTGCATCATTAATGCCCCCCCCCGAGGTGCTAATCGGGCTATAAAAAGGGGCAATTGTGTCCCCTTAGAGTTTAAAGAAATCTTTTTCTAGCGATTTTGTGCAGTTTGATGGACTTTACCACACTCGCCACTCCACAACCTCACAAACATTCTGCCCCGCTGAAACTAATAAAAAATAAATTCTCTTCTTTAAAGAAATGGATTTTACAACTTCAACAGGTTGTATAGACACCATAGATCGGTGGTTTATTAAAAATAATGTTGTGTCACCATTGTGATGCACCTTGTTAGTTATCAGGTCAGTGCTATTCATCTTGCATAATATTCTAGTCATAATGAGCCTTCTGTATATACTGATCAAGGATCTATACCAGTAGCCAGATGAGATTTTCCGATAATTCTTAACTCCAGCGGTAACCAGGCTATTGTGCCTTTGCATATTTATGATAATATTAGTGTTACAACAGATTGTGTGTTGCAGGATATAGCTGGGCAAAGCAATAATAGTTGTTCTGGCACTAACAACAATGTCCTCATTAACTATAGCCCTGAATTAGGATAGTCCAGGTAGGGGATTATTACACACATATTTACACTCATCAAGGACACCGAGGTAGTCAGGGCCCGCTGGAATGAGCACTTCGAATATCTCCTCAATCGAGACTCTGACTTTGACTCGAGTGTTCTCAACTCCATCCCGCAGCATGCTACCCGCCACCACCTCAGTGAAACCCCAATGCCGCATGAGGTAGGAAAAGCCATAAGACAGCTCAAGAACAACAAGTTTATGGGAGCGGATGGAATCCCTGCTGAGGCACTAAAGTATGGCAGAGAGGCGCTGTTGGCACAGATACACGACCTCATCTCCCTCATCTGGAGGGAGGAGAGCATGCCGGGAGATCTCGGAGATGCAGTGATCATGACCATCTTTAAAAATGGGGACAAGTCCGACTGCGGCAACTACAGAGGAATCTCCCTCCTATTAGCCACTGGGAAAGTTGTCACCAGTGTCCTCCTCAACCATCTTCTCCCTGTGGCCGAGGAGCTCCTCCCGAAATCACAGTGCGGGTTTCATCCCCTATGGGGCACAATGGACATGATCTTCGCAGCGCGACAGCTGCAGGAAAAATGCAGGGAGCAGCACCAGCCCTTATACACGGCCTTCTTCGACCTTACAAAGGCCTTTGACACCATCAACTGCGAGAGTTTATGGAGCGTCCTCCTCCGTTTCGGATGCCCCCAAAAGTTCGTCAACATCCTCCGCCTGCTTCACGATGACATGCAGGCCGTGATCCTTACCAACGGATCCATTACAGACCCAATCCACATCCGGACCGGGGTCAAACAGGGCTGCGTCATCGCCCCCAACACTCTTCTCAATCTTCCTCGCTGCCATGGTCCACCTCACAGTCAACAAGCTCCCCGCTGGAGTGCAACTAAATTACAGAACCAGTGGGAAGCTGTTCAACCAGGCCAGGTCCAAGACCCCCCCAATCTCTGTCATCGAGCTACAGTATACGGATGACGCCTGCGTCTGCGCACATTCAGAGGCTGAACTTCAGGACATAGTCGACGTATTTACTGAGGCGTATGAAAGCATGGGCCTTACGCTAAACATCCGTAAGACAAAGGTCCTCCACCAGCCTGTCCTCGCCCCCCAGTCATCAAGATCCATGGTGCGGCCCTGGACAATGTGGACCATTTCCCATAGCTCAACAAAAACAGATATTGATGAGGAAATTCAACACCGCCTCCAGTGCGCCAGCACAGCCTTCGGCTGCCTGAGGAAAAGAGTGTTCGAAGACCAGGCCCTCAAATCTACCACCAAGCTCATGGTCTACAGGGTTGTAGTAATACCCGCCCTCCTGTATGGCTCAGAGACATGGACCATGTACAGTAGACACCTCAAGTCGCTGGAGAAATACCACCAATGATGCCTCCGCAAGACCCTACAAATTTCCTGGGAGGACAAACGCACGAACATTAGCGTCCTCATCCAGGCCAATATCCCCAGCACTGAAGCACTGACCACACTTGATCAGCTCCACTGGGCAGGCCACGTTGTCCGCATGCCAGACACGAGATTCCCAAAGCAAGCGTTCTACTCGGAACTCCTTCATGTGAAGAAGGTGCAAAATTCACAAGAAACCCCCCCTGTGTTTGGGCTCATTCAAATGGAAATTTAATTTGGGACTATCTACCGAAAAGTTTGGAACTCTAAAGTGCTTATGAAAGAAACTACAAACTTTAATAGAATTTTGGATTTTAAAAGACAAACTCAAGGCTGTGGGCAGGCCTAAGGAACTAACAGGAGACAGTCTGACTAAGTGAAGCTACCTGGGTATGAGGACTAAGTTAACCTGTCTGGAGGAATGAGTATTCGAGAATCCTTCTCCACAAGATACATCACAAAATCACCCAGAGATAGCTACCCATCAACATGGGTCTGGAAACCCATGTCTGCATCTCCATCACAAAGAGGCCCAATCCAGCATGGCTGCGAAAGACTAAGCACAAAAGGACATTGCAATTACCAAACTAATACTTCCATCAGGAAATAGTTTTTGAACATCAACTCACCCAAAACATATCAACTTTTAATGAGCCTGCCAAAATATTACAGAGAAGAGCCAAGCCCGCCAAATTTATACAAAGGATTTTGAACTGATTTGGCGCCAAGATTGGAACCACTGAAATCGTATAACTGGCCCCTGTTTTCAACAGAGGGTATGACTGACTGACTGACAGACTAGTACCACACTACGCTGTGTCATCACGACAAGGAGAGAAACCAACGCGACAGTTGTAAACTAACTTCTCCAGCCTCGAAGTCCTGAAGTCCTGAAGGAAGGAAGAACATCACCATCACGGCAGCAACCGACCACAGTCAATGTGGTATCTACGGAAAACCACCGCGATCGACCAAACTCGAACAAAACTCCACCGGGGAAAAACCGAAGAATCGAAAAGTTTCCACTCTACAATCTAATCCTGATCTACCAACAGGTAAAACATTACCTAACAGACTGTAGAAACCTATTTCTAGCCAAAGAAAACGGGTACTTACCCCACAGATCCAAAACGCACCTTACCGCATCAGCGGACTCAACCCAACTGAAGATTGCGCAGTTAGAAGTCTTCTCCGACGTTCGGGGTACAGCAAGCAGATCCTACCGCATCCAGCGAACCCCGAAACCGTGATCTACCATTAACTGTCAAAAGGATTGGTAAGCATAGTCCCTGCCTGCGCTGGAGTCCAACCTAGCTCGAATTAGGTATTGGGAGGTGGGAAGTATAATTTTACTGTTACCCCCTTTGAATGTGTAGTGTATGGTTCTTTATTAGAGTGATTATAAGTTTGACCTTGTACCTTTCCTTGTATTGTCCCTTATCAGAATGATGGTAAGTTTGGCCTTATATTTTCTTACTAGAGTAATAAGCTTGCATTACCTTGACTGTAATAAAACAAAGGTTCTTTTGCATCAAATCAGTGTCCTTTGCACTTTTGTCACACCCCCCCAAATAAATCCAGAATCTAGAACCCAAGGGAGTGAGAGTGATTCGAACCGCTCAAGTTGGTCAGAAGGGAACCTGAGCCCCTCATAGAGACCACCCCCTTACACATGGCAAACGAGCCAAGGATGGACAGAGGAAACGTTGCAAGGACAGCCTCAAAGCCTCCCTGATGAAGTGCAACATCCCAACCAACACCTGGGAGTCCCTGGCCAAAGACCGCCCTAAGTGGAGGAAGTGCATCTGGGAGGGCGCTGAGCACCTCGAGTCTCATCGCCAAGAGCATGCAGGAACCAAGCGCAGGCAGAGGAAAGAACATGCAGCAAACCTGTCCCACCCTCCCTTACCCTCAACGACTGTCTGTCCCACCTGTGGCAGGGACTGTGGCTCTTGTATTGGACTGTTCAGCCACCTAAGGACTCATTCTAAGAGTGGAAGCAAGTCTTCCTCGATTCCGAGGGACTGCCTATGGAAATGAAAAAAAAGAAAATTTTTCCCCATATTAATCCATTAGATTTAAAGTAATTATATTTTTTATGAACAGATTTTCTGATGAAGGATCTGTGCCTAAAATATAAGATCTATATCTGAATTGTAGATGCCTTGAAATTCTGTTTAGAATTCTGTTTCCTGCTTACACATTTTATGCTAAAAATCAAAAATTCTGAAGATGGATGGAAAAACAAAACTGGAAATGCGAGAAATTAGAAATACAGGTTGAACCTCTCTTATCCGGTACCCTCGGGACCTGGCCTGTGCCGGATAAGGGATTTTGCCGGACGAGGGGAGGTCATGGTAAATTGGATGGTATAGGTACTGAACAAGAGGACATTGGGGCTGGCTGGCTTGGGGCTGGGAGTGCGGCAGAGAGATCGTGGCCGGGGGGTTGGGGGCGGGAGAGCGCGGTGGATTGCGGGATCAAGCCAGCGATTGCGGGAGTCGGCAGCGAGGAAGGACTTCAATTTGTTCAATTTGTTCATGTCAGAGCAGCCGGAAATGGTGCTGGATATGGGGTGGTGCTGGATAAGGGAGTCCCGGATAAGAGAGGTTCAATCTGTAACAGTAAAGGGTAGATATACAGAGCAGGCTCATCAGCATCTGAGAAAAAGGAAAGGCAGATTTAATATTTTGCATGTACAGTAGTTCCTTCATCAGAATTAGGAGTTTATAGGACTGAATAAAATGGGGGCAGGGGAAGAGAGCAACAGGTAACGTTAAAGGTAAGGTATGCTGACCCCTATCAAAATGAAGGACCTACTGGGGTTAATAGGTTGTGAACAGTTTTATCGAAAACTCGTGGTTAAAAAGCTAAAGGATGCTGACACAGAACATCTCAGCCAGTCATGGAAAGACATCAATGAAGCAAAATGTTCATGAAAATGAGGCAGAATATCAAAAAAGGGGTGAGGTTGAAGTGGATGATATATAAGAGAAATAGGGAGGACAATCACATAGTGAGCAGAGAATTGAAGGAGCCTACATTGAAGGAGGTGATTAGAAATTGCTGTCTCACCTAAAAGGAATCTTTGCATTCCTGGACAATGACACTGGAAGAGTTGAAAGGTCAGGTGTTGTATGTGACGGTGAGGTTCAGGGAGAAGTGCAAGTGAAGGAACTGTGAACAAGTAAAACTATGCCAAAGGAAATGGAAGGGAAAGATGTCTTCAGTGGTAGGATAATGTTGTAGGTGGCAAAAATGGCAGCGATAATCTTAATGGATGCCAAGGCAAGTGGAATGGAAGGTGAGAAAAAGGGATCCAGTTAGCACAAGATGATGGAGTTTATACAGAGAGGAGATGGAATGGACATAATCAAAGGCCTTGTCAATAGCAGGTGAAGGAAAACCTTTGCGGTGAATAAAGGAGGCCATTTTCAAATTTTTAATATGGAAAATGGAGTGGCAAGAGCAAAAAATGAAGAAGTCCAGGCACGGAAGAGAATAATCTGACGTGGCTGCCTCAGCTCATCTTGCTGCTGAAACCCTTGTCCATGCCTTTGTTACCTCTAAACCTGACTATTCCAACGCACTCCTTGCTGACCTCCCATTTTCCACCCTCCATAAATTAAGCTTATCCAAAACTCTGCTGCCCGTATCCTAACTCGCATCAAGTCCAGTTCACCCATCACGCCTGTGCTCGCTGATCTATATTGGTTCCTGGTTGAGCAACACCTCCATTTTAAAATTCTCATCCTTGTTTTCAAATCCATCCATGGCCTCAACCCTCCCTATCTCTGTACCCTCCAGCCCTACAATCCTCCGAAATATCTACGCTCCTACAATTCTGGCCTCTTGTGCATTCCCCGATTTTAATTGTCCACCATTGGCAGCCTTGCCTTCAGCTGAGAAGGCCCAGAGCTTCAGAATTTCCTCTCTAAACCTCTCCACCTTTCTTCTCTTTCCTTCTTGAAGACACTCCTGAAAACCTATCTCTTTGACTGTCGTCTGCCCTAATATCCCATTACGCGGCTTGGTGTCAAATTTTGTTAGATAACGTTCCTGTGAAGTGCCTTGGGATGTTTTATTACGTCAAAGAACAAAAGAACATAAGAAATAGGAGCAGGAGTAGGCCATTTGGCCCCTCGAGCCTGCTCCGCCATTCAATAAGACCATTGCTGATCTGATCATGGCCTCAACTCCACTTCCCTATCCACTCCCCATAACCCTCGACTCCTTTATCATTCAAAAATCTGTCGATCTCCCCTTAAATATATTCAATGACCCAGCCTCCACAGCTCTCTGGGGCACAGAATTCCAAAGATTCACAACCCTCTGAGAGAAGAAATTCCTCCTCGTTTCCATTTTAAATGGACAAAACCTTATTCTGAAAAGGAGCTAATTAAATGTAAGTTGTTGTTGTAAAGGTGAGGGACAGGTAGAAATGGGAGGGACAATTAATACAATTTTTCAGATCAGATTGAGAGCAGGAGGCCGTTGTAAAGAATCATCAATATAATGGAAGATATTAGGAAGAATTGGAACATGGAATGTTACACATATCCTGTAACAGGACAGGTCTAAGTGGGTTTCATCCAGATTTCCACTTCATTACCTTTTATCTACAGGATATGAGTAGGATTAATAGAGAAATTGTTCAATGTTCAGTCAAGTGAAGGAAGCTGACTGGTGGTCGGGGAGGGGGGGTCGTTCATTAACCAGTCCCCTAAGGAAATCAAAGAGCTTACAACCAACCTACTGAGGGATGGCAGTGCAGAGGGACTGGACATCCATGGTGAACTGGAGACTATTGGGTCAGAGAACCTGAAATCACCAATTGCTTTGGAAGAGTCACTGGTTTAGGGTGATGGAGAATGGACATGATGGAAGTTAACGGAACCAAGATCAAAGGAGATTTGTTCGGTAAGGCAGGAGCAGCTGAAACAACAGACTAGATTCTACCAACCTCAGCGGGTCCGGGACCTGCAACGTCCTTGGCCAGTTCTGACCCCGCAACTGTGTCGATCCCGGCCTCCATCATGATTTTACGATGGTGGGGCTTGTTGAGCCCCCACTGCGAGATTCCCGGCAAATTAAAAGGAAGTGTCATCAGCCGGTTTCCTAAAAGGGCCCGTGTCTGCATTCATTTTGACAGTTGTGCTGTCTGTGTTCTACAACAATGAGGTGCTGCAAACACTGACAAACACTGAACAAAGGCACAAGGCCGCATCCAGGCTCTCCCATGACTCACTCCATGTGCTTATGGAGGGAGTCACAGCACGCAGGGAGTTTCTCTTCCCTTCCCATGGGCAGGAGACCTCCCCAGGAGACCAACACAGCCTGGCTGCACATTGCACAGGAGGACACAAGCAGGGATGTGGTCAGGAGGATCAGGCTGCAGTGCCGCAAACCTTTCAATGATCTCAGTAGATCACGAATCGTTAGTACAAAGCCACATTCAACATCATCCCACTGTGCCACTCATTACATCCCCATCACTCTGCCTTCTCTACCCTACTCCTGCACATCCTTACACCAACTTACCTTGCACCTCCACTCATCCATCTCTATCTACCTTATCACTTCCCCATCTCACTAGCCATCCCTCACACTCACCCTCATCCTTGTCCAATCATACCAATTAACAACACACAAGGATGCCATCACCAATATTCATGTAGTTTCTGTTAATGTGTTATAAAACATTGAAATCTTTATTTTTAACACTTTGCCATTTTGGATAGATCTGTGTGCACCTTTGTAAGTGGCTTAGTGAGTTGCAGTGAATGGTGAGATATAACGGTACCTCTCTGTCATGTATGTACTTTTGGAATCATTAGTCACTAGATGGCGTCACTGATGGAGGCCATTCCAGCCATTTTGTATATTAGTCACTTTGGGCCTTAATAAAGCAGAGCCAAATTCATACCTCATGGAGTTAAACAGTACTCAGTCTAACAGTTATTTCATACAAAACATTCTCCAATGGTGATGAGTGTGAAAGGAATGGCTCGGGCATTGTAGGGATGGTTTATAGTGTTGGTGTGGGGTGGTGCCAACCTGGCGCATCATGTGTCAGCCAGGGTGTACAGCATCAAGTGAAGTAAATCTGGCCATGGTGAGGCCATCTCTGGTCTCCCGGGTAGCAATGTGCTCGAGTGCTGATGCCCTGTGTCCAGTGCAGCATCAGGTGATTGCGGAGAAGGTTGGTGATGCTGTTGGTGTGCCTGGTGACATTGGTGTTGGAGCTGATTGCGTTGGGAATCTGAGGATCAAGGTGAGATTTTTTCAAGGCACTGATGCTGATGGAATATATGGCAGCTGAAGTTGAGATGACAGAAGCAATCTGTCAGTGGTGAGAGAGGCTGCTCCAGGGAAGTGACACTGGATAGAGAGTTCACTACAAACACTTCAAACCTCCATAAAGCTGAAAGGTGTCTTCCAAATACTGAAGGCAAGAGCTTTTAAGATTGGAAAGTGAACAGTTGTGAAATGTAGCTTTGATACCACATTTGCAGCTGTCAACTATTCACAGCAATGGTGAGTCATTGAGAACCCGGCACACTTACCTGACGTGATCCCCAAGTGCCGGGAACCTTGTAAAAATCGTTAGAACCTGGTAAAATGCTGCGTAAGTACCTTTAAGCAGCTCCTTCAGTATCTTAATTGCCTGACCCACCACTTAGTGCCGGGTCAGCAAACCGCAGGCAGAGCTGGCACTTGGGAAATTCACAAGGAGGCAGGTCTAGAGCGGCCTTCCACCCCGCTGTCAATCACCGCCATTTTGACAGTGGACCTTGCCTGAACTCGCAGCGCTGTTACAATTCCGACCGATGCCTCTGCCAGCATTCTGCTGTTTGTAGATATTGGATAGAAAGTAAAAACTCTCAATGCAAGATTGGGAAATTATGGGATTGCAGGTGTGGGGGCAAGGGAGATCAGAAGAGATCACATCAGCTGTTATAATGCCCCTTTTGTTCTTTTAATGCTTTTCGCTGCCTGACAGATGATGATTTTTTAATAATTTTTCCAGCTTTCTAACAAAAACTAATTTTCACATCATTAAACTCATTAACTCCCTCTGTAGGATAATCGTTGGCATACATGATTGTTACCTGCTGTTCTCCCCTCTCCCTTCATTTTCTTTGTCTTTATGAAAAAACTTGCTCATCACTGATGAAGGATCAACGCCTAAAATGTAAGATCTATACCTGAATTGTAGGACACCTTTTCACAGGTGGCAGAGGCTCTGGGAGCCTAGTGCGCTTTGGTCCTCAGAGTGAAGGAGTTGGATACGACACTGAGGCCCACGAATGTGACATAGTGGCTTTGGATGACACAAGAGCAAACCTCACAAGGTATTAAGTGGAAGACACAACAGACACAATTACTGTTTGATATTGGTACCTAAGGGTTCTAACTTTATCTTGAAGAATTCTTCAAGATTGTGCTGAGAAGTAGCAATTGGAACTTGTGTCTTTCTTCAATAACAATTACATCTTAATGCAAGCTAAGCTTGGGACATACAAGATATGTATCCAACCTCGATCTTAGGTATGCAGTGTAACAGATTACATAATCCTATGTGTGAAATTCTGGATGAAACTGTGAGGTAGATTTATGGCAAAAAGAGGAAATGGTTGAATGAAAAGAAAAGGAAGAAGTACTTTTTTTTAAAGTGTATTCACAGTTGTAATATAGGAAACATGGTAACCACATTCTGCACAGCTTGGTCCCAAATACAGCAATGCTATAATCACCAGATAATCTATTTTTAGGTGTTGGTTGAGGCTTGAGTATTGGCCAGGATACCAGGGAGAATACACCTGCTCTTCTTCAAATAGGACCAGGGTATCTTTTATATCCACCTGAGAGAGCAAATGGAGCCTCAGTTTAACATCTTAGCACTCCCTTAGTACTGCACTGGAGTGTCAGACTAGATTTTATACTCAAGTCCCTGGAGTGAGACTTGAACCCACAACCTTCAGACTCAGAGGCAAGAGTGCTACCATTGAGCCACAGCTGGTCTATACTGACTTTCACTGAAAACTGTGGAGGGAGTGTCGGGCTCACATCAGGCCAGAGCCCCTCACATAAGGATTGGATTAAATAGCTGGCCATGAGTAAATCTGAGTAACAATGAACTTGGGCATCTAGAATGCCAAAGTACATCGGAACATCTGAAGGCAGATGGCTATTGTATGGCTAACAAGGAAACTCTGAGGCTTGGCATGACAGTTGCTGGATGGAGTTATTTGGCAGCTGGGTTTGAGTTCAAACACTCAATGGAGCAGAAATTTCTCTGGGGGTCTTCCCGCATGCAATTGCCACCTCGCTGGACAATTTTTACGAATCTACCTGGTGGTCTAGGAGGCGCCCTGGATTGCGGTGGGGTGGCCTTTTCCTCCCGCGCTGCGAAGCGCACTTCCATCCAGAGGGTTCCCACGCAGAAGATGCAGTCACGTATGACTGCTCAGCCAATCAGGTAAATATTTCACAGCTTCCATTAATAGCACTGAGACTTGCGTATCTACCAGTTTTCAGTGCTATTAATGGGAACAAAACCAATCACATAAAATAATAATATAATAAAAAAATAAAAAACAGACCACACATATTTAAAATTAATTGAAGTTAAAGTTATTATGTCTTATAAAAATAAAATATTTTCCCGATTTAAAAAAAGTTTTTTTAATTATGGTTAAAAATGAACTTACCGTAGTGGGGGGGGGGGGGGGGGGTTAAACAATAAACAATGTGTTTATAATTTTATTTTATAATTGTTTTTGTGTGTTTTAAAACACGCGCCTGTAAAAGTAGGCTATGTGCCTGCTTTTTCAGGCGCAAGATCTTTGAGGACATTTGCTGGGCAAGATATTGGTAAATAGCCCTATCTTGCCCGTACAAATAGTCCTCGCTCCCGATCTGTCATCCTCGCTCTCGATCTGGCTATGATCTATCAAGCTGGTTTTCAGCGCATACGCATTGTGCTCTGAAACCCGGCTTTTCCGATGCCTTCCCGGGTCCGTAGAAACCTCGTACTGGCCCGGGACGCCGGAAGTTCCATGCCATATATTCAGTTCCTGCCTACCATGACCGAGTAGCAGAGAGGCAAATGTTGCTGGTGAAGCTTTGCGTCTTCAACTTATGGAGGCACCGTTTATTGGGGTATAGCATGTGTCAATGTTTTAGTCAGGTGGATGGTGGCAATGCACCCACACGTTATACAGTGAGTTGTTTTTAAAAATGTATTATTGGAATGTGAATGTCGCTGGCAAGGCCAGCATTTATTGCCCATCCCCAGATGCCCTTGAGAAGGTGGTGGTTGGCCTTCTTCTTGAACCGCTGCAGTCCATGTGGTGAAGGTGCTGTTAGGGAGGGAGTTTCAGGATTTTGACCCAGCGACGATAAAGGATCAGCAAAATATTTCCAGGTCAGGATGGTGTGTGATTTGGAGAGGAACTTGGAGATGATGGTGCTCCCATGCACTTGCTGCCCTCGTCCTTTTAGGTGGTGGAGGTTGTGGATTTGGAAGGCGCTGCCAAAGAAACTTTGGCTGCAGTACATCCTGTAGATGGTACACACTGCAGACATGGTGTGCTAGTGCGGTTGGGAGAGGATGTTCTGCTGATTACCACTGTGCTCAAAAGTACTTCTTGGTATTTGCTGTCTGTCTAATGAGAGATCAAAGCCATGCTTATTACTTGTCGCAGGACCATTTAAATACTGTCCTTCTTGTCGGGAGTCTCTTCTGGGTTCACTTGGCACCAAGGTGACAAGAATGATGGAAGACTGAACCCAAGCCAACAGACTCGATAGTTCCATACCCGACCTGAGTAAGTCTACAATGTTCTCAGCCACTGTTGATGGCTGACCAGCTACCATTGAAGGTTGTGAATCTTCCCAATCGGCCCCAGATAATCATGCAGGCCAATGCTGTAATAGGTAGGACAACCCTAGCCGTGGAAAACAGAAAACATAACATTCAGAAGTCTGAAGAAGGGCACACAGCTGAAATGCTAATCTGTCTTTTCTCTTTACAGATGCTGCTGTGTATCTGCACCATCTCCTGTTTTCGTTACCGAGTCCCAGCATTTTCAGCTTTCCTCTTGTAATGTGTAAAAAGTGCTCCATGCTGATAAGTTGGTTCAACTCCTGCATTTTCCCTGTACACACATGGGGATCCCTAAGCCTTGATTTCCTGAATTACGTAAGTTGGGGTGTGGCTACACACGGAGAAAACATGCACTCAGACAAACTGACACTCTGCAGTGGAGGTTTCCCAGTTTGAAAACATTTAACCCTGGTGCTGGGTTTCTGCAGGTAAAAGACACATTAGCCCATCTTTCCGGTTTTAAGCTGCTGACTGACTGGCTGCGTATTTTCAACACTTTCTGTTTATAATCAAGTGTTCAGATCGCACTGAAAGAGAGAAAGACTTGGATTTATATAACGTCTTTCACAATCACCGGACGTCACAAAGCGCTTTACAACCAATTAAGTACTTTTGGAGTGTAGTCATTGTTGTAATGTGGGAAACGTGGCAGCCAATTTGCACACAGCAAGCTCCCACAAACAGCAATGCGATAATGACCAGATAATCTGTTTTCTTGTTTATGGTGATTGTGGGATAAATATTGGCCAGGACACAGGGGATAACACCCCGGCTCTTCTTCGAAATAGTGTCATGGGATCTTTTACGTCCACCTGAGCAGACGGGGCTTCGGTTTAATATCTCATCCAAAAGACAGCACCTCCTACAGTGCAGCACTCCCTCACCACTGCACGAGAGTGTCAGCCGAGATTTTAGTGCTCAAGACCCTTGAATGGGACTTGAACCCACAACCTTCTGACTCGGAGGCGAATGTGCTACCCACGGAGCCACAGCTAACACTGAAAACACAATGAGTTAGAAATTCGGCCATGAATTGCCCATTGCTTGGGTGCTAAATGGCTTCCTGAGCCTCTAATATGGTGGGCAGGAAGCACATGCTCATTATGGGCTGGAAGTGCACCGCCAGCCATGTTGGTAAAGTCCAAAAGATCAGCATGGAGTGGTCACAACTGACTGACATATTCATTAGCCCCTTTGATATGCAAATAAGGGGCCTAACACCTGTATGAGGCCACCACTGCAGGATTCGTTATCCTCAGGCTGTACTCAGGAAAACCAGGCCTATATGCAGCCTAACGGGCTTCCTTAAAGGGAGTTAGGCCACAACACAAGGTAAGAATTTTAAAATATACTTATCTGAATATGCAGAAAAAGATTTTTGAAAACATGTGCCGCCACCACTCTGTCACTACCAATCCCAGTCCCCCAACCCCAGCCTCGCCACCACTACCTCCTGAGCTGCTCGCCCCATTTCCACACTTATTAATGTCGCAGTAGCCCAATATTCAACTATGCTTCACCAGTCTAGCCACATCTTACTCTCTGTAGCTCGTCCGCTTCTTGGAAATGAGGCCCAATATCGGGGGTGCCTCAGCCTTCACCATTCCACCCCCGCTCCCCAGGATGGGCGCGCCCCAGTTTCTAGGCCAATGCACCTTCCCATAGATTGAGCCTTCAGGTCTCTTCAAACATACCACCCACTCATCTCTCAGGAAGTTGGAACTGTATGCACTTTTCCATTGTCCACAAATAGCCAGGACTGTCTTTTCAGGATTAGAAGTCAGCAACAGTAGCCAGCAAAGGAGTCACACAAGACAAAGCTGCAAAATCAGCCGAGGCAATATATAGCTCCTGGTAACTTGGTCTTGTTGGGTGCAGTAATCAAGACCACTTGATCCACAACAGTAAAAACAGCTGCCATTGTCACATGTGAAGCTCATGTTTTCTATTATGTTCATATAATAGCTCTTCTTTGTTAATTACAAGCAATCCGTGTCCAAAACTCCTGGGCAGAACTCATAGAAATTAGAACCAACATTTATGAAAATGTTTATAAAAAACACAGAAAACTGCAATAATCATCATGTTTTCAAAAAGACAATGATATCTTTGGCTGGCTTCCAGTGAATAAAGTTTCAAATATTAACAGTGAAAACCTTTACAATATTCTCCGTTATCTAATCTCCTGCCATAGTATTTATAACCTCATTCACATTACATTTATTTTAGTGACATCCCGAGAGTAGTTTGACCCCTCAGGATGTCAGGGAAGCAATGTTCAGTGTAAATGGGTCTTTAGCTGAAATGTCAGGCCGGAGTCAGTAAATATTACAAAAGGTCAGGAACTAGTGAGAAACCTCAGTAAAATCTTACCTCAGTTAACAAAAAAAGGAGCATGAATGGTGAGATGGGGTGGGGGGATAGTGGGTGGAAGATGGTGGAGAGACACGGCTTTGAGCTTAAATACATAATGACATCAATATATTAAAATGTGTCAGTGAGCTTCTCAGACATATCTCTTGCCAGTGTGAATACTCCGGTACCTGTTAATGCCACAGCATTTTTATTTTTACCAGGGTAGAAATTCAATTTGAACAGGGTTTATGTTACAGCTGACATCAGCTGAACATATATCTGATCCCAGCTTCATCTGATGTCCCACATAACTTCCCATTCACTCTTACATCGGCAGTTAAAGTGCCTGTTACTGGACCAATATCAGTAGTTAAAACCACATTTTTAAATCTCATAGGTCCTTTTTGTCCATTTTCCACTCGATCCTTACAGATCATAATTACTTGAGCAATGTTTTGTATGATATTTAATGCATTCATATTAAACTCCTCTCTGCTGTTTTAAAGGAGGTGTTAAACCTGTCTAAAGTAAATGAGTTAGTGCGTGTGGTAAAATAACAGTCAGTGTTTGATATGAATATTCGTACAATAACATAATTCCAAGTCATTTACAGCTCATGGGGTGGATTTGCAGCTCCTCTCTGCTCTATTTTCTGCTCCGGAGCGCGGCAATGGCAATGGTGAAGTGTTCTGGCCTGGCGGTCAGCCTCCAGTGCCCCGCAGCGATCCTCGGGTCGTGTTTTGCAGTGGCGCAGAACAGCAGCGCCCGGAATAGCTGCACCGGTGTGCAATGCTCCTGGTTCCAACACCACGGGCTGTTTTGTTACCACAGGCACCAACTCATTTATTTTGGACAGGTTTAACACCTCCGTTAAAAAAGCAGAGAGGAGTTTGATATGAGTGCTTTAAATATCATGTGCGTTTTGACTCTTGCCCGAAGCATGCCCAGCAGTGAACGCCTGGGAAATCAGGCCATCCAGCGATACCGACAGCGGACAGGTAAATAATGGACTCCTAAGCTCAGTGTGATTGACCCCGGTTTTCATGAGCTGCAAGGCCCGCCCAAGTGCCGCCCAAAGGACCGCCGAAAGACCAGGCCGTATTTTGCCTGAAAGATTCCTCTAAAAGAGTTGACAGTACCGCCCAGTGGCCAAATAACGGCTTATGCCATCAATCTGGGTGGCAGCGGGCGGGAGCTCTCAATCTCGGTGGCAAAGGTGCTTGCCGCTCAAGTGCCGTCGAGGATGGAGTCGGGCCCAGGGAGGGTGGAAGACCAAAAAAGTAAAAACATCACAAAAAAAAAAATCACTGGCACCTTCAGCAGACCCCATCCAGGTAAGTCGCTGTAAAAAAAATGTAAAAGATGTTCACTAACCTTCTTTTGCAGATCTTCATACCAACCGTTGGGGTTAGAACAGCTTCCACGCAGCAGTCCTTCCCCCTGCTGGTGCTGACTTCCGCCAACCCCCACACCAATCTGGCATCTCGGCGGGCGGGAGGCCACTTACGCGATTTGGCCGCCAGAGGACCTCAGTGGGCAGTTTCCGGCAGTGCTCCCCTCCCACCCACTCCAGCCCAAATGGAAACCGGGAGCGAGAGGAAAACGGCAGGAAAACTCGGCGGCAGTCGGCAGCAGCAGGTGGTAAGGCCACCAATATGGAGGCCATTGTTTTATCTTGCGATTTGTGTTGTGGTGCCGTGGGCAATGTTTTGGGAATGTTTTTTAGGATTTTTTTTTTAAACCCCCAGGTGTCTCTCAGAACGCTCCCAACCCGGCTCTTTAGCTCAGAAGTTTCCCCTGCTAGTGCCCAAGAGAGGCTCTGACTCAGGGCCCAACTGCCCAATGTTACTTACTGAGGCGCAAACTGTTCCCAGGTGCAAACTTTACCGCCCTGCCACCATTACCGCTCCAAAAACCAAAAATCCAGCCCTGTGAGTTTTAAATGTCTATATCCTTCCGACAACACTACAGTAGCATATATTTTATTCTCCCTCCCTCTTTCTTTGCTGCAAATATTTAGAATTGTGGTTTCAGATATTAAATCTAAAGAGGGATATTACTGTAAGGGGAAAGGGCAGCCTCTTCTTTACAGTCCTTACATAGGACCTTTTAAATCATCATCTAACTGGTAGAAGGAATCCTCATTCAAATATCTGGGAAGACCTGACATTTCAGGTTGGGAAGCTGCTGGATTAAAGCTCACTCAATGACACCATAGACTTGAATCAATCAGCGCCTCTGATGACATAAATGCAATGGTCATAAACAAAGACAGAACTTGCACTTATATAGTGTCTTTCACAGCCTCAAGATGTCCCACTGCACTTTACAGCTAATGAAATGAAGTCCTTTTGAAGTGAAGTCAGTGTTGTAATGTAGGAAATGTGGCAGTCAATTAGTGTACGTTTTGTGTCAGCCATTTTAGACTAAATGACCAACTGAAAGCCACTGCAGCTGAGGAACGAAGAGAGCAAAGATCCCAGTTAGGTCAAGCTTGATATTGAGGCCATGGATGACATCAGTCCAGGAACATTCTGATCCAAATTGTTGGGCCTCCATGTGAATGTGGGCAGAGGACAGATAAGATAAGGAAGGTTTTCATAACTTTGCATAGAAGATCAAAAAAAGTGGAGCACTTTGTATTGAAGTACCTCACCACCATGGTAATGCTCTCCGTTAAACTGATACAAGCCTAATCTTCCTTAATTATTCATGGTTACATTGCTCATTGGAGCCCATCAGTCCAGCTCATGTCAATCATCTGTCAGCCACTAACAACTTCGAAAAGATCACAGCCTGTATAATAAGTTGTTTAGGCGCACTTGCAGGACACAACATTCTATGGGCTGAGGTACAAATATTAAAAACTGGTATTTTTTTTTCCATAAGCACTCTATAAAACTCTGGACCCGAGCAAAAGTTTTTTTTGGAAAACTAGTCATATTGTGATTCATTTGTTTCTTATACTGATTCAGCAAATGTTGATGCCAACTGCCATGTTCATTTCTACAGTTCAAACTTATCCACGGCTCATAAATGAAAGAGACTGAACCATTAAAGAGGGAGACAAAACAAAATGAAAAATGCAGACAAAAGCAAAATGCATACCAGAAGAAATGAAAGGAATATTTCCTATGACCCATCAGACTTTCTAAAGCCCCTTCACAGCTCTTCAGCAACAAAGATGTGCCACACTGGAACATGTCAAATGCATCCATCAGAGTTTTGAATCATAACAGGTGCGAGGGTTGCAACAAAATATTAACCTTTTTTCTTTGAAGAAAATTTGTGTGGAACATCTTCCTGAAAATTGACAATAAATGACTCCCACGCATTGATTAAACACCAAGGCCACAGTGAAGCTATTTATTGTCTCATACTCTCCAGACAAGTGAAAGCGACTGCTGTTATACAAGCCTGGAGCAGACACAAGTTCAAGGAATAATGAAGAGATGTTTGCTCTGCCGGATTACAAAAAAATGATAATTCTGTAAAAGTAAAGAAAGAATTTAAATTTATATAAGCGTCTTTCATGACCTCAGAACATCTCAAACTGCTTCACAGCCAATGAAATACTTTTGAAGTGTAGTTACTGTTAACAGAAATGTGGCAGCTAATTTGCGCACACCAAGTTCCCACAATTAGCACTGAGATAAATGACCAAATAATCTGTTTGACAACTTGCATTTACATTCAGCCTTTAATATCGTAACCATCCCAAGGTGCTTCACTGCGATGGAACAGACACAGAGCTGTAGTATATGAATATCATTAGGGAATTGGTTGAATGCAGGATCAAATAGGTAGGTTTTGAGTTGGGCTTTGAAAGTGAGAGAGTGGTAGAAAAGTGGAGACATTTCAGGAGGGAGTTCCACAGTGTACGATCCAAACACATGATGACTCTGTTACCAATGGAGATTGTGATGTACAAAGAAGGCCAGAATCAAAGGAGGGAAAGATACACTGGCATCCAAGGCCGGAGCATGAAGCATTAATAGGATGTGGCACGGTGATGAGAGTGAGTAAAGCTTCAGTCATGTACCAGTTAGTGAGGGTTGTGGCCATTTTTCAGCCCTATTTAAGGGATATAAGATCACTGTAATGGGTAGTTTGTAAGCTGCTCAATTATTTGCCCTCTTGACCATTAGCAAAAAAGCAAGACTTACATTTATATAGCAACTTTCACGACCACCAGACATCTCAAAGCGCTTTACAGCCAATGAAGTACTTTTGAAGTGTAGTCACTATTGTAATGTGGGAAACGAGGCAGACAATTTGCGCACAGCAAGCTCCCACAAACAGCAATGTGATAATTACAATGTATGCACCTGTGAGTATGCTCACAGATTTGTAGAACTGTTGAGTTGTGAGTGGCTTAGTCAGTCACGTGATGTTCACAAGACTTAATAAAGCCCCAGCTAGTTGGGTTCGGGGGATCCACGACGAGGCAGGGTGGTTGTGAGCCTGGTGGGTGAACTGCTAATGTGTCGTGTGCCTGTTAAATCTTTTGCTAATAAATCAACTAGTTCTTAATAGCAATGTGTTGCTATGAATCCTTAAGCAAAGAACCCATGAAGCAAATACATTACAATAATAACCAGATAAACTGTTTTTGTTATGTTGATTAAGAGATAAATATTGGCCAGGACACCAGGGATAACTCCCCTGCTCTTCTTCGAAATCGTGCCATGGGATCCGTTATGTCCACCTGAGAGCTGATAAGGCCTTGGTTTAATGTCTCATCCGAAAGTTTAAAATGAGAGTACATTAGTATTGCAATATTTGCCACATGTGCTGTAACACAAGCTTGTACATTTGCCATGTGCATTAGATGGCAATGATGCTGTTAGAAAAATACATTTGGCATGTCAACTGATACCCACTCTCCCTTCCCACTCTGTTACAAAATTTCTGGCACCAAAAATTCAATCAACCCATTCCATCGCTGGCAGAAGGGCAGTTGAGTGAGCTATCATTCTGCTGATGGATGAAGATAGTGACCCTGTTCAAGACTGTGGGGGCTGGATCAGTAGCATATTGAGGCAGGATGCCAGCATCCACAAAGGGCAATTCAACGGTGCCTGCCCTGATCTACTTTCCTAAAGACCTTCGAGCCTTCTGTGCCATTCAATATCATAGCTGATCTTTTACCTCAACGCCATCTTCCCGCCTGATCCCCATATCCCTTGATTCCCTCAGTATTCAAAAATCTATCAATCTCTGTCTTGAATATACACAACGACTGAGCATCCACAGCCCTCTAGAGTAGAGAATTCCAAGGATTCACAATGCTTTGACTGAAGAAATTTCTCTTCATCTCAGTCTTAAATGGCCAACCCCTTATTCTGAGACTGTAACCCTTAGTTCTAGACTTCCCAGCCAGGGGAAACATCCTCCCTGCATCTACCCTGACAAGCCCTTTAAGAATTTTATATGTTTAAATGAGATCACCTCCCATTCTTCTAAACTCAAGGAAATATAGGCCTAGTCTACTCAATCTCTCCTCATCCTCCCACCCCCCCATCCCAGGAAACAGTCTGGTGAACCTTTGTTGTACTCCCTCTTAGCCAATTACTGCATATCCTTCCTTAGACAAGGAGACCAAAACTGTACACAGTACTCCAGGTGTGGTCTCACCATGGCCCTTTGTAATAAAGTCTAACATATTGGACTCAATTTTCCCCAATGCCATTTTTTGGCGTATTGCCAGAGTTACACCCATTTTTTTTTGGCCCTGACTACTCCAAAAAAACCGCCCAACCTGTCCTTTAGCTTCGGGGGGGGGGGGGTGTTGGGGGGGGGGGGGTGTTGGAGCCTAATGTCTGCGCCCGAAAAACAGATGCCCCACTTTCTGCACATGCCGCGAATAAAAAGGACGTTTTTTACTTGACTGCTATGGGTATGCATTTCCAGTACAGCGCCAGGTCTGCAATCGGCCATTTTTAAAGAGCCAGTTGTGTGTGAGAACTTTAATTTTCAGTAGAAAAATCAGAGCTGCAATACGATATGCAACGCAGCTCAAGGACCAAGAATTTCTCATAGGATGAAGTGGAGGCACTAGTTACTGTAATTGAGGCCAGATGGCATGAGCTGGACACCAGCAGAGGTCACATAAAAGTTCGGTGGTGGCGTGGCACTTTGAAAAAAAGCCAAAATTAAAGAATTGCATTAGACTTCCATTTTCTCCGTTTTGAGTTTATAAAAAATTAAGTTTCTTGATGCATATTCTTTGTCTTCTTGATTCCCTCCAAAACTTCACCTAAAAACAATGGCGTCTTTCTGCGCCGATTTTTTAATGTGCGCTGGTTTTTCTTAAGTGCCCAGAAGGTTTTTATGGGAGTGGTCACATACGCCATGCTAGGAAAAATGTAAGTTGGCCAAACCTTCTTAAATCTGAAAAACTGGTGCAGACACAAAAAAGACTAACCTAAAAAAAATCGTAACGGAGTTACGCTGGCGCAGAGACTTTGGGGAAACTTGGATATTTTCATTTACACCAAAAAAAGCGCCGCGTTCCAAAAAAACGACGCAGATAACTGGGGAAAACTGAGCCTATGATTTGCTTTCTTAATTGCTTACCTGCATGTTAACTTTATGTGATTCGTGTACAAGGACATCCAGGTCCCTCTGAGTACCTACATTTCCGAGACTCTTATCATTTAAAAAAAAATCTGCTTTTCTATTTTACCTAATAAAGTGGATAACCTCACACTTCTCCACATTATATTCCATCTGCCATGTTGTTGCCCACTCACTTTACCTGTCGATGGGCTAGAACCCCCACTTTTTTTCCATGCTTAACGCCTACTTAACGCCCATTTCACCGCTGAAATGACGTACAACGCCCATATGTCGCCCATTTTGGCACAAAATGGAAACTGGTGGACATTTTTCGGAAACTTATTGCCGAGCGTTGCTTTCCCCATGTGCTTAACACCGATAAAAAATATTACTGCCCGCCCACTTTTTTGGGGTGGAATCAGCAGAATGGGTGATTTCAACGCCCATTATATCACCCAGCATTACTTTCCACATGGATTTAACACCAAGATTCAATATTAACGCCCGCACACTTTTTTTTGTTGGAAAGAGCATATTTACCGAAACTAGTGGCCACGAGATTGCCCATCATCAATTTCACCACCTCGCACACATATCGGCCACAATATCGCTCGCCCAAAAAACGCCCAGAAAAAGTGGAACTAACCCGAACGAATCACAGCGTTATGGACGCCATGTTTTACATCACATGCCGCGTCCTTTAAAAGGCTGCTGTGTTTCAACCTCGGCGGAATTCGGATGTACTCTGCAGGTCATTGGTTGATGTGAACATCTGTGACCATACTGTGACCGATTGGAATTGTATAGGTGTCTTCATCGGGACATTCCTTGTTTGTGACAGATCGGTGGAAAACAGAGAGCTACTGCAATGGGGCCTGTCCTTTCTCACCCTCTCTTGGTGACCAAATACATGCAGCAAACTCAACATCACCGAAGGAATGCTCCACTGCATTATGTGCCCAATGTAAGACATGAAAGACAGATGAGGAGGACCAGACGTTACACCCCCTGCAAATGCAAGGAGAAGCATTCTTATCTCGACTTGCCTAACACCACTTGCCTTCGGAGGCTAAGCTTCCACAAAGAGGTTATCACTGAGGTATGCCAGCTGATTAGGGCAGATCTGCAGCCTGCCAGCACCATCAGTACTGCACTGTCCGTCGAGGTCAAAGTCACCACGGCACTGTGGTTCTATGCCTCAGGTTCTTTTCAGCCACAGCTGAAGACATTTACGGACTTTCTCAGCATGCCACACATTTTTGCATTAGACAGGTCACGGAAGCCCCATACACACGCAGGAGGGACTTGATCAGCTTCCCTATGACCAGGGAGGCACAGAGTGAGAGGGCTCTAAGATTCTCCAGAATTGCAAACTTCCCCAAGGTGCAGGGAGCAATAGACAGTATGCACATCGTGATGCGGGCATCTTTTCAGTATGCTGAGGTTTTCAGGAACCGCAAGGGATTCCACTCCCTGAATGTCCAACTAGTTGTCGACCACCAGCAAATTATACTGGCAGTGAATGCTCAATTTCCGGGCAGCATCCATGATGCTCACATCCTGCGTGAGAGCACTATATCTGACTTGTTTAACAATCAGCCACAAGGTCAATGCTGGATGCTTGGTGACAAAGGATATGGCCTCGCCACCTGGCTGATGACCCCCCCCCCCTGTGCGACGCCCACACCGAAGCCGAGAGGTGATACAACGAGAGCCACAGAGCAACTCGCAATATCGTGGAGAAAAACATTGGAGTGCTGAAGCAGCATTTTAGATGCCTGCACCACTCAGGAGGCGATCTCCAATACCACCCTGAGCAGGTAGCTCAATTCGTGGTGGTGTGCTCCATGATGCATAACTTGGCTATCAGGAGGGGACAAGAATTGCCTGATGAGTCTGACAGTCCACCTCACCAGAGAGAGGAAGAGGAGGACGAGGAGGCGGACTCTGACATTGGCCCAGACAATCAGGCTGATGCTGAAGCCATGCCCCCGCCTCCCTGCAGACTGCATGAAAGGGCCCATTGTGGCATGATAGCTGCAAGAGTCAAACATCAGGAGCTCATCAATGATCGCTTTGCGTGAAAGAACGTTGGTGTTATTTACAAGGCTGACACTCTGCAGGTGGGCATCACCCTGGTGACAGTTAAAGTTTAAGTTAATTGAAGTCAAGTGACGATGTAAAGGAATCACCAGCGTGTAATGGTGCAGCTATCTGAGCCAATGCGATACAAGGTTTTGTTAAATAAAAAACATTTAAACCGAACAGTAGTCTGAAATCATCAGTATTTCTGTACAAACCAACCCTTTCCCACCCCACCCCCACACCCCGCTTCTCCTCCCTACCTCTACCCCTTCCCCCTCCTCTCCTGACTCCAAGCCACCTGGCCGAGGAGGTCCTCAGGCGATGCTTCATTGGCGGGGGGGACGGGGGGGCAGGGTGACGGCTGAGGCAATCTTGGACCGATACGGCAGAGGACGGTTCTGAGGCTCTCGTGTGTGGTTGGCAATGGGGGTGCATCACCTTGGGGTGCAGTGCAGCCCTCTTTCACCAGTGTTCCTGGCTACCAGCTCCAGGGCGTCTCCATCCCTTCCATGTTATATCTTATTTGTTGGACCAAAACTCTGTGCCAATTATGTTCTTGGTGCTTAGTAGGCTTTTTGCTACTGGTGAATTTCCGTCGTGCCTCCCACAACAGCCAGACAAGCACACACCACAGCCACACACGCTTTCAGTGTCTCTGAGCTCCCCCTCTCTCTGTCTCCTCTTCTGCGCATGTCATGATGACCCTTGACCTCCTGAATTGCAGGAATCGAGCGTTGCCATGCCGTTGCTAAGGATGGCCACACTTTACGGCAAAAGGTCAACAAAATTTAACGCTACCCATTTGATATCGCTTGCGGTAATGCCCATTTCAAAAATGTAAACTGGGTGTATGGAGAATGGGAGAGAAGCTGGCGATCTGAAAACCCTTTTTTAATGCCCACGCCGGAAATAACGCCCATTTTAAGCACAAAAGTGGAGGTTCTAGCCCTATATCCTTTTGCAGCCTGTTTGCGTCCGCCTCACAGCTTACTTTCCCACCTAACATTTATCAGCAGCAAACTTGGATACATTACACAGCCCTTCATCTAAGTCATTGATAAAGATTGTAAATAGCTGAGGCCCAAGCACTGATCCTTGCGGTACCCAACTAGTTACAGCCTGCCAACCTGAAAATTACCCATGATTTTCTACTTTCTGTTTTCTGCCCGTTAACCAACACTCAATCAATGCTAAAATATTATCCCCAATCCCATGAGTCCTAATTTTTTGTAATAACCTCTTGTGTGACTCCTTATCAAATGCATTTTGAAAATCCAAATACACTACATCCACTGTTTGTACCTTATTTACCCTGCTAGTTACAACCTCAAAAAACTCTAACAGATTTGTTAAACATGATTTCCCTTTTATAATTCCATGTTGACTTTGCTCAGTCATAGTATGATTTTCCAAGTGCCCATGTCCCTAATAATAGATTCTAGCACTTTCCCCATACAGATGTTAAGGTAACTGGTCTACAGTTCCCTGTTTTCTCTCTTCCTCCTTTCTTGAATAGCAGGGTTACGTTTGCTACCTTCCAATTCACGGGGACCGGTCTAGAACTTAGTGAGTTCTGGAAGATCAAAACCAATGCATCCACTTTCTCTGCAGCCACCTCTTTTAAAACACTAGGATGTAGGCCATCAGGTCTAAGGGATTTTTTGACTTTTCGCCCCATTAGTTTCTCCAGTAGTATTTCTGTAGTAATACTAATTTCATTAAGTTCCTCATTCTTATTAGACCCTTGGTTCCCCACTATTTCTGAAATGTTATTTGGTCTTCTACCATCTCCCCCAATTCCCAATGCTGTCCAGCTCCTGTCCTCCCCCAATTCCCAATGTTGTGAAGCTCCTGTCCTGTCCCGAGTCCCAGTGATGTCATAGAATCATTAAATCATAGAAGTTTACAGCATGGAAGGAGGCCATTTCAGCCCATCGTGTCCGCGCCAGCCAACAAGAGGTTATCCAGCCTAATTGCACTTTCCAGCTCTAGCTCCGTAACCCTGCAGGTTACGGCACTTTAGGTACACATCCAAGTACTTTTTAAATGTGGTGAGGGTTTCTGCCTCGATCCCCCTTTCAGGCAATGAGTTCCAGACCCCCACAACCCTCTGGGTGAAAAATTGTCCCCTCAAAGCCCCTCTAAACCTTCTACCAATTACTTTAAATTCATGCCCCCTGGTTGTTGACCCCTCTGCTAAGGCCCGTTCTATGCACTATATCCAGGACCCTCATAATTTTATACACCTCAATGAGGTCTCCCCTCAGCCTCCTCTGTTCCAAGGAAAACAAATCCAGCATATCTAATCTGTCCTCATAGCTTAGATTCTCCACACCCAGCAACATCCTTGTAAATCTCCACTGTACCCTCTCTAGTGCAATCACGTCCTTCCTGTAATGCGGTGACCAGAACTGCACGCAGTACTCCAGCTGTGGCCTAACCAGTGTTTTATACAGTTCAAGCATAACCCCCCTGCTCTTGTATTTTATGCCTCGGCTAATAAAGGCAAGTATTCCGTATGCCTTCTTAACGGCCTTATCTACCTGCCTGCTACTTTCAGGGATCTATGGACGTGCACTCCAAGGTCCCTTTGTTCCTTTACATTTCTCAGTATCCTACCATTTAATGTGTATCCCCTTGCCTTGTTAGCCCTCCCAAAATGCATTACCTCACACTTCTCTTGATTAAATTCCATTTGCCACTGTTCTGCCCACCTGACCAATTGATTAATATCTTCCTGCAGTCTGCAGCTTTCTTCTCATTATCAACCACACAGTCGATTTTAGTATCATCTGCAAACTTTTTAATCATACCCCCTATATTCATGTCTAGATCATTGATGTACATCACAAAAAGCAAGGGACCTAGTACTGAGCCCTGCGGAACCCCACTGGAAACATCCTTCCAGTTGCAAAAAACCCCCATCAACCATTACCCTTTGCTTCCTGCCTCCGAGCCAATTTTGCATCCAACTTGCCACTTTGCCCTGGATCCCATGGACTTTTACTTTTGTGACCAGCCTGTCATGTGGGAACTTAACAAAAGCTTTGCTAAAATCCATATACACTACATCATACGCTTTGCCTTCATCGATCCTCATGGTTACCTCCTCGAAAAATTCAATCAAGTTAGTCAGACACGACCTTCCCTTAACAAATCTGTGCTGACTGTCCTTGATTAATCCTTATATTCTTATGTTCTTATTAATCGTGTCTTTCTAAGTGAAGATTTATCTTGTCCTTCAGGATTTTTGCAATAATTTTCCCACCACTGAGGTTAGGTTGACTGGCCTGTAATTACTCAGTCTATCCCTTTCTCCCTTCTTAAACAAAGGTACCACATTAACATTCCTCCAGTCCTCTGGCACCACACCTGAAACCAGAGAGTATTGGAAAATGATCATCAAAGCCTCTGCTATTTCCTCTTTTGCTTCACTTAGCAGCCAGGGATACATTTCATCCTGGCCTGGGGATTTATCCACTTTCAAAGCTGCTAAACCCTTTAATACCTCCTCTCTCACTAGGTTTATTTCATCTAATATTTCACACTTCTTCTGTTCAATAGTAGTGTCTGCATCGCCCCTCTCTTTTGTGAAAACAGATGCAAGTATTTATTAAGAACCATACCCACATCTTCCACATCCACGCACAGATTACCCTCATGATCTCTAATAGGCCCTACCCTTTCTTTAGTTATCCTCTTGCTCTTAATATATTATAAAACATCTTTGTGTTTTCCTTGATTTTACTTGCCAAGAATTGTTCATGCTCTCTCTTTGCTGTCCTAATATCCTTTTTAATTTCACTGCTGGACTTTTTAGTCCTCGGTATCTGTCATAAACCTCCCTTTTTTTCTTTATTCTACCATGTATGTCCCTCGACATCCAGGGGGCTCTAGATTTGTTAGTCCCTCCCTTTTTATTTAAGGGCACATATTTGGCCTGAACCCTACGGATCTCCTCCTTGAATGCCTCCCACTGCTCTGACACTGATTTACCTTCAAATAGCTGTTTCCAGTCCACTGTGGCCAAATCACTTCTCAGCTTAGCAAAGTTGGCTTTTCCCCAATTTAGAACTTTTATTCCTGGTCTATTCTTGTCCTTTTCCAGAACTATCTTAAATCTGACTGAATTATGGTCACTAGTACCTAAATGCCCTCCACCTGCCCAGCTTCATTCCCTAAAACTAAATCCAGAACCGCCCCCTCCCGTGTTGTGCTTGCTACATACTGGCTAAAAAAGTTCTCTTGAATGCATTTTAGGAATTCTGCACCCTCTATACCGTTCACACTAATTTTGTACCAGTTAATATTAGGATAGTTGAAATCCCCTACTATTACTGCCCTATAGTTTATGCACTTCCCAGAAATTTGCCTACATATTTGCTCTTCTATCTCCCAATTCTCAATGTTCTGCAGTTCCTGCCCTCTCCCAATTCCCAAAGTTGTCCAGCTCCTCCCCCAATTCCCAATGTTGTCCAGCTCCTGTCCTCTCCCAAGTCCCAATGTTTTGCAATACCTGGGGGAACATCCAAGGCAGCCCCAACATTTGTAACAGACAAGAACCCAACAACATTGGACTGTGGCAGGAGCAGGACAACATTTTGAGATCAGGATGAGAGAGGAGCAGCACAATATCGGAATTAAGATGGGAGAGGAGCAGCACATCGGAACTTGGGTTGGAAGATGCCGAAGCCCTTATTAGGCGATAGAACATCAGTGTGCAGCAACAAAGGGCAGATCACATCAATTTGACCGTGGTGGTTGCTAAGAGCACAGAAAGACTTACAGGCAATTTACAGATTTACTACAGTCCGGTAGATGATTCAGCAATCAGGGCCAGAAAGTGCTGATTAACACTACATTTAAAGTTTTAGGTAGAACTGCCAGAGTCTCAGGTAATGACACCGGAGATAAACCTACGGGAAGAAGCGATATGTGAAGAGTTGTGAGTTGTATTTTATAAAGATTTCTAGATTGACATGGAATGTCAAGGCACAGCAATTGAGTTCCAATTTCAAACAAGGTCGTCTTGTTGCACCAGAGGTTGTGCTGCTGCCCGAAGCATAATGTTGTGGAATCAGATTCCAGATCTCTGGAGTTCCAGTAGACCATCCTCCTCCATTCTAATTGCCTACATGGCTTTGGACATTTTGGGAGTGTGTATAGGTTAACGTTCAGAATTATTAGCAGTAAATGGGATCAGCAAGACAAGGATCTGCTCCCATTATTCAACACCTATTTGCATACTGATTGATTTAACAGCTTGTTATGAACGTACGGAAATGTCAGTCAGGAAACAACGAGCTGATCCACCCAGCCTGTTCCATACAGTTGTGATGGCTTATGCATCAGGTCAAGTGACTCCCTACCTAGGTGCCATGTAGTCTCCTGGGAGGGACAAAAAAACAGACAAAAACCCAAGGGAAAAATCTGGCAAGTTTGCCTCCGATCCCTTTAGGCATTCGCATCTAGCCCAGGAGATCACTTTGAACATGACTTATATTAATTAGCACCTACCTGTTGTATGATGCAATCTTCGCCCCAGCCAGGAACTGGTGCAGATTTTGCTTGAAAGTACACAATCAGCTCCCACCGCATAAGCTGCCAGCCTGTGTCACAAGTCTACTGCTATCTGAGAGAAGAACTGCCCAACGCCTGACCTATTTTTTCAACTTGCACAATTCATATGCATGGACCCTGGTCCTCCCTAGCCTACCAAATTGAAATAATTTGTCAGCTTGCACACAATCTAGTTCAAAACTCTTGCAACATGGTTTACCAGATAACAATGGCTGTTTACAAAGTTATATAGTAGAGATACTGGAAGTACATTCTACAGATGAGAACATCTCAATTTTTTTGAAGTTCTTAGAACAGAATAAATTACTACTCCTGAAAACAGACTTTTTTGTAAGATAGTTTTTTCCTGATCTGAGGATCATTTTTGCATAGAGCTACCTTTTCAAACCTCTGCTGATCATTTGATTCTGTTCATTCTATTGTGCCCGTGTCACCTTTGATCAGACACCGCGACACGCTCATACTGATTGGGTTAACAAGTGGACAATCACATGACCCTGCAACTGTGTCCTGATTGGCTTGTGGTGGCATTACGTCATGCAGGTTGATCATTATATTTTCACTCATTGTGAACCACAGCCAAGGTCAGCCAACATAAAGGGCTATTGGACCTTCCTTTTAACTTGTAATCAATTACACAACTTGGAATGGTCAGATATTCTTAAAACTCTCTTCTATAATTCATCATCTTGAGAGCCTGTAAAGAGTGCTGGAAAATCTAAGGCACCATCCTAACATTTTCCTTATGTAACTGGGTTTTACTGGGTTTGATGTCAGATGTGAAAAGTGATATGTCCTTACTATACAGTATAAATGCACACGAGGCCCATACTTGAGAGAAGGTCACTCTGTGACCAGTCACCTTTATTGCCAAGACCTCAAGAGGCAGACGGTGGGTGGAGCTTTCCCTTTTATTGTAAGGGGAGCTTGGGGTGTGGCTTCGATTCCACACTCCCCTGGGGTTCTGTATGTGTGATTTATGAGGATGGGTGAGTAATGAGGCACCAGACACAGTGGGTAAGAGTACAAAATGGCTAATGTTGTTTATTTAGAATAGTAAACACCAAGATAGAGGGCATAGGAAGAGGTCATAAATAGCAGTAATGGCACAATCTCACTCAACAACACGAAAAATCTCACAACAGGGAAGGGGAAAATAAGAGGTTAAAACATTCCACTCACACACAACCACACCTCCCACTTCCACCCTTCTTACCAATTCCTATCCTAAATTGAGACTGTGAGGGGGTTTGGGCAATACTCATAATCCTATCAACTCCGGGGTACTGGGGGGGGGCACTTATTTCAGCTCGGGGTCCCTCTGAGGTGGGTTTTATGTTGCTGGTCGGTTCGGTTTTCCTCCTCGATGTTGCGTCGGTTTCTTCTCTTTGCCTTTCGGTTGGCTCCTAAGCAAAAAGCTGCTGGAGTTAAGCACACCTTCCCCAGAGCAAGGGCCCTGTGAAAAGCTGACTCCAACCTCCAAAAGCTGACTCTCACTGCTCCAACCTCTCTCCAGCTGCTTCCACACCTTGCTGCTTCTACACCCTCGGTGATTCTGTAGGTCCTATAACCAATTTAGTTCTGGCCTTTTCACGCTCAAACTCAGTTGGTGGTCCATTGTGTAAGTTTGGGCGGGGAGATAGCTTTGAATATTTAATCAGAAGATGTCACAGGTACAGGTAGGTGTGAGGACAGGGGTATTGTTTCAGTGCACATTGGTGCCTCAAAGTCTGTTGGTCTATTGTAACAGTCCTGGGAGTCAATCCGTTTGGGCCTCTCCTTTGATGGGCCATTAGGTAGATGATGGTCCACATTCATTAGGGGTGTGTCATATTTTCAAACTGGGCCGGGTAGTCCCCATTGGTTGAGGATTTCCCCGCTTCAGGCCCAACTCGACCCCTGATTGGCCTGCCAGAATGCACTTTTCCCCCATTGGCCAGTGCCTCTGTCTCGCTTGTGAGCCAGACTCCACAATGTCTGTATCCGCCCACACGCTTTCCAGCCTGCCTCGTCTGAGGATTTTACTTGGCCAAAAATGTTCATTTAAAATGTATAGGACGATCCCATGATAGTTTTCTTGTCCTTAGGGTGTTCCAATAAAATGCAGCCGTGGATTTTCGAACCTTACACCTTTTATACCAGAAAGTCCAGGTTAGGAGTGTCTCCCATAAATTCGCCCCATGTGGTCAATGTTCTCAAAGTGTACAACTTAAGTCAGCTTATAAGAACATAAGAATTAGGAACAGGAGTAGGCCATCTAGCCCCTCGAGCCTGCTCCGCCATTCAACAAGATCATGGCTGATCTGGCCGTGGACTCAGCTCCACTTACCCGCCCGCTCCCCATGACCCTTAATTTCCTTATTGGTTAAAAATCTATCTATCTGTGATTTGAATACATTCAATGAGCTAGCCTCAACTGCTTCCTTGGGCAGAGAATTCCACAGATTCACAACCCTCTGGGAGAAGAAATTCCTTCTCAACTGGGTTTTAAATTGGCTCCCCCGTATTTTGAGGCTGTGCCCCCTAGTTCTAGTCTCCCCGACCAGTGGAAACAACCTCTCTGCCTCTATCTTGTCCATCCCTTTCGTTATTTTAAATGTTTCTATAAGATCACCCCTCATCCTTCTAAACTCCAACAAGTAAAGACCCAGTCTACTCAATCTATCATCATAAGGTAACCCTCTCATCTCCGGAATCAGCCGAGTGAATCGTCTTTGTACCCACTGCAAAGCTAGTATATCGTTCCTTAAGTAAGGTGACCAAAACTGCACACATGGGTTACAATGATAGTTGAATACATGACATCACCTCCCCCCCAAAGTCTTATTGAGATCACAGGTTAAGTCTCTCTGGTGGTTTACACTCCCTTGTAGAGCGCCTGAGTTGGGGCTCCGGTTGTTGGGCGCTGGCCTGAGTGTCTGCTGTTGGCGGTGCCGGTGTTCGGTCACCTGTGGTGGAGTAAACTCTACGTTGTGTTCTTCCTCTGCTTCTTCTATGGGGTTGCTGAACCTCCTCTTAGTTTGATCCACATGTTTGCAGCAGATTTGTCCATTGGTAAGTTTAACTACCAAAACCCTATTCCCCTCTTTGGCAATCACAGTGTCTGCAAGCCATTTGGGCCCTGCAGCGTAATTAAGGAAAAAAACAGGATCATTGACATCAATACATCGCCCCCTCGCAATCCTGTCATGGTAGTCACATTGTGACTGATGCCTGCTCTCAACAATTTCTTTCATAGTAGGGTGTATAGGGGATAACCTAGTTTTGAGCATCCTTTTCATTAGCAGCTCTGCGGGTGGAACTCCTGTGAGCGAGTGTGGTCGGGATCTATTGGCCAACAGGAGGCGTGATAAGCGGCTTTGTAGGGAACCCCCTTGGATTCTGAGCATCCCCTGTTTGATTATCTGCACTGCTCGTTCTGCCTGGCCATTTGAGGCTGGCTTGAACGGTGCCATTCTGACATGGTTGATTCCATTGCCTGCCATGAAGTCCTGGAATTCAGTGCTTGTGAAGCACGGGCCATTGTCGCTGACCAAGACATTCGGTAGACCATGAGCGGCGAACATTGCCCGTAGACTTTCTACCATGGCAGAGGATGTGCTTGAATTTAAAATGGCACACTCAATCCATTTGGAGTAGGCGTCTACTACAACCAAAGACATTTTTCCCATGAAAGGACCTGCGTAGTCCACATGGATGCATTAACATGGCTTGGCGGGCCATGACTAGGGGCTAAGGGTGGGCTTCCCTGGGTGCGTTGCCCAGCTGACCACACGTGTTTCACCTGTGAACACAAAGTTCCAGGTCTGCATCTATCCCTGGCCACCAAATGTGTGACCTGGCAATTGCCTTCATCATGACAATGCCCGGGTGCTCATTGTGGAGTTCTCTGATAAACACCTCTCTGCCCTTCTGGGGCATGACTACTCGGTTTCCCCACAGGAGGCAATCGGCCAGAATCAAGAGTTCATCCTTGCACCTATGAAACGGTTTAAACTCCTCAGGGCATACCCCATATGTAGCTGCCCAGTCCCCATTCAGGACACATTTCTTAACTAAAGACAATAGCGGATCTCTATTTGTCCAGACGTTGATCTGACGGGCTGTCACAGGTGAGCCTTCGCTTTCGAAAGCTTCAACAGCCATGACCATCTCAGCAGCATGCTCGGCAGCCCCCTCAGTGGTGGCTAGTGGGAGCCTGCTGAGTGCATCGGCGCAGTTTTCAGTGCCAGGTCTGTGCCGAATTGTGTAGTCATAGGCGGCTAACCTAAGTATCCACCTCTGTATGCGGGCCGATGCATTCGTATTTATGGCCTCGTTGTCAGCCAAAAGGGACGTTAGGGATTTGTGATCTGTCTCCAGCTCAAATTTCCTGCCAAACAGGTACTGGTGCATTTTTTTTACTGCATATACACATGCTAGGGCTTCCTTTTCTACCATCCCATAGCCCCTTTCTGCCTGGGACAGACTTCTGGAGGCATAAGCTATCGGCTGTAACTGACCAGTGGCATTCACATGCTGCAACACACACCCGACCCCATAGGACGATGCATCGCACGTTAAAACTAGTTTCTTACACGGGTCATCTAACGCTAACAGTTTGTTGGAGCATAATAAGTTGCATGCTCTATCAAAAGCTCTTTCCTGGCTGTCCCCCTCCCGACCCAATCGTGACCTTTGCGTAGGAGCACGTGTAGCGGCTCTAACAGCGTGCTCAAATTGGGAAGAAAGTTGCCAAAATAGTTCAGGAGCCCCAGGAACGAATGCAGCTCCGTCGTGTTACGGGGTCTGGGTGCTCTCTGGATCGCTTCCGTTTTGAACACAGTAGGTCTGATCCCGTCTGCTGCTACCCTCCTCCCCAGGAATTCTACCTCTGGAGCTAAGAAGACGCACTTCGCCTTTTTCAGTCGCAGCACTACCCGGTCCAGTCTGCACAGCACCTCCTCAGGGTTGTGGAGGTGTTCTTCAGTATCGTAACCCATGATGAGGACGCCGTCTTGAAAAACCACTGTCTTTGGAATCGACTTGAGGAGGCTTTCCATATTTCGCTGAAAGATCGTGGCGGCCAAACGAATCCAGAACGGACATCTGTTATACTCGAACAACCTCTTGTGTGTCGTGATGGTGGTTAGCTTCCTTGACTCACTCACCAGCTTCTGGGTTATGTAAGCTGAGGTCAGGTCCAATTTTGAAAAAAGTTTGCCACCGGATAGCGTCGCAAAGAGGTCCTCCACTCTCGGTAGTGGGTACTGGTCTTGGAGTGACACCTGATTGATGGTGGCCTTGTAATCGCCACATATCCTGACCGACCCATCCGCCTTGAGCACCGGCACGATCGGGCTCGCCCAGTCACTGAATTCGACTGGCGAGATGATGCCTTCCCTCAGCAGGTGGTCCAATTCGCATTCTATCTTTTCCCGCATCACGTACGGCACCGGTCTGACCTTGTGGTGTACTGGCCTGGCTCCGAGTTTATGTGAATCACTACCTTGGTCCCCATGAAAGTGCCGATGCCGGGTTGAAATAATGAGTCAAATTTGTCCAGGGCCTGTGAGCATGATACTCACTCCACAGAAGAAATTGCATTGACATCGCCCCATTTCCAGTTCATGACAGCAAACCAACTCCTCCCCAGTAGTGCGGGACCATTCCCCGGGACAATCCAGAGTGGCAGCCTGTTCTCCGAATCTTTGTGGGTCACGACTACCGTGGTGCTGCCTAGCACCGGAATGATCTGCTTTGTATATGTCCGTAGCAGTGCGTCAATCGGCAATAATTTTGGCCTCCTGGCCTTGGACACCCACAACCTTTTGAACTGTTTGATACTCATCAGAGACTGGCTGGCCCCTGTGTCTAGCTCCATTAATACTGGGATGCCATTGAGGAGCATTTTCATCATTATTGGTGACGTCCTGGTATATGAACTGTATATGTGCTCCACATGAACTCACTGAACTTCAGCTTCCAGCGATTTCCCCCAGTATTCATTTGGCCTCGTAGGGCTTACATCGGGCCCGTCCTCCTCGTACATCAACCAGGCTGCAGGCTTCCTGCACATACACGCCAAGTAACTGCTGACGTTGCAGTTTTTGCAGGTATATTTCTGATATTGAGGTGGGGGAGTCGCACCATGGTCCCTCCTCATTTAAATTTACACCAACCCACAGAATGAATCCCAGTTTTATGCATTTCAAGCACAGTATTTGTATGAAAAGGTTACTCTGAGGTTTGAAATTCCCCCCTCCTCATACCCAAAAAATAAGCCCAAGGGACAATGATGCAGCAGCCAATGAAATGAATAAAATGGAGCGGGGTGGGGGAGTATGTTAAATAAGATGGTGACAGATGCTTGTCACCTGCCACTCTCTATGTGGATGATAACCTGACTATTATGCATGCACCATATATCTCTAATTATCATTTAATATTCAGTTCATAAATAAGCCTTCTGGTTTTTGAGCTTATTATTCCTGAATTTGGGTCAGTAAAATCAGGTGAAATCAGTTGGAAGCAAATATATATTTTACTAGTCGAAAATAATGCAGAATATTGATTAGAAAAAAAACTTTGGGTTTAATCAACAGAACGAGTTTGGAAGGAACAAATAAAATACTTTAAATAAACACTTACACTGACTTCATGAAGTATAATCTATAAGATGCTGACATGTATCATTATGCATCCTCAACACCCTTCCACATAAACCTCTGCCTGGCTATCTGTGAGCTCTACATCCTTGCTGCCAATGGAGAGGAGGTGAAGTCCTCCCTGCACCAAACAAGGCATCAGTCAAACCGCAATCTTCCAGTGTTGGAATTCCTGGCTCTTGTACGGCTGAACCTTCATTTTGGAATGTATATTTAAGGAAGAAATTGTCACTTTTAATTGTGTTTAATCCTAAAGCCAGTAAGGAGCATTCATCTTTGGGAGTGGGGTGTGGTTGTTGAGAGGAAGCCGGGGGGAAGTGAGGGGAGGGTGGGAAGAGTTAAATCATTTGAATAAGCACAATTGTTCATCTTGCAGTTTTGTAATTAAGAGAAAATATTTCTGTAGGGATGTGCTCTTTGGCACAAAGTACACTGTCCATTTTGGTGGAGTTCAAAACCCTTGGAGGAATTTTGACTTTAGACAATAGTGTAAAACGGGCGATATCAGCTGGATTTAACATCTCTCCACAGTGACATCAATGGAAACAAAAATCAGGAGCGGTGTTTAATGGGTGGGAGCCATTTTACGCCGACTACAATTTGGAATGGCCTGCATCCGAAGGGCGCCCCGTTCTGATCTTCACCTCGCAGGCCATTACCACATAGCAGCTGCACGTGGCAGGGCACTATTGGAGGAGGTCGATGGGCACTACTGGGACCCTAAAGCTGGCAGTAACATTAAAGGGGCAGGTACAGTAGAGGCCCCATGAGAGAAATGGATCATTTTCTGCAGAAGCTTTATGGAAGCATGAATTATTGCGCTGCTTTTTTTAAGATTTAAAAGCATTAATATCCATTTTTGTCAGCCAGAAGCTGAAGTTCTGCATGTCTCTGTTCCTCTCGAACATTTGAATGCACCTTACACTATGATCATGTTTGTGCTGCTCAACCAGGCGGGGATGGTGGCAGCACCCCAAACAGAAGTCTGGGCATCCTTGCAGGGGAACGTTATCTTGGAAAGAGTATGCAAGAGGGAAGCACCGTGGTGATGAGTTGGAAAAGATAGGTTTCTAGGGAGTAATTTTATCCTAACCCACGTGGCGAGAAACTGACAGGATCAGATCAGCTGCCTGTTTTACACTGTGTCTGATTTTACTTTCTATTGATATTGATTAAAATGACCCACTCCCTTTAGTGTTAAATCTTGTATGGTTACAGGGAGGGAGGTTTGTTGCCCTGTGTGGTTCAGAAGAGGGCCAGGCAAATTCATTCAGCAGCTGTCAAGAGGGCTTGTGGTTATTGCTGTTTTGTTCATATCATTATAGTTTATTGAAGCAGATCAGGACCCAGTAATTAATGTGTGGACTTGTCTCCACCATTTTACAGAGAGGGTCAAAATAGAAGACCGTTGGTTGGGATACCTATAAATATCTTGCAACTCAACATTTATATCTGCACTAATGCCCCTTTATAAGAAAAAATGCACAGGCCATAGATACACACCAATTTAATTTCTTCTCTGCCATTAAAGAATTTGGTCATACCATCTGTTAACCCACCTCAACTTAGTCACTGCATTTGCAGATTTCTAATACCTAATGGATGCAGCAATAGCTTTATGACAAGTGGTTTAAGCACCAATGCTGAAGTAGATGTTAGCCTTTGATATCTGTTCTTGTAGTGCTCCACTCTGCCAGATGTGGAACCACATCAGGCAGGAGTGGAGATACTGTGAAAGGACTCTTCAATCCTTGGAGACTGGAAAAGTTTTTTCAGCTCCCAAACTACACAGAAACCTGTCTTCACTGTAACATCTGGAATAAGAAGTGTGGAAACTTCTAAGGATAGATCACATGAAGTAATATTAGAGAACAGATTCCAACAATAACTTGTAGCACAAATTTGTAAACTTGATTGATTGTGATGCCAAAAGTGACTGCAGCCCTCACAGGGTTTGTTCTTTGAATTATTTGAGCTAAGGGCAGAGGACCATATTCGCTGTATTTTACCCTGAAGAGATTTTCTCCGCTAAAAAATTCCAACAAATGGTAAAAATATTCAAGTATTATCCTGCAATTGCTTTCCTAAATGGCAGAACTAATGTCCATATGAGTCAGATATGTAAAACTAAAAGGGGGCGAACCTGGTCTTCTCAATAGCACAAAATGGCCGTCGGCCACCCTTTCATTGAAGTCAATCGAAAAGCAAATGAGGCAGGTGTAAACTGGCCGCCGTATTGCCGTACCACCTGAGACTAGTTTCACCCCCACAGAATTTCAAAAATTGGACGTGAAAGCAATTTGCATTTTTGTAGAATGACGAGCATTCTTCAGTATTTGTACTGTTCTCTCTGGCACTCCGTAGCAACTGAAAGCCACTGTATATATGCACCATTTTGTTTATTTCCTCCTATACTAGTGAAGGAATTTTGGGTGCACTTACACCAGATGTTACAACAATTTCCTGCTGTACGTTCAGTGCCATTCCTTTTGCAATCGTGTGTTTATATTCAGGGCCATTTTTGAGTTGTCAGCTTTTGGGGCCGACAGTTTTACCACATTTTCTATGCTGGCAGATATATCAGTGAATCTACAGTTAACACAATGGCACTCAATGTATGACCTCATCTTTCTTGTCTGGAAGGAGGAGAGCATACCAGGGGATTTCAGAGACACCGTAATTGGGACCATCTTCAGGAAAGGTGACAAGTCTGATTGCGATAATTACAGAGGAGTTTCCCTGCTGTCTGCCACAGGGAAAATTATCGCAAGAATTCTCCTCAATCGTCTCCTCCCAGTGGCTGCAGAGCTCCTTCCAGAGTCACAATGCAGATTCCACCCACTAAGAGGCACAACAGAGTACCAATGTCAATGTTCTCTCTCAGACCCACATCGCTAGCATCGAGCCATTGATCACACATTGTCCGCATGCCTGATACAAGACTCCCGAAGCAAGTATTTTACTCAGAGCTCCGTCACGGCAAGCGAGTCCAAGGAGGGCAGAGAAAACGCTTCAAGGATGTCCTCGGAGCCTCCTTGAAAAAATGTAACATCCCCACCGACTATTGGGAATTCCTGGCCCAAGACTGCTCAAAGTGGAGGAGAAGCATCCGAGAAGGCGCCGAACACCTCGAGTCTCTTCGTCAGGAGCACGTGGAAGCCGAGTACAAACAACGCAAGGAGCGTACGACAAATCAAGCACCACACCCACCCATCCCTTCAACCACCACCTGCCCTACCTGTGACAGTGACTGTAGATCCCGCATTGGAATCATCAGTCAACTTAGAACTCATATTAGTGTGGAAGCAAGTCATCCTCGACTTCAGGGGAGTGCCTAAGGAGAAGACTCAATGTAATTCAAGAAACAATTGAAATTAAGCAAAAAAAAGTCTACTCCTCATAATTCAATGTTTTTTTTTACCCAATAATTTGCTTTAAGGAATATAAATTAAGCGACGTGGGAAATTAGTGTCAAAAATAATGAAATAAAGATCGATTAATTTGAATGAAGTAACTTAGAATTAAGAGATGTAACCTAAACACTCTACAAATGGAGTAATAAATTCAGCCTTCCATAATGCACGGGGTTTAAAGTGCCAAATTTGGCCTCACCGACACACTACAACTTGATTATTCTTGTGTTCTGTCATACTAACTTCAACCCAAGTGGTATTCTGCACTGTGGGCATTGGCGCTTCACCTTGGTCTCAAATTATCTTTTTTAAAGAAAATTTCACAACTATTTCTGGGCAACATTTAAAAAATACAAGGGGAGAGAAATTCCCAACCTTAGTACCACCTGTTAGGGCGGCGTTAAGTGAAGAAAGCGGCGTCCAATGATCTTCCGCCATTTTCAATGTTCTGGTAGCACTAGCATTCCGAGGTAGCGCCATGATAAACAATGACGGAGTGGTGACATCAGTCAGTGTGCAACACTGAGAATTTCGATCCTAGTGCTGAATTCAATGCTGGGTCCTAAGCATGCCAGGTAAACCCTGTGTGCAAGCAGACAGACAGAGGCAATGTCAGCATCTCATAAAGGGACACAAATATCTTTCAGGTAAATTTGCATTTAAGCATTTGGACTGTTTTTTTTTGATTTTATTGAAGTACTGGCTCGATGCAATATATGTTTAAAGTTTTTTTAATGTATAGGGAGTACTGCTGGATGCTTGCAAGGCCTTGAATGGTAAAGGAAGGTCTCTGAGAAGAAAAAAAGTGCTTCAAATACTCAGCAAGTCAGGCAACATCTGTGGTGCGAGAAACAGATTTCACGTCTCAGGTCGAGATGCTACCTGACCAGCTAAGTACTTCCAACATTTTATGCCATAATTTCAGATTATAGCATCCTCCCACAGTGAGAAGAGGAAGACACAAAAGAGGAAGAAGTCGAGGAGTAGAAAGCCAAAGGAAGGGTGAAAACCAGGCAGCCTCTTTCTGGCCGGAATATCTGGGATTGAATCATCTGCCTGTGGTCCCAGGGCTGCTGACTTTCAGTGGGGGACACTGAAGATGGCCTTCCTGGTCGACCTTGAGGAGCTGGTGGCTGGGAGTGTCAAATCAATCTTCTTCTTCGTCTTCTTCTTCACTCTCCTCTCCTTGACCAACTACTGGCTGGGCAGGCTGTCTTTCTTCAGTATGTGAAATGAGGGAGGCACAAGGGTGCAATTGTGGTGAGGGGAGGGCAGGAAAGCACGAGATGCATACCAGATGGAGGATAATGTATGAGAATAGCAGCATCTTGTACCTTTCAGCCCCACTGCTGGCCAAGGGCTCAGCCATGCCCCTCCCAGAAATGGCCTGCACCGTCTCCTCCAAGGGGGTGAGGTGAAGCTCGGAATGGGAGATGTGCCTCATAATTGGATAATTGGTCGAGATTGTTGGTAGGTGAGTGATTGTGGGGGGTCGGGGCGGGGGGGGGTGTTGGGGTGGGGTCGTGCATTGACCACTTGTGAGGCTAGTGTTGCAGTTGGTAGCAGACAGCTTTTGAAGATGCATTCACTGGTCTGAGGTCATGAGGCCTCTTTGGGCACTGGAGCCAGGGGGTGGGGGGGTGGTGACACTGCTGGCCTCGGTTATGTGGTCCCACATTGTTCTTTCTGGAGGGGCTCCTGGCCCCTGTGGGTAGAGGATCTCTCTTGTAGTGTTGCCCCCCCGCACAAAGTTGGAGCGCTGCGTACGAGGCCCTGGATGCCCCTTCCCTGGCTTGCTGAGCCATTTGTGTTAGTGCTGAAGTACCATTTCTTGAGGCTCAGAAGGGAATTCAGCTTTATGTGCTGAAGAATACCATTTGGGACTTCTTTTTAATGGTATTTTTTTATTGAAAGGTAGTAAGAGTTGAAAGCTGCATTTTTTTCACTGCATTGTAAGTTTTATTAGATCTGAAAGTATCGCCCCTTTAATTCATTGCCCTTTTAATTGCCTACAGTGCCTTGCGAACTCCACAAGCCTCCTTCCAAAGGCTAGAAGAAACTGCAATGCCGACTGTGGATGGGAACTTCGGGTCAGAGGCCTCCATTAAATCCAGCAGGAGGCCTTGCATGGTAAGTTGGTGATGCCAACTCCCAGTGCAATATTTTCACCGTTAGGGCTGCGGCCATTTTCAGCAGCTGTTAACCTGAGTTGCCGGTGATACCAGCAATTCTTTTCGTGCACACAAACTTTTCCCCCAGGGAGGTTGGCTACAGGGAGTAAGTTCAAGATATTAAGGGGAGCTGATAGGGTAGATAGAGAGAAACTATTTCCGCTGATTGGAGAGTCTCGGATTAGGGGGCATGGTCTAGGAGCCAAACCTTTCAGAAGTGAAATTAAGAAACACTTCTACACACAAAAGGTTGTTGAAGTTTGGAACTCTCTTCTGCAAATAGCAATTGATGCTAGATCAATTGTTAATTTTAAATCCGAGATTGATAGCTTTCTGTTAACCAAAGGTATTAAGGGATATGGGCCAAAGACGGTTAGAAACATAGAAACATAGAAAATAGGTGCAGGAGTAGGCCATTCAATGAGTTCATGGCTGAACATGCAACTTCAGTACCCCATTCCTGTTTTCTCGCCATACCCCTTGATCCCCCGAGTAGTAAGGACTTCATCTAACTCCTTTTTGAATATATTTAGTGAATTGGCCTCAACAACTTTCTGTGGTAGAGAATTCCACAGGTTCATCACTCTCTGGGTGAAGAAGTTTCTCCTCATCTCGGTCTTAAATGGCTTATCCCTTATCCTTAGACTGTGTCCCCTGGTTCTGGACTTCCCCAACATTGGGAACATTCTTCCTGCATCTAACCTGTCTAACCCCGTCAGAATTTTAAGCGTTTCTATGAGGTCCCCTCTCATTCTTCTGAACTCCAGTGAATACAAGCCCAGTTGATCCAATCTTTCTTGATAGGTCAGTCCCGCCATCCCGGGAATCAGTCTGGTGAACCTTCGCTGCACTCCCTCAATAGCAAGAATGTCCTTCCTCAGGTTAGGAGACCAAAACTGGACACAATATTCCAGGTGTGGCCCCACCAAGGCCCTGTACAACTGTAGCAACACCTCCCTGCCCCTGTACTCAAATCCCCTGGCTATGAAGGCCAACATGCCATTTGCTTTCTTAACCGCCTGCTGTACCTGCATGCCAACCTTCAATGACTGATGTACCATGACACCCAGGTCTCGTTGCACCTCCCCTTTTCCTAAGCTGTCACCATTCAGATAATAGTCTGTCTCTCTGTTTTTACCACCAAAGTGGATAACCTCACATTTATCCACATTATACTTCATCTGCCATGCATTTGCCCACTCACCTAACCTATCCAAGTCACTCTGCAGCCTCATAGCATCCTCCTCGCAGCTCACACTGCCACCCAACTTAGTGTCATCCGCAAATTTGGAGATACTACATTTAATCCCCTCGTCTAAATCATTAATGTACAGTGTAAACAGCTGGGGCCCCAGCACAGAACCTTGCCGTACCCCACTAGTCACTGCCTGCCATTCTGAAAAGTCCCCATTTACTCCTACTCTTTGCTTCCTGTCTGACAACCAGTTCTCAATCCATGTCAGCACACTACCCCCAATCCCATGTGCTTTAACTTTGCACATTAATCTCTTGTGTGGGACCTTGTCGAAAGCCTTCTGAAAGTCCAAATATACCACATCAACTGGTTCTCCCTTGTCCACTTTACTGGAAACTTCCTCAAAAAATTCCAGAAGATTTGTCAAGCATGATTTCCCTTTCACAAATCCATGCTGACTTGGACCTATCATGTCACCTCTTTCCAAATGCACTGCTATGACACCCTTAATAATTGATTCCATCATTTTACCCACTACCGATGTCAGGCTGACCGGTCTATAATTCCCTGTTTTCTCTCTCCCTCCTTTTTTAAAAAGTGGGGTTACATTGGCTACCCTCCACTCCATAGGAACTGATCCAGAGTCAATGGAATGTTGGAAAATGACTGTCAATGCATCCGTTATTTCCAAGGCCACCTCCTTAAGTACTCTGGGATGCAGTCCATCAGGCCCTGGGGATTTATCGGCCTTCAATCCCATCAATTTCCCCAACACAATTTCCCGACTAATAAGGATTTCCCTCAGTTCCTCCTCCTTACTAGACCCTCTGACCCCTTTTATATCCGGAAGGTTGTTTGTGTCCTCCTTAGTGAATACCGAACCATATGGAGTTAGGTCACAGATCAGCCATGATCTCAATGAATGGCCTACTCCTGTTCCTATGTTCCTATGTTGGTAGTTGGCTACAGGGAATGGTGCCTGAATTTTGGAGCTTGGCTACAAACAACCTTACAGCAGATGACTAAGCTGTGCGATTATGTCCTGCAGAAGTTATCTTGACATGTTGTAAGTTGAGGGAGCAGATTTGCAGCGACAGACATATGCCTAACTGTAGCCCATCCTGGATGTCAGTAAATGACTGTGCATTATGCACATAGATTGTGTTACAGTATTTGTATGTGTCAAGGTGGGAGTTGCCATAAATGATCTCATCTTGAAGATTGTTCAAGATCGGACTTTGCTGTGATTGGCGAGTGTTTTGATCATTGGATTCTGGTCCCATTTAAGAGCAATGCGACAGGAAATACCGTTAAAGCCAGGAATTTCTGGATTGCAAGCTGAAACTTTCTAATGGCCCATTCCTTTAAAAACTAATGGGGATAATTGTGTAATTGAAATTAAAATACAAAATAAAAAATAAAAAATTTCAATGTGTGACCCATTCATTCAAAACCTAAAATATACAATCTACAAACTCCTCAGAGATTCAAGAAGTTAAATCTGTGGGAGGTAGAAAGCTTCAAACTGATCTCTTGTGGTTGGACATCTCTCATGATAAAAACTCTAAGCTAATACTGGGGGTGTAACTGTGGAGGGCCTGATGAGCAACAGTGTAATCCTAGACTGCCTGACTGGTGGTTTTAGGTTGTGCCTGCTGGAAAACTGTTGAAAAGCGTGAGAGAGAAACAAAATGGAAGCATGTCCTTTTTTGGGTTAAATGGGCTACTCTGTCATTGATTGGCTGAGGGTGATGCCACCATGATCATGTGGATGCCGCATAGATTTGGAGGTAGATAAAGTACTGCCACAAGGGAGGTGGGCAGAGCATGGAGACAGAACTAGGGATCATCATAGGCAGTCCCTTGGAATCGAGGAAGACTTGCTTCCACTCGTCGCATGAGTTCTTAGGTGGCTGTACAGTCCAATACGAGAACCACAGTCTCTGTCACAGGTGGGACAGATAGTTGTTGACTAGGGAACAGACAGCTTCAATGCATGTCCGCCTGCCCTCCAAAGGATTGGGGTAAAATCCATCTTTTGAAGATGAAGAGGAACAGCAACTCATCTTTCGATTAGGCACTTTACAGCCTTCTGGACTCAACATCGAGTTCAACAATTTCAGACCATAACCTCTGCCCCTATTTTCCACACGGCAGCTGTTGATGATTCTACCATTCCCATTAACACCTCTTCTCGACTCATCTTTTGTTTCTCTACTTGTCCCATTACCATCATCCCTTCTATCTTTTAATCCCTGCTACCTTCCACCCTATCACAGGCCTTGCCTTTTGTTCTTTCCTCCCCTCCCCCCTTTCCGAGTCTCTGACCTTGCTTAAAATGTGTTACATGGCTAACATTTTCCAGTTCTGACGAAGGGTTATCGACCTGCAACGACGTTAACTCTGTTCCTCTCTCCACAGACGCTGCATTTCAAGCATTTTACTTCAGATTTCCAGCATCCGCAGTATTTTGCTTTAGTTATGTATTTACTATCTTGTTACTGTGTGTAAAATGACTGATTGCCACCCTATTGGTTGTCTTGTTGAACTGATCTGCAAAAGAAAGAGGTAAATAAGGTAAAGAGAAAAAATGGCCAGTTCAAATCCTGCAGGGACCAAGGAGAAAGGCTCATTGGGGGATGATTATAAGAAAATGCAGAAACATGTAAAAAGGATGATCAGAAGGTCAAAGAGAGACCACAGCCACTATAGCTAAACATAACAGTGAAAAGTTATTTCTGTATCACAACAGTTAGCTTGCAATAAGAAAAGAGGTGAAAACCATAAAAGATGTAAATGGACTTGAAACAGGATATGCACAAAGTAGCAAATATTTCATACGAGGGCCTCCTCTGAGTACTGACAAGAGAAGACATGAGCAACATGCCCTCTCCAAACAAGATATCCGAAGTAAAATCAATTACTTCATCATCTATGAAATGGAAGTTCTAGACGTCTAAATGGTTTCCAAACAAATAAATCCCAGGGATGGATGTATTTATTCCAGAGTGCTGAGAGAGACGATGGAGGGGATTTGTCAAGTAGCAACACTCATTATTAGGCAGTCGTTGGACACTGGTGAGATATCAGTAGATTGGAAACAGGTTCATGGGCTGCTCGTATTCACAAAAGGGTGACAAAAGCTGACACAGGAAGTTATAGACCCATTCGTTTTATTCTCATTGCAGGTAAAATAATGGAATCGATTATCTGGAGTAAACCCGAGCATCATCTGTACATCAGTAGCCTAGGAAACATCAGTCAGCATGGATTCAGGGGGGGAAGGTCCTGCTTGACCAACCTCCTTGACTTTTTTGAGGAGATAACTGTTCTGTATCTGTAAAGTATGCAATTCCATGTTCCGTCACCAGGGAGCTCATCCCCTTAAGTCCCAAGGGATCCCAGCATCCCTTGGGAGCACTGTATATAAGCTGGCCCCTAAGGCCTGTTCCTCACTCTGGAGTGTCTTATTAAAGACTGAGGTCACTGTTACTTTAACCTCCCTGTGTGCAGCCTCATCTGTGTTAGGGACACAATAATAACAACCCAGCCCAAGTGGACTGTAGCAAGCCCGAAGACATCCAAAAGGCTTTTGATAAAGTTCTATATGGAAGGCTCCCAGGGCTGCTCGCTGCTCCTTTTATGGCCCCGAACTGCCGCTGGTGTTCCCACTCCAGGGAGCAGCGAGAGCTGGTGCAGGAGGGCGACGGCAGTGAAGAGGCCGACTGGATTGGATATCACTATATCACAGGTCAGTGATTGGACAGTTATAGCAGGAGTGGCGAGAGATTGCAGAGCGATGTGATCGGGGCCCAGGAGAGGCGTGAGTTCAGGGCCCAGAAGAGGCGAGGGGGGCCAGCCCACACTGCGATATGTGTGCGCACTAGGTCCGTGCAGCAGAGCTGGTCTCCAGTCGTCTTGGTTAATCCTTGCCACTGGACCAAGACCTAGCTCTGTCAAGCCCGTGTGGTGGTTGGTGTGCAATGGCCACCACACGTTAAAATAATCCACGCACAGGCATCTTCCATCCTTCAATATGTAGACCTGGAATATTAGGTCCTTCACTGAAACACCTGTGAACTCATTGAACACATCTCTTTTTCGCGTGGAAATAAGTCATCCTCGATTCGAGGGACCACCTAAGAAGAAGGAGGCTATTATTAAACTAAATGTTGTGGGGATTTAGGTTAAACATTGATAATGGATAATAAAGAAGAAAGAAAGCAGTCAGAACTTGCATTTATTTAGTGTGTTTCACGACCTCACAATAATTATGTCAGAGTGGGGAAAAGTACTGAGTGGGATGCCTTGTGGCTCAGTCCTGTTTATAATTCAGAAACTCAATGCAGAATGGTCAAATTTGCAGATGATACCAAACTAGGAATGCAGTGTAATTGGTGCAAATTACAGATTTGAACAAAATATATAAGTGGGCAGAATATTGGCAGATGAAATTTAATGCAGACAAGTTTAAAGTGCTACACATAGGAAAGAAAAATAGATGACCAGTGTACTCCATGAATGGTGTTTAAATAGCTAAGGATGTAGCTGAAAGCCATCTCGGAGTTGAAGGAGACTCAATGCTAAATGTGTCCAACTGATGCAGAGCGGCAATCAACAAGGCCAGTAGAATTACATGGAATTACATAGGATATACGACACAGAAACAGGCCTAATCAGTCCATGCCGGTGTTTAGGCTCCACTCAAGCCTCCTCCTGTCTTTCCTCATCTCCCTCATATGCTTTCCATTAAATGCATCTATACTATTCACCTGAGCTACTCCCTGTGGTAGCGAGTTCCACATTCTCACCACTCTCTGGGTAAATAAGTTTTCTCTGAATACCCGATTTGATTTCTTGATGACTATATTATATTGATGGCCTCTAGTTTTGTTCTTCCCTACAAGTGGAAACATTCTGGATGTTGAACTACATCATCAAAACAGTAGTCTAAAAATCAGAGGAGGAAACGATCACACTGTATTGTGCTCCGATCAGACTGCACCTTGAATACTGTGTCCAATTCTGGTCGCCAAGAAGCGAAACATTCGAGCACTGAAGAGATTCGAGGCTGATCATCTCTTTGTTATGAGGAAAGACTGGAGAGTATTGGGGCTGGAAATTTGGTAGGTTAGCACCTCCTGTTAGTGCCTGGGGGGGTGGGGGGGGGGCGGGCGCTAAGGGGTTAGTGACTGCGGCAAATGTAGCGACGCCCGCAAACTTCAGTACCGGTTTAGCACTAGCGCTAACTCCTAGCGCCTGGGCCTCTAGTGCCTCACAGATTGTGACATCAAAGTGCGCAGTGCCCCGTTACCACCCCAAATGTAAAATTGACGCCCCCCTCCCCTCCGCGGTATCGTCTCCAATGCCAGTAAGAGGAGACATTGTGAACTCAGCTGGCCGCTTGGGGAACAGCAATTAAAGGGAATGATTTTCAGCTGGCACAACCTTTATTATTTGCACCAGTCTGGTGCCTGCGCAAAGTTTTTCATGTGTCACTGGTGCAAGATGTCCAAGCCCTCCACTGTGTGAGAGTGTTTGGGCTGTAATGGCAGTCACCCAGGTCGCCTTACAAAACAACGTTGATCTCTCTTTGTGTGAGGAAGAATTTGGGGCTATCAGTCCGAAAATGAACTTTTACTAGTTTCAATCTTTGTCCCCTAGTTCCACTCCATAGAAACATAGAAATATAGAAAATAAGTGCAGGAGTAGGCCATTCGGCCCTTCGAGCCTGCACCACCATTCAATGAGTTCATGGCTGAACATGCAACTTCAGTACCCCATTCCTGCTTTCTCGCCATACCCCTTGATCCCCCTAGTAGTAAGGACTACATCTAACTCCTTTTTGAATATATTTAGTGAATTGGCCTCAACAACTTTCTGTGGCAGAGATTTCCACAGGTTCACCACTCTCTGGGTGAAGAAGTCTCTCCTCATTTCGGTCCTAAATGGCTTACCCCTTATCCTTAGTCTGTGATCCCTGGTTCTGGACTTCCCCAACATTAATAAGACCATAAGAACATAAGAATTAGGAACAGGAGTAGGCCATCTAGCCCCTCGAGCCTGCTCCGCCATTCAACAAGATCATGGCTGATCTGGCCGTGGACTCAGCTCCACTTACCCGCCCTCTCCCCGTAACCCTTAATTCCCTTATTGGTTAAAAATCTATCTATCTGTGACTTGAATACATTCAATGAGGTGGCCTCAACTGCTTCCTTGGGCAGAGAATTCCACAGATTCACAACCCTCTGGGAGAAGAAATTCCTTCTCAACTCGGTTTTAAATTGGCTCCCCCGTATTTTGAGGCTGTGCCCCCTAGTTCTAGTCTCCCCGACCAGTGGAAACAACCTCTCTGCCTCGATCTTGTCTATCCCTTTCATTATTTTAAATGTTTCTATAAGATCACCCCTCATCCTTCTGAACTCCAACGAGTAAAGACCCAGTCTACTCAATCTATCATCACAAGGTAATCCCCTCATCTCCGGAATCAGCCTAGTGAATCGTCTCTGTACCCCCTCCAAAGCTAGTATATCTTTCCTTAAGTAAGGTGACCAAAACTGCACGCAGTACTCCAAGTGCGGCCTCACCAATACCCTATACAGTTGCAGCAGGACCTCCTTGCTTTTGTACTCCATCCCTCTCGCAATGAAGGCCAACCTCCAGCAGGTTAATTTAAAGTAACATTCTGGGTTAACTTTTATATTCAACTGCTTTCATTTATAGAGCACCTTTAATGTAATAAAACATCCCAAGGCACTTCACCAGAGCGTTATCAAACAAAATCTGACACCGAGCTACATAAGGAGATATTAGCCTTAATGATCTTATATACCTTGATAAGATCACCACTCAAGCTTCCTTTCTAGATGGAAAAGCCCAAGGGCTAGAAATTCCGTAGCGCCCCAGTATGGGCGTTAAATTTTCAAAAGACGCTAAGCAGGAAGCACAATAAATGTGAAAACTAAGAGCTAGACTTTCCACTTCACATCGCCCATCTATGGCCCATATATCGCCCAAAACTGAACTTTATCGCCCATTTTGAGGAAAAAGTGGAAACTAGGCCAGAAACATCGGCGGAAAAATAAGTCCCCAAGTTTCGGTTCACTTCGCCGAACTGATCGCCGAGCTGATCGCCCGCACAAGGCCCATCCCAACTTTCAGCACATTGTCAACACAAAGCCGGGCTGCTGGATCGGCGAGAACTTTGCTGATAAATAGTTGGTTTGCCCGGGCTTTACTGAAGGAAATGGACACTACAGACGCCATTTTGAAGATCGGAGGAAGGGTGGAGGCAACTAAAAAAAACAAGCTAGATAGTTATGATTTATTTATAGAGTTATTTATAGATAGATTAACACAGAATATTAATTATATTTAAATTTACTGATAGTAGCTTAGTGGATAGGCAATTTTTTGTGAAAAGTGCATTTATAGTGAGTGAAAACAATTATTGATATTGTTGGGGCCTATTAGACTGACTGGTATACAGCGTTAGACTGGGGTTGGTGTAGAGAGAGTAGGGAGAGTAGTAGTAGAGAGAGTGTAGTAGAGAGAGAGTAGTTTAATTAAGTGAAAATAATTATTGATAGTGATGGGGCCTATGCTTTCTGCGCCATTACATGTAACTGCTCACAAGCTGGTTTCTGAAAGGATCAATCGAAGAGGTGGCAGAGTAATGTGTAGACAGAGACAGAGGAGACTAGCGTGCAGCCAACGAAGGTACAAAGAAATGCAATCTTACCTCAACTTGTCTGAAAACGCATATTTTAGGAGGCTGCACTTCCAGAAGGAGGTCATCGATGAGATTTGCCAGCTCATCAAGGGGGATCTGCAGCTTTCCAGCACCATCAGAACCACACTGTCCGTTGAGATGAAGGTTACTGCAGCCCTAGCCTTCTACGCATCAGGATCCTTTCAGGCTTCAGCTGGCGACATCTGTCATATCCCGCAGCATGCCACACACTGCTGCATTGGGCAGGTGACTGAAGCCCTTTACACTCGCAGGATGGACTTTATAAGCTTCCCTATGACCAGGGAGACACAGACCGGGAGGGCTTTGTTTCTCGAGAATAGCAGGTTTCCCCAAGGTGCAGTGAGCAATAGACTGCACGCACATTACCCTGAAAGCCCCTTAATGAACGCGGAGGTGTTTCGTTACAGAAAGGGATTCCATTCTTTGAATGTGCAGCTTGTTGTCGACCACAACCAAATAATCATGACAGTAAATGCTACATTTCCTGGCAGCATCCATGATGCGCACATCTCGCGTGAGAGTGCGATCCCTGACCTGTTTGTCAATCAGCCAGAAGGTCACGGTTGGATACTGGGGGATAAGGGATATGGCCTTGCCAGCTGGCTGATGACCCCTCTGTGTAATCCCGTTACTGAAGCCGAGAAACGTTACAATGAAAGCCACATAGCGACCCGCAACTTCGTCGAAAAGGCAATTGGAGTCTTAAAGCAGCGCTTCAGATGCCTGGACCATTCTGGTGGCAGCCTACAGTACCACCCTGACCAGGCCGCTGAGTTTATTGTGGTGTGTTGCATGCTGCATATCCTAGCTATAAGTAGAGGACAACAAATACCAGATGGGGCTGCAGGTCCACCTCCAGAAGGAGGGGAGACGGAAGAGTCAGCTGGCAAGGATCAAGAGGAGGGAGAGGCGGAAGAGGAGGCTGTTGAGAACCTAGGGGAGGTCAATCAGCCTTGCGATGTAGCCATGTTACCACCAACCCCTCCCGAAGACCAGTACCCAATGGCAGTTATGCAGCTACTAAGCTGTTGCATCAGCAGCTCACATAAGAACGCTTTGCATGAACTTACATTGTGGATATTCACATTTACATTTACAGTTATGGTTAAGCAAAAGTTGCATTTGCGTTGAGTTACGTTTTTGCCTTGCCTGCACTGGCCTGGCATCTGCATTAATGCTTAGCTTAAGAAAACTGATGTTATAATAAAAGAATGAACAACTAATGCAGAACAACTGTAAATATGTTATGCTTAATGTAACTATAAGAGAATGCACACAATTGTTAAACTCAGTAAAAAATTGTATTTAACAGAATGAATTGTTAATAATATTTTATAAACAGCCTCTCCCTTCTGCCCCTCGCCCCACCGCCCCCCCCCCCCCCGCCCCAAACCCCTCCACCCCAAACAACAATGAAGGCAAGAATTTTTAAAATATGTACATTGAAAAATCATCCAAACCCCCTCCCTACCTGTGGCCATGTTTCCCTCCAGGTCCTATACCACCCCGTGTTTTAACACCACCCTCACGTTTTGGTCCCCGCAGACTGAGACAAAGCTGGTGTGCAGTGGGCAACGGCAAGACTTCCTGCCGTGGTGGAGGTGATGGAGCGGAAAGTGAAGCCTGAGGCTCGTCTTCCGAGTCAGGAGGAACTGTGTCCTCGTACTCGCTTGAGTGCTAGGGGTCGCACTCTGGCCGACACGGCACCTTGGGGTGCAGCGCCGTGTCCAGCCAGCAACGCATGCCAGGGTCTGCCGTGCTAACTCCGTTTGCATGCCAGACCAGTTGGAGAAGTTTGTGTGGAACTGGCTCCAGTTTGTGGAGAACTGGCTCCAGTTCGTGGAGAACTCATGGAACCCCTGGATAAGATTGCGACCGTCTCCCGGCACATGGAGATCAAGCATTCCGTCTGCCCTTCGACAGTAGGCGATTACTCACCTCGCTGACCCAACCTCAGTTGGGTCGGTGTTCGCAATATATTGTGCCTTGTGGTTACTGGCTGAACACTGCTTGGTCCCGATGCCTCTTCCCACTCAATGGAGATGACCGCAGGTTCATCCCCCCCCCCCCCCCCCCCGCCCCCCCACAACAATGCAACAATGGTCGATTCCAGCAGCTCTGGATATAATTCTTCATCTTCATCCTCCTCCTCCTCCTCCTTGTCCTTCTCCTGGAGGTGAGGAAAGTTTTATTTTTCTTCGTTTGATTCCTTTGACTGCTGATGTTCCTCCTCTTCCTCCTCCGAGGTGGTTGGTGAAGGTGCATGGGACGGCTGCAGTGCCACTAACTTCTCAGGTTGACCTTAAAAACACGTATGACATTTTTAAAGAACTTATTAGAACATAATGGTCATTATTACCAAGAGACGTTACATATCAATACTTTTCACTACTCCATAAAGCTGTAGTGGCTACATCCCCTGCTTCTTATGCACAAGGGCTGCACCAGGGCTGCATACATGCATGCATGGCCTGACGTGACATCATTAGTATATCAAGAGTACATCACAAGTATATTGCATATTGAATTATAATTAAAGGACATTACATGCGTTACTTATTTAAGTTTTAAAAAATGTTTTTAATACTGTTTGACACATTACACAGTACACATTACTCACGAGACTCAAGGCTGGGTTCGGCTAGACCATGGTATGGTGGCCAAACGGCTGTCATGTCCCACCAGCCCGACCGCACAGTCCTCAATCTCCGACAGTGGTTGTACTTGAGCAGAGCCATCCCCCCGTCCTCCTCTGCTCAGGCCGGTTGATAGATATCTTCTTCTACAAACGAGAAGAGAGGATGGCATGGCATAAGTTAATGGACTTGGTAAAAATACATTTAAGAATGACAGACTTAAATTCAATGCAGGACAGTCATTGCTCTCAAATATTTACATGCAAAAGTAAATGATTAAATATAAATTATAAGAATTAAAGTGCAACTTACTGTTAACATGGTTTAACAAATGCATTTCAGAATGACAAACTTAAATTCAGTGCAGGAAATTCAATGTTCTAATCAAAATTTGCATGCATCAGTAAAATATTACAGTTAAAATATAAAATATAAAATGCAACTTACTCTTGCTGCCGCCTCCAAGCTATTCCAACATTTTTGGCACTGGTCAGGCCCCCTCGACTCAGGTGATGCAGACGTTACCACATCTGCAATCTCCAGCCATATTTTTCTGTAGACACAGGGTGGAGGTTTCCTATGCACACCCGGTGTCAAGTCGGCCCACCTGGCATGCATCTCGTTCACCAGGGCCTCGTTCGCCTCATCACTGAAGGGTTTTGCCCTTTTTCTTTCTGAGTCACACTCCAATGACATTTTACTATATTATATTGCAATACTATTATATGTTTTCTAAAATGTAGTTAAATTTATATAGCTTTTATACCTCCAAAACCTTCTAAAATAAACAATTCTCTCTTCTCTGCAACTCTGTCTTGCTCCTCTCTCTCTCTATCTCCACTCTCTCTCTCTCTCTCTCTGACCCTCCCTGTGCCTTCTGAGCATGTGATGACCCCTGACCTCCCAAAACCCAGTAAAAAAAATTGGCCAAAAAAAGTCACACATGCGCAGAAGGCTGTTGCTAGGGAAGCTTTTTCTTTCTGACTTCCTTTTTCGGTGGCCGAATGGGACATCGCCGAAAAATCAGATCGCCCATTCCACATCGCCGGGCTAAAGCTGAGTGGAAAATCGCAAAAAAAAATGGACCATGTACCAGCGATCAGCAAGGCTGAGATGCCCCACATCGCTGGAACAAGGCCCATTTTTTTCGGCGATGGCCACCTAACCCTCAATTCTGTCCTTACACCGTCCATGAGTGGATGCCTATCATGATTCAATGAGAATCTCTGGAGCTAAGTTCCATTTGTCAAACACAGCCGGCCATACATCATTGAAATAGTGACCTCTAGTGGTGACATTACAAGCTTTCAATTCAAACCAGGCATTAACAATAATCCTCTGAACCATCACGACACCTGCACTGATTGCAAAGGAAACACTTTTTAAATTGGATCAAACCAATTTTGCCAGACTTATGGAGCTATTTAATGCTGACAGACCTTCCTCTCATTCCACAATGGCACATCCCAGCTAGTTTCGTAGCACTGCAGGTGCACACGGAAAGGAAGGTTGACAGAGAGATCTTGAATGTGCCTCTTCCAGTGAGCAATGTGAATCCATTTGAGAGGGCAGAGCACAAATTCTCAACCTGTAATTAATTAAACTGAGGCAGATTTAAGCTCAACTTGCACAATACACAATAAGGAGAATATTAGCCGGTTCCAAGCAGATATAGAAAGACTAAGTGACTGAGCTCATAAATGCCGAATGTCTTTTAGCCTGGAGATATGCAGTGTTGTGCACACGTGGCCTAGCAACTTGAGGCATGTCTGCTTCATGCTTGTGTGCCCACTAAAGGTAATCAACTGGGGCGATGGTCACAATCGAAAAATGAGTATGCACATCTACTGGCAAAAGGTTCAATTGCAGGGCAGTAAAAGATCACCACCACACAATCAAAGTAGAAGAAACCCATATGACCACATGCCTCTCAACCTCTGAGCCAATCAGTGATCTGTCTTACAAAAATCGGGGTGGATTGACAACTGATCCAAAGCTGTCCATCAGCTCAGCTCTGCAACCTCCTCTTGGAGCCCTACATCCCTGCCTGTATCACTCTTCCTATTTAAGTCTGCTGTGCACTCCACCATCAGTGGCTGCACCTTTGGCCACTGCCCCCTGCTTTCTGGGTCTCTCTGCCTTACAATGTCTCCCCTCCACCCCATTTAAAAAACCTTCTTAAACACTACCTCTGTGAACACACCTTTGGCACCGCCCCGAACTCCCCTGCCCAACTCTGCCAGGGTCCAATCACGATTTCTGCAGCACTTTGGGTCATTCTCACTGCGTTAAAGACTCAGTATAAATGTGGGTTTGAGTTGTTTGTCATCACACAGAGAAAACTGATGGCACCTCACACCTGACATTTCTTTTATCAAAATGAATAGATGTTTCTTTATGAACATTTTTGCTGGTCTCAAACAATCCTGAGCTCAGCAGCACTTTATTCACTGCGTAGTTTATTACTTAGCTGAGGAACACACTGAAACATTGGCTGTATTCTAATTAACTGCTTTTGTTTGCATCCTTGTGCTGGCGCTCAAAGTAAAGCTTTAAACATTCTCTGAGGTGCCTTGTGTCAGTCGGTAAATACAGTACTGACATCTAGTGGCCAGTAAGAAGCACTGTGAGTCTTCTTCACAATAACAGCACACTACCATTTTACTCAATACATATAACCCAGGAAATGTGGAAAAAAACAGGACTGTCAAGCAGTCAGTTGTAGATATACAGAGTAACACACTGTTATACACCATAGCACCCTCAAGATAGCCTCAGTATGTAAGTTTCTGGCACATCTTTCTCAGTGGTCTTACAATGTGGACATTTATGCATATTGGTATTGTAAACACTGCGTGTAATACAAGATACTGCCACAATATTTACATCATGAACAAGCTTTCATTATTTGATACAGGATAATATTGAAGAACTTCATTTTCAACCTAATTGATATACTTATTTTTTTCCTTTCCTAGAGCTAGAAATTGCATCGCGTCCCGTTTGAGGCGATAATTTTCGCGGAAGCGCAAAAGTATCGGAGGGCGCTACCCAATTCCAGCGGCGTGAACTTCCGGTTTAGCGCTCCTGGAGGGATGTGGAGCACTAAATCAGGCATTACCGCTTCTCTTGGAGCGCTAAATGAAGAAAGAGGGGCGGTAGCAGCAGAGCACTGTACAATGTCCCGATCAGAGAAGGGCCAATGCTGAGGGTGATTCACGGGAAGGATTCGACTGGTCGGTGACGGCACCTGCAATCAGGGAAGATCAGCCCCAAGCACGCTAACAGAGTGCAGGACTGATCAATCGGGACATTGGAAAAATTCAAAAAGCATTACGGTGGGGTGGAAATGTTTCTTTGGCCCACCTGACCAGCAATGCCTTTGATTACCTTTCCCCAAGCAGCCGCTGAGCTCACAACACCTCCTGTGGCTGCCATTATTGATGCCTGGCGATGCTGCCGGGAGCAGAAGCGAATTTCCGATCCGGGGCCATAACGGGGTGTTGCGCACCGGATAATGTCACGATCTCTGGAATAGTAAGATGTAGCGCTAACCTGTCAAGCAAATTCGGGGACATCGGTATTTTTGATGCACCTGGTCGGTACGCCATTAGCTCCCCGGTATCGCCCCCCCCCCCGCCCCCAGAGGTGCTACCAGGAGGCGCAAAGGAAGCCAATTTCTCATCCTAATGTTTAAGGTAGGTATAGATTATTCAAACCGGATTCATCCTCTTCTCCTGTACCTTATCAGCCACCATTCAAAACAGAGATTTAGACTACAGTTTGTTTTAATTGTCCTTTTACACGCCCCAAATAAATCAGTTTTACAGCTGATCACATAGCTGGTTAAAACTTGTATCTCCATGTAGAAGCAAGTGTCTTTGCGTTAGAAGTGACAGAAATTCCAACACGTATCCATGTCAACATTGCAATAAATACATTTAAATGCAGGATATCCCATCAAAATTAAATTGACTTGTGCAGCGGGCTGACAGTGAAATACATGATCCCTTGGATCATGCTGATTCTCTTTTCTTAGAGTGAAATGTGGATGCACGTGGAAAATGCTGATACATGAATGTATTTTACCAGCACTTCAGTCTCGATTTTAACAGTAGGGAAATGCTGCAATGTCAAACCGTGTGCTGTTTTGTAAGTCGTTGGTCTTGATTTTAACTCGGGGTGGGATTGGTGCATGCGGTGGGGCAGGGGGGGTTGCAGGACGAGTAACATATTCAAGATTGGACTCCCGTCTGAATCCAGCAGGAGTCACTGCCTGGCCGACAGGTGGGATCAGGAATTCGGGCGGGAGGAGGCCACCATCGGGGTCTTAAGAGAATGATCCCCGGCACAAGGTAAGCCAATGGGAGACGCCAGGAATGGAATCCCTATCAGGGAAGGGTGGGGGAGGAGGCTGGAACAGGGGAGGCCCAAGATTTCCTGTGCGGCCTGGAGAACACCTGCTCCTCCTGGCCCCACAGATTTTGCCTGGTAGGGTAGCCGTCATTGCTCCCCCCATCAGGCCTCAGATTAAAATGGCCCGACCTGCTTATTTAAAGACTGGTCACAAAAGTAAAAGAATCCAGGGCAAAGTGGCAAGTTGGATCCAAAATTGGCTCAGAGGCAGGAAGAAAAGGGTAATGGTTGATATGTATTTTTGTGACTGGAAGGATGTTTCCAGTGGGGTTCCGCAGGGCTCAGCACTCGGGCCCTTGCTTTCTGTGATATACACCAATGATTTAGACTTTGATGCAGGGGGTATGATTAAGAAGTTTGCAGATGAGACTAAAATCAGCTGTGTGATGGATAATGAAAAAGAAAGTTGTAGACTCCAGGATGATATTAATGAACTGGTCAGGTGGGCAGAACAGTGGCATATGGAATACAATTCTGAGGAATGTGAGGTAATGCATTTGGGGAGGGCTAACAAGGCAAGGGGATACACATTAAATGGTAGGACACTGAGAAGTGTAGAGGAACAAAGGGACCTTGGAGTGCTTGTCCACAGATCCCTGAAGGTAGCAGGCGAGGTAGATAAGGTGGTTAAGAAGGCATACGGAATGCTTGCCTTTATTAGCCGAGGCATAGAATATAAGAGCAGGTGGGTTATGCTTGAACTGTAGAAAACACTGGTTAGACCACAGCTAGAGTACTGCGTGCAGTTCTGGTCACATTACAGGAAAGATGTCATTGCACTAGAGAGGGTACAGAGGAGATTTACGAGGATGTTGCCTGGACTGGAGAATTTTTGTTTTCTTTGGAACAGAAAAGGCTGAGGTCTATAAAATTATGAGGGATCTGGATAGAGTGGATAGGAAGGATTTATTTCCCTTAGCAGAGAGGTCAACAACCAGGGGGCATAGATTTAAAGTAATTGGTAGGAGGCTTAGAGGGGATTTAAGGAGAACATTTTTCACCCTGAGGGTGGTGGGGGTCTGGAACTCACTGCTTGAAAGGGTGGTAGAGGCAGAAACCCTCACCATGTTTAAAAAGTACTTGAATGTGCACTTGAAGTGCCGTAACCTACAGGGCTACGGACCAAGAGCTAGAAAGTGGGATTAGGCTGGATAGCTTATTGTTGGCCGGTGTGGACACGATGGGACGAAATGGCCTCCTTCCGTGCTGTAAATTTCTATGATTCTATAATAACGAAGCATCTTCGACCAGTGGCAGCCACGGAGTATGAATTAGTGCACATATCACCAGGGAAATGAAAAATATACACAAGCACATTTAGAAACATAATGAATAGATTTAATGTAATACCTCTATTATATGCATTTTTGACTAGTGGGATTAGGGTGGATAGCTCTTTGTTGGACGGCGCGGAAATGATGGGCCGAAATGGCCTCCTTCCGTGCTGTAAATTTCTATGATTCTAAAGAGGATCCCATGGCCTGGGGTAGGTGCCCTTGCCCTCTGCAATTTAAAATTGCAGTCAGCCTGATCGGGGCGGGAAGGGAGTAGATAAGTCCCCCGCTCCATTTTAACTGACCCACCCCCACCCCCACTTGGTTTCCTCCAGGGCTATTTCTTGCATCCTCGTGATATGCCAAAAGGCCATACCACAGCCGGAGTACTTCTGAAGTGAATCACTGATTTTGCAGACCAGTGCAGCAGCCAATTTGTGCATGTTTGGAGTTCTGTCTCCAAGGTGAAGATCCTATTATCCACTGCTTAGATAAGCCTTCAGAGTTGGTATTTTCTGTTCCTATCAATCTAATTTCACAGCACTTGGCCAACGCAAGTAAGGAAGTTGTGATAAGGAAGTGAAAATGTGCATTCAGAATGAAGTCTGGTCCCATACGAAAACTCAATCACCTAACCAGCCATTTTTGGACTAATTTATAGATGTTAAATTTGACCCGGTTGAGTCTGTTTCAGCTTTCACCTGGCCTACTGCTTTTTTATTGTGTACCTCTGTGTACATACAGAGGCACAGTGGAGTATATTTCCCTGTGTATCAGGCAAAATAAAAATTATTTACACTAAGCTGTTATAAACCAACTATGCTTTTGTTATCTAACTTTGTACACTGAGGGAAATATGTCCCAAAGTGTCTTAACTGGCATGCTGTGCTCATCACCAGATTCCCAATCCCATCCTAAGCATTCTTGTCATCGTGGTGTTGTTTATGCTTGAAGCAATGTTATTACAAATATTGATTTGATTTTTAAATTACATGATCTATTGGAAAGGTACAGCTCCAGAAAGTCCAGAATATGAAACTGGCATCTGATATTTGATTGACCTAGATTATTTTTCCCTGCCAGTTGTCAGAGCTAGATTTAATCCCTGATGCTCCAGTAGTGCAGCACGTGTCTGCTGATTGGCCTGGAGAGCTGCAGACCTCTTTTAATCGCTGGAGGTTTAAAGGCACCTGTTTCATAGATGGTATAGTAGGAATGAGTGATTTTCATTCAGTAAGGACATTTGTTTACTGAGGACACTCAAAAGATTCTGAAGGGGATTGACAGGGTAGAGGGGTTGTTTCCTCTGGCTGGAGTGTCTAGAACTAGGGGGCACAGTCTCAGGATAAGGGGAAGGCCATTTAAGACAGACATGAGGAGGAATTTCTTCACTCAGAGGGTTGTGAATCTTTGAAATTCTCTGCCCCAGAGGGCTGTGGATGTTGAGTCTCTGAATATATTCAAGGCTGTGATAGATTTTTGGAGCCTAGGTGAATCAAGGGATATGGAGATCGGGCAGGAAAGTGGAGTTGAGGTCGATGATCAGCCATGATATTGAATGGCAGAGCAGGCTCAAGGGGTCAAATGCTCCTATTCCTTATGTTCTTGTGTTCTAACACATTGGAGGCGATTTTAATCCTATTCGCTCAGCAGAAACCTGGCGGGTGGGCAGTTAAAATCACCCAGCTCGTACCTGTCCGAAAGCTGCCACGATCACAAAATCGGCATTTGCAGGAAGCATGGACACGTGTCCGGAGCGAACAGGGTCATTCTTTACATATGCATGTTGCGGCCCGATGACATCATTGAGACCCGACTGTAATTTTAGCTCAGACCTGAGCGGGGAATCCACCTGGAGTTAAGTGGCTGGATCAGAATAAGATCTTCAGATTTGACTCGCCAATATTCTGAGCCAATGTTAATGCAAAAGCTATATTCTCAGATTCACTCTATGCTAACTAGAAAATGGAAAGTGGAGGGACCCAGTCAGGACCCTCGTCTATCCCTACCCTTAATTAAATGGAAATTCAAACGTGCTGGGGGCGGGGAGGAGGGAGGTTGGAGGGGTCAAATAAAGGAACAAAAATGAATCCCAGTTTCTCCTGGGTCAGGATGGTTCATCGTTCTTCGATTTCACGTTGCTCCCTTCTTTCTTCTGTGCAAACAGAACCATCACTGGCACATTTCTGCCAGGCCTAGGTGACGTTTGAACAAGTTAATTACTAAACGAAGTGCCCTATCACGCCCTCAAGACATCCCAATGTACCTTACATTTGAAGCGGAGTCACTATTGTTATGTAGACAAACAAGGCAGTATGGTCCCATTAACAGCAAAAGTGAGCAGATAATCTGTTTATGCTGATGAACTCTTAATGAGGTTTAAAAAAGTCCCATAACAGTGATAACTGGAATGGTAATATACATTTACAACCAAATGACTTTACTGCAATAACACACTTAATATTGATGTTTTAGCAGTTCATAAAATTAGGCAACATTTGCACCATATAAATGACTCTTGAAGTGAAAGGGTTTGTTAATGTAACAAATTGCTGCTTGAATAAATCTCTCAATGTTGTCACTTGATCAGGATCATCTTGGTTCTGCTCCATCTGCTTTGCACCCACTGCTAACTACTGAATTGCTTGAGATGCATTAAATCTTTGATATTGTAGGTGGGTTCACTGCTGAGAACACTTTGCTCAGGACAAGCTATCAGTTACTAATGAGACAGCCTTCAGCAATCCTCGGAAGCAACACCAACTTCATTTTAGAAGCTGACAGACATGACCTGCTCCAGGGTTCAGACAGAGGTCAACCTCTTATTACATCTGGTCTGTTAAGAAGACACTTGTGCTCATAAATGCCTGAGACGCTGGGTAAAAGTTGTTGGAATGAGTAAGGAATCCAATCAGGTATCACTTTCACTGTTTGATGTCTTACTATCCCAAAATATAGCGGATTCTACAACAAACCTCGGCAAAATGAACATCTCTGATTGACACAATTTACGTAGCAAGGCAAAATTACATTACAAAGATTTTATACATTCAAAAAAAAGTAGCGTCTCAGTTTAGAATTCTATACGAGGTGTAGTATTTTACTTAATGTTCTACTGAATCCAAGAGATTGAAAAGCTAGTTAGGCGAAAGGTCCTTTAGGATTCTATACTATAATTTAGAAAGGTGTGCCCAGTATTGACATATATTTGATTGCCTGAACCATCATGAATGCAATGTTGTTCTCCAACAGAATGTGCACCCAAGGTTAACTCATCCATTCTTCTTCAGATATGAGGTGTGCGTTTTATCCGTATGGTGTTCATGAGGTGAACTGACATTTTGGAGATAGTGAAAGCAGAAAGGGGGCCCTGAGAGTCAAGTGTAGAAGAAAGTTGCAATCCAAAGGGGTATCTTTAAATTGCTCACTTTTAACCTTACATATCAAGTCACACCTCAAAAAAGACCCTACTTTTCACAAGCTATTCCTCTCAGGATAAATTCCACTTGCTTGATTTGGGCATTCACTTACAGGAAAACTAAGATTCATTTCACTTGAAAATAAAACTGTTGTTAAAAATAGTTTTCTGCTATGTTTTTATGCTTAGTTTCTTCACAAGAGATTTTCTAGCATGATCTTATCTGAGACAAAATATTTATACAGTCCAATTTTGGAGCAAACTGCTTGTCTCGATAACCTATTACAATTACCAACCTTAATTTCACTCAGATATGTTTTGCTCTCATGGGATTTCATGCCCACACTCCATTAGAACATCAAGAAGCATTCAGGCTAAATCAATTTGCCTCCTACTAGTCAGGACAACCCATCATTTACTGTAATTCACCCCGTCACAGTTCATGACAGGTAAGGTTAAAAGCTAAGCACGGAATGGAGACCTTTCATGTTTGTCTCTCTATTTAGTGGTTTCCCCTTAAAATCATCATCCAGTGTAGTTACAGTAAAATGAGAAAACATCAACGCAAAGGACCACTTGGGAAAATTTACAAGCAGACATACACTTTTACATTATAATTAGAGTCTTGACTCATCAACCTTTAAGCGTAGTTACTGTTGAACAGTCTCAATGGTTTGATTTATTAATTTATTTTATCATATTCCTCATTATTTCTCCTTTTTCTTCAGAAAACAATCGCTGGTAGATCATCTCTTCCAGCTTGGGATAACAAAACAGGATGGGCAGGAGCATCCATTACTGGCACTATTTCGTTCTCGCTTGCAGTGAGCTCGCTGCCAGCTTCCCTCCCCACACTGGAACATCCTGGCTATTGTGAGTTGCGGTACTCCAATTATCAGTTCAGTTGAAAGGCAGTCTTGAAGCTTGACTTAGGAATATCCTTCCATAATATCATAGGCAGTCCCTCAAAATGAGGATGACTTGCTTCCACGCCAAAAATGGATGCGTTCACAGGTGTTTCAATGAAGGACCTAATATTCTAGGTCCCGAACTACATGTTGAAGGGTGGAAGATGCCTGTGCGTGGATTTTTTTAACGTGTGGTGGCCGTTGCACACCAGCCACCACACGGGCTTGACAGAACTAGGTCTTGGTCCAATGGCAAGGATTAACCAAGATGACTGGAGACCAGCTCTGCTGCACGGACCGAGTGCGCACACATATCGCAGTGTGGGCTAGTCCGTGCTGCCCCTGGGCCCTTGCCTCTTCTGGGCCCTGAACTCACGCCTCTCCTGGGCCCCGAACTCACGCCTCTCCTGGGCCCCGATCACGTCCCTCTACGAACTCTAAGGGCCCTTGGCGTGGAAGCAAGCCATCCTCATTTCAAGGGACTGCCTATGATGATGATGGAAGGATATTCCTAAGTCAAGCTTCAAGACTGCCTTTCAACTGGACTAATAATTGGAGTACCGCAACTCACAATAGCCAGACTGATTCCCGGGATGGCTGGACTGACATATGAGAAGAGATTGAATCGTCTGGGCCTTTATTCACTGGATTTTAGAAGGATGAGAAGGGATCTCACAGAAACATATAAAATTCTGATGGGACTGGCGAGGTTAGATACAGGAAGAATGTTCCTGATGTTGGGACGTCCAGAACCAGGGGACACAGTCTAAGGATGGGGGGTAAGCCATTTAGGACTGAGATGAGGAGAAACTTCTTCACTCAGGGAGTTGTTAACCTGTGGAATTCCCTACCGCAGAGAGTTGTTGATGCCAGTTCATTGGATATATTCAAGAGGGAGTTAGATGTGGCCCTTACGGCTAAAGGGATCAAGGGATATGGAGAGAAAGCAGGAAAGGGACACTCAGGTGAATGATCAGCCATGATCTTATTGAATGGTGGTGCAGACTCGAAGGGCTGAATGGCCTACTTCTGCACCTAGTTTCTATGTTTCTATGTTTCTTGCTGCTCCTCCGCCCCGACCTCGCTGCTCCTGCTGTACTGCCCACACTGCAATCAATGACCTGGATTAAGTTTGATAGACATTAAGGCCTTTATAGTTATTAATGATCAGTCTTTCGGATGAAATGTTAAACCGAGGCCCTGTCTGCTCTCTCAGGTGGACATAAAAGATCCCATTGCACTATTCCAAAGAAGAGCAGGGGAGTTATCCCTGGTGTCCTGGCAAATATTTATCCCTCAATCAACACAACAAAAACAGATTATCTGGTCATTATCACGTTGCTGTTTGTGGGAGTTTGCTGTGTGCAAATTGGCTGTCACATTACAACAGTGACTACACTCCAAAAGTACTTAATTGGCTGTAAAACGCTGAGACTTCTGGTGGTCATGAAAGGCGCTATATAAATGCAAGTCTTTCTTTCTTTTCTCAAAATACCTTCAACCCTTTCTCTCTCCAACAATAGCAAATTGTCTGTTGAAGTCATCTCATCTGCCTGCTTCAATGTCCTTTTCGGGGTAACAACATTATTACCCTTTCAGTGAAATAATATTGCCCAACTTCCCTTCTTACTCAGGGCTTACTGATCTTCCACGTATGTTTGATAGACATTAAGGCCCTTTATAGTTATTCGTTGGCAAACATCTTCAATTACCAGCCCCATCTAACACAGCATTTTAAGCAACAGTTTTATATGTCAAATGTGGGAAATGAAGACACCCGATGGAAGTAATCAGTTTAGAACTTTTAACAAGCTGGAAATAAGCCTATTGACATCCACAAGCCACCTGACTGTAATTCGTGTGCTGCTAGGGAAATAGAAGCTTAATGGTTTAGAAACCAAGAATGAGCCTGCGATAGTCCTTATCATAGAAACACTATTAAGCAGGGTGACATTCTTCAGTATTAGATGTACCCACCCAATCCATCTTTCAGGAAGCTGCCTTCAAAGGAAATAAGACAGCTGAAAATTAGTTTGACCGACAGATCGACTTGGCAGGAGAACTCAAAAAGAATTAATGATGTCAAGTAAAGGATTGAGCCTCCCGACCTTGGTGTACAACCAAGGGTCAGGACAATGAAAACGGGTCACAGAACCATAAAATGGGAGCGGTCCAACTGTTTGGCCTCAAGAATCTGGAGAAGATGATAGAGGGCAAAGCTGGATTACTTGACGCTGAATAGAGTAAGGGCTGGATTTTTCGGTCCTGTCTGCCTCTGTATGAGACGTGAATTGGCTAGTTTAGGCTGGCGAATGATACTTAAAGGGTTGACGACGGATAGGCAATGGCAAACATTTAAAGATCACATGGGTGAACTTCAACAATTGTACATCCCTGTCTGGAGTAAAAATAAAACGGGGAAGGTGACTCAACCGTGGCTAACAAGGGAAATTAAGGATAGTGTTAAATCCAAGGAAGAGGCAGATACATTGGCCAGAAAAAGCAGCAAACCTGAGGACTGGGAGAAATTTAGAATTCAGCAGAGGAGGACAAAGGGTTTAATTAGGAGGGGGAAAATAGAGAATGAGAGGAAGCTTGCTGGGAACATAAAAACTGACTGCAAAAGCTTCTATAGATATGTGAAGAGAAAAAGATTAGTGAAGACAGATTCAGGTGAATTTATAATGGGGAACAAAGAAATGGCAGACCAGTTGAACAAATACTTTGGTTCTGTCTTCACGAAGGAAGACACAAATAACCTTCCGGAAATACTAGGACCGAGGGTCTAGTGAGAAGAAGGAACTGAAGGAAATCCTTATTAGGCGGAAAATTGTGTTAGGGAAATTGATGGGATTGAAGGCCGATAAATCCCCGGAGCCTGATAGTCTGCATCCCAGAGTACTTAAGGAAGTGGCCATAGAAATAGTGGATGCATTGGTGATCATTTTCCAACAGTCTATCGACTCTGGATCAGTTCCTATGGACTGGAGGGTAGCTAATGTAACACCACTGTTTAAAAAAGGAGGAAGAGAGATAACGGGTAATTATAGACCGGTTAGCCTGATATCAGTAGTGAGGAAAATGTTGGAATCAATTATTAAAGATGAAATAGCAGCACCTTTGGAAAGCAGTGACAGGATCGGTCCAAGTCAGCATGGATTTATGAAAGGGAAATCATGCTTGACAAATCTTCTAGTATCTTTTGAGGATGTAACTAATAGAGTGGACAAGGGAAAACCAGTGGATGTGGTGTATTTGGATTTTCAAAAGGCTTTTAACAAGGTCCCACACAAGAGATTGGTATGCAAAATTAAAAGCACATGGTATTGGGGGTAATGTACTGACGTGGATAGAGAACTGGTTGGCAGACAGGAAGCAGAGAGTCGGGATAAACGGGTCCTTTTCAGAATGGCAGGCAGTGACTAGTGGGGTGCCGCAGGGCTCAGTGCTGGGACCCCAGCTATTTACAATATACATGAATGATTTAGATGAAGGAATTGAGTGTAATATCTCCAAGTTTGCAGATGTCACTAAGCTGGGTGGTGGTGTGAGCTGTGAGGAAGACGCTAAGAGGCTGCAGGGTGACTTGGACAGGTTAGATGAGTGGGCAAATACATGGCAGATGCAGTATAATGTGGATAAATGTGAGGTTATCCACTTTGGTGGCAAAAACAGGAAGGCAGAATATTATCTGAATGGTGGCAGATTAGGAAAAGGGGAGGTGCAACGAGACCTGGGTGTCATGGTACATCAGTCATTGAAAGTTGGCATGCAGGTACAGCAGGCGATGAAGAAGGCAAATGGTATGTTGGCCTTCATAGCTAGGGGATTTGAGTATAGGAGCAGGGAGATCTTACTGCAGTTGTACAGGGCCTTGGTGAGGCCTCACCTGGAATATTGTGTTCAGTTTTGGTCTCCTAATCTGAGGAAGGACATTCTTGCTATTGAAGGAGCGCAGCGAAGGTTCACCAAACTGATTCCCGGGATGGCAGGACTTACATATGAGGAGAGACTGGATCGACAGGGCCTGTATTCACTGGAGTTTAGAAGAATGAGAGGGGATCTCATAAAAACAAATAAAATTCTGACGGAACTGGACAGGTTAGATGCAATAAGAATGTTCCCGATGTTGGGGAAGTCCAGAACCAGGGGACACAGTCTAAGGATAAGGGATAAGCCATTTAGGGCTGAGATGAGGAGAAACTTTTAGACTCAGAGAGTTGTTAACTTTTAGAATTCCCTACCGCAGAGAGTTGTTGCCAGTTCACTGGGTATATTCAAGAGGGAGTTAGATATGGCCCTTACGGCTAACGGGATCAAAGGGTATGGAGAGAAAGCAGGAAAGGGGTACTGAGGTGAATGATCAGCCATGATCTTATTGAATGGTGGTGCCGGCTCGAAGGGCCGAATGGCCTACTCCTGCACCTAATTTCTTTGTTTCTATGTTTCTATGTTTTCGCCCCGGAGGGGTGGCAATGGTGGAGATGACTCCTTCTGGGTGGGCGGCCAACTTCCAGGACCCTGCTGGGGTTTTCGGGGTCGGTGTCGGGCATTACCGCCCGGAAGAGGCGAGCCAGTGTGTAACGCCCCTAGTTGCAACAGCGGCTCGATTTCTGACTCCCTCGACCTGTACGGCCGTGAAGAGTGACATGCTGCGCTCGCCTGCGAAAAGGGGTGGTCCAACCTATACTGGCTGCAGTGAGGTCATTACTGTCCACCTCAAGTGTAATTGCTTTTACTTTTTTTTTGCGGTTTATGTTGTGGTGATCTGGGTTTTGCATTGGGAATGTTTAGGGTGTTTTTTTTCAGGTTTTTCTTTCTCCCCAGGCCTCTCTCAGAGCCCACCCAGGCCAGTTGTTTAGCTCGGGTTTTTCGCATGCTCAGCCGGCCTAGCACCCTAAGAGAGGTGTGCATCGCCTCCCTTATCGCTCCACCCCACACTCAGGGCCCAGCTGCCCAATTATGCCGACTGAGGCGCAAACTATTCCCAGGTGCAAACTTTACCGCCCGCTGCCATTATTGCCCCGAAATGAGCAAAATCAAAAATCCAGCCCCAAGTGTTTTCTCTTCTATGTGATGTGTCTATCAATGACTATGAAGCTAGCCTGCAATTTGATATTGGGAATCTAGTATTATTTAGAATTGCTGCATTAATGTACCCACACTGCCTAATAAAACCTCTGTGGTATCCTACTCATACTTTTCTTATCATACATGAATTAGTGGTGGATGAGTACATCGTGAGACTGAGTACGAACATTCACCACTGATATACCAGGCACCAGCACAGATAAAAAGGCACCTGCACCTCAAAAAGTTCTCACCGGTATACAAACACTTACCAAGCATGTCAAAAAGCCCCAGCAACAAATTTTCAGATGCTCCACTCAAAGGCAGTGAACCCTCCTTTAAGGTTTCATTACTACACTTCAGGGAATGCTACTGATACTTCCATCATTCTTTCACAGCAAGCTGAAAGTGCCCAGATGAATGAGTAGTACTGCGTGCAGTTCTGGTTACCACATTACAGGAAAGATAGGATTGCACTAGAGAGGGTGCAGAGGAGATTTACAAGGATGTTGCTTGGACTAGAGAATTTTAGCTATGAGGAAAGACTGGAGATGCTGAGTTTGTTTTCTTTAGAGCAGTGGAGGCTGAGGAAAGGCCTTATTGAGGTTATGAGGGGCCTAGATAGAGTGGATAGGGAGGACTTATTTCCCTTAGCAGAGGGATCAACAACCAGGGTGCATAGATTTAAAGTAATTGGTAGGACGTTAAGAGGGGATTTGAGTGGAAATTTTTTTGCCCAGAGAGTGGTGGGGGTCTGCCACTCACTGCCTGAAAGGGTGGTAGAGGCAGAAACCCTCACCACATTTAAAAAGTACCTGGATGTGCACTTGAAGTGCCGTAACCTACAGGGCTACGGACCAAGAGCTGGGACATGGGATTAGGCTGGAGAGCTCATTATTGGCCGGCGCGGACACGATGGACTGAAATGGCCTCCTTCCATGCTGTAAATTTCTATGATTCTATGATAATGAGGCATCTTCGACCAGTGGTGGGTTGGAAGCTACAGAATATGAATTAGTGCACATATCACTGGGGAAATGAAAAATATACACAAGCACATTTAGGAACATAATGAATAGATTTAATGTAGTGCCTTTATCTCCTCTTTATATGCTTTTTTGATTATGTGATAATAGAAAGGCAACTTGTCCTATGGCAGGCAGTTTTATTCAGCAAAAAGCATGTACACACAATAGGCACATTTTGACTTTATTCTAGGAAACTATTAACTTGATTTAAATCACTGCCTATATCTCCTTGAAGGCACGTAACTTCGACTATGCATGGAAGAAATAGTTGGTTCAGAGAATCAGAAAGGATGCGTGTGCATGCATAATAATATCAGAGTCAACCTGTCCTATGGCAGGTAAGGTAGCCTGCAACTCTTACGTACATATCAATGTTCATCTAAGTGCAAGGTTGGTATAATGTGTGCGACCTTGTATCAGGCAGCTTTGTGTATGAAGTTTCTTATCTAGGCACAGGAAATTCCCTTTAAGAGGTGACAATCAAATTATCCCCCACTTCCTGTGACACGACTACCTCAGTGTTGCTGGTGCAGGTAATTGGGGATAGAAATTAGGCCGGGCCTGAGGCCCAGGCTTGGTGCTGCACGAGCAGCGCACGCCCAAACAGAGAGGTCAAGGCAGGCCCAAGATTGGGCCTCAGCTAAATATTCCAAGTGAGCTGTGTTATAGATGTGGACTTGTATTTACTCTGTACAGCCACCAGAGGGCTCATTCGCTGGAGTCCCAAGGGATCCCATAATCCCTTGGGAACACAGGTATTTAAGAAGGCTTCACAGGTTGGAGAGGCACTCTGGAAGCCTGCAATAAAAGACTAAGGTCACACTTTACTTTGAGCTCACAGTGTTCAGTCTGACTCTTTCTCCATACACAACAACTGCCGACGAGATACAGATAGCAAACCCAAAGATGCAGAGAACAGTGGGCATCCTGGAGATATTTTCGGAGGGAGATGATTGGGAAACTTTTGTGGAGCGACTCGACCAATACTTCATGGCCAACGAGCTAGATGGGGAAGAGAGCGCTGCCAAACGAAGGGCGATCCTCCTCACCGCCTGTGGGGCACCATGTATGGCCTCATGAAGACTATGCTCACTCCAGCGAAACCCACGGAGAAATTATACGACGATTTGTGCACACTGGTTCGGGAGCATTTGAACCTGAAGGAAAGCGTTCTGATGGCGAGGTATCGGTTCTACACCTACAAAAGGTCTGAAGGCCAGGAAGAGGCGAGTTATGTCGCCGAGCTGAGATGCCTTGCAGGACATTGCGAATTTGAAGGACATTTGGAGCACATGCTCAGAGACTTTTTTGTACTTGGTATTGGCCACGAAACCATACTTCGCAAGCTTTTGACTAGAGACCCCAACCTTGAGTAAGGCCTGAGCGATAGCCCAGGCGTTCATTGCCACCAGTGACAATACTAAGCAAATCTCTCAGCACACAAGTGCTGCTACAAGTACTGTGATCAAAGTGATGTTGTTTTTGAATCATAACGTACAGGGCAGGTCACACATACCTGCAGCTACACGTCCGCAGATGTCTCAGAGTCCACCATCAAGGGTGATGAATGCAAGGTCATTAACACCTTGTTGGCGCTGCGGGGGTGATCATTGTTTCCATTCATGCTGATTCAAAGGTACGTTTGCAAGAGCTGTGGAACAATGGGACACCTCCAACGAGTGTGCAGACGAGCTGCTAAGCCTGTTAAACCTGCAAACCACCACGTTGCAGAGGAGGACAGATCCACGGAGGATCACTACGAACCAGAGCCTCAGATAGAGGAGGCAGAGGTACATGGGTTGCACACATTCACCATGAATTGTCCCGCAATAATGTTGAATGTTGAACTAAATGGACTCCCGGTGTCAATGGAACTGGACACGGACGCAAGCCAGTCCATCATGGGCAAAAACACTTTCGAAAGATTGTGGTGCACCAAGGCCTCAAGGCCAGTCTTAACTCCAGTTCGCACGAGACTAAGAACTTACACTAAAGAACTGATTCCTGTAATCGGCAGTGCTACCGTAAAGGTCTCTTACGATGGAGCAGTGCACAAGCTACCACTCTGGGTGGTACCGGGCGATGGTCCCACGCTGCTCGGCAGGAGCTGGCTGGGAAAGATACACTAGAACTGGGACGATGTCCGAGTGTTATCGCCCGCTGACGACACTTCGTGTGCCCAGGTCTTAAACAAATTTCCTTCGCTGTTCGAACCAAGCATCGGGAAATTCCAAGGAGCAAAAGTGCAGATCCACCTAATTCCAGGGGCGTGACCCATCCATCACAAGGTGAGAGCAGTACCATACATGATGAAAGGGTAGCGATCGAGCTAGACCGGCTGCAACGAGAGGGCATCATTTCACCGATCGAGTTCAGCGAGTGGGCCAGTCCTATTGTCCCAGTCTTCAAGGGAGACGGCACTGTCAGAATCTGTGGCGATTACAAAGTAACTATCAATCGTTTCTCCCTGTAGGACCAATACCCATTACCAAAAGCCGACGACCTCTTTGCAATGCTGGCGGGAGGAAAGACGTTCACGAAGCTGGATCTGACTTCAGCCGACATGATGCAGGAACTGGAGGAATCATCGAAGGCCCTCAGCTGCATCAACACGCACAAAGGTCTTTTTGTTTATAACAGATGCCCGTTTGGAATCCGAATCAGCGGCGGTTATATTCCAGAGAAACATGGAAAGCTTACTGAAGTCGGTCCCGCACACTGTGGTCTTCCAGGACAACATCTTGGTCACAGGTCGGAACACAGTCGAGCACCTGCAGAACCTGGAGGAGGTTCTTAGTCGACTCAACCACATGGGGCTCAGGTTAAAATGCTCAAAGTGCATTTTCCTGGCACCTGAAGTGGAGTTCCTGGGAAGGAGGATTGTGGCGGACGGCATCAGGCCCACCAATGCGGTGACGGAGGCAATCGAGAATGCACCGAGGCCACAGAACGTGATGGAGCTGCGGTCATTTCTGGGATTCCTGAACTACTTTGGTAACTTCTTACTGGGTCGCAGCACACTGCTAGAACCACTGCATGTCTTACTACAAAAAGGGGGCAAATGGGTTTTGGGCAAAAGCCAAAAAAATGCCTTTGTAAAAGCGAAAAAATTGTTCTGCTCAAACAAATTGAATGATCCATGTAAGTGTTTGATACGAGCATGTGATGCGTCGTCATATGGCGTCGGGTGTGTATTGCAACAGGCTAATGATTTCGGGAAACTGCAACCGGTTGCTTATGCATCCAGGAGTCTGTCTAAGGCCGAGAGAGCCGACAGCATGATTGAAAAAGAAGCGTTAGCGTGTGTCTATGGGGTAAAGAAAATGCATCAATACCTGTTTGGGCTAAAATTCGAATTGGAAACTGACCATAAGTCACTTATATCCCTGTTTTCCGAGAGTAAAGGGATAAACACCAATGCATCAGCCCGCATCCAGAGATGGGTGCTCACGTTGTCCGCATACAACTACGCCATCCGCCACAGGCCAGGCACAGAAAACTGCCCTGATGCTTTCAGTAAGCTGCCACTGCCCACCACGGGGGTGGAAATGGCGCAGCCCGCAGATCTAGCCATGGTTATGGAAGCATTTGAGAGTGAGCAATCACCCGTCACTGCCCGGCAGAACAAAACCTGGACAAGCCAGGACCCTTTATTATCTCTAGTCAAAAGCTCTGTGCTTCACGGGAGCTGGTCCAGTGTCCCAGTGGAAATGCAGGAAGAGATAAAGCCGTTCCAGCGGCGCAAAGCTGAAATCTCTATACAGGCAGACTGCCTTCTGTGGGGCAATCGAATAGTAGTCCCCAAGAAGGGCAGAGACACCGTCATCAATGACCTCCACAGTTTCCACCCAAGCATCGTAATGATGAAAGCGATAGCCAGATCCCACGTGTGGTGGCCCGGTATCGATGCAGACTTAGAGCCCTGCGTTCACAGATATAATACATGCTCGCAGTTAAGCAATGTATCCAGGGAGGCGCCGCTAAGTTTATGGTCTTGGCCCTCCAAACCATGGTCTAGGGTACACGTCGACTATGCAGGCCCGTTCTTGGGTAAAATGTTCCTTGTGGTTGTCGGCGTGTACTCCAAGTGGATTGAATGTGAGATAATGTCGGCTAGCATGTCCGCTGCCACCACTGAAAGCCTGCGGGCCATGTTTGCCACTCACGGCTTACCCGATGTCCTGGTGAGCGACAACGGGTCATGTTTTACCAGTGCTGAGTTCAAAGAATTCATGACCCGTAACGGGATCAAACATGTCACATCTGCCCTGTTTAAACCAGCATCCAATGGTCAGGCAGAGAGAGCAGTGCAAACAATCAAGCAGGGCTTGAAGAGGGTAACTGAAGGCTCACTGCAGACTCTCCTATCCCGAGTCCTGCTTAGCTACTGCATGAGACCACACTCACTCACTGGGATCCCACCTGCTGAACTGCTCATGAAAAGAACACTGAAGACAAGGCTCTCGTTAGTTCATCCTGACCTACATGAACAGGTAGAGAGCAAGTGGCTTCAATAAAGTGTATACCATGATAGGTCAAATGTGTCACGCGAGATTGAAGTCAATGATCCTGTATTTTTATTAAATTATGGACAAGGTCCCAAGTGGCTTCCCGGCACTGTCGTGGCCAAAGAGGGGAGCAGGGTGTTTTGGGTCAAACTTTCAAATGGACTCATTCACCGGAAACGCTCGGACCAAATCAAACTCAGGTTCATGGACTACCCTGAGCAACCCACCTTGGACCCTACCTTTTTTGATCCCCCAACACACACACCAGTGGCAACCGACACCACGGTTGACCACGAAGCAGAACCCATCATCCACTGCAGCCCTGCAGGGCCCAACACACGAGTCAGCCCAGCAAGACCAGCAGCACAGCAGCCCAGTGAGGGCCTAACAAATGATTCAACAACACCAGCTTTCACACCGAGATGATCAACCAGGGCAAGAAGGGCCCCAGATCGACTCACATTGTAAATAGTTACACTATTGACTTTAGGGGGGAATGTTGTTATATATGTGGACTTGTATTTACTCTGTACAGCCACCAGAGGGCTCATTCGCCAGAGTCCCAAGGGATCCCATAATCCCTTGGGAGCACAGATATTTGAGAAGGCTTCACAGGTTGGAGAGGCACTCTGGAGACCTGCAATAAAATACTAAGGTCACACTTTACTTTGAGCTCACAGTGTTCAGTCTGACTCTTTCTCCATACACAACAAGCTGCTCTTGGAAACACTGGGGGTGGGGACGGTGGGCTGGGGGCTGACTGTGACTGACAACGGCCGTCAGAAGTTCTCTGGGGCTGGGAGGAGCCAGGAGGAGCCGGGAAAATAAATTACATTTATTGTGTTGCCCGATTGCACTGCTTCTTGGAAGATTTTACATTCAGGAGGAGGAGTGCTCTCCCCAGTTCATAAGAACATAAGAACATAAGAATTAGGAACAGGAGTAGGCCATCTAGCCCCTAGAGCCTGCTCCGCCATTCAAAAAGATCATGGCTGATCTGGCCGTGGACTCAGCTCCACTTACCCGCCCGCTCCCCATAACCCTTAATTCCCTTATTGGTTAAAAATTTATCGATCTGTGATTTGAATACATTCAATGAGCTAGCCTCAACTGCTTCCCTGGGCAGAGAATTCCACAGATTCACAACCCTCTGGGAGAAAAAATTCCTTCTCAACTCGGTTTTAAATTGGCTCCCCCGTATTTTGAGGCTGTGCCCCCTAGTTCTAGTCTCCCCGACTAGTGGAAACAACCTCTCTGCCTCTATCTTGTCTATCCCTTTCATTATTTTAAATGTTTCTATAAGATCACCCCTCATCCTTCTGAACTCCAATGAGTAAAGACCCAGTATACTCAATCTATCATCATAAGGTAACCCCCTCATCTCCGGAATCAGCCTAGTGAATCATCTCTGTACTCCCTCCAAAGCTAGTATATCCTTCCTTAAGTAAGGTGACCAAAACTGCACGCAGTACTCCAGGTGTGGCCTCACCAATACTCTGTACAGTTGCAGCAGGACCTCCCTGCTTTTGTACTCCATCCCTCTTGCAATGAAGGCCAACATTCCATTCGCCTTCCTGATTACCTGCTGTACCTGCAAACTAACTTTTGGGGATTCATGCACAAGGACCCCCAGGTCCCTCTGCACCGCAGCATGTTGTAATTTCTCCCCATTCAAATAATATTCCCTTTTACTGTTTTGTTTTCCAAGGTGGATGACCTCACATTTTCCGACATGTTGTATTCCATCTGCCAAACCTTAGCCCATTCGCTTAACCTATCTAAATCTCTGCGGCCTCTCTGTGTCCTCTACACAACCCACTTCCCCACTAATCTTTGTGTCATCTGCAAATTTTGTTACACTACACTCTGTCCCCTCCTCCAGGTCATCTATGTATATTGTAAACAGTTGTGGTCCCAACGATCCTTGTGGCACACCACTAACCACCGATTTCCAACCTGAAAAGGACCCATTTATCCCAACTCTCTGCTTTCTGTTAGCCAGCCAATTCTCTATCCATGCTAATACATTTCCGCTGACTCCGCATACCTTTATCTTCTGCAGTAACCTTTTGTGTGGCACCTTATCGAATGCCTTTTGGAAATCTAAATACACCACATCCATCGGTACACCTCTATCCACCATGCTCGTTATATCCTCAAAGAATTCCAGTAAATTAGTTAAACATGATTTCCCCTTCATGAATCCATGTTGCGTCTGCTTGATTGCACTATTCCGATCTAGATGTCCCGCTATTTCTTCCTTAATGATAGCTTCAAGCATTTTCCCCACTACAGATGTTAAACTAACCGGCCTATAGTTACCTGCCTTTTGTCTGCCCCATTTTTTAAACAGGCGTTACATTAGCTGCTTTCCAATCCATTGGTACCTCCCCAGAGTCCAGAGAATTTTGGTAGATTATAACCAATGCATCTGCTATAACTTCCGCCATCTCTTTTAATACCCTGGAATGCATTTCATCAGGACCAGGGGACTTGTCTACCTTGAGTCCCATTAGCCTGTCCAGCACTTCCTCCCTAGTGATAGTGATTGTCTCAAGGTCCTCCCTTCCCACATTCCCGTGACCAGCAATTTTTGGCATGGTTTTTGTGTCTTCCACTGTGAAGACCGAAGCAAAATAATTGTTTAAGGTCTCAGCCATTTCCACATTTCCCATTACTAAATCCCCCTTCTCATCTTCTAAAGGACCAACATTTACTTTAGTCACTCTTTTCCTTTTTATATATCGGTAAAAGCTTTTACTATCTGTTTTTATGTTTTGCGCAAGTTTACTTTCGTAATCTATCTTTCCTTTCTTTATTGCTTTCTTAGTCATACTTTGCTGTTGTTCAAAATGTTCCCAATCTTCTAGTTTCCCACTAACCTTGGCCACCTTATACGCATTGGTTTTTAATTTGATACTCTCCTTTATTTCCTAAGCAAAAGTTTAAAAAAAATGTTAATTTTACATTTTCTGTAATGGCCACAGGCTTGGCTGGATCCACGACAAGAAAATCCGAGCGGAGAAGACCTGAGGCTCGGCTCTGCTGGGGACAGCCCAATTTCTGGAGTGCTTGGCCCCTCATTACCATACTCAAGGAGCATAATGCCTGCTTTACGCTTCCCGTGATGCCTAAAAAATGGGCTCTGTGAATTTAGCAGCAGAATCAATGCCAATGCAGATTTGGTGCGGGCCGTCCCACTGCTAAATTGGTATGTTTTGCACCTGTTTTACACCCAGAAAATGGGTGCAATGCACACCAATATCTACCCCTTGGAGTTCCTTATTCTTGATTGTCATGGCATTACTATGTCCCCTACTGCTTTCAAGGAGAAGACTTTTCTGGATATGAATATATAAAAAGGACATAAAAAGACCACCTGGTCTCATAAACCTACGCTATTTAGACCTGGTGCTGCCATGTACATAATGGGTCCACATTTCTAAACATACAGGGATAGATTTTCCACTTTGGTTGCGATCGGCAATCCGGGTGCAAATTGCACTAGTTTTCCAAAGTGAAATTATGGTTTAAGTTTCCGCTCAAAGTCATTTGCATATCGCTGAACGTAAAATCTTCCATGAACCAGCGCAATCGGGCAGCACAATAAACATAATTTATTTTGCCCCTACATTAAAAAATATTCTTTAATATATTTAAGAGTGGTAACCTGGTGTAGCTTTATTAATAAAGCCGAAAATGGGTTTATCACAAAAAAATAATCTTTTTTTTATCAGGGTGTCTAGTACACCACCTGTGAGTAACCCAATTTTAAATAACTGAGAATGACTTAAAAAACCCATACAGAACCATTTACTAGTTTGATTGATGTCAGTTTCTTATGGTGATTAATTCAGTCTGGGGGTGTGGCCAGGTTTGTGGGCGGGTCTGGCTTCCCACGTGTTTTTTAAACCTGCGTAAAAGATGGCGGAAACTCGATTTATGCTGGATGTAACTTACACTTAAAATTCCTCCATCTTTTACGCTGGATTGTCCGATTTCAGCAAATTGCGCTGGAAAAACCAAAGTAATGGAAGTTCTAGACCTACAATCTCCTGGGAGGGGAACAAAAACTTCTGCAGCACCTCCTAATAAAGAGTCTTAAGTGGGCATCATCATGGGGGACTATTGTCAAAACAGGCACAGCTTGAGGTCAGTTGGAGACTAATTGTGGTTCAACAGTTACTGGGCTCCTCTTGTTCCGGAAAGGCAAACATAGAAACATAGAAACATAGAAAATAGGTGCAGGAGCAGGCCATTCAGCCCTTCTAGCCTGCACCGCCATTCAACGAGTTCATGGCTGAACATGAAACTTCAGTACCCACTTCCTGCTTTCACGCCATACCCCTTGATCCCCCGAGTAGTAAGGACTTCATCTAACTCCCTTTTGAATATATTTAGTGAATTGGCCTCAACTACTTCCTGTGGTAGAGAATTCCACAGGTTCACCACTCTCTGGGTGAAGAAGTTTCTCCTTATCTCGGTCCTAAATGGCTTACCCCTTATCCTTAGACTGTGACCCCTGGTTCTGGACTTCCCCAACATTGGGAACATTCTTCCTGCATCCAACCTGTCCAAACCTGTCAGAATTTTAAACGTTTCTATGAGGTCCCCTCTCACTCTTCTGAACTCCAGTGAATACAAGCCCAGTTGATCCAGTCTTTCTTGATAGGTCAGTCCCACCATCCCGGGAATCAGTCTGGTGAATCTTCGCTGCACTCCCTCAATAGCAAGTATGTCCTTCCTCAAGTTAGGAGACCAAAACTGTACACAATACTCCAGGTGTGGCCTCACCAAGGCCCTGTACAACTGTAGCAACACCTCCCTGCCCCTGTACTCAAATCCCCTCGCTATGAAGGCCAACATGCCATTTGCTTTCTTAACCGCCTGCTGTACCTGCATGCCAACCTTCAATGACTGATGTACCATGACACCCAGGTCTCGTTGCACCTTCCCGTTTCCTAATCTGTCACCATTCAGATAATAGTCTGTCTCTCTGTTTTTACCACCAAAGTGGATAACCTCACATTTATCCACATTATACTTCATCTGCCACGCATTTGCCCACTCACCTAACCTATCCAAGTCACTCTGTAGCCTCATAGCATCCTCCTCGCAGCTCACACTGCCACCCAACTTAGTGTCATCCGCAAATTTGGAGATACTACATTTAATCCCCTCGTCTAAATCATTAATGTACAATGTAAACAGCTGGGGCCCCAGCACAGAACCCTGTGGTACCCCACTAGTCACTGCCTGCCATTCCGAAAAGTCCCCATTTACTCCTACTCTTTGCTTCCTGTCTGACAACCAGTACTCAATCCACGTCAGCACACTACCCCCAATCCCATGTGCTTTAACTTTGCACATTAATCTCCTGTGTGGGACCTTGTCGAAAGCCTTCTGAAAGTCCAAATATACCACATCAACTGGTACTCCTTTGTCCACTTTATTGGAAACATCCTCAAAAAATTCCAGAAGATTTGTCAAGCATGATCTCCCTTTCACAAATCCATGCTGACTTGGACCTATCATGTCACCATTTTCCAAATGCGCTGCTATGACATCCTTAATAATTGATTCCATCATTTTACCCACTACTGAGGTCAGGCTGACCGGTCTATAATTCCCTGCTTTCTCTCTCCCTCCTTTTTTAAAAAGTGGGGTTACATTGGCTACCCTCCACTCGATAGGAACTGATCCAGAGTCAATGGAATGTTGGAAAATGACTGTCAATGCATCCGCTATTTCCAAGGCCACCTCCTTAAGTACTCTGGGATGCAGTCCATCAGGCCCTGGGGATTTATCGGCCTTCAATCCCATCAATTTCCCCAACACAATTTCCCGACTAATAAAGATTTCCCTCAGTTCCTCCTCCTTAATAGACCCTCTGACCACTTTTATATCCGGAAGGTTGTTTGTGTCCTCCTTAGTGAATACTGAACCAAAGTACTTGTTCAATTGGTCTGCCATTTCTTTGTTCCCCGTTATGACTTCCCCTGATTCTGACTGCAGGGGACCTACGTTTGTCTTTACTAACCTTTTTCTCTTTACATACCTATAGAAACTTTTGCAATCCGCCTTAATGTTCCCTGCAAGCTTCTTCTCGTACTCCATTTTCCCTGCCCTAATCAAACCCTTTGTCCTCCTCTGCTGAGTTCTAAATTTCTCCCAGTCCCCAGGTTCGCTGCTATTTCTGGCCAATTTGTATGCCATTTCCTTGGCTTTAATACTATCCCTGATTTCCCTAGATAGCCACGGTTGAGCCACCTTCCCTTTTTTATTTTTACGCCAGACAGGAATGTACAATTGTTGTAATTCATCCATGCGTTCTCTAAATGTCTGCCATTGCCCATCCACAGTCAACCCCTTAAGTATCATTAGCCAATCTATCTTAGCCAATTCATGCCTCATACCTTCAAAGTTACCCTTCTTTAAGTTCTGGACCATGGTCTCTGAATTAACTGTTTCATTCTCCATCCTAATGCAGAATTCCACCATATTATGGTCACTCTTCCCCAAGGGGCCTCGCACAATGAGATTGCTAATTAATCCTCTCTCATTACACAACACCCAGTCTAAGATGGCCTCCCCCCTAGTTGGTTCCTCGACATATTGGTCTAGAAAACCATCCCTTATGCATTCCAGGAAATCCTCCTCCACCGTATTGCTTCCAGTTTGGCTAGCCCAATCTATGTGCATATTAAAGTCACCCATTATAACTGCTGCACCTTTATTGCATGCACTCCTAATTTCCTGTTTGATGCCCTCCCCAACATCACTACTACTGTTTGGAGGTCTGTACACAACTCCCACTAACGATTTTTGCCCTTTAGTGTTCTGCAGCTCTACCCATATAGATTCCACATCATCCAAGCTAATGTCTTTCCTAACTATTGCATTAATCTCCTCTTTAACCAGCAATGCTACCCCACCTCCTTTTCCTTTTATTCTATCCAAGGTTGTCTCAAGGTCAGAAAACCAGCAGGAAATTATTCTTTTTGCACACTTTAAAAATAAGCATGTTCAGTTGATGGTTAACACAACGTGTGAGATCTGAAGTGTAATGAAGGAGTTGTAAAACCTTATTTTATATTTACCAGCAGATCTGCTCTGGGTGTTGTTCACAGTGAGTCAGAGGATAGGCTGTTTTATCCCATGTAATCTAAATTCTATGGGATATTGATTTACGGTCATTGAATACTGCAAATTCATTTGTGTTTTTATTATAGGATCAAATTCTATGATTATGCTGACATTTGCGTGGAAACTGTAAATCAGTTGCCTTGACTACCATTAATAGTTCTTGTAACTATGTAGTTAACTTCATCTCTTAACTCTCACCTTTTCCTAAAACCCACAATACAGAGATTGTTGAGATGGAAGATGTTTCAGTTTACAGGTAGGTAGGAGGTAGGGTGCAGGTACTCTGTGTAGCAGTGCTGGCTGGTAGTGTTGGGAGGATAGTCCTGGCCTTTGGGAGTTGGAGACATGGGGCCGAAATTGGTGAAGGCCAAGGGCCACCCAAGTGCTGCTCAAAGGAACACCGATGGCCGCTGAGATAGCCAACAGTACTTTGGGCGGGAGTTTCGGTAAAAAGGTCCTTGAAAGGGTGCCCGGCAGCAAAAGAGGGACTTACGCTGTCAATCTAGGCGGCAGCGGGCGGGAGGTCCAAATCTCTGCGGCAAAGGCTCTTGCCGCCCAAGTGCCACCGAGGATGGAGTTGGGCCCACGGAGGGTCGAAGAGCTGAAAATAAAAATCAATGCAAAAAAAAACGGAACACCTTCAGGGGACCCCATGCAGGTAAGTCACTGTAAACAAAATTTTTAAAAAAACGTTCACTAACCTTTTTTTGCAGGTCGTCGGGAATAGACCAGCCTCCGAGTAACGGTCCTTCCCCGTTTTGGCACCGACTCCCATCGACTCCCGCCCGCACCAATCCGGCATCGCGGTGGGCGGGGGGTCACTTGCGCCACTTGGCCATCCGCTGACGTCAGCGGGCGGTTCCCGGAGGTTCTCCCCTCCCGCCCACTCCAGCCCAAGTGCAAACTGGCACAGGGTGGAACCCGAAGAAGAATGTCGGCGGATCTTGCCGGCAATCGGCGGAATGGCCATCAATTTCGGCCCCCGTGGGGTGTGGGAGCATTAGGGAGGTGAGAAATAAAGTGGCACACAGAATAATAGAATTGTGTCTTAACCCACATTTATCTTGCTGTTTTCGAAGCTCATGATCACAACCCATTGGTTATTTCTCCTGGTCAAGCATATAGCACTTCTCTACTGTCACCTTATCGCTTCATGATTTTGATTTTAAACTATCTGTCCCTTACTGTTTTTCTAAGAGGAGTGAGTGCTCAAAGCGTCATACTTCAATGATATATGATTCAGAACAGTAACCTTTTTTTGAACCATTTCCAATGGTCCCAGTTCTTTTTATAAAAAAATATATGGGGGGGACGGGGGCGGTTCCTGGCGGTTCTCCCCCCCGCCTACTCCAGCCCAGAATGTTGGGCCAAGTGTAGCAGGAGCTATTGCGTGCAAGTGATCCAAGACAATTCTAACCTGAGGGCGAACAGTCCACTCTCCAGCACTGTCATCCTTCATCGTAATGAATATATGAAATGTCCCAAAATGTAAACAGGAAAACGATGTAAGGTACAGGACTTTGTTATAAAAAATCTGCTTTACTTGACAGGTGAACTAATCTAGTTCACATTGATAGAATCCAAAATGCAGCTCTAAATACCTGATGTTCAGTCATTAATATAAAATCCATTATTTATGTTGTGGGAGCCACAATCATTTAATCACTATATCCTATATGGTTATGTCTTGGAGCACCAAAAAGAAAAACTGGTCCTCTTAGTTTTCTGGGGACACAGAAAGATGAAACTACTCAGCAACACTCTCGGTCTATTGGAATGAAATAAATAATCAATGGATTAAACAACTTTAGCAACCATCAGCTTCCAGTTCAATTCAAGTGTACTGGTTACTATAATTTATACTGTATTAGGGAATTAAAACGAAATTAAAATCTCCTACAGATTGTAGCCCGAAGATCAAACTCATTTAAAGACTCACGGCTAAAATGTTAATGGACGTTCAGCAAGTACATCCTACCCTGGGACCCCACAGTTACAGGGAGTTAGAGCGACCACTCACAAACTCACAAATAAAGTGCTTCCTTTTTAATGGAGATTACGGTAAGAACAAAATGAGGCTGTGGTAACTGAGCTCTCTGGAGTATCAATCCCAACTTGAACAAAAGTTAATTACGTGACCAGCACTTAATGACATAACATGGAGGCCCATTATTCTGCCTATGTCTGCCATTCACGTGAAAGACAGTTCAATAGCTGTCAAATTTCTGATCCCATTGATGCTTTTGTGCACATAAACTTCTAAATGTTTTAACTGTTCTGTACGTCACATTAACAGGAACACTGGTCAGTGCAATGTGCATTAGCCTTATGCACTGAATCTTCACAATATAAAATATTTTAATCCTAAACGTAAATCATTTACTTTTGCCTTTCTGTGAGGTTCAAAACTATTGCAAAGATATATTTTGATTTATTGCTAATAATAAAATGAATTTAAAAATAAATACAAGCCTGAAAATGACTGTAGTTGTGCTGATTGGAGATTAACAGTACATCACTGATGGTTTTCTGGAGAATGCCCATGAACCCCCAATATTGCTGTGTTTTTGATCATGTTTAAAGTGTGCAAACTTCCACCCACACATCAAGCTAGCCAATAATGCAGCCACACTTGAACTGTCATTCACAGTACCCTGTGGAGAGATTGGAGAAGCTGGGGTTGTTCTTCTTAGAGCAGAGAAGGCAAAGGGGAGATTTAATAGAGGTGTTCAAAATCATGAAGGGTTTTGAGGACACAGATTTAAGGTAATTGGCAAAAGAACTTGAGGCGACATGGGGAACCGTTTTTTTTAATTCCAAGTCATTATGATTTGGAATGTACTGCTTGAAAGAGTGGTGGAAGAAGATTCAATAATTACATAGGATTAAATCGGATATACGGCCCAGAAACAGGCCATTCGGCCCAACTAGTCCATGCCGGCGTTTATGCTCCACTTGAGCCTCCTCCCGTCTTTCCTCATCTAAATCTATCAGCATAACCCTCTATTCCCTTCTCCCTCTTTGCTTATCCAGCCTCCCCTCAAATGCATCTATATTATTCGCTTCAACCGCTTCCTGTGAAAGCGAGTTCCACATTCTCACCCCTCTTTGGATAATAACTTTTAAAAGGGAATTGCTTAAATACTTGAAGGAGAAGAATTGGCAGGGCGATGAGGAGTGAGCAGGGGAGTGGGACTAATTGGATAACTTTTTCAAAGAGCCAAATGGTCTCCCCTTTTGTGCTGTATGATTCTATGATTTGCATATGGGATATTGTGAAGTTCCAGGGAAATGGAGGCTTCTCGCATTGTAAATGCATTGCTGGAGCCACAGATACAGGATGTGCAGGAAAGGATGATTTTCCAGATTGGAATGGTAGGCACCGTCCACAAAAGTGTCTAGAGTAGGAGGTATTAGGTGGTACCAATGCTCTCAGCACCACCAGGAATACGTGGACACAGGTTGGGCACAAAATGGCTGAGCTGAAGAAAGCTACCAAGATAACTAAAAAGAATAGCGTTCTATTGCCAGGTACCTGCTTCAAATATGCATACCACAAAATGTTCCCTCATAACCTATAGCCCCTTTTACTGTTGCCTCATCCTAAACATTCATATAACTTCATACAATGAGTGTGGTAGCGTAGTGGTTATGTTACTGCACCAGCAATCCAGAGGGCTGGAATTAATAATCCAGCAGCCATGAATTCCAATCCCGCATGGCAGTTTGAGAACTTGACTTAAAAAAAAATCAGGAAATATAAAGCTGGTCCAAAGTGAATGCCTTGTCAGTGATGCTCACATCCTGAAAATTAATTTTAAAACATTTGAGATAAAAAGCCCACTGAATGCTGACCATACATGGCCATCCTGTAGCTTGCCACAAACACGAACAGCAATTTAGAACTGAAATTGTTGTCACAGTGAAATTTGAAAGGGATTTAATACAGGAAACCCTTCTCAGATAACCTAGCTGCGTGATGCATGTTCATTTGCTGTCAAGACAGGTTGAATGACAGATTTATGTAACTGTATGCACTCCAATTCCTCCAGCCTACCGCCGGGAATTCCCTTGGGAATGAAGGGGTCCTCTCGATTGGCCGACGTACCTTCGGCACAAACCCCAGGAAGATACGTAAAGGTGATGTCCGATGATCTACTGTGGTTACTGCAGCTGATTAGGAGAACCCCAAATAAATTATCAGCTTATTTCTCCAAGTCTATGGCAACTGGAGGAGGTCCCGAGTACTAGAATCCCCTGACTCCGTTTGAAATGAGCAACATTTGGCACAAGAGCATTAAGAAACCTTATCTGAGTTTCACATAAACAGCAAAGGGACTTGTGTTTTGTGCTGTCAGGATTAAGTTATCACACCCAATAGGCCTTTGATGTACCTGATGAACCTCCTTTAAGCTATTAATATTGCGGAAGAAAGGATTGTCCCATCAGAACTTTTTGCCAGCGATCAGAGGCTGATCACGTCAATTTAAGTAGAGAATTTGTGTAGAGCGCTCAGCTTTCTCATTAGAAACTGGTGTAACCAGGGCACTGGTACTAAGTGATGTCTGTCACAATGGGGCAATTTTAAACTTAAAGAATGGGTGGGTTTGAAGTGTGGGGGTAGTTAAGTTGTTAAAAATAGGATTCCCGACCTGAAGCCACTTCCAACTCATCTTCCAACCCAGAGGCGGGATGGGGGGCGGGGGGAACCGGGGGTGTGGTGAGGGGGGGAGGTGAGGGGGTGGGGCATCAATTTAAATATTATAATAAGGCTGGAAGCCTCTTTTTTTAATCTCCATTTTGTTTTTAACTGCATGTGGACACACTTCACACAATTCACGAAACCCAGCAGTTACAGCAAGGCGGGGACTGCTGGGCCCAGGAGGTAAGTGGCTTTATACCTACCTCCTGGATCCAGGATACATGCCAAACCCACCTCCTGCGATCGATTGGAGACACCTTCACATGGCCTCCGATCATCCTCCCAGGCATCAATATAAACTGAAAAAAAAACTTACAAATACTTCCTACAATGATTCCATTTTAGTGAATCATAAAATACTATTACACTTTGGTAAAATTGTTAAAGGCAACTGTGGTTTCAATATTAACCCATTCCATACAATTTGGCCAGAGGATTCCTAATGTAACAAGAATTTACAAGGAAATACAAAGAAGTTACAACATGGAATCAGGCCACCCAGCCCAACTAGTGCATGTCAGCTTTTAGCCTCTACACGGACAAACAGTCCTAATCACATTCACTCACCCGGTTTCCATATCTCTTTATCGTCTTTTCTTTCATTCGCCTATTCAATCTAAACTTAAATGTTGACATAGTTTCTGCCTCAACCACTAACCTGTAAGTGAATTCCACAGCCTGAACTCTGCGTACAGCGGTTTCTCTACTTCTCTGTTCTAAATTTCTTGCACCTACGGCCCTTCATTCTAAACCCACCCATTACTGTAAACAGTCTGCTTCTATTGATCTTGTCCCATCCTTTCATAATTTGAAACACATCATATTACCCCATAATCTGCGATGTTCTGATGAAGAAAGCTTCCATTATTTGTAGCTCCTCATACCAGGAAGCACCCTGGTGAAAGTGTCAGAAGATCATAACTCAAAGAAGCATTGTTACAGAATACATTATCACACTTTACATTTCACCTGCTTTAGCTACACAAAATAAAGCTTCAGTCCAATTTGTTGCAATTCATGGTGTTGAACATCTATCTCTCTTCCCCCCTAAACCATGCACTTAGGAGAGTTGAAAAGCCTCAGGTGATGAATAGTTAGCTGTATGGTGATCCATGCCAGCAGCATACTCCATTGTTTTGATGACAAAAGTTTAAATCTTATTGACCTTGGTTGGAACCTAATTTGCATAGTAATAATTCGCATTATTTTGATATATTAACTGCTGCACTGAACTGGTGGCCTCTTGTTTCCTTCAGATCCTGAATATGTAACACATTGGGTTCAATGTACGAGTCTGTGAATATTGAATACATGAAGCAACGTAGTTCACTCACAGGAGCCTGAGGTCCATATCCCTCTCTCCATGCGGAAAATCCCATCCATGTCCAAAAAAAAGGTTGTGGCTCTCTACATTAATTGTTTTTGGTAAAGTCACTGGATTATCTTTGTTAAATTCTAGTGAGAGTCAGAAGGCCTCTCAGATCAAGTCTTTTGGAATTGTTGCAAGAAGTAATCAATACTTCATAATAGATAAGAAAAGCATAGGAGGAAACAGACAGGAGAGAGAAAAGTCTTTGTGTTTTGAAGAGAAGAAAGTTAGGAACGAATGAGAATGAAAGAGTTTACAATTTTGAGCCCGTTTTTGTTTATTCAAACAACAACTTGCATTTATATAGTGCCTTTAATGTAGTAAAACATCCCAAAGCACTTCACAGGAGCGTTATCAAATAAAAATTGACACCGAGCCACATAAGGAATATTAGGACAGATGACCAAAAGCTTGGACAAAGAGGTAGGTTTTAAGGAGCGTCTTTGAGGAGGAAAGAGAGGTAGAGAGGTTTGGAGAGGGAATTCCAGAGTATAGGGCCTCGGCAGCTGAAGGTAGTGGTCCCAATAAAACATAATGCCTTGAACCAGACTTACGTAAACTGGACCAGTGGTCTTGTGCCTTCCTCCGGGCATGCCATCTTCACGAATTGCTGAAAAATAAAGTTATTCATTTCACAAAAAGCTCTTTACAATATAATTAATGAGAGTTCTTTAAATGGAACTTCCAAATTCTTTCACCTCTTGATGAACAACATCATTTTGCATTTACATGCAAGACAGCAAGTTATTTATGGGTTTGTTTAAATAAAAAAACGCTTTTAACATGACTGCTAAATTGAATCATAATAAAACCACTATGTTAATCTTGAAATTCAACTAAGATGCTTTGTGTAGCTTCCACAGTCCTTATATTATTGTACTGCAGCATCAATATCTACACATCAGTCTATATTTTCTGTTGTTTAATGTCTGATTTTTGGGTGTATAATGGACGTAACTCTTCGGAAAATTAGCTGGAGATCTGTGCTGCTGGATCTTTGCCCATTTTCTGGCCTGTCTGATTTTGTGCCATTAATTAGAATGGCTGCAGGACGCATCACCAGTTTGTGAGCACATGCAAATGAGAGAACATGGCAACATTAGAACAGGAGGAGTAGGCCATTCAACCCCTCGAGCCTGCTCCACCAATTAATTACATCATGGCTGATCTGCACCTTAACTTCATTTTTCCACCTTTGCTCCATACCCCTTAATACCCATACCTGACAAAGGTGTCTCAATCTCAGTCTTGAAAGCTCCACTTGTCCCAGTACCCAGTCTTTTGGGGGGGGAAATACTTCCAAATTTCCATTACCGTGCTTCCTGATTTTGATCCTTGAATAGCCTAGCTCTGATTTTAAGATTGAGCCCTCTTGTTTGGGATTTCCCCCACCAGTGGAAATAGTTTCTACCTGATCAAATTCTTTATCGTTTTAAATATCTTGACTAGATCATCTCTCAACTTTCTCAACTCAAGGGCACACAAGCCAAGTTTACCCACCCTGTCTTCATAATTTAACCCTTTAAGCCCCGGCACCATTCTGGGAGCTGTCAGCATTGGGTCATCTGCTGCATCATAATCAATCCCCAGCAGCCCACGTAGCAGAGGTTCCCCAACAACTGATCCTGGACTACTCGAAACACTGAGGTCAAGCGTTCGTAGATTTATTAAGCATACAGTACCCTGTGCATACAATAATACTTAAGCATACACTTATTTACAACCAATGTTCCCGGTAAACTGCGCGGCCTGTTTTGTTTAATCCGCGGTCCCTTTAAATTTCTGCGCATGCGCGGTATTTACAATGTAAAGGCCGGTGAGCGACCTGCGCAGGACCCTTCAGATCATGCACGGCCGCACACATGCACCTTAGCGGGAATATTGTTTACAACCACGCATGATGGTTGGGGACTCAAACACATTACAATTCTGAGTTCAGGATTCCAGGCTGATCAAACCATTATGAATCAAAATACTCAACACAATCTGCCACTTTTAATACATTTCTCTCACCCTGACGACATGACAATTCACACATTTTTGCACTACATGATTATACCAAAAGTTAAAATATAATTCCATATAAGGAGAATCATCAACTAATATGTTGGTTTCCTTATTAACAAGTTATTTTTCTAGCAAGATCAGTCTCACTCCCTTACTTTGTTATCTTATCAATGTTGCTCTTGTTACAAATAATTGCTATGCTACCAAGTGAAACCTTTAATTATAAGTCTGTCTTTGAATCTCATCCATCTAATGAATCTTCCCCACCTCCACCCTGCCCGCGCCCTCTCCCCCAAAAGAAAGAACAAAGTCAGATCACCGAAAAACAACTCCTCTCACATGATGTGGTTGAGAACTGAAAAAAGCCGGCTGACGGATAGGCTAGCAGATCCCGGTGCTAGAAATCACACTAATGTGAAATGAGCAGCCCAACTGCAGTAGCATAAGAACATAAGAAATAGAAACAGGAGTAGGCCAAGTGGCCCCTCGACATTCTGAGTGCAACGATTTTATGTGAAAGAAAGACATGCATTTATATAGCACCTTTCACAACCACCAGTCATCTCAAAAGTGCTTTACTGCCAATGAAATACTTTTGGAGTGTAGTCACTGTTGTACTGTGGGAAACGCAGCAGCCAATTTAAGCACAGCAAGCTCCCATAAACCGCAATGTGATAATGACCAGATAATCTGTTTTTGTTATGTTGATTGAGGGATAATATTGGCCAGGACACCGGGATAACTCCCCTGCTCGTCTACGAAATAGTGCCATGGGATCTTTTACGCCACGTGAGAGGGCAGACAGGGCCTCGGTTTAACGTCTCATCTTGAAAGATGGCATCTTTGACAGTGCAGCACTCCCTCAGCACTGCACTGGAGTGTCAGCCTAGATTTATGAGCTCAAGTCTCTGGAGTGGCACTTGAACCCACAACCTTCTGACCCATGGGCAAGTGTACTACCCACTGAGCCACAGCTGACACACTTGGTTATAAATTGAGTTTTGATTATTTACAAGAATGGTGCCTGTTTTGCCCAGGGCAGGGCTTTGACTGCAGTTCCTACTACAGAAGGTAAAGTTATATCACTACTGTGTTAGATCAGGCAAAGTGCTCTCTTTATGCTCCAAATGTAAACTAATATCTTTTGTGATTTAGGAGGAAGGGGTTTTGCTGCGCTGATGACGGTGCACGGACAGCAGACATCATTGTAAGCCCTCAGAATTGGCCCGCATGCACGAAAACCAAGGTTCACGTTCACAGATCATCCGCATGTGCCTCAGAAACACATTCACTGGCGCAGAGTTGGGCTATTTGCTTAACTATTGCCCAGCACATGCCCCGAAACCCTTACACCTTGAAGTAGGACCTGTTTTTACAAATGTAAGGGCTAAAATAAATGTTAAATTAAAATTTTTTAAATGATTAAAGCATACAAAAACATTTAAAATTAGTGTATGTAAATTGCGGCCTGGATCAAAATGTTTAAAATTATTTTTATAAAATTTACTTTTGAAATAAATGATTAATTAAAGGGACTTTTAATTAATTTTGAACATGGGAATATTTATTTTTATTAGAGTTGTGTTAATTATTTATTTATTTGGGGATGTCTCATAAGCTTATGAGGATTCCGTTCGTAAGTGGAATCCCCATAAGCTTATTTGGAATCCTCCTTTCTGATTGGAGGTCCAGGCCCACGTGACCCCAGGGATGCTTCAGAACCACTTGCGTCCCTGGGATCGGTGGGCCTTTAAGCAGGCGTTGCCTGCAGGCCCGAGATCCAAAGTCTTTGAAGCCTGGGAGCCAGCAGGTAGGTTCGTAATTTTTGGGGTTGGAGGCGTAATTCCGGAGGTATATCTCTGGATGCAAAATTATGGCCCAATATTTTTTTCAAATAATTTGTAAAACAGAGCAAGAATATTTGCAGTGTAACATACAAGGTGTGTGATATAAATGGTTATTCAATGGATTTGTTTTGCTGTCACTTTTTTTCTAAAGCCCACATATATTTTTCGGAAGAGGTAAGTATTTTGCGTGCTGCTGTTGGTTAGCTCTCTGTCTGGTCTTCTCTACAACCAGGGGTTAATTTCAGCAGAGAGATGGGGCTGAAGGATCCTGGCTGAAATACGTTCATGCTGTCTCAATGTTGCTCCCAAAACTCTTAAAAGTACGTAGGCCAACCCCTTTCTCCTGTCTCCTGCACAGCACGAGATTCAAAATGTGCACTTGAGGAATCTGGTAGACTGGCAGCACCATGTTACATTTGACTTCTATACACTTTCCAATTGGCTGAGCCACTACTAGTACAACCTGTCACCTCTCTTCATTGGGACCGCTGATGACAGGCACTGCATCAGGGGGGGGAGTGGTAGAGAGGGTAGAGGAATCTCTTATAGACACAAGCAACTCGACCAAGTCACACTTTTCTAAATAAGTGAAAGCAGATGTGGAGATGAAGGGCTGAAAATTGCCGTTCGCCTCGATTGTGGCCTGGAGGTCCCACCCCCGATGTGGAATTGGGCCGCACGCCCCTCAAAGGAAGTGGAGTGCCACCTCCAGTGCCATCTCCCGTGCTGTCTCCGGCGCTCCGCTTCCTTGGAGGGGTCCTGCCGGGGCAGTAGCACAGAGCAGGCTATGCAGATGCTTCACGTCGTGCTGACGCGCTACAATGCCCCTCCCCTTCCATTAAAGGGGAGGGTCGCTGGACACACATTGCAGGTCCTTTGGTGGCTGCCACTGGGCCGCCAGGATGGTGATCGAACGGGCCACACAGACCGGCACCCAAAGCGGAGTGCCGGGCTGCACGATGGTGGCCCGATCGATGCAAGGGCCGACATTGTTGGACCGACACAGGAGTCGGCCGAAAAATAAAAATGGCAGCCTGGGGTGGATGTCCGATAGATTTGTGACTCCCCCCGCCACGCGCCAGCCTCGCGGGCAATTTCCCCGCGGGGTACAAAGGGGTCGGCGTGGGGCAGTGAGGGTTCGGCGCACACGCCGGTGATGCCAGGGTGCTGCCTGGTCAGTGCCCCCCAAACCTCTGGGGCAACTTCCCGGAGGCCCTTCCCCTCGGCGAAAACATCATTGCGCCCTGTTATTGCCCCCCGGAGGCGATAATGGGGCTATAAATAGGGGCAATTTCGGCCCCAAAGAATCGAAAGAAATGCAGACAGTCATTCTACTTCAACTTACCAAGAGAAAGAGAAAAATGACCCAATAAAAGTAAGATTATTTTTAATATATAAAATCATCGTAACCCTCTGCAGCGGGGCCCAAAGCAGTGCTGGGCTCTGAACGGGTGACTCTAGCCGACCAGAAGCCAACAATTCAATATGTGGGGCTCCTCAAAGAGTTGCAGCACAGTGGACTGTTAGAAAACGATTCAGCCATGACTGCTCCCTTGGAAATGGGCGGTGACATGCAAAATGATCTTTCTGTGGTCGCTAACAATTGGCACGGTTATACAGTGGCCACCTGGGTTCCATCAATGATGCTTTGCACTGGTGGAAAACCAACCTTCCTTTGTGGGGCCAGCAGAAGCAGGAATGTTCATCCAGGCCTCACCACATGGAACCCTCCACTGCCACAGCCTCCCTCAATTCCATCCTGTGAGACCCTCCCGAAACCCTTCCTCACAACTTAACGGCTTGTTGGAGATTCTTCGTTTGTTCCCGGCCGGCCGCACAAACTTCATCTCCCACCCTAGGTCCAGCTGCTGCTTTTTGCCCGTTTCTAGCGGGCAGATGATCGGAAGAATGAAGACAAGGCCCGGAAGTTAAAATACCCTGCGCCTCAAACTGCATGTGTTTTGTACTGTGCCACGTGCTCCAATTGCCCGAAACCCGCTGGGGATTAAAATCGAGTCTCTGGCAGTAATACAAAGTAAAGGCCCTAATCACGTTACAAATGATTCAGTTACAAATGTTAGCAGCCAGCTTTCTTTACCCGTCCTGAACTGGCTGAATCAGCGGCAGTTGCAATTATTTCCAGTTGCATGTTGGAAAACCCACGTCTCAATGATTCTCTGTTTTGCATTCCCACAGTTTGAGTCTGCAGATCTTGTGGGAACCCACAGTGAAGGAACACCCCCAGGATACACAGTTCATTCCTAGATTGAAGAAAGCTTGAAAATCCCAAACTGATCCAATATTTATATAACTTTAGATGTGTCACCGAATACAGGTTTGAGGTTTCCGTGTGCCCATAGGACTGTGAGCCATTTTGTGTTCAGATTGGAAAGCGATTGCAACCCTAACTATTCAGAGAAAAACACCATGAATAAACAGGCACACTCCCTGCCCGCATCCTGCTGACTGTCCCACCCTCCTCTTAATCAGTGTTCAAAGGACTTGCCCTCAATCAAACTCTGTGTGGTGAAACAGTGTTCTAACAAGATTATTTTTGAAAGTACCAACGTATGGCTTACATGGAGGACGTTAGGACAGATGCAATAAATATGAAGTTGTTTCTCTTGTTTGAGCTCTGTCGGGCAAAATTATGTCTTCCTAAAAAAATGTTAATACGAGTGGGACCGTGTGGGCTGACCGGTGACGCTTATTCTCTGCTACAAATCTGACGGTGAGCTTCCCATGGTTTCATAACAGGGTTTTGAGATATTTACAATTACAAATGAGAGTCTAACTGCTTGTTTCTCATAGTTTTCACTATGTTTATCCATTTATCCAAATATCTATCTCTATAATATCTAAAAAAAAATTGTGCCTGACAAAATTGTGCCTGTTACACTTGGTTCCTGTGTCCTGATTTTCTCACTCATGCTTTTGTATTATTTTTAATGGAATGACTATTTGTACTAATGCTTTTCTCTACCTTCCGAGCCCATGTCCTCCGGACTCCACCCTCCCGACGCCTCCCGCCCGAAACAGGAACCGGAAGTGGGGCCCCGCATTTGACCATGTTGTTCGAGCCAGCTGCTGAGCCTCTGACTGAGCCGGGGAGAGAGAGGCGGTGGGGAGAGAGAGGCGACGGGGAGAGAGGGGCAGCGAGGAGAGAGGTGTGGTGGGGAGAGAGCGGCGGTGGGGAGAGAGAGGCGGTGGGGAGAGAGGGAGGCGGTGGGGAGAGAGAGGCGACAGGGAGAGAGAGGGGCGGTGGGGAGAGAGGCGGCAGGGAGAGAGAGAGGCGGTGGGGAGAGAGGGGCGGTGGGGAGAGAGAGGCGGTGGGGAGAGAGGGGCGGTGGGGAGAGAGGGGCGGTGGAGAGAGAGAGGCGGTGGGGAGAGAGGGGCGGTGGGGAGAGAGGGTCGGTGGGGAGAGAGAGGCGGTGGGGAGAGAGGGGCGGTGGGGAGAGAGGGGCGGTGGAGAGAGAGAGGCGGTGGGGAGAGAGGGGCGGTGGGGAGAGAGGGGCGGTGGGGAGAGAGAGGCGGTGGGGAGAGAGAGGCGACGGGGAGAGAGAGGCGGTGGGGAGACAGAGGCGACGGTGGGGAGAGAGGCGGTGGGGAGAGAGAGAGGTGGTGGGGAGAGAGAGGCGACGGGGAGAGAGAGGCGGTGGGGAGAGAGGTGGTGGGGAGAGAGAGGCGGTGGGGAGAGAGGGGCGGTGGGGAGAGAGAGGCGACAGGGAGAGAGAGGCGGTGGGGAGAGAGGCGGTGGGGAGAGAGAGGCGGTGGGGAGAGAGAGGCGACAGGGAGAGAGAGGCGGTGGAGAGAGAGAGGCGGTGGGGAGAGAGGGGCTGTGGGGAGAGAGGGGCGGCGGGGAGAGAGAGGCGACGGGGAGAGAGAGGGGCGGTGGGAAGAGAGGGGCGGCGGGGAGAGAGAGGCGACGGGGAGAGAGAGTCGGTGGGGAGAGAGAGGCGACGTGGGAGAGAGAGGCGGTGGGGAGAGAGAGGCGGTGGGGAGAGAGAGGCGGTGGGGAGAGAGGGGCGGTGGGGAGAGAGGGGCGGCGGGGGAGAGAGGCGACAGGGAGAGAGAGGGGCGGTGGGGAGAGAGGCGGCAGGGAGAGAGAGAGGCGGTGGGGAGAGAGGGGCGGTGGGGAGAGAGAGACGGTGGGGAGAGAGGGGCGGTGGGGAGAGAGGGGCGGTGGGGAGAGAGAGGCGGTGGGGAGAGAGAGGCGGTGGAGAGAGAGAGGCGGTGGGGAGAGAGGGGCGGTGGGGAGAGAGGGGCGGTGGGGAGAGAGAGGCGGTGGAGAGAGGGAGGCGGTGGGGAGAGAGGGGCGGTGGGGAGAGAGGGGCGGTGGGGAGAGAGAGGCGGTGGGGAGAGAGGGACGGTGGGGAGAGAGAGGTGGTGGGGAGAGAGAGGCGGTGGGGAGAGAGGGGCGGTGGGGAGAGAGGGGCGGTGGGGAGAGAGAGGCGGTGGGGAGAGAGAGGCGACGGGAAGAGAGAGGCGGTGGGGAGAGAGAGGCGACGGTGGGGAGAGAGGCGGTGGGGAGAGAGAGAGGTGGTGGGGAGAGAGAGAGGCGGTGGGGAGAGAGAGGCGACAGGGAGAGAGAGGCGGTGGGGAGAGAGGCGGTGGGGAGAGAGAGGCGACAGGGAGAGAGAGGCGGTGGAGAGAGAGAGGCGGCAGGGAGAGAGAGGCGGTGGGGAGAGAGGGGCTGTGGGGAGAGAGGGGCGGCAGGGAGAGAGAGGCGACGGGGAGAGAGAGGGGCGGTGGGAAGAGAGGGGCGGCGGGGAGAGAGAGGCGACGGGGAGAGAGAGGGGCGGTGGGGAGAGAGGCGGTGGGGAGAGAGGCGGTGGGGAGAGAGGGGCGGTGGAGAGAGAGAGGCGGCGGGGAGAGAGAGGCGACGGGGAGAGAGAGTTGGTGGGGAGAGAGAGGCGACGTGGGAGAGAGAGGCGGTGGGGAGAGAGGGGCGGTGGGGAGAGAGAGGCGGTGGGGAGAGAGACGGTGGGGAGAGAGGGGCGGTGGGGAGAGAGAGGCGGCGGGGAGAGAGAGGCGGCGGGGAGAGAGAGGCGGTGGGGAGAGAGAGGCGTTGGGGAGAGAGAGGCGGTGGGGAGAGAGAGGCGGTGGGGAGAGAGGGGCGGTGGGGAGAGAGAGGCGTTGGGGAGAGAGACGGTGGGGAGACAGAGGCGGCGGGAGAGAGAGGCGGTGGGGAGAGAGAGGCGGTGGGGAGAGAGAGGCGGTGGGGAGAGAGAGGCGGTGGGGAGAGAGGGGCGGTGGGGAGAGAGAGGCGACGGGGAGAGAGAGGCGGTGGGGAGAGAGAGGCGACAGGGAGAGAGAGGCGGTGGGGAGAGAGAGGCGGTGGGGAGAGAGAGGCGGTGGGGAGAGAGAGGCGGTGGGGAGAGAGAGGCGACAGGGAGAGAGAGGCGGTGGGGAGAGAGAGGCGACGGTGGGGAGAGAGGCAGTGGGGAAAGAGAGAGGCGGTGGGGAGAGAGAGGCGATGGGGAGAGAGAGGCGGTGGGGAGAGAGGGGCGGTGGGGAGAGAGAGGCGACGGGGAGAGAGAGGCGGTGGGGAGAGAGAGGCGACGGTGGGGAGAGAGGCGGTGGGGAGAGAGAGAGGTGGTGGGGAGAGAGAGGCGACGGGGAGAGAGAGGCGGTGGGGAGAGAGAGAGGCGGTGGGGAGAGAGAGGCGACAGGGAGAGAGAGGCGGTGGGGAGAGAGGCGGTGGGGAGAGAGGCGGTGGGGAGAGAGAGGCGGTGGGGAGAGAGAGGCGACAGAGAGAGAGAGGCGGTGGAGAGAGAGAGGCGGTGGGGAGAGAGAGGCGGTGGGGAGAGAGGGGCTGTGGGGAGAGAGGGGCGGCGGGGAGAGAGAGGCGACGGGGAGAGAGAGTCGGTGGGGAGAGAGAGGCGACGTGGGAGAGAGAGGCGGTGGGGAGAGAGAGGCGGTGGGGAGAGAGGCGGTGGGGAGAGAGAGGGGCGGTGGGGAGAGAGGCGACAGGGAGAGAGAGGGGCGGTGGGGAGAGAGGCGGCAGGGAGAGAGAGAGGCGGTGGGGAGAGAGGGGCGGTGGGGAGAGAGAGACGGTGGGGAGAGAGGGTCGGTGGGGAGAGAGAGGCGGTGGGGAGAGAGGGGCGGTGGGGAGAGAGGGGCGGTGGAGAGAGAGAGGCGGTGGGGAGAGAGGGGCGGTGGGGAGAGAGGGGCGGTGGGGAGAGAGAGGCGGTGGGGAGAGAGGGACGGTGGGGAGAGAGAGGTGGTGGGGAGAGAGAGGCGGTGGGGAGAGAGGGGCGGTGGGGAGAGAGGGGCGGTGGGGAGAGAGAGGCGGTGGGGAGAGAGAGGCGACGGGGAGAGAGAGGCGGTGGGGAGAGAGGCGGTGGGGAGAGAGAGAGGTGGTGGGGAGAGAGAGGCGACGGTGGGGAGAGAGGCGGTGGGGAGAGAGAGAGGTGGTGGGGAGAGAGAGGCGACGGGGAGAGAGAGGCGGTGGGGAGAGAGGCGGTGGGGAGAGAGAGAGGCGGTGGGGAGAGAGAGGCGACAGGGAGAGAGAGGCGGTGGGGAGAGAGGCGGTGGGGAGAGAGAGGCGACAGGGAGAGAGAGGCGGTGGAGAGAGAGAGGCGGCGGGGAGAGAGAGGCGGTGGGGAGAGAGGGGCTGTGGGGAGAGAGGGGCGGCAGGGAGAGAGAGGCGACGGGGAGAGAGAGGGGCAGTGGGAAGAGAGGGGCGGCGGGGAGAGAGAGGCGACGGGGAGAGAGAGGGGCGGTGGGGAGAGAGAGGCGGTGGGGAGAGAGGCGGTGGGGAGAGAGGGGCGGTGGAGAGAGAGAGGCGGCGGGGAGAGAGAGGCGACGGGGAGAGAGAGTTGGTGGGGAGAGAGAGGCGACGTGGGAGAGAGAGGCGGTGGGGAGAGAGAGACGGTGGGGAGAGAGGCGGTGGGGAGAGAGAGGCGGTGGGGAGAGAGGGGCGGTGGGGAGAGAGAGGCGGTGGGGAGAGAGAGGCGGTGGGGAGAGAGAGGCGGTGGGGAGAGAGGGGCGGTGGGGAGAGAGAGGCGGTGGGGAGAGAGACGGTGGGGAGAGAGGGGCGGTGGGGAGAGAGAGGCGGCGGGGAGAGAGAGGCGGCGGGGAGAGAGAGGCGGTGGGGAGAGAGAGGCGTTGAGGAGAGAGAGGCGGTGGGGAGAGAGAGGCGGTGGGGAGAGAGGGGCGGTGGGGAGAGAGAGGCGTTGGGGAGAGAGACGGTGGGGAGACAGAGGCGGCGGGAGAGAGAGGCGGTGGGGAGAGAGAGGCGGTGGGGAGAGAGAGGCGGTGGGGAGAGAGAGGCGACAGGGAGAGAGAGGCGGTGGGGAGAGAGAGGCGACGGTGGGGAGAGAGGCAGTGGGGAAAGAGAGAGGCGGTGGGGAGAGAGAGGCGATGGGGAGAGAGAGGCGGTGGGGAGAGAGGCGGTGGGGAGAGAGAGAGGCGGTGGGGAGAGAGAGGCGACGGGGAGAGAGAGGCGGTGGGGAGAGAGGGGCGGTGGGGAGAGAGGGGCGGTGGGGAGAGCGGTGGGGAGAGAGAGGTGGCGGGGAGAGAGAGGGGCGGTGGGGAGAGAGAGGCAGTGGGGAGAGAGGCGGTGGGGAGAGAGGGGCGGTGGGGAGAGAGGGGCGGCGGGGAGAGAGGGGCGGCGGGGAGAGAGAGGCGACGGGGAGAGAGAGGGGCGGTGGGGAGAGAGGGGCGGCGGGGAGAGAGAGGGGCGGTGGGGAGAGAGAGGTGGTGGGGAGAGTGAGGCGGTGGGGAGAGAGAGGCGGTGGGGAGAGAAAGGCGGTGGGGAGAGAGAGGCAGTGGGGAGAGAGAGGCGGTGGGGAGAGAGAGGCGACGGGGAGAGGGAGGCGGTGGGGAGAGAGAGGCGACGGGGAGAGAGAGACGGTGGGGAGAGAGGGGCGGTGGGGAGAGAGAGGCGGTGGGGAGAGAGAGGCGGTGGGGAGAGAGAGGCGGTGGGGAGAGAGAGGCGGTGGGGAGAGAGAGGCGGTGGGGAGAGAGAGGCGGTGGGGAGAGAGGGGCGGTGGGGAGAGAGAGGCGGTGGGGAGAGAGAGGCGGTGCGGAGAGAGAGGCGGTGGGGAGAGAGAGGCGGTGGGGAGAGAGGGGCGGTGGGGAGAGAGAGGCGGTGGGGAGAGAGGCGGTGGGGAGAGAGGGGCGGTGGGGAGAGAGAGGCGGTGGGGAGAGAGAGGCGGTGCGGAGAGAGAGGCGACGGGGGGAGAGAGAGACGGTGGGGAGAGAGAGAGGCGGTGCGGAGAGAGAGGCGACAGGGAGAGAGAGGCGGTGGGGAGAGAGGGGCGGCGGGGAGAGAGAGGCGACAGGGAGAGAGAGGCGGTGGGGAGAGAGAGGCGGTGCGGAGAGAGAGGCGACAGGGAGAGAGAGGCGGTGGGGAGAGAGAGAGGCGGTGCGGAGAGAGAGGCGACAGGGAGAGAGAGGCGGTGGGGAGAGAGGGGCGGCGGGGAGAGAGAGGCGACGGGGAGAGAGAGGGGCGGTGGGGAGAGAGAGGCGGTGGGGAGAGAGGCGGTGGGGAGAGAGAGGCGCCGGGGAGAGAGAGGCGGTGGGGAGAGAGAGGCGGTGGGGAGAGAGAGGCGACGGGGTGAGAGAGGCGGTGGGGAGAGAGAGGCGCCGGGGAGAGAGAGGCGGTGGGGAGAGAGAGGGGGTGGGGAGAGAGAGGCGACGGGGTGAGAGAGGCGACGGGGAGAGAGTGGCGACGGGGAGAGAGAGGCGGTGGGGAGAGAGGGGCGGTGGGGAGAGAGGGGCGGTGGGGAGAGAGAGGCGACGGGGAGAGAGAGGCGACCGGGAGAGAGGCGGTGGGGAGAGAGAGGCGGTGGGGAGAGAGGCGGTGGGGAGAGAGGGGCGGTGGGGAGAGAGAGGCGGCGGGTAGAGAGAGGCGACGGGGAGAGAGAGGCGGTGGGGAGAGAGAGGCGACGGGGAGAGAGAGGCGGTGGGGAGAGAGAGGCGGTGGGGAGAGAGAGGCGGTGGGGAGAGAGGGGCGGTGGGGAGAGAGAGGCGGTGGGGAGAGAGAGGCGGTGGGGAGAGAGAGGCGGTGGGGAGAGAGAGGCGGTGGGGAGAGAGGGGCGGTGGGGAGAGAGAGGCGGTGGGGAGAGAGAGGCGGTGCGGAGAGAGAGGCGACGGGGGGAGAGAGAGACGGTGGGGAGAGAGGCGGTGGGGAGAGAGAGGCGACAGGGAGAGAGAGGCGGTGGGGAGAGAGGGGCGGCGGGGAGAGAGAGGCGACGGGGAGAGAGAGAGACGGTGGGGAGAGAGAGGCGGTGGGGAGAGAGAGGCGGTGGGGAGAGAGAGGCGGTGGGGAGAGAGGGGCGGTGGGGAGAGAGAGGCGACGGGGAGAGAGAGTTGGTGGGGAGAGAGAGGCGACGGGGGGAGAGAGAGACGGTGGGGAGAGAGGCGGTGGGGAGAGAGAGGCGACAGGGAGAGAGAGGCGGTGGGGAGAGAGGGGCGGCGGGGAGAGAGAGGCGACGGGGAGAGAGAGGGGCGGTGGGGAGAGAGAGGCGGTGGGGAGAGAGGCGGTGGGGAGAGAGGGGCGGTGGAGAGAGAGAGGCGGCGGGGAGAGAGAGGCGACGGGGAGAGAGAGTTGGTGGGGAGAGAGAGGCGACGTGGGAGAGAGAGGCGGTGGGGAGAGAGAGACGGTGGGGAGAGAGGCGGTGGGGAGAGAGGGGCGGTGGGGAGAGAGAGGCGGTGGGGAGAGAGAGGCGGTGGGGAGAGAGGGGCGGTGGGGAGAGAGAGGTGGTGGGGAGAGAGAGGCGGTGGGGAGAGAGAGGCGGTGGGGAGAGAGGGGCGGTGGGGAGAGAGAGGCGGTGGGGAGAGAGACGGTAGGGAGAGAGGGGCGGTGGGGAGAGAGAGGCGGCGGGGAGAGAGAGGCGGCGGGGAGAGAGAGGCGGTGGGGAGAGAGAGGCGGTGGGGAGAGAGAGGCGACAGGGAGAGAGAGGCGGTGGGGAGAGAGAGGCGACGGTGGGGAGAGAGGCAGTGGGGAAAGAGAGAGGCGGTGGGGAGAGAGAGGCGATGGGGAGAGAGAGGCGGTGGGGAGAGAGGGGCGGTGGGGAGAGAGGGGCGGTGGGGAGAGCGGTGGGGAGAGAGAGGTGGCGGGGAGAGAGAGATGGCGAGCAGCGAGGAGAGAGAGGCAACGGGGAGAGAGAGGCGGTGGGGAGAGAGGCGGTGGGGAGAGAGAGGCGGTGGGGAGAGAGAGGCGACGGGGTGAGAGAGGCGGTGGGGAGAGAGAGGCGCCGGGGAGAGAGAGGCGGTGGGGAGAGAGGGGCGGTGGGGAGAGAGGGGCGGTGGGGAGAGAGAGGGGGTGGGGAGAGAGAGGCGACGGGGTGAGAGAGGCGACGGGGAGAGAGTGGCGACGGGGAGAGAGAGGCGGTGGGGAGAGAGGGGCGGTGGGGAGAGAGGGGCGGTGGGGAGAGAGAGGCGACGGGGAGAGAGAGGCGACCGGGAGAGAGGCGGTGGGGAGAGAGGGGCGGTGGGGAGATGGGGCGGCGGGGAGAGAGAGGCGACGGGGAGAGAGAGGGGCGGTGGGGAGAGAGGGGCGGCGGGGAGAGAGAGGCGACGGGGAGAGAGAGGGGCGGTGGGGAGAGAGAGGCGGTGGGGAGAGAGGCGGTGGGGAGAGAGGGGCGGTGGGGAGAGAGAGGCGGCGGGGAGAGAGAGGCGACGGGGAGAGAGAGGCGGTGGGGAGAGAGAGACGGTGGGGAGAGAGGCGGTGGGGAGAGAGAGGCGGCGGGGAGAGAGAGGCAGTGGGGAGAGAGGGGCTGTGGGGAGAGAGGGGCGGCGGGGAGAGAGAGGCGGTGGGGAGAGAGGCGGTGGGGAGAGAGGGGCGGTGGAGAGAGAGAGGCGGCGGGGAGAGAGAGGCGACGGGGAGAGAGAGTTGGTGGGGAGAGAGAGGCGACGTGGGAGAGAGAGGCGGTGGGGAGAGAGAGACGGTGGGGAGAGAGGCGGTGGGGAGAGAGGGGCGGTGGGGAGAGAGAGGCGGTGGGGAGAGAGAGGCGGTGGGGAGAGAGGGGCGGTGGGGAGAGAGAGGCGGTGGGGAGAGAGAGGCGGTGGGGAGAGAGAGGCGACGGGGAGAGAGAGGCGGTGGGGAGAGAGAGGCGACGGGGAGAGAGAGGCGGTGGGGAGAGAGAGGCGGTGGGGAGAGAGGCGGTGGGGAGAGAGAGGCGGTGGGGAGAGAGAGGCGGTGGGGAGAGAGGGGCGGTGGGGAGAGAGAGGCGGTGGGGAGAGAGAGGCGGTGGGGAGAGAGAGGCGGTGGGGAGAGAGAGGCGGTGGGGAGAGAGAGGCGGTGGGGAGAGAGAGGCGGTGGGGAGAGAGGGGCGGTGGGGAGAGAGAGGCGGTGGGGAGAGAGAGGTGGTGGGGAGAGAGGGGCGGTGGGGAGAGAGAGGCGGTGGGGAGAGAGAGGCGGCGGGGAGAGAGAGGCGACGGGGAGAGAGAGGCGGTGGGGAGAGAGAGGCGACGGGGAGAGAGAGGCGGTGGGGAGAGAGAGGCGGTGGGGAGAGAGGCGGTGGGGAGAGAGAGGCGGTGGGGAGAGAGAGGCGGTGGGGAGAGAGGGGCGGTGGGGAGAGAGAGGCGGTGGGGAGAGAGAGGCGGTGGGGAGAGAGAGGCGGTGGGGAGAGAGAGGCGGTGGGGAGAGAGAGGCGGTGGGGAGAGAGAGGCGGTGGGGAGAGAGAGGCGGTGGGGAGAGAGGGGCGGTGGGGAGAGAGAGGCGGTGGGGAGAGAGAGGCGGTGCGGAGAGAGAGGCGACGGGGGGAGAGAGAGACGGTGGGGAGAGAGGCGGTGGGGAGAGAGAGAGGCGGTGCGGAGAGAGAGGCGACAGGGAGAGAGAGGCGGTGGGGAGAGAGGGGCTGTGGGGAGAGAGGGGCGGCGGGGAGAGAGAGGCGACGGGGAGAGAGAGGGGCGGTGGGGAGAGAGAGGCGGTGGGGAGAGAGGCGGTGGGGAGAGAGGGGCGGTGGGGAGAGAGAGGCGGTGGGGAGAGAGGCGGTGGGGAGAGAGGGGCGGTGGAGAGAGAGAGGCGGCGGGGAGAGAGAGGCGACGGGGAGAGAGAGTTGGTGGGGAGAGAGAGGCGACGTGGGAGAGAGAGGCGGTGGGGAGAGAGAGGCGGTGGGGAGAGAGAGGCGGTGGGGAGAGAGAGGCGGCGGGGAGAGAGAGGCGGTGGGGAGAGAGAGGGGCGGTGGGGAGAGAGAGGCGGTGGGGAGAGAGAGGCGACAGGGAGAGAGAGGCGGTGGGGAGAGAGAGGCGGTGGGGGAGAGAGAGGCGGTGGGGAGAGAGAGGCGACAGGGAGAGAGGGGCGGTGGGGAGAGAGGGGCGGTGGGGAGAGAGAGGCGGCGGGGAGAGACAGGCGGCGGGGAGAGAGAGGCGGTGGGGAGAGAGAGGCGTTGGGGAGAGAGAGGCGGTGGGGAGAGAGAGGCGGTGGGGAGAGAGGGGCGGTGGGGAGAGAGAGGCGTTGGGGAGAGAGACGGTGGGGAGACAGAGGCGGCGGGAGAGAGAGGCGGTGGGGAGAGAGAGGCGGTGGGGAGAGAGAGGCGGTGGGGAGAGAGAGGCGGTGGGGAGAGAGGGGCGGTGGGGAGAGAGAGGCGACAGGGAGAGAGAGGCGGTGGGGAGAGAGAGGCGACGGTGGGGAGAGAGGCAGTGGGGAAAGAGAGAGGCGGTGGGGAGAGAGAGGCGATGGGGAGAGAGAGGCGTTGGGGAGAGAGGCGGTGGGGAGAGAGAGAGGCGGTGGGGAGAGAGAGGCGACGGGGGAGAGAGAGGCGGTGGGGAGAGGGGCGGTGGGGAGAGAGGGGCGGTGGGGAGAGCGGTGGGGAGAGAGAGGTGGCGGGGAGAGAGAGATGGCGAGCAGCGAGGAGAGAGAGGCAACGGGGAGAGAGAGGCGGTGGGGAGAGAGGCGACGGGGAGAGAGAGGGGCGGTGCGGAGAGAGAGGCGGTGGGGAGAGAGGCGGTGCGGAGAGAGGGGCGGTGGGGAGAGAGAGGCGGTGGGGAGAGAGGCGGTGCGGAGAGAGGCGGTGGGGAGAGAGAGGCGGTGGGGAGAGAGAGGCGACGGGGTGAGAGAGGCGGTGGGGAGAGAGAGGCGCCGGGGAGAGAGAGGCGGTGGGGAGAGAGAGGGGGTGGGGAGAGAGAGGCGACGGGGTGAGAGAGGCGACGGGGAGAGAGTGGCGACGGGGAGAGAGAGGCGGTGGGGAGAGAGGGGCGGTGGGGAGAGAGGGGCGGTGGCGAGAGAGAGGCGACGGGGAGAGAGAGGCGACCGGGAGAGAGGCGGTGGGGAGAGAGGGGCGGTGGGGAGAGAGGGGCGGCGGGGAGAGAGAGGCGACGGGGAGAGAGAGGGGCGGTGGGGAGAGAGGGGCGGCGGGGGAGAGAGAGGCGGTGGGGAGAGAGAGGCGGTGGGGAGAGAGAGGCGGTGGGGAGAGAGAGGCGGTGGGGAGAGAGAGGCGGTGGGGAGAGAGAGGCGGTGGGGAGAGAGAGGCGGTGGGGAGAGAGAGGCGGTGGGGAGAGAGAGGCGGTGGGGAGAGAGGGGCGGTGGGGAGAGAGAGGCGGTGGGGAGAGAGAGGCGGCGGGGAGAGAGAGGCGACGGGGAGAGAGAGGCGGTGGGGAGAGAGAGGCGACGGGGAGAGAGAGGCGGTGGGGAGAGAGGGGCGGTGGGGAGAGAGGTGGGGAGAGAGGGGCGGTGGGGAGAGGGGCGGCGGGGAGAGAGAGGCGGTGGGGAGAGAGGCGGTGGGGAGAGAGGGGCGGTGGGGAGAGAGGGGCGGCGGAGAGAGAGAGGCGACGGGGAGAGAGAGTGGCGGTGGGGAGAGAGAGGCGGTGGGGAGAGAGGCGTGGGGGAGAGAGGGGCGGTGGGGAGAGAGAGGCGGTGGGGAGAGAGGGGCGGTGGGGAGAGAGAGGCGGTGGGGAGAGAGAGGCGGTGGGGAGAGAGAGGCGGTGGGGAGAGAGAGGCGGTGGGGAGAGATAGGCGGTGGGGAGAGAGAGGCGGTGGGGAGAGAGGGTCGGTGGGGAGAGAGAGGCGGTGGGGAGAGAGAGGCGGTGGGGAGAGAGGGGCGGTGGGGAGAGAGAGGCGGTGGGGAGAGAGAGGCGGCGGGGAGAGAGAGGCGACGGGGAGAGAGAGGCGGTGGGGAGAGAGAGGCGACGGGGAGAGAGAGGCGGTGGGGAGAGAGAGGCGGTGGGGAGAGAGGCGGTGGGGAGAGAGAGGCGGTGGGGAGAGAGAGGCGGTGGGGAGAGAGGGGCGGTGGGGAGAGAGAGGCGGTGGGGAGAGAGAGGCGGTGGGGAGAGAGAGAGCGGTGGGGAGAGAGAGGCGGTGGGGAGAGAGAGGCGGTGGGGAGAGAGAGGCGGTGGGGAGAGAGGGGCGGTGGGAGAGAGAGGCGGTGGGGAGAGAGAGGCGGTGCGGAGAGAGAGGCGACCGGGGGAGAGAGAGACGGTGGGGAGAGAGGCGGGTGGGGAGAGAGAGAGGCGGTGCGGAGAGAGAGGCGACAGGGAGAGAGAGGCGGTGGGGAGAGAGGGGCGGCGGGGAGAGAGAGGCGACGGGGGAGAGAGAGGGGCGGTGGGGAGAGAGAGGCGGTGGGGAGAGAGGCGGTGGGGGAGAGAGGGGCGGTGGAGAGAGAGAGGCGGCGGGGAGAGAGAGGCGACGGGGAGAGAGAGTTGGTGGGGAGAGAGAGGCGACGTGGGAGAGAGAGGCGGTGGGGAGAGAGAGACGGTGGGGAGAGAGGCGGTGGGGAGAGAGAGGCGGCGGGGAGAGAGAGGCGGTGGGGAGAGAGGGGCTGTGGGGAGAGTGGGCGGCGGGGAGAGAGAGGCGACGGGGAGAGAGGAGGGGCGGTGGGGAGAGAGAGGCGGTGGGGAGAGAGGCGGTGGGGAGAGAGGGGCGGTGGGGAGAGAGAGGCGGTGGGGAGAGAGGCGGTGGGGAGAGAGGGGCGGTGGAGAGAGAGGCGGCGGGGAGAGAGAGGCGACGGGGAGAGAGAGTTGGTGGGGAGAGAGAGGCGACGTGGGAGAGAGAGGGAGACGGTGGGGAGAGAGGCGGTGGGGAGAGAGAGGCGGCGGGGAGAGAGAGGCGGTGGGGAGAGAGGGGCGGTGGGTGAGAGAGGCGGTGGGGGAGAGAGGCGGTGGGGAGAGAGAGGCGGTGGGGAGAGAGAGGCGGTGGGGAGAGAGAGGCGGTGGGGAGAGAGAGGCGGTGGGGAGAGAGGGCGGTGGGGAGAGAGAGGCGGTGGGGAGAGAGACGGTGGGGAGAGAGGGGCGGTGGGGAGAGAGGCGGCGGGGGAGAGAGAGGCGGCGGGGAGAGAGAGGCGGTGGGGAGAGAGAGGCGTTGGGGAGAGAGAGGCGGTGGGGAGAGAGAGGCTGTGGGGAGAGAGAGGCGGTGGGGAGAGAGGGGCGGTGGGGAGAGAGAGGCGTTGGGGAGAGAGACGGTGGGGAGACAGAGGCGGCGGGAGAGAGAGGCGGTGGGGAGAGACAGGCGGTGGGGAGAGAGAGGCGGTGGGGAGAGACAGGCGGTGGGGAGAGAGAGGCGACAGGGAGAGAGAGGCGGTGGGGAGAGAGAGGCGACGGTGGGGAGAGAGGCAGTGGGGAAAGAGAGAGGCGGTGGGGAGAGAGAGGCGATGGGGAGAGAGAGGCGGTGGGGAGAGAGGCGGTGGGGAGAGAGAGAGGCGGTGGGGAGAGAGAGAGGCGGTGGGGAGAGAGAGGCGACGGGGAGAGAGAGGCGGTGGGGAGAGAGGGGCGGTGGGGAGAGAGGGGCGGTGGGGGAGAGCGGTGGGGAGAGAGAGGTGGCGGGGAGAGAGAGATGGCGAGCAGCGAGGAGAGAGAGGCAACGGGGAGAGAGAGGCGGTGGGGAGAGAGGCGATGGGGAGAGAGAGGCGGTGGGGAGAGAGAGGGGGTGGGGAGAGAGGCGGTGGGGAGAGAGGGGCGGTGGGGAGAGAGAGGCGGTGGGGAGAGAGGCGGTGCGGAGAGAGGCGGTGGGGAGAGAGAGGCGACGGGGGTGAGAGAGGCGGTGGGGAGAGAGAGGCGCCGGGGAGAGAGAGGCGGTGGGGAGAGAGAGGGGGTGGGGAGAGAGAGGCGACGGGGTGAGAGAGGCGACGGGGAGAGAGTGGCGACGGGGAGAGAGAGGCGGTGGGGAGAGAGGGGCGGTGGGGAGAGAGAGGCGACGGGGAGAGAGAAGCGACCGGGAGAGAGGCGGTGGGGAGAGAGGGGCGGTGGGGAGAGAGGGGCGGCGGGGAGAGAGAGGCGACGGGGAGAGAGAGGGGCGGTGGGGAGAGAGGGGCGGCGGGGAGAGAGAGGCGACGGGGAGAGAGAGGGGCGGTGGGGAGAGAGAGGCGGTGGGGAGAGAGGCGGTGGGGAGAGAGGGGCGGTGGGGAGAGAGAGGCGGCGGGGAGAGAGAGGCGGTGGGGAGAGAGAGGCGACGGGGAGAGAGAGGCGGTGGGGAGAGAGACGGTGGGGAGAGAGGGGCGGTGGGGAGAGAGAGGCGGCGGGGAGAGAGAGGCGGCTGTGAGAGAGAGGCGGTGGGGAGAGAGAGGCGTTGGGGAGAGAGAGGCGGTGGGGAGAGAGAGGCTGTGGGGAGAGAGAGGCGGTGGGGAGAGAGGGGCGGTGGGGAGAGAGAGGCGTTGGGGAGAGAGACGGTGGGGAGACAGAGGCGGCGGGAGAGAGAGGCGGTGGGGAGAGACAGGCGGTGGGGAGAGAGAGGCGGTGGGGAGAGAGAGGCGGTGGGGAGAGAGAGGCGACAGGGAGAGAGAGGCGGTGGGGAGAGAGAGGCGACGGTGGGGAGAGAGGCAGTGGGGAAAGAGAGAGGCGGTGGGGAGAGAGAGGCGATGGGGAGAGAGAGGCGGTGGGGAGAGAGGCGGTGGGGAGAGAGAGAGGCGGTGGGGAGAGAGAGAGGCGGTGGGGAGAGAGAGGCGACGGGGAGAGAGAGGCGGTGGGGAGAGAGGGGCGGTGGGGAGAGAGGGGCGGTGGGGAGAGCGGTGGGGAGAGAGAGGTGGCGGGGAGAGAGAGATGGCGAGCAGCGAGGAGAGAGAGGCAACGGGGAGAGAGAGGCGGTGGGAGAGAGGCGATGGGGAGAGAGAGGCGGTGGGGAGAGAGAGGGGGTGGGGAGAGAGGCGGTGGGGAGAGAGGCGGTGGGGAGAGAGGGGCGGTGGGGAGAGAGAGGCGGTGGGGAGAGAGGCGGTGCGGAGAGAGGCGGTGGGGAGAGAGAGGCGACGGGGTGAGAGAGGCGGTGGGGAGAGAGAGGCGCCGGGGAGAGAGAGGCGGTGGGGAGAGAGAGGGGGTGGGGAGAGAGAGGCGACGGGGTGAGAGAGGCGACGGGGAGAGAGTGGCGACGGGGAGAAGAGAGGCGGTGGGGAGAGAGGGGCGGTGCGGAGAGAGGGGCGGTGGGGAGAGAGAGGCGACGGGGAGAGAGAAGCGACCGGGAGAGAGGCGGTGGGGAGAGAGGGGCGGTGGGGAGAGAGGGGCGGCGGGGAGAGAGAGGCGACGGGGAGAGAGAGGGGCGGTGGGGAGAGAGGGGCGGCGGGGAGAGAGAGGCGACGGGGAGAGAGAGGGGCGGTGGGGAGAGAGAGGCGGTGGGGAGAGAGGCGGTGGGGAGAGAGGGGAGGTGGGGAGAGAGAGGCGGCGGGGAGAGAGAGGCGGTGGGGAGAGAGAGGCGACGGGGAGAGAGAGGCGGTGGGGAGAGAGAGGGCGGTGGGGAGAGAGGCGGTGGGGCGAGAGAGGCGGTGGGGAGAGAGAGGCGGTGGGGAGAGAGAGGCGGTGGGGAGAGAGAGGGCGGTGGGGAGAGAGAGGCGGTGGGGAGAGAGAGGCGGTGGGGGAGAGAGGCGGTGGGAGAGAGGGGCAGTGGGGAGAGAGGGGCGTCGGGGAGAGAGAGGCGGTGGGGAGAGAGAGGCGGTGGGGAGAGAGAGGCGGCGGGGAGAGAGAGGCGGTGGGGAGAGAGAGGCGACAGGGAGAGAGAGGCGGTGGGGAGAGAGAGGTGACGGGGAGAGGGAGGCGGTGGGGAGAGAGAGGCGACGGGGAGAGAGAGGCAGTGGGGAGAGAGGCGACGGGGAGAGAGAGGCGGGGTGGGAGAGAGAGGCGACAGGGAGAGAGAGGCGGTGGGGAGAGAGGGGCGGTGAGGAGAGAGGGGCGGTGGGGGAGAGAGAGGCGGTGGGGAGAAGAGGCGTTGGGAGAGAGGGGCAACGGGGAGAGAGAGGCGGCGGGGAGAGAGAGGCGACGGGGAGAGAGAGGCGGTGTCGAGAGAGAGGCGGTGGGGAGAGAGAGAGGCGTGGGGAGAGTGAGGCGACAGGGAGAGAGAGGCGGTGGGGAGAGAGGCGGTGGGGAGAGGGAGGCGACAGGGAGAGAGAGGCGGTGGGGAGAGAGAGGCGGTGGGGAGAGAGGCGGTGGGGAGAGAGGGGCGACGGGGAGAGAGAGGCGGCGGGGAGAGAGGCGACGGGGAAAGAGAGGCGGTGGGGAGAGAGAGGCGGTGGGGAGAGAGAGGCGATGGGGAGAGAGAGGCGGTGGGGAGAGAGGGGCGGTGGGGAGAGAGAGGCGATGGGGAGAGAGAGGCGGTGGGGAGAGAGGGGCGGTGGGGAGAGAGAGGCGGTGGGGAGAGAGAGGCGGTGGGGAGAGAGAGGCGGTGGGAGAGAGAGGCGACGGTGGGGAGAGAGGCGGTGGGGAGAGAGAGAGGCGGTGGGGAGAGAGAGGCGACGGGAGAGAGAGGCAGTGGGGAGAGAGGCGGTGGGGAGAGAGAGAGGCGGTGGGGAGAGAGAGGCGACGGGAGAGAGAGGCGGTGGGGAGAGAGAGGCAGTGGGGAGAGAGGCGCGGTGGGGAGAGAGCGGCGACGGGGTGAGAGAGGCGGTGGGGAGAGAGAGGCGGTGGGGGAGAGAGGGGCGGTGGGGAGAGGTGGGGAGAGGAGGCGGTGGGGAGAGGGGCGGCGGGGAGAGAGAGACGGTGGGGAGAGAGGCGGGGTGGGAGAGAGGGGCGGTGGGGAGGAGGGGCGGCGGAGAGAGAGAGGCGACGGGGAGAGAGAGTGGCGGTGGGGAGAGAGAGGCGGTGGGGAGAGAGGCGGTGGGGAGAGAGGGGCGGTGGGGAGAGAGAGGCGGTGGGGAGAGAGGGGCGGTGGGGAGAGAGAGGCGGGGGGGAGAGAGAGCGGGGTGGGGAGAGAGAGGCGGTGGGGGAGAGAGAGGCGGTGGGGAGAGAGAGGCGGTGGGGAGAGAAGGGCGGTGGGGAGAGAGAGGCGGTGGGGGAGAGAGAGGCGGTGGGGAGAGAGGGGCGGTGGGGAGAGAGAGGCGGTGGGGAGAGAGAGGCGGCGGGGAGAGAGAGGCGACGGGGAGAGAGAGGCGGTGGGGAGAGAGAGGCGACGGGGAGAGAGAGGCGGTGGGGAGAGAGAGGCGGTGGGGAGAGAGGCGGTGGGGAGAGAGAGGCGGTGGGGAGAGAGAGGCGGTGGGAGAGAGGGGCGGTGGGGAGAGAAGGCGGTGGGGAGAGAGAGGCGGTGGGGAGAGAGAGGCGGTGGGGAGAGAGAGGCGGTGGGGAGAGAGAGGCGGTGGGGAGAGAGAGGCGGTGGGGGAGAGAGAGGCGGTGGGGAGAGAGGGGCGGTGGGGAGAGAGAGGCGGTGGGGAGAGAGAGGCGGTGCGGAGAGAGAGGCGACGGGGGGAGAGAGAGACGGTGGGGAGAGAGGCGGTGGGGAGAGAGAGAGGCGGTGCGGAGAGAGAGGCGACAGGGAGAGAGAGAGGCGGTGGGGGAGAGAGGGGCGGCGGGGAGAGAGAGGCGACGGGGAGAGAGAGGGGCGGTGGGGAGAGAGAGGCGGTGGGGAGAGAGGCGGTGGGGAGAGAGGGGCGGTGGAGAGAGAGAGGCGGCGGGGAGAGAGAGGCGACGGGGAGAGAGAGTTGGTGGGGAGAGAGAGCGACGTGGGAGAGAGAGGCGGTGGGGAGAGAGAGACGGTGGGGAGAGAGGCGGTGGGGAGAGAGAGGCGGCGGGAGAGAGAGGCGGTGGGGAGCGAGGGGCTGTGGGGAGAGAGGGGCGGCGGGGAGAGAGAGGCGACGGGGAGAGAGAGGGGCGGGTGGAAGAGAGGGGCGGCGGGGAGAGAGAGGCGACGGGGAGAGAGAGGGGCGGTGGGGAGAGAGGCGGTGGGGAGAGAGGGGCGGTGGAGAGAGAGAGGCGGCGGGGTGAGAGAGGCGACGGGGAGAGAGAGTTGGTGGGGAGAGAGAGGCGACGTGGGAGAGAGAGGCGGTGGGGAGAAGAAACGGTGGGGAGAGAGGCGGTGGGGAGAGAGGGGCGGTGGGGAGAGAGAGGCGGTGGGGAGAGAGAGGCGGTGGGGAGAGAGGGGCGGTGGGGAGAGAGAGGCGGTGGGGAGAGAGAGGCGGTGGGGAGAGAGAGGCGGTGGGGAGAGAGGGGCGGTGGGGAGAGAGAGGCGGTGGGGAGAGAGACGGTGGGGAGAGAGGGGGCGGTGGGGAGAGAGAGGCGGCGGGGAGAGAGAGGCGGCGGGAGAGAGAGGCGGTGGGAGTGAGAGGCGTTGGGGAGAGAGAGGCGGTGGGGAGAGAGAGGCGGTGGGGAGAGAGAGGCGGTGGGGAGAGAGAGGCGGTGGGGAGAGAGAGGCGACAGGGAGAGAGAGGCGGTGGGGAGAGAGAGGCGACGGTGGGGAGAGAGGCAGTGGGGAAAGAGAGAGGCGGTGGGGAGAGAGAGGCGATGGGGAGAGAGAGGCGGTGGGGAGAGAGGCGGTGGGGAGAGAGAGAGGCGGTGGGGGAGAGAGAGGCGACGGGGAGAGAGAGGCGGTGGGGAGAGAGAGGCGACAGGGAGAGAGAGGCGGTGGGGAGAGAGAGGTGACGGGGAGAGGGAGGCGGTGGGGAGAGAGAGGCGACGGGGAGAGAGAGGCAGTGGGGAGAGAGGCGACGGGGAGAGAGAGGCGGTGGGGAGAGAGAGGCGACAGGGAGAGAGAGGCGGTGGGGAGAGAGGGGCGGTGAGGAGAGAGGGCGGTGGGGGAGAGAGAGGCGGTGGGGAGAAAGAGGCGTTGGGGAGAGAGGGGCAACGGGGAGAGAGAGGCGGCGGGGAGAGAGAGGCGACGGGGAGAGAGAGGCGGTGTCGAGAGAGAGGCGGTGGGGAGAGAGAGAGGCCGTGGGGAGAGTGAGGCGACAGGGAGAGAGAGGCGGTGGGGAGAGAGGCGGTGGGGAGAGGGAGGCGACAGGGAGAGAGAGGCGGTGGGGAGAGAGAGGCGGTGGGGGAGAGAGGCGGTGGGGAGAGAGGGGCGACGGGGAGAGAGAGGCGGCGGGGAGAGAGGCGACGGGGAAAGAGAGGCGGTGGGGAGAGAGAGGCGGTGGGGAGAGAGAGGCGATGGGGAGAGAGAGGCGGTGGGGAGAGAGGGGCGGTGGGGAGAGAGAGGCGATGGGGAGAGAGAGGCGGTGGGGAGAGAGGGGCGGTGGGGAGAGAGAGGCGGTGGGGAGAGAGAGGCGGTGGGGAGAGAGAGGCGGTGGGGAGAGAGAGGCGACGGTGGGGAGAGAGGCGGTGGGGAGAGAGAGAGGCGGTGGGGAGAGAGAGGCGACGGGGAGAGAGAGGCAGTGGGGAGAGAGGCGGTGGGGAGAGAGAGAGGCGGTGGGGAGAGAGAGGCGACGGGGAGAGAGAGGCGGTGGGGAGAGAGAGGCAGTGGGGAGAGAGGCGCGGTGGGGAGAGAGCGGCGACGGGGTGAGAGAGGCGGTGGGGAGAGAGAGGCGGTGGGGAGAGAGGGGCGGTGGGGAGAGAGGTGGGGAGAGAGGGGCGGTGGGGAGAGGGGCGGCGGGGAGAGAGAGACGGTGGGGAGAGAGGCGGTGGGGAGAGAGGGGCGGTGGGGAGAGAGGGGCGGCGGAGAGAGAGAGGCGACGGGGAGAGAGAGTGGCGGTGGGGAGAGAGAGGCGGTGGGGAGAGAGGCGGTGGGGAGAGAGGGGCGGTGGGGAGAGAGAGGCGGTGGGGAGAGAGGGGCGGTGGGGAGAGAGAGGCGGTGGGGAGAGAGAGGCGGTGGGGAGAGAGAGGCGGTGGGGGAGAGAGAGGCGGTGGGGAGAGAGAGGCGGTGGGGAGAGAGAGGCGGTGGGGAGAGAAGGGCGGTGGGGAGAGAGAGGCGGTGGGGAGAGAGAGGCGGTGGGGAGAGAGGGGCGGTGGGGAGAGAGAGGCGGTGGGGAGAGAGAGGCGGCGGGGAGAGAGAGGCGACGGGGAGAGAGAGGCGGTGGGGAGAGAGAGGCGACGGGGAGAGAGAGGCGGTGGGGAGAGAGAGGCGGTGGGGAGAGAGGCGGTGGGGAGAGAGAGGCGTGGGGAGAGAGAGGCGGTGGGGAGAGAGGGGCGGTGGGAGAGAGAGGCGGTGGGGAGAGAGAGGCGGTGGGGAGAGAGAGGCGGTGGGGAGAGAGAGGCGGTGGGGAGAGAGAGGCGGTGGGGAGAGAGAGGCGGTGGGGAGAGAGAGGCGGTGGGGAGAGAGGGGCGGTGGGGAGAGAGAGGCGGTGGGGAGAGAGAGGCGGTGCGGAGAGAGAGGCGACGGGGGGAGAGAGAGACGGTGGGGAGAGAGGCGGTGGGGAGAGAGAGAGGCGGTGCGGAGAGAGAGGCGACAGGGAGAGAGAGGCGGTGGGGAGAGAGGGGCGGCGGGGAGAGAGAGGCGACGGGGAGAGAGAGGGGCGGTGGGGAGAGAGAGGCGGTGGGGAGAGAGGCGGTGGGGAGAGAGGGGCGGTGGAGAGAGAGAGGCGGCGGGGAGAGAGAGGCGACGGGGAGAGAGAGTTGGTGGGGAGAGAGAGGCGACGTGGGAGAGAGAGGCGGTGGGGAGAGAGAGACGGTGGGGAGAGAGGCGGTGGGGAGAGAGAGGCGGCGGGGAGAGAGAGGCGGTGGGGAGAGAGGGGCTGTGGGGAGAGAGGGGCGGCGGGGAGAGAGAGGCGACGGGGAGAGAGAGGGGCGGTGGGAAGAGAGGGGCGGCGGGGAGAGAGAGGCGACGGGGAGAGAGAGGGGCGGTGGGGAGAGAGGCGGTGGGGAGAGAGGGGCGGTGGAGAGAGAGAGGCGGCGGGGTGAGAGAGGCGACGGGGAGAGAGAGTTGGTGGGGAGAGAGAGGCGACGTGGGAGAGAGAGGCGGTGGGGAGAGAGAAACGGTGGGGAGAGAGGCGGTGGGGAGAGAGGGGCGGTGGGGAGAGAGAGGCGGTGGGGAGAGAGAGGCGGTGGGGAGAGAGGGGCGGTGGGGAGAGAGAGGCGGTGGGGAGAGAGAGGCGGTGGGGAGAGAGAGGCGGTGGGGAGAGAGGGGCGGTGGGGAGAGAGAGGCGGTGGGGAGAGAGACGGTGGGGAGAGAGGGGCGGTGGGGAGAGAGAGGCGGCGGGAGAGAGAGGCGGCGGGGAGAGAGAGGCGGTGGGGAGTGAGAGGCGTTGGGGAGAGAGAGGCGGTGGGGAGAGAGAGGCGGTGGGGAGAGAGAGGCGGTGGGGAGAGAGAGGCGGTGGGGAGAGAGAGGCGACAGGGAGAGAGAGGCGGTGGGGAGAGAGAGGCGACGGTGGGGAGAGAGGCAGTGGGGAAAGAGAGAGGCGGTGGGGAGAGAGAGGCGATGGGGAGAGAGAGGCGGTGGGGAGAGAGGCGGTGGGGAGAGAGAGAGGCGGTGGGGAGAGAGAGGCGACGGGGAGAGAGAGGCGGTGGGGAGAGAGGGGCGGTGGGGAGAGAGGGGCGGTGGGGAGAGCGTGGGGAGAGAGAGGTGGCGGGGAGAGAGAGATGGCGAGCAGCGAGGAGAGAGAGGCAACGGGGAGAGAGAGGCGGTGGGGAGAGAGGCGACGGGGAGAGAGAGGGGCGGTGCGGAGAGAGAGGCGGTGGGGAGAGAGGCGGTGCGGAGAGAGAGGGGTGGGGAGAGAGAGGCGGTGGGGAGAGAGAGGGGGTGGGGAGAGAGAGGCGACGGGGAGAGAGAGGCGGTGGGGAGAGAGAGGCGACGGGGTGAGAGAGGCGACGGGGAGAGAGTGGCGACGGGGAGAGAGAGGCGGTGGGGAGAGAGGGGCGGTGGGGAGAGAGAGGCGACGGGGAGAGAGAGGCGACCGGGAGAGAGGCAGTGGGGAGAGAGGGGCGGTGGGGAGAGAGGGGCGGTGGGGAGAGAGGGGCGGCGGGGAGAGAGAGGCGACGGGGAGAGAGAGGGGCGGTGGGGAGAGAGGGGCGGCGGGGAGAGAGAGGCGACGGGGAGAGAGAGGGGCGGTGGGGAGAGAGAGGCGGTGGGGAGAGAGGCGGTGGGGAGAGAGGGGCGGTGGGGAGAGAGAGGCGGCGGGGAGAGAGAGGCGACGGGGAGAGAGAGGCGGTGGGGAGAGAGAGGCGACGGGGAGAGAGAGGCGGTGGGGAGAGAGAGGCGGTGGGGAGAGAGGCGGTGGGGCGAGAGAGGCGGTGGGGAGAGAGAGGCGGTGGGGAGAGAGGGGCGGTGGGGAGAGAGAGGCGGTGGGGAGAGAGAGGCGGTGGGGAGAGAGAGGCGGTGGGGAGAGAGAGGCGGTGGGGAGAGAGAGGCGGTGGGGAGAGAGGCGGTGGGGAGAGAGGGGCAGTGGGGAGAGAGGGGCGTCGGGGAGAGAGAGGCGGTGGGGAGAGAGAGGCGGTGGGGAGAGAGAGGCGGCGGGGAGAGAGAGGCGGTGGGGAGAGAGAGGCGACAGGGAGAGAGAGGCGGTGGGGAGAGAGAGGTGACGGGGAGAGGGAGGCGGTGGGGAGAGAGAGGCGACGGGGAGAGAGAGGCAGTGGGGAGAGAGGCGACGGGGAGAGAGAGGCGGTGGGGAGAGAGAGGCGACAGGGAGAGAGAGGCGGTGGGGAGAGAGGGGCGGTGAGGAGAGAGGGGCGGTGGGGAGAGAGAGGCGGTGGGGAGAAAGAGGCGTTGGGGAGAGAGAGGTGGTGGGGAGAGAGGCGGTGGGGAGAGAGGGGCAACGGGGAGAGAGAGGCGGCGGGGAGAGAGAGGCGACGGGGAGAGAGAGGCGGTGTCGAGAGAGAGGCGGTGGGGAGAGAGGCGGTGGGGAGAGAGGGGCGGTGGGGAGAGAGAGGCGGTGGGGAGAGAGAGGCGGTGGGGAGAGAGGGGCGGTGGGGAGAGAGAGGCGGTGGGGAGAGAGGGGCGGTGGGGAGAGAGAGGCGGTGGGGAGAGAGGGGCGGTGGGGAGAGAGAGGCGACGGTGGGGAGAGAGGCGGTGGGGAGAGAGAGATGCGGTGGGGAGAGAGAGGCGGTGGGGAGAGAGAGGCGGTGGGGAGAGAGAGGCGGTGGGAAGAGAGGGGCGGTGGGGAGAGAGAGGCGGTGGGGAGAGAGAGGCGGTGCGGAGAGAGAGGCGACGGGGGGAGAGAGAGGCGGTGGGGAGAGAGGCGGTGGGGAGAGAGAGAGGCGGTGCGGAGAGAGAGGCGACAGGGAGAGAGAGGCGGTGGGGAGAGAGGCGGTGGGGAGAGAGGCGGTGTGGTGAGAGTGGCGACAGGGAGAGAGAGGCGGTGGAGAGAGAGAGGCGGTGGGGAGAGAGAGGCGGTGGGGAGAGAGGCGGTGGGGAGAGAGGGGCGGTGGGGAGAGAGGGGCGGTGGGGAGAGAGGGGCGGCGGGGAGAGAGAGGCGACGGGGAGAGAGAGGGGCGGTGGGGAGAGAGGGGCGGCGGGGAGAGAGAGGAGCGGTGGGGAGAGAGAGGCGGTGGGGAGAGAGGCGGTGGGGAGAGAGGGGCGGTGGGGAGAGAGAGGCGGCGGGGAGAGAGAGGCGACGGGGAGAGAGAGGCGGTGGGGAGAGAGAGGCGGCGGGGAGAGAGGGGCCGTGGGGAGAGAGGGGCGGCGGGGAGAGAGAGGCGGTGGGGAGAGAGAGGCGACAGGGAGAGAGAGGCGGTGGGGAGAGAGAGGCGACGGGGAGAGGGAGGCGGTGGGGAGAGAGAGGCGGTGGGGAGAGAGGCGGTGGGGAGAGAGAGGCGACGGGCAGAGAGAGGCGGTGGGGAGAGAGAGGCAGTGGGGAGAGAGGCGGTGCGGAGAGAGAGGCGACGGGCAGAGAGAGGCGGTGGGGAGAGAGGCGGTGGGGAGAGCGAGGCGACGGGGAGAGAGTGGCGGTGGGGAGAGAGGCGACGGGGAGAGAGAGGCGGTGGGGAGAGAGAGGCGACAGGGAGAGAGAGGCGGTGCGGAGAGAGGGGCGGTGAGGAGAGAGGGGCGGTGGGGAGAGAGAGAGGCGGTGGGGAGAGAGAGGCGTTGGGGATAGAGAGGTGGTGGGGAGAGAGGCGGTGGGGAGAGAGAGGCGACAGGGAGAGAGAGGCGGTGGGGAGAGAGGCGGTGGGGAGAGAGGGGCAACGGGGAGAGAGAGGCGGCGGGGAGAGAGAGGCGACGGGGAGAGAGAGGCGGTGTCGAGAGAGAGGCGGTGGGGAGAGAGAGGCGGTGGGGAGAGAGGGGCGGTGGGGAGAGAGAGGCGGTGGGGAGAGAGAGGCGGTGGGGAGAGAGAGGCGGTGGGGAGAGAGAGATGCGGTGGGGAGAGAGAGGCGACGGGGAGAGAGAGGCGGTGGGGAGAGAGGGGCGGTGGGGAGAGAGGCGGTGGGGAGAGAGAGATGCGGTGGGGAGAGAGAGGCGACGGGGAGAGAGAGGCGGTGGGGAGAGAGAGGCGGTGGGGAGAGAGGGGCGGTGGGGAGAGAGAGGCGGTGGGGAGAGAGAGGCGGTGGGGAGAGAGAGGCGGTGGGGAGAGAGAGGCGGTGGGGAGAGAGAGGCGGTGGGGAGAGAGGCGGTGGGGAGAGAGGGGCAGTGGGGAGAGAGGGGCGTCGGGGAGAGAGAGGCGGTGGGGAGAGAGAGGCGGTGGGGAGAGAGAGGCGGCGGGGAGAGAGAGGCGGTGGGGAGAGAGAGGCGACAGGGAGAGAGAGGCGGTGGGGAGAGAGAGGTGACGGGGAGAGGGAGGCGGTGGGGAGAGAGAGGCGACGGGGAGAGAGAGGCAGTGGGGAGAGAGGCGACGGGGAGAGAGAGGCGGTGGGGAGAGAGAGGCGACAGGGAGAGAGAGGCGGTGGGGAGAGAGGGGCGGTGAGGAGAGAGGGGCGGTGGGGAGAGAGAGGCGGTGGGGAGAAAGAGGCGTTGGGGAGAGAGAGGTGGTGGGGAGAGAGGCGGTGGGGAGAGAGGGGCAACGGGGAGAGAGAGGCGGCGGGGAGAGAGAGGCGACGGGGAGAGAGAGGCGGTGTCGAGAGAGAGGCGGTGGGGAGAGAGGGGCGGTGGGGAGAGAGAGGCGGTGGGGAGAGAGGGGCGGTGGGGAGAGAGAGGCGGTGGGGAGAGAGGGGCGGTGGGGAGAGAGAGGCGACGGTGGGGAGAGAGGCGGTGGGGAGAGAGAGATGCGGTGGGGAGAGAGAGGCGGTGGGGAGAGAGAGGCGGTGGGGAGAGAGAGGCGGTGGGGAGAGAGGGGCGGTGGGGAGAGAGAGGCGGTGGGGAGAGAGAGGCGGTGCGGAGAGAGAGGCGACGGGGGGAGAGAGAGGCGGTGGGGAGAGAGGCGGTGGGGAGAGAGAGGCGGTGGGGAGAGAGAGGCGGTGGGGAGAGAGGGGCGGTGGGGAGAGAGAGGCGGTGGGGAGAGAGGGGCGGTGGGGAGAGAGAGGCGGTGGGGAGAGAGGGGCGGTGGGGAGAGAGGGGCGGTGGGGAGAGAGGCGGTGGGGAGAGAGAGGCGGTGGGGAGAGAGAGGCGGTGGGGAGAGAGGGGCGGTGGGGAGAGAGAGGCGGTGGGGAGAGAGGGGCGGTGGGGAGAGAGAGGCGGTGGGGAGAGAGGGGCGGTGGGGAGAGAGAGGCGACGGTGGGGAGAGAGGCGGTGGGGAGAGAGAGATGCGGTGGGGAGAGAGAGGCGGTGGGGAGAGAGAGGCGGTGGGGAGAGAGAGGCGGTGGGGAGAGAGGGGCGGTGGGGAGAGAGAGGCGGTGGGGAGAGAGAGGCGGTGCGGAGAGAGAGGCGACGGGGGGAGAGAGAGGCGGTGGGGAGAGAGGCGGTGGGGAGAGAGAGAGGCGGTGCGGAGAGAGAGGCGACAGGGAGAGAGAGGCGGTGGGGAGAGAGGCGGTGGGGAGAGAGGCGGTGTGGTGAGAGTGGCGACAGGGAGAGAGAGGCGGTGGAGAGAGAGAGGCGGTGGGGAGAGAGAGGCGGTGGGGAGAGAGGCGGTGGGGAGAGAGGGGCGGTGGGGAGAGAGGGGCGGTGGGGAGAGAGGGGCGGCGGGGAGAGAGAGGCGACGGGGAGAGAGAGGGGCGGTGGGGAGAGAGGGGCGGCGGGGAGAGAGAGGGGCGGTGGGGAGAGAGAGGCGGTGGGGAGAGAGGCGGTGGGGAGAGAGAGGCGGCGGGGAGAGAGAGGCGACGGGGAGAGAGAGGCGGTGGGGAGAGAGGCGGTGGGGAGAGAGAGGCGGCGGGGAGAGAGGGGCCGTGGGGAGAGAGGGGCGGCGGGGAGAGAGAGGCGGTGGGGAGAGAGAGGCGACAGGGAGAGAGAGGCGGTGGGGAGAGAGAGGCGACGGGGAGAGGGAGGCGGTGGGGAGAGAGAGGCGGTGGGGAGAGAGGCGGTGGGGAGAGAGAGGCGACGGGCAGAGAGAGGCGGTGGGGAGAGAGAGGCAGTGGGGAGAGAGGCGGTGCGGAGAGAGAGGCGACGGGCAGAGAGAGGCGGTGGGGAGAGAGGCGGTGGGGAGAGCGAGGCGACGGGGAGAGAGTGGCGGTGGGGAGAGAGGCGACGGGGAGAGAGAGGCGGTGGGGAGAGAGAGGCGACAGGGAGAGAGAGGCGGTGGGGAGAGAGGGGCGGTGAGGAGAGAGGGGCGGTGGGGAGAGAGAGAGGCGGTGGGGAGAGAGAGGCGGTGGGGAGAGAGAGGCGACAGGGAGAGAGAGGCGGTGGGGAGAGAGGCGGTGGGGAGAGAGAGGCGGTGGGGAGAGAGGCGGTGGGGAGAGAGAGGCGACAGGGAGAGAGAGGCGGTGGGGAGAGAGAGGCGGTGGGGAGAGAGGCGGTGGGGAGAGAGGGGCAACGGGGAGAGAGAGGCGGCGGGGAGAGAGAGGCGACGGGGAGAGAGAGGCGGTGTCGAGAGAGAGGCGGTGGGGAGAGAGGCGGTGGGGAGAGAGAGGCGGTGGGGAGAGAGGGGCGGTGGGGAGAGAGAGGCGGTGGGGAGAGAGAGGCGGTGGGGAGAGAGAGGCGGTGGGGAGAGAGGGGCGGTGGGGAGAGAGGCGGTGGGGAGAGAGAGATGCGGTGGGGAGAGAGAGGCGACGGGGAGAGAGAGGCGGTGGGGAGAGAGAGGCGGTGGGGAGAGAGGGGCGGTGGAGAGAGAGAGGCGGTGGGGAGAGAGAGGCGGTGGGGAGAGAGAGGCGGTGGGGAGAGAGAGGCGGTGGGGAGAGAGAGGCGGTGGGGAGAGAGGCGGTGGGGAGAGAGGGGCAGTGGGGAGAGAGGGGCGTCGGGGAGAGAGAGGCGGTGGGGAGAGAGAGGCGGTGGGGAGAGAGAGGCGGCGGGGAGAGAGAGGCGGTGGGGAGAGAGAGGCGACAGGGAGAGAGAGGCGGTGGGGAGAGAGAGGTGACGGGGAGAGGGAGGCGGTGGGGAGAGAGAGGCGACGGGGAGAGAGAGGCAGTGGGGAGAGAGGCGACGGGGAGAGAGAGGCGGTGGGGAGAGAGAGGCGACAGGGAGAGAGAGGCGGTGGGGAGAGAGGGGCGGTGAGGAGAGAGGGGCGGTGGGGAGAGAGGGGCGGTGGGGAGAGAGAGGCGGTGGGGAGAGAGAGGCGGTGGGGAGAGAGAGAGGCGGTGGGGAGAGAGGCGGTGGGGAGAGAGAGATGCGGTGGGGAGAGAGAGGCGACGGGGAGAGAGAGGCGGTGGGGAGAGAGAGAGGCGGTGGGGAGAGAGGCGGTGGGCAGAGAGGGGCGGTGGGGAGAGAGGGGCGGCGGGGAGAGAGAGGCGACGGGGAGAGAGAGGGGCGGTGGGGAGAGAGGGGCGGCGGGGAGAGAGAGGGGCGGTGGGGAGAGAGAGGCGGTGGGGAGAGAGAGGCGGTGGGGAGAGAGAGGCGGTGGGGAGAGAGGCGGTGGGGTGAGAGAGGCTACAGGGAGAGAGAGGCGGTGGGGAGAGAGGCGGTGGGGAGAGAGAGGCGATGGGGAGAGAGAGGCGGTGGGGAGAGAGGCGGTGGGGAGAGAGAGAGGCCGTGGGGAGAGTGAGGCGACAGGGAGAGAGAGGCGCTGGGGAGAGAGGCGGTGGGGAGAGGGAGGCGACAGGGAGAGAGAGGCGGTGGGGAGAGAGAGGCGGTGGGGAGAGAGGCGGTGGGGAGAGAGGGGCGACGGGGAGAGAGAGGCGGCGGGGAGAGAGGCGACGGGGAGAGAGAGGCGGTGGGGAGAGAGGGGCGGTGGGGAGAGAGAGGCGATGGGGAGAGAGAGGCGGTGGGGAGAGAGGGGCGGTGGGGAGAGAGAGGCGGTGGGGAGAGAGAGGCGGTGGGGAGAGAGAGGCGGTGGGGAGAGAGAGGCGACGGTGGGGAGAGAGGCGGTGGGGAGAGAGAGAGGCGGTGAGGAGAGGGAGGCGACGGGGAGAGAGAGGCAGTGGGGAGAGAGGCGGTGGGGAGAGAGAGAGGCGGTGGGGAGAGAGAGGCGACGGGGAGAGAGAGGCGGTGGGGAGAGAGAGGCAGTGGGGAGAGAGGCGCGGTGGGGAGAGAGCGGCGACGGGGAGAGAGAGGCGGTGGGGAGAGAGAGGCGGTGGGGAGAGAGGGGCGGTGGGGAGAGAGGTGGGGAGAGAGGGGCGGTGGGGAGAGGGGCGGCGGGGAGAGAGAGGCGGTGGGGAGAGAGGCGGTGGGGAGAGAGGGGCGGTGGGGAGAGAGGGGCGGCGGAGAGAGAGAGGCGACGGGGAGAGAGAGTGGCGGTGGGGAGAGAGAGGCGGTGGGGAGAGAGGCGGTGGGGAGAGAGGGGCGGTGGGGAGAGAGAGGCGGCGGGGAGAGAGAGGCGACGGGGAGCGAGAGGCGGTGGAGAGAGAGAGGCGACGGGGAGAGAGAGGCGGTGGGGAGAGAGAGGCGGTGGGGAGAGAGAGGCGGTGGGGAGAGAGGGGCGGTGGGGAGAGAGAGGCGGTGGGGAGAGAGAGGCGGTGGGGAGAGAGAGGCGGTGGGGAGAGGGGCGGTGGGGAGAGAGGGGCAGTGGGGAGAGAGGGGCGGTGGGGAGAGAGGTGGCGGGGAGAGAGAGGCGGTGGGGAGAGAGGCGGTGGGGAGAGAGGGGCGGTGGGGAGAGAGGGGCGGCGGGGAGAGAGAGGCGACGGGGAGAGAGAGGGGCGGTGGGGAGAGAGGGGCGGCGGAGAGAGAGAGGCGACGGGGAGAGAGAGGGGCGGTGGGGAGAGAGAGGCGGTGGGGAGAGAGGCGGTGGGGAGAGAGGGGCGGTGGGGAGAGAGAGGCGGCGGGGAGAGAGAGGCGACGGGGAGAGAGAGGCGGTGGAGAGAGAGAGGCGACGGGGAGAGAGAGGCGGTGGGGAGAGAGAGGCGGTGGGGAGAGAGAGGCGGTGGGGAGAGAGAGGCGACAGGGAGAGAGAGGCGGTGGGGAGAGAGAGGTGACGGGGAGAGGGAGGCGGTGGGGGAGAGAGAGGCGACGGGGAGAGAGAGGCAGTGGGGAGAGAGGCGACGGGGAGAGAGAGGCGGTGGGGAGAGAGAGGCGACAGGGAGAGAGAGGCGGTGGGGAGAGAGGGGCGGTGAGGAGAGAGGGGCGGTGGGGAGAGAGAGGCGGTGGGGAGAAAGAGGCGTTGGGGAGAGAGAGGTGGTGGGGAGAGAGGCGGTGGGGAGAGAGGGGCAACGGGGAGAGAGAGGCGGCGGGGAGAGAGAGGCGACGGGGAGAGAGAGGCGGTGTCGAGAGAGAGGCGGTGGGGAGAGAGGCGGTGGGGAGAGAGAGGCGGTGGGGAGAGAGAGGCGGTGGGGAGAGAGGGGCGGTGGGGAGAGAGAGGCGGTGGGGAGAGAGGGGCGGTGGGGAGAGAGAGGCGGTGGGGAGAGAGGGGCGGTGGGGAGAGAGAGGCGACGGTGGGGAGAGAGGCGGTGGGGAGAGAGAGATGCGGTGGGGAGAGAGAGGCGGTGGGGAGAGAGAGGCGGTGGGGAGAGAGAGGCGGTGGGGAGAGAGGGGCGGTGGGGAGAGAGAGGCGGTGGGGAGAGAGAGGCGGTGCGGAGAGAGAGGCGACGGGGGGAGAGAGAGGCGGTGGGGAGAGAGGCGGTGGGGAGAGAGAGAGGCGGTGCGGAGAGAGAGGCGACAGGGAGAGAGAGGCGGTGGGGAGAGAGGCGGTGGGGAGAGAGGCGGTGTGGTGAGAGTGGCGACAGGCAGAGAGAGGCGGTGGAGAGAGAGAGGCGGTGGGGAGAGAGAGGCGGTGGGGAGAGAGGCGGTGGGGAGAGAGGGGCGGTGGGGAGAGAGGGGCGGCGGGGAGAGAGAGGCGACGGGGAGAGAGAGGGGCGGTGGGGAGAGAGGGGCGGCGGGGAGAGAGAGGGGCGGTGGGGAGAGAGAGGCGGTGGGGAGAGAGGCGGTGGGGAGAGAGGGGCGGTGGGGAGAGAGGGGCGGCGGGGAGAGAGAGGCGGTGGGGAGAGAGGCGGTGGGGAGAGAGGGGCGGTGGGGAGAGAGGGGCGGTGGGGAGAGAGGGGCGGCGGGGAGAGAGAGGGGCGGTGGGGAGAGAGAGGCGGTGGGGAGAGAGGCGGTGGGGAGAGAGGGGCGGTGGGGCGAGAGAGGCGGCGGGAGAGAGAGGCGGCGGGGAGAGAGAGGCGGCGGGGAGAGAGAGGCGGTGGGGAGAGAGAGGCGACAGGGAGAGAGAGGCGGTGGGGAGAGAGAGGCGACGGGGAGAGGGAGGCGGTGGGGAGAGAGAGGCGACGGGGATAGAGAGGCGACGGGGGAGAGAGAGGCGGTGGGGAGAGAGGCGGTGGGGAGAGCGAGGCGACGGGGAGAGAGTGGCGGTGGGGAGAGAGGCGGTGGGGAGAGAGAGGCGACGGGCAGAGAGAGGCGGTGGGGAGAGAGGCGGTGGGGAGAGCGAGGCGACGGGGAGAGAGTGGCGGTGGGGAGAGAGGCGACGGGGAGAGAGAGGCGGTGGGGAGAGAGAGGCGACAGGGAGAGAGAGGCGGTGGGGAGAGAGGCGACGGGGAGAGAGAGGCGGTGGGGAGAGAGAGGCGACAGGGAGAGAGAGGCGGTGGGGAGAGAGGCGGTGGGGAGAGAGAGGCGACGGGGAGAGAGAGGCGGTGGGGAGAGAGGCGGTGGGGAGAGAGGCGGTGGGGAGAGAGAGGCGACAGGGAGAGAGAGGCGGTGGGGAGAGAGAGGCGGTGGGGAGAGAGGCGGTGGGGAGAGAGGGGCAACGGGGAGAGAGAGGCGGCGGGGAGAGAGAGGCGACGGGGAGAGAGAGGCGGTGTCGAGAGAGAGGCGGTGGGGAGAGAGGCGGTGGGGAGAGAGAGGCGGTGGGGAGAGAGGGGCGGTGGGGAGAGAGAGGCGGTGGGGAGAGAGGGGCGGTGGGGAGAGAGGCGGTGGGGAGAGAGAGATGCGGTGGGGAGAGAGAGGCGACGGGGAGAGAGAGGCGGTGGGGAGAGAGAGAGGCGGTGGGGAGAGAGGCGGTGGGCAGAGAGGGGCGGTGGGGAGAGAGGGGCGGCGGGGAGAGAGAGGCGACGGGGAGAGAGAGGGGCGGTGGGGAGAGAGGGGCGGCGGGGAGAGAGAGGGGCGGTGGGGAGAGAGAGGCGGTGGGGAGAGAGAGGCGGTGGGGAGAGAGGCGGTGGGGAGAGAGAGGCGATGGGGAGAGAGAGGCGGTGGGGAGAGAGGCGGTGGGGAGAGAGGGGCAGTGGGGAGAGAGGGGCGTCGGGGAGAGAGAGGCGGTGGGGAGAGAGAGGCGGTGGGGAGAGAGAGGCGGTGGGGAGAGAGAGGCGGTGGGGAGAGAGAGGCGGTGGGGAGAGAGGGGCAGTGGGGAGAGAGGGGCGTCGGGGAGAGAGAGGCGGTGGGGAGAGAGAGGCGGTGGGGAGAGAGAGGCGGCGGGGAGAGAGAGGCGGTGGGGAGAGAGAGGCGACAGGGAGAGAGAGGCGGTGGGGAGAGAGAGGTGACGGGGAGAGGGAGGCGGTGGGGAGAGAGAGGCGACGGGGAGAGAGAGGCAGTGGGGAGAGAGGCGACGGGGAGAGAGAGGCGGTGGGGAGAGAGAGGCGACAGGGAGAGAGAGGCGGTGGGGAGAGAGGGGCGGTGAGGAGAGAGGGGCGGTGGGGAGAGAGAGGCGGTGGGGAGAAAGAGGCGTTGGGGAGAGAGAGGTGGTGGGGAGAGAGGCGGTGGGGAGAGAGGGGCAACGGGGAGAGAGAGGCGGCGGGGAGAGAGAGGCGACGGGGAGAGAGAGGCGGTGTCGAGAGAGAGGCGGTGGGGAGAGAGGCGGTGGGGAGAGAGAGGCGGTGGGGAGAGAGAGGCGGTGGGGAGAGAGGGGCGGTGGGGAGAGAGAGGCGGTGGGGAGAGAGGGGCGGTGGGGAGAGAGAGGCGGTGGGGAGAGAGGGGCGGTGGGGAGAGAGAGGCGACGGTGGGGAGAGAGGCGGTGGGGAGAGAGAGATGCGGTGGGGAGAGAGAGGCGGTGGGGAGAGAGAGGCGGTGGGGAGAGAGAGGCGGTGGGGAGAGAGGGGCGGTGGGGAGAGAGAGGCGGTGGGGAGAGAGAGGCGGTGCGGAGAGAGAGGCGACGGGGGGAGAGAGAGGCGGTGGGGAGAGAGGCGGTGGGGAGAGAGAGAGGCGGTGCGGAGAGAGAGGCGACAGGGAGAGAGAGGCGGTGGGGAGAGAGGCGGTGGGGAGAGAGGCGGTGTGGTGAGAGTGGCGACAGGCAGAGAGAGGCGGTGGAGAGAGAGAGGCGGTGGGGAGAGAGAGGCGGTGGGGAGAGAGGCGGTGGGGAGAGAGGGGCGGTGGGGAGAGAGGGGCGGCGGGGAGAGAGAGGCGACGGGGAGAGAGAGGGGCGGTGGGGAGAGAGGGGCGGCGGGGAGAGAGAGGGGCGGTGGGGAGAGAGAGGCGGTGGGGAGAGAGGCGGTGGGGAGAGAGGGGCGGTGGGGAGAGAGGGGCGGCGGGGAGAGAGAGGCGGTGGGGAGAGAGGCGGTGGGGAGAGAGGGGCGGTGGGGAGAGAGGGGCGGTGGGGAGAGAGGGGCGGCGGGGAGAGAGAGGGGCGGTGGGGAGAGAGAGGCGGTGGGGAGAGAGGCGGTGGGGAGAGAGGGGCGGTGGGGCGAGAGAGGCGGCGGGGAGAGAGAGGCGACGGGGAGAGAGAGGCGGTGGGGAGAGAGGCGGTGGGGAGAGAGAGGCGGCGGGGAGAGAGAGGCGGCGGGGAGAGAGAGGCGGTGGGGAGAGAGAGGCGACAGGGAGAGAGAGGCGGTGGGGAGAGAGAGGCGACGGGGAGAGGGAGGCGGTGGGGAGAGAGAGGCGACGGGGATAGAGAGGCGACGGGGAGAGAGAGGCGGTGGGGAGAGAGGCGGTGGGGAGAGCGAGGCGACGGGGAGAGAGTGGCGGTGGGGAGAGAGGCGGTGGGGAGAGAGAGGCGACGGGCAGAGAGAGGCGGTGGGGAGAGAGGCGGTGGGGAGAGCGAGGCGACGGGGAGAGAGTGGCGGTGGGGAGAGAGGCGACGGGGAGAGAGAGGCGGTGGGGAGAGAGAGGCGACAGGGAGAGAGAGGCGGTGGGGAGAGAGGCGACGGGGAGAGAGAGGCGGTGGGGAGAGAGAGGCGACAGGGAGAGAGAGGCGGTGGGGAGAGAGGCGGTGGGGAGAGAGAGGCGACGGGGAGAGAGAGGCGGTGGGGAGAGAGGCGGTGGGGAGAGAGGCGGTGGGGAGAGAGAGGCGACAGGGAGAGAGAGGCGGTGGGGAGAGAGAGGCGGTGGGGAGAGAGGCGGTGGGGAGAGAGGGGCAACGGGGAGAGAGAGGCGGCGGGGAGAGAGAGGCGACGGGGAGAGAGAGGCGGTGTCGAGAGAGAGGCGGTGGGGAGAGAGGCGGTGGGGAGAGAGAGGCGGTGGGGAGAGAGGGGCGGTGGGGAGAGAGAGGCGGTGGGGAGAGAGGGGCGGTGGGGAGAGAGGCGGTGGGGAGAGAGAGATGCGGTGGGGAGAGAGAGGCGACGGGGAGAGAGAGGCGGTGGGGAGAGAGAGAGGCGGTGGGGAGAGAGGCGGTGGGCAGAGAGGGGCGGTGGGGAGAGAGGGGCGGCGGGGAGAGAGAGGCGACGGGGAGAGAGAGGGGCGGTGGGGAGAGAGGGGCGGCGGGGAGAGAGAGGGGCGGTGGGGAGAGAGAGGCGGTGGGGAGAGAGAGGCGGTGGGGAGAGAGGCGGTGGGGAGAGAGAGGCGATGGGGAGAGAGAGGCGGTGGGGAGAGAGGCGGTGGGGAGAGAGAGAGGCCGTGGGGAGAGTGAGGCGACAGGGAGAGAGAGGCGGTGGGGAGAGAGGCGGTGGGGAGAGAGAGAGGCCGTGGGGAGAGTGAGGCGACAGGGAGAGAGAGGCGGTGGGGAGAGAGGCGGTGGGGAGAGGGAGGCGACAGGGAGAGAGAGGCGGTGGGGAGAGAGAGGCGGTGGGGAGAGAGGCGGTGGGGAGAGAGGGGCGACGGGGAGAGAGAGGCGGCGGGGAGAGAGGCGACGGGGAGAGAGAGGCAGTGGGGAGAGAGGCGGTGGGGAGAGGGAGGCGACAGGGAGAGAGAGGCGGTGGCGAGAGAGAGGCGGTGGGGAGAGAGGCGGTGGGGAGAGAGAGGCGGTGGGGAGAGAGAGGCGGTGGGGAGAGAGAGGCGGTGGGGAGAGAGAGGCGATGGGGAGAGAGAGGCGGTGGGGAGAGAGGGGCGGTGGGGAGAGAGAGGCGGTGGGGAGAGAGAGGCGGTGGGGAGAGAGAGGCGACGGTGGGGAGAGAGGCGGTGGGGAGAGAGAGAGGCGGTGGGGAGAGAGAGGCGACGGGGAGAGAGAGGCGGTGGGGAGAGAGAGGCGACGGGGAGAGAGAGGCGGTGGGGAGAGAGAGGCAGTGGGGAGAGAGGCGCGGTGGGGAGAGAGCGGCGACGGGGAGAGAGAGGCGGTGGGGAGAGAGAGGCGGTGGGGAGAGAGGGGCGGTGGGGAGAGAGGTGGGGAGAGAGGGGCGGTGGGGAGAGGGGCGGCGGGGAGAGAGAGGCGGTGGGGAGAGAGGCGGTGGGGAGAGAGGGGCGGTGGGGAGAGAGGGGCGGCGGAGAGAGAGAGGCGACGGGGAGAGAGAGTGGCGGTGGGGAGAGAGAGGCGGTGGGGAGAGAGGCGGTGGGGAGAGAGGGGCGGTGGGGAGAGAGAGGCGGCGGGGAGAGAGAGGCGACGGGGAGCGAGAGGCGGTGGAGAGAGAGAGGCGACGGGGAGAGAGAGGCGGTGGGGAGAGAGAGGCGGTGGGGAGAGAGAGGCGGTGGGGAGAGAGGGGCGGTGGGGAGAGAGAGGCGGTGGGGAGAGAGAGGCGGTGGGGAGAGAGAGGCGGTGGGGAGAGGGGCGGTGGGGAGAGAGGGGCAGTGGGGAGAGAGGGGCGGTGGGGAGAGAGGTGGGGAGAGAGGGGCGGTGGGGAGAGGGGCGGCGGGGAGAGAGAGGCGGTGGGGAGAGAGGCGGTGGGGAGAGAGGGGCGGTGGGGAGAGAGGGGCGGCGGGGAGAGAGAGGCGACGGGGAGAGAGAGGGGCGGTGGGGAGAGAGGGGCGGCGGAGAGAGAGAGGCGACGGGGAGAGAGAGGGGCGGTGGGGAGAGAGAGGCGGTGGGGAGAGAGGCGGTGGGGAGAGAGGGGCGGTGGGGGAGAGAGAGGCGGCGGGGAGAGAGAGGCGACGGGGAGAGAGAGGCGGTGGAGAGAGAGAGGCGACGGGGAGAGAGAGGCGGTGGGGAGAGAGAGGCGGTGGGGAGAGAGAGGCGGTGGGGAGAGAGAGGCGGTGGGGAGAGAGAGGCGGTGGGGAGAGAGAGGCGGTGGGGAGAGAGGCGGTGGGGAGAGAGGGGCTACATGGAGAGAGAGGCGGTGGGGAGAGAGGCGGTGGGGAGAGAGGCGGTGGGGAGAGAGGGGCAACGGGGAGAGAGAGGCGGCGGGGAGAGAGAGGCGACGGGGAGAGAGAGGCGGTGTCGAGAGAGAGGCGGTGGGGAGTGAGGCGGTGGGGAGAGAGAGGCGGTGGGGAGAGAGAGGCGGTGGGAGAGAGGGGCGGTGGGGAGAGAGAGGCGGTGGGGAGAGAGAGGCGGTGGGGAGAGAGGGGCGGTGGGGAGAGAGAGGCGGTGGGGAGAGAGGGGCGGTGGGGAGAGAGGCGGTGGGGAGAGAGGGGCGGTGGGGAGAGAGGGGCGGTGGGGAGAGAGAGGCGGTGGGGAGAGAGAGGCGGTGGGGAGAGAGGCGGTGGGGAGAGAGGGGCGGTGGGGAGAGAGGGGCGGCGGGGAGAGAGAGGCGACGGGGAGAGAGAGGGGCGGTGGGGAGAGAGGGGCGGCGGGGAGAGAGAGGCGGCGGGGAGAGAGAGGGGCGGTGGGGAGAGAGAGGCGGTGGGGAGAGAGAGGCGGTGGGGAGAGAGAGGCGGTGGGGAGAGAGGCGGTGGGGAGAGAGAGGCTACAGGGAGAGAGAGGCGGTGGGGAGAGAGGGGCGGTGGGGAGAGAGGTGGGGAGAGAGGGGCGGTGGGGAGAGAGGGGCGGTGGGGAGAGAGAGGCGGTGGGGAGAGAGGCGGTGGGGAGAGAGGGGCGGTGGGGAGAGAGAGGCGGCGGGGAGAGAGAGGCGACGGGGAGAGAGAGGCGGTGGAGAGAGAGAGGCGACGGGGAGAGAGAGGCGGTGGGGAGAGAGAGGCGGTGGGGAGAGAGAGGCGGTGGGGAGAGAGGGGCGGTGGGGAGAGAGAGGCGGTGGGGAGAGAGAGGCGGTGGGGAGAGAGAGGCGGTGGGGAGAGAGAGGCGACGGTGGGAAGAGAGGCGGTGGGGAGAGAGAGAGGCGGTGGGGAGAGAGAGGCGACGGGGAGAGAGAGGCGGTGGGGAGAGAGGCGGTGGGGAGAGAGAGAGGCGGTGGGGAGAGAGAGGCGACGGGGAGAGAGAGGCGGTTTGGAGAGAGAGGCGGTGGGGAGAGAGGGGCGGTGGGGAGAGAGCGGCGACGGGGAGAGAGAGGCGGTGGGGAGAGAGAGGCGGTGGGGAGAGAGGCGGTGGGGAGAGAGAGGCGGTGGGGAGAGAGGGGCGGTGGGGAGAGAGGTGGGGAGAGAGGGGCGGTGGGGAGAGGGGCGGCGGGGAGAGAGAGGCGGTGGGGAGAGAGGCGGTGGGGAGAGAGGGGCGGTGGGGAGAGAGGGGCGGTGGGGAGAGAGAGGCGACGGGGAGAGAGAGGGGCGGTGGGGAGAGAGGGGCGGTGGAGAGAGAGAGGCGACGGGGAGAGAGAGTGGCGGTGGGGAGAGAGAGGCGGTGGGGAGAGAGGCGGTGGGGAGAGAGGGGCGGTGGGGAGAGAGAGGCGGCGGGGAGAGAGAGGCGTCGGGGAGAGAGAGGCGGTGGAGAGCGAGAGGCGACGGGGAGAGAGAGGCGGTGGGGAGAGAGAGGCGGTGGGGAGAGAGAGGCGGAGTGGAGAGAGGGGCGGTGGGGAGAGAGAGGCGGTGGGGAGAGAGAGGCGGTGGGGAGAGAGAGGCGGTGGGGAGAGAGAGGCGGTGGGGAGAGAGGCGGTGGGGAGAGAGGGGCAGTGGGGAGAGAGGGGCGGAAGGGAGAGAGGTGGGGAGAGAGGGGCGGTGGGGAGAGGGGCGGCGGGGAGAGAGAGGCGGTGGGGAGAGAGGCGGTGGGGAGAGAGGGGCGGTGGGGAGAGAGGGGCGGCGGGGAGAGAGAGGCGACGGGGAGAGAGAGGGGCGGTGGGGAGAGAGGGGCGGCGGAGAGAGAGAGGCGACGGGGAGAGAGAGGGGCGGTGGGGAGAGAGAGGCGGTGGGGAGAGAGGCGGTGGGGAGAGAGGGGCGGTGGGGAGAGAGAGGCGGCGGGGAGAGAGAGGCGACGGGGAGAGCGAGGCGGTGGAGAGAGAGAGGCGACGGGGAGAGAGAGGCGGTGGGGAGAGAGAGGCGGTGGGGAGAGAGAGGCGGTGGGGAGAGAGAGGCGGTGGGGAGAGAGAGGCGGTGGGGAGAGAGAGGCGGTGGGGAGAGAGAGGCGGTGGGGAGAGAGGCGGTGGGGAGAGAGGGGCTACATGGAGAGAGAGGCGGTGGGGAGAGAGGCGGTGGGGAGAGAGGCGGTGGGGAGAGAGGGGCGGTGGGGAGAGAGGGGCGGCGGAGAGAGAGAGGCGACGGGGAGAGAGAGTGGCGGTGGGGAGAGAGAGGCGGTGGGGAGAGAGGCGGTGGGGAGAGAGAGGCGGTGGGGAGAGGGGCGGTGGGGAGAGGGGCGGTGGGGAGAGAGGGGCGGTGGGGAGAGAGAGGCGGTGGGGAGAGAGAGGCGGTGGGGAGAGAGGGGCGGTGGGGAGAGAGAGGCGGTGGGGAGAGAGAGGCGGTGGGGAGAGAGAGGCGGTGGGGAGAGGGGCGGTGGGGAGAGAGGGGCAGTGGGGAGAGAGGGGCGGTGGGGAGAGAGGTGGGGAGAGAGGGGCGGTGGGGAGAGAGGCGGTGGGGAGAGAGGGGCGGTGGGGAGAGAGAGGCGACGGGGAGAGAGAGGGGCGGTGGGGAGAGAGGGGCGGCGGAGAGAGAGAGGCGACGGGGAGAGAGAGGGGCGGTGGGGAGAGAGAGGCGGTGGGGAGAGAGGCGGTGGGGAGAGAGGGGCGGTGGGGAGAGAGAGGCGGCGGGGAGAGAGAGGCGACGGGGAGAGAGAGGCGGTGGAGAGAGAGAGGCGACGGGGAGAGAGAGGCGGTGGGGAGAGAGAGGCGGTGGGGAGAGAGAGGCGGTGGGGAGAGAGAGGCGGTGGGGAGAGAGAGGCGGTGGGGAGAGAGAGGCGGTGGGGAGAGAGGCGGTGGGGAGAGAGGGGCTACATGGAGAGAGAGGCGGTGGGGAGAGAGGCGGTGGGGAGAGAGGCGGTGGGGAGAGAGGGGCGGTGGGGAGAGAGGGGCGGTGGGGAGAGAGAGGCGGCGGGGAGAGAGAGGCGACGGGGAGAGAGAGGCGGTGTCGAGAGAGAGGCGGTGGGGAGAGAGGCGGTGGGGAGAGAGGCGGTGGGGAGAGAGAGGCGGTGGGGAGAGAGGGGCGGTGGGGAGAGAGAGGCGGTGGGGAGAGAGAGGCGGTGGGGAGAGAGGGGCGGTGGGGAGAGAGAGGCGGTGGGGAGAGAGGGGCGGTGGGGAGAGAGAGATGCGGTGGGGAGAGAGAGATGCGGTGGGGAGAGAGAGGCGGTGGGGAGAGAGAGAGGCGGTGGGGAGAGAGGCGGTGGGGAGAGAGGGGCGGTGGGGAGAGAGGGGCGGCGGGAGAGAGAGGCGACGGGGAGAGAGAGGGGCGGTGGGAAGAGAGGGGCGGCGGGGAGAGAGAGGGGCGGTGGGGAGAGAGAGGCGGTGGGGAGAGAGAGGCGGTGGGGAGAGAGGCGGTGGGGAGAGAGAGGCTACAGGGAGAGAGAGGCGGTGGGGAGAGAGGTGGGGAGAGAGGGGCGGTGGGGAGAGAGGGGCGGTGGGGAGAGAGAGGCGGTGGGGAGAGAGGGGCGGTGGGGAGAGAGAGGCGGCGGGGAGAGAGAGGCGACGGGGAGAGAGAGGCGGTGGAGAGAGAGAGGCGACGGGGAGAGAGAGGCGGTGGGGAGAGAGAGGCGGTGGGGAGAGAGAGGCGGTGGGGAGAGAGGGGCGGTGGGGAGAGAGAGGCGGTGGGGAGAGAGAGGCGGTGGGGAGAGAGAGGCGACGGTGGGAAGAGAGGCGGTGGGGAGAGAGAGAGGCGGTGGGGAGAGAGAGGCGACGGGGAGAGAGAGGCGGTGGGGAGAGAGGCGGTGGGGAGAGAGAGAGGCGGTGGGGAGAGAGAGGCGACGGGGAGAGAGAGGCGGTTTGGAGAGAGAGGCAGTGGGGAGAGAGGCGCGGTGGGGAGAGAGCGGCGACGGGGAGAGAGAGGCGGTGGGGAGAGAGAGGCGGTGGGGAGAGAGGGGCGGTGGGGAGAGAGGTGGGGAGAGAGGGGCGGTGGGGAGAGGGGCGGCGGGGAGAGAGAGGGGCGGTGGGGAGAGAGGGGCGGCGGAGAGAGAGAGGCGACGGGGAGAGAGAGTGGCGGTGGGGAGAGAGAGGCGGTGGGGAGAGAGGCGGTGGGGAGAGAGGGGCGGTGGGGAGAGAGAGGCGGCGGGGAGAGAGAGGCGACGGGGAGAGAGAGGGGCGGTGGGGAGAGAGGGGCGGCGGAGAGAGAGAGGCGACGGGGAGAGAGAGTGGCGGTGGGGAGAGAGAGGCGGTGGGGAGAGAGGCGGTGGGGAGAGAGGGGCGGTGGGGAGAGAGAGGCGGCGGGGAGAGAGAGGCGACGGGGAGAGAGAGGCGGTGGAGAGAGAGAGGCGACGGGGAGAGAGAGGCGGTGGGGAGAGAGAGGCGGTGGGGAGAGAGAGGCGGAGTGGAGAGAGGGGCGGTGGGGAGAGAGAGGCGGTGGGGAGAGAGAGGCGGTGGGGAGAGAGAGGCGGTGGGGAGAGAGAGGCGGTGGGGAGAGAGGCGGTGGGGAGAGAGGGGCAGTGGGGAGAGAGGGGCGGTGGGGAGAGAGGTGGGGAGAGAGGGGCGGTGGGGAGAGGGGCGGCGGGGAGAGAGAGGCGGTGGGGAGAGAGGCGGTGGGGAGAGAGGGGCGGTGGGGAGAGAGGGGCGGCGGGGAGAGAGAGGCGACGGGGAGAGAGAGGGGCGGTGGGGAGAGAGGGGCGGCGGAGAGAGAGAGGCGACGGGGAGAGAGAGGGGCGGTGGGGAGAGAGAGGCGACGGGGAGAGAGAGGCGGTGGGGAGAGAGAGGCGGTGGGGAGAGAGAGGCGACGGGGAGAGAGAGGCGGTGGAGAGAGAGAGGCGACGGGGAGAGAGAGGCGGTGGGGAGAGAGAGGCGGTGGGGAGAGAGAGGCGGTGGGGAGAGAGGGGCGGTGGGGAGAGAGAGGCGGTGGGGAGAGAGAGGCGGTGGGGAGAGAGGCGGTGGGGAGAGAGAGGCGACGGGGAGAGAGAGGCGGTTGGGAGAGAGGCGGTGGGGAGAGAGGCGGTGGGGAGAGAGGGGCGACAGGGAGAGAGAGGCGGTGGGGAGAGAGAGGCGGTGGGGAGAGAGGCGGTGGGGAGAGAGGGGCGACGGGGAGAGAGAGGCGGCGGGGAGAGAGGCGACGGGGAGAGAGAGGCGGTGGGGAGAGAGAGGCGGTGGGGAGAGAGAGGCGACGGTGGGGAGAGAGGCGGTGGGGAGAGAGAGAGGCGGTGGGGAGAGAGAGGCGACGGGGAGAGAGAGGCGGTGGGAAGAGAGGCGGTGGGGAGAGAGAGGCGGTGGGGAGAGAGAGGCGGTGGGGAGAGAGAGGCGGTGGGGAGAGAGAGGCGACGGTGGGGAGAGAGGCGGTGGGGAGAGAGAGAGGCGGTGGGGAGAGAGAGGCGACGGGGAGAGAGAGGCGGTGGGAAGAGAGGCGGTGGGGAGAGAGAGAGGCGGTGGGGAGAGAGAGGCGGTGGGGAGAGAGAGGCAGTGGGGAGAGAGGCGCGTTGGGGAGAGAGCGGCGACAGGGAGAGAGAGGCGGTGGGGATAGAGAGGCGGTGGGGAGAGAGGGGCGGTGGGGAGAGAGGGGTGGTGGGGAGAGAGGTGGGGAGAGAGGGGTGGCGGGGAGAGAGAGGCGGTGGGGAGAGAGAGGCGGTGGGGAGAGAGAGGCGGTGGGGAGAGAGAGGCGGTGGGGAGAGAGGGGCGGTGGGGAGAGAGAGGCGGTGGGGAGAGAGAGGCGGTGGGGAGAGAGAGGCGGTGGGGAGAGAGAGGCGGTGGGGAGAGAGAGCCGACGGTGGGGAGAGAGGCGGTGGGGAGAGAGAGGCGGTGGGGAGAGAGAGGCGGTGGGGAGAGAGAGGCGGTGGGGAGAGAGAGGCGGTGGGGAGAGAGAGGCGACGGTGGGGAGAGAGGCGGTGGGGAGAGAGAGAGGCGGTGGGGAGAGAGAGGCGACGGGGAGAGAGAGGCGGTGGGAAGAGAGGCGGTGGGGAGAGAGAGAGGCGGTGGGGAGAGAGAGGCGGTGGGGAGAGAGAGGCAGTGGGGAGAGAGGCGCGTTGGGGAGAGAGCGGCGACAGGGAGAGAGAGGCGGTGGGGATAGAGAGGCGGTGGGGAGAGAGGGGCGGTGGGGAGAGAGGGGTGGTGGGGAGAGAGGTGGGGAGAGAGGGGTGGCGGGGAGAGAGAGATGGCGGGCAGCGAGGAGAGAGAGGCGACGGGGAGAGAGAGGCGGTGGGGAGAGAGGCGGTGGGGAGAGAGAGAGGCGGTGGGGAGAGAGAGGCGACAGGGAGAGAGAGGCGGTGGGGAGAGAGGCGGTGGGGCGAGAGAGGCTGCAGGGAGAGAAGCGGCATGGAGTGAGAAGCGGCGGGCAATGGAGAGAGAGAGGCAGCGGGCAGTGAGGAGAGAGAGGGGGTGGGTAGCGGGGAGAGAGAGGGGGCGAGTGGTGGGGAGAGAGAGGCAGCGGGCAGTGAGGAGAGGGAGGGGGTGGATGGCGGGGAGAGAGAGCCGGCAGTGAGAGAGAAGCGGCATGAGGAGAGAGGCGGCGGGCGGCGGGAAGAGGAGACCAATCAGCAATAGATCATGTGATAATGGACAGTCAATCTGACACGTCAGCCATTTTAGTAGTACACATCGACGCATCCTATTTTTAATTTTAAAGTAAGACAGACTTACCATGATACTTACCATTCAGTCTTCCAACGCTAGGTGGCATCATTGCTTCTCCAAAGTTCTCTCCCACATCAGCTGCAAATTGGTGTTATTTCGGGGCCGAAATTGATGGCCTTACTGCCCACTGCTGCCGACATTCCTCCTCAAGTTGCGGCCAGTGTCAATTTTGATTTGGGCTGGAGCGGGCGGGAGGGGAGATCTGCCGGGAACCGCCCGTTGATGTCAGTGGACGGCCGAATCACGTCAGTGGAATCCTGCCCATCAAGATGCCAGATTGATGCGGGCGGGAGTTGTCGCCAGAACGGGGGTGGACCGCTGGCTGGAGGCTGGTCTGTCCCCGACGGAATTTTAAAAAAAATTCTTTACAGCAACTTACCTTGATGAGGGCCCGTGAATGTCTTCTGATGTTTTTTTTTAATGTTTTTTAATTGCAGCTCTTCGACCCTCCATGAGCCCGACTCCATCCTCGATGTCCCTTGGGCGCCAAGTGCCTTTGCCACCAAGAAAACATAGAAACAGAAAATAGGAGCAATAGTAGGCCATTCAACCCTTCGAGTCTGCACCATCATTCAATATGATCATGGCTGATAATCTATATCAACATTATTTTCCCGCTTTTCCCCCATACCCCTTGATGCCTTTTATTTCTAGAAATCTGTCTATCTCCCTCTTAAATATATTCAGTGACTTAGCCTCCACAGCCTTCTGTGGTAGAGAATTCCATAGGTTCATCACCCTCTGAGTGAAAAAATTTCTCCTCATCTCTGTTATATATGTAAACTTGTATATACTTTGTACAGCCACCAGAGGGCTCATCCCCTGGAGTCCCAAGGGATCCCATAATCCCTTGGGAGCACAGGTACTTAAGGAGGCATCACAGGCTGGAGAGGCACTCTGGTGACCTGCAATAAAAGACTAAGGTCACACTTTACTTTGAGCTCACAGTATCCAGTCAGACTCTTTATTCATACATAACAACTGGCGACGAGATACAGATGACGAACCCAAAGATGCAGAGAACAGTGGGCATCCTGGAGAAATTCTCGGAGGGAGATGATAGGGAAACCTTCGTGGAACGACTCGACCAATACTTCAGGCCAACGAGCTGGAAGGAGAAGCGAATGCTCCTCACCGTCTGCGGGGCACCAACATACGGCCTCATGAAAAACATGCTTGCTGCAGCGAAACCCACAGAGAAATCGTACGATGATTTGTGCACACTGGTCCGGGAGCATCTGAACCCAAAGGAAAGCGTTCTGATGGTGAGGTATCGGTTCTACACCTACAAAAGGTCTGAAGGCCATGAAGTGAAGAGTTATGTCATTGAGCTAAGACGCCTTGCAGGTCATTGCGAATTTGAAGGACATTTGAAGCACCTGCTCAGAGACTTTTTCGTACTTGGCATTGGCCATGAAATAATACTTCGCAAACTGTTGACTGTAGAGACCCCAACCTTGAGTAAAGCCATAGCGATAGCCCAGGCGTTCATTGCCACCAGTGACAATACTAAGCAAATCTCTCAGCACACGAGTGCTGCTACAAGTACTGTGAACAAAGTGATATTGTTTTCCCACATGCCTGCAGCTGCACGTCCGCAGATGTCTCAGAGTTCACCATCAAGGGTGATGAATGCAAGGCCATTAACACCTTGTTGGCACTGCAGGGATGATCATCGTTTCCATTCATGCCGCTTCAAAGGGTACATTTGCAAGAGCTGTGGAACAATGGGACACCTCCACTGTATGTGCCGGTGAGCTGCAAATTCTGTTAATCCTGCAAACCACCATGTTGCAGAGGAGGACAGATCCACGGCAGATCACAACGAACCAGAGCCTCAGACCTAGGAGGCAGAGGTATATGGGGTGCACACATTCATCACAAAGTGTCCCCCGATAATGCTGAAGGTTGAACTAAATGGACTCCCGGTATCAATGCAGCTGGACACGGGCGCGAGCCAGTCCATTATGAGCAAAAAGACTTTTGAAAAATTGTGGTGCAGCAAGGCCTCAAGGCCAGTCATTTCTCCCATTCGCACTAAACTGAGAACTTACACAAAGAAACTGATTCCCGTAATCGGCAGTGCTACTGTAAAGGTCTCCTACCGTGGAGCGGTGCACAAGCTACCACTCTGGGTGGTACCGGGCAATGGTCCCACGTTGCTCGGCAGAAGCTGGCTGGGAAAGGTACGCTGGAACTGGGACGATGTCCGAGCGCTATCTCCCACTGATGACACTTCGAGTGCCCAGGTCTTAAACAAATTTCCTTCGCTGTTCGAACCAGGCATCGGGAAGTTCCAAAAGTGCAGATCCACCTAATTCCAGGGGCGTGACCCATCCATCACAAGGCGAGAGCAGTACCATACATGATGAGAGAAAGGGTAGAGATCGAGCTGGACCAGCTGCAAAGAGAGGGCATCATTTCGCCGACTGAATTCAATGAGTGGGCCAGTCCGATCATTCCTTTCTTCAAGGAAGATGACACCTTCAGAATCTGTGGTGATTACAAAGTAACTATCAATCGTTTCTCCCTGCAGGACCAATACCCACTACCAAAGGCCGACGACCTTTTTGATACGCTGGCGGGAGGAAAGACGTTCAGAAAGCTGGACTTGACCTCGACTTACATGATGCAGGAGCTGGAGGAATCATCGAAGGCCCTCACCTGCATCAACATGCACAAAGGTCTCTTCCTTTATAACACGTTTGGAATTCGATCAGCGGCGGCGATATTCCAGGGAAACATGGAAAGTTTACTGAAGTCGGTCCCGCGCATGGTGATCTTCCAGGACGACATCTTGGTCACAGGTCAGGATACAAGTGAGAATCTGCAGAGCCTGTAAGAGGTTCTTAGTCGACTCAACCATGTGGGGCTCAGGTTAAAACATTCGAAGTGTGTTTTCCTCGTGCCTTAAGTGGAGTTCCTGGAGAGAAGAATTGCAGTGGACGACATCAGGCCCACCGATTCGAAGACGGAGGCAATCGAGAATGAACCGAGGCCACAGAATGTGATGGAGCTGCGGTCGTTTCTAGGACTCCTGAACTATTTTGGTAACTTCTTATCGGGTCTCAGCACACTGTTAGAACCACTGCATGTCTTACTGCGTAAATGAGACGAATGGGTATGGGGCAAAAGCCAAGAAAATGCATTTGTAAAAGCTAGAAAATTGTTGTGCTCAAACAAATTGCTTGTGTTGTATAATCCATGTAAGCATTTGGTACTAGCATGTGATGTGTCATCATATGGCGTCGGGTGTGTATTGCAACAAGCTAATGATTTGGGGAAATTGCAACCGGTTGCTTATGCGTGCAGGAGTCTGTCTAAGGCTGAGAGAGTCTACAGCATGATTGAGAAAGAAGCGTTAGCGTGTGTCTATGGGGTAAAGAAAATGTATTAATTTCTGTTTGGGCTCAAATTTGAATTGGAAACTGACCATAAGCCACTTATATCGTTGTTTTCTGAGAGCAAGGGGATAAATACCAACGCATCGGCCCATATCCAGAGATGGGCGCTCACGTTGTCCACATACAACTACGCCATCCGCCACAGGCCAGGCACAGAAAACTGTGCCAATGCTCTCAGTAGGCTGCCATTGCCCACCACGGGGGTGGAAATGGTGCAGCCTGCAGATCTAGCCATGGTTATGGAAGCATTTGAGAGTGAGCAATCACCTGTCACAGCCCGGCAGATTAGAACCTGGACTAGCCAGGACTCCTTACTGTCCCTAGTAAAAAACTATGTGCTTCACGGGAGCTGGTCCAGTGTCCCAGTGGAAATGCAGGAAGAGATAAAGCTGTTCCAGCGGCGCAAAGATGAAATGTCTATACAGGCAGACTGCCTTCTGTGGGACAATTGAGTAGTGGTTCCCAAGAAGGGCAGAGACACCTTCATCAATGACCTCCACAGTACCCACCCAGACATCGTAATGATGAAAACAATAGCCAGATCCCACGTGTGATGGCCCGGTATCGATGCTGACTTATAGAGTCGTGTGTGCACAGATGTAACATATGCTCGCAGTTAAGTAATGTACCCAGGGAGGTGCCACTAAGTTTATGGTCTTGGCCCTCCAAACCTTGTCTAGGGTTCATGTTGACTATGCAGGCCCGTTCTTGGGTAAAATGTTCCTTGTGGTTGTAGATTCGTACTCCAAATGGATGAATGTGAGATAATGTCGGCAAGCACGTCTGCTGCCACCACTGAAAGCCTGCGGGCCATGTTTACCACGCATGGCCTGCCTGACGTCCTTGTGAGCGACAACAGGCCATGTTTTACCAGTGCCGAGTTCAAAAAATTCATGACCCACAACGGGATCAAACATGTCACATCTGCCCCGTTCAAACCAGCATCCAATGGTCAGGCAGAGAGAGCAGTGCAAACTATCAAGCAGTGCTTGAAGAGGGTAACTGAAGGCTCACTGCAGACTCGCCTATCCAGAGTCCTGCTCAGTTACTGCACGAGACCCCACTCACTCACTGGGATTCTACCTGCTGAACTGCTCATGAAAAGGGCACTTAAGACAAAGCTCTCGTTAGTTCACCCTGATCTACATGAACAGGTAGAGAGCAGGCGGCTTCAACAGTATACATATTATGATAGCGCAAATGTGCCACGCGAAATTGAAATCAATGATCCTGTATTTGTATTGAATTATGGACAAGGTCCCAAGTGGCTTCCTGGCACTGTTGTGGCCAAAAGGCAGGGTGTTTCGGGTCAAACTTTCAAATGGACTCATTCACCAGAAACACTTGGACCAAATCAAACTCAGATTCACGGACAATCCTGAGCAACCCATTTTGGACCCTACTTCCTTTGACCCCTCAACATACACACCAGTGGCAACCGATTCTGCGGTTGATCACGAAGCAGAACCCATCATCCGCAGCAGCCCAGCAGGACTCACCGCACCAGGCAGCCCAGCAAGGCCAGCTGCATAGCAGCCCAGCAAAGGTCCACAGACGGTTCACCAATACCAGCATCTGCACCGAGACGATCAACCAGGCAAAGAAGGGTCTCAGATCGTCTCACCTTGTAAATAGTTACACTGTTGACTTTTGGGGGGTCGGGGAGGAGGGGGGCGGGCGGAGTGTTGTTATATATGTAAACTTGTATATACTTTGTACAGCCACCAGAGGGCCCATCCCCTGGAGTCCCAAGGGAGCCCATAATCCCTTGGGGGCACAGGTACTTAAGGAGGCCTCACAGGCTGGAGAGGCACTCTGGAGACCTGCAATAAAAGACTAAGGTCATACTTTACTTTGAGCTCACAGTATCCAGTCAGACACTTTATTCATACAGAACAATCTTGGTCCTAAATTTCCCACCCCATATCCTGAGACTGTGACCCCTTGTCCTAGACTTCCCAGCCAGGGGAAACATCCTCCCCGCATCCAGTCTATCCAACCCAGTCAAACTTTTATGTTTCAATGAGATCCCCTCTCATTCTTCTAAACTCTAGTGATTACAGACCTAGTCGACTCAATCCTTCCTCATACGGCAGTTCTGCCATCCCAGGAATCAATCTGGTGAACCTTCGCTGCACTCCCTCTATGGCAAGTATATCCTTTCTTAGGTAAGGAGATCAAAACTGCACACAATATTCCAGGTGCGGTCTCACCCTGGCCCTGTATAACTGTAGAAAGACATCCTTGCTCCTGTACTCAAATCCTCTTGCAATGAAGGCCAACATACCATTTGCCTTCCTAGCTGCCTGCTGCACCTGCATGTTTGCTTTCAATGACTAGTGTACAAGGACACCCAGGTCCCTCTGTAGATCAATACTTCCCAAGCTATCACCATTTAAATAATACTTTGCCCTTATGTTTTTCCTACCAAAGTGGATAACTTCACAAGAATGAGAGCTCCCGCCCAGATAAACGATGTAAGTCCTTCTTTTGCCGCCTTCCACCCTTTCAAAGACCCTTTTGCCGAAAACCCCGCCCAGAGTACAGACGCACCAACGTCAGTGTTCTCGATCAGGCTAACATCACCAGCATCGAAGCACTGACCACATTCGACCAGCTCTGTTGGGCGGGCCACATTGGTCGCATGGCTGACATGAGACTCCCCTCTACTCGGAGCTCCGACACGGCAAGCAAGCCCCAGGTGGGAAAAGGAAACATTTCAAGGACACCCTCAAAGTCTCCTTGATAAAATGCAACTTCCCCACAGACACCTGGGAATACCTGGCCCAAGACCACCTTAAGTGGAGGAAATGCATCCGGGAGAGCGCTGAGCACCTCGAGTCTCATCGCCGAGAGCATGCAGAAAACAAGCGCAGGCAGCAGAAGGAGCGTGCGGCAAACCAGTCCCACCCACCCATTCCTTCAACGACTGACTGCCCCACCTGTGACAGAGACTGTAATTTCCGTTTTGGACTCAGTGAGAGTGGAAACAAGTCTTCCTCGATTTCGAGGGACTGCCTATGATTTGGGCAGCACTTGGGCGACCTTTGCCCTTCACCAATTTCGGCCCCATAGTCCCAGAATTCCTGGAGAGTGAGAGAGAGAAGGAAGAGGGGAGGAGAAAGGAGGGGGAGGAGGAGGAGATGATGGAGATGGAGGTGATCAATGAAAAAGAAAGCCAATCTAAACTGTAATTGACCTGAGGGACTGCCCAAGAACAAGCATCCTCTAATTGACCCACGAAAGTACAGTAATTAGATAATTGAAACTAAATTACACATAATTCATTGTCCATTCATGGTGTGTAGCTTCTTTCCTTATAAACAGCGTTATCTAACATAAGCATTACCACAAGAGATTTTGGAGTAATTAGAAGGACTGTGTTCTTAATGAATTCCCTCCAAAGAATGTTGAAACCTTTCCACAGACCAACACTTCTTCAATCTTAATCATAAATTTTATACTGAAACCATTAGTATGTGCCTTCGTCCTACATGTAAATAAAACCTGCTGTCATTTGAAAGGTGCTGACATGGAAAGAATTGACGTTTAAATTCATTTTATGCAGTAACACAAAATGGACAATAGTGAATCGGCAGCCTGTTTTACACCACGCCCAATCTTTTTCATGGAAGTCAATGGAAAAGAATAGGGTGTGAAACGGCTGCTGTGCGATTACCATCCAAGGTCAATTTAGACCCCAGTGATTTTGGGTGGTTTGCTCTCACTGCATTGCATTGTTGGCTTAAAAAGCTGTATGTTCCTTTGCACATTTGGCAAAAAGTCTGTGCAATTTGCAATCTTCCCCTCTCATTGATAAATGCCACACTCGACTAGAATGAGGTGACAATGTACAGTCGTTACATCACTCCTAGCTGGTTGCAGTGACGACCATGTATGTGAGAAGACACTATATAAACACAGAGAAACCTCACCATTGCACCTTGCAATGCTGTCCACATGACCAGTGCCCCTGGCAACTAACAGCAGATATGCTGGGGGAATGATGGTGCAATTTAACTTAGTGATTAATTGATATTCCTTAATATGGGTACTTTAAATAAAGTTCTTGATATATTGGTAATTACAAATAATATCAATATTAATAGATGCTACAAACAAAAAATGCAATACAAACATAGCAAAAGGGTAAACTGCTGCCAGCTCAATGACTCTAGTTTTACTCCTTCAGAAACTTGGGGAGGGCATTCAGCTCTGGGCGCTGGCAGGATCGCTCTGCTTTTTTCCCCGTTCCTTCTCCTATCGTCAAAGCTGTCAACTTATGCTTCAGGATTAATATTCTGCAATAGACAAAAAAGAGGCTCAAGTTTCTTTACAGATGATGCATCTCATTCAAACAACCAACAGTGCTTGTAGGTACCAGGATTCACTTTTAACTTGGCCTTTCTACAACAACAACAACAACAACTCGCATTTAGCTAGCACCTTTAACGTAGTAAAACGTTCCAAGGCGCTTCACAGGGGCGTTATCAAACAAAATTTGACACCGAGCCACATTAGGCGATATTAGGACAGGTAACCACATGCTTGGTCAAAGAGGTAGATTTTAAGGAGTGTCTTAAAGATGGAGAGAGAGGTGGAGAGGCAGGGAGGGAATTCCAGAGCTTAAGGCCTTGGATACAGTAGAACAGGAAACAACTTTGAACAGTCAGGTTCATTTCTCCATAACAAAATACTGGCTCCTGCTGTGGGGATGTGTAGCTCCGTTTTGATGGACGCTTTCAGTTCGGAGTGAGTCTCCGGAAAGGTCTGCAGTTCACAACTGTTTCGCGTTACAACAGTGTCACAGCAGAATACATCAACAAGTTTCTTAAATGCAAAGCTGTGCTTAGTCATGGCAATGGAGATACATTTTGAGAACAGTTCATAATTTATTCCAGAGCTAAAGATGCCTAAAGTATGAAATTAGCCCCAAAGGACTGAACATATCAAACCCCATGGAAATTTTACAGGCTTTGATTTGAGCCCATGTTTGATGTTTGTGTGGCTTCAATCCACATTGCTAAGAGAACCAGACCTCAAGAGTGCATTAACCTTCTCAAAATTTTACTTTTTAAAAACATTTTCGCTGCCTTCTTTAAGTTGCATCTCCTTCTCCTCTGGCTCTGCCTCCTCCCCAGGTCACGATGGATTCTCCACAAGCTTCTGTCAAGAGCAAAAACTGGACAAATGCAGTGGCTTAAGGGGAAAAAAAAACTTTTCCAAAGTTACATTAAAAGGCAAATGATTTCAACAATTATGTGGCTTGACATTGAACCGTTATATCGAGGGTACATTTATCTCAATCCAGTTTCTCGCTTTGCTGTGGCTCCTGCTCATTTGCCAGCATTTAGTTTGGAAGCTGGAATTTATTTTTCGAGACCCTTGTAATTTCACAGTCATGGGAACAGCTCAAATGATCTCAAATCTCCCAAAACACCACATCAAAAGAATTGGAATAAAAAACTGTTAACATTTATAATTTAAAAAAAAATGCTCAGTCTGCTCAAAAGTAGACCAAAATGGTCAAAAAAAACCTCAGACAGGTGGTACCCTGACCAAGCGAAACCTGACAATGCCATTCTTGAGCCAGTTACCACTGGATGCACAATAGGCTGGCTGGTCCTCTGACTGACCCTCCCTCTGGAGACGTGTGGGGTCTCCATTCACTCCTCTCCCGAACACCAGGACTGACAATAGAAGTCAGCACTTTGCCGAGGTTGAATCCAGCGCCATTAGTTCGATGGTTTGGACCACAAAGATGCTTTGCTGCCAGTTAATTATTCATTAAAAAAAGCAAATATTAATCAGGAATAAGCAGCACCGAAAAGAAAATGATTATCCGTCCCTCACAATTTCATCATCATCATAGGCAGTCCCTCAAAGCGAGTCTGACTTGCTTCCATGCCAAAAAGGAATGAGTTGACAGGTGTTTCAATGAAGGACCTAATATTCCGAACTACATCTTGGAGGGTGGAAGATGCCTGTGCGTGGATTTTTTTAACGTGTGATGGCCATTGCACACCAGCCACCATACGGGCTTGACAGAGCTCGGTCTTGGTCCAGTGGCAAGGATTAACCAACTGGAGATCAGCTCTGCTGCACGGACCTAGCGCGCACACATATTGCAGTGTGGGCTCAATTTATGTAACTAACAACTGCAGTGTCTGGCACTCGTAAATCCCGCCAGTTACAACCAACGTTCTTGTACATTATTTGCAAAACAAGGTTTGCAGTACAGCTCTCGTGTCCCCCTGATTGCTGTCAGTTTTTAATTTGCTGTATAGTTTCCAGCTGCTAATATCACTGGCTTGTGCTGGTACAGGTAAATGCATTTCTATTACAGTTTGCATTTTGATTCAATTACAAATTGATAGATTTTCTTTTAACAAAACGGCAAACCTGTGTCCTTTTCTGGCTGACCCAGATTCTAGATCACGACTTGAAAGTCTGTTCATTTGTAACTGTCTCAGTATACATTACCGATCACAGGTGAGCTTTGTTAGGAAGCTGAGTAATTTGAGCATTCCTTTTCATTTGGCCAACCCTCTCAGTTGTACTGTGTTGAGTGCACTGAACTGCCGTGTGCTGCGGAGTTGTGGTATGCTCCTCCCGAGTATTAAGCCTAATGCCATCTGACAGAGAGATGGTTGTTGGCTCGCTGCCTCTGGGTGGCAGTAATCCTCTCAACTTAACTCTCCACTTTCAACTCTTTCCAGTCTGCGGAATCTAAAGTTTGCACAGAAGCAGCTTGGAATCGCCAAACAACATCTGATTTGGATTTTAAAGAGCTTTGTGTAAAGTGAGAGAGATTTCAGTCGCTCTGCAATCAATCCAAGCTAGAAATAGCCTGGGCAGCACCCAACCTAATTCACAACTCAGTATGGTCTGTCTATCGGCGGTTTGAACCCCACATCAACTGAAATACAAAGCTTGAAAGACAATAGGATTACTTTTCCAGTCGAGCGTGAACTGGCAGGAGAGAGTTGCTGCTGGTTTCGCTCCTGCCAGATTGGAAGAGGATGGCCCAGGCTGAAATTGCAATATCAACTAGGCCTCAAGCTCTGAATTCCCACTCTAAAACTTTCTACCTCTCTCTCCTCCATTAAAACGCTACTTAAAGCCTACCTCTTTGGCCTCCTACACTGTTCCAATAAAACTCAGCATAAGCTCGAGAAACAGCACCTCATCTTTCAATTTGGCACTTTACAGCCTTCCGGACTCAATATCAAGTTCCACAATTTCAGATCATAACCTCTGCCCCCAATCTTTCAGATGACGGTTGCTGCGGATGATTCTGATATTCCCATTTACAGATCTTTTGTTTCTTTACTTGTCCCATTACCATCTCCTTTCACCTTGCACCATCATCTCTTTTGTTATTTAATCTCTCTGGCCTGCATTTTATAGTCTCTTGAACACTCTTCGTTCAACTTAACTCTATTTATTTGGAAGATCTCAGATAGCCATGTGGAGCTTAAGATTGCATTCCGTCACAGACCCTCTCTCTCAATACAGCTCCCTATACCTCATAGCTAGAGGGCGCTATACATTTTGGCTGAACCACTGCGGTCACTGCAGATTGGCAGAACGTCTCATCGCCAGAGCTGTCACACAAGCACCAAGACGTAGCTTGGTTGGCGGTGAGGAGGGCCTTACCCGTCAGAGCGTTCATGCACAGCCGACATCTCAGCAGCACGGCACGGTGCCCCTGAGTCGGCTGCGGGGCGGACGAGACTGTCACCCATCTCCTTCAGGATTGCGCCTTCGCAAGGCAGGTTTGGAAAGAGATGCAGTGGTTGCTGTCGAGGTTCATCCCGAGCAGCTCCGTAACACAGGACTCTGTGCTACAGGCTGTTCCCAGGGACACACACCGAGACAGACATCACCTGCTGCTGGAGGGCCATCGACTCGGTCAAAGACGCTCTTTGGTCTTGCCGAAACTTGCTGGTCTTCCAGAGCAAGGAGATGTCCACACCTGCGTGTTGCAGACTGGCGCAATCCAAGATCCAGGATTACGTGCTGAGGGACGCACTTAAAATTGGTGCAGTCGCCGCAAAGGCACGGTTGGGAAGGGCCGCAGTTTAAAGCCCTTCCGCCACGGTAAACCCGGGGGCAGGAATCAGTACAAAACTCCCCTCGGGCCGTACTTGTAACTTCTTTTTTGTGTACATGGAGCACCATGATCTGTAAACACCTATGTAGTGCCATGTACAATGCAAGGTCTGTTTCGTGATGCACGTTGGAAAGGAAAAATGTAAATGTACCGTCACCCATTCCGTGTACTGTATAGTGACACATGTAATGTAATTTGTTGAATGTACTACAATGTATCCCATATTGTAATGAATTGTACTTGAACTGAAAAGCAAGGAAATGTATCGAACGGAACTGCTGTCAGCACCCAAATGTAGTGTATGGGATTGCTGACTGCAGCTAAATGTACTGAACTGCTTTTGAATGTACTGTACAAATTTTTATATGAATAAAGTATATTTTGAAATTAAAAAAACTACGGTCACTGCAGAACCACTGTTGAGCCTTCCATCGCAGGGGAAGCGCACTATCACAGTACATATGTACATCCCCCACATCCCAGTCATTGATGTGCTGACATTCCTTGCCAGGTATGTTGATGGGGCAGGCAACACTATGGACGTGAAGGACTTGCATGGGATTTTAGACCAGCAATTGCCACATCCAGGTCACTTTAAAAGCGGACACCAATGGAACCATCCTGCACGCCCCCCCCCCCCCCCCCGCCCCAGCTTCGCCATCGGAGGAAGTCCGGGGCTACATGGTGTACGCCGGGCGACCCAATGTGTGTCAGACTTGTGGGAAAGCAGGCCACGTGGTGGCAAGCTGCAAAACAATTATTTGCCACAACTGCAAGAAGGAAGGACACTAGAAAAAGAACTGCAAAGAGAGCAAGTGCAGCAACCTTTGTGGTGTGGCTGGACATCTGTACAAGACCTGCACCAAGCGCAATTTCAGCTATCCGCAGGCGGCAAAGAACATGGTGACATGGGAGGAGAAAGCTGAGGAGTGCAACGCCCCAGAGGAGACCTACACCTCCCTCCCCAGCAAGATGCAGGACATTCTAAAAAGGGAGGGAGAACAGCCAGTTGTCGTGGTGCACATTGGTACCAACGACATAGGTAAAAAAAGGGATGAGGTCCTACGAAACGAATTTAAGGAGCTAGGAGCTAAATTAAAAAGTAGGACCTCAAAAGTAGTAATCTCGGGATTGCTACCAGTGCCACGTGACAGTCAGAGTAGGAGTCGCAGGATAGCGCAGATGAATACGTGGCTTGAGCAGTGGTGCAGCAGGGAGGGATTCAAATTCCTGGGACATTGGAACCGGATCTGGGGGAGGTGGGACCAGTACAAACCGGACGGTCTGCACCTGGACAGGACCGGAACCAATGTCCTAGGGGGAGTGTTTGCTAGTGCTGTTGGGGAGGATTTAAACTAATATGGCAGGGGGATGGGAACCAATGCAGGGAGACAGAGGGAAACAAAAAGGAGGCAAAAGCAAAAGACAGAAAGGAGATGAGGAAAAGTGGAGGGCAGAGAAACCCAAGGCAAAGAACAAAAAGGGCCACTGTACAGCAAAATTCTAAAAGGACAAAGGGTGTTAAAAAAACAAGCCTGAAGGCTTTGTGTCTTAATGCAAGGAGTATCCGCAATAATAGTAACTGTGCAACTAGATGTTAACAAATATGATGTGATTGGGATTACGGAGACGTGGCTCCAGGATGATCAGGGCTGGGAACTCAACATTCAGGGGTATTCAACATTCAGGAAAGATAGAATAAAAGGAAAAGGAGGTGGGTGGGGTAGCATTGCTGGTTAAGGAGCAAATTAAGGCAATAGTTCGGAAGGACATTAGCTTGGATGATGTGGAATCTATATGGGTAGAGCTGCAGAATACCAAAGGGCAAAAAACGTTAGTGGGAGTTGTGTACAGACCTCCAAACAGTAGTAGTGATGTTGGGGAGGGCATCAAACATGAAATTAGGGGTGCGTGCAATAAAGGTGCAGCAGTTATAATGGGTGACTTTAATATGCACATAGATTGGGTTAACCAAACTGGAAGCAATACGGTAGAGGAGGATTTCCTGGAGTGCATAAGGGATGGTTTTTTAGACCAATATGTCAAGGAACCAACTAGGGGGGAGGCCATCTTAGACTGGGTGTTGTGTAATGAGAGAGGATTAATTAGCAATCTCATTGTGCGAGGCCCCTTGGGGAAGAGTGACCATAATATGGTGGAATTCTGCATTAGGATGGAGAATGAAACAGTTAATTCAGAGACCATGGTCCAGAACTTAAAGAAAGGTAACTTTGAAGGTATGAGGCGTGAATTGGCTAGGATAGATTGGCGAATGATACTGAAGGGGTTGACTGTGGATGGGCAATGGCAGACATTTAGAGACTGCATGGATGAACTACAACAATTGTACATTCCTGTCTGTCGTAAAAATAAAAAAGGGAAGGTGGCTCAACCGTGGCTATCAAGGGAAATCAGGGATAGCATTAAAGCCAAGGAAGTGGCATACAAATTGGCCAGAAATAGCAGCGAACCCGGGGACTGGGAGAAATTTAGAACTCAGCAGAGGAGGACAAAGGGTTTGATTAGGGCAGGGAAAATGGATTACGAGAAGAAGCTTGCAGGGAACATTAAGACGGATTGCAAAAGTTTCTATAGATATGTAAAGAGAAAAAGGTTAGTAAAGACAAACGTAGGTCCCCTGCAGTCAGAATCAGGGGAAGTCATAACGGGGAACAAAGAAATGGCGGACCAATTGAACAAGTACTTTGGTTCGATATTCACTGAGGAGGACACAAACAACCTTCCGGATATAAAAGGGGTCGGAGGGTCTAGTAAGGAGGAGGAACTGAGGGAAATCCTTATTAGTCGGGAAATTGTGTTGGGGAAATTGATGGGATTGAAGGCCGATAAATCCCCAGGGCCTGATGGACTGCATCCCATAGTACTTAAGGAGGTGGCCTTTGAAATAGTGGATGCATTGACAGTCATTTTCCAACATTCCATTGACTCTGGATCAGTTCCTATGGAGTGGAGGGTAGCCAATGTAACCCCACTTTTTAAAAAAGGAGGGAGAGAGAAAACGGGGAATTATAGACCGGTCAGCCTGACATCGGTAGTGGGTAAAATGATGGAATCAATTATTAAGGATGTCATAGCAGTGCATTTGGAAAGAGGTAATATGATAGGTCCAAGTCAGCATGGATTTGTGAAAGGGAAATCATGCTTGACAAATCTTCTGGAATTTTTTGAGTGGACAAGGGAGAACCAGTTGATGTGGTATATTTGGACTTTCAGAAGGCTTTCGACAAGGTCCCACACAAGAGATTAATGTGCAAAGTTAAAGCACATGGGATTGGGGGTAGTGTGCTGACATGGATTGAGAACTGGTTGTCAGACAGGAAGCAAAGAGTAGGAATAAATGGGGACTTTTCAGAATGGCAGGCAGTGACTAGTGGGGTACCGCAAGGTTCTGTGCTGGGGCCCCAGCTGTTTACACTGTACATTAATGATTTAGACGAGGGGATTAAATGTAGTATCTCCAAATTTGCGGATGACACTAAGTTGGGTGGCAGTGTGAGCTGCAAGGAGGATTCTATGAGGCTGCAGAGCGACTTGGATAGGTTAGGTGAGTGGGCAAATGCATGGCAGATGAAGTATAATGTGGATAAATGTGAGGTTATCCACTTTGGTGGTAAAAACAAAGAGACAGACTATTATCTGAATGGTGACAGATTAGGAAAAGGAGAGGTGCAAAGAGACCTGGGTGTCATGGTACATCAGTCATTGAAGGTTGGCATGCAGGTATAGCAGGCGGTTAAGAAAGCAAATGGCATGTTGGCCTTCGTAGCGAGGGGATTTGAGTACAGGAGCAGGGAGGTGTTGCTACAATTGTACAGGGCCTTGGTGAGGCCACACCTGGAGTATTGTGTACAGTTTTGGTCTCCTAACCTGAGGAAGGACATTCTTGCTATTGAGGGAGTGCAGAGAAGGTTCACCAGACTGATTCCCGGGATAGCGGGACTGACCTATCAAGAAAGACTGGATCAACTGGGCTTGTATTCACTGGAGTTCAGAAGAATGAGAGGGGACCTCATAGAAACGTTTAAAATTCTGACGGGGTTAGACAGGTTAGATGCAGGAAGAATGTTCCCAATGTTGGGGAAGTCCAGAACCAGGGGACACAGTCTAAGGATAAGGGATGAGGAGGAATTTCTTCACCCAGAGAGTGGTGAACCTGTGGAATTCTCTACCACAGAAAGTTGTTGAGGCCAATTCACTAAATATATTCAAAAAGGAGTTAGATGAAGTCCTTACTACTAGGGGAATCAAGGGGTATGGTGAGAAAGCAGGAATGGGGTACTGAAGTTGCATGTTCAGCCATGAACTCATTGAATGGTGGTGCAGGCTAGAAGGGCCGAATGGCCTACTCCTGCAACTATTTTCTATGTTTCTACGTTTCTAAGATACCGTGCGAACAAACCACCGCCCTAGTCGACACTGACCGAGAGGAGCAAGGGAAGTCTGCCACGGCAAGTCGCCAGACTACACTAACACTAACACCCAGCAGTGAAACACCCCACCGAGACACCGAATCCATGGAAGAGGAGGGAGCAGAAACAGAAGATGAACACAAATGGCAGCGCCTCACCAAAAAGAAGGCCCGCAAGTCAAAGGAAAAGAGGCCTCCTGCAGAAATGAGAGGCAAAAGATGGCTACCAGCCACGACGGACAGCAGCGGCTGCAGCTCTTCCGATTTCAAAGGGCGAGGCAAAAGCCCCCACGACCACCAGCAGAAGGAGAGGCAAAATGCCAATACGACCAGCACAGACCAGCTCCAGAACCCTGGGAGCAGCGAAGTGATCGATGCACCCCTGCTCCGGATTTCCGGGAGTGACAAAGTCACCGATGCACCCCAGCTCCGGACTTCCGGAAGCGAAGAAGCAACCAATGCATCCCCGCTCCGGATCTCCGGGAGCGACGAAGTGACAGATGCACCCCAGCTCCAAAACATTGTTAGCGACGACACCACAAGGAATGCACACAAGGAACAACTAACACCAGGCGAGGGCAGCCCAGTTGACATGGAGGACTCCCCGTCAACACTGCTGGCGTCCCCTGGTCGAAGCATCCCCAAGGCAGAGGACAACCCATATCTCAGCCAAGGTGCAGTAGAAGATTTTAAAGCTAACCTATGTACGCAGGAGCTTCTATTGATATATGAAGAGAAAAAGATTAGTGAAGACAAACGTAGGTCCCTTGCAGTCGGATTCAGGTGAATTTATAATGGGGATCAAAGAAATGGCAGACCAATTGAATAAATATTTTGGTTCTGTCTTCACAAAGGAAGACACAAATAACCTTCCGGAAGTACTGGGGGACCGAGGGTCTAGTGAGAAGGAGGAACTGAAGGATATCCTTATTAGGAGGGAAATTGTGTTCGGGAAATTGATGGGATTGAAGGCCGATAAATCCCCGGGGCCTGATAGTCTGCATCCCAGAGTACTTAAGGAAGTGGCCCTAGAAATAGTGGATGCATTGGTGATCATTTTCCAACAGTCTATCGACTCGGGATCAGTTCCTATGGACTGGAGGGTAACTAATGTAACACCACTTTTTAAAAAGGGAGGGAGAGAGAAAGTGGGTAATTATAGACCGGTTAGCCTGATATTAGTGGTGGGAAAATGTTGGAATCAATTATTAAGGATGAAATAGCAGCGCATTTGGAAAGCTGTGACAGGATCGGTCCAAGTCAGCATGGATTATGAAGGGGAAGTCATGCTTGACAAATCTTCTGGAATTTTTTGAGGATTTAACTAATAGAGTGGACAAGTATGTGGTGTATTTGGACTTTCAAAAGGCTTTTGACAAGGTCCCACACAAGAGATTGGTGTGCAAAATCAAAGCACATGGTATTGGGGGTAATATACTGACGTGGATAGAGAACTAGTTGGCAGACAGGAAGCAGAGAGTCGGGATAAACAGGTCCTTTCAGAATGACAGGCAGTGACTAGTGGAGTGCCTCAGGGCTCAGTGTTGGGACTCCAGCTCTTTACAATATACATCAATGGTTTGGATGAAGGAATTGAGTGTAATATCTCCAAGTTTGCAGATGACACTAAACTGGGTGGCAGTGTGAGCTGTGAGGGGGACGCTAAGAGGCTGCAGGGTGACTTAGAAAGGTTGGGTGAGTGGGCAAATGCATGGCAGATGCAGTATAATGTGGATAAATGTGAGGTTATCCACTTTGGGGCAAAAACGCGAAGACAGAATATTATCTGAATAGTTGCAGATTAGGAAGAGGGGAGGTGCAACGAGACCTGGGTCTCATGGTTCATCAGTCACTGAAAGTTGCCATGCAGGTACAGCAGGCAGTGAAGAAGTCAAATGGTATGTTGGCCTTCATAGCTAGGGGATTTAAGTATAGGAGCAGGGAGGTCTTACTGCAGTTGTACAGGGTGAGGCCTCACCTGGAATATTGTGTTCAGTTTTGGTCTCCTAATCTGAGGAAGGACGTTCTTGCTATTGAGGGAGTGCAGCGAAGGTTCACCAGACTGATTCCTGGGATGACTGGACTGACATGAGGAGAGACTGGATCAACTGGGCCTTTATACATTGGAGTTTAGAAGGATGAGAAGGGATCTCATAGAAACATACAAGATTCTGACGGGACGGGACAGGTTAGATGCGAGTAGATTGTTCCCGATGTTGGGGAAGTCCAGAACCAGGGGACACAGTCTTAGGATAAGGGGTAGGCCATTTAGAACTTAGATGAGGAGAAACTTCTTCAGTCAGAGAGTTGTTAACCTGTGGAATTCCCTGCCGCAGAGAGTTGTTGATGCCAGTTCATTGGATATATTCAAGAGGGAGCTAGATATGGCCCTTACGGCTAAGGGGATCAAGGGGTATGGAGAGAAAGCAGGAAAGGGGTACTGAGGGAATGATCAGCCATGATCTTATCGAATGGTGGTGCAGGCTCGAAGGGCCGAATGGCCTACTCCTGCACCTATTTTCTATGTTTCTATGTAACAGGCCACAGGGCCAAAGGACTGCATGTTTGTAATGTAATGTTTGGACTGTAATCACCAATTTAAAAATGGATTTAAAGATTGCATCCTTTAACGTGAGTAGTGTTAAGTCGACTACGTAATGTGTTTCCACCTTGGGGCACGTCGCCAAGATCAAGGCAGACCTGCTGTTCTTGCAGGAGTGCGGCCTGCCGCACGTTAGCAGTTACCGGCTGTGGTCGCAATGGTGGTTCCCTCCGTCTGGTCAGGAGGCAACGACTGCCGTTCCTCCACCCTGGGCATTCTGCTGCGGGGAAGCCACTTCACCATCACCAAAGTTAAGGAGGTGGTGGGCGGCCGCCTCCTCGTAGAAGATGTATTGTATAAAAATGTTCCTCTAAGGCTAATTAACGTGTATGCCTTGCCTCTCAGAAGGGAGCAGTTGGCCCACCTCCAGCAGATCCCACTGCTGCTGGCGACATCCAGACCGGTCGTTCTGGGCGGTGATTTCAACTGCATCATCGATGAGGCTGGACGATCCAACAGAGCCGACAGCAAACTGGACACCACATCCAAACTCCTGATGGACGTAGCCAAGCTGTCAAAAGATGCTCAGCTGTGTGACGTCTTCAGCAACCCTGCAGACGGAGCACCGTGCAGATACACTTGGTCGAGACCAGACGGATCCGTCCGTTCCAGGATAGACTTCCTGTTTGAGTCCCACAAGCTCAAGGTCAGATCCACCGACGTCACGCCGGTGTTCTTCTCCGACCACTGCCTCCTACTGGCCGACTGCCTCCCACAGGAAGATCAAAAAGTTGGCAGAGGGATATGGAAGCTCAACATGAAACTGTTGACCCCAGAAAATGTTGAGGAACTCAAGAGAGATTACAAAGGTTGGAGAACCATAAAACCCCTCTGTGATTCCCTGATGCACTGGTGGGAAACAATCAAGACAAACATCAAGAGGTTCTTCATCCTCAAAGGTGTTCAGGAGGCGAGAGGAAGACAAAGGAAATTGTCCCAACTCCAGAAGAGTATGCAAAACCTGCTCCTGCTGCAATCAATGGGGGTCGATATCGTGGAGGAACTCCAAGAGGTGAAGGGCCAGCAAGCCTTGCTCTTTTCCTCAGAGTCTTCCAAAATTATCTTCCACTCCAGAGTCTGCTCTGTCGAGCAGGATGAGACGTGTTCGCGTTTCTTCTTCTTCAGAGGGGGCTCTGTGATCACCAGCCTAAAGGAAGAAGATGGTTCTGTGACGTCTTCGCAGTCTGACATGCTGAGGATCAGCAAATCCTTCTATGCCGGGCTGTACGATGTCAAGCTCATAGACCGCGCGGCCTCCCAGTCTTTCCTGTCGTCTATCTTGGAGGTCTTAGACGACAGCGAGCGTGGGAGTCTGGACCACTCGTTAACTCTGGATGAGCTGACAAAGGCCATCCGGTCCCCGCGACGAGTAAAACTCCTGGAAGCAACGGCTTACCGGTTGAGTTGTATTGGGCTCTGTGGGACAGATAGGCCCAGACCTGCTGGAAGTGTACGGGAGTATGCTTCAGACCAGCAGCATGTCAGAATCAATGAGGAAAGGCATCATCATCCTAATCTACAAGCAGAAGGGGGAGAGGGAGGAAATCAAAAACTGGTGGCCCATTTCGCTGCTCAATGTGGACTACACGATCCTGTTGAAGGTCATCGCAAACGGTCAAGTCTGCTCTGGAGCTGGTGATCCACCCGGACCAGACCTGCGCTATCCTGGCAGGAAGATCTCTGATAGACTGACGCTACTCAGGGATACGATCACCTACGACTCTTTTGGGGGGAACAAAATAAACATTAGATCAAGTGTCCCCCGGGGGACACTCCAGACACTTTTAACTGCCCCTTTATTTTTTTAAATGTTTTTTTTTGTTTTTTGGGGGGGTTTTTGTGATTTTTTTTTGGGGGGGGCATTAAAACCATATATTTTACAAGTGCCCCCTATAAAAAGAGGAGGGGGACACTAAAACCGGCAATTAAAACAAATTAAACTATAAAACATATAAAATCAAATTAAAATTTGGTTGCCGGGGGTAATAATGCATTCCAGCAGAAGGCTGCGAGCATACCGGTGGACGATCGCCTATGTGCAGGACAGGAGGGTAGACACCTGTTTAATCAGCTTGGATCAGGAGAAGGCCTTTGACAGGATATCGCACACGTACCTGATGGACGTGCTCTCCAAAGTGGGATTTGGGGAGGGTATCCGCAATTGGATCCAACTGCTCTACACAGACATCAATAGCACAGTTCTAATCAACGGGTAGGAAACTGAAAGCTTTCCGATCAGGTCTGGAGTCAGGCAAGGCTGTCCCCTCTCCTCTGTCTTGTTTGTGTGCCGTATCGAGCCCTTTGCCGAGTCCATCAGGAAGGATGCGGGCATTAGAGGGGCGACGATCCCAGGCAGCGGAGGTGCTCAGGTCAAGACCTCCCTATACATGGACGCCGTCGCCGTCTTCTGTTTGGATCCATAGTCGGTCCGCGGATTGCTCACAATCTGCGACCAGTTTGAACTGGCCTCGGGGGCGAAGGTTAATCGCAGCAAAAACGAGGCCATGTTCTTTAGAAACTGGGCTGACCGATCCTTTATTCCCTTCACCGTGAAGTCAGATTACCTGAAGGTGTTGGGAATATAGTTCGGAGCGGACGGGGCGTGCACCAAAAACTGGAAGGAGTGTATCGTTAAAGCCAAACAGAAACTGGGATGGTGGAAGCTGCGCTCCCTCTCCATTGCAGGAAAGAACCTAATCATCAGGAGTGAGGTGCTCTTGGACTTGTTGGCGCAGGTCTGGCCCATACCCCGCTCCTGTGCCGTGGCAGTCACCCGAGCCGTCTTCCATTTCATCTGGAGATCGAAAATGGACTGTGTCCGCAGAGACACGATGTACAATTCTCTGGACAAGGGGGGAAAGGATGTTCCGAATGTACCTTTGTGTGCAGCTGCATCAAGCTGTGCATAGACGCTTCGTACGCAAACACCAAGTGTCAGTTCGTGCTGAGATTCTATCTGTCCCTGGTGTTGCGAAGAATGGGTCTGGCCAGGCTGCCGCAGAATGCTCCAACCAGTTGGACCATGCCCCACCACCTGTCCTTCGTGGAAAGGTTTTTCAAGAAAAACATCTTTGACCACAAAGCCATAAAGCAGTGGTTGGCACGCAAGGTCCTGCACACCCTTCGAAAGAAGGAAATGATGGATCCTGTCGGGTGTTTCCCCGAACAGACTGTAGAACTCATTTGGCAGAATGTCTCATCGCCAGAGCTTTCACACAAGCACCAAGACGTAGCTTGTTTGGTGGTGAGAAGGGCCCAACCCGTCAGATCCTTCATGCACAGCGGGGGTTTCAGAGACACAGCACTCTGCCCCCAAGTCGGCTGTGGTGCGGACGAGACTGTCATCCATCTCCTTTGGGATTGCCCCTTTGCAAGGCAGGTCTGGAAGGAGATGCAATGGTTGCTGTCGAGGTTCATCCCAAGCAGCTCTGTAATACAGGACTCTGTGCTCTGCGGACTGTTCCCAGGGACGCACACCGAGACAGACATCATCTGCTGCTGGAGAGCCATCAACTCGGTGAAAGATGCACTTTGGTCTTCCCGAAGCTTGCTGGTCTTCCAGAGCAAGGAGATGTCCACGGCCGAGTGTTGCAGACTGGTGCAATCCAAGGCCCAGGAGTACGTGCTGAGGGACGCACTAAAGATTGGTGCAGTCGCCGCAAAGGCACGATGGGGAAGAGCCACAGTTTGAGGCCCTTCCGCCACGATAAACCCAGGGGAGGGAATCAGACCCCCTTCAGGCTGTACTTGTTAATCTGCTTTTATACATAGAGCACCATGTACTGAAAAACACCTGTGTTGTGCCATGTATAATGAAAGTCTCTGTACTGGTTAGTAACTTGTAAAGAAATGTAAATGTGTTCCCTTCCTTCCGTGTACTGCTTTCATCGTGTAGTGCTACATGTAACGTGATTCGTGATCAGTATTGAAATGTATCCTGGAATGTAATGTAAACCTGTTCTCATTTGCTCCATATACCATTACTTGCACAGTACTACATGTAACGTGATTTACGGATTGTACTAAACTGCACCTTGAAATGCAATGTACGCCAGTGCATTGTATGGAACTGCTGTCAGCATCCAAACAAATTTATTGGACCGCAAGGTACTGAACTATTTTCCAATGTATTGTGAAAATTTTATATGAATAAAGTATATTTTAGGAAAAATAAAACCTCTAGAACTTGCTGGTCTTCCAGAGCAAGGAGATGTCCACGGCCGAGTGTTGCAGATTGGCACAACCCAAGGCCCAGGAGTACGTGCTGAGGGACAACTAATGTTTGGTGCAGTTGCCGCAAAGGCACGATGGGGAAGAGCCACAGTTTAAGGCCCTTCCGCCACGGTAAACCCAGGGGATGGAATCAGACCCCACTCGGGCTGTACTTGTTAATCTGCTTGTATACATAGAGCACCATGTACTGAAAAACACCTGTATTGTGCCATGTATAATGAAAGTCTCTGCACTGTTTAGTAACTTGTAAAGAAAGGTAAATGTATTTTCATCCGTCCCGTGTACTGCTTTCATCTGCATAGTGCTACATGTAACATGATTCGTGATCGGTATTGAAATGTATCCTGGAATGTAATGTTCTCATCTGCTCCATGTAATACCCTTATTTGCGCAGTAGTACATGTAACGTGATTTACGGATTGTACTAAACTGTACCTTGAAATGAAATGCACACATTGTATGGAACTGCTGTCAGCATCCAAACGAATTGTATGGAATTGCTGACCGCAAGGTACTGAACTATTTTCCAGTGTATTGTGAAAATTTTACATGAATAAAGTATATTTTTGAGAAAAAAAAACTCCTAGCTAGAGGGCACTATACATTATCTTGTTACACCTTTCCTTTCATAACAAAAATGAATTAAAGTTAGCTTCAATATAAACAGGTAGTTAACTTCTTATGAATACATGTAGTAAACAACTACAAGTTTAACAAACAACAACAAAACTTTTGTCTTATTAATTCTTTATCCAAGTGTCCAGTGTCCATGATTTCTTATTTCTGTACATAGTGTTCCAAGTATTGTGGTGTCGTGCGGATTCTGTTGCTTCGCCTAAAACTGGTTGTATCAGTGGTGTTCTGTGCACATATCCCTGTTTTCACGCGTTATCATTGAAGTGCTGTTTCATGTGTTAGTTGGCTGTGTTGGCAGCAGATCGTCTGTGGGTGTCACTGAGATCACTGCAGTTTCGATGAATGTTTCAGCACTTTTTCTCAGATGTTTCCTAATTCTGCGATACTTACAGCCATCTTCTGTAATGACTTGATATGAACGAATGCCGACTTGTTTCTGAACCTGAGTTTTTTACCATTCTTTGCTTTCGCGCGTTTGTTTGTCTCACTGTTTCTCCTTCCTGCAGTGTAGGAAGTGCTGTAGCACCTCTGTTGTAGTAATGTGCTTGTTTGGCATGGTTCCTTTCTTTATTGGCGATGACGTTGTGTATGATACTTGGTTTGAGTAGTTCATTTACGATTGGGATGTTTGTCTTTGTGCGGCGACCGAGTAAGTGTTGCGCTGGTGAACTATCAAGGCCTTCAGTTGGTGTGTTTCGCCAGAGGAGAAGGTTCATGTAGAAGTCACCACAGTCTTTCTTTGTCTTCTTGATTAACCACTTTGTGAGCTTAATCGCATTCTTAATCTTTCTGTTGCTTTGTGGATATTCTGGTGAGCTTTTTGTGTGATCGAATCCATATTCTGTGGCAAAGTTTGTGAACACCTGAAGAGAGGTCCATTGTTGGATTGAACCTAGTCTGAAATACCGTGGTTAGAGAAATGTTTCTTGAGGTGTTTGATGATGACAGTGGCATCTTTCTTTCCATGCAGATTGTCTATCTCGAAATAGTCCGAGTAGTAGCCCATTGTGCATAAATAATCTTTGCCATCGAGTGTGAATATATCACAACCAATCTTTTCCCACGGTCTCTGAGGGAGGTTGTGACTTATCAATGGTTCTTTTGGTTGGCTCGATTAATAGGTGTTACATGCTTCACACTTTGGAACATAGTCTTTTATGTCACTATTCAGTCCTGGACAGTAAACGGATTCTCTGCCACGTCGAAGAGTGCTCTTGATGCCAGTGTGAGCAGCATGAAGTCGCTGACGAATGTCGGATCTCAGGGATTTTGGTATGACACAGCGATAGCCTTTGAAGACTGTGCCACCCTGTGTTGTGAGTTCGTCACGAACTTTGAAGTATGCATGCATTTCAGACGGGCATTCATGTGTCGTTTCTGGCCATCCCATTGTGATTTGTTGTATGACCAGTTGTAGTGTGGAGTCGCTTGCAGTTGTGCGTTGTATGGTAGTCAGTCCTTGTTTGGAGATTGGGAGAAAGTCCACCATATGGATTCATTCCACTGCAATTTCTGTCGGTGATCCCTCCACGTTTTCAAAGTATGCGCGCGAGAAGGTGTCTGCTAGGTACATTTCTTTTCCTGGTTGATACTTTATTTCGACGTCATATTGGTTGAGCCAAATGAGCAGACGTTGTAGTCACTTGGGTGCTGCAGACAACGACTTGTGTCGTATAGCAACCAAAGGCTTATGGTCTGTCCATAGTGTGATCTTGCGACCATATTGATAGTTTAATTCCATTCTGAAGAATTGAGCAAGCAGCTCCTTTTTGATTTGAGAGTATCGCGTTTCTGCTGGAGTGAGTGGTCGGCTTGCGTATGCAATTGGATGTCCCTGTAACAGAAGCAAGACCCTTGCTTGAAGCATCTTCTTGATCTTCGGTTGCAAGTTTGTGGTCAAAATACCTGAGTACGGGAGAATCAGTCACGCGTTGTTTGATAGCTTCAAACGCTTTGACTTGTTCTTCAGTCTATTTTCAGACTGTGGGCTAGAACCTCCACTTTTGTTGCATGCTTAACACGCACTTAATGCCCATTTTACCGCTGAAATGACGTATAACGCCCATATATCACCAATTTTGGCACAAAATAGAAACTGACGGGCATTTTTAGGAAATTTATCACCAAGCATTACTTTCCCCATGTGCTTAACACCGAGAAAAAATATTACCGCCCACCAACTTTTTGGGGGCGGAATCATCAGAATGGGCGAAATCAACGCCCATAATATCGCCCAGCACTACTTTCCACACTGATTTAACGCCGAGATTCAATACTAATGCCCGCCCACTTTTTTTTGTTGTAAAGAGCATATTTACCGAAACTAGCGGCCATGAGATCGCCCAGTGTCAGTTTCACCACCTCGCACACATATTGCCCACAATATCACTCGCCCCCAAAAAAGTCCAGAAAAAGTGGAACTAACCGGAACTAATCACAGCGTTATGGATGCCATGTTCTACATCACATGTCACATCCTTTAAAAGGCTGCTGTGCTTCAACCTTGGTGGAGTTCAGATGTACTCTGCAGGTCGTTAGAGTTGATGTGAACATCTCTAAAAACATCTTGACCATACTGTGACCGATTGGAATTGAATAGGTGTCTTTGTCAGGACATTCCTGCAATGGGGCCAGTTCTTTCTCACCCTCTCTTGGTGACCAATTACATACAGCAGACTCGATATCGCCGAAGGAAAGCTCCACTGCATTATGTGCCCAATGGAAGACGTGAAAGACAGATGAGGAGGACCAGACGTTACACCCCTCACAAGTGCAAGGAGAAGCATTCTTACCTCGACTTGCCCAACACCACTGGCCTTCGGAGGCTAAGCTTCCACAAAGAGGTTATCACTGAGGTATGCCAGCTGATTAGGGCAGATCTGCAGCCTGCCAGCACCATCAGTACTGCACTGTCCGTCGAGGTCAAAGTCACCACGGCACTGTAGTTCTATGCCTCGGGTTCTTTTCAGGCCATAACTTGAGACATTTGTGAACTTTCTCAGCATGCCACACATCGCTGCATTAGACAGGTCACTGAAGCCCTGTACGCATGCAGGAGGGACTTGATCAGCTTCCCTATGACCAGGGAGGCACAGAGTGAGAGGGCTCTAGGATTCTTAGAATTGCAAACTTCCCCAAGGTACAGGGAGCAATAGACGGTACACACATTGCGATGTGGACACCTTATCAGGATGCTGAGGTTTTCAGGAACTGCAAGGGACCACCAGCAAATTATACTGGCAGTGGATGCTCAATTTCCGGGCAGCATCCATGATGCTCACATCCTGCGTGAGAACACTGTATCTGACTTGTTTAACAATCAGCCACAAGGTCAATGCTGGGTGCTTGGTGTCAAAGGATATGGCCTCGTACCTGGCTGATGACCGCCCCCCAGGTGACACCCACACTGAAGCCGAGAGGCGATACAATGAGAGCCCCAGAGCAACTTGCAATATCGTGGAGAAAACCATTGGCGCGCTTTAGATGCATGGACGACTCAGGAGGTGAGCTCCAATACCACCCTGAGCAGGTAGCTCAATTCGTGGTGGTGTGCTCCATGCTGCACAACTTGGCTATCAGGAGGAGACAAGAATTGCCTGATGAGCCTGACAGTCCACTTCACCAGAGAGAGGAAGAGGAGGACGAGGAGGCGGATGCTGACATCGGCCCAGATAATCAGGCCCCCAACCCCCTGTAGACCGCATGAAAGGGCCCGTGGTGGCATGATAGCTGCAAGAGCCTTATGTCAGGAGCTCATCAATGATCGCTTTGCCTGAAAGAACATTGGTGTTATTTACAAGGCTGACACACTGCTGGATGTGCAGGTGATACATCAATGGTGGGCATCCCCTTGGTGACAGTTAGAGTTTAAGTTGATTGAAGTTAAGTGTGATTATACCCTTTGATGTTAAGGAATCACCAGTGTTTAATGGTGCAGCTATCTGAGCCAATGCGCTACAAGATTTTGTTAAATAAAAAACATTTAAACCGAACAGTTGTCTGAAATCATCAGTATTTCTGTACAAACCAACCCTCACCCCCCGCCCCCCACCCACCCCCCCGCTTCTCCTCCCCACCTCTACCCCTTCTCCTTCCACTCCTGACTCCAAGCTGCCTGGAGCTCCTCAGGCGATGCTTCATTGGGGGGGGGGGGGAGTTGACAGCCGAAACGCTGCTTGGATGGATAAGGGCGAGGCCGGTCATGAAGTGGGAACGTGTTCCAAGCCAGAAGCAAGATGTTGCTGCTGGCTCTCGTGTGGTTGGCCATGGGGGTGCAGCAACTTGGGGTGCAGTTCCGTGCTCCGGGACCATTGGGAGCACTCTGCCACCAGTGTTCCTGGCTACCAGCTCCAGGGCCTTTTCCATCTCTTCCATGTTATATCTTATCTGTTGGACAAAAACTCGGGGCCAACTATGTTCTTGGTGCTTAGTAGGCTTTTTGCTACTGATGAATCTCCCTTGTTCCTCCCACAACAGCCAGACAAGCACACACCACAGCCACACACGCTTTCAGTGCCTCTGAGCTCCCTCTCTCTTTGTCTCCTCTTCTGCGCATGTTATGATGACCCTTGACCTCCTGAATCACGGGAATCGAGCTTTACTATGCTGTTGCTAAGGACGGCCACACTTTGTGGCAGAAAATCCAAAAAGATTTAACACTACCGCCCATTTCATATCGCTCGCGGTAATGCCCATTTTCAAAAATGGAGACTAGCTGCTTTGAGAATGGGCGAGAAGCCGGCGATCTAAAAACCCTTTTTTACCGCCCACGCCGGAAATAACGCCCATTTTTGGGCGATAAGCCCAAAAGTGGAGATTCTAGCCCTGTGTCTTTATGAATAATCCATCGCAGAGGCTCGCTGAGGTCTGAAAGATCTGGCAAGAATGTTGCAAGGTATTTTGTCATGTCGACAAATCATTGCACACTGCGACATCCTGTGGTTTCTGCATTTCGTTGATTGCAACCACTTTGCTTGGGTCGGCGTTGAGTCCATCACTAGACAGTGTGGGCTAGAACCTCCACTTTTGTGGTTATTGGGCAATATTTCCGGCGTGGGCGATAAAAAAGGATTTTCAGATCGCCGGCTTCTCAGCCATTCTCAAACCACCTAGTCTCCACTTTTGAAAATGGGCGTTACCGCGAGCGATATAAAATGGGCGGTAGCGTTAAATTTTTTTGACCTTCTGCCATAAAGTGTTGCCGTACATAGTAATGGCATGGCAATGCTCGATTCCTGTGATTCTGGAGGTCGAGGGTCATCATGACATGCGCAGAAGAGGAGACAGAGAGAGAGGGAGCTCAGAGGGACTGAAGGCATTGTTGCGTGTGGTGTGGCTGCTTTGGGAGGAAGGAGGGAGACTTTAGAGCTTCACAGCAAGTAGGCAATTAAAAAGTAGGTGTTACCAGCCACATATTTGACTGAATTTGGCCTATAATGGAGAGAGAGGAGGAGGCATCACAGTGGAGACTGACGCTGGAGATAGCAGTGAGGTGGGAGAGGAGCACATTGGAGGCCGCAAAAGAGCCAGGAGGTTCTCGGACGAGACAGGGAGGGCGTGGGAAGCCCACCTAAAAGGCCTACCAGAGGATATGGACCGAGATAGCAGGGGTGGTCTCGTCGGCGACCAACGAGGTGCATGAGGGCAGCCAATGTCACAAACAATGGAACGACCTTGTGGGATCCGCAACAGTAAGTATTATATTGATTTACATGTACTTATGTATTTATATAATTTGATTTGCAACAGTCATTAGTGACTATCAGCAGATGTGAGGTCTTGCACGTTTACCGGGAATGTTTTACTCAAAGCTTGCGGTCACAGTGTACATTTTTTAGTAAAGAATGATAATAATCATGATAATCATGATTACATCTGTCGGTTATGTGTTGTATCAGTGTCTGTGACAGTACCTAGCAATGATATCATGCAATGATCTTATGCCATGTCGTCCTGTCACCTTTTACAGAAGAAGCTATCGACGATGAGGTCTGTGCAGAGGTGAACAGGTGGGGGGGCCACCAGTCCCCCCGCGACATCACTGAGATGGAGGAGCGGGTGCTCGCACTCATGGGGAAGCACCCCCGGACAGCTACGGATACGTCTGCAGACCCTGAAGTGATGCCATGTGAGTAAAGCTTACACCATTGCGTCATGTAAAGTCAATAGATGCCACACCCACTCATATCCGAACAATCATATATGATAGATGATTTCTAAAAGTGTCATAGAAGTAATGCTGGCCTAATGAAAAGCATTGCAAGGCACAATATGTTGATGGTCATGAAATGTGATGTCTGCGATGATTTTGATAGCGGTGGTGCTTTTGTCATGCATATGCTATGTGTAGCGCTGGACTCACCTTGTCACCCTACCACCCCATTCTCCTCTAATAACCACATTTGTGTTTTGCAGCTCAGCCAGCAGCGTGGCCCCGGGCAAGGCCACAGAGGCCAGAGGGTGGGGGCGTGGGGCAGGAGTCGGCAGACGATCCTACTACATCTGGTGCTGAGGAGCTCCGATTCTCGCCTGTCAATCCGCTGGGTCTGTTCTCTACAGATGAGAGCGCAGACTTCGAGGAACCTGCATCGCCATGCTCCAGAAGCCATTCTATCCCAAGGTCATCTAGTGGTCCTCCGGTCATTCCCGCCTCCCCTCTGGAGGTACCGGCCCCAAGCACCTCTCCACAGGGCACCGCATTTGTCCCCAGGACGGTGCCGACCCCGCGGAGGCCTCGTGGATGTAGCAGGTCTGTTTCACGAGTGCGACATGACAGTGGAGACATGGTCCAGTTGTCCAGGAGGACTGTAAACATTGGTGCCCAGCTCATCGAAGCATTGGGGTGCTGCGGTGAGTGATCAACCATGATCATATTGAATGGTGGTGCAGGCTCGAAGGGCCGAATGGCCTACTCCTGCACCTATTTTCTATGTTTCTATGTTTCTATATCCCTGGCTGACCGCCATGACCGAGTACATTCCGCGCATGGCGGAGTCCCTGGATGCAATAGCCAGAAACACTGCTGCCACAGGCTTCCCAGTGGTCCCCGAGCGCGGCACTCCACTCCTAGGTTCCACACCACCACTGCGAATGACAGATGAGAGCAAGGACCAAGATCCTGCTTCGGCCAGGTGCCGTGGAGCGAGGAGGGGAAGAGGTAGAGGTGGGGAGAAGGAGAGGGGGGAAAGAAAGTGAGGTGCAGGTCCGCAGGTGATGGCTGTGTTATATCTCCATCTCGGTGTCTGCAATTTGTGGTAATGTATGGGGGGAGGGGACCTCCCTCCTGCTTTGCCTTTGTATTCTGTGTTGCTGGACATGTTTGTAGTATATGTAGGCACCTTTAGTAATGACTCCACGAGGCAGGGTATGATACTTAAACTGTGCAGACCTGCAGTCCTTTATTTGCAGCTCCTGAGTGCCAACAACAAACTGTGTGTTCCTTTTTATACTGGGTTACCTGCAGTGTGCAGGCAACCCTTAGGTCTCCAGCAGCAGCACCCTCTGGTGTACAGGCAAGGTGTGTACAGTGTAAGGGTACATTCAGTGTTGCATAACAGTGTTACAGACATCACACAGTAAACAGGCATGCATACACAACAACACTTCCCCCCTGAGCATTATTCATATCCTTATTGTCATGACCAGGGGAGGTGATCAGTGGTGGGCTCTGGGAGGTTGTGGTGAAGGTTGTGTGGTTGCCAGGGTGTGACCCCTGTGCTTGAGACTGGCCTCGTACGTTTCCCCTCCCTCACACATGGACCAAGTGGGTGTTACTGTTTGGGATCCCTCGGGGGAGGGGGGGGCGGGGGGATAGCCACAACAGCAGTGGGTGGTGTGATGTGGGTAGTTGTGGGCAGTAAATTGCTGAAAGTTGCTGAGATTCGACATGCTGAGCGTGTGGTTCGTGACCTCGTATTCCCGTCACCAGTTGTAGTATATGTAGGCACCTTTAGTAATGACTCCACAAGGCAGGGTATGATACATAAACTGTGCAGACCTGCAGTCCTTTATTTGCAGCCCCTGAGTGTCGACAACAAGCTGTGTGTTCCTTTTTATACTGGGTTACCTGCAGTGTGCAGGTAACCCTTAGGTCTCCAGCAGCAGCACCCTCTGGTGTACAGGCAAGGTGTGTACAGTGTAAGGGTACATTTAGTGTTGCTTAACAGTGTTACAGACATCACACAGTAAACAGGCATGCATACACAACAATGTTGAACATGTGATTTATGTCAATGGTGGGAAAAGTGGGGTGTGGGCAGGGATTGCGTGTTATTGGCTGTGATACTTATGATTTCAGACCACTGTTGGTATTAAATTTTTGTTATTAAACATAACCTTGTAGCGCATTGTCTCAGATAGCTGGACCGTTACACATTGGTGATTCCTTACCATGAAAGGTTTAAATGCAACTTAAAATCAATCAACGTAAACTTTAACTGGCACCAAGATGATGGGCACCATTGATGTCTGAGCTGCACACACACAGCGTTGTGTCAGTGTTGTCACTCACATTAGTGTTCTTTCAGGCAAATCTTTCAGATATCAGCTCCCCATGTAAGAGTGGGATTTAATAAATGCCAGCCACACCGCTGGCATTCATTCCGGTTAGTTCCACTTTTTGTGGACGTTTTTTGAGCAAGTGATATTGTGGGCGATATGTGTGCGAGGTGGTGAAATTGACAATGGGTGATCTCCATGGCCACTAGTTTGGGCAAATATGCTTTTTATGACAAAAAACAGTGGGCAGGTGTTAATATTGAATCTCGGTGTTAAATCAGTGCGGAAAGTAATGCTGGGTGATATTATGGGCGTTGAATTCACCCAATTTGCTGATTCCACCCAAAAAAATTGGGCGGGTGGTAATATTTTTTCCCAGCATTAAGCACATTGGGAAAGTAACGCTCGCCGATAAGTTTCCTAAAAATGCCTGTCAGTTTCCATTTTGTGCCAAAATGGGTGATATCAGGGCGTTATACGTCATTTCAGCTGTAAAATGGGCATTAAGTGGGCGTAATACATGCAAAAAAAGTGGAGGTTCTAGCCCCATGTGTCCCACTTGGGAGCTATTGTATTCGAACTTATCGAAGTTTAGTTTGATGTTTCGCTCTCTGCATCTCTGCATGAATTTGCGTAAGTTTGCGCCATGATCGTGATTGGCCTCTTTAAGTGTCTCACCGTGTCCAGTGATCAAGATATCATATGCAATCTCCATCTAGATCTTCGAGGTTCTGGTCTAGTTTCTGCTGGAAGATTTCCAGGGCAGGACTGATGCCAAATGGCATTCTATTATATCGATATCGTCCCCATGGAGTCTGGAAGGTCGTGAGGTAGGAGGACTCTGTGTCTAGTTCACATTGCAAGAAACCCTTCTTGCAGTCTGCTTTAGTGAAGACCTTTACATTTGATATCTGTGGAAAAACGTCATCGATCACAGGAAGTGGCTAGTGTTCGCGTTTCAGGGCATTGTTCAGATGTTGAGGGTCGATACATACTCGTATCTTTCTATTTGGTTTTTGTATAGTCACGAGACTGATTACCCAGTCCGTCGGTTCAACCACTTTCGTGATGATTTGTCATTTTTCCAAACGATCGAGTTCCTCTTTTTAGTGTTTGTTTGATCGCTATTGGCACTCATCTGGGTGGCATTACAGATGGTGTCGCTGATTCACTAAGTTCAAAGTGAACTGTCCCTGGCATGTGTCCAAGTCCCTTAAACACATCCGGATACACATTATCGTTTTTTGACGCTAGCGAGATATTTGCCTTGTTCATAGTTTGCGATTCGCGTAGTTCATTTACCACCACGATATTCTGATGCTGCACTTTTATCAGTTGTAGCTGTTGAGCAGCGTGTGAGCCAGTCAGTGGTGCATTTTGGCCCTCAATCACAAAGGGCACAACGTACTTTTGCTTGTTCTTTGTATTTTCCAGTGGCACATTATAAGTCCAAACCACTGGAATAGTTGCATGGTTATCATATAGTGACAGTGTTGTTTTAGATTATTTTACCTTTAATCCTTTAGGTAAGTATCTAAGAGGTAGCACATTGCATGTAGCCCCACAATCTATTTTCATTTTTACCATTTGACCTTTAATGGAGAAGGTAACCATAATCTTGTTAGGATATTTTCCATCAGTTTTGTCCTTGATTGCGCGATCAGCTTTACCAAGCATCTTTACAGTCATGACTTCAAAATCAGAATCATAACTCTCCAATAGTACATGAACTTTTGACTTGTCCTTATATTTAGGGTTATGTGTAGACTTCTGCCTCGATCCACTTTGTCTGCACTTTTGCGAAAAGTTATTTAGTTTGCCTCAACTTGTGCAGGTATTCCCATATGCTGGGCATTTAGTTTTTGACAGCTTATGTCTTTTGCCACAATATCTGCAATTGTTTGTGAACTCTTTGTCTGTGAATTCTTTCTTTGTGGGTCGGAGTTTCTGTCTGACAGCTTTGACATCTTCAGAGTCTGTTTTAGTGAGCTTCGCGGATTTCATTTGCGCAACTGTGGCCTCTGTAGCTTTACAGAGCATCACACATTTATCGAGTGTTATGCTTGATTCTTGCAACAGCCTCTTACGCAGAGTGTTATCAGATATTCCACAGACGATGCGGTTTCTGATGAAATCATCCCTCAAGTTGCTGAAATCACATGACGATGCTAGCTCTCTCACTTTTACAAGATATCTGTCAAACCGCTCGTCCCCTTATACACAGTTGTAAAACTGGTACCGTTTATATAGATGTTGGTTTTACCTTTACAGTGCTCTTCCCAGAGCTTCAAAATAATCTCAATTTCCTGCTTGTCTTCCTCTGATTTGTAGGGAAGATTATTGTGGATATCTAGGGCATAGCTGCCAATGGCAGTGATGAACATTGCAACCCTAACTCTTTATCTGTTTTTTCCACAATATTTGTGATAATTTCATAGCTGTCCCACAACTGTTTGAATTTTTTTCCAGTTGGCTTTCAAATTGCCAGTCACCTGCAATGGAGGTGGGAGATGAATGTGCACGGGAGTTGGAACCGTGGTGGTCATGATAGCTTGCTACAGTTTAGGGCTTTGAGTTTGTCATATACATATATTCCGTTCAAATACCCAGAGGACTAGAATAAGTCTAATAGTAAAATATCATGGCCATGTATTTGTAGAAATACTTTTTCAATCGAGGCTCTACATTAACTTATGTCACTTTAAATTTACTTTACTAATGCCTCTAGATTATTTTACAAGCTTATGATTATTTATCGCCGTTCATGGATCCACGCACGATGTGTAGGAAACATGCTCTGCACTGTACAACGTCGATTTCGAGTGGCTCGAAAAAGTCTTAGGCCCCGGTTTTCATGAGCTGCAAGGCCCGCCCATTTGTCGCCCAAAGGACCACCGATGGCCACCGAGAGACCAGGCGGTACTTTGCCTGAAAGATTCCTCTAAAAGAGTACAGCCCGGCGGCCAAATAACGGCTTCCGCCATGAATCTGGGCGGCAGGGGGCAGGAGCTCTCAATCTCGGCGGCAAAGGAGCTTGCACCCCAATTGCCGCCGAGGATGGAGTCGGGCCCAGGGAGGGTGGAAGACCTGAAAAGTAAAAACATCACAAAAAATAAATAAATCACCGGAACACTTCAGGGGACCCCATCCAGGTAAGTTGCTGTAAAACAAAATGTAAAAGATGTTCACTAACCTTCTTTTACAGGTCTTCATACCTACCGTCGGGGTTAGACAAGCCTCCACACAACGGTCCTTCCCCCTGCTGGCGCCGACTCCCGCCTGCACCAATCTTGCATCTCAGCGTGCGGGAGGCCACTTACGCGGCTTGGCTGCCAGAGGATGTCAGCGGGCGGTTCCCAGCGGTGCTCCCCTCCCACCTGCTCCAGCCCAAGTGGAAACTGGGAGCGAGAGGAAAACGGCAGGAAACCTCGGCAGCGGTCGGCGGCAGTGGGCGGTAAGGCCCAATATGGGGGCCTTATAGTTCTAAAATTTTGGTCATAGATGCATTCCCCGAAAGATCAGAAGTCTCCGCTTCTGACACCATGTATTTTATAGTCTCTTGAACTCTCTTAGTTCAACTTAACTATTTATTTGGGAGATCTCAGATAGCCATGTGGAGCTTAAGATGGCGTTCTTTCACAGACCCGCTCTCTCAATACAGCTCCCAATATTTCCTAGCTAGAGTGCGCTATACATTATCTCGTTACATGGCCTTCCACCCTATCGCAGTCCTTTCCTTCAGTTCTTTCCTCTCCCTCCTTTCCCTGTCTCTGTACATGCTTAAAACCTGTTACATCTCTAACCTTTTCCAGTTCTGACGAACAGTCATCGACCTAAAACGTTAACTCTGCTGGGAATTTTTTTTCTGGGCGGGGTGGGGGGGGGCGGTCAGCAGGCACGATTGGTGGCAGGTCGGATGGGAGAGTATTTTTTTCTGACAGCGGGTCAGGACCCTGCTATCAACCTGCCGCATTTACCAAACGTCAGCGCTGAGCATGCCCGACATGCAGCGGTAGGGGAAGCAATTAAAATCATAACTGGCTTGTTTACAGCCACTTAACAATGCTCTTTTCCCAGCTTTTTGAATTTGACAGGTCGCCCACAGGTTTGCCACTGTGCCTAGACCTCGTCTGTGAGGCTGCGGCAGGAGGTCAGTGGCCATTGAATCAGCTGATGAGCTGACAGCTTCAAATGTCAAGTCAAAGCTCCCAGCCGATTGAGAAATGTTCCCTTAGCCACTAGTTTCTCTAAACTGCAGTTGCACAACAGATTCCGAATGCTGCAAGTCTTTACACAAGTCTCCATCCAGTCAGATCTCATTCCCTCTCCCACTGTTGACAGATCGCTTCTGTCATCTCTATTTCCCAGCTATCTATTCCATCAACACTTTATACTCTGTCATCTTGGTCCTCAGAATCCGACCACAATCAGCCCCAACACCAGCAGCACCCGACCACATTGCTGCCCGGGAGTACACTGTACACTGACGCTGTACACCCTGGCTGCCACACGATTCGCCAGGTTGGCAACACCCCACACTAACACCATAAAGCATCCCTATAATGCCCAAGCCATTTCTTTCACACTCATCACCATTGCAGGGGTACTATTATGTCTCACCATTCACTGCAACTCACTAAGCCACTTCATGCACGCAAATCTGTCCAAGAACAGAAAGTGTTGAAAATAAAGGTTTCAATGTTTGACAGCACATTAACAGAACATTTACATGAATATTGGATAAAACACCCAAGTGCCTACCCTTGTCTGTTGTTCGTTGGTATGACTGGACTAGGGTGAGTGTGAATGGTGACTAGCGAGATGGTGATATGATAATGTAAATAGAGAGGGATGGGTGGAGGTGTAAGGTAAGTTGGTGTGAGTAAGGATGTGCAGGAGTAGGGTAGGGAAGGCAGAGTGATGGGGATGTGATGAGTGGCACAGCAGGATGAGGGTGAGTGTGGCTTTGTACTAACGCTTCATGATCTAGTGAGCATTTTAACATTTGTGGCACTGCAGCCAGGCCCTCCTGACCACATCCCTGCATGTGTCCTCCTGTGCAATGTGCAACCAGGCTGCGTTGGTGTCCTGGGGAGGTCTTTTCCACCCATTGGAAGGGAAGGGAACCTCCCTGCGTGCTGTCACTCCCTCTATAAGCATCTGGAGGGAGTCATGGGAGAGCCTGGGCGCAGCCATGCACCTCTGTGCAGTGCTTGTCTGTGTTTGCAGAACCTGAATGCTGCAAAACACTGACAGTACAACTGTCAAAATCAATGTGGCCATGGTCCCTTTAAGGAAACCGGCTGATGACCTGTCATCAAATGACATCACCAGACCCGCTTTCTCTAATTGGCTGGGTTACACGTTAGGCCGGCTTAACAAGTCCAATTAGGGGAAATTCATTCTACACAGCAGGACGGAGCCAGCAGCAGGGTCGGGGCCTGCCACTGACATCGCCTGCCCCGGACCCGCTGAGGTAAGGAAAGTCCAGCCTCCTGCTTCTCTCTCCTTAGATGCTGCCTGACCTGTTGAGTATTTCCAGCATTGCCTATTTTTATTTCAGATTTCCAGCATCCACAGGAGTTAGCTTTTATCTTTGACTAAGCTTTTGGTCACTTGTCCTGATATCTCCTTCTGTGGCTTATGTCAATTTTGATCTGTGAAGCACCTTGGGACATTTTACGAAGTTAAAGGCACTACATAAATGCAAGTTGTGGTTGTCAACCTCATTTTAATAATTCCAGCGAGCTCCCAGTCGAAGTGGGGCCTGGCTGCGAGAGCTCAGTGAAGGGGACAGGAATCCACGGTTGTGCAACCTCGATTGTCTTCTTACTGGAGTTGATTATCTTCCTTATTTAGGTGCTCCATAGTTTTGCCTTGTATGCCTACAATCAGGAAACATTGATGATTCTTGAGAATGTGGCTGAGCGGTTTTGTACGACCGTCCCCTCCCGGCATCGAAGCACTGACCACATTCGACCAGCTCCGTTGGGCAGGCCACATTGTTCGCATGCCTGACACAAGACTCCCAAAGCAAACTCTCTACTCGGAACTCCTACATGGCAAATGATCCCCAGGTGGGCAGAGGAAACGTTTCAAGGACACCCTCAAAGCCTCCTTGATAAAGTGCAACATCCCCACCGACACCTGGGAATCCCTGGCTAAAGACCGCCCTAAGTGGAGGAAGAGCATCCGGGAGGGCACTGAGCACCTTGAGTCTCGTTGCCGAGAGCATGCAGAAAACAAGCGTAAGCAGCGGAAGGAGCATGCGGCAAACCAGACTCCCCACCCACCCTTTCCTTCAACCACTGTCTGTCCCATCTGTGACAGAGACTGTAATTCCCATATTGGACTGTTCAGTCACCTGAGAACTCACTTTTAGAGTGGAAGCAAGTCTTCCTCGAATTCAAAGGAACTGCCGATGATAATTTTCAGGGAACTGAAACACTGCTTAATATGACAATGGTCGTGCTCTATGACACCTTGGGTAGCTGCATGCATTCCATTGCACCTGTGCTTGGCAGCTGAATGTAGCTGGTGTAGAAGGAGTCGTGAATGAGGGCTGCAGATAGTAGCCTTGGTTTCTGGGGCTAACCGTGCACATTTCTCTGTGGGTCAAATAAATGGAGATACAGTGGATTCCCTTAAAATAGTGGCATTATGGCAGCTACCAGTATACAACATTGTGCTGAGGGTGACATACGAGCTGCACGCTGATGATGAGTTAGTACTTTCCATTCATGAATGCACAACTATTGTGTGCAGGAGAACATAGGGCCACATGGACACCATCAATGACACCCTGGACATTGGGAAATCATGCTAATTAAAAGACGAGCAGTGGCTTTTCATACTGTTGCCAGTTGACCGTGGCGAAAGTGATGGAGTCACTAGCACCAGCGAACAATGCAAACCATACATGTTGGCTGATGGTGCTGGCGTCCTCAGTGGCAGCCTGGATGAGCCTGAGGCATAAAAGGTCAGGGGGTAAAGTGATTGCGGAAGCCAGTGGCGGTGCGGTGCCCGTGGTGAAGTTTGGTTGAAGCTCCGATTCCAGCATGTCCCATATGTCTGTCACTTTCCCCCTGGAGAATCTTAGTCTATGAGGTCAGAAATCCTCAGAACAATCCTGCCTCACTTGTGTGCGTGGAAGGGAGCGGAATGGCAGGTGCTGGGAATCCTCTTCTGGTACAAACTCACCTGCCTGACATGATTCCCCTGTTGCTCTTCCTGTTCTTTATCCAGTATACAAATAAAGAGGTATTCTCATTGGGACACCCATAGTTCTGATTTTTTCAGAAGAAAATGTAGAATGGTAGCGCCAAAACTCTTAGCACAAAATCTTTTAAACATTCAACTGCAATAACATGCATCTATATAGCACATCTAATGCAGAAAAAAACAACCTGGGCACCTTTAGCCCTTTTCCTCCTCTCTATTGGGGGCTTTCTTTCATTGGAATTGATGACAACACTTCAAACAAATCTGAAGGGACAGTAATATGATATGAGAAGTGACACAAATAGAGCAACAGAAATGCAAAATATTTGGATACTTGAATCTTCACTGGGCCATACAGGGCCAACAGGATTCCTCAGTTTGATCAGCTGTCCTTGATGTTTAGAGACTGTGTTTGTGGATCGAGAGATAGCCATAGTATTGATAACCAAAACTTACAATGGACAGATGTGGAGCTTGGAGTTTAAACATTTCAAACTAATCCAAACTTTTTTTTCACTTGAAAGTTTAATTTGTCAACAGAAACGAGGACTCCAGAACTCAATGGGAAAGTGCGCTCAGAGTGATACATCATAGCTTGTAAAGGTAAATCACCAGTACAGTATTAACAACAATCCAGCTGAGCTCTGAGGTTCACTCAATTCTCCTGCTTATACTGGAGCCAGTTGTCAAAGTTTGATAGTTGTGCTTGAGTGTAGTTAAAGGGGCATTGCAATCTAGTTGGGAAGGGGTGAAATTACGATATGAGGGAGAAGGGGAGGGTTCAGCAGTAAAGAATAAAAGCAAAATAGTTGAAAGAAAAACAAGGAATAAAACAAGAGATCACATTGACCAGAAAGCCTTTTGCAAAATATCTAAGAAAGAAACAACGGGCTGAATTTGCGGTCGGTATGATGGCGTACTCTCAGAGTATGCCATCATACTGCTTTTGAAATGGACAGCAAGTTCAGGATGCGCTAAATCCCAAACTTGCGATCTGTCAAGTTCCGACTTTGACTGTATTATCCTCATTGCTTCCGTGGAGTTGGGCTAATTGCCAACCAACTGCCCAGCAATTACACATGAACATTTTATGGCTGTTGCAAACAGGCATGGGAGCCTGTTTACACAGAGTAAGGGGATAGCCGTCATGATAAAAAATCTTCATCTGATGCTTTGTTGTTTAAAATACTATAAATATATTTGCCCTTTACACTGAATCTGCCTGAGGGATTAGCAAACCCCCAAAAGTTCAGTTGAATATTATCCAAATGTACAACTCTGCTTGAATAAAGTAGTTAAGCAGCCTGCAGTCTAATGTGACTGCTTCTGGTCTATTGATAATTTTGCCCAAAATTCATTTCTAATTCTAATATAATGTAAATCCAGACTGGGGTGAGTGAGACACTGGAGGAGAATGAGAAACCTTCTGTTTCCTGATTGGCACACTGCCCCATGTGATCCCAGGTACGCTTACGCACACGGTGTGCCCCTGGGATCCGTGGGCCGCTACGCTGCGCTCAACTCCTCAGCGTCTGACAGAAATATCTCGAAGGAGGGCTCGCAGCAGGCAAGTGCGCATTACGTTCGGAGGTTGGCGGCGTACTTCATAGGTACATCGCCGAACGCAATTTCAGGACCATTGATACATGATATTAGATATTTCACAAAGGCTTCACTTTCTGCTGTCCCAGTCCGGTTTAGCGTATCTGCTTGTTTAAATGCAAGTTCAGATGCATGTCCAGTATTTCAGTTCCCAAGGTGAGACATTTCCCTTGAGTTAGTTTAAGTTGTTGATGAGCTGGTTACCTCATCACTCTCGTTTGGTCATCGGCTCAGATAATGATTGGCTGATATTTAAACAACAATCTATGATTAAATTAAACACGTGAAGGTAGCTAGTTCTGTAATGCTCGACGCTCCAGAACAACGAGACTTTAACTGAACAGTTCTAGTGAATGCCAACATCGAACCAAGGCCTATCTATGGTAAAATACAGAAAATGTTGAGGGGTTCCGTAGGAGCGAAGTGCTGTCTGAGAGCACGTGGTCCATGTACCTGTGATATTGGGTCAGTTGTCCGTTATACATCTCGCCCGATTTTTATCCAATGAGAGATATATAACAGATGTCTGATTTTACTCTTATCGTCCAAATTCAAAATCACCCAATGAGTGCACCACCTCGAATGGAAGCTCAGATCAGACAATAGTGTATTTAATGAAGCCAAGACAAACATTACCAACCTTTCCTGTTCATGCCCATTTGCAAGCACTTCATCAGCCGGCAGTACTGGCATTGGTTACGCTGCTTTCGTGACATGGTACAGTTCTTGTTCCGAATGCATTTGTAAATCCGTTTATTAAATATGCTTCGCTTGAAGAATCCTTTGCACCCTTCACAGGAGGTAATTCCATAATGTAACCCTGTAGCTCTGTCACCACAGATTAGGCAGACTCGTCTGTCTGAGCGATCGCCTGTAAAACAAAAATAACATTAAACCTTACTTCAAATTAAATTGTTTTGATTTTATAATGGATTCACTTGGATTTTTCAAGGGTTGAGGAAGACAATAGAAATGTGATGTAACCTGCTACTTTTTATTGCATATTCATCCATGACTGTTAGAGTGTATCCTTCTAATAATCAGTACCAGTTATACACTCCACTGCACAGTGTATATACTCATTACATATCTAAGAATGTCCAGTTAATTTCTGCTATCAACCAAAAAGAAAGACTTGCATTTATATAGTGCCTTCAATGACCTCAGAACATGCCAAATTTCTTTACAGTCAATGAAAACATTTAAAGTGTATTCACTGTTGTAATGTAGGGAATGTGGCAGGCAATTTTATGCACAGCATGGTCCCACAAACAGCAATGAGATGATGACCTGATAAGCTGTTTTAGTGATGATAATTGAGGGATAAATATTGGCCAGGACACCAGGACGAACTCCCCTGCTCTACTTCAAATAGTGCTATTGGATCTTTTATGCTCACCAGAGAAGGCAAACAGGCCTGGGTTTAATGTCTCATCTAAAAGCATCAACCAGCTAAATTAAAGAAGAAAGAAAGGAAGACTTGCCTTTATATAGTACCTTTCACGATCTCAGAACATGTCAAAATGCTTTATAGCCGATGAAGTACATTTGATTACACATCAAACGTAATGCAGATTGAAGTCCAAAGCTAAAAGATTGTAAGCCATTAATAGAGCCACTCAGATTAAGTTTTTAAACCAAATTAAGTGACTTTCATTTCAAATGAAGGCAAGTTGATAGGTCTGTAAAGTACACATCATTTATGGCTCCTTCCTTAACACCTAGAAACACCTCTTCATTTAGCACACATTAGTTTATGGTTCCCAAAGACAGCCTCTAAAGTTTTTATTTAAGTGTCTCATCTTGCTCTGCTGGGTAAAGCATTCAGGTTAATCTGATTTTCAATTGTTTAAATTGCATATCATTTGAAAACAAAATTATTTGATGTGCGAGTAGGGAGAACCTCAAATACCCACCAGAAACTTGGATGTCGAAGACCCCAGCAAACCTTCTCCTTCTCCATCCTCCCCTCAAAAACATATTTTACATTGCTTTTCAAGATATATATTTTATTTGCTAAAAATGTGGAAATCTGAAGCAGGCGATGAGCTAGATGAGCTGAATGAATTTTGATCACTCTTATTTTCCAATGTGCTTGTTCATTTACACAAAGCTATTAAATATTAGTAGAAGCTTTCAAATGAAGCACCTGGAGGAATCACAAAATTTAGCCAATTGTGGTGACTTCTTCCTCAACCTCCAACAGGAAGTGCCACTTACTAGCAGCAGTCGAACACCCCAACCTACAAGTAGACAATCTCAAACACTTACTGCCCCAGTGGAGTGGATATATAATAATATCATTATTTTCACAGAGAGTCCTCTATCTCTGGAATAAGTTGCCAGTGCATGCAGTGAGTGTGGGCTCACTCCAGGACTTTAAAAGGGAGCTGGATGAGTTCCTGCAAGTGGAAGACGCCTGGAGTTACAGAAGATAGGTGAATTAACTTGGACTAGTGACGTCAGCCACCATGGTATCCTGCAGTTTTCTTGATTTCCTTTGGAGGAAGGGTCTGGGTTTTTCCTAACTTGACCTAATGTTTTTTCGCCTCTCCCAGGAGATTTCATGATTGTGTGATGGCAGGTGGGAGGTGCATACATGTTGCACCATGTCGGGACAGGACAGCCCTGATGGAGCAAGTTATCTTCTGCTATCCTCTTTCAAATGTGGAATGTTGAGACTATGAAGACAACAACAGCAGCAACTTGCTTTTATATAGCACCTTTAACGTAGTGAAATGTCCCAAAGCACTTCACAGGAGTACTATGAGATAATAAATTTGACACCGAGCCGCATAAGTAGAAATTAGCGCAGGTGAACAAAAGCTTGGTCAAAGAGTTATGTTTTAAGGAATGTCTTGAATGAGAAAAGAGAGGTAGAGAGGCAGAGAGCTTAGGCAGGGAGTTCCAGAGTTTGGGATCTAGGCAACAGAAGGCACGACCACCAATGGTTGAGCAATTATAATCAGGGATTCTCAAAAGGGCAGAATTAAAAGAGCGCAGACGTCTCGAAAGGTTGTGGGGATGGAACAAATTATAGCGATAGGGAGGGGTGAGGTCATAGAGGGATTTGAAAATAAGGATGGGAGTTTTGAAATCGAGGCGTTGCTTAACCGAAAGCCAATATAAGTCAGCGAGCACAGGGGTGATGGGTGAGCAGGAATTGGTGCGAGTTAGGACACGGGCAGCCAAGTTTTGGATCACCTCTAGTTTATGTAGGCCAGCCAGGAGTGCATTGGAATAGTTAAGTTTAGAGGTAACAAAGGCATGGATGAGGGCTTCAGCAGTGGATGAGCTGAAGCAAGGGTGGAGGTGGAAATAGACGGTCTTAGTTAAGCTGCGGATATGTGGTCAAAAGCTAATTTCAGGGTCAAATATGAACCAAAGTTGCGAACAGTCTGGTTCAGCCTCAGACAGAAGTTGGGGAGAGGGATGGAGTCAGTGGCTAGGGAACGGAGTTTGTGAGAACGGAGACCAAAAACAATGGCTTCGGTCTTCCCAATATTCAATTGGAGAAAATTTATGCTCATCCTGAACTGTCTGACAATTTAGAGACCGTGGAGGAGTTGAGCGAAGTGGTGGTGAGGTAGAGCTGGGTATCATCAGCGTACATGTGGAAACTGACATTGTGTTTTTGGATGATGTCGCCAAGGGGCAGCATGTAGGTGAGAAATAGGAGGAGGCCAAGAATAGATCCTTGGGGGACACCAGAGGTAACGATGTGGGGCGGGAAGAGAAGCCGTTGCAGGTGATACTCTGGCTATGATTAGAAAGATTGGAAATAGACCAACATCCCTTAACTTTCCTTAGCTATTTCAACACCATTCATGGTCATCTAGTTTTCCTTGTTATGTGCAGTACCTTGACTTGCCTGCATTAAATTTCATCTGCCATTTTTTGGCCCATTTATATATTTTGTCCAACTCATTCTGTAATTTCTGTGCTGTCACCTGGATTTATACCATCTGCATATTTGACCCATTTGACTTTTTGAATATAAGTCATTGATGTTAATTAGAAACAATCCCAATACTGAGCCTTGGGCTACCCTACTTAGTACCTCCCTCTGCCCCAACATAATCCCTCTAACAAGTGCATGCTGTTTTCTACCCTTCAGCCAATTTCTTATCCATACCCAAGTTTTGCTCTGAATCCCCACAGTTTAGAACTTGATTAAAAGTCTTTCATGTGGAACTTTGTCAAATGCCTTTTAGAAGTCGTAATAGGTACAACACATTGTAGGGCTCTCTGCAGAGTTTACATGGTGTGGCACTTCCTCAAAGAAGTCCAAGAAGTTGGTCAGGCAGAAATTTCCCATTCTGAACCTGTGCTGATAATCCCTTCATAATCCTCACATCTTCTTTTGATATTCAATTCCATATAGGATTGAAGTATGATTAATGGGCATGTAATTGTCTGTTTGGTCACGCTTTTTGAACAGTGGCACCATGATAGTCTATTTCCAATCTACTGGCACCTCCACAGTCTCAAGTGTCACCCTCATAAAAATTGAAACAGCTTTGGAAATCCCTTTTCTAGTTTCTCTTAGTACTGTGGAATAAATAGCATCTATCTCTGGGGATTTATTGGTTTTGAGCATTTTTCAACTGTCTGGGACATCTCCTATATACCAAAGACATTTTGCCTAGGTTATTTCTGTTTGGGGAGGGCATGTTGCTCATACATGGAGAAAACAATCACTACGAATGTTTGCTATGTAATGCTGATGTTCTCTTCCCAGTTGATTAGCATGTTTAATGGCTTTCTCCATTTCACTGACTATACTCTAACTATTGAAGACCTGGAAATATTTCTTATTGTTATATTTTTACCTCCACAGCTATGTTTTTTCTTTTTTAATAAGACAGAGGAGCAGGAGTAGGCCATTTGGCCCTTTGAGCCTGCTCCGCCATTCAACGAGATCATGTCTGATCTTCTACCTCAACTCCACCTTCCTCCACTATCCCCGTATCCTTTAATTCCCAAAAATCTATCGATCTCTGTCTTGGATATTCTCATCGACTGAGCATCCACAGCTCTATGGGATAGAGAATTCCAAAGATTCACCACCCTCTGAGTGAAGAAATTTCTCCTCACCTCAGTCCTGAATGGCCAACCCCTTATTCTGAGACTGTGATCCCCATGTTCTAGATTCCCCAGCCAGGGGAAATATTTTCTCAGCATTAACCCTGTCAAGCCCCTTAAGAATTTTATATGTTTCGATGAGATCACCTCTCATTCATCTAAATGCTTGGGAATATAGGCCTAGTCTACTCAATCTCTCCTCATAGGGCAGACATTGACGATGAGATTCAACATCGTCTCCAATGCGCCAGTGCAGCCTTCGGCCGCCTGAGGAAAAGAGTGTTCGAAGACCAGGCCCTCAAATCTGCCACCAAGCTCATGGACTACAGGGCTGTAGTAATACCTGCCCTCCTGTATGGCTCAGAGAAATGGACCATGTACTGTAGACACCTCAAGTCGCTGGAGAACGACCACCAACGATGTATCCGCATGATCCTGCAAATCCCCTGGGAGGACAGACGCACCAATGTTAGTGTCCTCGACCAGGCCAACATCCCCAGCATCGAAGCACTGACCACACTTGATCAGCTCCGCTGGGCAGGCCACATTCGCATGCCTGACACGAGGCTCCCAAAGCAAGCGCTCTACTTGGAACTCCTTCACGGCAAATGAGCTAAAGGTGGACAGCGGAAACGTTTCAAAGCCTTTTTGATAAAGTGGAACATCCCCACTGACACCTGGGATTCCCTGGCCAAAGACCGCCCTAAGTGGAGAAAGTGCATCCGGGAGGGCGCTGAGCATCTCGAGTCTCATTGCTAAGAGCCTGCAGAAATCAAAGGCAGGCTGCGGAAAGAGCATGCAGTAAACTAGTCCCACCCACCCTTTCCCTCAACGACTGACTGTCTGTCCCACCCACGTTCTTGTATTGGACTGTTCAGTCACCTAAGAACTCATTTTAGAGTGGAAGCAAGTCTTTCTCGATTCCAAGGGACTGACTGCCTATGATGATGATAGGGCAATCCCCTCATCCCAGGAATCAGTCTAGTGAACCTTTGCTGCATTCCCTCTAAAGCAAGTATGTCTTTCCTTAGGTAAGGAGACCAGAACTGTACACAGTACTCCAGGCATGGCCTCACCAATGCACTGTATAATTGTAATAAGACTTCTTTACTCCTGTACTCTAATCCCTTTGTAACAAAAGCTAACATTCCATTTGCTTTCCTAATTGCTTGCTGCACCTGCATGTTAACTTTCTGTGATTCATCTACATGAATGTGTCCTTGGAGATGGAGCACGCGGTGTCCACCGGTACGCTCGCGGCCTTCCGCGAGAGGTGGGCACCGGAGGGACTGGAGTGCATCATCACGCCCGGCAACCAAATTTTAATTTGATTTTACGTTTTAAAGTTTAATTTGTTTTAATTGCCGGTGCTTTTAGTGTCCCCCTTCCCTTTTATAGGGGGCACTGGGGAAAATTGTGATTTTAGTGCCCAAAAAAAAAAACCAAAAAAAAAAGAAAAACACAAAAAAAAACCAAAAAAAAGGGGGGAAAAAAAGGGCCTTGAAAATGTCTGGAGTGTCACCCAGGTCGGGTGGCACCGTTTATTGTTTTTATGTTTTCACAGGTGAACTCAAAAGAGTTTCATCTACATGAATGTGTCCTTGGAGATGGAGCACGCGGTGTCCACCGGTACGCTCGCGGCCTTCCGCGAGAGGTGGGCACCGGAGGGACTGGAGTGCATCATCACGCCCGGCAACCAAATTTTAATTTGATTTTACGTTTTTAAGTTTAATTTGTTTTAATTGCCGGTGCTTTTAGTGTCCCCCTTCCCTTTTATAGGGGGCACTGGGGAAAATTGTGATTTTAGTGCCCAAAAAAAAACCAAAAAAAGAAAAACACAAAAAAAGGGGGGAAAAAAAAAAAGGGGCCTTGTAAATGTCTGGAGTGTCACCCAGGTCGGGTGGCACCGTTTAATGTTTTATGTTTTCGCAGGTAAACTCAAAAGAGTTTCATCTACATGGAGTGGCCGCAATGTTGTGGTACCGGCTGGTCACTTTGACCCCTCCCCCTGCGTTTGTCGCCAAGATACAGAAGAAGCTGGTGGACTTCTTCTGGAACAACAGGAAGCACTGGGTCTCTGCCGCGGTCTTGAGTCTCCCGCTTGAGGAGGGCGGTCAGTCGTTGGTGTGCGTCAGCGCCCAGCTCGCGACTTTCCGTCTTCAGACCCTGCAGAGATACCTTTACGTCGAGCCCCCTCCTAGGTGGTGTGCTCTGGCGAGGTATTTCTTCCGCCAGCAGCGCGACCACAATTATGACACGCAGCTCCTGTTTGTGAACTTGGGGGGTGCCAGGACCGCCCTCCGGGAGCTGCCTGTCTTTTACAGGGAACTCATCAGGGTCTGGAACAAAGTCTCCACCAAGCGCAGCTCTCCGCCGGCTGGAGTGGCGGCCGTCCTGCAGGAGCCGCTGCTCGGGAATCCGTACCTCCACGGCCGAGGTTTCATGTGGCGGTCGGAAGAGAGGGCTGTGGCTGGTGAGGTGACCATGGTCAGGGACCTGCTCGATGGCGGAGGAGTGGGCTGGATGGTGCCAGACACGCTGGCGCGGCGCCTAAACTCTGCCAACGTCCGCCACGCGGCCGATGCCATCGAGTCGCTAAAAACAGCTCTGGGCCCTGACTCCGTTAGGTGCATCGAGGAGGCTCAAGCACGTGGGGAGATCCCGTCCGAACTGACCCCCGTCCGGACGGAATTCCTCATCGGCGCCAAACCCCGGAACCTCCCTCGGGGGCCGGCGCCTCACAACTTGAGCCGCCTCGGGGAAATCTCCTCCGTGCCTTTCAGTTCCGCGCGGAGGGGTTTCCTGTACGGGCTGCTCCTGCACACCCTCAACTTTGCCATCCTCGCCGGCCGTCCGGACACGCCATGGCGTACCATCTTGCCGTCCGGAGGAGGCGGGGGTCCCCGATGGAGGGCACTCTACGCAGGGGTCCTCCCACTATTCATCGGGGACTTGGCCTGGAGGGTGGTGCACGGAGCAGTGCCGTGCAACAAATTTTTAAGCCGGTTCACGGACTCCCAGGCCGCCTGCAATTTCTGCAGTCTGGAGGAGTCCGTGTTCCATGTTTTTATTGAGTGCACGAGGTTGCAGCCCCTGTTCCATTATTTGAAGGGGCTGCTCCTGAAATTCTGGCTGCACTTCAGTCCCACTCTCCTGATCTTTGGGCACCCTGTGCGGAGGGGAGCGGGTAGGTCCGAAGGCCTCCTCGTAGGACTGCTCCTGGGCACGGCCAAGGGTGCCATCAGCCGGTCCAGGCAGCGGGCGGTCGAGGGGGTCGTTCAACCTGACTGCCTGCCTCTCTTCCGCTCTTACATCCGGTCCAGGGTGTCCTTGGAGATGGAGCACGCGGTGTCCACCGGTACGCTCGCGGCCTTCCGCGAGAGGTGGGCACCGGAGGGACTGGAGTGCATCATCACGCCCGGCAACCAAATTTTAATTTGATTTTACGTTTTTAAGTTTAATTTGTTTTAATTGCCGGTGCTTTTAGTGTTCCCCTTCCCTTTTATAGGGGGCACTGGGGAAAATTGTGATTTTAGTGCCCAAAAAAAAACCAAAAAAAAGAAAAACACAAAAAAAAACAAAAAAAAGGGGGGAAAATAAAAAGGGCCTTGTAAATGTCTGGAGTGTCACCCAGGTCGGGTGGCACCGTTTAATATTTTATGTTTTGCAGGTGAACTCCAAAAAGAGTTTCACCTACATGGACACTTGGGTCCCTCTGAATTCAAACGTTTCCCAGTCTCTAACTATTCAACAAACATTCTGCTCTTTTGTTTTTCTTACCAAAGTGGATAATTTCACACTCCCCCTCATTGTATTGCATTTGCCATTTTTTTTTGTCTACTCAATTTCTCTGCAGCCTCTTTGCATCCTCCTCACAGCTTACTTTCCCACCTAATTTGTATCATCAGCAAACTTGGAGATGTTACACTCAATCCCTTCATCTAAGTCATTGATATAGATTGTAAATAGCTGAGGCCCAAGCACTGATCCATGCGGTACCCCGCTAGTTACAGCCTGCCAACCCGAAACAGTCCCGTTTATTCCAACTCTGTGTTTTCTGTCTACCTACGGGATTTGCAGAGGACCATTTTTTCTCTTGATTTCACTTGTGATTGTTTGTTAATCCACTTCGGGTCACACTTGTTTAGTCTGTGCTTGCTGATTCTAGGTATGTATTTATTGTCCTTTCAAGGTGTTTCACTTGACCTCAACTTATGGGTTATGGGGCTAGAACCTCCACTTTTGTTGCATGCTTAACGCCCACTTAGTGCCCATTTTACCGCTGAAATGACGTAAAATGCCCAGATATCGCTCATTTTGGCACAAAATGGAAACTGCCGGGCATTTTTAGGAAACTTATCGCCGAGCGTTACTTTCCCCATGTGCTTAACGTCAGAAAAAATCTTACCACCCGCCCACTTTTTTGGGGCGGAATCAGCAGAATGGGCAAAATCAATGTCCATAATATCGCCCAGCGTTAATTTCCGCACTGATTTCACGCTGAGATTCAATAATACCGCCCGCCCACTTTTTTTGTTGCAAAGAGCATATTTACCGAAACTAGCGGCCATGAGATCGCCCAGCGTCAATTTCACCACCTCTCACACATATCGCCCACAATATTGCTCGCCCAAAAAAACGCCCAGAAAAAGTAGAACTAACTGGAAATAATCACAGCATTATGGATGCCATGTTGTAGATCACATTACATTCTTTAAAAGGTTGCTGTGCTTCAACCTCGGCGGAGTTTGGATGTACTCTGCAGGTCGTTGGAGTTGATGTGAACATCTCTAAAAACATCTTGGCCATACAGTGACTGATTGGAATTGAATACATGTCTTCATCAGGATATTCCTCGTTTGTGACCAATCGGTGGAAAACAGGGCCTGTCCTTCCTCACCCTCTCTTGGTGACCAATTACATGCAGCAGACTCGGCATCACCGAAGGAATGCTCTATTGCATTATGTGCCCAATGTAAGATGTGCCAGACTGATGAGGAGGACCAGATGTTACACCCCCCGCAAGTTCAGGGAGAAGCAGTCTTACCTCAACTTGCCCGACACCACCTGCCTTCGGAGACTGCGCTTCCACAAAGAGGTTATCACTGAGATATGCATCAAGATCCACGGCGCGACCCTGGATACACTGGACCATTTCCCTTTTCTCGGGAGCCTCCAATCAACAAGAGCAGGCATCGACGACGAGATCCAACACCGCCTCCAATACGCCAGTGCAGCCTTCGGTCGCCTGAGGAAAAGAGTGTTTGAAGACCAGGCCCTCAAAACTGCCACCACGCTCATGGTCTACAGAGCTGTAGTAATACCTGCCCTCCTGTATGGCTCAGAGACATGGACCATGTACAGTAGAAACCTCAAATTGCCGGAGAAATATCACCAACGATGTCTCCGTAAGACCCTACAAATCCCCTGGGACGGCAGGCGCACCAAAGTCAGCGTCCTCATTCTGGCTAACATCCCCAGTATTGAAGCACTGACCACACTCTATCAGCTCCGCTGGGCAGGCCACATAGTCCACATGCCAGACACGAGACTTCCAAAGCAAGTGCTCTACTCGGAGATCCTTCAGGGCAAATAAGCCAAAAGTGGGCAGTGGAAACGCTACAAGGACACCCTCAAAGTCTCCCTGATAAAGTGCAATATCCCCACTGACATCTGAGAGGCCCTGGCCCAAGACCGCCCTAAGTGGAGGAAGTGCATCCAAGAGGGTGCTGAGCACCTCAAGTTTCAACGCCGAGAGCATGAAGAAATCAAGCGCAGACAGCGGAAAGAGCGTGTGGCAAACCAGTCCACCCACCCTTCCCTCAACGACTATCTTTCCCAGCTGTGACAGAGTCTGTGGCTCTTGTACTGGACTGTTCAGCCACCAAAGAACTCACTTCAGGAGTGGAAGCAAGTCTTCCTCGATTCCGAGGGACTGCCTATGATGATGATGATGATGATGATGCCAGCTGATAAGGACAGATCTGCAGCCTGCCAGCACCATCAGTACTGCACTGTGCGTCGAGGTAAAAGTCACCACGGCACTGTTGTTCTATGCCTCGGGTTCTTTTCAGGCCACAGCTGAAGACATTTACAGAGTTTCTCAGAATGCCACACATCGCTGCATTAGACAGGTCACTGAAGCCCTGTACGCATGCAGGAGGGACTTGATCAGCTTCCCTATGACCAGGGAGGCACAGAGTGAGAGGGCTCTATGATTCTCCAGAATTGCAAACTTCCTCAAGGTGCAGGGTGCAATAGACTGTACGCATATCGCGATGCGGGCACCTTTTCAGAATGCAGAGGTTTTCAGGAACCACAAGGGATTCCACTCCCTGAATTTCCAACTGGTTGTCGATCACCAGCAAATTATACTGGCAGTGAATGCTCAATTTCCCGGCAGCATCAATGATGCTCACATCCTGCGTGAGAGTACTGTATCTGACTTGTTTAACAATCAGCCACAAGGTCAATGCTGGATGCTTGGTGACAAAGGATATGGCCTCGTACCTGGCTGATGACCGCCCCCCCCCCCCCTCCCCCCGGTGACGCCCACACTGAAGCCAAGAGGCGATATGACGAGAGCCACAGAGCAACTCGCAATATCATGGAGAAAACCATTGGAGTGCTGAAGCAGCGCTTTAGATGCCTGGACCACTCAGGAGGTGAGCTCTAATACCACCCTGAGCAGGTAGTTCAATTCGTGGTGGTGTGCTCCATGCTGCACAACTTGGCTATCAGGAGGGGTCAAGAATTGCCCGATGAGTCTGACAGTCCACCTCACCAGAGAAAGGAAGAGGAGGATGAGGAGGCGGACGCTGACATCGGCCCAGATAATCAGGCTGATGCTGAAGCCATGCCCCCGCCCCCCTGTAGACCGCATGAAAGGGCCCATGGTGGCATGATAACTGCAAGAGCCTTACATTAGGAGCTCATCAATGAAAGAATGTTGGTGTTATTTACAAGGCTGACACACTGCTGGGTGTGCAGGTGATACATCAATGGTGGGCATCACCTTGGTGACAGTTAAAGTTTAAGTTGATTGAAGTTAAGTGTGATTATACCCTTTGATGTTAAGGAATCACCAGCGTGTAACAGTGCAGCTATCTGAGCCAATGCAGTACAAAGTTTTGTTAAAAAAAACATTTAAACCGAACATTAGTCTGAAATCATCAGTATTTCTGTACAAACCAACCCTTCCCCCCCTCACCCCCCCGCTTCTCCTCCCCAGCTCCACCCTTGCCCCTTCCCCTCCTGACTCCAAGCCACCTGGTCGAGGAGGTCCTCAGGCGATGCTTCATTGGCGGGGGAGAGGGGGTGCCGGCCGAAACGCTGCTTGGATGGATACGGAGAGGACGGTCCCGAGGTGGGAACGTGCTCCGAGCCAGAAGCAAGATGTTGCTGCTGGCTCTCGTGTGTGGTTGGCACTGGGGGTGCGGCACCTTGGGTGCAATGCCGCGCTCCAGGACCACTGAGAGCCCTCTGCCACCAGTGTTCCTGGCTATGAACTCCAGGGCGTCCTCCATTCCTTCCATGTTATATCTTATTTGTTGGACAAAAACTCGGTGCCAACTATGTTCTTGGTGCTTAGTCGGCTTTTTGCTACTGGTGAATCTACGTCATGCCTCCCACAACAGCCAGACAAGCACACACCACAGCCACACATGCTTTCAGCGCCTCTGAGCTCCCTCTCTCTCTGTCTCCTCTCTGCGCATGCCATGATGACCCTTGACCTCTTGAATCGCAGGAATCGAGCATTGTCATGCCGTTGCTAAGGACGGCCACACTTTACGGCGGAAGGTCAAAAAAATTTAATGCTATTGCCCATTTCATATCGCTCGCGGTAACGCCCATTTTCAAAAGTGGAGACTAGGTGCTTTGAGAATGGGCGAGAAGCTGGCGATCTAAGGACCCTTTTTTACCGCCCATGCCGGAAATAACGCCCATTTTTAGGCAATAAGCATAAAAGTGGAGGTTCTAGCCCATGGAATATCCTCCAACCTGTTTGCTTGAGTTGATCCCTTATTTCTTGAAAGTTAGCTCTTTTAAACTTATATACCTGGCTCCTCATTAATTTTTCTGTAGTTGCTATCCCCTATGGATGCCACGGCTTCCATTTTCTGTAGAATATCCACGTAATAATTAAGTACCAGGTCAGGATAAGCACTGGCTCTCAGGGCTTTAGTTACACACCGTGTCATAAAGCAATCATGCATTACATTTACCATCTCTGACTCTGAACCACTTTCGTTTTCCCAGGCCACCCTTCCTACCTATTCATAGGGCAAACTGTCTTCCTTCTCATTCTTCCCGAGTCTGTCGGGAAGCTCGTGGTGATATTTAAAGTAACACTGTACATATACAAATCAATAAGGGCCTCTTGATCGTGCACAGTGTCATTTTGTTTCAAAGGTAAGGTGATTCCAAATGGATCTAAGTTCAGCCCAAGTACAGATTTTGTTTCGAAATAGCCAATGCTTACCCAAATTGAAATCAATTTAAATTTGGACTCCTGCCCTGACATTTGTCCATAGTTTGTATATACAATATATATTTAAGTAGCAGATTAATTACCCTATTCCTTTTTTATATGTATCATTTCATTGTGTCAGCTGTGGCTCAGTGGGTAGCACACTCACCTCTGAGTCAGAAGGTTGTGGGTTCAAAGTACATAAAGCTCAGTTGACACTCCAGTGCAGTGCTGAGTGAGTGCTGCACTGTCAGAGGTGTTGTCTTTTGGATGAGATGTTAAACCAAGGCCCCATCTGGTCTCTCAAGTGGATGTAAAAGATCCCATGGCACTATTTCGAAGAAGAGCAGGGGAGTTATCCCTGTTGTCTTGGCCAATATTTCAATCAATCAATATAACAAAAAAAGTTTATCTGATCAATCTTCTTAGGTGGTCCCTCGAATCGAGAATGACTTGTTTCCACACCAAAAAGGGATGAGTTCAATGAGTTCACAGGTGTTTCAATAAAAGATCTGATATTCCAGGACCCGAAATGCATATTGAAGGGTGGAAGATGCCTGTGCGTGGATTTTTTTAACGTGTGGTGGCCGTTGCACACCAGCCACCACACGGGCTTGATAGAGCTAGGTCTTGGTCCAGGGCAAGGATCAACCAAGACGACTGGAGATCAGCTCTGCTGCACGGACCTAGTGCGCACACATATCGCAGTGTGGGCTGGCCCGTGCTGCCTATGGGCCCATGCCTCTTCAGGGTCCCGAACTCACGACTTTCTTGGGCCCAATCAGAGTGCTCTGCAATCTCTTGCTGCTCCTTCGCCCCGACCTCACCTCTCCTTCGCCCCGACCTCGCCGTTCCTGCTATACCTGCCCACGCTCCAATTACCGACCTGATTTATGGTGACGTCCAATCCAGTCGCCCTCTTCACAGCCGTCGCCCTCCTGCGCCAGCTCGCGCTGCTCCCTGGAGTGGTATGCCTCCACGCTGCTCCCGGGCCGCCGCTCGCCGCTCCTTTTATGGCCCCGACCTGCCGCTGGAGTTCCCTCGCAGGTCGGGGCCGCCACGTTTCATTATCATGTTGCTGTTTGTGGGAGCATGCAGCGTTTCACACATTACAACAGTGATGAAACGCAAAAGTACTTACTTGGCTGTAAAGCGCTTTGAGATGTATGGTGGTCTTCTGGATGTCTGGCGCTATATAAATGCAAGTCTTTCTTTCCATTGTCTATCCCATTCATGGCTAAATAGAAGGGTTAAATTGATGTAAACTCTACAAATATAAATTAAGATTTGTGCCAGTGTCAGTCTTATTTTCATATCCCCGATCCTCTGTATAAAATGTCTGCACTCAATTATATGTCAGACGGAAGTACTCTGTAATGTTAGACAATGAGATGTTATTGAGTTTAGTGGGAGCTAGCATCACTCATATCTACTTTTCTGTTCGACATGCTCCTCGTAGTGAAACTTCTCTGCTCAAATTCGCAACTACTGTGCAAAGATTCCCACAAAAGTTACGTTCTCTAAATGGAAAAATATAATCACGAGAAATCCCGACAACTTAAAAGCTTTCCTCATCTCACAAGCCAGGCTGCCTCCACATGCTGAAGTGTGCATGTGACGAGTGCAACGATAACATATATTCAATTGGATCAAAGTAACAAATGTTGGAGTATGGAATCTGGAACCAGCGCACTCTGTCAGCTCATAGGTAACAGATGTAGATTCTAGTTTTGATTGTGGAGAAACATGTACCGTATAAAAGGAAAACAAACTTCCAGACATCAAATTTAGAATCACCAAATCTCTCGTGTAAATCTGTTCCGAATTGTAGTTCAAAAGCATTGCAGATGCAGTCAAGATGTAACTGATCTGGAAGGGCATGTAAAATGTTCTTTCTGTCCTGTGATCTTTCCTCATAATTAACTTATGTATATATGCCAACTGAATACAAAGGTTAACCACTTTTTAACCCTAGTCGAATAGCAGGTTCTGTTATCTGTAGTGATGCTAAAATGTTTGACTAGGATCACCAGTCTTACATCATAACCGTCAGTTAATAACGGATTTGCATAAATGTGACTGAGATTGCTGGAGAAGTCCTGATGTTATGGATTTTATAATCTGGGGGTGGTAGCTTGACCCTGCCTAAGGTGTTTATTATTGACTGTGTTTCCTACTGTGAGAAATACAAACAAGAAGTTATTTTCTTGTGTCTGCAAAGCACATTTTTTAGTTGAAGTGTCACTATAGATTGCAGAACGATCCCATTTGCTACATATATATTATTAGGTTTGTTATCTATTCCATCAGCATGGGTGCCTACTCTCTCACCTTGATCCTCAGAATCCCACCACCATTAACCCCCACACCAGTAACACCAGGCACACCAGCAGCACCAACAACACCACCAACCTTCTGCACAATCACCTGATGCTGCACAGGACACAGGGCATCAGCACCCGACCACATTGCTGCCTGGGACGCCAGAGATGGCCTCACCAGGGCAAGATTTACTTCACTTGACACTGCACACCCTGGATGCCACATGATGCGCCAGGATGGCACCACCCCACACCAACATCATAAAGCATCCCTACAATGCCCAAGCCATTCCTTTCACACTCATCACCGTTGAGAGGGGTACCATTATGTCTCACCATTCACTGCAACTCACTAAGCCACTTCCAAAGGTGCACACAAATCTGTCCAAGAACAGAAAATGTTGAAAATAAAGGTTTCAATGTTTGACACCACATTAACAGAAAATTTACATGAACATTGCCTACCCTTGTCTGTTGTTAGTTGGTATGATTGGACTAGGATGAGGGTGAGTGTGAGGGGTGGCTAGCAATATTGGGGATGTGATAATGTAGATAGAGAGGGATGGGTGGAGGTGTAAGGTAAGTTAGGGTGAGTAAGGATGTGCAGGAGTAGGGTATGGAAGGCAGAGCGATGGGAATGTGATAATGTAGATAGAGAGGGATAGGTGGAGGTGCAAGGTAAGTTGGTGTGAGTAAGGATGTGCAGCAGCAGGGTTTAGAAGGCAGAGTGAAGGGATGTGATGAGAGACACAGCAGGATGAGGTTGAGTGTGGCTTTGTACTAATATTTCGTTATCTACTGAGATCATTGAAACGTTTGCGGCACTTCATCCTCCTGACCACATCCCTGCTTGTGTCCTCCTGTGCAATGTGTAACCAGGCTGTGTTCGTCCTGGGATGGTCTCTTCCACCCATTGGAAGGGAACAGGGCCTCCCTGCGTGCTGTGACTCCCTCCATAAGTATATGGAGAGTCATGGGAGAGCCTGGGTACAACCCTGTGTCTGTGCTTGCAGCACCTCAATGCCGTAGAACACTGACAACACAACTGTCAAAATTAATTTAGGCATGGTCCCTTTAAGGAAACCGCCTGATGACGTATCATCAAATGATGTCATCAGACCCGCCTCCTGTAATTGGCTGGGAAACTCACAGGGCGGGCTTAACAAGCCCAATCAAGGGAAATTCATTTCAGAGGCCGGGATAGAATCAGCAGCGGGGTTGGGACCCGCCACCGACATTGCCCGCCACGGATCCGTTGAGGGCAGAAAAATCGCGGCCATAGAAACAGATATGCATATGAAACTTTGAATGTAAGATTTAATAGTAACTTTTGAAAGGAAATTGGATAAATACTTGAAGGGAAAGGTTTGCAGGGCTATGGGCAAAGAGTGGGGGAGTGAGACCAACTGGATCGCTCTATATCAAAGAGCCAGCACAGGCTCAACGAGCCAAATGGTCACCTTCTGTGCTTTATCATGCTATGATTTTATGATTTTAAGTAAAATAAATGGACATCATATAATGCCAACTACCAATGTATTGGCATGAGATAAAGATCATTTCTAAATCAATCGCAACCTTAGAATGGGAAACATGACAGTGATATCTATGCACAACTGGGAAAGAAAGAACGTGCCTGTTATCGTAGAGTGGAGATAATGTTAACAAAGTGTATCATACTGACATTTATCTCAAGGACATTTCAGCAGATGAAACAATAAACTCTAAACGTACAGATTAGATGTTGTTGAAGCATCTGGAGTGTTGCATGTAATGTTGGCCACACTAACTTCAGAAGCATCTTGATGTGATGGAAGGAAAAGCAGAGTAAAAACTATCTGTTTCTGGGATGCATGTCTGAGTTGTGGACAAAGAAGCTGAGAAGTGAACTGATCCAAGATTTTACAACACTGAGAGGAATGGATAATGTAGCTGAAAGCAGGCTGGATTATTTACTATAGACTGTGAGTGCAAAACTAGAGCTTTGCTGAACACCTCCGTTCAGTCCGTAAGTTAACCCTGAGCTTCCGGTCGCCTGTCATTTTAATACTCCACTCCACTCCCACTCTGATATCTCCATCCTCGGACTCCTACACTGTTCCAATGAAGCTCAACGCAAGCTCAAGGAACAGCACCCCATCTTTCGTTTAGACACTTTACAGCCTTCTGGACGCATCGAGTTCAACAATTTCAGAGCATAACCTCTGGCTCCCTTTCCCCTCCCTCACCTTATGTTTTTTTTTCTTCTTTCTTCTCTTTTTTTCTCTTTGTCTCCAATGGCAGCTGGTCATTATTCCGCCATTCACACCCTATCCAGATTAACCTTTTTTCTAACTTCTGTCATTACCATTTCAATTCGGCCCATCATCCCTTTTGTCTCTCTAATCTCTCCTGCCTTCCACCCTATCACAGACCTTCCCTTTTGTTCTTTCTCCCCTTCCCCTTTCAGTGCTTAAAAATCTGTTCTTTTCAAACACTCTCCAGTTCTGACGAAGGGCCATCGACCCGAAACTTTAACTTTGTTTTTCTCTCCACAGATGCTGCCTGACCCGCTGAGATTTCCAGCGAGTCAGGCAGCTGTTTTTATTTCAGATTCCAGCATCCGCAGCATTTTGCTTTTGCATAAAATGAAGAAGCTTCAAGCAAGGCATGCGATTAAAAGGATTCCGCACCTCATAACGGTGGACTCTCCACTAAAGCAGCTAATGCTCTGTTAATTGACACCCTTAAATGAAGGACTGGATTAACATCTGGCTAGGATGGGGTGGAGAGTCATGAGGATGAATTGCATATAGAGATGACTGAATGCCGTGTGGGTCAGAATGACTCCTGAGCTGCTGTAACCGCCTAAAGGTAACGTCAGGAAGGATGATAAACGTGGGCTATGAGGCTGGGTAGATAGCTGCCAGTTTTGCTTGATTTGACTATGAAGGAGCTGCAATGGAGCTCAATAGGCTTTGTGAAGGGAGCAGCTGGATAAATCCAAAGCTTTTTTCTTGTTCGCCGCATTAGGTTTTTAATCGACAGGTAGAAGAGAGGGAGGGAGGGGTTCCATTACTCTCATAGCTGATTACAGCTATTAATGCAACAGGGATTCAACATAACCATTTCGAAAACCTGTGCGCAATAAAACACAAAACAGCAAAAAACAAATAAACACGACTAATTCTGTAAGAGTCATCATAGGCAGTCCCTCAGAGTGGATGATGACTTGCTTCCACGTTAGAAATGAGTTCTCAGGTGACTGAAGAGTCCAATGCGGGACCTACAGTCTCTGTCACAGGCGGGGCACATGGTGGTTGAAGGAACAGGGGGTGGGGAGCCTGGTTTGCTGCACGCTCCTTCCGTTGTCGACGCCTGGCTTCAGCTTCTTCTCGGCAACGAGACTTGAGGTGCTCAGCGCCTTCCCGGGTGCTTTTCCTCCACTTTGAGTGGTCTTGGGCCAGGGATTCTCAGGTGTCGATGTTACATTTTTTCAAGGAGGCTTTGAGGGTGTCCTTGAAGCGTTTCCTCTGCCCACCTGGGGCTCGCTTGCCATGTCGGAGCTCCGAGTAGAGTGCTTGCTTTAGGAGTCTCGATGCTGGGGATGTTGGCCTAAGCGAGGACACTGACGTTGGTGTGCCTATCCTGCCAATGGATTTGCAGGATCTTGCGGAGGCAGCATTGGTGGTACTTCTCCAGTGTTTTGAGGTGCCAACTGTACATTGTCCATGTCTCTGAGCCATATAGGAAGGCGGGTATCACCACTGCTCTGTAGACCACGGGCTTGGTGCCGGGTTTGAGGTCCTGGTCTTCAAACACTCTCTTCCTCAGGTGACCGAAGGCTGCACTGGCGCACTGAAGGCGGTGTTGTACCCCATTGTCTATGTCTGCCCTTGTTGACCATAGGCTCCCGAGGTAACGAGGTCCACGTTGTCCAAGGCCTCGAGGGCAAGAGAGCAGCTCTACAGATGTCTGAAGGCCGAGATCCAATAGAAAACCCATGACCTAAAGAACAGATGGTGGATAGAGAAAGCTCAAGAAATCTAGCAGCTAGCCGACAACCACGACGTGCGAGGATCTTCAGCGCAATCAAGACGACCTATGGCCCAAGCACCCAAGGCCCTACCCCACTACTGGCCAAGAATGGAGAGGTGCTCACCAAGGACAGAGAGGCAGCCAGCGCCCATTGGAAGGAGCACTTTGAGATCTCCTCAACCGACGTGAGTGTCCTCGACTCAATCCCACAGCATACCACCCGCCATCATCTCAGCACAACCCCAGCCCGGCACGAAGTTGAAAAGGCCATCTGACAACTGAAGAATAACAAGGCCTCAGGAACAGATGTAAGAGTATCCACAGAACCATTACACATTTCCTTCAGTAAAACAGCATCCATTTCCGCATAATCATATTTCCCAAGAATAATTTAGGTAGATGTACAAACTATTCCTGAAAATTCATTTTCCTCACAAATCAATGGCTGATGGGCAATCATATCTGGAACAAGATTTTTCAAGTTGCACATGCTAAGTGTTAAGTATATTTTATATATGGACTCAGTGAGTTCACTGTGCGCCACTCATTGGGCCCGAAATTCAGTACCGCTGGAAAGCTGGTGCTCCCCCCACCTTTTTGTGGCCATTAGCGGCAAAATCTTTTCACCTCATATTCAGCTCCAAAAGTGAACAAATGGGTTCCAGCGCTAATGAACCCTTCCAAAGTGAATTTTTCAGTGGTGTGGCTGTCTTAATTTGAGCGTTATCACCACTGAGAAATTCAGCATGCAGGTAAAGGTTCTAATGAGCCAGCTGCTCCCTGGCCTTTTTAAAGGGCAGGGTTTGCAGCAAGGCCCTGAGGGGGGAAGGAGTTTGGAAGAATAGCTGGTGTAAGAGGTGCAAGGAGAGCCAACAGGTTCACTGATATAGAGCTGGAGACACTGATGGACGGTGTGGAGGACAGAAGAAGAATAGTGTTTCCTGACGTGGGGAGACCTGGCAGACAGGCAGTACATAATGCGTGGAGGGAGATTGCAGGGGAGGTGCCAGGAGGGTGCTAGCCGGTCTGTACCCAGCCATTCCAGGGTGGCAATAGGTCGACGCCTCCTAGCTTTGGGGTGACGGGGGTCCTACTCCTCCTCCTGCGCCTCCTCCTCCTCCTCCTCAGGAGGTACTGCTGGCTTGACATCCAGCGGCTGTCTCCTCATGATGGCCAGCTTGTGCAGCATGCAGCAGACCACGACGATTAAGGAGACCCGTTGAGGAGAGTACTGCAAGGTGCCACCAGAATGGTCCAGGCACCGGAACCTCTACTGAAGGATGCCTATGCATTGCTCGATGATGCACTTGGTGGCACAGTGAGCATCAGTGTATGTTTGCTGTGGCGCTGTCCTGGGGTTCCGCAGAGGAGTGAGCAGTCAAGTGCACAGGGGATATCCCTTATTCCCAAGCAGCCAACCGCAATCCTGATTCAGGCTGGTGAAGACGGTGGGCACACTGGTCTGGCGCAGAATGAATGAATCATGGCTGCTGCCTCCCTTGCCCGCTGCCTGTCTGCACGGTGCTGACGGCGCGCCTTCTCCTGCGTGCTGCCCTGCTTCTGACCCGGTGTACCAGGTGTCGCCCTCCCAACACCCCTCCCATCCTCAGGGTGAACCCTGCCAAGCAGGTCTCTGCAGCCCACAGGACTCCACTAAAGAGTCAGACCTGAAAGTTGTACAAAAGTACGGGGTATGTGCAAACCTCTGAGCAGAACTCAGCAGGTTTAATGGAGCCAAAACAATTAATAAAATTATATCAAAAGCTAAATACTGTGGACCATGGAAAATGAAATAAAAACAGCAATAATGAATAAAACTATATCAAAACCTAAATACTGCGGACCATGGAAAATGAAATAAAAACACTAATAATGAATAAAACTTTATCAAAAGATAAATACTGCGAATGCTGGAAAATGAAATAAAAACACTAATAAGTAATAAAACTATTTACCTACCAAAAGGCCCCAGCAGTGTTGCATTTGAGCACCGCATCGGAAACCTCGCGGGGGCACTGCCTGGAAAAGTCCTAGCTTTTCCTCGGGGAATATCGCTGTGGTTGTCCCTTTCCAGCGGCCGGCACGCTGCAGAGCTCGCCGCTGGAAACCTTCCTTTACAGCAGTTTCACCGCGTCGTTTCCAGCGGAAGTGAACACCGCTGAAATCCTCCCCGAGCTGAATATGGCTCGGGGAAGGAAAAGTAGCCGACTGCGGCGGCTAATCAACCGCCCAAACTCTGCGATAGCCATCCCTCCGGGGATGGTGAATTTTGGGCCCATTGATTTCTCTAAATATTGCCTTCTGTCCTGGCCGGGAGCTTGCAGTTACTGTGGAACTGCTCAGCTTAAGTTACAGTGGGAGATGTGAGGGAGTCAGTTTGTGGAAAGATTGCAAATGATATGAGCAGGGCTGTGTTCTGCTGTTCATTAATAAAAGTTAAAGGGTGATCATCATGTTGATGAGCAACTTGGGAGGGGGAGAGAGCCCAGAAGAACTGGGCAGGATGCCTGTCCCGATGATAACACACGTCAGTCACAAATGACTATCTTGGCTCACAATTGAGTGACGTCACCGAATAGCACATTTACAAGTAAGTCAAGAAATCTCCAGTGCCTCTGCGTTTCCTTCAGCTATCAAACCAATGCTACAGTACATTCCACAACGTGATCAGCCAAACAAGCGAATAAACTGAAAATATGAATTGATGACTAAAACAGTCACAGAAATATTAAGGCACCCTCGGTGAGATCTCGCACTCGGAAGCACAGAATATTTCCAACATTACGTGGAAACGGATTTGTTTTGTGCCTTGGTGGATGAACCGATGGAAGATCACGGAATCAATGTCAGTGTAATTGTAAATGATGTTTGCATTAGAGGCCTCATTCTCACCCAGGAACTGTCATTATCTCTGCATCATAAAACTCTTTAAAGAAAAAAGAACGACTTGGATTTATAACAGCGCCTTTAACGACCACCGGACGTCTCAAAGCGCTTTACAGCCATTGAAGTACTTTTGGAGTGTAGTCACTGTTGTAATGTGGGATACGCAGCAGCCAATTTACTCACAGCAAGCTCCCACAAACAGCAACGTGAAAATGACCAGATAATCAGTTTTTTTTGTTATGTTGATTGAGGGATAAATATTGGCCAGGACATCAGGGATTACGCCCCTGCTCCTCTTCGAAATAGTGCCATGGGATCTTTTACATCCACTTGAGAGAGCAGACAGGGCCTTGGTTTAACATCTCATCCCAAAGATGGCACCTCCAGCCCTCCCTCTGCACTGAAGTGTCAGCCTAGATGTTTTTTTTGTGCTCAAGTCCCTGGAGTGGGACTTGAACCCACAACTTTCTGACTCAGAGGCGCGAGTGCTACCCACTGAGTCACAGCTGACACGTTAGTGAGTTGACTTCTGCGAACGGTGCCAGTCGATTTGTGGGGCATTGAAGCATTAACTCGGCAAAATCACATTTCTGCATCACTGATTCACTGAGGCACAAATTCAGTTTAACAATTCGGTCAAAACAGGCTGCAGCCAGGTCATTTAATCCACTTCGCTCTGTCGTTCCTAGTTTTTCAATGAGGTGCCAGTTAGACCACAGGGCGGGATGGGCACAGGGCTTCTATGTCCGGAACCTTCCCAATAAACATGAAATAACTTTACAGCGGGGGCAGGAAAATATATTCCTACACCTTTAACACATTCTTCATTTATTTTTAGTGGATCCTAAATATATTTTCAAGAGAAAGGGTAGCCAGACCGAGCCCCAGTCATAGTTACTCCACAAGCTCGTGTTGCTAAGCCAGAAAGAAACAGCAGCTTTGGCGATGGCGCATCATATTTTCATGGTATAACACATTTGGTACTCAAGCACGGCTTAGTCAAGCACAGTTATGCCAAGTGGCACTGGATCTGTAAAATAAAGCTCCGTGTCCTAACAACAAGATTACCAGAGAGCATCGGGAAAGACTCCAAGTTTTTAAAATTTGAACAACAATTACTAGCTCTTGGAATAGAAAACCAAGTGGCCTCTTTGCGAATTGTGATTCTCTCCCTGGTTCTGCGCTTCATATCCTGGAGTTTATCTCCACAAAAAGGAGGCAGATAAATTGTGCTATTGAGAACTCCAGATTTATTAGCACTCAGACATTAATTAAGTGCTTGTATTGTTTGTCCTGCTGTCAGATCACCAGCAATATGATAATAAGCTTTCCTTCAACCACTGTCTGCCACACCTGTGACAGAGACTGTAATTCCCGTATTGGACTGTAGTCACCTGAGAACTCACTTTTAGAGTGGAAGCAAGTCTTCCTCAATTTTGAGGGACTGCCTATGATGATGATAATGATGAATAAGCTGAGTAGGACAGACCAATTCTACTGTGGTACATACCATGCTCAAAATCAGGTGGGTGCTGGCACCATTTGGCACCAGGGATGGAATGCCTGTCTTCACCGCAATGCAGAGTATGCTCTTCATAGCTTTCAAGGTTTCAGTGGTGTGATGGGGAAACATACTATTCGGCTCATATAGATCACCAGGTGCAATGGGCAACAACGTCATCCACTGCAATTACATTTGGTTCCAATCATCTGAGATTATGGAACACACCAATGATTGGCACAATACCCAGGAAGATGCAGCGCAAGTCTTTCTTACTGTAAACAACGTCCTTCATCATGCCCTGCTGTATTTGCCCAGCACTGCGATGCAGTCGCTGAAAATGCACCATTATTATGGATGTGTGATTAGTTGAAAGAAACCCCAGGAAATCTGAAATAAAAACAAGGAAATGCACAGCCGGCCATTCAGTATCTGAAGGAGGGAGAGATTCCAATGAACTTCAGTTCCAATGAAGAGTTGATTGAGCTGCAATGTATCTTAATTTTTTTACTTTGAAATCTGTACTTTGCCATTCATATCTTGCACAATGAAAATTGATTTCTAATGCAGCGGGGGGAGGGGGGTAATTGCGTAGCGCCCCGTTTGGGGGTGGTAACAGCCGTTAGGTGGGATTTCCTGCACCAGGCGCGGAAGTCCCACCCCGCTGGCGATATTGGGATTACCGTCCCCGAGAGCAAGTGGAGCGCTGAGTAACGTGCTCCACTTGCTCTGTGGAGTGCCAGGCTGATGGGCCGCAATCGGTAAGTAGGCCAATTTTTTTTCCCCAAGGCCCCTCTCCTTTAATGAGCACCCTGCGAGTGGCCAACAGCCTGGTACGCATTCTCTGAAACTGTCACTGTCATTGCCCGGCGCAGCTCGGGTGGGGGGGGGAAACAGATTGCTGCGCATGGTGATGACGTCACCATCGTCGGCGTAGTGGAGCGGGGTGCTATCGATTACCGGCGCCGATAAACTCACACGGAATTTAGCGGGAATCGTTAGCGGCATCACGCTCGGGCGAAAAGTAATTTGCGCCTCGTTAGTGACCCTGCTAACAGGAGATGCAAATGATCTGAATTTCTCCAGCATCTTTCTATCATAATATGGTTTGACATCCTTTCAAATAAAAAGCTTCATAAAATCAGATACGGTATACGCTTGTGTGTGATTCAAGTTATGCTGCTGCCCATAATCTGAATCGCTCTGCTCACCAAGGGACTGCAGCAGTTCAATTAGGGATAAGCAATAAATGCTGGTCTTGCCAACGATGCCCACATCCTAGGTCCAAATAAAAACATGTAGGCCTGGTAAAACAATGCACCATCATTTAAAATCCTTCAATTAGTTCTTAAGAAACTTGATGTATTCTTCCCTCAAACACCAGTGCAATTTCCACAACAATCAACTCTAAAATATCTAGAACATAAAAACATAAGAATTAGAAGCAGGAGTGGGCCATATGGCCCTTCAAGCCTGCTCCGCCATTCAATGAGATCATGGCTGATCTTCAACCTCAATCCACTTTTGCACCTGATCCCCATAGCCCTTGATTCCCACTATTGCTTTAACATACAACAACAACAACTTGTATTTATATAGCACCTTTAACATAGTAAAATATCCCCAGGCAATTCACAGGAGTGTTATAAGTCAACAAAAATAATTGACACCGAGCCACATAAGAAGAAATTATGGCAGATGACCAAAAGCTTGGTCAAAGAGGTAGGTGTTAAAGAGCATCTTAAAGGAGGAAAGAGAGGTAGAGGGGCGGAGATGTTTAGTGAGGGAGTTCCAGAGCTTGGGGTCCAGGCAGCTGAAGACAGGGCCACTGATGGTTGAGCAGTTATAATCAGGGATGCTCAAGAGGGTAGAATTTAAGGAGTGCAGACATCTGGGGGGGTTGTGAGGCTGAAGGAGATTACAGAGATAGGGAGGGGTGAGGCCATGGAGGGATTTGTAAACAAGGATGAGAATTTTGAAATCATTACTTTAGAATCAATATTGAAGCATTGTTTATTAACCTAACTGCAGTAAGTCTATACCTTATCCATTCAACATCACCATTCCCCAAATCTCGTTTTGACTAATGGCCTTGATTCTTGATGGTCACAAAGGGTTAAGGCGTGAATCCAAAAGAGAAGTATGGGTTAAATGCATAATCTTATGGCACTCTAGCTCCAAGTCCAGAGGGTGGAAGTGCAGGGAGTAAGGATTCACCTTGTTAATTAGTGATGATAACACATATACAGAACTTATAGATCTAGGAACTGCAAGTAAATGGAAAGTGAAGGATTATTCTATTTGGTAATTTAATGTTTGATGGGGAGAAGATTTGAACATTCTGCAAATGCTTCACATTACAACAGTGACAGCACTTCAAAAGTACTTCACTAGCTGTGAAGCACTTTGGGACAGCGTGAGGTTTATGAAAGGCTCTATATAAATGCAAGTTCTTTCTTTTAATTGTTCTGTAAGAAATACCATGGGAGAATTGTAACACCCCAATGATGGGTGGGAGAGGGTCTGGGGGTCAAATCTGTAAAAATGTGAAACCCAACCCGCCACAACTGGGCCTATCGCTCCCCCCATTCCCGCAGCAGGTTAGGGGCATGTGAGTAGCCCACTCTGGATGGACGGCTCAGCAATTACAACATTTCAATGAGGCTCCGTTCCTCAGATATTGGCAGACATTTAAATTTCACGGCTGAGGGTCGGGTTTCCTGGGGCTCTGGAAACTGGGCAGTGTATACCATATCTGACTTTGTGATGCCAGATCCAGCAGCTAAATGCTTTTCCGGCACTGCTTGTGGTCCAGGAGGAGCAAGAGTTCTTCCCCTCATGTAATTCTCCTGTCGCACAAATCTGCCTCCCTCTCCTCAGTCACTCCCCCGTGATCCATCTCCCCCCCACCCCCCCCCGACTCCCGGCGATCTCTCTTGCCATCTGCAATGAACTCCCCACGATTTCTCCCCCAACCCCCGCGTGGTCTCTTTCACTCTCTGGGGCCGAAATTGCCCCGCCCAAAAACGGGTTGCATGCGCCCCGTTTGAGTGTTCTCACCGCCGTGATGGTTGAGGTGGCCTCGAGCAAAATTCCGCTCTTTGTTTTTTTTTCAGTCGGATCTGGAAGTCGCTCTTAATGGGGGCGGAAGTTGGGGGGGTGTAGTGACTGCCGCGATGATGTCATCACGGCGCCACGTCACCACGGCTCTCCCCTCCAAGATCGAACTCTCTCGCTCTCTCTGCCCGCACACAATCTCTCGGCCCCCGGGATCTTTCTCCCTCTCGCGATCTCTTTCCCTCCTACGTTCTCTCATCCATCCCCCCACAACCCGCAATGGCCCTACTGTCACCCCTGTTTGAGATTGGCTGACTCAGCACAGACTGAGAATTGGACCAAGAACCACTTTGGTCCACACAGCTCAGTTACTCACTGGGCTCCTGCGCAAATGGGGAATAGTAAAATTATTTGTTCCATTACATTGAAGTATTGGGAATTTTTATGCCTTCATCTGTCAGCAGATGGTGCTGTACCTTTCTTAATACAAAGCATCGTCCTCTCAGGAGGTTTGGAAGCTGTCAGTCATGTGCACAAAGCTCCCTTGGTTTGATACCACGCTGGTGTGCTTACTGCATGCTGCCAGCAGGTGGCTCTCTACTTGTATTGAAATACAAGCCAGGCTGCAGGGAGCCCATGGCCTAGTTCCCATGATGCTTCTTGTTTTGTTTATTTTATGTTTTCATTATGATTTCAGCAGTTTTGCTGCTGCCCCTATCTGCAAACTTTCAACAGAAAATGTGTTCTCATCATTTCCACGGCTGGTAAACGCCCACAATATAAAACGTTCCTTTTAGACCTTAACATGAATGTTTTAATAGCCAGTTCCAGTAACTCCAATGAGTTTAAACACTTTAGATCTTAGCCACCGCTCCCATTCTCAGACCGCAGGCTCCAGAGCCACTGGGAGTGGAGGAGGTGTGAGCTGGTGTTGGGGAGGGGATCCCCTATTGGTACGCGGCTGGCCAATGTTGTCCGATCCCCCCCACCCCGGGTCTAAGCACCTTCCTCAGCCACATTCTTGGGCCACGGGAGCCTCTTTGCCAGATTTGCTATGTTTCCCTCCCTCTCTGCTATTTTTCTGTAATCATTTACCCATCTATTGTTTTTTTTCTTGCCCCATTACCACCCCCTTGTGCCTTGCACCATCATCCCTTTTGCCATCGAATCACTCCTGTCTTTCACCCTATCATAGACCTTCCCTCTTGTTCTTACCTCCCTTCCCATCCCCCTGACTTTTCCCTGGCTCTGCACTTCCTTAATAACAGTAAAATCTCTAACACCTTCCTGTTCTGATGAAAGTTCATCGAACTGAATCATAACTCTCTCTCCATGGATGCTGCCTTACTGCTGAATGTTTCCCAGCATTTTCTGTTTTTAATTCTAATAGCCAGGCCTTGTCAAACCCTTTGTGACATGATGAATCAGCTATAAATCAAGTTAACCTACGAAACCAAACTGACAAATAAAGTTATGTACTAAAATACCACACATATATAAATAAACAACACTGCCCATTGGATATCATAGAATTGTACAGCACAGAAAGAGGTCACCCGCCCATCAAGTCTGCGCCAGTTCTTAAGAAAGCAATAAAGAAAGGAAGGACTTGCATTTATATAGTGCCTTTTACGACCACCAGACGTCTCAAAGTGCTTTACAGCCAATGAAGTACTTTTGGAGTGTAGTCACTGTTACAATGTGCAAAGAGCAATCCAGTTAGTCCCACTCACTCGCTCTTTCCCCATATCCCTGCAATTTTTTCTCCTTCAAGCGTTTATCCAATCCCCTTTTGAAAGCTACTATTGAATCTGCTTCCACCACCCTATCACTCACCACTCACTGCGTAAGAAAGTTTCTCCTCATGGTACCTCTGGTTCTTTTGCCTTAAATTTGTGCCCTCTAATTATCGACCCATGAGCCACTGGAAACCGTTTTTCTTTATTTATTTTAGCCAATCCCTTCATGCTTTCAAACACCTCTATCACCTCCATTGGCCAAATGAACTGCAGCAGCAACCATTTTTGAAAGAAGCTCGATACATTCTTCTTTCCTGGAAATCTATTGGCCAAAACACAAGGAATATACAGCATTACCCATGCAGGAGGTTTGTTATTATTGTTTCAGACTGACCCATTACAGGCGCAGCTGTTCGTGACTTGATATGTGTTTGAGGTTATAGTTCCCAGAGGGTATTTTAAGAATGCTATTAGCAAATACTTGTAGAGCTGTCTTTGGATTTCAGCAAGAGATACATACTGTTTCTTTATGGGTACTGTAGGGAAACTAGTAATGGTATTAACATTGCAGTCATTCTGTTATGTAGATCTCTTCATTTCAGTGTTAGCCATCTTGAATTCAAAGCAGGACATAATATTATTCACACGAAGAGAGGATAGCCGTGACAAAAGGAGAGTGAGTAAGGGTTGAAGGAGCAGCTAAAACACCTGTACTTATCTATCTATTAATATTAAACTCATTAGATATAACTTGTCTAAATTAGAAGCTAGCACAAATAGTATCACAGCAAAATGACCCTAATTAGGCAATGGACAAGAGACGGATCAGGACGGTTCCAAAGATAAGGATGAGGTGGATAATAGGGTTATCGGTAAGAAAAGACATACAGATGTTGGAAGGATAGAAATAAGAATAGAAACTCTGGAATTCCCTCCTTAAACCCCTCTGCCTCTCTCACCTCTTTTATTTCGCTCATTAAAACCTACCTCTTTGAACAGGCTTTTGATCATTTGTCCTAATATCTCCTTATGTGGCTCGGTTTCACATTTTTTTTGTTATCATTCCTGTGAAGCACCTTGGGACATTTTACTACGTTAAAGGTGCTATATAAATGCACGTCATTATTGCAGAAAATGAGGTGGCAGCTATAATATTAGTAGTAAGGCTATCTAATTAATAATTGCTAATGTGTATTGATGACCTCCTCAAGGTGAATTGGTAGATAGTGTGTTTGGACAGCTAAGAGAGGCGCTCGGGAATCACTAGAGACTGGGTTGAGACTCTTCACACTCCTGGTGCACGGAAACACCCAATTGTGCGCTAATCCATTCCATTCTAGTCATCGTTACATAGAAAAGTATAAAAGCAAAAATGTATGGGGTCAAAATTCCCTTTATAACGCTGCCCATTAGCTCCGGTACTAGGCAGCTAACAGGCGGCAAAAGTGTACCATCAGTGGTAAGCGGCGTCCACGGCTCGGGAGAAATGCAGTAGGCTCTTTGGTAGAGGCGCCAAGAGGTAACGCTGCGCTGGCTAACGCTACCCACGTGGTGATGTCATCCAGCATGCAATGCCTCTTTGGCGCCGCTCCCGCGATATTTGGTTTGTACGGACGCCTAACAGCAAGGCTTCCAAACTGTCTGGGAAAGGTGGAGGGAAGATCACGGTGTTCGGGCACATTTGCCCAGAGATCACGGTCAGTTTTTTTCTTTATTTATTTAATCTTCTTTCCATTAATTCCAACAGTGGGGAAGTTTGTGTGGGGGTCAGAGAAGTTTGAGGTTTTTTTTCTTCCCTTTTCTTCCCGTTTTCCAGCGAGCATAGCGGCAGCCTCCCGATGCGAAAGTCAGGAGGGCTCCTGAGCTCCGGCCCGAGGATGATTCACTTTTTAGCACCGCTCTCTCATCTTTGGGTGCAAAAATGGAATTTGGCAGTTTGAGCCTGCACCTAACTCAGACGGTGACACCGCTTCAAAAACGATGGTACCGAATTTCAACCCCTATATATTTTAAAAGATACTGGGAGTAGGAGGATGGAAAAGAGTGTGTTCGCATACTCTTCTTTCACCTCTTGGGACAGGGGTTCAAATCCAGTCCTGACTGAAAAGATGACAGTGTTTCTTATGAAATTTTTTTCGGCAGCATCAACCCAATAAGCATGGATTTACAGTGGTCAATTCTAGGACGCTTTGCAGTAATCATCTCAGAAATCTGTAAAAAATGTAGCGGTCAATAAAGGGAAGATTACCAAGAAATTCAAAGGATTAGGCACCCACAGGGGCCTCAACCAGATGGGATACAGTGTAGGATCTTCAAGAAAAAAAGTGAGGATATCACCAAAGCTTTCGCTAATACAAGCTACTTCCATGAGATCCAAGAATATCGGGGCCCATGTAATCTCAATATTTGTCAAAGGATTCGGAAGCAAATCTGGGAATTTAGGCTCTGTAAAGGGTAGGAAACATCATTTTAGAATTAATAGATCATGCCCCATGAAACTACTGGAATTCTTTGAGGAGATCATTAAATGAATGGATACGAGGTATGTCTGGTGCTCCCAGCAGGGAGCTTACTTTGGGGAATGAAAGAGAGCACGGAATTGTGAATTTACCCCTATAAGAATAGGAAGTAATGGAAAATCAACCAATTAGATTGAAAATAGGTTTGGCTAGAAAGCAGAATTGATAATAAAGGGTTTGCTTTGAAGAGCAGTGATTGTGGAGATACACTGGAGTCTTTTAGGCAACATTTGTTTAAGAACATTTAGATCAAATTTTAAATCACAGCAAGATTACGTGCTTTGGTGACAGTTGCTGGGGAGATTGATGGTATTCAAAGAGATTAGGACAAATGTAGGCAAAGCCAAAACTTGGGGTCATAGGACAGTCACTAATAAATCTAATAAGAAATTCAGAAGACACTTCTTTACCTAGAGCGTGGTTAGAATGTGGAACTCGCTACCATATGGAGTAGTTGAGGCGAATAGTATAGATGCATTTAAGTGGAATTTAGATAAGTACATGAGGGAAGATGAAATAGAAGGTGATGCTGATAGGGTTAGATGAAGTAGGGTGGGAGGAGGCTCGTGGGGAGTATAAACATTGACATAAAATAGTTAGGCTGAATGACCTGCGTCTGTGCTGTAATTTCTATGTAATTCTATGTAAATTCAGAAGATGAGCTAACACAGCAGATGGCAACAACGGGAATAAAAATGCAAGATGAATCATTGGCATAAGAAACATGAAATGGATGCAAGGTGGATAAGGAAAAGGATTTGGGTGTCAAAAGCAGGGGAGTGGCTAACCTGCCGGTCTCTGAACTGTGGGCAGCGGCTGGTGTAGGGATAGAAAATGCAATCGTAGAAAATGAAACCCACTGCTACCAGCCCTCCTATGTTTTGTTTGTTCTTTTGCGGTGTTTAAATACATTTTTGGAAGTGTCTTTCTTTGCTTCTCTTCAGAGTGAGAAAATTAACGAGAGAGAGAGAGAAAGAGCTATGGTAGTAGGGCTATCCCAGCATCCATAGCAGTAGTGAAACGCCGCTAAGGAAACAATAGGGCCAAATGTAAAGTTGGCAGATGCTGGGCTAGATTATTCAAGCTCTGCTCAGACTGCCCAACATTACCCCCCCTTGAAAAAGAGAAGCTAAGGCTGCATCACCACAAGTTCGCCAGAGACTTGACACAAGCATGTATAACTCTGCCCCATGCTAATCCATAGTAAGGGATTCTGAGTAGTTACTTGCACAAACAGAAATAAATCAATGTAATTTATGGGGTTATAGTTTAAGGAGTCAAAACAAAAAGCAGCAGTTGAGAGCCGTAACACTAGTGCAGGCCGATTTGAGTTGACAACAGCTGACATCTACACACTATATACTGTGTAATTCTGATAAGGTGAGATGACGCAGGGTGGAAGGAGGCTTGTGTGGAGCATAAACCAGTTGGGCTGAATGGCCTGTTTCTGAGCTGTATTTTCTAATTAATTCTACACAACAATCCTATCGAGCAGTTCAGAAGACTTTTATGTATAATAAGAACATAAAAAATAGGAGCAGGAGTAGGCCATTCGCCCCCTCGAGCCTGCTCCGCCATTTAATAAGATCATGGCTGACATTCTACCTCAACTCAAATTTCCTGCACAGTCCCCATATCCCTTGATTCCCTTAATATTCAAAAATCTATCGATCTCTGTCTTGAATATACTCGAAGACCAAGCCTCCACAGCCCTCTGGGGTAGAGAATTCCAAAGATTCACCACCCTCTAAGTGGAGAAGTTTCTCCTCATTTCAGTCCTAAATGGACGATCCTTTATTCTGAGACTATGACCCCTGGTTCTAGACTCCTCAGCCAGAGGAAACATCCTCCCTACACCTACCCTGTCAAGCCCTGTAAGAATTTATATTTTTCAAAGAGATCCCTTCTCATTCTTCTAAACTCTAGAGAATATAAGCCGAGTCTACTCCATCTCTTCTCATAGGACAATCCCCCAATCCCAGGGATCAGTCTGGTGAACCTTCTTGCACTCCCTCTATGGCAAATATATCCTTCCTTCAAAACTGTACGCAATACTCCAGGTGCGGTCTCACCAGGGCTCTATATAATTGCAGTAAGATGTTTTTATTCTTATACTCAAATCCTCTTGTAATAAAGGCCAACATACCATTTGTAAGCAATGCAAACATGTGAGACCCCAACATAAATTAAATGGACATCTTTGCAACAAATCATTAAAAGCTGCATAGTGTCACTCTAACACACCGGCCCTGAAATCCCGGTTCTGGACTTCCCATGAGCGGTTGCCTGAAAAGAAGAGAAAAGATGCACACTTACCTTTTGCTCGGGCGCCCACTAGTGATTGCAGTTTTAGGCCTCCTTTCCCTGTGCATCGGAGCGCCTGCACGTCTGAACGGACGTAAAGCTGGAACTGGAGTCACGTGGGCCTGGACACCCAATCAAGATAAAGTATTCTCATTTATAATAATGGGAACTCCATAAATAGGAGTTCTCATTATTATGAATGAGCACCTCCCTCCTCCCAAACACCTGAACACAAATAAAAAATAAAAAAACACCCCACATATTTAACTTAAATTAAAGTTAATAAATGTGTTAGAAAAAATGTATATTTTTCCGCTTTTTTTTAGGCTTTGTAATTAGGATTTAAACTTACCTTAGTGGGCAGGGTTTTTAATATAAAAATGTGTTTTAACATTTTTTTTTATATATGTTTTTTATGTTTTAAAACTCTTGCCAGGCGCAAGAGTTTTAAGGACATTCGCTGGGCAAGAGATGGGCAAATAGCCCAATCTTGCCCATGCGAATGTCCTGGCTGTGCGGATGTGTTGGATCTGTCAAGCCAGAGCTTCACAGATCGTAAAAGTCGGTTTTCAGCGCATGTGCATCGCGCGCCGAAAACCAGCTTTTGCGATGCTTCCCTCCGCACGGACCCGGGGAGGCCACGATTTTAGGGCCAATATTGTTCCAGACTATAAACAACTGCAAAGAGATCTCATTCGCATGAATGCAGTTGTGTTTTATTTTGTAAATGTGCGCCCTGTGTTTTAGAGCAAAGGATTTCATTAATACAAAACTAGTTGTGTACTAGTTTCCAATGGAAATATTCTCTTGTGTTTCCCATTGTGGACAGTTTAGTACTGTGCCCTCTCATGGTTACAGTTCAGTCAGTGCTTCATCAACAAACAAATCCTTTCAGCATCTCGTGATCTAGTGCTGGGTACAAACTAATAGGTGTTATACAGTGGATTACACATTGAAATCTATAGACCCCAACAGTGGAACAGCTTTGAATTGAAAATTAAGCAGGATATGTAAGCATTGTCTGGAGAAAAACTCAATAAAACTATTTCACTCTGATCAAAGAAAGATTGCATGCGAGGATTAAAGCAAACCTACAAATTATCAACACATAAAGGATACAAATAATATGTCATTATGAATAGGTCTCCAGACAGATGTCTAAGACTTAATTGCAACCTTAGAATACATAATAGATTTAAATGCACGATATGTCAAACTATCACAAGTTTATAGGGCATTAATAAAGATAGCTAAAAAAAATGGAAAAAAGGAAACTGGTACAAGAAAAGTGGGGTTCAAAAGAAAAAAAACAGCCATTAAGAATTATAAAATGTCATTCATCTATTTTGAACCTAGTCCACTCCCACCAGCATCAGCCCAGTGGTATGGTTTCCTGCCATGGTCTCATACTGACATCAATACAGTTTCACCATTTACAGTCTAGCAGTTTCACAAACATAACCCACCTCATCAACACCGACTGCAGAAGCTTCACTCAATGCAAATGTTTGCAATGCCTGTACGCCCACATTGATAAACTGTGCTTTAGTGCGGCACTCAATAGCAGCCAAACAGATTTTTTAATCTGTGGTTATGTATTGGCTGAACAATAGTTACTTGAAAGCCATGTAATAATGGATGATAAGTACACAGAAGGACTTATTCTGACCATGAGTACTGAAAAGTGCCTGAGCTAACTGTTATAGTGGAACCTTGGTTATCTGCCAATTGCATTATCCGCCAGGATTATCCCCTCCATTATAACACATAATTAAGATTTTACTGTAACTTTCTCAACTACAATATTTTTTTAACTAATCCCAGGACAAATGGCTTACCACCGTACTACTTACACACATTAACCACAGTTACGCTTCAGGTATTCACAGTACCATTTGCTATTTCAATGATTTCAGCTGTTGACATTAGTGGCCCTGTGATCCAGAAGCTGCCCCTTTGCTTAGTTTGCTCTTAACACAGGTCAGAGCTGTGACAGGCTAAAGTAAGAAAAGGCAAAGGAATGAAGGAGAGCTTGAATTTATATCATGTGTTTCACAACCTCAGGACATCTCAAAAGCATTTCACAGCCAATTAAGTACTTCTTTGAATTGTAGTCTCGCTTGTAATGCAGGGACACATTTGACAATTTTTGACAATTATAATGCACAGTCTATATTGTCTGTATAACTGTCTATATTAAGATGTATGCAAGAGATAATATTTGGCCTTGGAATTAAAATGTGTCAACCAGAGATCAGGAACTTTCCCTATATAATCCACTTGTTTTTAATAAACAATCCTCAACCTTGAAAGCTATGTACATTCCTCCTTTTACTTTGCACTGCTGGTTTTGGCAGAGCAGTGTCACATCACCCTCACAGTTCCATTCTCCCCCATTTACATTCCCACCACAGAGCCAAGCAGAAGCAGAAGCAGCGAATCACCATCAGCATGTAAGACTAAGCAGTTTATATTCCTGGTTGGAGCTGGCAGTGAGACAACCACAGGTTTGCCGTCAGCAGTAGATTTTAAATGCAAAAGTGCCTTCTATCATAGTGACAGGTGATAAAGGTTTGTAAATATGGAAGAAAGTTTTCCAAAAGAGGTATTGTTTTGACAGAGATGAAGTCAAGAGCTGAATCTCTGTTCATTATTTTGTTGTTGTTTGTGGGAGTTTGCTGTGTACCAATTGGCTGCTGCATTTCCTACATTATAACAGTCACTACACTTCAAAAGTACTTCATTGGCTCCCAAGTGCTTTGAGACGTTCTGAGGTTGTGAAAAGTGCGATATAAACGCAAGTTTTTTCTTTACTGAATCAGGCAGAAGCAAGTTACTACTTGCCCACCTCAACATTAATATTCAACTGTCTTTGCTTTTCTTTAAATTCTTAATATTTTCTTATTCACATTGCAATGGCACCTATTGTCTTTTGTATGTAATGTACCAACAGAAGCAGTGCTGCTAAACTGGAGTACCTATTATCATCATCAAAACAGTTGGTGGGAAGGAACTGAACAAGCAGAATTGTAATGCGGCAACAGTGATCAATGTCCATGTTCTACAGCGAGCACTACATTTTCTTTAACTAGTCAGAATTCTGCATTCAGACTCCCCATGTTAATATTTACTCAATCAGCGTGAGGCACAGATTGTAACAGTCCTTAAAAAGTAAGGTAAGTTCAGAAACGGTCTATCCTCGCACTTATATCCTCCATCCTTGGAGACGTGCCTTGACAAAGAGTAAAGGAAGCAGTAGAAAATGCTTCTTCCTGTGAAAAGTGCGAATTGATGTTTATGAAAGATAGGGTGAGTGTAATGAGAATCAATACACAGGCGAGTCCCGTCAACGCAGCAACTGAAATGCTGGTCATGTAAAATATATTTAAAACTTTGATGTGTTTCGTTTTTACTTCAGCTGGAAACAGCACCTAACCAATTCTAAATCTGTTGCTCATCAGATAACGGAATCAAAGAGGGCTCCCAAAACAACCAAACTTCCCTCACCAACACACAACCAAACTTCCCTCACCAACACACAACCAAACTTCCCTCACCAACACACAACCAAACTTCCCTCACCAACACACAACCAAACTTCCCTCACCAACACACAACCAAACTTCCCTCACCAACACACAACCAAACTTCCCTCACCAACACACAACCAAACTTCCCTCACCAACACACAACCAAACTTCCCTCACCAACACACAACCAAACTTCCCTCACCAACACACAACCAAACTTCCCTCACCAACACACAACCAAACTTCCCCCACCATCACACACCAAACTTCTCTCACCATCACACACCAAACTTCTCTCACCATTGTCATGTATGTATGCTTGGGTTTACTAGCCACCAGGTGGCGCCACTGTCGGAGGTCATTGGGCTGCGCACACGTGTGTGCGGCCCAGGTATAAAAGGCCAGCCATCTTGTAATGTGATCACTTTAGGCCCTAATAAAGTAGAGCCAGGTTTGTACCTGTTCGGAGTTTACAGTGTTCAGTCTATTGAGTTACTGCATACACAACATTTGGCGACGAGGTAACAAAACCCTTCACATGCAAAAATGAGCACAATTGGAATTCTGGAGCGATTCGTGGAGGGAGAAGATTGGGCAGACTTTGTAGCCCGCTTGAACCAGTACTTCGTGGCCAATAAAATGGAGAAAGAGGCAGACGCAGTTCGGCGCCGGACAGTCCTCCTCATGGTTTGCGGTCCGAAAATCTATGAACTCAAATAATCTCCTCTCGCCCTTAAGTCCAACAGACAAGGACTATGAGACATTGTGTGCTCTGATACGTGACCATCTCAAACCAGATGAAGGCATCATCATCTCAAGATATCGATTCTATACGCACTTTCGTTCTGAGGGCCAGGATGTATCGGAATTCGTTGCCGAACAAAGACGTCTAGCTGGACTGTGTAAGTTCGAAACTGCGTTGGCAGACATGCTGCGCGACTTCTTTGTAATCGGCATCAACCACGAGGTGATCCTGCGTAAGCTACTGGTGGCGGAGACGCTGGATTTGAGCAAGGCCATCCCGATTGCCCAATCATGCATGATGATGGACAAACTTTTAAAGCAGATATCATTGGAAAATTGGAACTCAGCAAGTACTGTAAACAAGATAGTATCGTCGTTTGGCAGAGCTGCATATGGCAGAGCTTACCCAACTGCGTACGCGAAACCTGTAGCTGCTCAAAGTCTGCCAACGGGACTGAATCTGATATCACCGTGTTGGCGTTGTGGGGAAAATCATCGGCATCATCAGTGTCAGTTTAAACAGTGTATTTGTAAAGGCTGTTCGAGAGTGGGGCATCTCCAGTGCCTGTGTCCGCAACTGAGCAAGCGTGCTGCGACACACCACGTGGAGGATGATGATCAGTCTAGCACAGATCCGGATATGCAATCTGAGATACCAGAGGAGGAAGTGTATGGACTGTATTGGTTCCTAACAAAGAGCCAACCGATAATGATTAATATAAAACGTAATGGTGTGATAGAATTGGACACGGGTGGGAGTCAATCAATAATGAGCCAGAGGACATTAGACAGGCTACGGGATATTAAGGCTGTGAGGCCTAAGCTGAGTCCAGTCAATGCCAAGTTGCGTACATACACTAAAGAACTCATAACGGTGATTGGCAGTGCAGTAATCAAGGTGTCGTATGATGGTGCGGTTCACAATTTACCGTTATGGATTGTTCCAGACAATGGTCCAACACTGTTCGGCAGGAACTGGTTAGAAAAAATCAAATGGAACTGGAACAAGATCAAAGCATTGCCGTCGGAGGAGGATACTCCATGTGCTCAAGTGCTGAGCAAGTTCCCCTCGCTGTTTGAACCAGGCATCGGCAATTTCATGGGAGCCAAGGGCAGATCCACGTGGACTCGGATGCAAGACCCATCCAGCATAAAGCTCGGGCAGTTCCGTACATGATGAGGGAGAACGTCAAAATCGAACTGGACAGACTCCAGCGTGAAGGGCTATCACCGGTCGAATTTAACGAATGGGCCAGCCCCATTGTTCCCGTGTTGAAAAGTGATGGCACTGTCAGGATTTGTGGAGACTACAAGGTAACGATCAACCAAGTTTCGAAACAGGATCAATACCCGTTACCAAAGGCTGATGACCTGTTATCAACGCTAGCCGGGGGGGAAGTCATTCACAAAACTGGATCTGACGTCGGCCTACATGACACAGAAGCTGGTCGACACGCCGAAGAAACTTACGTGCATCAACACTCATAAAGGACTGTTGGTGCCCTTTTGAAATTCGCTCGGCTGCAGCCATATTTCAGAGGAACATGGAGAGTCTACTGAAGTCCGTCCCCACAACCGCCGTGTTCCAAGATGACATACTGATCACAGGTCGTGACTCCGCCGAACATCTGATCAACCTGGAAGAGGCTGTACATCGTCTGGACAAATTGGGACTCAGACTGAAACGCTCGAAGTGCGTCTTCATGGCACCGGAAGTCGAATTCCTGGGGAGGAAAATTGCTGCTGACAGTATCAGGCCTACGGATTCGAAAACCAAGGCCATAAAAAATGCACCCAAGCCTCAGAATGTGACGGAGCTGTGTTCGTTCCTTGGTCTACTCAACTACTTCGGTAATTTCTGACCTAGATTGAGCACCCTTATTAGAGCCACTGCACATGCTGCTAAGAAAAGGCGACAACTGGGTTTGGGGTGCATCACAAGATAGAGCTTTTGCTCTAACAAGCTGCTGGTACATGATGATCCGTGCAAACGTCTAGTATTGGCCTGTGATGCTTTGTCATATGGAGCTGGTTGTGTGCTCCAACAAGCTAATGAGTCAGACAAATTACAACCTGTTGCATATGCTTCAAAAAGTTTGTCAAAGGCGGAAAGAGCCTGCAGCATGGTAGAGAAAGAAGCACTAGCCTGTGTGTATGGGGTTAAAAAGATGCTGTTTGGTCTTCGGTTTGAACTGGAAACAAATCACTAGCCACTCATTTAATTGTTTTCGGAAAACAAAGGCATCGTCCCGCATCCAGAGGTGGGCGCTGACATTATCTGCCTATTATGATTATGTCATTCACCATAGACCTTGCACTGAGAATTGTGTCGATGCATTGAGCCATCTGCCGTTGCCCACACCAGAGGTGGAAACGCCACAACCGGCAGACCTACTGTTAGTCATGGATGCTTTTGAAAGTGAAGGAACCCCTGTCACAGCCCAACAAGTTCAGACCTGGATCAGCCAGGACCCGATATTATCGGTTGTGAAATGTTGTATCCTTCATGATGATTGGTCTGCCATACCCAAGGAGAGCAAACCTTACATCCGTCGCAAAGACGAACTATCCATTCAATCAGATTGTATACTGTGGGGAAATCGTGTTGTTATGCCCAAGAAAGGTAGAGAGAAATTTGTGCATGATCTACATAGCATGCATCTCGGTATTGTCATGATTAAAGCCATTGCCAGGTCTCATGTATGGTGACCTGGAATTGAATCTGATCTGGAATCATGTGTTCATCAGTGCAACACTTGCATGCAGCTTAGTAAAGCACCAGCGGAATCGCTGCTGAGTCTGTGGTCGTGGCCATCTAAACCATGGTCCAGGATCCACATCGACTTTGCAGGTCCCTTCCTGGGAAAGATATTCTTAGTTGTAGTGGATGCTTATTCCAAGTGGATAGAGTGTACAATCATGTCATCCAGCACATCCACAGCTACCATTGAGAGCCTTCGTGTCATATTTGCTATGCATGATCTGCCCGACATCATTGTAAGCGTTTGGAGTTTCAAGAGTTCATGAAACTCAATGGTATGAAATATGTGAGGTCAGCACCATTCAAACCCGCATCCAATGGACATGCAGAGCGTGCTGTCCAAACCATCAAGCAGAGTATGAAACGTGTAACTCAAGGTTCACTGCAAACTCGCTTGTTACAGGACAAGACCCCATACGCTTACTGGGGTCTCCCCTGCTGAACTATTGATGAAGAGAGGTCTCAAGACCAGGCTCTCTCTTGTCCATCCTAACTTGAATAATTGTGTCGAATACAGACATCAAAGTTGTTGTGTTCCTAACACAGATGAGGCTGCACACAGGGAGGTTAAAGTGACAGTGACCTTAGTCTTTATTAAGACACTTCAGAGTGACGAACAGGCCTTGGGGGCCGGCTTATATACAGTGCTCCCAAGGGATGCTGTGATCCCTTGGGACTTCAGGGGATGCGCTCCCTGGTGGTGGAACATGGGAGTGCATGCTTTACAGATACACATCATTACTCCCCCCACAAAGTCAAAGTGAAAATTATTTACAAGGTGAGGCGGTCGGGAGCCTTTCTTTCCCTGATGGACCGCCTCGGTATAAATGTCTGTTCTGGTGTGTTGGCTGTGCCCTCACTCGGCTGGCATGTTGTTGGCCCTGCAGGGCTGCTGGGTGAGCCTGGCCTTGCTGGGCTGTTGGGCGTGATGGGTTCAATTTCCTGGTCCGGGGTGGTGTCGTTGATCCTTTGGGTGTGTGTTGTGGGCTCGAAAAAGGTGGTGTCTGCTGTGGGTTGTTCAGGACAGTCTGTGAACCGCAGCCTCGTTTGGTCCAGGTGCTTTCTGCAAATTTGTCCATTGTCTAGTTTGACTACAAACACCCTACTCCCTTCTTTAGTTATCACCGTGCTTACGATCCACTTGGGACCATGTCCATAGTTTAGCACATACACAGTCAATTTCCCGTGACACAGTGGCGCAACTATTGTTTACATTTTGTTGCTGCCACCTGCTCTCTACCTGATCATGCAGATTGTGGTGAACCAGCGAGAGTCTGGTTTTAAGTGTCCCTTTCATGAGTAGCTCAGCCGGGGGCATCCTGTGAGCGAGTGGGGTCTCGTGCGGTAGCTGAGCAGTACTCAGGACAGGTGGGTTTGGAGTGAGCCTTCTGTGACTCGTTTAAGACTCTGTTTGATGGTTTGTACTGCCCGCTCTGCCTGCCCATTGAGGCTGGTTTAAACGGGGCCAAGGTGATATGTTTGATCCCATTGCGGGTCATAAATTCTTTAAACTCGGCACTGGTGTAACATGGCCTGTTGTCACTGACCAGTATGTCAGGCAGGCCGTGGGTGGAAAACATGGCCCTCAGGCTTTCAATGGTGGTGGCGGTGCTTCCCGACATTATTTCACATTCAATCCATTTTGAAAAAGCATGCACCACTACCAGGAACATTGTGCCGAGAAACGGGCCCGCATAGTCGACATGGATCCTCGACCATGGTCTAGAGGGCCAGGACCACAAAATTAGTGGTGCCTCTCTGGGCGCGTTGTTCAACTGAGCACACACGCTGCATTGCCGTACACAGGACTCTAAGTCACCAAACGTGGGATCTAGCTATCGCTTTCATCATTACTATACCCAGGTGTGTGCTGTGGAGATCCGAGATGAACGTCTCCCTGCCCTTTTTGGGTAGCACTACGCGGTTACCCCACAACAGGCAGTCTGCCTGAATGGACAGCTCGTCCTTTTGCCGCTGGAACGGCTTGATTAGCTCTTGCATTTCAACGGGGATGCTGGCCCAGCTTCCATGCAGTACACAGTTATTTTTACTAGGGACAGCAGAGGATCTTGGCTGGTCCAAGTCCTAATCTGGCAAGCCGTGACAGGTGATTTATCATTTTCAAACGCTCCCATAACCATCAACAAGTCTGCGGGCTGCGCCATCATCAACAAGTTTGCAGGCTGCGCCATTTCCACCCCAGTGGTGGGCAATGGTAGCCGACTGAGAGCATCTGCACAGTTCTCGGTGCCTGGCCTGTGGTGGATGGTATAGTTATATGCTGATAGTGCGAGTGCCCACTTTTGTATGTGGGCTGAGGCATTAGTATTTATCCCCTTGTTTTCAGCAAACAGGGATGAGGGGCTTGTGATCGGTTTCCAGCTCAAATTTGAGGCCAAACACGTACTGATGCATTTTCTTTACTCCGAACGCACACGCTAATGCCTCTTTCTCAATCATGCTGTAGGCCCTCTCAGCCTTAGACAAGCTCCTGGAGGCACAGACGACAGGTTGTAACTTGCCCACAATGTTAGCTTGTAATACACACCCGACTCCGTACGACGACGCATCACATGCTAGCACAAGTCTTTTACACGGGTTATACAATACAAGCAGCTTGCTGGAACATAAAATGTTTCTGGCTTTCTCAAAAGCAATTACTTGTTTTTTTCCCATACCCAGTTCTCACCTTTACACTATAACACATTGGGCTCTAAGAGGGTGCTTAACCCCGGTAGGAAGTTACCAAAATAGATGAGGAGTCACAGGAACGACCGCAGCTGTTGCCATGAAGACACATTGCGACCTCTTCAGCCGCAGCCCTACGCGATCCAGTCGCTGGAGGACCTCCTCCAGGTTTTGAAGTTGCTCGACGGTGTCCCGACCCGTGACCAATATGACGTCCTGAAAAACCACCGTGCATGGTACCGACTTGAGTAGGCTCTCCATGTTTCTCTGGAAGTTCGCTGCAGCCGAGCGAATTCCAAACGGGCATCTGTCGTAGATGAACAGTCCCTTTGTGCGTGTGATGCAGGTGTGTCCCTTTGAAGACTCCTTCAGCTCCTGCGTCATGTAGGGCGAAGTCAGGTCGAGCTTGGTGAATGTCTTGCCTTCTGCCAACGTCGCAAATAGGTCGTCTGCCTTAGGTAACGGGTATTGGTTCTGCAGCGAGAAACGATAAATAGTTACTTTATAATCACCGCAAATCCTGACCGTGCCATCACTTTTGAGTACTGGAACAATCGGGCTGACCCACTCGCTGAATTCCACTGGGGAGATGATGTCCTCGCATTGCAGCCTGTCCAGCTTGATTTTCACTCTCTCCCTCATCATGTGAGGTACCGCTCGAGCCTTGTGGTGAATGGGTCGTGCCTCTGGGGCCAAGTGGATCGCACCTTTGCCCCGGAAAAGTTTCCAATGCCTGGCTCAAAAAGGGAAGGAAATTTGTTAAGAACCTGGGTACATGAGGCCTCATCGACATGTGATAGCGCTCGGATGTCATCCCAGTTCCAGCGGATTTTGCCCAGCCAGCTCCTTCCAAGCAATGTGGGGCCATCGCCCAGGACAATCCAGAGTGGCAGTTCATGCACCGTGCCCTCGTAAGTGACCTTGACCATGGCGCTGCCCAGGACAGTGATAAGCTCTTTGGTGTACGTTCTCAGTTTCGTGTGGATGGGGCTCAGGGCTGGTCTGAGTGCCTTGTTGCACCACAGTCTCTGAAACATCTTTTTACTCATGGTGGATTGGCTAGCGCCAGTGTCCAGTTCCATGGTTATGGGTAAGCCATTCTATTTTACGTTTAGCATTATAGGTGGACATTTCGTCGAAAATGTGTGCACCCCATGTACTTCAGCATCTGCCTCCTCTCTCTGAGGCTCAAAATTGCTTTGATCCACCATGGACCAATCTTCCTCTGCCACGTGGTGGTTAGCAGTTTTGCAGAGCTTGCAGCTCATCTGCAAGCTCGTTGGAGGTGCCCCATTGTTCCACAGCTCTTGCAAACATACCCTTTGAAGCGGCATGAATAGGCTATATGGAAACCTCCACAACGCCAACAAGGTGGGAATTGCCTTGCATTCATCCTTTGTTGCGGACTCAGTCATCTGGGTCACCTGAGGCCTGCTGGCAGTTGCAGAGTCATGGTTTCTGCCCTGTACATTTCTGCTCACAAACACAGTTCCTGTTAATTTATGAACATTGCTAGCACTTGTGTGCTGAGAGATTTGTTTGGTGTTATCACTGGTGGACATAAATGCCTGTGCTATCGCAATGGCCTTACTGAGGGTCGGTGTCTCTACAGTCAAAAGTTTTCGTAGGATGGTCTCGTGGCCAATGCCCAGTACAAAAAAGTCTCTGAGCATTTGCTCCAGGTAGCCATTAAACTCACATTGTCCTGCAAGTCGCCTTAGCTTGGCGATGTAGCTCACCACTTCCTGACCTTCAGATCGCTGGTACGTACAAAACCGATACCGCGCCATCAGCATGCTCTCCCTCAGGTTAAGATGCTCCCGAACCAGTGTACACAGCTCCCTCATATGACTTATCTGTGGGTTTCACCGGAGCCAGAAGGTTTTTCATGAGGCTGTAGGTCGGTGCCCCGCAGACCGTGAGGAGGACCGCTCTCCTTTTTGCAGCGCTTCCTTCTCCGTCCAACTCGTTGGCTACAAAGTACTGGTCTAACCGTTCGACATAGGCTTCCCAGTCCTCACCCTCCAAGAACTTCTCCAGGATGCCCAGTTTGCTGCATCTTTGCATTGGATTCGTATACTCGCCAGTTGTTGTGTTCCTAACACAGATGAGACTGCACACAGGGAGGTTAAAGTGACGGTGACCTCAGTCTTTATTAAGACACTCCAGAGTGAGGAACAGGCATTCGGGTCTGGCTTATATACAGTGCTCTCATCTTCCATCAGAAACCAATCTGACCTGACCATTGCACAACCAAACTGTCTTCATCACACATCACGGAAGCATACTGCCTCACCATCACATGAGAAAACGGCACTTACCACTGATCTCACAACCAAACTGCCTCCAGCAGCATACAACCAAACCATATTACAATCCATTACACAAACAACCTGGCCTTACACGTGCACAATCAAACTGGACAATTATGTGCAACTGATGTTGGGTGTATCAATTATCTTTAACCTACTGGAATTATTCTTATACCTATCTACACAAGGTCTATCACCAGTAATCGATAGATGATAGAACATCACATCTTATTTCCAATCTCATTTTAAAATTTTCAGCAAATGTATTCAATAAACAAGAAACAAGTAAATATGCGACAAGCAAATATATATTTATATATTTATAATAGAAACTCTAGTTCCTCATAGGAGAAAATAAAAGATTGTGAAATCGAATGCTAATTGAAACAATTTTATATGCGCACTTCCCATCCTTCTTATCTCCTTGCAATCTCCCCGGAAGCTAACTAAAATATATCAGCCTCTCAATCAAGTCTCAATTTGTCGACTATACTCAAAGGAATATTGCTCATTGCCTGATTTTTATAGCTCTTAACTGTTAAAAATAACAGGCCATCAAATTCAAAACTGAGCCAATCACAAGTCTGTATATATTTCAAAATCATGCTGTAGGACTTCCTATCAAGCCTATTACCATGGTAACAACAAACTTCACAAAATATGTGACTAAATGGGTTGCAGATGGCTTTATAAAATGTTATATATTGTGCCTGTTTTAAAGGGATATTATATTATACCAGAGAAAAACAGACCTTGCATTAATATAGCACCTTTCACAACATCAGGACATCCCATAAAGTAATTTTGAAGTGCAGTCACCTTTGTAATGTTGGGCAACAAGGCAGCCATTTTGTGCATAGCAAGGTTCCACAAATAGCAGATAGATAAATAACCAGATAATCTGTTTTATTGGTGTTGGTTGGGGGATAACTATTGGCCAGAGCACCGGGGAGAACTCCCCTATTCTTCTTCGAAACATGACAGAACTGCTTCATATTTGTTATACTCACTATCACCTGAGCAAACTGCCACCATCATCCATCAGATAAAGTCATACCAATAATGTCATACTTTTGCAAAACAACAATTCTGGATTGGACAACTCGTAATTAATGTTGGCATTAAGCAGACAATTTTCTTCCTCCTCACCCCACCCACTCTTCCAGCACAAATCAGAGATTGCGCACACCTTCTGCACGGGCCAGTCTCAACCTTGCTTGAACTCCCAGCTATATTTCATGCTAGCTTAGGTGTGTTGGGTGAGTTCCTGGCGGGTCTAGCGCCTGGTAACCAGTCTTCACCAAATCAGAGGAGAGAGGCTTTACACCAACGCAGGCCTAAAATGCCAGGCAGTTGTTTTAGCAACCAGATGGCCTTCATTCCTGTAATGCATCCCTGCCACAACCAAGAATTAAAAAAAATTAGGTGCTGTCTGGCTCTCTAAAAATCCTTCGATATGAGGGGTCTGTAACATCTAATGCCTGGTTTCTGTGGGTGGTCTTCGATGCAGGCATCAGCCCAATGGAATCCCAGGAAAGTTTTGTGAGCAGTGTCATGATGTCACCACTGCATCCTTTCCATGCAATTTAAGTACTCCTGCCGGTTTCAGGAGCGGCTTTCCCATTCCCATCCCCATTGGGTAAGGCATAGGATATGGGCATGAGTGCAAACAGGGTATGTTGTGGGCCTGTGCTCCTATAACCACTCCCTGAGGCTCTGGGGACTGGCACACAGCGGGCGTTAGCTCGAGGAATACCTTGCCCCAATAATGCATTAAAGGGAAAGCTAGATATACACATGAGGGAGATAGGAATTGAAGGATATGCTGATAGGGTTGGATGAAGTAGAGTGGGAGGAGGCTCGTGTGGAACATACAGACCGGCATAGACCAGTTAGGCTGAATGACCTGTTTCTATACCGTACATTCCATGTAATGTTGGAATAACTCAGTGAAAAATTACATTCTTCCCCGCCCGCCAAAATCTGAGATGGGAAATGGGCTTATTTCCGTAGGCAGTAAGGTCATAGAGTTAGCCATCTAAAAATCGCTCCGGACAAACGCTGGAAAGTGGTTTTGTCTGCGAGGTGGTGGGGGGGCAGGGGCGGGAGGTGGGGTAACCCAGTGCTGATGTCAAACATATCCAGTGTCACATAGCTATTTGTGCACACTGAAAAAAAAAATAAGGCTCAAGATTTTGGCTAGAGGAAATCATTGATTAATATGATGGAAACCGAATTCACCAACTTGCAGGCAGTGCAACGACAAGCTACTGTATAGAGACAAAAACAAAGGGGCTGAAATTGAGCCCCGCCCCAAATCGTTTTTTAAAGTGTTTCTCCGCCCCTATCCCCAGAGATAGATTTTGGGATATTAAGGAAATGAAAGGATACAGGGATAGTGCAGAAAAGTGGAGTTGAGGTAGAAGATCAGCCATGATCTCATTGAATGGTGGATCAGGCTCGAGGGGTCGAATGGCCTACTCCTGCTCTTATTTCATATGTCCTTATGTAGATGCTGAACCATGCAAGGGAGTGATCTGGAGGGGTAACTGAAAGCTCAGTAGACCAGTTTTGAGAAGGCTTTTAAAGGCAGAAAGTGAAGAGGAACATATGGGCAATGACTGACAGAAAAAGACCTTCTGGTCCATTCAGCCGGTGCCGCACAATTGTGATATCTTGTGTATCACAATATATAATCTTCACCCCACTAAAAACCATGTGATCTCCTGGGAGAGGCAAAAAAACAGATTAAAACCCCAAGCCAATGTGGGAGAAAAATAATCTGTGAAATTCCCCTCCAACACCCCCCTCCCCCCAAGGCAATCAAAACTAGTCTGGCAGATCACCTTGGCCCTGATAATTCTACATAGTACAGGTTGAACCTCCCTTATCCGGAACCCTCGGGACCTGGCCTGTTCTGGATAAGGGATTTTTCCGGACGAGAGGTGGGCAGGTTAAATTGGATGGTACAGTTACTGAGCAAGGGGATGTTGGGGCTGGCTGGCTTAGGGCTGGGAGCGTGGCAGAGACATTATGGGGGGACGGGGGATGGGGGGTCGGCGGTGGATCGCGGGGTCAGGCCAGCGATTGCGGGAGTCGGCAGCAAGGAAGGACTTCAATTTGTTCATGTCGGAGTTCTGCGCATGCGCCACCCGGTGGCCGGGAATGGTTCCGGATGAGGGGTGGTTCAAGATAAGGGAGTTCTGGATAAGGGAAGTTCAACCTTTTGTATGAGATAATCTCTGTCCCAGCCAAAAGCTTGAAGGAATTAAGAGAGACACAGGGGTTTGTAAAGTGAGGTGCAGAGAGGAGGCCCATGAAAACTCTGCCACCAAGGATGGCGTGCAGATAAAGGGGGATGTAACAAATTGCCAGAGTGGGAGAACCGACTGCTGCAAGAGGGGACATAAGGAGATTGCAGAGATAAGGGAGGAGAGGCCTTGGGGGGGATTTGCAGATGAGGAAGAGAATTTGCAATCGAACATGTTTGGGGGCTGTGAGCCAATGTGGGTCAACGAGGACAGGAGTGCAGGGTGAGCAGAAGTTAGGGTGGCACAGGATATGGGCAGCTGGGGCTTGGATGAGTTTTAATTGTGATTCCACAATTATGATCTGCAGATACTTTGATCATGAATTACAATAAATAGCATTCTAAGCTTTGGGATGGTTCCTATGGCCCTGATATTGGTGGCAGTCCCGCCCACAGCCGCCGAGGTTCCGCCGGAAATGACGTTTTTTCGGCAATTCCCCCGGTCCCACCCATCTGCTGCCTGCCGCAAGATTGGTTCAGACGGTTCCCTTGCCCTGCCGCCCGTTGGAGGCTGGAAATCCATTTTTTTCCTCATCGAGGACCGCCTAAGATCACCCTGCCGCCCGCCAGAAGGACCGCTGGTGAAAAGCTAATCTGAGCTGGCTGTGAGTCAGGCGGCAGGGAGCTTCGCTCAGAGTGCTGCAGCGCTGCATTTCACAGATATCGTTCACATCCTGCAGCACCATCAGTGGCTCATCAATAGTGACCTGCCAGAGAGAGTTCAGATCTGTCACTCCCTATGACTCCGTTGAAGGGATGGTGTGGTAGATGAAGCGGCAATGAGTTACGGAAGATGGTGAAGGCTCAATGGAGATGCCATGCAAGAGTTTGTAGACCATTTCATGCGGAACCTATTTAGTGACTGATTTGACTGCGCAGATGGTATGAGCTTATGCCAGAGTTATTATGCGAAAGTGATAAGATGTCAAGTGATGGCACATAGTTACAACTGATACTGAGAACATCGTGACATGAGGTGTGAAAGAGGGGAAAATACATATAATGGACTGCAATGTAGCTGATGAACATGTCATCCCAGAGGTGGCACTCCACCATGTTTTGCGTCATAAAAAGTGGCTTGACCTGTAAGCATTAATGTGTGCCCTGCAAGTACTTCAAGTGGCTCTGACTGAATGGCAGCCTTTCTGCATTGGTCACCCTTACTTGTCATGCCATGATGTCCTGATGACAGGACCCATTATACAGTGCAATCATATGTGGAGCGCAATATATTCCGGATGCAGCAGAAAACATCACGTGGAAATGAGACACTGACCAAGAGAGGGTGAACATTGTGACTGTATTTAAAAGTGCATAATTACATAAGTGATATAACCTTATAGAATTCATGAACATCTTGACCACCAACACCCACCCCTCTGCCCGCAACCACCACCTCTTTTCCCCCCACTTCTTTTCCCCACCTTGAAGACCGCGCCCCGCACCCCTCCCCCCCCCCCCCCCGCCTCTGCTTGAGCTGATTGTGCAGGAGGGCAGCCGGATCTCTGCAGATGTATCCATCTTGGAGAGAAGGTAGGGGGCGTGACTGAAGGCACTGGCATCTCCGGCTCCTCTGGATCTGTGTGCCTTGAGGGTATGGGTTCAGGGGCTTGCACGACATGGCCAGAAGCCATTACTTGCCTCATCATCTCAGCAGACTGGGTGATGTGCTGCACTGCACGAATGAGCCGGTCCATTCGGTCAGAAAGATGCTGAGCGAGGGATTCGATGCTGGCACCTATCCCAGCCATGGTCTGCAGCAGCTGGTGACCTAGGTCAACGCTTGTCCTCGATAGCTGGACCATCTCATGAATAGCTGAGAGCTGCCCTGAAACCTCAGCAGCTTGTTGGGTCATTGTGGGTTGACATGCCTTGGTTGGGTCAGCTCCACGGCCTCTGCGCCTGGCAGCACTTGAAGGTGTTGCATCCAGTTCAAAGCCCATGAATTCTGAGCCCGATGCCGAAGTACTCCAGACAGGTGGCACACATGGCAGGAGGCTGGTGTCATCATCTTCCAGCTCCTCAACCTCAAAGGGGCCCAAACACGGACCCTTCTCCCTCCTCTCTCTCCTCTTATTCGTGACTCTGGGTGGCGGAGGTGGGTGCGGTGGAAATGGGTGATCTTGGAGGGGGGGGTGGAGGAAGGAGCCCATGTCTTGGGCTGGGGACAACGTTGGGGTGGGGGACGCTGGGGTCACACTCCTCCTTTGAGTGCCAGAGGTGAATGGCGTGCATTGATCGGTGCTGTCCGACTCACCATCGACAAGTAGAGGACAACATTTCAGTCTGTAAGGCTGGGGGGTAGGTAAAGCTGACGTGAGCTGTCTCCTCTCACATTGTGCCATCAAGGAGTTCCATCTCTACGTGGGCACACCAATAATGGCCGACAAACTGTGTTAAAACGCATTTGCCGTGACTTGCCTGACCTTTTGTACCATGTGCGTTACTCACACCGGAGATTATTATACCCTTGACATGCTCCAGCATGGGATCTGCATCACCCTTTATGGTTGCACAGCAGCGGTCACCCACCAATGCCAAGACACACTCATCCAGGCTGTTCAACTCTCTCACCTCTGTTGGGCCCCCTCCCATGGCACTGAGGCTTGCTTCCTTGGAAGTATTTTTCTTCTGCAGAAAGAAATGTTGAAGCCTTTACCCCCTTTACTCATTCCCCACACACACACACATCTGGGGCATGACCAATTGCAGTTGGACAGGAGGGGTTTCATAAATATTTACTCACCCTTGCTGACACCACCACACCATTCCGACGTTTCTTACACTGATCTCCAGCTCGCTCAATGTTGCCCATTGAGGACACGGCCTCACCAATCTCCCTCAAAATGTGTCTGTATTGGGGTGGTGGAGGTTTGCCACGACCATCCTGGGTGAGGTCTTTAGATCTACGCTCCACCTCTGATACAAACTCCTCCAGTTCCTCATCATTAAACCAGGGAGCTCTGGGCCTGGTTTGGACAGTCATCTTTGATGCTTTTTTTCCCCATTCATGTTAAATCACTTAAGGAATGGCTTATGAAAAGTTTGCAGCTCTGTGTCTCCTATACGCACTTACAGAGGCTGAACTCCAGGACATAGTTGACATATTTACAGAGGCGTACGAAAGCATGGGCCTTATGCTAAACATTAGTAAGACAAAGGTCCTCCACCAGCTTGTCCTTGCCACACAGCACTGCCCCCCAGTCATCAAGATCCACGGCGCGGCCCTGGACAACGTGGATCACTTACCATATCTCGGGAACCTCCCATCAACAAAAGCAGGCATTGACAACGAGATCCAACACTGCCTCCAGTGCACCAGTGCAGCCTTCGGCTGCCTGAGGAAAAGAGTGTTCGAAGACCAGGCCCTCAAATCTGCCACCAAGCTCATGGTCTACAGGGCCATAGTAATAGCCATCCTCCTGTATGGCTCAGAAACATGGACCATGTACAGTAGACACCTCAAGTCGCTGGAGAAATACCACCAACGATATCTCCATAAGATCCTACAAATCCCCTGGGAAGACAGATGCACCAACATTAGTGTACTGGACCAGCCCAACATCCCCAGCATTGAAGCACTGACCACACTTGATCAGCTCCGCTGGGCAGGCCACATAGTTCGCATGTCAGACACGAGACTCCCAAAGCAAGCGCTCTACTCGGAACTCCTTCACGGCAAACGAGCCAAAGGTGGGCAGCGGAAACGTTACAAGGACACCCTCAAAGCCTCCCTGATAAAGTGCAACATCCCCACTGACACCTGGGAGTCCCTGGCCAGAGACCGCTCTAAGTGGAGGAAATGTATCTGGGAGGGCGCTGAGCACCTGGAATCTCATCGCCGAGAGCATGCAAAAATCAAGCGCAGGCAGCGGAAAGAGCGTGCGGCAAACCAGTCCCACCCACCCCTTCCCTCAACAACTATCTGTCCCACCTGTGACAGAGACTGTGGTTCTCGTATTGGACTGCACAGCCGCCTAAGAACTCATGTTAAGAGCAGAAACAAGTCTTCCTTGATTCCGAGGGACTGCCTATGATGATGATTTGATGATGATACTCTCCCCTAGAGTATTCCCCATTTAAGAGCATGCGCAGATGTCCCAGCAACCTCCATCACGGCAAAAGTGATGTTGGTTTGCTGATAGAACTCCAAAGAAAAACCCAAAATCTCACACATGCGCGGTGCAGTGCCTCCAAAGTTCTCCGAATCGAGAGGCCTGCTCCTCTCGCCGACTCCTACTGCCTGCCGCTGCTGCCCACAATACTGAGCTGAAAATGGATCCTGGCAGGACTCAGCAGCAGCGGGCGGCAAAAAGGTAGGTGCTGCCCAGGGACTGCCGAAAAATGGGCGAGCCTTACAGCTCATCAAAATTGGCACCTTCGTCTTTAAGTCAAGCAAAACTCTGATCACAACACAGTCATTGAAATTGTGATATTATCCTCTATTGAACTGTGTGTGTGGGAATGAGGCAGGACTTCCAAAACTTGACATATGAAGCAATTTTCTATATTAACCAATGTGACCACAGTTGATAAAGATCAGTATTTTCAGATGTTTCGCGCGCTTCTGTTATGTCTGATAACAGATGAAAGGAAAAGAAGAGTATAGATCATATAAAGAGCATGTTGTTTCGTTCGGTGGCACATCATATAAAAATATGTTCTTTCATTGATCAGAGAACTAAAATGCTCCTTTCCCCACCACCAACTACAGCTATCAGCAACTGGCCAGGAAGCTATTTATTTTATTTACCAGCAAGAGAACTTCGAGCTTACGTATCTTTTCATACGGCAGGAGGTTAAAGGTGTATCAGCCTATGGGAGACAGGGCAAGTTGTTTCTAAGGCAATGTCATCAGTTGCATACAATCAAAGACAACAACAGCTTACATTTCTAAACAAAATAAGATGCTTCAAGGCGCTTGACATTGAAGGAAGAGGGGGCGTGTAGTAAAGCATTTAGGAGGGTCCGTCAAATACACAGTCCAGGAGGTGGCGCTTAGGCTTTTTAAAGGCGAGAAGGAAGTAGTGAGGCCGAAAGATTTAGGGAGGAAATTCCAGGAGATGGAGCTAAGAGAGCTAAAAACACCTGTTGTAGCTTATGGTTATCTCAAAATTATAAACATTCTATAATCTTCAGAAATGTAGCAAGGTGAGAGAGACAGAAAGGGAAAGACAAAGAGAAACCAAACTCAACAGAGACACTGAGACAGAGGTTCTGAAATTCCTGAGCTCCTGGAGAGCAGAATGGTTGATTTCTGCCCAGGAAGGCCAGGAATTAGGGCTGGATGTGCTCGGATTCTCAAGTCCCTGCTGTGACACTTTAAATTCCGATGGGGAGGCAGTGGATGGAACTGTGGCCTGCTCCCTTCTCCTCATCTACATCAGGGGGTTGTATCTGGGAAAGTTCCTAAGCTACCTCAGGAAACTTTATGTCCTTAAAAGGCATCAGCCGAGCTCTCGTTGTCCAAGAGCTGGCGTCATTCCTGCCGAGGAATCTCGTGACCACAGGGACTCCAAACCATTACGAGGGGATAGTAAGAGGCCTACTGGCAGAAGACCAGAAGAGGATCCTTTCCATCAGACCGTTGCCGGGCCTCCTCTTCACCGATGGAGGGACATAGCGTCGCTCCAACACTACAACCCGTGGTTTGGGGCAGATGCCCCGATGCGCCCTTGAAAGCATAATATGTGCCCATCCCAGCCATGTAATTAGCCCCATTCCATGCAATTTGGGACAGGATTTGTGGCTCTAACCACGGATGGACAGGGTTCCATTGCACTACACGCACACTAGTGGAGCAGGAATTTCTTGTCAGTGTCCTTGCTCATTCTAATTTGAAAAAGAAAAAGAAAGACTTGGGTTTATTTAGTGCCATTCATGACTTCTGGATGTCTGAAAGTGCTTTAAAGCTAATGAAGTACTTTTGGAGCGTAATCACTGTTGTAATGTAGGAAAATAAACAAGGGGAAAGGAATTGAAATTTCAAATCCTCTCCAGCAAATAGAAAATAACTTGGTTTTGTTGCTAGAAAATTTAAAATCCTAATTAGTGACAGATGTGAGAAAGAAAGACAGAGTCAGAGACTTACAGAGGAACAGAGAGAGAGACAGGCAGTAAGAGAGAGAGTGAGAAAGATAGACAGACAGTGAGACAGAGAGACAGACAGTGACAGACAGTAAGAGAACGTGAGAGAGACAGGCAGAGAGAGACAGAGAGAGAGAGCGAGAGACAGTCAGACAGACAGACAAAGACAGACCTTTGAACCCCCACCATAGTTTAGCTAAACTTCAAAACCATTCCCCAGTGCAGCCAAATCCCATCCTCTTCTTCAGTACTGCTAAATATGTACAGTACTGCTAAAAATGGACTATGTACAGCAGGCACCTCAAAACACTGGAGTAGTACCACCAACGCTGCCTCCGCAAGATCCTGCAAATCCACTGGCAGGATAGACGCACCAATGTTAGTGTCCTCGCTCAGGCCAACATCCCCAGCATCGAAGCACTAATCACACTCGAGCAACTCCGCTGGACGGGCCACATCATCCATATGCCTGACATGAGACTCCCAAAACAAACGCTCTACTCGGAGCTCCGACATGACAAGCGAGCCCCAGGTGGGCAGAGGAAACGCTTCAAGGACACTCTCAAAGCCTTCTTGAAAAAATGTAACATCCCCACTGACATCTGGGAATCTCTGACCCAAGACCGCCCAAGGTGGAGGAAAAGCATTTGGGAATGCACTGAACACCTCTTTGCTGAGAGCAAGCTGAAGCCAAACGTCGACAGAGGAAGGAGTGCGTGGCAACCCTGGCACCCCACCCACCTGTTCCATCAACCACCGTTTGCCCCACCTGTGACAGAGACTGTAGGTCCCGCATTGGACTCTTCGGTCACCCGAGAACTCATTTCTAGTGTGGAAGCAAGTCATCCTCGACTCCGAGGGACTGCCTATGATGATGATGACTGCTAAATAGTGAACACCTACCTCCAACTGGTACACCTTACAGACAATCTTGCTGTGAATCCTCAGCTTTAAAAATGGTAAGGAGATAAGCACCTAGGGAAATTTACTATTTTAAAGGCACTATATAAATGCAAGCTGTTGTTGTTGTAAGGGATTACATCAAATGCATAGGCAAAGGAATGCCATATATACAGTTCTATGTCATATATTACAGTTTCCATCATCATCATCATAGACAGTCCCTCGACATCGAGGAAGACTTGCTTCCACTAAAAGTGAGTTCTTAGGTGACTGAACAGTCCAATATGGGAATTACAGTCTCTGTCACAGGTGGGACAGACAGTCGTTGAAGGAAAGGGTGGGTGGGACTGGTTTGCCGCACGCTCCTTCCGCTGCCTGCGCTTGGTTTCTGCATGCTCTCGGCGACAAGACTCGAGGTGCTCAGCGCCTTCCCGGATGCACTTTCTCCACTTAGGGCGGTCTTTGGCCAGGGACTCCCAGGTGTCGGTGGGGATGCTGCATTTTATCAAGGGGGCTTTGAGCGTGTCCTTGAAATGTTTCCTCTGCCCACCTGGGGCTTGCCTGCCATATAGGAGCTCCGTGTAGAGCGCTTGCTTTGGGAGTCGACATTTCCCATAGAATAATGGGAAATGGATGTTACATTTTTTTCAAGAATTGTAGAATTCACTCCTGTTAAAAACCCCAACATGATTCAGTCATTGGCAGTCAGTGGCCCTGATGTTATGCTCAATCCAACATTAACAACTTTATACAGCTCTGTATTCCCTGATTCACCATGGGACATCTGCTATATTAAAAGTCCCACATATAGCGTGCACTTCCTGTATATGTCATACTTTCCCGCAACATTTCTGTGCCACATTTTTCCCATCAAACTTATATCCAGCATATCCTTTGGCTCCCCATGAGCAATGCCATGGCAGATCGGTTAGCAATACATTGAAATTATGTGTGGCACACACTTCCTGTAAATGTCACACTGACTTCCTGTGTTACTTTTCCTGTCACTTTTGGTTGACAACGCACCTATTGTTATAAGGCAGCACATCCTTCCACTCATTGTGAGCCAGGCCATGGGAGATCTGCATACACAAACCCACTAGCACCTTTCAAACCCTGTCTAAATATATTAACGGCAGCTCGAGCAGAAGCCGGTTGGAAATCTGAACTTGGCTTCGGCCACCTTTGATAAATGCCTGTATCAGTCATAAGCTTCCTCGGTCACAGCAACACATCCTTCCTCGCTGAAATAAGGGAATTCAATATAAATGCATTTTAGTCAGTGTTTATGAAGGGGCACTCTGTTCATGAATAAAATGCCATTATTTGAGGGGGGGTGGCATAAGAGCTTTGCATAATTTATGTCGTTGCATCGTGTGGGTGTAAGCAAATGAAAGGAGCACTTTATTCGCAAAGATGATCCCCCCCACCCTGCTTTCAAGAAGGTCATTGCAGCAAAATAAAAAAAACTATTGGAACAATGAAATGAGAGAAGCTCGCTTACTAAACTTTATGACCAATTGAAAAATACCCCTACTCTACTGCATTTTAAGAGGTAGTTTATGTCAAAGTGGACCTAATATGAATGTAGTAAAACACACTGCGTAATGCTGGGAGAGCGGCCCATTTCCATAAAACTCCAATAATCTGAGTAACCATGGGAAATGTATGATGGTGTTGGCCAAGAGCATCGGGACAGGGGTCTAAACTCATTTGTGGAAGGGGACCAGAGACTGCTGACCAGAGACAATTGACAGCAGAAGGAGGTAGTAATCAGAGAACTCTCTCTTTTAGTCAGTAAATGATACAGTTTGAAGTTGGCAACATCTGAACAAAATCACTTAGGAATAGAATTCCAGTAAATTGAAAGAATGCAGTTTTCATGAGTGAATTGTGCTGTGCTGACAGTTTTAGAGCCTCAATGCTGTCATTTAAATTCATTCAACAGCGAATATGGAAATCTGTGCAAGTAATTTATGCACAATTTGTCTCCTCACTACAATGCTGCACACACTGTGCAGTCGGTAATCGTCTTGTGTTTCCTTTAAACCCCAATGTACTTATAACTATAAATATCTTTACAAATTATTTAACCCTCTTTTAATTATACAGACACTTTAGAATTAACTGAAGTAAAGAAAGACTTGCATTTATATAGCATCTTTCATGTCCCAAAGCGCTTTACAGCTAATGATGTACTTTTGAAGTGTAGGCACTGTTATAATGTAGGAAATGCAGTAGCCACTTTGCGCACACCAAGGTCCCATAAACAGTAATGTGACAACGACCAGATAATCTGTTTTTTAGTGATGTTGATTGAAGAATAAATATTGGCCAGGACACCGGGAGAACTCCCTTGTTTCTCTTTGACATAGTGCCACGGCAGCTTTTAAATCCACCTAAGAAGCCTCGGTTTCACGTGTCATCCGAAAGATGGCACCACCAACAGTGTAACACTCCCTCAGTACTGCACTGGAGTGTCAGCCTAGATTTTGTGCTCAAGTCTCTGGAGTACAACTTGAACCCATAACTTTCTTACTCAGAGGCAAGCATGCTACCCACTGAGTCACGGCTGACGTGTATTATTACAGACTTCACATTTCACATTTACTGTCAAGCTACTTAATTTATGGAAGTTCCAATTTATAGTCAAAAGCAAAATTCCTCTTCTCAAAAAATGAAGCTATTTCTGACTCCGTTTACATTTCCCTTCGTCCCAAACAATAGCATCCTTTGGAGAGGGGGAAGTCTAACTTATTCTATTTATATTGTTTCTGAGACAGCCAATAAGGAGCATGTAGCAGCATGGTTTGACCAACTCTTTTTCTCACTCTTTATCCCTCTCCAAAGGTTTGGTTTGGTGCTGGCGCGGGTTGGGCGGGGGCGGTGGGGGGGCTGGGGGGGGTGCCGGTGGAGTGAGATCCCTTGTCTCCACTCAGCACCTCTGATAAGCTTGGACTGAAAATGTACAATATTTTAATTGTTACAATCCCATGTTGAAGCATTCGGCTACGACATGTCATTCGACCCTTCAGATATTTTTGAATAGTCTCAGTTTTTTTCAGGTTCCATTTTAGGAATTAGTATCAAGTCTGAGGTGGTCTGAATCTTAACATGCTTGGTCTTTGGGAGGGGGTGCGAGGGGGAGGGGAGAGAACAGCAAGGTTCTATCTCACTGTCTTATAAGTGACAATATTCTGGTCTGGTACCCCTGACATACTGAAAGCAATTTTGCAATCTGCACCACTGTGTTTGGTTGCAGTGGGGAATACAGAAGTCTCCAAAGGCACACAGTGTATTGTGTTGGTTTCTGAGCACATTTGTGTACGTGTACATGTGCGTGTGTGTATACAGCCATTGTATCCATTTTCCATAATATCCATTTTTATATTTTCTTTGGAATATATCCGAGGGATAAATCCTTGAACTTCATTCATCTAAGAATCAGATGATCTAACCTGGATTGGAAGACCAAATGAATCCAGATGTTTGTCCTGGTTTACATTACAATGGAGGCAATTTGTAAATCCAACCTACTTGATTTGATGAAAATATGTTTGGATGAATCTGGTGCTCATCAGGGTGAAGGATGTTCATCTGGGATTAGAACATTATTCTCTTTGTTTTTGAAAAGATAACATCAAGCACTGCTGGCTGGCTATACTATGGGTTAGTTACATTCACTCTAGGCTGTCCAGTAACAACCCTGATCTTCCTCTTCTCGTATCCACTGTCATTTTTAGTTTGTAGCAAGTTGGAGGAACACATAAGGGAGAGACGCAGCTCCATTGTCTTGGTCAAATTGGGCAGTAGTGCTCCATACCAATCATTCCACTACCTGTATTTCCACAAATTTGAAGGTTGAAATAAGTTGCAGAATTTGTACCTGGAGTTATTATCCCATAAAGAACGGGGCAGCCCACCTGATTGGCAAACTTGCTTATTGCTATTTTGTTGGAAGTGATGTGTTTTTTTAATGGAGAATTCCATTACTATCGCCACTAAAGTCCCAGAAAATGAGGGCATTAGTGAATAAAGCCACAGTTACAGCATCATTATCACAGGCAGTCCCTCAACATCGAGGAAGACTTTCTTCCACTCTAAAAGTGAGTTCTCAGGTGACTGTACAGTCCAACTCAGGAAATACAGTCCCTGTCACAGGTGGGGCAGACAGTGGTTGAAGGACTGGGTGGGTGGGGAGTCTGGTTTGCCGCACGCTCCATCCGCTGCCTGCGCTTGTTTTCTGCATGCTTTCGGCGACGAGACTCGAGATGCTCAGTGTCCTCCCGGATGCTCTTCCTCCACTTAGGGCAGTCTTTGGCAAGGGACTCCCAGGCAATGGCCAATTTGCTACTTGGAGGCCAGTTATATCACCAATGGCATTTCAGAAAGGAACTGGAGAGTCGGGCTCAATAAATCTATCACTATTGGATCGATTATGAGATACTGACGGGTGTGGTTCGAATATCCAGGTGGTGGTTGTTGTTTTTGTATCTTCACATTCTTCCTTTACAAAGATGGCAACCAATTTGTGTACAGCAATGTCATAATGACCAGATAATGTTTTAGTGATGTTGATTGAGGGAACAATATTGGACAGGACACTGGGGAGAACTCCCCTGCACTTCCTTGAAATAGTACTGTGAGATCTTTTGTGAACAGCTGAGAGGGCAGACAGGGTCTCGGTTTAATCTCATCTGAGAGACAGCGCATTCAACATCGCAGCACTCCCTCAGTACTGCACTGAAGTGTCAGTGTAGATTTTGTGCTCAAGTCTCTGGAGTGGGTCTTGAACCCACGACCTTCTAACTCAGAGGTGTGCATGCTACTACTGAGCTAAGGCTGATACCTAAAAACCCCATCCGCCTTCTTCGCATCGATAGATACTGGAGCACAGTAGCATTCCTAACACTCAGCGTGCTGAGGCATGAATGAAGGAAACTACACGGTTGACATATTTCCTTTCATTAACATGCCATTTGAATGCACTCGCATAAAATATGGCTGGGCATATTCAATGTCCAACTTCACTTCCAGATGAAAGTTCTCCAAAATGGCGGCACCCAGCAGAGCGACTCCCAGGCCTATTTGCTTAACCACATCTGTCCAAAAATGGATGGGAAAGAGGGGCAAGGTGTGGCCCTGCACCTGAGTTTCACTGGACAGCTTACATTGGTGCAAACCCAAGACAAATTCAAATCGATGACAGCTGGCCGATTAAAAATTTTTTAAAAACAAATGATTTTCCAAGTCCTAGCTACATTGTATGGTATTTTCAGATTATTTCCTCTTGTCCAGAGCCTCAGTCAGGATCAGTGGTACTGCACATACGGTCCTTCTCTTCTGTCAATGGTACCGAGTTGGCTTTCCCTATGAGACTGACAATTGTTCTCACTGGCAGTGCAGTGATTAACTCTACTTAGTTAAAAGCCAGTTCGATATTTTAAACCTCACACTTTTGCTGCACGCCCCTTATATATAATTATTTCTTTAAAATATGCATTGCAGAAAACCATATCTATTTGGGCTGAAGCTAAATGGCATCTCTGATCTGCACCAGACTATAAACAATTATTATTTCAAATTCCTGACTTCTGCAGGGCAGTTGCTTAGAGACACCCCCTTGAACAAAACAAAAATGCCTTCATCCTTGAGCCCTGAGCAAACACCGTTTCCGATGTACAAATCTGCAGGTTTACACAAACAAGCTGCACTTCCAACCGTCACAAACAAGCCTCCTATTCCCTCAGAAAATATATTAAAGAACAATGGGTGGCTTGTAAAACGCAATCCAGCATATCAAAGGAAGGTAAGTGCTCAATTCACTCTGAAATCCTGAAGTTTGAACTGGAATGTATGCCGAAAGCCTCAAAATTCAGGATAATTCTCTCCCTAGGAAATTAATTCAATCTCCAAAAAAAAACATTTTGCGCCTACTCTGTGCTTACAGTTTAATTTCTGAAGACATTCACCCACTGGCTTTCCCACCCCCGAATAAAAGGAATTTAGGCAGCATTCGGTAAACTTCCTTCAAGACAGAAACATAAGCACAGGACCAAGAAGGAAAGAAAGAGAACATCGGAAAAGGGTGAGGTTTCAAGCACTGGGGTCAGAGATATTGGGCATCGGCCTTGCTTTGCTTTAGTGTGGTATACAACGACAATGCCCCATCAATGCCAGCTTGGGAGTGCATGAGGTTCGAACAGCATCACACATCGACAATTCTCAGCTCCACCACTTAATACAGAAATTTAGAGCCAAAATAAACACAGCTGTTGAATGTCTTCCACAACTGCACAAATAAATCTGGACTTGGCTTCGCAGAACTGAGGTAGATTTCTCAGGGACAAGGGTTATGTTTATTCTCATGCAACAGGCAGGTTTCAGCTCTCTGCAAACAGGCCTCGACTTTTGCCTCTGTTCCTTTGGCTGCAGAATGTTCGGCCATTACTCTGTTAAAAGGAACAAATCACTTCACCCCAGAGCAGATTTGTATCGAGCCACTACCGTCAAGTTCACCACTAGGTTTGGCAAGCCCAGTTCAAATTACTTCCTAGGGGGAAAGGGCCAACTGCTATGTTGACTCTGAGTCAAGTTCTGTACAAAAACCTGCTTTATGCATCAAGTAATACTAGTAGCTGTATTGCAGCACGTACCTAAAGGCAAATCTAAACAACCCCTCAATGTTTTGTAGACGAGTACACACAGGCGTTATTGAAATCATGAAACTCGGTGCCCTTATCTTAAAATGATGGAAAAAATGCACACACACAGCCATTAATGGGTTTCTAATTTTTTTTAAAAGACTTTGTGGAAAAGTATGTCAGGACACTGTTATGCAAAATTTGAACCACATGTAAGCATAGAGGAGTTGTCTTTATTTTTCTCGTCAGCACTGCTGAAAACAAATGCGCAGAAGATGACCCAGGCCTGATTACAAAATGGGTAAACATCTCATGAGCACCGCTTTACTGGAAAATAAGCCGGCGTGTGCCACTTCAGCCATCAGACTGAGTAACTCATGCATCATGTGGGCGGTGAGGTCAGACACCACTCACAGTTGGCACTCCAGGCATCATGTGGGTGGTGAGGTCTGACATCACTCACAGTTGGCACTCCAGGCATCATCCTCAACGGATGTTTGAAGGGGAAGTGTTTTATTTCTATTTTTGTTTCCTTCCTCGGGTGAGGGGGTTGGGTTGGCAACTCTGGTTGGATGTATTCCTGGAGGTTTCATCACATGATCGCCCGCCTCCACCACTGGTTTACCAGCCCATCCAACCTCGGGTCACACCGCCTTCCCACGCCAATTGAGAAGCGAACAGACCCTTCATTACCCGATTGAATGATTCTCAACTTCAGTCAAACAGCCCGTTTCTCCCCATTTCCAATTTTTTTTTGTAACTAATAAGCAAAAGTGTTGAAAGAAGATGAAAAGAAACACACAAATGTTTTAATGTCCCGATGATTTTTCTCCAGGATTGCTTGCTGTAGTGCCCTGAAGATCAATCTTCAATTCCTGAAGACTTTAGGACAGTCCCGGAGGGTTGGCATCCCTACAAGGGAGGCCAGAATCAAACTGGGCAGGACTGTGAAGAGCTGAAAAACGGCTTTGCACTTTTCTGGTGGGGAATCCCCACTAAAGCAGCGGAGAATGTTTATATCCAACTCCCAATACATCAGAGCCTTAAAGTGGCTCGTGAGTGCTGTTGGTTGTGCTGCATGAACCTCTGAACTTTGCAATCAATTAAATGGTGGTAGTTTGTCGGGGAACAAAAACAGCTGCAAGTCTAGTCTATTGGCACTTTACTCTGGCAAAGCTCCTGGCTTGGAAAGAGTTTTATTTATCAGGTATCGAGCGGTAAATACTGCAGCCGAAAAGAAATATTAGAGACAAGTGAATGGTGTTGTTCAGCTGGTGCAACTGTTATTGGTTGGTGCATTTATGTCAACACAAGCTGTGCAAGCATTTGTGCTGTTTGTCTGCCTTTGTTTTCGTTTCCGCTGGTTATTTTTAGGATCAGACGTCAATAATCTGGGCAAAGGGTCGGACCATCTCCAGGGTTAAATTACTTCAAAGTACCTGACTGGTGCCATCACATCATGGAGATGCAGGGGGCTGGCCGAACTACCCCAATAGATTGCGTTTCCATCCATCTATAGGGGATTTATCAAACCATTTGTAAGAATAAAATTATTTAGTAATGATAACATTGATTCTGTATATATATAAATGTTAAAAGTATAGATTATATGGAAAGGCTGCAGTGTTAAAAGAAACAAAATGGATGACTTCCCCAAGTTCATGTCTCCATGGCTTTGAAACTCACCAAACTAGAAAAGGTGTTAATTGGAAAGCCATTAACCTAATCAAGGAATGGCACTGGCTCTCCAGACAGACACATGTATGAGAAGCCCATCAGGAATGGCCCTGAAACCAAGACCCAATCCTGAGACTTTCTGAGAAACAATGGCCTTAAGGGGTATAATAATTCAAGCCAAAGATTGCTGGGTCTCGTCTTCTTTCTTTTCTTAAGCACACGGCAAAAAGCAGCACCTTCCTCGACAGGCAAAGGAATAGGGAAGTAAAGGGAAGTAAAGTATACCTTTTTATTGTAACATCATTGTATTTGTTGTAACTAAGTAGATCTGTAGGATAGCTGATGACTGCTGATAGATGTGTGTGTGTGTGTGTTTAATAAACTATTCCAAATTGTTTTAAAAGAATCAGTCTTGCTGTCAATGTAATGCCAGAGATTTAGAAATCTTACAAATTGGGGCCTGGTCCAGGATCTGGCGAGACAGCTTTTGAACAACTGGAAATCTCGGGAGTTGCGATTCTAACCTGTGATGCGAAGTGTAAACTATAAAGTTTTAAATGGATCGGAAAAAGTTGCGTCTTAAGGAGCAATCGTCTCGATAGTTGGAACTGTTTAAGTGGGGACCTACCAGTAGTTAAATTCAAAAGACACAGGATGAAGGGATTGGTCATGTACAGAAAGCCAGCAAAAGATGTACAGGCAGTCTATGAGGAGAAAGTATACAAAAAGGTATCTATAAAGGACATACAAGAGTTACAGGCACAGGCACCATACTTCCATAAGGACCAACATGCGCCTTTGGGGAGCTCGTGGCATTTATTCAGGAGAAAGTAAATCAAGGAGAGCTAAGGCCAAAATGGGTAAACTCTTGGCATTCTGCGCTCAGAGAGATGAGGAATTAATGAGGCAGGATGCAAAATAGATTCAAAATTTAAGGGAAGCGATACAAGATTTAAAAGACCAAAGGGCAAAAGAGATGCAAGATTTTTAAAAATTGCAAGTAAAAGAGGTTCGACTAAACGAAAAAGAGATTCAAAGTATAAAAGAACAAAAAGAAGAAAGCCTTCAACTTATTCGGCAGTTAAAGGAGGGAGAACTGTGGTATTAGGCAATTAGAAAGAGGGGCCAAACAGGCAGCTTCGTTGCTACAACAACAAAGCCTTTCAAATTTAAATGCCACAGCAGCCGTCGTTGAAGTGAATGAAAACAAATTAGAGTTAAAAAAAATATAAATTGGAAAACTTAGGGCTCCAGCAAGAGGTAGAAGATGCTAGGGGGCATTAAGGGAAGTAATTAAGAAGCCACATAGGGAGGCAGACCACTTCTGGTGCCAACTAAAAATAGCGAGGCTAAAAAGTAAGTTAGGGGAGCAGCAGGCCCTGATATCCGCAGTAACATGGGAGCCATAACAGAGCCAACAGAAGGGGACAAGTGGGAGACAGATTGGGAAGAGGAAGGCAGTCAGTATAATCTCCAGGAGGATGGTGTACGATGGGATACCTTGGAGACACAAGAGCCAAGCGTAGCAGTAGTAACTACTTCTTTACAACGTAATGTGCATGGTCACATCACTAGTAACCATACCGACTCACAGCCCCTATCTGGTGCTGACGCCACGGCAGGTAGCCACGAGTTGGAGCCCATTAATGATGGGGACAACTTACTGGGAGTTAACAGGAGATGGGCAAAATTCAGGAGAAGTCACCCCGAGTTAGAAGAGAAAGACGTAACACGAGTCCTCCTCTTGGCCTGTTCCACTTCCCTAAAAGATAATTTGCTAGACGCAGTCCTCCAGCCTGGCACAGTGGCCGATGCACTCATGACCGAGATCCTGAACCATTTAGGTATCCAAAACTTAAACTTAGTGGCTCTGCATAATCAGACCAAGCAGCACCCAAAAGAGACCCCTAGAGCCTTCAGTAATCGCCTGTACGATATCTATGAACATACCCAGAACCAGGCACCCGCAAATGCTACAGCAGGAAAGTATCAGGAACAATTTAAATTGATGTCCCTGACCCAACTGTACTCTTGAGTTAAAACCACCCTGGGCATATCCATGAAGTCCACCAATCAGTGGACAAATAGAGAGGCCAGCGCACAAATAGCCTGCGAGGTGGTAAAAGACCAGTTATAGGTGAAGTTAACACCCATCGCAAATAAACCAGTGTCAACATGGAGGAATCTAGGTGTTACTCCTTTAAGGGACAGTGCTTTAATTGTAAGAAGGTAGGCCACCTAGCAAAAGACTGCAGCAGACCCAGACAGGCACCGGACCATGGTGCAACGCATAGATACCTCCCGAGGGACGAATCCAAGCCCTCTGGGACAGATCAATGATTGGACCAGTTGATAACCCTCATACAAATTCAAATTGCCACGGGGGGATGCAAAATCATTTACCGGTGCATGCAATCGCCGATGCACACTCATTAGAAAGACCCTTCAAGGATCCACACTATGACGGGGTCCGCCCCTAAAGATTGGTCAGAAATGGGGTTCTGACATGATGGTAGCGGGAGACCAGTAGTCCTTATCTTACAAGGATGCCAGCAGCAGTTTATGCTTATCGATACTGGCTCAACCATTACCATCATCCACACCCCATACCCTGAATGCCATGCAGCGGCGGGCAAGAGTTGTATGACCCTAAAGGGTTTAATGGTGATACAACCACTGTGTATACAGGGAAGGCCACTGAACTTCAGTTGGGAGCCCTCACCAGTAAGGTCCCGGTGCCGATGTTGATGACCACCCCTGATGGAAAGGGAACTGTAGGGACTGATGTGTTGGATCAGAATGGCGCAGTAATAGATTACAATCAGGACTGTGTTTGGATGGGATTGAGAGATAATGCGAGACTGATAGAAATTTCAGATGCTCACTCAGCTTTTGCTATTAAAAAGCCATCTGAGTATGACCCTCCGGGGAGCAAAAATGAAACTGTGGCAAAACTAATTCAGGGACACCTAGTGGTGTTCGCCACATGCAAGCATGACTGTGGAAAAATGGCCGGCGAAGAGTCTATTGAGGGACCTCCCCGCCCCCCTCCCCACCACTCATTCATTAAACAGCACCCCATCCCAAGGGAGAGTCACCCTTACATCTGAGACACCATAAAATCCCCAGTCGAGCAGGGTGTTGTTAGGGCAGCAACTTCCACGACCAATTCATCCACATGGCCGGTTAAAAAGCCTGATAGCAGCTGGCGACTGACTATTGATTACAGAAAGTTAAATTCTGTAACACCAGCCTGCTCACTGGTAGTAAGAGAAACTCCTACCATATTATCTCAAATTCCTGCTGGTTCCAAGTACTTCTCGACCCTCGACGTCGCCAATGGATTCTGGAGTATCCCGGTTAAAGGGGAAGACCAGTACAAATTTGCATTCACATTTGAGGACCAGAGCTACACCTAGATATGCTTGCCTTAGGGGTTCCACAATGCCCCCACGATATTCCACAAAAGCATGGCTGCAATTTTAAAAGACTTTTCCCACCCTACCTGCTTGCTGCAGTACATAGACGACCTACTGCTGGTAACTGACAGCATGGAGGAGCATCTGTCCGTTTTGCACGAATTGTTGACATTGTTGGCTCAGGCGGGACTAAAGGTGAATCCCTGTAAGGCTCAATTAGTAAAAGAACGGGTCACCTTTCTAGGAGTGTCCATTTCTCCATAGGGATCATCCCCCGACTCTCACAAGGTGGAGAAAACACAGCGACTGCCATTACCCACTTCCAAAACAGCCCTACGATCATTCTTGGGTTTGGTAGAATACCAAAGGAACTTTATCCCTGGCTTTGCAGAGTGCGCAAAGCCCCTGTATGATTTGATAAAACTGCAGGGCGATGACATATGCCTGGCATGGACTGATGCTCACACCCAGTCTGTGGCTAAATTAAAAACTGCAATGATACAGGCCGCATGTCTGATCCCTCCTGACCCCACGCAGCCCTTCCATTTGGAGGTCAGGGCCACAGAGCAAAGCCTCACTTGCAGTTCTGTGCCAAATGCGAGCTGTTCGACTACAGCCAATTGCATATGCGTCTCGAATCCTGCAGGGGGCAGAAAAGACGTATACCGCATGTGAGCGCCACCTACTGGCTGTCTTCTGGTCGGTACATCACTTTACCTTTATTACTGGGTTACAGGCTACAATCCTGCACAGTGGACACACACCTCTGAAACTACTGATGAAACCTGGAGATTCGCTAGTTTCCTCGCAGCGCCTCAGCAACTTGACATTGGAATTTATGGAAAGAGACATTGATACCATTTCCAAACCCACCACATTGCTGCCACAACTTCTGATCTATGAAGAGGACCCGCATGAATGTCCGTTACCCCTGATTAACTTTGAGACCCATCCTGTGCAGAAAGAGCTCATACAGGGTGCCCCATCGATGGGTCCTTTTATCACATTGAGGGATCGCCCTACACCGGATATGCTGTGGTATTGCCAGAAAGAAACATCCAGCAAAGATGCAACAGACAGTCTTCACAATATGCAGAAATCGCCGCACTTCTAACTGCTGTGAAGGAAACCTCAGATAGACCTGTGAATATTTGGTCCGATAGTGCCTATGCTTTAAACACCATGCTCTCCTTGCCCCTATACCACAAAAATGACTATCGTATGATAGATGGTAAGGCCCTGGTGCATGGGCCCTGGTTACGCCTGCTCTGGTCATACCTTAAACAGCGATCCCAGCCCTGCTTCATAGGAAAGGTAGCCCATAGAAAAGGGGGTCCACAGAGTGAGGGAAATTCCAGAGCAGACAAAGCAGCCAAGAATGCTGCGATTGATGGGGAGAGAGAGAATATAGTTGTTGAGCCCTGCAATGCTGTTAGCAAGGCCTCCCCAACAGATCACCTAGATTTAAAATCCCTGCAGCAGCAATACTGGTCATATGCTGTTGTAAGCACCTGGCACGAGGAAGGCAGACCCCTTCCTCAACCGACAGCCTGGGCTCCCAATACCATACTAGCCACTGCCCCTGACTCAGATGAGCAGTTGCTGATGTTCAAAAGAAAGCCAAACGCCTGCCCGGTGGTGTGTGTTCCACCAGAGGTGGGTCAGGAACTGCTCTCCCTCTTTCACTCCCATCCCCTCAGGGCACTATTTGGCCCGGTAACCATCCATAAGGTAGCATCCACAGCTTGGTGGCCTTCCATGAGGGAAACAATCGACCAATATGTGGCACGATGCTTATCGTGCCTGCAACACAATCCTCCCGCATGCAGTAACCGAGCCCTACTTCAAAGTGTACCCCCACCTCAAGGGCAATGGACTTACCTCCAGATAGACTTCATTGGGCCACTTCTACAGGCGCAAGGCAATTTTCAACATGCTGTAGTGGTGGTGGATCAATTTACTGAATGGATCGAAGAATTCCCCTGCCGCAATCACAGCAGCCAAAACACTACTGAATCGGGTGTTTTGTGGGTGGGGAGTACCAGTACAAGTGGACAACGATCAAGGTTCACACTTTACCGGTAAAATTTTTACCCACATGCAGGAAATGTTGAGGATAAAACACAAATTACATATTGCTCACCACCCCCAGTCGTCCAGAGGGGTCAAAAGGGGGTACAGGACCCTCAAGTTAATGTTAAAAAAATTGGGCTAACATGCTGCCAATGTGCTTAATGGCAATGAGATCCACACCTCACAAAACAACAGGGGTCTTCCCATAACAGGCCATGATGGGGAGGCTCATGAGAACGCCAGGCCAGTTAACACTAACAAGGATGAGTTCCCTGACAATGAAATCATGTAGTTCCAAGTGGCTGGAACAAGTGGTAGATGAATCGATTTGTGGCCACCAAACTGGGGAAGTCAAAAAGACAACCTGCAAGGTACTTTGACAAGTCCGTCCCTTTGAATATCAGGTGGGAGACTCAGTAACGATTCCAAATTATGGGGAAAAGAAGCTGCCTTTGAGCCCAGGGGATGGGGACCGCATACAATTATAGACCGATTGAACCCTGCGGTTTATTTAATTCAGTTACCGGGGAAAAAGGGTGTTAAGTACAAGAAATGGTTTCACATTAATCAGTTTAAAAACTGCCAAAGAGTAAATGCTGCACTGATCTTGTTTCCCACAGACTATGATACGGATCCTTATGATTGTCGGGACGACACTGGCCACGACCGAAGCCGAGGGAAGATGGAGAAGCGGGAGCTGCAGTTATGACTTACGAACATCATAAATGTGCTTCGAGAGGCGACGGTGCACTGAAGATACGGGAAGGGGAGGGTCTCCGCTGGAGATGTTATTGTACTATAGTCATCATCATCATCATAGGTAGTCCCTCGGAATCGAGGAAGACATGCTTCCACTTTTAACATGAGTTCTTAGGTGGCTGTACAGTCCAATACGAGAACCACAGGCTCTGTCACAGGTGGGGCAGATAGTCGTTGAGGGAAGGGGTGGGTGGGACTGGTTTTCTGCATGCTCTTTCTACTGCCTGTGCTTGATTTCTGCACGCTCTCGGCGAAGAGACTCGAGGTGCTCAGCGCCCTCCCAGATGCGCTTCCTCCACTTAGGGCGGTCTTTGGTCAGGGCCTCCCAGGTGTCAGTGGAAATGTTGCACTTTATCAGGGAGGCTTTGAGGGTGTCCTTGTAGCGTTTCCGCTGCACACCTTTGGCTCGTTTGCGTGAAGGAGTTCCAAGTAGAGTGCTTGCTTTGTGAGTCTCGTGTCTGACATGCGAACTATGTGGCCTGCCCAGCGGAGCTGATCAAGTGTGGTCAGTGCTTCGATGCTCGGGATGTTGGCCTGGTTGAGAACGCTAATGTTGGTGCGTCTGTCCTCCCAGGGAATTTGTAGGATCTTGCGGAGACATCATTGGTGGTATACACCTTACGAGGTGGGGACCGAGTCAGGACATCCACTTTTCGCTCTCTCTCTCTCTCTCTTTCTAAATTTCAAACCCATTATTGAGCAGTTATCTATCAGAAACATAAACAGCAGAGCTATCACAACCCTTTCAATGTTTATGATATGTGAACTCTGAGGAGATAAACCATATGAGGAGTCAATAAGGATATTTCCCCCTCACGGTGGGGAATCTGTAAGAATAAAAGTGTTTAGTCATGATAAAATTGGTTCTGAATGTAAATATATTCGGAAAGGCTGCAGCGTTGAAAAAAACAAAATGGATGACTTCCCCAAGTTCATGTCTACATGGCTTTGAAACTCACCAAACTAGAAAAGGTGTTAATTGGAAAGCCATTAACCTAATCAAGGAATGGCACCGGCCCTCCAGACAGACACAGGTATGAGAAGCCAATCAGTAACGGCCCTGGAAACAATACCCAATCCTGAGGCTTTCTGAGAAACAATGGACTTCAGGGGCATAATAAGTCAAACCAAAGTTTGCTGGGTCTCTTCTTCTATCTTTTCTTAAGCACATGGTAAAAGCAGGACCTTCCTCTACAGACAAAGGAGCAGGCCGTGTGCTTTGCCAGAGGGAAGTAAAGTATATCTTTTTTATTGTAACATCATTGTATTTGTTGTAACTAATTAGATCTGTAGGATAGCTGATGACTGCTGATAGATGTACATGTGTGTGTGTTTAATAAACTATTCCAAATTATTTTAAAATAATCGGTCTTGCTGTCAATTTAATGCCAGAGATTAGAAATCTTACACATTGTGAGCAGCAGGAATGGATCCAACGCTGACTATCTCCAGTACTTGGGAAGATTCAGGCATTTTGGTTTCTTCATGTACATCCTTTCAAATTGATCTGGTTGGACGTATTCCAGGAGGTTTTGCCATATGACCTCCCACCTCCTATCACCACGCTCTCACAGTCCCGCCATTAAACCTTAATTAAAACCGGATTTACCGAGAAATTCTTCATTTTCTTAGCACTTTTCTCTCAGTTAGTGCCAAGAACGTCACTCTGTAAAATCAACACGCTTGGCTGTCTTCAGGAAAATCAGGATCAAATCACCAATGTAATATATGCACCTGTGAGCATGCTCCCAGGTTTGTGGAACTGTTGTAACACAAAAAAAACCCAAAAAAACAGAAACAATTTTTTAAAAAGAGGGCAGTTAAAAGTGTCTGGAGTGTCCCCCAGATCGGGGGGGGCACTTAATCTAATGTTTATTTTGTCCCCCCCCCCCAAAAGAGCTGTGGAACTGTTATGAGAATAGTAGCATAATGGTAATGTTACTAGACTAGTAATCCAAAGGCTTGGGCTAATGATCCAAAGACACGTGTTCAAATCCCACCATGGTAACTGTGGAATTTGGTTCACCGGTACCCTCACAGCCTTCTGTGTGAGGTGGGCACTGGAATGCAACCAAATTTTAATATGATTTACGTTCCTGTCCAAAGTTTAATTTGTTTAATTGTGTCAGATTTAGTGCCCCCCCCCCCCCGCCTTTAATCAGGGGGAACTTGTATTAGTGATTCAACTTTAAAATAGTTGTGGAGCTGTTGCACTGTGAGTGACTTACCCAGTCACGTGATGTTCACAAGATACAATAAAACCCCGGTTTATTGAGTTCAGGTTCTCCACGATGAGGTGGGCTGTTGTGAGCCTGGTGGATGAACTGGTAGCGTTCAATTTGTTGTTCGACCTTTGCTAGTAAACCAGCTAGTTCTTTATAGCAAATGTGTAGCCATGAATTCTTAAGCAAAGAACCCCTGTTTAAAAAAGGAGGCAGACAAAAAGCAGGAAACTATAGACCAGTTAGCCTAACATCTGTGGTTGGGAAAATGTTGGAGTCCATTATTAAAGAAGCAGTAGCAGGACATTTGGAAAAGCAAAATTCGGTCAGGCAGAGTCAACATGGATTTATGAAGGGGAAGTCATGTTTGACAAATTTGCTGGAGTTCTTTGAGGATGTAAAGGACAGGGTGGATAAAGGAGAAACAGTGGATGTGGTGTATTTGGACTTCCAGAAGGCATTTGACAAGGTGCCACATAAAAGGTTACTGCACAAGATAAAAGTTCATGGGATTGGGGGTAATATATTAGCATGGATAGAGGATTGGCTAACGAACAGAGAACAGAGAGTCAGGATAAATGGTTCATTCTCTGGTTGGCAACCAGTAACTAGTGGGGTGCCGCAGGGATCAGTGCTGGGACCCCAACTATTTACAATCTATATTAACGACTTGGAAGAAGGGACTGAGTGTAATGTAGCCAAGTTTGCTGTCGATACAAAGATGGGAGGAAAAGCAATGTGTGAGGAGGACAAAAAATCTGCAAAAGGACATAGACAGGCTAAGTGAGTGGGAAAAAACTTGGCCGATGGAGTATAATGTTGGAAAGTGTGAGTTCATGCACTTTGGCAGAAAAAAATCAAAGAGCAAGTTATTATTTAAATGGAGAAAGATTGCAAAGTGCCGCAGTACAGCGGGACCTGGGGGTACTTGTGCATAAAACATAAAAGGATAGTATGCAGGTACAGCAAATGATCAGGGAGGCCAATGGTATATTGGCCTTTATTGCAAAGTGGATGGAGTATAAAAGCAGGGAAGTCTTGCTATAACTATATAAGGTATTGGTGAGGCCACACCTGGAATACTGCGTGCAGTTTTGGTTTCCATATTTATGAAAGGATATACTTGCTTTGGAGGCAGTTCAGAGAAGGTTCACTAGGTTGATTCCGGGGATGAGGGAGTTGACTTATGAGGAAAAGTTAAGTAGGTTGGGCCTCTACTCATTGGAATTCAGAAGAATGAGAGGTAATCTTATCGAAACGTATAAGATTATGAGGGGGCTTGACAAGGTGGATGCAGAGAGAATGTTTCCACTGATGGGGGAGGCTAGAACTAGAGGGCATGATCTTAGAATAAGGGACCGCCCATTTAAAACTGAGATGAGGAGAAATTTCTTCTCTCAGCGGGTTGTAAATCTGTGGAATTCACATCCGTAGAGAGCTGTGGAAGCTGGGTTATTGAATAAATTTAAGACAGAAATAGACAGTTTCTTAAACGATAAGGGAGTAAGGGATTATGGGGAGCGGGCAGGGAAGTGGTCTTGAGTCCATGATCAGATCAGCCATGATCTTATTGAATGGCGGAGCAGGCTCGAGGGGCAAAATGGCCTACTCCTGTTCCTATTTCTTATGTCCTTATGTAACCCATGAAGCAAATACATTACAATCAATACAATATTACACCTTGTAATATACAATGCATTGTACTGAGGTATGTTTTAACATACAATGCAGACAATGATGTCATAAGTATTCGGGTTTATTATTTTTTGTTAAAAAGCCTGTCATTACCAATGAATTGGTCATGATGCTGTCAATACGTGTAAGAACCAACAACGACAACTTACATTTATATAGCACCTTTAATGCAGCAATCCCAAGGTTTCACAGGAGCGTTATCAAACATCATTTGACACTGAGCCACATAGGAGTTACTAGGACAGGTGATCAAAAGCTTGGTCAGAGAGTTAGGTTTTAAGGAGCATCTTAAAGGAGGAGAGAGAGGTAGAGAGGTGGAGAGGTTTGGGGAAGGAATTCCAGAGCTTAGGGCCCCAGACAGCTGAAAGCACGGCTGCCAATGGTGGGATGAAGAAAATTCAGGATACGCAAGAGGCCAGAATTGGAAGAGCACAGAGATCTTGAAGGGTTTTAGGACTGGAGGAGGTTACAGAGATAGGTAAACCTAGAAAACTTTACAAAAGCTGATCAATAGCTTCAAAAAATCTGACACAGGCCACTCCCACGACCAAAATAAAATCTGCAGTGACAACAACCCTAATCATAGGCTTCCATGAAAACGAGTTAAGCTTAAAGTGCAGTGGGCCGCAGCTTTGTCACAACGTATCAGAGGGTTGTTGGAGCGTGGAATGTTTGCCACAAAGAATAGTTGAACTTGAGACCATTGTATCTTTGCAGGGAAAGTTGGATAACTATTTGAAGCAAAGGAAAAATACAAGGCAATGGGGAGAGAGCATTTTTGCTTTTTGGATGGATTTAGCGAAGAGCCAACACAGCCACGATGGGCCAAATGGCATCTTTCTGTGCTGTAAACTGCTGTGGTCAAGCTGCAAGTATAGCTGACATTGCATCATTTTTATTGCAAGAGGGAAAAGGAAGCTGAAAGGATGGTTTGCAGCAGTGGTGGATTTAGAGTGTACTGAAGTGAGGTGTGAGAACTGAAGGCAGGAGACATTTTCTCAGGGGAAGCTGGGGACTTTCCCAGAAAATATTGATTTTTGGCACCATATTTGGTGCATTTTTTGTCATGACTGTAATTCTGCTGATCCAGCCAAAAGTAACTTCTCCTGGAAGGGTGACAGATATCTTACATATGGAAATAAAAGCCGCAGTTGGAGCTTCAATACAACTTTACAGAGTCCAGTAAATCTCATCCCAGATTCACCCTGTTAATGTGTGAACTGAAATTTTTCACCACACAATATTGCTCGTGTCCCAGCCTCTGTAGTGGAGCTGAGGTGGATGATGGATTACTGTACAAGAATTGAGAGTATGCTGTTTTAACTACTTCAAATATACAACTTTCATTGTTAAGCAGCTTCAGGGGAGACAAGGGTTAGTCAGTACCATTGAAGCAAAGCTGTAGAACTAAGGTCTGAGGAAGGGTCTCATACTCGGGTTGCCAACTCTGGTTGGACATATTCCTGGAGGTATCATCACATGACCTCCTGGCTGCAAACGCCCTGGCCCCATCCTCACGCCATTGGTCGCCCAACACGCCTATCCTCGCGGCTCACTGCCTTCTCAGAAAGCAAATATACTTGTCATTACCCGATTGGATGATTTCTGACCATCAGTCAAACAACCTTTTTTCCCTCATCTCTGAAATGTTGATATCCAAAGTGTTCAAATAATTTATTTGAAAGCTCCATTTTTTATTTCCCCTATGATTTTTCTCCCGGGTTTTGCTCGCAAGTGTCCTAACACGCGAGGATATAAATCAAAATGAGTTACTGTCCTCCACTAACAACTGAAAATCATACAAGTGCGATACGCATTTGTCTGCTGTTATCACCAGTTTCAGTTTCTGGCTTACGTTGCTGGTTTGACAGTCAAAAAAATATTTGAAGTTTTTGAGGCTGAAGTTTGTGCTGTTGGTGGATCCTCAGTGATTACCTTCAAGTCTGGTGTTTGCATCCATTATACTCTTAATGATCATTAATATCACTTCTCACGTTTGCCCATGGATGCTGACCACTCAAGTTAGGATGGTATGGGCTCTGTCCCCTCTTGGTGCACAGTAACAAACAGTGTGTAAGGAAAACTAACGGCTTTGAGAACATAGCCAAGCACTATAACTTGCTCATAAGCAGGCCAACTGCCTGCATTATATAACTATTCTAAATATGGGGAGCTTGGTATAATTCAATCAGTAAACCTCATCATTCCAACCCCAAATCTCACTTTTATTGCTACACCTTGGCGATTCTGCCAGTGAAGTGTCAGTAATGCTCAAATATAGCCGATTAATTTATTCACGGCAGCAACAATCTTCTCATCTCAGAAAAGCTTCTGCAACTACTTTTGAAGAAAAATATACCTTCACATATGACAACGGTTAGATATGTTCCAGAAAGTTCCTTGGAGGAAATGGACATTTTTCTTTTTAAGAAACGGTATGCTATCTGCCTACTTGTTATGCAAAATGTCTTCAGGAAGAAGCACTAAATGAGTATAGCTGTCATCACAACTCTCACCTCGTCGGAGGAAATTTCTGCCTCAAGTTCGTGTGTAACTAGCAATGGGAAAAAGCAACATCTGATTGATTGATGCTTCTAATAGCATTCAGTCACACACCAAGCAATCTGATTGGTTGATACCGACAACCTACAATTCCAATGACAAACTGACATCAGTTAAAACATTGAGGCCTAAATCTTAACTTTCACCGCCAGGCGGGGTATATAATTGGATGTATATGTGTGTGTTGTGGGTAAGTTTTGGGTGGTCATTTAAATTGTAGTGGTAATTTTATGCTGCTATTTTCTGCAGAGAGCAACAGTAGTTTATTATAGATCGGGGCAAGGCAATTGTAAATGTTGTCTGGTCCCAATCTACTGATACATTAGCTCAAAGCTGCTCTACACATCTCAACTAACTTCAGTTTTCTGTCTAATGTGGACTCAACAAGGGGCAGGCCTCCAACAATGGAAGGGGTGAAGGGGCCTTTGACATTTTCAATTAAAATATTGCAAGTCCATGCTTTACCCCTGGCCCAACATTCCTTCCAGGCATTTATGTTCTTCCAAATACTCATGGCAGTAAATTAAGATATTTAGTAGAAGACCTTCTCTCTTCAATTAGAAAATAAGCAGAACAGAGGCCCGAGGCTTTTTATGTGGCTTTACAACTATACGCCCAGGCACAGGACTGATTATTATTTTAAACTAAATGAGAAAGACTCCATTATATAAAAAAAGCAAATGGTTGGCAATAAGTTAAAAGGGTGCTGTTCCATCTCAGGATTGTGCTGACATTTACAAAATGCTTGAGGTTTGGTCACACAGTTTATGATATTATCGAGATTGAGTTAGTGACTTGTAACTCAGTACCAGCTGTCCATTATACGATGGGTATTCTTCGACAAAAAGGAGTCAAACTTCTGGGATTCTTTGGACAGTGGGCTATAGAACAAAAATGGCTTCTCCGGTTCCACATGATGCGAGTCCAGTTGATCAGGAAGCCACAGAAAATGGAGAACAAAACAAGAGCACAATCCAAAGGAATGATCGAAGGTTGAGGGGATATGAACAGAATATTCTTTGATTCATTTGATCAGATCACTGAAAAATGAAAGCACTGAAGAGATTTTCTTCAGTTTGGACTCCTGCTCAAGGCAAACCAAACAGTTTTTTAACTCACAATACTGGAGCTGAAGTTTCTTCGGCAGATTGAGGCTATATTATACACCACATGAAGAATGCAGTCCTAATTTAGATCTATTTTACCATTGATTCTATTACTTATGGTCTGGTACATCCATATTATTTCAACAGTGTTTAGAGTGGTGGCATGAGTCAATGTTATTATATTCCAGCTCTGGGAGGAACAGTCACGTAAGTCTGTATTCCGACAAGTCGGAGTGGAACCAGGCAAAACCAATCCCATTGAGGCTGGACAACGGAGGCCAAACATCACAAAGGGGAATAGATAGGCGTTTCTGTGGCCGCAACCGAGACTCTAGGATGGTATGTTGCCTCCCTGGTGCAAGGGTCAAGGATGTCTCGGAGCGGGTGCAGGATATTCTGAAAAGGGAGGGTGAACAGCCAGTTGTCGTGGTGCATATAGGTACCAACGATATAGGTAAAAAACGGGATGAGGTCCTATGAGACGAATTTAGGGAGCTAGGAGTTAAATTAAAAAGTAGGACCTCAAAAGTAGTAATCTCAGGATTGCTACCAGTGCCAAGTGCTAGTCAGAGTAGGAATCGCAGGATAGCTCAGATGAATACGTGGCTTTGAGCAGTGGTGCAGAGGGGAGGGATTCAAATTCCTGGGACATTGGAACCGGATCTGGGGGAGGTGGGACCAGTACAAACCGGATGGTCTGCACTTGGGCAGGACCGTAACCAATGTCCTAGAGGGAGTGTTTGCTAGTGCTGTTGGGGAGGAGTTAAACTAATATGGCAGGGGGATGAGAACCTATGCAGGGAGACAGAGGGGAATAAAATAGAGACAGAAGCAAAAGATAGAAAGGAGAATAGTAAAAGTGGAGGGCAGAGAAACCCAAGGCAAAAAACAAAAAGAGCCACTTTACAGCAGAATTCTAAAGGGTCAAAGTGTGTTAAAAAGTCAAGCCTAAAGGCTCTGTGCCTCAATGCGAGGAGTATTCGGAATAATGTGGATGAATTAACTGCGCAGATAGCAGTTAATGGGTATGATGTGATTGGCATCACGGACACATGGCTCCAGGGTGACCAAGGCTGGGAACTCAACATCCAAGGGTATTCAGCATTTAGGAAGGGTAGACAGAAAGGAAAAGGAGGCGGGGTGGCATTGCTGGTTAAAGAGGAAATTAATGCAATTGTAAGGAAGGACATTAGCTTGGATGATGTGGAATCGGTATGGGTGGAGCTATGGAATACCAAAGGGCAGAAAACACTAGTGGGAGTTGTGTACAGGCCACCAAATAGTAGTAGTAAGGTTGGGGACAGCATCAAACAACAAATAAGGGATGTGTGCAATAAAGGTACAGCAGTAATCATGGGTGACTTTAATCTACATATTGATTGGGCTAACCAAACTGGTAGCAATGCGGTGGAGGAGGATTTCCTGGAGTGTATTAGGGATGGATTTCTAGACCAATATGTCGAGGAACCAACCAGAGAGATGGCCATCCTAGACTGGGTGATGTGTAACGAGAAGGGACTAATTAGCAATCTTGTTGTGCGAGGCCCCTTGGGGAAGAGTGACCATAATATGGCGGAATTCTTTATTAAGATGGAGAGTAACAAAGTTAATTCATAAACTAGGGTCCTGAACTTAAGGAAAGGTAACTTTGATGGTATGAGGCACGAATTGGCTAGATTAGACTGGCAAATGATACTTAAAAGGGTTCACGGTGGATAGACAATGGCAATCCTTTAAATATCATATGGACGAACTTCAACAATTGTACATCCCTGTCTGGAGTAAAAATAAAACAGGGCAGGTGGCTCAACTGTGGCTAACAAGGGAAATTAAGGATAGTGTTAAATCCAAGGAAGAGGCATACAAATTTGCCAGAAAAAGTAGCAAATCGGAGGACTGGGAGAAATTTAGGGTACAGCTGAGGAGGACAAAGGGTTTAATTAAGAGGGGGAAAATAGAGTACGAGAGGAAGCTTGCCGGAAACATAAAAAATGACTGCAAAAGATTCTATAGGTATGTGAAGAGAAAAAGATTAATGATGACAAGCGTTAGTCCCTTGCAGTTGGATTTGGGTGAATTTATAATGGGGAACAAAGAAATGGCAGACCAATTGAACAAGTACTTTGGTTCTGTCTTCACAAAGGAAGACACAAATAACCTTTCCGATGTACTAGGGGTCCGAAGGTCTAGTGAGAAGGAGGAACTGAAGGATATCCTTATCAGGTGGGAAATTGTGATAGGGAAATTGACGGGGTTGAAGGCTGATAAATCCCCAGGGCCTGATAGTCTACATCCCAGAGTACTTAAGGAAGTGGCCCTAGAAATAGTGGATGCATTGGTGATAATTTTCCAACAGTCTATCGACTCTGGATCAGTTCCTATGGACTGGAGGGTAGCTAATCTAACACCACTTTTTAAAAAAGGAGGGAGAGAGAAAACGGGTAGTTATAGACCAGTTAGCCTGACATCGGTGGTGGGGAAAATGTTGGAATCGATCATTAAGGATGAAATAGCAGTGCATTTGGAGAGCAGTGATAGGATTGGTCCAAGTCAGTATAGATTTATGAAAGGGAAATCATGCTTGACAAATCTTCTGGAATTTTTTGAGGATGTAACTCGTAGGGTGGACAAGGGAGAACCAGTGAATATGGTGTATTTGGACTTTCAAAAGGCTTTTGACAACGTCCCACACAAGAGATTGGTGTGCAAAATCAAAGCACATGGTATTGGGGGTAATGTACTGACGTGGATAGAGAACTGGTTGGCAGACAGGAAGCAGAGAGAGTCGGGATTAACGGGTCCTTTTCAGAATGGCAGGCAGTGCCTAGTGGAGTGCCGCAGGGCTCAGTGCTGAGACCCCAGCTCTTTACAATATATATTAATGATTTAGATGAGGGAATTGAGTGTAATATCTCCAAGTTGCAGATGACACTAAATTGGTGGTGGTGTGATCTGTGAGGAGGACACTAAGAGGCTGCAGGGTGACTTGGACAGGTTAGGCGAGTGGGCAAATACATGGCAGATGCAGTATAATGTGGATAAATGTGAGGTTATCCACTTTGGGGACAAAAACACAAAGGCAGAATATTATCTGAATGGCGGAGAATTAGGAAAAGGGGAGGTGCAGCGAGACCTGGGTGTCATGGTTCATCAGTCATTGAAAGTTGGCATGCAGGTACAGCAGGCAGTGAAGAAGGCGAATGGTATGTTGACCTTCATAGCAAGGGGATTTGAGTATAGGAGCAGGGAAGTCTTGCTGCAGTTGTACAGGGCCTTGGTGAGGCCCCACCTGGAATATTGTGTTCAGTTTTGTTCTCCTAATCTGAGGAAGGACGTTCTGGCTATTGAGGGCGTACAGCGAAGGTTCACCAGACTGATTCCAGGGATGGCTGGAATTACATATGAGAAGAGACTGGATCAACTGGGCAAGGATTTAGAAGGATGAGAGGGGATCTCATAGAAACATATAAGATTCTGACTGGACTAGACAGGCTAGATGCGGGAAGAATGTTCCCGATGTTGGGGAAGTCCAGAACCAGGGGACATAGTCTTAGGATAAGTGGCAGGCCGTTTAGGACCGAGATGAGGAGAAACTTCTTCACTCAGAGAGTTGTTAACGTGTGGAATTCCCTGCCGCAGAGAGTTGTTGAAGCCAGTTCATTGGATATATTCAAAGGGAGTTAGATATGGCCCTTATGGTTAAGGGGATCAAGGGGTATGGAGAGAAAGCAGGAAAGGGGTACTGAAGGAATGATCAGCCATGATCTTATCGAATGGTGGTGCAGGCTCGAAGGGCCAAATGGCCTACCCCTGCACCTATTTTCTATGTTTTCTATGTTTCAAAGAGGTTGAGGAGGATGGATGAGGAGATGGGTTTAATGCGCTATCATCACAATCACAGAGAATATCTTGCTAACATCATGAATCAGTGTTATTACAGTTCGGTCTTATTACATTTTAACAGGGAGGGAAACTTCAGGTCCAGAAGAAATAATTAGAAGCCACTCATATTATTGTGCTGGATCTTTAGCGGAGAAGCTCATACACTGCTGGAAATTAAATGGGGCACTTTACCTCCTCCTGAGTAAAGAGCAATGAAAGCTACTCCCGAAAATAAATGTTACCAAGTGACCCTGGGCACTGCACGACCAAACAGATTTTAACAGATCAGTGGCAGCAGCAGGATGCACCACATTCAAGCAGAATTGACTTTCCTTGTCCTTTCCATGGTGCCACCAACTGGAGATTCTTTGCTGCCATTAGAGCAGGCAGCAGGACCCATCTGTTGCGCCTGTGTGCCACATAACACTTTGAGTCTCTTCCTGAGGTGCACAGGGGAAATACAATTCTTCCCAAGTATCCGTTATAAGGAAAACGCATCTTGTCCTGTATTGGCAAAAGACATCGGGGGTGATTTTCGCCAAATACTTTAGGCGCTGAAGAGATAAAGAGGTGGCCAAGATAGGATCTTGAGTTGAAATGCCGGTTTAGCCTATGTTTAGTGTAAGGCGCTATCTTGTTAAAGGAGTTGTAGTGCGCTAGAAACGGCCGCTCGGAGGTGTGTTAAACAACTGATTGTCACTTAAAATGCCTGCTAGCGCTCATTAAGGAGGTTGCATGGCATGTTGGTGATTAGCGCTTCAACTAACACTCTCTCATAACAGCGACTCGCTGTTTGGGACTAAACACGGCATTAATGACTATTTCAAGCACTACTTACAGGGGTACCCTGTGCAAAGGACTTCTGAACACATCACGAGACATTCTGGGACACTGTGTCAAGACTTTACCAACACTTGAGCAACATTTAATCCAGAAATTCTCTGAGGACCTAAAAAGAGTGAGTGCTGTGCTACTCCACATTATTCGACACCTTAAAGGAGTCACCAGGAGAAAGGAAGCGCTTGGTCATGGGCATCTTGTTAGGGGTCCCCCTTGGTCTACAGGAGGAATGGGAGAAGGATATGAGGCCAGGCAGCGCAACACCAGCTGCTGCCGGAGAGAAAGAACTGAGGCTGAGTGGTCGAGGTGGATTCCTTCCCCCGCCATCCCGCCCCGCCCCCCCCCCCCTCCTGAAGTACAGGACATCCCTCCTCCTCTGGACCTCCTCCACCAAGACCTACAGTGCTTCTTCTGAGAACCTGTGCATCCTCCCCTTCAGCCCCTGCGAGATCCTGCAACATGCTGCTGTGTGCCAGCCAGAGCACTCCACCCTCTCAGTGGAAGTGGGCGCGAGGAGCTCACAGATACTGCTCCATGAAAATTGTGTCAATCAGCACTTGGGTGCTAAACCTGCAGGTTTCTGGTTTAGCACCTCCAGGCAAGTTCAAATTATGGCAATCAGCAATTAGGACCAAACAGAATTTTAAACAGGTACGTCTTAATAGCACTGCACCCACTTAGCATCTGTTTTCACCCATTGGCCAAAATAACCCCCATTGAGTCAACTCTGCTAGCTCTACTGGAATGCTACATAGTTTAGCACATCAAGTGCAAAGACTTGTGCCTTAAGGGTTTATCCTGTCAGAGGAGGAGCTTCCGTTGAACCATACAATCACATGCCTGCCTCTGGCCAGTCTTTTCAAAAGGGGGAATGTGGCATTAGTAAAGACTGAAGATGAGGCTGTTTGCCCAACTTACACCCACCGCTCGCCCCCGCGCTCCCCGCCGCCCCCCCCCCCCCCCCCACCCCCCATCAGCTGGAGAAGGATGCTTATGAGGAAGGGGAGAGGTTAACAATGTAAAATGAACACATTTTAGAAATGCTTACAATTACAACTGGAAGCAAGGATCAAATACTCTTCATGAAGATGCAGCTGATCGTGGGTGACTGAACAGCATTCCACCTTACTGAGGTTTGACCTCCATCACCTGCTACAAAAGCACACGTGTACTAATGATAACAACATTAACTTGCATTTATAGTCCCAAGATGTTTCATAGGAGCGTTATCTAACAATATTTGACATCCAGCCACATAGGGAGATGTTAGGACAGACTTGATCAAAGAGGTATATTTTATGGAGCATCTTAAGGGAGGAAAGAGAGGTAGCAATGCAGAGAGGTTTAGGGAGGGAATTCCAGAGCTTGGAGCCTAGGCAGCTGAAGTCACGACCGCCATTGGTGGAGCGATTACAATTGGGCTGCGCAAGAGGCCAGAATTAGAGGAGCACAGAGATCTCAGAGGGTTGTTGGGCTGGACGAGGTTAGAGATAGGGAGAGATGAGGTCATGGAGGGATTTGAAATCAAGAATGAGAATTTTAAAATCGAAGCATTCAGTAATGTCTGTAATAATGATGTGCCCCTCCCCACACCCAACTCCCATTCCCCACCCTCCCGTCTCCCACCTCGCCCTCCCCTCCCCGCACAAACAAATCAGCTTTGGGTGGTTAAAAGTGTGAAAGAAAATAGTTACAATACAATTCAAAATCTTGTGGTAATTTTAGAAGAATTTTCTCACAGTGGCCCCATCTCAGTTTGACAATGCTGGCTGTGTGAAGTGCTGGATCTGCTGTTTCACATTCTGAAGGTCCATGGGTTTAAAATCCTGCACAGTTTGGCTGCCATCGTTCCTTCCAGGGACTGTGGGGAACGATACTCGGGGTTGGATTTGGTGAGCTCCTTTAATCATTAAATGATGAATGGGGCCGACACAAAGCTTGGAACAACAGCTTTGTCATTTGCCACTGGCGTACTAACTCGAGCCGACTGCAGGATTCTTGCACTGCAAGTTAGACTTTAAGAACAACACAGCAGAGCGAGGGAAAAAAAAGAATAAAAGCAATCCTTCACTTCAGGCCATTCGGGTGTTGTCCAAATCGACCATAAAGTGAACTCGGCGTGACCCTCCTGAGTTGCAATGCACTTTGAGCAACAGGTTTGCTGCGGCTATCATCCTGTCAATTAAACCCTACCCTCTCTTTTCCCATCACACCATGAAAAATGCATGACTTTGGCAGACTATCATTTTCTGTTGAGAGGTTCTCAGTGAATGCTGTACTATCTTCTCGTAGCTCGATCCGGAGAAAATGCACGTTGGTTGTTAAACATGGAGTAGTTAGAAGACAAATCACAAAGTCCATTGATTTCATTATGAGGTGGAGGGTGGGGAAAGGGTTATATAACATAATTACACAGATACGAGCTGTAGCAATTGGTGATCTAACGCATCTGAACTAGGCTGCTGGCCCATAACTAAAGAGTTTTATGGCACTGAATTGCACTTGACCTGTGTTAATGGATGTGCAGGATCACACTCATGTGGGATTGAGGTTAGCCTCTTTGATCAGACTGCTCGTTGAGTCCTCCACTCATCAATCCTCCTCCCAATTCTAACTCACTGTCATTCTTCTTACACAATCGTTTTGTTTAACAAGTATTAAATATTAAGCATTTTTTTGGGGGGGAGGGGGGAGGTGGGAGGGTTGTGGTTTCTGGAGTTACTTCCGTTCTGTACAATCGAGTGGATTTAGCAGTAAACGCACAGCAGCATAAGGCAGCCACGTTCTACACACTGGCAGAAATGACACTCTCAAAATCCACGCCATGCCTTTCAACCAGAAGTTAAGAAAAAAACCTTGCAAATGACTTAAAATGAATACTCCGGACACTACAGTCACTGAGCGGGAAGTGATATGGGTGCTTTAAATGAGAGGCCGGGTGAGCAGAGCTGCCAATTGGTTAAGCTGCCCTTCAGTCACTGAATGTCCATCTAAAGATGGATTCTCATCGTCACCAACTTTTATTTTATGCTTCTGAACCTGGCAGTTTTTTACACATCATTCAAGTGTCTATTTTTGTTTTTTTTGAATGATAAGTCCTAGTCAAACAATTGTGTGTATATTGGTTTTCGGTGGCTTAAATGCACCGTGTCTTACAGTAGGGCTCTGCATATTTTTTTCCCCAGTGGTGCACTTGGCATTCTCCAATCGATCTCAATAATCCATTCCAGTATACTTTTGCACGACTGAGCTTCGTGAATGCAGACCAAGAACTGAGGCCATATGTTCCCCGGGGCTAAAGGTGGGCAGTCACTTTAAAAACCAAATGGGGAAACAAACACAGTGAGAGGCTTTTTCCACGCTTTATTTGTGAAGCATGTGAATGCAAATTCTGCCCCTCCCTCTCAGAGCAAAAGTAATGTGGTATGGGGAAAAAAGCAGAGTACAACTAAAAATTCTAAACCAATCCAGAGAGTCTTCCATCTCTGGAGTCTGAAGGTTCCTGCCACATGAAATGACAATTCTGACAATTCTGTTCCGAGCAGGGGCAAGGCTACAGCACAAAACTACCCACAATTTAATTACCCAAGAGCTGTTCAAAATCCTGAGGGCTCTGGACAGAGTAGATAGAGAGAAACTGTTCCCATTGGCAGAAGGGAAGAGAACGAGAGGACACAGATTTAAGGTGATTGGCAAAAGAACCAAAGGCTACGTAAGAAAAAAAATTTTTACGCAGCGAGTGGTTAAGATCTGGAATGAATTGCCGGAAAGGGTGGTGGAGGCAGACTCAATCTTATCTTTCAAAAGGGAGTTGGATGAGTATTTGAAGGGAAAAAAATTGCAGGGCTACAGGAAAGCGCGACGGGATGGTGGCGGGGGGGTGGAGTGGGACAATCTGAGAGCCAGCACAGGCTCAATGAGCCGAATGGCCTTCTGTGCTGTAACCATTCTATGATTCTATGATTTAATATTAATAAAAAGGCGGTGAGGGGAGGGGGGAACTACATATACTAAGAATACATCCTGGGTCTATCAGTACCTGAAATGATAAAGGTTAAGTTAACACATCTGACCTAGGATATGCGCTTGAATTGTTAACTGAGGCGTAGATTTTCCTCTATGGGTGTCTGAGATGTACGGCACCTGAGAGGAACCTACAGCCCAAAGTATTTCCTCGTCCGGGCCATGCAAATAGCATGGGGGAAAGTCCAGGTACAGGTCCTCCTCAATCAGCAGCACCAACTTGCAGATGCATGGGGTTCAACAGCCGAGGGATCTCCGAGTGCCTCAAGTCATCCTAATGGGAGGGTGGAAAATGAAACGAAGACACCTCCTCACCTTGCCTCATGTCTTTGGTTTGCCCAGGGAACCTCATTGACTCTCCAATGAGGATATTCATGGGAGTTGTGGCCTGTCCCCGGGGACTCCGCCCCCTTTTACTCTGCCCTGAGCCTGGGGAACGTCATATTCCCCGGGAATAGGGCAAAGGAAAGTTTCTCCTTTATCTTTTCAAATGTTGATGGCCGTTGTGTATTTCCAGAATGTTTTTCTTAAATAGCTTAATAATTCAATACAAACTGGCAGAATAAATTGACCAATCTCAGTCAAAGAGCACATAAAGGACTAAATAAATATAGAAAGTGTAGGATGAAATTAAAAAGGAAATTAGGAAAGCAAAGAGAGAACATGAAAAAATATTTGCAAGTAAATTCAATGAAAACCCAAAGATATTTTATAAATACATAAGGAGCAAGAGGATAACTAAGGAAAGAGTTAGGCCTATTAGAGACCAAAAAGGTAACCTGTGCGTTGAGGCGGAAGAAGTGGGTATGGTTCTTAATGAATACTTTGCAACTGTCTTGACAAAAGAGAGGGACAATTTAGACAATGTAGTTAAGGAGAAAGAGTGTGAAATATTAGATAAGATAAACATTGTGAGAGAGGAAATATTAAGGGGTTTAGCATTTTTGAAAGTACGAAATCCACAGGCCTGGATGAAATGTATCCCAGGCTGTTAGGAGAAGCAAGGGAGGAAATAGCAGAGCCTCTAACCATCATTTTCTAATTCTTTCCAGCTTCAGGTTTGGTGGCGGAGGGCTGGAGAACTGCTAATGTTGTTTAAAAAGGGAGAAAGAAATAGCCCGAGTAGTTATGGCCAGTCAGCCTAACCTCGGTGGTGGAAAAATTATTGGAAAAATTCTGAGGGACAGGATAAATCTTCATTTGGAAAGATATGATTAATCAAGGACAGTCAGCATGGATTTGTTAAGGGAACGTCGTGTCTGACTAACTTGATTGAATCTTTTGAGGAGGTAGTGAGGTGGGTCGATGAGCATAGTGTGTTTGTGGTCGTCTACATGGATTTTAGCAAAGCTTTTGACAAGGTCCCACACAGCAAACTTGTCAGAAAAGTAAAAGCCCATGGGATCCAAGGGAAAGTGACAAGTTGGACCCAAAATTGGCTCAGTGGCAGGAAGCAAGGGGTAATAGTTGATTGGTGTTTTTGTGACTGGAAGGCTATTTCCAGTGGGGTTCCGCAGGGCTCAGTACTTGGGGCCAATTTTCCCCATGGCCGATTTTTGCCGCAGTTGTAGAGGTACGTCCGATTTTTTAGTGGCCCGAATGCACCAAAAAAAAAGTTCCAAGTTTCGCCGGCATAATCTTTCATTGTGGAGCGGCGCAGATTGTCCTTAAGCTCTGTGAGTGGAGCTTAAGGTCTGCGCCGAAAAACTGAGGTTGCCAGGGTAACAGGGGACACACTGATGCACAAATAAACCATTTCCCCTTTGTAAAATAGATCACTAAGTGAGACTTGGGACGACAAACTGAAATCTCAATATATGAAACCAGGAGCCTATGACCGATATGTAGAGAAATGTTGTACAACATGCAAGTGTTCACACCATAGTGCCCAAACTTAATATGACATTACTTTATTCCTTTTTGGTCATGAGATGAAGCAAGCTTTATCAATTCTCCTTCCAGATGCAACACTCAAAAATGATCATGAATTCAGAACCAGAGTTCTGTGAACAACGTCGCCAGTCCTTCAAGAGTTTTTGTAACAGCAGCTAACAGCATTTATAGATTCTTTTCACCTCCACTGTGCCAGTGTCACTGCTATCCCGGGCCAAAAAGCCCCCCACCCCCCGGTGCCGTGTCTTCAGCTCTGCTAAAACAATGGCGTCTTCTCTGTACCGATTTTCTCTTCACTGCACCGATTTCTGAAGTGCAGGTATGGTTTTACAGAACGGTGCACTACGCCATTTTTGAAAAATCCAACTTGTCCAAACTCGCTTAAATGGCCAGAAATGGCACACCCGGCAGGTTCCGCCCCCAGTGACGTCAAAAATTTGGGAACTAAAAAAATCGGACGCAAGTAGTTTAGGATGGCGCAGGAACTTTGGTGAAACTTGCAGATTTTAGTCTGCTCCAAAAAAAGCAGCGTAGGCCAAAAAAACAGCGCAGAATGGCGGCGAAAATTCAGTCCATGATCTCTTGCTTTTTGTGAGGTATATCAATGATTTAGGCCGGAATGTTCCGGGGTGGTAGCGGGCTAGGTGGGAAAGCTGTTATTTTTCACAGCGGGTCAGGAAGCCACTGTCAATTTGCCCCCACGTGCCATTCCACCAGGCACATCTGTCATGGCAGAGCCAACTCAACTGACAGCAGCGGGCCACCCAATTGAAATCATTATCAGGTAGTTTACAGGCACCAGAGCCTTTTGTCACTTACTGTTTAAATTTCCCTGCATAACCACGAGATTCACACTGCTTGGGAAGCATGTCTGTCAACCTGAGGTAGGAGTTACGTGGCTGTTGCTCCAGCTGATGACTTGACAGCAGCAAATGTACAGTAAAAGCTCCCACCTGACAGATGATCACTTTCCTCAGGCAGAACCTATTGTTCAGTCCATTTCCAGCGCAGATTCTACAGGCTGCAAGTGTTTCCAGCAAAGTCTCTGTTATGTATGTATGTAAACCTTACCAAAATGTAAGACTTGCCACTAGGGGGCACAACTGTGGGAGACCTAAGGGTCACTTGTGCACTCTAGGGCAAGCAGGTATAAAAGATGATTCACCATGCTGCTTCTGCACTCTGGAGTCTGAATAAAGAGACCAAGGTCACAACAGTTTGAGCTTGCAATACAATCCTGTGGATTTATTCTGAACATAACAAATTGGCGACAAGTAATGGATCACGAACTTTCACGCGGTAATGGCTGCCGGCTGTTGGTATTCTTGAGAGATTTGTTGAGGGTGATGATTGGGAAACCTTTGTTGAGCGCCTCGACCAGTACTTTGCGGCCAACGACTCGGACAAGGCTGAGACGGCAACCAAGCGCAGGGCAGTTCTCCTCACCATATGTGGGTCTTCGATATATGGCCTCTTCAAAAATTTGCTGGCACCGATCAAACCAACGGACAGCTGTGTAATCTGGTTGGGGAACACTTCAAGTCAAAGGAGGGTATCCTGATGGCCAGGTATCGCTTTTACATGCACCATCGCTCCGAGGGCCAGAACGTGGCGAGTTTTGTCACCGACCTAAGACAACTTGCGGGACAGTGCGAATTTGCAGGATCCTTGGGGGAAATGTTGTGGAACTTTTTCGTGTTTGGAATTGGCCACGAGGTCATCCTTCGCAAACTGCTGTCTGCCGAATCCCTAGATCTGAGCAAGTCCATCACGATATCCCGAGCATCCATATCCACGAGCGATAACACGAAACAGATATCTTCACAGAATCGAAGCTCCCGGCAAGTACTGTTCATAAAATAATGTTTTCAGCAGGCAGAATGGCACAGGGCAGGACCCATATAACTGCAGAGGCCAGACCTAGGCCTACAGTGACTCAGAGTCGGCCGTGGAGCGTGAATGTGTATCTATTAGCACCATGTTGGCGCTGTGGAGCTCATCAATGCCGATTCAAGCCCTATGTGTGCAAGGGCTGTGGAACAATGGGGCACCTCCAGTGAATGTGCAAACGATCTCGGACTCACTACGTGGCAGAGTCAGGAGAGGACAACCGATCCAGCGAGGATCACGATGAACGAGCAGGAGAGGCAACTGAACCCAAGGATGAAGAGAAAGTATATAGGATACACACGTTCACCACCAAAAGCCCTCCAATAATGTTAAAAGTTGAACTTAACGGCACTCCAGTCTCCATGGAACTAGACACAGGGGCGAGTCAATCAGTTATGAGCCAGAGGCTGTGGGGTGACGAAGCACAGCGACCCGAGCTGATCCCGATTCAGGCAAAGCTGCGCACCTACACCAAGGAACTGATACCAGTTATTGGCAGTGCAGACATAAGATTGTCCCATGAGGGAGCAGTGCACGATTTACTACTGTGCATTGTTTCAGGTGATGGGCCAACGCTGCTTGGTAGGAGGTGGATGGAGAAGATTCGATGGAACGGGGAAGACCTCTGCGTACCTTCTCCGGTGAATGACGTCTCCCCTTCTCAAAGGTTGAGCAAACCCCCACCTTCAGCTGAACCAGGCATCGAAGTGCAGATCCATTTGCAGATCCCCGAGGCACAGGCCACTCATCACGATCACGAGGAGGTAAAGATCAACCGAGCAACAGTACAGGCGCGGTACCCACCACCCGAAGCTGACGACCTCTTCGTGACGATGAAAGAGGCTCCAGGTCGACCATGCAGAGTGGGACTCCGGCCGAAACAATCCGAATGTGTCTTCCCGACGCCAGAGGCAAAATCCCTGGGGAGGAAGATCACGGCAGTCGGCATCATGGACACAGACTAGAGGGCGTCCAGACCACGGAACAGAAGAGCATCCAGACCACAGGACGAGAGGGCATCCTGACCATGGGATGAGAGTGCGTCCAGACCACGGGTTGAGAGTGCATCCAGACTACGGGACGAGAGTGCGTCCAGACTACGGGACGAGAGTGCGTCCAGACCACGGGACGAGAGACCGTCCAAACCACGGGACGAGAGAGCGACAGAATGGAGGAATGTGTCGCCCAGCAAGGAAGATGACTGGGTTTGGGGCAAAGGTAAAGAGGCGGCTGCTGAGCAGGGCAGGAACCCACCATGTTCCAATAAGTTGTTTTCACTATGTAACCCATGTGAGCGATCTTTCGCGGCCAATGATGTACCATTATATGGGGTTGGGGGGACCTTGCAACAAGCCAAAGTAGCGGGCGAACACCAACGGTCGTATATGTATCTGCAAAGTACTTGTAACAAGTGATATGTTATCACATGGGGTCGGGTGTGTTGTCCAGCAAGCCGAAGTAGCGGGCGAACCCCAACCAGTTGTATATGTATGTAACAAAGTATTCGCAGCAAGTGATATGTTACCGCGCGGGGTCGGGAATGTTGTGCAGCAAGCAAAAGTAGCCGGCGAGTCCCGAACGATTGAACATGTATCCAATAAATTAACCAAGGCAGCAGCCTGTATTCACGGGACTAAAGATACGTACCAAAAAGTGTCCCAATATGTGTTCGAGTCAGACAAGCTGCCCATCCCACAAGCTTGGGAGAGCAGAGACACTACTATCGATGCGTTGTTTTGAGAATGCCTAACACTGTCTGTGCACTGTAACATGATCCTCCACGGGCCAGGCACTGAGAACGGTACTAATGTCCTCAGTTCGCTACCGTTGCCCACCACCGGGGTGGAAACGGCGCAGCCTGCAGACCCACTCGCGGTCGTGGAAGTGCTAGAAAGCGAGGGGTCAACCGTAATGGTCTCCCAGTTTAGGACCTGGACCAGCCAGGATCACACGTTACCGCCTGCCAAAGGTGAACTGCTAGAAGGGATGTTGCAACCTATACGTCGCAAAGACGATAGGCCCATCCCAACGCTGCAAAGTAAGGCAGGACGGCCACACACAGTCAGTGGTCCGGGGCCCCCATACTACGGCCCAAGATCCACGGGGACCATCAGGCCTCTCGCCACTACCGAAAGTCTCAAGGCCACTGCGACCATCCTGGGCTTGCCAGACCTCAGGGTCAGTGCCCAAATCACTAAACCAAGCACCACGCGTGTCACGGTAGACTCCCTACAGACCCGGCTAGCCTGGGTGCTATGCAGACACCTGACAGAATCACTCAGAACTGATCCTTCCATAGGCCATCAGCAGAGAACGCACCATGATCGCACGGCTCCCCCTCCACGCGACATCAGAATAAGTGATATAGACTTTGTTCAGGGCCCCAGTTGGGCTGCTAGCACCGCATTAGCCAAGGGGGAAATGGAGTGTAGTGTATGTGATGAAAACAGAGCATTTGATTGTAAAACCGTGTACTGGGTTAACGAGTAAAGCATTTGGACTAGACCAAACTGCGAACTACAGATAACCAGGAACCACTGTGAAAGGATCTGGCCCCCAGCGACCCACTAATATGATCGACTTTGCCATCAACCGCGAGGATGACCCCACCATGTCAGGACTTCAACCCAGGTGATCGACCCGGGGACACGGGGCGCCAGATCGCCTCAACTTACAAATAACTTGCACATAAGACTTTTGGGGCGGGGGCGGGGGTGAGTGATGTTATGTGTCTATGTAAACCTTACCAAAATGTAAGACTTGCCACTAGGGAGCACACCTGTGGGAGACCTAAGGGTCACCTGTGCAACCTGGGGCAAGCAGGTATAAAAAGTGATTCACCATGCTGCTTCCACACTCTGGAGTCTGAATAAAGAGACCAAGGTCATAACAGTTCGAGCTTGCAATACAGTCCTGTAGATTTATTCTGAACATAACAGTCTCCATCCAGTGTCACCTCATTGGAGAAACTCTCTCGCCTATTGACAGAATGCTTCTGTAATCTGTACTTCCCCTTCCATCTATTCCATCGACATGGGTGCCATTTATAATGTCTCATCTTGGTCATCAGAATCCCACCATGATCATCCCCAAGACCAGCAGTACCAGGCACACCACCAGCACCAACAACACCAACCTTCTGTGCTGGTCACCTGATGCTGCACAGGACAGAGGGCATCAGCACCCGACCACATTGTTGCCCGGGAGGCCAGGGATGGTCTCATCAAGGCCAGATTTAGTTAACTTTATGCTGTACATCCATATGGCTGCCACATGATGCGCCAGGTTGACACCATCTCACACCAACAACATAAAGCATTCCTTCAATGACCAAGCCATTCCTTTCACACTCATCCCCATTGCGAGGTGTACTGTTATGTCTCATCATTCACTGCAACTCACTAAGTCACTTCCAGAGGTGCACACAATTCTGTCCAAGACCGGAAAGTGTTGAAAATAAAGATTTTAAAGTTGGACACCACAGTAACAGAAACTTTACATAAACATTGGATAAAACACCAAAGTGCCTACCCTTGTGTGTTGTTAGTTGGTATGATTGCACTCGGATGAGGGTGAGTGTGAGGGGTAACTCGTAAGATGGGGATGTGATAATGTAGATAAAAGGAGAGAGATGAGTGGAGGTGTAAGGTAAGTTGGTGTGAGTAAGGATGTGCAGGAGTAGGGTAGGGAAGGCAGAGTGATGGAGATGTGATGAGAGGCACAGTAGGATGAGGTTGAGTGTGGCTTTGTACTAACATTTCCTGATTTACTGAAATAATGGAAACGTTTGAGACACTGCACCCAAGTCTTCCTGAACACATCCCTGCTTGTGTCCTCCTCTGCAATGTTGATCTCCTGGGGAGATCTCTTCAGAATGGAAGAGGACCTCCCTGTGTGCAGTCACTCACTCCATAAGCATATGGAGGGAGTCATGGGAAAAATTGGGTGCAGCCCTCTGCCTCTGTGCAATTATTGTCAGTGTTTACAGCGCTCCAATGCTGTAGTGCACTGACAGCACTATGTAACATTAACTTTCAAATGTAATATGGCAATGGTCCTTTCAAAGGTCCTGGCTGAAAACATGTCATAACATTACCCGCTCCATCTCATTGGGCCGGGTAATGCGCAGGGCAAGCTTAATAGGGCCCATTAAGGCAAGTTCATTTTCAGCAGAGGGATGCAGCTAGTTCCGGGGTCGCGACCCGCCACGGACACCGCCCTCACCGGATTCGCCCAGGTAGGCAAAATTCCAGCCTTAAACTTCTGTGTAGGAGGCATGATTAAGAAATTTGCAGATGATGTGGTTGATATTGAGGAAGAAAGCCGTAGACTGCAGCAAAATATCAAAGGACTGGTCAGGTAGGCAGAAAAGTGAAAAATTGAATTAAATCCAGAGAAGTGTGAGGTAATGCATTTGGGGAGGGTTAACAAGGCAAGGGAATACACATTAAATGGTAGGATATTGACAAGTGTAGAGGAACAGAGGGACCCTGGAGTGCAGGTCCACAGATTCCTGAAGGTAACAGGATAGGTGCATAAAGTGGTTAAGAAGGCACCCCTTTATTAGCCTCGGCATAGAATATAAGAGCAGGGTGGTTATGCTTGAATTGTATAAAACACTAGTTATGCCACAGCTTGAGTACTGCATACAGCTCTGGTCACCATATTACAGGAAAGATGTGACTGCACTCGAGAGGGTACAGAGGGGTTTTACGAGGATTTTGTCAGGACTGGAGAATTTTACCTAAGAGGAAAGATTGGATAGGGTGGGGTTGTTTTCTTTGGAACAGAGGACGCTGAGGGGAGACTTAATTGAAGTGCATAAAATTATGAGGGGCCTAGATAGAATGGATAGGAAGGACTTATTTCCCTTAGCAGAGGGATCAATAATCAGGGGGCATAGATTTAAAGTAGTTGGTAGGAAGTTAAGAGGGGAGTTGAGGAGATTTATTTTCACCCAGAGGGTGGTGGGGGTCTAGAACTCACTGTCTGAAAGATTGGTAGTAGCAGAAACCCTCACTGCATTTAAAAAGTACTTGGACATGTACTTGAAATGCCGTAACCTACAGGGCTTCGGACCAAGAGCTGGAAAGTGGGGTTAGGATGAATAGCTCTTTGTCAGCCGGCGCGGACACGATGGGCCGAATGGCCTCCTTCCGTGCTGTAAATTTCTGTGGTTCTATGATAAAAGGCGGCCGGTGTGGAAAGTTTGAGTTCTCCTCGAGTTAGTGTTAAAGTGGATTGTTACTAAAATCAGGATATGCCACACTGAGGAGTGCTTCAACAACAACAACTTCCATTTATAAAGCATCTTTAATGTAGTAAAACATACCAAGGCGCTTCACAGGAACATTATCAAATAAAATGTGACACCGAGCCACATAAGAGGATAGTGTAACAGGGGCCAACAGCTTGGACAAAGAGATAGGTTTTAAAGAACATCTTAAAGGAGGAGAGAGAGGTAGAGAGGGAATTCCAGAGAAATTACTGAGGCATTTCCTTGTCACTGATTGACTCGCCTCCAAAATCACATAAATTCACCAAACCAAGAAATAAAGAGGGGACTTGGGTTGTGTACCCTCCAGGTTGATATTTTCTTTTCTTTGAATATTTATGTTTATTAGTTACAAAGGTATCGGAGATGGGGGTGGGGGGGAAAGGTTGTTTGACTGGGTGGGCCAGTTCGAGGCGGTGCTCATGTGATGAAACCTCCAGGATTACAGTCAGCCGGAATTGGCAATCCTAGTCGAGACCAGCCAAGAAAATGGAATTTGCAGCAATTTTGAACTGCTCAAGATGGGCGGCAGAAAAGAGAGTATGTGTAGGGGAGGACGAAAACCCCCTCATTTTACCCAGAAGGAAAAGGGCTGTGGGATCGGTCTGTGCTGTGAATTGAAACCGATAACAGTTTGACCTTGGCAGAGCAGTGATTGGACGGGGGAGGACACAGGAGGGCCAATGGTGAGACAGAGTCAGCCCGAAGCATGGGGCTTTCAAGCCAATGGGAGAGCACTTGCCCGAAAACTGTGGGACTGACTCACAGCCATTATCGGACTATTGTCTTCCCCATGTTTACACTACGAAAGGAAATTATGCAGATCTTCAGAAAACTAGGGAACCCAAAACAAACCAAGGACCTACACAATGGCTACAGGAGGCCAACCCAATTAACACCTACTCAAACCTTGAGTAGGTTAGAAAAACTGAATTGAAGGAAAATTATGCAGACCTGCAGAAACCAGGGAACCCAAAACAACCCAAGGGCCTACACAATGGCTACAGGAGGCCAACGCAATCAACACCCATTCAAACCTTGAGTAGGTTAACATCAGTGGAAAAAACCCGCAATAATCTAAAACTGCTGCATTTTTCAAAATCACAAAGCCCAACAATGGGAAGAATCGATTTCAGCAGGAGAGGCGGACTGGATAATCTGGCTATAAAAAGGGGTTTCTGACATAGTTTGGGTGGTTCCCTGCTCTCGTGATCCAACAACCAGCAAGCCTCTCGACACTGAAGGTAAACCAGTGTCCGAAGACACCGAAGATAGAAGAAACAAACCACCAGACTGCAGAAAGGCACAGTAGTGAGTATAACCTCTGGTCCCCGGAACTCCCAACTCAGTTAGGCCAGGAAAGGTGGGAGGTTGGGCATTGTACTGCTAAACTTGTGTAAAGATTTTCGTTGTGTCCGTTTAGTGGGATTTAGGGGGATTATTTTGTTGGTGTATTGCTGTTTGTTGAGATATACCTTGTCAAATAAATTAGAAGCCTAAGTTCCTCTTGGAATCACCTTGTCTCAGTTCTATTGTATTACATCTCCTGATCGTGAGTCTTATGTCAGAACATTGTAAGGGAAGCTAGGAGCGCCTCGAAAACGCTCAACTGTGTGTCACAGGCTAGGGAAGAAGGGATTAGGAGTGTTTGACACTCACAGGTGCCTCACAGGCTAGGCATAAGCTGTGGGGACGCTCGAGTCTCAATACCCCCTTCATAAGCTGTGGACACAGTCTCTTCAGGGTGCTCTTGCAGCACTCAGGGTACCTCACAGGCCAGGCATAAGCTGTGAGGGCAGAAGCCCAGAGAGAGACACCCAAGGCACAACAACACTCCCTGAGAACCCTTACATATGTCATCCCTAAGCCCCGAGACAAATGATCAAAATTGAAACATATAGAAAGATATTTACCACCACTGGTGTATAAATATAACCCAAGATTGTCTGAGAGCTACTTTACCTTGTTATATCTATCATTTAACGGTGAATTATGGTTTGGAGAGGGAAGGGAAAGAGGTCGACTTCTTTTTCTCTCTGCAGCAATTTATGCTTCAACGTAATTGAAAAGAAGAATTGGGCGTTCTGTTTGAAAAAAGCACCAAGTGTCTCATTAACATTTCCCAGAGGAGTTGCACCTCACCACAGAGAGTCAATTCTGCACATTCTGTCCTTGTGACTTGGTGGCAAAAATAATTCTTGGCGATACCTGTATTTCTCAAACTTTACAAAACAGCCTTTCAATTACATTAAATTCTACAAAGGTGTCTGTGAAACTGCTCAACCACTTCACCATAATATTATATATCACAGGACTGCACTTCCTGAAATGGTGGTGGAAGCAGATTCAGTAGTAATTTTCAAAAGGGAATTGGATCTGTAATTAAAAAGGAAAAATCTGTCGGGCTTTGGGGAAAGAGTAGAGAGGTGTGTGGGACTAATTAGATATTGTCAGCTGTGGCTCAGTGGGTAGCACACTTGCCTCTGAGTCAGAGGGCTGTGGGTTCAAGTCCCACTCCAGGGACTTTAGCACATAAATCTAGGCTGACATGCCAGTGCAGTGCTGAAGGACTGTTGCATTGTTGGAGGTACCATCTTTCGGATGAGATGTTAAACCGAAGTCCCATCTACCTCTCAGGTGGACATAAAAGATCCCATGGCATTATTTCAAAGAAGAGCAGGGAGTTATCCCTAGTGTCCTGGTCAAATTTTATCCCTCAATCAACATAATAAAAACAGATTATCTGGTCATGATTACATTGTTGTTTGTGGGAGCTTGCTGTGCACAACTGGCTACCACGTTCCCTACATTACAACAGTGATGTACTTTATTGTAAAGTGCTTTGTGACATCCGATGGTCATGAAAGCCGCTATATAGATAAAATGTTTCTTTATCTCTTGAAAGAGCCAGCACAGGCTCGATGGGTCAAATGGCTTCGTACTGTGCTGTATGATGCTATTACTTAGATGGGATCATACCTTTAGATGGTTGCCTTGATTACATCTTACCGTTCTGTTAAAAGAGGGTTTTACTATTAGGAGTTCCTGGTTTGCATTCAACTGCAATAACATTATCAGTGTGCATCTTGTCCCTTCAGCTCATCGCGATTTGTAATAGCAAAAGCATACAAGCCAACAGCAATCTTTAATTAAAAATGAATTTTGATGATTGTAAGATACTGTCATGGCATAACATATGTATTGTTGTCTGGTAATTAACTGCTGGTTATCTTTTATATTGATTATGTGATGATCATTAATTCATCTGCTGTCATGCATCACTGACATTCCCTCAGGCATTTTGCAATGACAACCGTTATCAGCAAAGACAAAAACCTGCCAAGAACTGAATAAAACCAATTTACGAATCTCAAAATCCATATTATAAAATTATATCCAAGTTTGTACCTGTAATCTAACTTGGAGAGAGGGGTTCAGAAAACTGTTATAAATGTTTCAAGCTTTGCTCTTCTGGTTCGTTATCTTATCTCAACCCCTTCGGTGAGATTACTGCCTTCCAATCACTTCTCGCTTTCTACTATTGCATTTCAAAGCTTCAATATGAAAATTTTACTTTAAAAATATTATTATAGAAATCATGGTGGGCTCATATGCTATTTTTGATTTTATGATGTCTTACTGTGAATGTGCCACACAGACACTATTGCTATGGCAACAGCTAAGGCTGTCCTAACATACTGTCATTATTCCACACATCCCAGCCCCATCCTCTCAAGAGAGCAAGCAGCACCTTGCTGGAATCCTCAAATGGCATTTATGAATAACTTTTTGCTCAATTTAAATGTTTTTGTCTAGGGTTGCTAAATTAAGCCTCAACACGCTAGACACTAGGAGCATATTACTGCTGGTTGATGTATAATTGTGTGGATCAAGCAGAAACCATCAGTGGAGTGCTTAGTACAAGACATTGCTTACATTGGCTGTTACATTACAGCACCACATTCCTGTCTGCTATGCTCTGCTATCAGTGTGATGTCCTGATGACTTTTTAAATGAAACCTGTTTGGATTCAGCAATAAGACGATGAACAACAACTGCAGCTTATGATTTTTGTATGGAATCCTATGCAATGTCCCGATGGATTCTCAAAGGGAATATTTGCTTGCATCCCTATCCCTGACGTTGAATCTGTTAATCTAAGGAGGGTTGCGTTAAAGAGTCAGAAAATGTGTCAGGCTTCACTGGGAATAACAAAACGCTGCATGGTTGAGGAACTTCTAGCTGCTACTACAGCAATAGTAAACTGCTTACTTTAACACTCTCTTCATCGCTTCTTTTATGCCTGGAGTTTATTTGTAACACATCCCGTGATGCAAGTGTGCGTTCAATCATGGTTCACGCGCTCACCCAAGATTATTTTGGCACAAGGTGATGAGAGCGGTAAAGCAAAGCTAGGTGTGCTGAAATTAGCTGAATGAACATTGTTAACTAAAATAAGGGCAGTTGAATTTTGCTTGTTATTCCACTCCATTAGTGAGAAGTATGATGGTCTCTTTCAGGTGGAGGGTCAGGTGGGTGCCACTCACCCAACGCTGCCCCCAGTCCCTGGCCACAAATGCTGCAGGCCCGGGAGGTAGTCAGCGCACACAGGGAGGTCCGATGGGCAGAAGGGATCTCCCCAGGACACCAACATATTGGATTACACATTGCAGAGGAGGTCACCAGCAGAGATGTGGTCAGGAGGACCTGGGTGCAGTGGCGCAAACCTTTCAATTATCTCATTAGATCTGGAAAGGTGAGTGCAAAGCCACACTCACCTTCATCCTGCTGTACCTCTCATCACATCCCCATCACTCTGCCTTCCCTACCCTACTCCTGCACATCCTTACTCACACCTACATACCTTGCACCTCCACCCATTCCTCTCTATCTACATTATCACTTCGCCATCTCATTAGCCACCCCTCACACATACCCTCAATCTTGTCCAATCATACCAACTAACAACACACAAGGGTAATCCCTTGGGTCTTTTATCCAATGTCCGTTTAACGTTTCTTTTAATGTGCTTTTAAAAATTGAAACCTTAATTTTCAATCCTTTTCATTCATGGAATGATTTGTGTGCACCTTTGGAAGTGGCTTAGTGAGTTGTAGTGACTGGTGAGGCATAACGGTACCCCCACAAAGGGGATGAGAGTGAAAAGATTGGCTCAGGCATTGTAGCGATGCTTTATAGTGTTGGTGTGGGGTGGTGCCAACCTGGCGCATCACGTGCAGCCAGGGTGCACAGCATCAAGGGAAGTAAATCTGGCCATGGTGAGGCCATCCCTGGCTTCCCGAGCAGCAATATGGTCGGTGCTGATGCCTGGTGTCCTGTGCCGTATCAGTACCCTATACAGCATCAGGTGATTGCAGAGAAGGTTGGTGTTGTTGATGCTGCTGGTGTACCTGGTGCTGGGGATGGTCGTGGTCGGATTCTGAGGACCAAGTTGAGACAATATAAAGGGCACCCATGTTGATGGAGTAGATGGTGAGAGAGTTCTTCCAATGAGGTCAGAATGGATGGAGAGTGGAAAGTGGAAAGTCTGCAGAATATGTGCTGGAAATGGGACTGAGAAACAGCTTGTGGCTGAGGAAAGTGATGATCTGTCAGGTGAGAGCTTTTACTGTCAAAGAATCAGCTGAAGCAATGGCCACTGAACTCCCGCCTCAGGTGGACAGCCGTGGTCCCCAAACAGTGTGGTTCCCGTGGCCATGAAGTTAAAGTAAAAATGTAAATTAAAAAAAGCATGTTAATTATATGTCAACTAGATGCTAATGAGTTTAATTGGGTCACCTGCCACTTCCTGTTGGGTCTGCTCAGCGCCGACAGACCTGTCATTGGGAAAGGTGTTTTGCAATGGGTTGACAGTGGGTTCCTAACCTGCTGTCAAAAATCCCCATTTTCCCACCTGACCCACCACCAATCCCGCCCGCTGACACGCCGGAAAATCCTAGCCAAAGTCTCCACTCACACAAGCTTACGACTAGTTCTTGGGTCCAAAATCTCCACTCATCCCACACTCCATCCAATTCCTGAACACAAATTTGGGGGAATTTAATCCATAAAACAACAGGTGGGTTTGGAGCAAGGGGTAGTTAAATTGTTAAAAATAGGATTCCCGATCTGATCCCACCTCCAACCCGCTCACCTCCGGTTTTAACAGAGGCAGGAAGGGGAGCTTGACGGGGAAGATGGCCAAGCTGCTCCCAGGGGCGGAACATCAATTTAAATATTAAAATAAGGCTGAGGCTGGAAGCCTCATTTTAACACCCATTTTGTTTTTAACTGCATCTGTTCAGGTTTTACACAATTCATGAAACCCGGCAGTTACAGCAAGGCGGGGGCTGCTGCATCCAGGAGGTAAGTGCCTTTATTCCTAGCTCCTGGACCCAGGGTCCATGCCTAACCCACCCCCATGATTGGAGGACTCCTCCCAGGCCTCTCCCCGCTACTCTGGCCGTTCCCATGCTGCTCCCGGCCCACGATTGTCTGAAGATCCACCCCGCCTCCCCCCCAGTCCCTCCCAGCCACGATCGTCCTCGGAACCCACTCCTCGTGCTGCTACAGCCGCTTCCCGGCCCGTGATTGTTCTCGGACCACCCCCACTCCCTGCTGCTGCAACCAGCCCCCATCCCCCAGCCCCCATGTGATCTCTCTCTGCGGCCTAGTGCCGCAGGCTACCCGCTCACAGCGAGCCAGCCTCTCAATCTGGCTGGCCGTGGACAGGAAACCGAGGCCTCGCATGTAAATCAGGCCCTGCCGTTAAAGTTGGCTGGGCCTGCAGGAATCCCGGCCTCCCGGATTTCCCAACCTCCTCGGAGCCCCCTGTCCCCAACCTGCCCTTCTCCTTAAAATCCAGCCCTCAGTCTCCGTTCACCCCAGACTACCCCCAGTCCCGAGGAACCTTTACCTGAGCGTCAGGGCGGGCGTGTGCAGGTTGCGTAGCAGGTCGCCATCACGAACATTTCAACAGCGCTTTCTGCACTACGTATTTACTCAATTACATCAATTGAAACGGACATGCGGATTTCCCGGCCCAATTAAATGGAGCGGGTCTGCTGACATCACCGATGACTTGTTTTCAGCTCAGATATATAAGGCAGCCTTGCCCACATCCTAGTTGAAGGTTGTTGTCAGAGAGATAAAGGTGTTCGGGAGAGGTGGAATTTGTTGCATGTCACTGAGGTTTGTGTGGTCATGGAGTCATGCAGACAGAAGGCTGTGCCAAGATTTCCCTGATTCCTCCCTGGAAGTGTTGGTACAAGTGAGTCCGGGCATGCAGGGAGGTCCTCTTCCCTGTGGATGGGCGCAAAAGACCAGCCAGCAACACCAAGAGGGCATGGCTGGTGATCGCGGAGGTGGTTAGCAGCAGGGATGTCGAAAGGCAGTGCCGGAAAAGATTTAATGATCTCATGAGGTGAGGAAAGGTGAGTACAATGTCACTTTCAACTACATCCTAATGTGCCTGTCACCCCAACCCCATCACTCTGCCTTCACAAGCCTACTCCTGCATGTCACACCTCACACCAACCTACCTTGCACCATCCCTCTCTGTGTGAGCGCCTATTCACATCCCCATCTGACTAATCATCACTGACACTCACCCTCATCCTAATCTAATCATAGGAAGTAACACCACAGATGGAGGCCATTTGGCAACATCATGCCACTCCCTCATAGTAGCCCGTCCATCCCTTACACTCATTCCATCACTCTCACTCAAAATTCTTTTATGTCCCTCCTTGCAGGAGAAGAGAGCCCAGTACAACAGGGAGAGGCAGAGAACCAGATATGGCCCTCCAATATTCACCAATTGACTCCAACAGAGAAGAAGGACCTAGAAATCTCTGGAATTGCAGAGCTGTTAACAGTGGAAGACAGGGAGAGGGGCAACTCCAAGTAACCTGGTGACAGAATTACATCTCATACAGCCACATGGCATACAACAGTCACTCATGGTGACTTGATGTCAGCAGCCAGTGAAATGTCATCATGTGCATAATGATAATGTTAGACATTCTGATCATAATACTTCTAATTCATCCCTTTACTTTCCCACAGGTCCATCAAGTGCCCCTCCCCCCACTGTCCAGCTGAATGAGGAAGATGAAGCCTCAGAGGAGCCTCCACTCTCTGAGGGGGCACCATCACCAGACCTATGCACACCCAGCACCAGCACAGATACGGTGGGTCCATCTAGATATAGAGTAGTGTTGTCACCTGGTGTCTCACACTTCACAAGTGAGCAAGAGCAGATGGTTTTGACAGGGACAGCAGTGGAGACTCCCCACTGGAGGGCGCAGGACGCTCCCAGCTCTGCTCAGCTGTATGCAGATGGTGAGCTTCGGAGGCCATCGAGAAAGAGGCTGGTCCTGGAGGGGCAGCAACAATTGCATGGGGCTCGCGCAGCTTTTGCAGCCGCGATTTCTGCAAATGTGCAGAGAATGGAGGAGTCTATCTCCAACATGAGCGCCACCATGTCGCAGGTGATGGAGACGATGTGCTGTTCCATGGAAAGGATGGCCACTTATGTGGAGCAGCAAATGCGCCAGTCGAACGAGAACATGCTTACTGTGAATAACAGATTTCAGACGCTCTTTGACCTCAGTTCGAGGAGGGATAGCAACGTGGACTTGGGCCTTCATCACCCCACTGATGTGTAGCAAGGTGTTGTTCAGTTCCTTGCAAGCAGGGAAGTGCGGGTGGCCCATGAGAGGGATGATGGTGAGAGGGACATGGAAGTGGGGGCTCTTCTCAAAATGCTCCCACTTCTCCCTCATTACACCCCCCACCCTCAGCCCACCATGAGTCATGACAGCTGTCAGGGATTTGGCGCTCACATGCATAATAATCTTCCTATGGTTACAGACCAGCTGCACATTGAGGGAGTGGAAGCGCTTGCAGTTCACAAACACTCCTGGGTGATGATGGAATGCCTTGATGGCCACATGAGTTCAGTCGATGGTGCCCTGCACCTGTGAAAAGCCAACCAGAGCCGCAAAGGCCAGCGCCCGCTCATTTACACTGGCTTCATCAGTGGCAAAGTTCGCATAATTGGCTGACTTGTGAAACATGTCATTGGTCAGCTGGGTGATGCATCTGTGGGCGGCCGACTGCAAGATGCCATAAATGTCTGCTGCAAATCCCTGGAAGGAGCTGGAGACAAAGAAGTTGAGGGTGGTAGTGACTCTGACAGCCACTGGTAAGGCAAGGCTAACTGCTCCTCTGGTCATTAGGTCTTGTTCCAGCAGGCAACAAATGTCTGCGACAATCTGGCACGATAGCCTGAGCCTCCTGAAGCACTGCTGCTCAGTGATGTCCAGGAAGCTCATCCTTTGCCTGTATACCCTGTGTTGGGGGTATCGCCTCTGGCGCGGTGCAGCCCTGTGCTGACACCCTCCTGTGGAGCATCAGGTCATTGAGGAGAAGGTTGCTGCTGCTGATGTGGGTGGCGTTGTTGGTGCTGGGGCTCATCTTGATCCTATTCTGAGGTCCAAGCTGAGACAGCATAAGTGGCACCCATGCTGATCTAATAGATGGCAGGTAAAGTGGAGATCAGAGACACAATGCTCCAATGTACTGAGAGTGACTAGCAATGTGGTGAGAGTGACTTCCGAGGTTGCTGAAATCACCTGCAAATTCCTGAAAGTTAAATCCCTGCACAAAATGGTGTCAGCCCGAGCCTTTCCCTTAGGCAAGGAAGCAGGTGTAAGGTGTGAGTATTTATGTATTTTTTCCAGCTGTCGCACAATGGCCACTCAGCTCCCGCTTCCCCTTCTCCGGCGAGCTTCCCGACAGGTTATGAATCCTGTGCACAAATAGTTAAAGCCCAAACCTTTGGTTAAAGAGGCAGTTTAGGGTCTATAAATGAGCAGTTAAGTACCTCAATGAGGTCGCCTGCCTCTCCCAAGCAGGTCCGTGGTGGGCCTCAAAACACGCCCCAGTTAAATGTGGAAGTCGGCGGGCTGACAGCGGGTTCCCGACGCGCTGTCAATTTCCGCACTTTTAACCACTGACCCGCCCGTGCTCTCCAAAGGGAAAATTCCGGCCAAACTCACCCCAAACCCCAACCAGACCCTGGACCCAAAGATTCCACTCAGGCTACACTCCACCCAATCTCTGGAATCAAAGGGCCGAAATTGCCCCCCGACTAGGAGTAAACGCATTTGAAGATTTTTCTCTGGCCCAATCCACGGGGCGGAGAATAGAGTACTGTTCAGGTCTTCTTTTTCTTTTGGTCGGGTCGGCTGCGGGGCGGAAGTGCCGTTGGGTCGGGTCGGCCGCCGCTCCGAGTCATCAGCGCTGCGCTAACGCATCATAACGTCTCTCCCCTTCAGTTAAAGGAGAGGGCTGCTGCGAGCTCTGCATGGGGTCTTGTTGAGCCCACTGGGCCACCACTGAAGCTTTCGGGCTGACACCCAAGAGGGGGTGCCGGCCTGCCTGTTGTCGGGCCGACCTCGCAGTCGGCCGCCAATAGAATTAAATGGCGTACGCGGCAGCATGCCCTCCCCTTTAAGGGCAGATACGCCGTCCAGTTTCCCGCTGGGGGAAGCTGTCGGGGGCAACGACCGGCGGCGCCGCTTCCGTGGCGGGCGGGAGCTCCCAATCTCGGCGGCAAGTGCAATCCTCGGCAAAGTACCACCGAGGATTGAAGGAGAGGGCAGCACATAAAAATTAAAATTTTCACCAAAAAAAAACTTCTGGAACATCTTCAGGAGGACCCCATAGACATAAGTCGCTGAAAAAAAATAATTAAAAGAATGTCACTAACCTTTTCTTGCAGGTCTTCTTACTTACTGTTGGGGTTAGACCTGCCTTCATGCAGCACTCCTTCCCCCTGCTGCCGCCGACTCCCACCCGCACCAAACTGGTAGCTCGGCGGGCAGGAGGTCACTTAACGTGACTGGCGCGTCAGCGGGCTGTTCTCAGCGGTACTCCCCTCCCGCCGGCGGGAGAGCTGCACGAAAATGGCACCGAGGGGTGACCGCCCAAAATACTCGCCGGCAGCCGGCTGCAGTGGGCAGTAAGGCCACCAAGTTCGGGCCCCAAATCTTTACATACATACGTCATCCTAACATACATGCTTACAATGCTGTGGATCCAGCCTCCGAATTCATATTTCTCCTGCCACAGGTCCTAAAGCCCATAACTCACAATTCACACTTTCTACACCGACTCACCCAAGATTCTCAGGCCTAACCCCTTCTGGTCCAGCCCATTGACGTCAATTCAATTAGCTTCTTTTCAGATCACCATCTCCAGTTTTCACAGTAGCATTACCTTAGTTTCTGGATGTACTCAAGTTAATCTTGATTGATCAGTCTGCATTATTTCCAACACCACATCAAGCAACAACCTTCTTCACCATTATCCAACTGTATCTATGTTGCACTTATACCCATTACATAAATAACTGTCTTCTGAAAGTTCTCAATTTCAATGATAACCCTTACGCAGTTCAATGATACAGAATAAACGAGCACTCCCTGAACAAACTAGCTTTTCCCAAATAAACTAGCACTCCCTGAACAAACTAATATTCCTGAATAAATCACAGGGGCAGAAAAGACTGAGCAGTAAATAAGATACACATTTGGGATTGCCAATTCAATATTAAATATACTGCTTTGTGAATCAAGCCTAATATTTTACTTACAATTATGCAGCTTAGGAGTCATTTGGTCCAATTTGATTTGATAGTTTGTTTTTGTCTGGCCTCCATTCCACAATTTGTAGCCTACATGTATATTTAACATCTTTTCAATATTTATAAATTGCTTTCTGTTGCTGCCTGTGATTCTTGCAAATCTGTAGCAAAACTTGGCTCAGTGGTCAGCTTTGACTCAATGGTAGCACTCTTGCCTCTGAATCAGAAGATTGTGGGATCAAGCCCCAACTCCAGAGACTTGAATGTGTAATTTAGGCTGACACATCAGTGTGATATTTTGGGGGTGATAAATGATCAGAAGTACTGTTTATCATATGAGATGTTAAACTAAGACCTATCTGCCTTCTCAGGTGGATGCAATAGATCCCATGGCTGCATTTGAAAAGTAGCAGAGAAGCTCTCCTGGTGTCTTGGCCAACATCATTAAAACAGATTATCTGATCATTTGTCTCATAGTTGTCTGTGGGACCTTGCTGTGCGCAGATTAGCTGTTGTGTTTCCCAGAAGTACTTCATTAGCTGTGAAGCACTTTGAGACACCTGAGGTTGTGAAAGGTGTTAAATAAATGCAAGTTCTTTCTTCTGTTACATTATTATTGAAGGTTTACAGACTCTACAACTATTGTGAGTTTTGCAACAGTGATCTGACCATTTGGAAACCTCCGTAAGGCCATTTTACAATTAAATCATCCATATATTTACGCACAACATATTAATTAGCTCCCAGTCCGGCCAGAGTTTGATTCCAGCCCACAGTCACAATATTTTCTTTCTCTTTTGTTGCCATGAGGACCATCCTCAACTTAAGAGTAATTAGGCCTGAAATTCACCATCCCCAAAGAGGCAGCTACTGCGTGATTTGGGCGGCCGATCGAAAAAATAGATCGGCCACCGCAGTCAGGTACTTTTCCTTCCCCGGGCCATATTCAACTCGGCGGGGGGGGGATGTGAGCAGAGTTCACTTCCGTTGGAAAAGGCGCGGTCAAGCCACTGTAAAGGTAAGTTTCCAGCGGAGAGGGAAACAGTGTGCGGGCCGCTGAAAAGCCACCACGACAGCAAAATTCACCGAGGAAAAGGTAGGACATTTCCCGGCAGTGCCCCCGCGAGGTTTTCGATGCAGTGCTTGAATGCAACACCGATAGGGCCCCTTCGTAGGTAAATAGTTTTATTACTTATTAGTGTTTTTATTTCATTTTCCAGCATCCGTAGTATTTAGCTTTTCATGTAGTATTATTAACTGTTTTGACTCCATTAAACCTGCTGAGTGCTGCTGCTCAGAGGTTTGCACATACCCCTGTATTTTGTACAACTCTCAGGTCTGACTCATTAGTGGAGGCCTGTGGGCTGCAGAGACCTGCTTGGCAGGGTTCACCCTGAGGATGGGAGGAGTGTTGGGAGGGTTTCACCTGGTACACCTGGTCAGAAGCAGGGTGGCAGCACTGTGCAGCCAGGCAGCGGGCAAGGGAGGCAGCAGCCATGATTCGTTCATTCTGCACCGGACCAGTGTGCCCGCCGTCTTCACTGGCCCGAATCAGGATTGGGGTTGGCTGCTTGGGGATAAGGGATATCCCCTGTCCATTTTGATATATATGTATACTATAGATATACTCTCTGTGTAGTCACTGTATAGTTGCATAAGATGGAGACTTGTTTACCGGAGGTACCATCAACAAGGTTCACACTGTATACACTATGCTGGCACCACCAGAGAGTGCAACTGTTGGAGGCCCAGGGGTCACCTGTACACCACAGGTACCCAGGTACAAAAGGGAGTCCACCATGTGGTATCTTCACTCTGGAGTTATATTAAATGGACTAAGGTCACTACAGTTCAAGTACAATACTTTGCCTCATGGAGTCATTGTCAGAGCATCTAAAGACATAACAATTGGCAACGAGATTACGGGCTTTCACGCAAAAATGGCTAACCTTGGTACGTTGTAGCAGTTCGCCGATGGTGATGATTGGGACGCCTTTGTGGAGAGGCTCGACCATTTCTTCACAGCAAACGACCTGGCAGGCGATGATCCAGCCACACTGGCAGATAAGCACAGAGCTCACTAGTTGCGGGCCCACCATCTATGGCCTCGTCAGGGACTTGCTGGCACCAGCAAAGACAACGACCAAGACGTACGAGGAGCTTGTAACGCTAATCTAAGAACAACTCAAGCCCAAAGAGAGCATCCTCACAGCCAGACACCGGTTTTACACCCACCGACGGCCTGAAGGCCAGGAAATCACGAAATATGCTGCAGACCTCAGGAGGCTGGCAGCACCGTGTGATTTCGGCGAACGCCTCACCGAAGCGCTGCGGGATATCTTTGTCATCGGAATCGGCCAAGAGGGCCTTCTTCACAGGCTACTATCTGCGGATACCACAGTCACACTGCAGAAGGCCATCACCGTGAGCCAGGCATTCATGACCTCGACCTGCGGCTCCAGGCGGATGACTCATCCTCAGGACTCAAACCCGGCAAGTACTGTACACAGACTGGCGTCTTTTAGAGGCAGGACTGTAGAACGTGAATCTCCTCAGGGGAGAGAGAACAGGCCCCGAGTCCCTTAACTCAGAGTCCACCGAGGGGGGCTAATTGGTTAGCACCATGCTGGCGTTGCGGAGGAAATCACTGGGCTCACCAGTGCCATTTTCAGGACTATATGTACAAAGAGTGCAGCACAAAGGGCCACCTCCAGCAAATGTGTAAAAGAAATATGACTCACTGTGTTGATGAGGAGTCTGCAGGGGGCCATGAATCCAGCGCGGATTATGAAGAAGTGGTCAGAGAGGCAGCTCAGCCCCACGATGAGGTGTACGGAATGTTTACCTGCACCACAGAATGTGCCCCGTTGAGAATGGAAGTCGAGATAAACAGCGCTCCAGTCTTCATGGAGGTGAGCATGAGGGTGAGCCAGTCAGTAATGAATCAAGAAGCCTTTGAGAGGCTATGGGACAATCAAGCTGAACAACCCAAGTTGGTCCCGGTTCAAGCAAAGCTGCTCACCTACACCAATGAACTTATCCCAGTCGTTGGTAGTGAGGATGTAAAGGTACTCCATGATGGCGTGGTGCACAAGTTACCTCTGTGGATTGTTGCAGGTGATGGACCAACACTACGCGGAAGAAGGCGGATGGAGAAGATCCATTGGAGCTGGGAAGATTTCATTCCTCCAGCGATCGACATCCCCCGTGTTCAGAGGCAAAGCAAGCCCCCACCTGAGGTTGGATCCGGCACCAGAGAGCAGACCAACACAGCACCTGAGGCACAGACCACTTAGCACGACTGTGTGGAGATGATCCAGCTGAGACGACTCGAACGCACCTTCCAGGCTCCAGTGGCAGGACTCTGGAGGAAGAAAATCAGATCCAAAGGCGACTTCCCAACTTCAGTGGCAGAACCCAGGGAGAAGAGGATCACAGTAGTCGACATCATGGATGGAAGAAAGATGGCGTCCAAACCACGAGGTGAAGCACTGAAGGAAAAGATGGCGGCGGCCAGACCACGAGGTGCAGCGCTGATGGAGCAACACGTGGTACCAAGCGAAGAAGAGGATTAGGGTAAAGATAGCAAGGCTCTCTTAAAGGAGGCCAGCAACCCACCACTTAAAGGGACAGTTCCACACTCTCAATCAATGTAAAAACAACTGTGAGCTAAATGTAAAGCTTATAATTGATGATCAGAGTTTTATACATATAATAAGCAAAGAAAAATCAGGTGATTGCGACCGGAGCTACAGTTTATCTACAATAAGCAATGAAACGTTGTGTGATGCAGGATTTCAACTGTATTCTGATAATGTAGCGGGCAAACATCCATCGGAAGCACACAGGTCCAGCGGGCTACCCAATGCTGTAGCCTGCGTCCCTGGGACCAGAGTGATGCACCACGGAGTGTGGTCACAAGCAGCTAATATAGACAAGCTGCAGAGCAAGCGATCTCAGGAGATCAACAGCACAGGTATCGATACACTGCTCCTGATCGGCTCCACCTCTCAGGCACCCAATGGCACCAACCACCACCAGCCTGAAAGAGCAAACTGCGCTAAGACACAGCCCCCAGACCCTATTGCCACCAAGGCTACACCTGGAAACAAAGGGTCACTCGCAACGGTTCTCCCAAATGGGACCGAGACCAGCCAGGATCCCAAACCAAATAACGCCCAGGCAGGCGAGTTAGAAGTTCCCTATGCACTGCTAGACAACTGCTCCTCTGGGAGCAGCAGTGACCCAGGGCACAAGGAGAGGACAGGGAGGTCACAGGCATCTGTGAACCTGCCCGACGCTAGGAGCAACGGCAAAGGCCCCAAGAGCAGGCAACTCGAACCAACCGGGTTCCCACTGCCAGCACCGGGCAATGCATCACCACCAGACTACCTGGATACCATCCAGCAGCTCTGGAACTAGCTTGTTCTCACGCACCGGTGCTGACCCCATCACTGACTCCAAAGATGTATCTCACCAGTCAAATGTATTTGCCTCACAACTGTACCACAAATGCAATGATGTAAATGCAAATTTCCTTTTCTGGACTTGAATGTATATGAATGTATATGAATGTGATGAGCCACCAGCATGATATACATGTGGGGGAGAAAATGGATGTATGTGGTCATGGACACACACATGGATCACACCCAGAACCCATTGAAGCCCTACTGCATCATCGAACCATCTCAATTGGTAACCACTACCCAACGTTGTAGCAATAAGGACTTGGGAGAGAGCCAAGCCAAAGCACAGCCAAGGTGCAAGGGCTATTGGCACTTAAGTCTGGGGAGAGCTAAGCCAGAGCATATAGTGCAAAGATATTGGCACAGAAGACTTGGGGGAGAGTGATATTATATATGTATACTATAGATATACTCTCTGTGTAGTTACTGTATAGTTGCATAAGATGGAGACTTATTTACCGGAGGTAGCATCAACAAGGTTCACACTGTATATACTATGCTGGCACCACCAAAGGGTGCAACTGGTGGAGGCCCAGGTGTCACCTGTACACCACAGGTATCCAGGTATATTAAATGGACTAAGGTCACTACAGTTCAAGTACAATACTTTGCCTCATGGAGTCATTATCAGAGCATCTAAAGATATGACACACTTGGCTGCTCACTCCTCTCGGAACCCCAGGACACGCTCATTGTGCACCAGGTGCATCATCGAGCATCCTTAAGCAGAGATTCTGGTGCCTGGACTGCTTTGGTGGCATCTTGCAGTACTCTCCTCAACGGGTCTCTATAATCGTCGTGGTCTGCTGCATGCTGCACAACCTGGCCATCATGAGGGGACAGCCGCTGGAGGTCGAGTCAGCAGTACCACCTGAGGAGGAGGAGGAGGAGGATTCCCGTTGCCTCAGAGCTAGGAGGCATCAACCCATCTCCACCCTGGAAGGGCCGGGTGCAGACTGGCCAGCATTCCCCTGGGAGGGTACGTCCTCACATATATGGAGGTGCCTGACACCTTCCCTGTAATCTCCCTCCATGCATTATGTACTGCCTGTCTGCCAGGTCTCCCCACGTCAGGAAACAGTATTCTTCTTCTGTCGTCCACTCTGTCCTTCAGTCTCTCCAGCTCCATATCAGTGAACCTGTTGGCTCTCCTTGCACCTCTTACACCAGCCATCCTTCCAACCTCCTTCCCCCCTTGGGACCTTGCTGCAAACCCTGGCCTTCCAGTGAGCATCTGGCTCATTAGAACCCTTACCTGCATGCTGAATTTCTCAGTGGTGATAACGCACAAATTAAGTCAGCCACACCACTGAAAAATCCACTTTGGAAGGGTTCATTAGCACTGGAACCCATTTGTTCACTTTTGGAGCTGAATATGGGGTGGCCCAGCCATGAAAAAATGTTGTCGCTAATGGCCACAAAAAGGTAGGTGGAGCACCAGCTTTCCAGCGGTGCTGAATTTCGGGCTCATTGTGTCCAAACGATCTGAAAGGTCATGATTCCAAATATTTTAGAAGCATGGAAACTCTGCAACCATCAGTGCCAAGGACTCAGTTAAAGAAATCAAAGGGAGAGATGGATACAACCTTCCTCTCTATCTGCTCCATTAAGAATGTTTCATAATTAGCTTAAATTGTGAGGATTGTTAGAAGCTGTAGCACTAGCTAGAGAGCGCAGGTTGGCATGATCTTATTGAATGTAAAATTTATGGTCCATGTGCACAATATATCACAGGCACATAATGCAACATGAGGAACTAGTATGTGTAAAAATTAACCTTATGCTCACCTCCCAGGGGAGAGTCAATAAATATGTAAATGTCAAACGTTAAACAAATTCACAGAAAAAAGACCACTTTTAGTTTATATGTTGTGAAAATTTCTAAGATTGAATTGACCCCTAAATTAGATTGATCTGTTTTAAAGCTGGATTTTTACAGGTCACTACAGCAGGAATATCTGCTCACCTGTTTGCTGATGGACATCTCACTTTACAAAATGGCCTCCAGAAGGCCAGGTGATGGGTGAGATTAGATTCCCTTCAGTGAAGGTGACAGCTTTCTTGCTCATTTTTTTCTGGTGGCAGCTAACAAATTACTAGATCTCTTGAATTCAATTGTACAACTTATGTTTCACACAGCGTGATTTGAACTCATAGGGGGAAAAATTTGTATTCGCCAGAAAAGTTGCCAGTGTTACCAAGTGAAATTGGTCTGGGTGGCATGGAGATAGGTGGCACAGCACTCATCTTCTGCAGTCCTGGTAGCGTTGTTAGAGGGATCCCTACAGCCTCTGGGAGTGAAGCTGTAGAGCTCACAGGGAATTGTGGGTAATGAAGAGGTCTGAGATTTAAAGGGGCCATGCACACTGAAGCAATACAAAATAAAATGCAGGGAATCAATATATTTTTCAGCCCTTTCTGCCTTTTAAGAAATATTCAATATTTAAAAGAAGTTCCAAATGCGAATATTCAGCTGTTAAAGCTGAATTACCTTCCTAGCCTCAACAAGTGGGAAAATTGCCTCAGCACAAACACAAATAGCTCAGCATGCCAGGGGCGGGGCACCAAGGGTCTCATACACGGCACTCCAGCTTTGTACAGGGGGTCAACACTGTAAGAGCGGACCTCTACCCACAGGAGCCAGGCGGCCCTCCAGAAAGAACGATGTGGCAGCACCCATCACCTGGCTCCAGTGCCCAAAGAAGCTTCATGACCTCAGACCACTGGTCAAGGTCAGTGAGTGCATCTTCAAAAGCTGCACCACTAGCCTCACACACGGCTCAATGCACAACCCCCCACTCACTCACCTACCAACAATCTGCATCAATGACGAGGCACATCTCCCATTCCTAGCCTCACCTCACCCCCTTGGAGGAGACAGTGCAGACCATTTTTGGCAGGGGCATGGTTGAGCCTTTGGCCAGCGGCGGGGCTGAAGTGCTTCAACAATTTATTTTATCCTCCTTCTGACATGCACCTCTTGCTTTCCCACCATCCCATCAACACAACTCCACCCTTGTGCCTTCTTCATTTCATACACCCAAGAAATGCAGCCTGCCCAGCCAGTGGGACCCCAGGTAGATGATCAATCCCGGATATCCCGGCCACCAAAGGGCTGTCTGAGATGCATCCTTCTGATTGATTCCCCCTCTTCTGCATCTTCCTCGTCCCTCTGCAAGTGAATGCTGTAAATGTGAAATGACAGCATAAAATGCTGGAAATACTCAGCTGGTCAGGCAGCATCTTGACCTGAGACGTGAACTGTTTCTCTCTCCATGGATGTTACCTAACCTGCTGAGTATTCACAGCATGTTCTGTCTTCTCAAAGGCATAATTTACCATCCAAGTCCTTGCAAGCGTCCAGCAGCACACCCTACACACTTTCACATCTATTGCAGCAAGCCACCACTTCAATAAAATTAAAAAAAAACAATACAAACCCTTAAATTCAAACATACCTGAATGATGTGTGTGCCCTTTAAGAGCTGCAGAGATCGCCACCGTCAGCCTGCTTGCACGCCAGGTTAACCAGGTTACTAGTCCAGCACCATAACTAATACATCGCCATAGATGCCCTCTCCCCATCCCCAAGCTCTTGGACAGCAGGGTGTTAAGCTGCAGGTCTCCATTTTAGTACTTCTTCTCTCAGGCTGTAACTGTAATATGAAATAGCTACTGATGTTGGGGTTAGTGGAAGTGTGGGAGAGTGTGTTGGTGCACTGTGACACAGAAGGATGCAATAGAAATCTGTGTCATCATCAAACATTGACAAATGTTAAAGGGAAGCTTGGTGGATGATTTAATTTAAACTGGAGAGACTGTCTAATGTATTCATTGCAGAAGATTATGATAGACCCTCATTTGTATAAATCTTTTATATTAGGGATGCCAGTGCAGAAACAGAGATCTACAACCTCCATATGTTGCTCTCCCTTGATTACCTTCCAATCTCCTGATACTTCAACCTCTTTGTAATGGGAATCCCACACTTTGCACATGTCATGATTTTTCCGACAGCTATACAGCACATAACCCAATGGCAGAGACTCTTTTGGCAGTTTTATAATTGCCATTAAGAAACTCAAATTAATAAATAAGCAGAGGTTATTTGGCATCAGTTTTCTGACATATCCCAAAACCCAAGGTTTACAGAGCCACATTATGCTGATATCTTGCTACACTACTTAATAACACATACATTATCAATTTTAGTTTTCCAATGTTCCTTACTTGTGGTTTGTTTGCCTCCAGGTAACACCAGTCATTTCATTCAGGTATCCTGAACTCAACAAAGGTCAGATCAGCAGTGTGAGATCACCCCCAATTATCACTCCCAGCGATTGCAAGTGTCACTGTGCAGATGGTGTCCCAATGTAAGGCAGACAGAAACTTGATCTCCATATTTAAGCCTATCTAAATTGAGAGGTGCAGCCATGGTGTTAATTGTGCCCTAATAATGTGAGCTTTTGCAGGTCTGGCGTGCGATTTCCCTCACCCATGTTCCAATAAACTGGAATTGTGTCGGACTTTGAACAGATGTGATGCCAAGTCCCACCTGTACTTTTTTTGGGGCTATAAATAAATTCGAAGCTGAGGCAGCTGGCTTGCTTCATGTACAAAATTAGAGGCACAGTTGAACAGAGACAAATTGGAACCCTGGCCTCATCAATCACTCCCATTAGTGGGCTGGTGTTAATGGGGGATAAGATATATTACTGCTGCTCCAGTGATGAATATAAACCCAATTTTTGTTTGGGTGGCCTGATGATCGATATGTTTCCAAAGCCCTCTTGGTCTTGCTGGTCTGAACGTTGGTAGCTGTGCACCTAATTACCAGTGCCCTGCTGGGGACAGGATGCAAGGGATTCACCAGATGGATTAAAATGGTCTCCTTGGTCCTCTACATTGGTGTATTCCTATGATTACCACACTTCAAAGTAATTCATTGTGTGACATTTCAGTGCAGTACAGAGGAAGCCCTGCATTGTGGGAGGTGCTCTCTTGCAGATGAAATGTTCAACTCAGGTGTTGACGTGGATGTAAAAGATCCCATGGTACTTTTTCGAAGGAGAGAATAGGAGCTCTCCCAGTGTGCTGGCTGATACTCATTTATCAACCAACACTAAAAAAACAGACTGGTCGTTTCGGTCACTGTTGTTTGTGGGACCTTGCTGTGCACACATTGACACATACAGCACGACAAAAGTAACTCAGTGGCAATGAAGCACTTTGGGACATTCTGAGGATGTGAAAGGTTCTATGTAAGTGCAAGTCTTTCCTCATGTAGTGTAATAAGACATTTCTTAGACATGATGGGGCACAATTTGAAGCATATGTGGGATGGAGAGGGGAATTTCATGCATGTTTCCGAAATGTCCAGGGAAACAGTTTCACCAAGTGATGTCACTGGGATAAGGGATCAAGCTTCGGATTCACAAACTATCTGGATACATTGGGTCCTGGGCTCGACAGGGAGTTTCCAGGGGATCTATCCAGCTCAAACAGCAGGAAGGGTAGGGACATGGGAGGGAATATTCATGCCAAGAATTTTCTCATCCTAGGCCTGGGTTATACCATGTGGCCGGTAAGCCTGGCCGAATGAGGCATACTGTCCTTCAGCCCAGTGTAAGAGAGGCCGAACCTGAGGTCCTGCCCTGCAACCGTGAAAGAAAATAACCATTTGGCCGTTGTAAAAATTTCAATTGGGTCAGGTCAGCCGGCGGAAGAGCAGGCGGGTTCCCTGCACCGCGTACTTCCCCACCCCCACCCTTACTCTGGCAGGTGCACCCACACTAGTGCAGGCACCCACTGTCTATGTTACATTTGGAAATATCCACCTGACCCCAGGTACTTTGGTAGGATCAGGAGTGGAGGTTCCTGGGGTGCGCACCCTCTCACTTACACTGGCGATAGAAGGCCTGTGGATTTTTCGGGCCCCTGAATTTTAGGATTTTCAAAGAAAATACCAGAAGCTGAAGCACTGGTGCAGTTACCAACTGAGACGGTTATGAAAGTTCCAACCAATATTTAGTGTGAGCTGGTACAGGTAGTCCATTCTTATTTAATCGCCCATTCCTCAGACTAGGCTTGGCTTCCCTGGAGTATAGAGAATAAAGGGTGATCTAATTGAAGTGTTATGATGATTAGAAGATTTGATAGGGTAAATAGAGAGAAACTATTTCCTCTGGTGGGAGAGTTCAGAACAAGGGGGCATGATCTTAAAATTCGAGCTGAGCCGTTCAGGGGTGATGTCAGGAAACACTTCTTCGCACAAAGGGTAGTGGAAATCTGGAACTCTCTCCCCCAAAAAGCTGTTCGGGATAAGGCAATTGAAAATTTCAAAAGAGATTGATAGATTTTTGAGCCAATGGTCGAAGGGCATATGGAACCAAGGTGGGAACTGGAGCTGAGTGTTGGACCTAGCTTGAGGGGCTGAATGGCCTACCCCTGTTCCTATGCTCTTTTACAGTATCCTCCTCCTTGCTTCTTTACAGTTCTACAGCCTCTTGGCTCCTTTACAGTCGGGTTCCAATTTGCTCCTTTACAATCCCACTCCCCATCTCCGTCAAAGCGGGCAATGGGCAGATTCTGCTGGTCCGTCATCCAGAAATCAAAATCTACCTCCATATGGGAAAACCTTACGTCCCGTGTGTCATGTATGCACCTGTGAGTATGCTCACAGGTTTGTGGAACTGTTGCATTGTGAGTGGCTTAGTCAGTCACATGATGTTACAAGTCTCAATAAAACCTCAGCCAGTTGGGTTCAGGACATCCATGATGAGGCATGTGATTTTGAGCCTGGTCGATGAACTGGTAATGTGAAAGCATTTGACAAGGTGCCACATAAAAGGTTTCTGCACAAGATAAAAGTTCACGGGGTTGGGGGTAATATATTAGCATGGATAGAGGATTGGCTAACTAACAGAAAACAGAGTCGGGATAAATGGTTAATTTTCCGGTTGGCAATCAATAACTAATGGGGTGCCGCAGGGATCAGTGCTGGGACCCCAACTATTTACAATCTATATTAACGGAAGAAGGGACCGAGTGTAACGTAGCCAAGTTTGCTGACGATACAAAGATGGGAGGGAAAGCAATGTGTGAGGAGGACACAAAAAATCTGCAAAAGGACATAGACAGGCTAAGTGATTGGGCAAAAATTTGGCAGATGGAGTATAATGTTGGAAAGTGTGAGGTCATGCACTTTGGCAGAAAAAAATCAAAGAGCAAGTTATTATTTAAATGGAGAAAAATTGCAAAGTGCTGCAGTACAGTGGGACCTGGAGGTACTTGTGCATGAAACACAAAAGGTTAATATGCAGGTACAGCAAGTGATCAGGAAGGCTAATGGAATCTTGGCGTTTATTGCAAAGGGGATTGTTATGTATGTATACTTTATGTATTAACTATGTAAACAGACATGATGTACCACTAGAGAGCACTAGTGTTGGAGGTCCCAGGGGTTATCTGCCCAGGGGTGCAGGGCCAAATAGGGTGCCCACCATGTTGTGGCCTCACTCTGGATTGAAATAAATGGGTTAAGGCCACACCAGTTTAAGCACAGTACCAGAGCCTTGTGGAGTCTTTATATATGTAATAAAGACATAACAGTTGGCGACGAGCAACAGATCAAGAACTTTCACACAATCATGGCTGCTGTTGGTACCTTTGAGAAGTTTGCAGAGGGTGAAGATTAGGAAGCCTTTATCGAGCGGTTAGACCAGTACTTCGTGGCCAACGATCTGGACGATGAGAAGCTGGAGGGAAAGAGCAGAACGATTCTCTTGACCAGCTGCGAGTCCACGGTCTATGGCCTCATCAGGGATCTGCTTGCACCAGTGAAACCAATGGAGAAGTCATACGCAGGGCTGCACACGCTGATTCGGGAACACCTCAAACCAAAGGAGAGCATCCTAACGGCCAGGTATACACACCGCCGCCCGGAGGGCCAGGATGTAGCGAAGTACGTCGCCGACCTAGGATGACTTGCGGGACAGTGCGAATTTGCCGAGTTCCTGAACGAAGCGTTGCGGGACGTTCTTGTGATTGGTGTAGGCCATGAGGCTACCCTTCACAAGCTACTGGCTGCCGAACCATTATTGACCTGCAAAGGGCCATCACCATAGGCCAGGCATTCATGTCCTCAAGTTGCAATACCAAACAGATGATCTATTCCCGGAATCAAAGCTTACCGGAAAGTACCGTGCATAAAATAACGCCGTTTGCGGGCAGAACTGTTGAACAAACAAGGACTATACATGGCAGAACTTACATGCGTGCTGTTGCTAGGCCAAGCATGACTCAGAGTCCACCAAGAGGTGTAAATGCGAATCCATTAACACAATGCTGGTGTTGCGGAGGTAATCATAGGGGCCATCAATGTCGATTTAAAGGCTGTGAGTGCAAAAGCTGCAGAACAATTGGCCACCTCCAACGAACGTGCAAATGTACTGCGACTCACGAGGTGGCAGAGGAGTCGGCAGAAGAGTTTCAGTCCGGTGAGGACTACGGAGAATTAGCAAGAGAGGCAACTCAGCCGGAGGAAGCAGTGTATAGGATACACACCTTCACTACAGAAAGTCCTCCCAGGTTGATGAAAGTCGAGTTAAATGGCATTCCAGTCTCCATGGAGTTGGACACTGGGACGAGTCAGTCAATTATGAGCCAGAAGGCATTCAAGAGGCACAACGACCCAAGCTGATCCCGATTCAGGCAAAGCTGCACACCTACACCAAGGAACTGATACCAGTTATTGGTACTGCGGATATAAGAGTATCCCATGAGGGAGCGGTGCACGATTTACCACTGTGGATTGTTTCAGATGATGGGCCAATGCTGCTTGGTAGAAGGTGGATGGGAAGATTCGATGGAACTGGGAAGACTTCGGTGTACCTTCTCCAGTGAACGACGTCTCCCATGCTCAAAGGCTGAGCAAGCCCCCACTTTCAGCTGAACCAGGCATCGAATTGCAGGTCCATTTGCAGATCCCTGAGGAACAGGCCGCTCAACACGACCATAAGGAGGTAAAGATCAACCAAGCAGCGGTACAGGTGTGGTACCCACCACCCAAAGCCGACGACCTCTCCACGACGATGAAAGTGGCTCCAGGTCGACCAAGCAAAGTGGGATTCCGGCCAAAACGATCTGAATGCGCTTTCCTGATGCCAGAGGCAGAATCCCTGGGGAGGAAGATCGCGGCAGTCGGCATCACGGACACGGACGAGAGTGCATCCAGACCACGGAACGAAAGTGCATCCAGACCACGGGACGAGAGTGCGCCCAGACCACGGGATGTCGTCGCAACGAAACAGAGGCATGTGTTGCCCAGCAAGGAAGATGTCTGGGCTTGGAGCAAAGGTAAAGAGGCGGCCGCTGAGAAGGCCAGGAACCCACTACTTTCCAATAAGTTGATTGCACTGTGTAACCCATGTGAATGCCCTTTCGCGGCAAATGATATATTATCATATGGGATCGGGGGTAACTTACAACAAGCCAAAGTAGCGGGCAAACACCAACCGGTCGTCTATGTATCTAACAAATTACTTGTAGCAAGTGATGTGTTATCACATGGGGTCGGGCGTGTTGTACAGCAAGCCAAAGTAGCGGGCTAACCCTAACTAGTTGTACATGTATCCAATAAGTTACCCAAGGCAGTAGTCTGTGTTCAAGAGACAAAAGAGATGTACCAAAGTGTGTCCCAATATTTGCTCGAGTCAGACAAGCTGCCAATCTCACAGTTTTTGGAGAGCAGAGGCATTATTATCAATGCTTTGTCTCGAATAGGTCTAACACCGTCTGCACTGTAACGTGATCTGCCACGGGCCAGGCACTGAGAACGGTGCTGATGCCCTCAGTTGGCTACCGTCGCCCACCACCGGGGTGGAAACGGTGCAGCCTGCAGACGCGCTCGTTGATATGGAAGTGCTAAACAGCGAGGGGTCAACCGTAATGGCTCCCCAGTTTAGGACCTGGACCAGCCAGGATCCCACATTATCGCCTGCTAACGGCGAACCGCTAGACGGGATGTTGCAGCTTATCCATCGCAAAGATGAAATGCTCATCTCATCAGATTGCTCCCTATGGGGCAACCCTGCAACGTTGCAAAGAAAGGCAGGGAGGCTACACACAGTTGGTGGTCCTGGGCCTCCATACCATGGCCCAGGGTCCACGGGGACCACGCGGCCTCCCACCACTACTGAAAGTCTCAAGGCCATATCGGCCATCCTTGGCTTGCCAGATCTTAAGGTCAGCGACAATAGTCCGGAGCGGGCAGCCCAAATGATAAAGCCAAGCACCACATGTGTCACGGTAGACTCCTCACAGACCGGCTATCCCAGGTGCTACGCAGTCACCGGACAGAATCACTCAGAACCGAGCCTGTCATATCTTATCAGCAGAGAATGTATTATGATCGCATGGCTCCTATACGCGACATCAGAATAAATGATGTGGACCATGATCATGGGCCCAGATGGGCTGCCGGCACTGTATTAGCCAAAGAGGGGAATGGAGTGTTTGTGATGAAAATGGAGTGTTTGTTGTGAAATCATGTAATAGGCAAATGCAGAAAGCATTTGGACCAGACCAAGCTTCAAACTACAGATAACCAGGAACTATTGTGAAAGGAACAGGTCTCCAGCGACCCACCAACACACACCAAATCTGCAACGGACCTCGCGACCAAACATGAGGATCATCCCACCATTCCCAACAGTCCAATCAGACAGTTACTCGCATCAAAGACTTTGGGGGGGAATGATGTTATGTATGTATACTTTATGCATTAACTATGTAAACATGCATGATGTAATATAGAAACATAGAAACATAGAAAATAGGTGCAGGAATAGGCCATTCGGCCCTTTGAGCCTGCACTGCCATTCAATAAGATCATGGCTTATCATTCCCTCAGTACCCCTTTCCTACTTTCTCTCCATACCCCTTGATCCCCTTAGCCGTAAGAGCCATATCTAACTCCCTCTTGAATATATCCAATGAACTGGCATCAACAACTCCCTGCGACAGGGAATTCCACAGGTTAACAACTCTCTGAGTGAAGAAGTTTCTCCTCATTTCAGTCCTAAATGGCCTGCCCCTTATCCTAAGACTATGTCCCCTGGTGCTGGACTTCCCCAACATCGGGAAAATTCTTCCTGCATCTAACCTGTCCAGTCCCGTCAGAATCTTATATGTTTCTATGAGATCCCCTCTCATCCTTCTAAACTGCAGTGAATAAAGGCCCAGTTGATCCAGTCTCTCCTCATATGACAGTCCAGCCATCCCTGGAATCAGTCTGGTAAACCTTCGCTGCACTCCCTCAATAGCAAGAATGTCCTTCCTCAGATTAGGAGACCAAAACTCAACACAATATTCCAGGTGAGGCCTCATCAAGGCCCTGTACAACTGCAGTAAGACCTCCCTGCTCCAATACTCAAATCTCCTAGCTATGAAGGCCAACATACCATTTGCCTTCTTCACCGCCTGCTATACCTACATGCCAACTTTCAGTGACTGATGAACCATGACACCCAGGTCTCGTTGCACCTCCCCTTTTCCTAATCTGCCGCCATTCAGATAATATTCTGCCTTCATGTTTTTGCCCCCAAAATGTATAACCTCACACTTATCCACATTATACTGCATCGGCCATGCATTTGCCCACTCACCTAACCTGTCCAAGTCACCCTGCAGCCTATTAGCGGCCTTCTCACAGCTCACACTGCCATCCAGTTTAGTGTCATCCGCAAATTTGGAGATATAACATTCAATTCCTTCATCTAAATTGTTAATGTATATTGTAAAGAGCTGGGGTCCCAACACTGAGCCCTGCGGCACTCCACTAGTCTCTGCATGCCATTCTGAAAAGGACCCGTTTATCCCGACTCTCTGCTTCCTGTTTGCCAACCAATTCTCTATCCACCCTTTGTCCTCCTCTGTTGAATTCTAAATTTCTCCCAGTCCTCAGGTTTGTTGCTTTTTTCTAGCCAATTTATATGCCTCTTCCTTGGCTTTAACACTATCCTTAATTTCCCTTGTTAGCCATGGTTGAGCCACCTTCCCAGTTTTATTTTTACTCCAGACAGGGATGTACAATTGTTGAAGTTCATCCATGTGATCTATAAATGTTTGCCATTGCCTATCCACCGTCAACCCTTTAAGTATCATTCACCAGTCTATTCTAGCCAATTCATGTCTCATACCATCGAAGTTCCCTTTCCTTAAGTTCAGGACCCTAGTTTCTGAATTAACTGTGTCACTCTCCATCTTAATAAAGAATTCTACCATATTATGGTCACTCTTCCCCAAGGGGCCTTGCACAACAAGATCGCTAATTAGTCCCTTCTCATTACACATCACCCAGTCGAGGATGGCCAGCTCGCTGGTTGGTTCCTCGACATATTGGTCTAGAAAACTATCCCTAATACATTCCAGGAAATCCTCCTCCACCGTATTGCTACCAGTTTGGTTAGCCCAATCTATATGTAGATTAAAGTCGCCCATGATAACTGCTGTACCTTTATTGCACACATCCCTAATTTCTTGTTTGATGCTGTCCCCAACCTCACTACTACTGTTTGGTGGTCTAAACACAACTCCCACTCGCGTTTTCTGCCTTTTGGAATTCCACAGCTCCACCAATACCGATTCCACATCATCCAAGCAAATGTCCCTCCTTACTGTTGCATTAATTTCCTCTTTAACCAGCAACGCCACCCCACCTCCTTTTCCTCTCTGCCTATCCTTCCTAAATGTTGAATACCCCTGGATGTTGAGTTCCCAGCCTTGGTCAACCTGGAGCCATGTCTCCGTGATGCCAATTACATCATATTCGTTAACTGCTGTCTGCACCGTTAATTCGTCCACCTTATTCCGAATACTCCTCGCATTGAGGCACAGAGCCTTCAGGCTTGTCTTTTTAACACACTTTGCCCCTTTAGAATTTTGCTGTAATGTGGCCCTTTTTGTTTTTTGCCTTGGGTTTCTCTGCCCTCCACTTTTACTATTCTCCTTTCTATCTTTTGCTTCTGCCTCCATTTTATTTCCCTCTGTCTCCCTGCATAGGTTCCCATCCCCCTGCCATGTTAGTTTAACTCCTCCCCAACAGCACTAGCAAACACTCCCCCGAGGACATTGGTTCCGGTCCTGCCCAGGTGCAGACCGTCCTGTTTGTGCTGATCCCACCTCTCCCAGAACCGGTTCCAGTGTCCCAGGAATTTGAACCCCTCCCTCTTGCACCACTCCTCAAGCCACGTATTCATCTGAGTTATCCTGCAATTCCTACTCTGACTAGCATGTGGCACCGGTTGCAATCCTGAAATTACTACCTTTGAGGTCCTACTTTTTAATTTAGCTCCTAGCTCCATAAATTTGTCTCGTAGGACCTCATCCCGTTTTTTAACTATATCGTTGGTACCTATATGCACCATGACAACTGGCTGTTCACCCTCCCTTTTCAGAATCATCCGAGACATCCTTGACCTTTGCACCAGGGAGGCAACATACCATCCTGGAGTCTCGGTTGTGGCTGCAGAAATGCCTATCTATTCCCCTTACAATCAAATCCCCCATCACTATAGCTCTCCCACTCTTTTTCTTGCCCTCCTGTGCAGCAGAGCCACCCACGGTGCCATGAACTTGGCTGCTGCTGCTCTTCTCCCCTGATGAGTCATCCCCCTCAACAGTACCCAAAGTGGTGTATCTATTTTGCAGGGGGATGTACCACCAGAGGGCGCTACTGTTGGAAGACCCAGGGGTTACCTACCCAGGGGTGCAGGACCATATAAAAGGGTGCCCACCATGCTGCGGCTTCACTCTGGAGTTGAAATAAATGGGCTAAGGCCACATCAGTTTAAGCACAGTACAGAGCCTTGTGGAGTCTTTATATATGTATTAAAGACATAACAGGGATGAAATATAAAAGCAGGGATTGTCTTGCTACATTATACAGAGTATTGGTGAGGCCATACCTGGAATACTGCATGCAGTTTTGATTTCCATATTTACGAAAGGATATACTTGCTTTAGAGGCAGTTCAGAGAAGGTTCACAAGGTTGAGTCTGGAGATGAGGGGGTTGACTTATGAGGAAAGATTGAATAGGTTGGGCCTCTACTCTTTGGAATTCAGAAGAATGAGAGATGATCTTCTTGAAATGTATAAGATTATGAGGGGGCTTGACAAGGTGGATGCAGAGAGGATATTTCCATTGATAGGGTAGACTAGAACTAGAGGGCATAATCTTAGAATAAGGGGCCGCCCATTTAAAACTGAGATGAGGAGAAATTTCTTGTCTCAGAGGGTTGTGAATCTGTGGAATTTGCTGCCTCAGAGAGCTGTGGAAGCTGGGACATTGAATAAATTTAAGACAGAAATAGATAGTTTCTTAAATGATAAGGGAATAAGGGGTTATGGGGAGCGGGCAGGGAAGTGGACCTGAGTCCATGATCGGTTCAGCCATGATCGTAGTAAATGGCGGAGCAGGCTCGAGGGGCCGTATGGCCTACTCCTGCTCTTCTTATGTTCTTAAGTGTCATGTGATTGTTAAACCTTTGTTAATAAACCAACTAGTTCTTAATAGCAAAGAACCCACGAAGCAAATGTATTGCACCATGTTGATACTGAACAAAATGGGTGAAGTTTAAGTCATCTAGAACATCACATTTGCATTCGGCGGGGGTTGGGTATTGGTTGGGCATGGTCCATAACATCCAACATGGTGGCACAAGCTTCTATCTGAAGTTGACGGGAGTTTCCTCAGAGCTGCTCCTGTGTAAACGGGGTTTGCGCCGGGCATCCGGCGGGGAAGCCCTGAGGAAATTTCTGGCCTTGTGTGTCAAACACAATATTATTTTGAAGCCAAAGATAAAAACGGGTACCAAACAGTCTGTCTAAGTTTAAATGATAGCTCGGTTGTATTCCTTCAACACACCTGGGGTGAAATGGAGTTAGTAATCCTGATTAGGATAATGTAGGACGACTACAAGTATCTTTATCGATGCACAGGAATGAGAAACCACAGCTGCTTTAACTGGTCTTCAACTTTAATGCCACTGTTCTTTTGCAAAACTGTCAGCAACTCATTGAAAATGGTCATAGGTAGATACTGAGCTTTTCATTTGAAATGATATATTTTGTTACTGTAATTATTATGAAATCAATCAGCACAGACATGCTCTCTCAAACTCCTGGACCAAAACAGGTGTCTATAAATAGACACTGACATCGACACCAGAGATTGTTGGCTTCCAACCTGGAAATTGATGCCTGTAAGTAGACAGGCTATCTCCCAGCACCTGAGACAATGGCAGCAATGTGGCTGACTGTCATTTTTATTAAAATGACTGGATTTCCCATGACACTGCTCATGGTAATTTGGACCATCCGCTGTTTCATGGGGCCAGGAGTACAGCAACATGTAATGCACAATGTCTTATTCTGCTAAGGTGGATCTCAGTTTAAGATGGTTTGCCCCTTTTCTTAGCCCACAAATTCTAATTACTATGTGGAAACAAACCTGGATTGATCAGAGTTTAAATTCTGTTGGTGAGTAAATTCAAGGCACTTGAAAATTTCCAGCTCCGGGCCAGAAACAATATAGCAGATAAGGGAGGCGAAATTGCCCCGCGCTCGGTTTGGGGCACTTAATTTAAATTAAGTAATTTTTTTTTCACCCGGCGGTAGGCGGACGTAAGAGCCCCGAAATTGGACACTTTCTCTCAGAAAAATCATCCAGGGGCGGGAGGGAGGCGCTGTGAGTTAGCGCGGTGCAGACGTGTCGCGATGTCCTTCCCCTTCTCTTAAAGGGGAGGGCTGCTGCGAACTCTGCAGCTACTTCCATGGCGCCCAATGGGCCACCAGGGAGGATTTCGGCTGGGCGAGCGCCCCGGCACCCAAGAGTGGGTGCAGCCTGTCAGTTGGCGGCCCGGCTGAACCAGCATCCGCCATTGTCGTGTCGACCGCAAAGTCGCAAGGCCCTCCCCTTTAAGGATGGACTGGGCATCCCAGCCACCACAGCTTTGCGACCCGCAAAGCTCTTGGTGGCATCGCCCCGCGCCAACCTCGCTCTCACGGGGCAATTTCCCCCACGGGGCGTAAAGGGGTCGGCGTGCACGGCGATGATGTAATCGCTGTGTGCACTGCTGACCGCCATCACAGGCGTCATTTCAGCTAGGTCGCTTCCGCCACCTGCCTCTGGGTGAACAGTGCTTATCGTCCCGGTAACGCCTCCCGGAGGTGCTAACGGGCCTTTCGGAATGGGGCAATTTCGGCCCCAATTAATTTTTCTTTTGCACTTTTATACTTTTGATACTCTAAAAAACAACAAATTGTATTTATATAGCACCTTTATCATAGTAAAATGTCTCAAGGAGTGCTATCACACAAAATTTGACACTGAGCCACATAAGGAGATATTAGGGCAGGTGATCAAAACCTTGGACAACGAGGTAGGTTTTAAGGAGCGGCTTAAAGGAGGAAAGAGGTAGCTAGGTGGAGAGGTTTAGGTAGGGAATTCCAGAACCTAGTGCCTCGGCAGCTGAAGGCATGGCTGCCAATGGTGAAGCGATTAAATCGAGGATGCGCAAGAGGCCAGAATTGTAATCATGCAGATATCTTGGAGGGTTGTTGGGCTGGAGGAGGTTACAGAGATAGCGAGGCCATAGAGTGATTTTAAAATCGAGGCTTTGTTTAACCAGGTGCCCAGTTTAGCAAACACAGGGGTGACTGGAGCTTGGTGCGAGTTGGGATACGGGCAGCAAAGTTTTGGATGAGCTCAAGTTTATGGAGGGTGGAAGATGGGAGGCCGGCCAGGAATAGTGTGGTGCACACTCCTAAAATTTTTATGTAGATAGGGATATAATTTTCATTATTTCAAAGCGATAGAATTTTAATGATTTTGCAACAAAAATTATCTTTTATGTAAGATTGACGTCTTGGAAGCTCACAGTAACCATTTACTTCTGTTGGCAACTATGATAGCTGCTTTATTGGCCACAGGATATGTCTGGCTTGCAGGTGTAAATTCCTAGCGGCAATGACCTTTTAAATTCCAAGCATATGTATTACATCTGAATCTGAAAAGCATTCTGATCAGTGTGGTCAACCATTAAAGCTAAGCACTAAAACACAAACTACATGGCGACAAAGAGCTCGAGTTTTAAAAACAGGAACAAGTGTCCGAGTTGGGCCTGGCACTCACTGGTCATGCATAACAGCAAACTTCAGACTCTATAACGCACTCTACTATATGCACTGTAACTGCAGTAGATCATATAAGTAAACTTAACCCATCGATATGACTTGTGACATGCTGTGTTTCCAGCTACTTGCTTGAAATCTGAATCTTTCACGCTCCTCTCGCTCTCTGTCTCATATCTTCCTTCCCCTTTCATTCCCTCCCTCTAATTCTTTCTCACACTCCATCTCTCTATTCTCTCTTTTATTCCCTCTTGCCACCTTTATCCCATTTTCTTTACTTCCTTTTCCTTGTGTCTCATTCCTCTTTCTTCCCCTCTCATTCACTTTTTCCCTCCCCCCTCATCTCTTTTTCTCATTCCTTTTCCTCACTCCCTATCTTCTTATCGCTCACATTTTCTCATTCTATTGTCTTTTCGTCCAGTACATGGTATTTGCTTGAAGTTCGAAATATTTAAATCACTATCCTACAGTGCAGGGCAACTGGAGCTGGCACCGAAAGGGTTCCTGCCTGTTTGTTCAGGAAAAGTTCAATGCCTTCTATTGTTTCTCAATCCATCACATGTTCTCAATCAACATCTGTGCTTTGTAGACTAGGTTGCTCTTTTACCATGTCACCATTTGAAAGGATAAGCTTTTCAATATAATGGTAAAGTGTCACAGGCCTAGCAATCCTGTTAGCTGTATATGCCTAGTTGTATCTACACCCTGCTTCTGTCTGTAACTATTACAAGGGTGTCATTAGCCAGGCTAGTCTTAGTCTCTGAGGAGCCATCCTTCCAATCTGGTCTTCAAACAGCCTGGCACAGATGATTTGTCTTAAAATAAAAGCAATATTACTGCTGCCCGGCATGTGGGCATTGACTTGCATAAGTCATTGGTGGTCACTGAACAGCCTCACACTGATAGTAAGTACACATAAATGACCATGCAGCTTATGTGCAACATGCTGGATCACTTGGATAGACCATGAAAGCCAATTGTTCAAGCTGACAAATATACAACAGTTTACACAATTTTCAAAGGGAATCTTCGTTAGTTCTTTCTGGTTTACAAGCCTGAAATTTCTGATGTAAACAAATCTCCCTACTCAGCACTAGAACATGACTGCAGGCTGTAAGGAGTCATTTTTTCTATTAAATAATACGTTTTTTGAAAACCTGATTCCTCAAACAGAAGTTTTAACATGAAAGTGCACTCTTTAAATTCTCTTTAAAAGTAATGTTATTGAAAAGTTCGCTACTATCTTGGATACTGCAGATGCTATCATTAACAACCAATTGTTCTAAGATGTATTAATCACTCACCTCCCCATCCACCAGAGGAACATACCCATTTTAAAGTACCACACACCATACGATACCGTTTATACATAAATTACTTTTCTAAAGTATTGGTTTTGCAGATAAAGATGACCCAAACTTAAAATCAATAGATAATGTCACTGAAAATCTACAATAACTAAAAGAGACTGTTAGATGGAACAAGGCAGTCAGAAGCGCAGCTAAAGTTAACGCAGGATTTACCCAGTGACAGCCCCGAACATAGGACTCACTAAGCATTAACACCACAATTAACAAACCGGAGCAAGTTTTAAGCTTTGCTTTAAACATTTAATTGCTGCTATTTCTATCTCCTGACAGGTGCTGTTCCACACAGTCACATCACCCCAAACAGAAATTGAGATCTTCCCTTCTCGATAACCTCGATCTGTCAGGTCCAGCAGAGGTTTATGATACATTGATTGTAGTTGACTGCAGGCAAAGCAACACTGCTCCCCCTCCTCCCTGCTGCCTGTTGTTTGCAAATACTCTGCTGTTGAGATGAAATTGTGCCCAACTACAAAAGATAGAAATGTCCAACCTCACCTTCATTCTTCCCCATTTCATTGTTTCCACAGGGTGAATTCCTGCAGCATAGAAGGAAAATAGATGTCTTTATGTAGCCAGATCATATAAGAGAACCATATGTCTTTTCACTGGTCATTCTCTTCTGGTCCACCAACAGCTCCCCTCGGTTCAGTTTACAAGAGAGTGGGTCATGTGATCAGAAAAGTTCAAGCCCTAAGGTCACAATCTTTGCTCTGTCCAGTTCACTATGCCACAGAATACTGGACGGCAGAAAGGGGGAGGGGTGGCTGTGAGGGGATGAGAGGGTCTTAAAATTACACTGTGATTAATGCAAAAAATATTAATTTGATGTTCGAGGAAACAAGGGAATGCTAAAAAACGTGCACTATTTCATCAAGTTGCTGTTCAGCTACAAGAAGTTGATCAGAGTCTACTCATTGTTAATAGCCATCCGAACTACTGCAAGGTGACAAGCTTTGTTCCCCTGCCTGTTTTTAAAGATCATTTGATCCTCTCTTCATTAGGCCCAGGTCAGTACAATTGATTGTACTTCAGCATTTAACTTTGGCGATATTTAGTTCCTTAACATCTTTCTAGCCTGTTGTAAAAAGGAACATAACTTGTTTAAAACAAATATCTCGTTTATAAGAAGCACTATTTTAACATTTCTGTACCAGTTTCTTGAATATAAAATGAGACAGAAAATTTTCAGCAAGGCTGAAATATATCAAGGTTTGTGCAAAGTTGCAACATTTAATGATTCAAAACCTCATGTGGTAAAAGACGGGTGAGAGATAGGAGACTGGGCAAAGGGATTGAGGATATGACAAAAACTCTGCATTTTTCTTTGAGTTCCGATTTAGTGGTTGTCTCTGTAAAACTCAGTCATGGTGCAGGGAGTTTAAAACCTGCATCATATTGCAAGGTTTGTTGCTATGGTCTCCCTGATAACACAAGTCTATCAAATATAAGAAGATGTTGTGATTGATTCAGCTTGACTGATAGTCCCTTTTCCAATTTGAGAGGTCAGATTCTCAAACACCAGGATATCTTGGTAAACGAGCAGTTATAATACCTCATGAGCAGAAAAAATCTAAACATCTCAGAGAAGCCAATTCCGTTTGGCAATCGCAGTAGAGACAAGCTGACATTTTGGCTTGGGTTCTGTGCTTCTGCACTGGCAAGCCAGCAAACATTCACTTTAATGGGTGTAAACTTTCATGGAAACAGAAACCCTAGCCACTGTGTGTATTTAAAATATATCTATAAAAGCTTGGTTTAGGTCATAGGATTGCAATTTTTTATTATTTTATTTACTTGAGAAGTTAGATACAAGAGGTTCTTCTGTAAATATACAACTATATTTTATCAATGTTCAATTATTTACTGTCCATTATTTGTTTCATAAATTTGCTTTTATTTTAAACTTTAAACAAGGTCTGCTGTGATGCTCTGCTACTTTCAAAGATTGGATCCCTGCAGGATTGGCCAAGGAGTCGCCAGGAATTGAAGATTCATCTCCAGGACTGCGAACAAACCCTGGTGACAAATCATCGGAGCATTGAAAAAAAAAATTGTGTTCATTTTTATTTTCTTTGAACACACCTGCTTATTAGTGATAAAAAAAATATTGGAAATGGGGAAAAAGGTCTGTTTGACTGACAATTAAGAATCAGTCAGGGCCTGCTGGAAGGAACATTTCGAAGATCTCCTCAACCAAGACTCTGCCTTTGACTTGAGTGTTCACATCTCCATCCCGCAGCATGCTACCCACTACCACCTCACTGAGACCCCAACACTGCACGAGATAGAAAAGGCCATAAGACAGCTAAAAAACAACAAGGCTACTGGAGCGGATGGAATCCCTGCTGAGGCACTGAAGTATGGCGAAGAGGCACTGCTGGCGCGAATACATGACCTCATCTCTCTCATCTGGAGGGAGGAGAGCATGCCAGGAGATCCAAGAGATGCAGTGATCGTGACCATCTTTAAAAACGGGGACAAGTCCGACTGCGGCAACTACAGAGGAATCTCCCTGCTATCAACCACTGGGAAAGTCGTTGCTTGAGTCCTCCTCAACCGTCTTCTCCCTGTGGCTGAGGAGCTCCTCCCAGAGTCGCAGTGCGGATTTCGTCCCCTCCGGGGCACAACGGACATGATTTTTGCAGTGCAACAGCAGCAAAAAAAAATGCAGGGAACAGCGCAAGCCCTTACACATGGCCTTCTTCGACCTTACAAAGGCCCTTGACACTGTCAACCGCGAGGGTCTATGGAGCGTCCTCCTCCGTTTCGGATGCCCCCTGTCATGTATGTAACCACAATGTAACACCACAGTATTACTGTATAAACTCAACCTAGATGTACACCTTGACCATAAGGGGTGAACTTGTGGGAGTCCTTACCTGATCACTCGTGGGAGTCCTTACCTGATCACTCAGGTATAAAAAGGGAGGTCCACGCAGGGTCACTGCTTTTGGAGACTGGTAGTACAGAGGAACGGTACTGTGTTGGGGAAGACTGGGACGATTTTGTCGAGAGGCTTCAGCAAAGCTTCGTTACGAAAGATTGGCTGGGGGAAACAGCGGCCGACAAGTGAAGGGCTCATCTCTTGACCAGCCGCGGACCAAAGACTTACGCGCTCATGAAGGACTTACTAGCACCTGAAAAGCCGGCGGACAAAACCTTTGAAGAGCTTAGCAAATTGATCGGGGAGCACCTCAAACTGGCGAGTAGCATACATATGGCCCGACACAGATTCTACACCCACCGACGTCATGAAGGACAGAGCATACCGGACTTCGTAGCAGACCTCCGGCGTTTAGCCAGCCTCTGTAAGTTCACAGATGCCTGCAGGGGGGAGATGCTAAGGGACTTCTTTATCGAGGGCATCGGTCATGCGGGAATTTTCCGCAAATTAATTGAGACCAAGGATTTGACCTTGGAAGCGGTGGCGTTGATGGCTCAAACTTTCATGGCGGGGGGGGAAGAGACGAAAATAATATACGCGCGCAATACTGCCTCTAACGCAGCGATGGATCAGGGAGTCAACATCATTAATGCGACTCAGAGCCCTGCAGGCAGGCAGGGGCAGTCCGAAGCAATAGACCCCAGAGCAGGACTTCAACAGAGACAATGGCAGGCTGAACGGACATTCACGCCATCACAGTGGACAATGCGGCCCGGGATGGGGCCATTGACACCCATTAATAGGGTACTTAAGAGCAGTCAAAGGGACAGTCAGCGTGGAATGCCTGGCCACAGCCCTTTTGTTTCCAACACTGGAAATTTTAACTCATGCTGGAGGTGTGGGGGAAAACACTCAGCTAGATCTTGTAGTTTTCAACAGTTTGTCTGCAGGAACTGCAATCTCAGTGGCCATTTAGCTCGAATGTGCAGAAAGCCTGCAACCAGACTAATATATGAGGCAGATGGACCAGAAGAGGGTTCTTTGAGGCAGGATGACCTTTGGGGCAAATCGATGGATGCCAAGGTTCAGCGGGTCTATGTGGCGAATATTCACAGTTCATACACCAAAACGCCACCAATGATGATGAGGGTTTTATTAAACGGTATCCCAGTACGCATAGAGCTGGACACTAGGGCCAGCCAGTCACTCATGGGCGTTCAGCAATTTGAGAAGCTATGGCCACTTAAAGCCTGTAGACCCAAATTAGCACATATTGAGACGCAATTACGGATTTACATGAAAAAAATCATTCCGGTGCTAGGCAGTACAATGTTGGCTGTCACACACAGTGGGTTAGTGAATCGGCTGCTGCTCTGGATTGAGCCGGGCAATGGTCCCGCACTGTTGGGGAGGAGCTGGTTAGCCGAGATGAACTGGAAATGGGGGGGATGTTCACACAATGTCATCTGTGGAGCGAAGTTCGTGCTCACAAGGCCTACAACAATTCGATTCACTATTCCAAACCTGGCGTCGGGACTTTCAAAGGCACTAGTGATACACATCACCTCGGACGCCAGGCCAGTGCACCACAAAGCCAGAGCGGTGCCGTATGTGATGCGGGAAAAGATCGAAAGCGAACTGGACCGGCTGTTGAGAGAGGGCATCATCTCGCCTGTCGAATTCAGCGACTGGGTGAGCCCCATCGTTCCCGTACTAAAAGCGGATGGCTCTGTCAGGATCTGTGGCGACTACAAGGCCACCATCAATCGGGTGTTCCTACAAGATCAATACCCGCTCCCGAGAGCAGAGGATCTTTTCGCCACGCCGGCAGGCGGCAAGCTGTTCACCAAGTTTGACATCACTTCAGCCTATATGACCCAGGAACTGGCCGACGAATCTAAACTACTGACCACCATCACCACGCACAAGGGACTGTTAGTTTATAACAGGTGCCCGTTTGGCATTCGATCAGCGGCCGCGATTTTTCAACGTAACATGGAAAGCCTGCTTAAATCCATTCCTGGAACGATCGTATTCCAGGATGACATCCTCATCACGGGTCGAGACACCGAGGAACACGTCCACAACCTGGAGGAGGTGCTATGCCGACTGGACCGGGTAGGCCTGCGACTCAAAACGTCTAAATGTTTGTTCTTAGCTCCTGAGGTTGAGTTTCTGGGCAGGAGGGTTGCTGCAGATAGGATTCAGCCCACCGAATCCAAAACAGAGGCGATTCGACGAGCACCCAGGCCCTGCAAAACATCGGAGTTGCGTTCATTCCTGGGACTGTTGAACTATTTCGGGAACTTTCTGCCGAACTTGAGCACGTTGTTGGAGCCGCTACACATACTCCTGCATAAGGGTTGCAATTGGTTTTGGGGGGGACTGTCAGGAACGGGCTTTTGATTGGGCGCGAAACCTACTTTGTTCAAACAAGTTGTTGACCCTGTACGACCCCTGTAAAAACTTGGTTCTGACATGTGATGCATCGTCCTATGGGGTTGGGTGCGTGTTACAGCAGGGCAATGCTGAGGGTCAACTACAACCTGTGGCTTATGCCTCCAGGTCGCTCGATCAAGCAGAACGGGGATATGGGATGGTCGAGAAGGAAGCGCTTGCATGTGTCTATGGTGTAAGAAAAATGCATCAGCACCTGTTTGGTAGGAAGTTTGAATTAAAGACGGACCACAAGCCATTAACATCCCTGTTGTCAGACAGCAAGGCTGTCAATGCCAACGTATCAGCTCGCATACAGCGATGGGCTCTCACGCTGGCTGCTTATGACTACTCCATCCGGCACCAGCCCGGCACTGAAAATTGCGCTGACGCGCTCAGCAGGCTTCCACTGGCCACCACTGAGGGGCAGCGGAGCAAAGCGCCGATATGGTCCTGGCTGTCGATGCCTTTGACAGTGTAGGCTCCCCCATCACAGCCCGTCAGATCAAAATCTGGACAAACAGAGATCCCCTCCTATCCCTGATTAAGAAATGTGTCCTGACTGGGGAATGGGCGCCCACACACGGAGCATGCCCTGAGGAGGTCAGACCGTTTCACAGGCGGGTGGATGAGCTCTCCATCCAAGCCGACTGCCTACTATGGGGCAGCTGGGTAGTTATGCCCCAGAAGGGCAGGGAGGCCTTCATCAGGGAACTCCACAGCGAGCACCAGGCATTGTGCTGATGAAGGCCATTGCCTGGTCACACGTTTGGTGGCTTGGAATTGATTCAGATCTGGAACACTGTGTACGCAGGTGTATGACGTGTGCCCAGCTGGGTAATGCCCCCAGGGAGGCCCCGCTCAGCCCGTGGCCCTGGCCCACCAGGCCATGGTCACGCATTCACATTGACTACGCGGGCCCGTTCATGGGTAAGATGTTCCTTATTGTGGTAGATGCAGACTCGAAATGGATCAAGTGCATCATTCTGAATTCATGCACGTCATCCACCACAGTGGAAAGCCTACGTGCGATCTTTGCAACCCACGGCTTGCCGGACAACCTGGTTAGTGATAATGGCCCATGTTTCACAAGCTAGGAATTCCAAGAGTTTATGTCGGGCAATGGCATCAACTACGTCAGGACTGCACTTTTCAAGCCGGCCTCCAATGGCCAGGCGGAACGTGCAGTCCAAATCATTAAGCAAGGTATGCTCAGGATTCAAGGGCTCTCCCTACAATGCCGCATATCGCGCCTCCTGCTGGCCTATAGATCCCGTCCGCACTCCCTCACGGGGGTCCCGCCTGCAGAGCTACCAATTCAAAACTCGGTTGTCCCTCATTCACCCAGTCCTGACCGACATAGTTGAGGGCAAGCACAAGTCACAAAATGAGTACCATGACGGTAATGCAAGGGGGAGATGTATAGAAATAAATTATCCTGTATTCATCCTCAATCACACCATGGGGCTTGAGGGCACTGTAATTGACAAAGAGGGGAATAGGGTCATCGTGGTAAAACTCAACAATGGTCAGATATGCCGTAAGCATCTGGACCAAGTAAAAAAAAAAGGTTCAGCATCGACACAGAGTTACCTGAATAAGACCATGAGATGGAGCTCACAACACCGCCAGTGAACGAGCAACAAGAGCAATCAGAAGAATGCACAGTCCCTGCGGTCAGCCCGGACAGGCCGGTATCACCACAGGTGACAGACACTCACGTCAGTGTCCAACAACCAGAGCCCCAACTGCGGCGCTCCACGAGGGAGCGTAGACCACCTGAAAGAAACATAGAAACATAGAAAATAGGTGAAGGAGTAGGCCATTCAGCCCTTCGAGCCTGCACCGCCATTCAATGAGTTCATGGCTGAACATGCAACTTCAGTACCCCATTCCTGCTTTCCTGCCATACCCCTTGATCCCCCTAGTAGTAAGGACGACATCTAACTCCTTTTTGAATATATTTAGTGAATTGGCCTCAACAACTTTCTGTGGTAGAGAATTCCACAGGTTCACCACTCTCTGGGTGAAGAAGTTTCTCCTCATCTCGGTCCTAAATGGCTTACCCCTTATCCTTAGACTGTGACCCCTGGTTCTGGACTTCCCCAACATTGGGAACATTCTTCCTGCATCTAACCTGTCTAAACCCGTCAGAATTTTAAACGTTTCTATGAGATCCCCTCTCATTCTTCTGAACTCCAGTGAATACAAGCCCAGTTGATCCAATCTTTCTTGATCTGTCAGTCCCGCCATCCTGGGAATTAGTCTGATGAACCTTCGCTGCACTCCCTCAATAGCAAGAATGTCCTTCCTCAAGTTGGGAGACCAAAACTGTACACAATACTCCAGGTGTGGCCTCACCAAGGCCCTGTACAACTGTAGCAACACCTCCCTGCCCCTGTACTCAAATCCCCTCACTATGAAGGCCAACGTGCCATTTGCTTTCTTAACCACCTGCTGTACCTGCATGCCAATCTTCAATGACTGATGTACCATGACACCCAGGTCTCGTCGCACCTCCCCTTTTCCTAATCTGTCACCATTCAGATAATAGTCTGTCTCTCTGTTTTTACCACCAAAGTGGATAACCTCACATTTATCCACATTATACTTCATCTGCCATGCAGTTGCCCACTCACCTAACCTATCCAAGGCACTCTGCAGCCTCATAGCATCCTCCTCGCAGCTCACACTGCCACCCAACTTAGTGTCATCCGCAAATTTGGAGATACTACATTTAATTCCCTCGTCTAAATCATTAATGTACAATGTAAACAGCTGGGCCCCAGCACAGAACCTTGCGGTACCACACTAGTCACTGCCTGCCATTCTGAAAAGTACCCATTAACTCCTACTCTTTGCTTCCTGTCTGCCAACCAGTTCTCAATCCATGTCAGCACACTACCCCCAATCCCATGTGCTTTAACTTTGCACATTAATCTCTTGTGTGGAACCTTGTCGAAAGCCTTCTGAAAGTCCAAATACACCACATCAACTGGTTCTCCCTTGTCCACTCTACTGGAAACTTCCTCAAAAAATTCCAGAAGATTTGTCAAGCATGATTTCCCTTTCACAAATCCATGCTGACTTGGACCTATCATGTCACCTCTTTCCAAATGCGCTGCTATGATATCCTTAATAATTGATTCCATCATTTTACCCACTACCGATGTCAGGCTGACCGGTCTATAATTCCCTGTTTTCTCTCTCCCTCCTTTTTTAAAAAGTGGGGTTACATTGGCTACCCTCCACTCCATAGGAACTGATCCAGAGTCTATGGAATGTTGGGAAATGACTGTCAATGCATCCGCTATTTCCAAGGCCACCTCCTTAAGTACTCTGGGATGCAGACCATCAGGCCCTGGGGATTTATTGGCCTTCAATCCCATCAATTTCCCCAACACAATTTCCCAACTAATAAGGATTTCCCTTAGTTCCTCCTTCTTACCAGACCCTCTGACCCCTTTTATATCCGGAAGGTTGTTTGTGTCCTCCTTAGTGAATACCGAACCAAAGTTCTTGTTCAATTGGTCTGCCATTTCTTTGTTCCCCGTTATGACTTCCCCTGATTCTGACTGCAGGGGACCTATGTTTGTCTTTACTAACCTTTTTCTCTTTACATATCTATAGAAGCTTTTGCAGTCCGTTTTAATGTTCCCTGCAAGCTTCCTCTCGTACTCTATTTTCCTTGCCCTAATCAAACCCTTTGTCCTCCTCTGCTGAGTTCTAAATTTCTCCCAGTCCCCGGGTTCGCTGCTATTTCTGGCCAATTTGTATGCCACTTCCTTGGCTTTAATACTATCCCTGATTACCCTTGATAGCCACGGTTGAACCACCTTCCCTTTTTTATTTTTATGCCAGACAGGGATGTACAATTATTGTAGTTCATCCATGCCGTCTCTAAATGTCTGCCATTGCCCATCCACTGTCAACCCCTTAAGTACCATTCACCAATCTATCCGAGCCAATTCATGCCTCACACCTTCAAAGATACCCTTCTTTAAGCTCTGGACCATGGTCTCTGAATTAACTGTTTCATTCTCCATCCTAATGCAGAATTCCACCATATTATGGTCACTCTTCCCTAAGGGGCCTCGCACAATGAGAATGCTAATTAATCCTCTCTCATTACACAACACCCAGTCTAAGTTGGTTCCTCGACATATTGGTCTGGAAAACCATCCCTTATGCACTCCAGGAAATCCTCCTCCACCGTATTGCTTCCAGTTTGATTAGCCCAATCTGTGTGCATATTAAAGTCACCCATTATAACTGCTGCACCTTTATTGCATGCACCCCTAATTTCCTGTTTGATGCCCTCCCCAACATCACTACTACTGTTTGGAGGTCTGTACACAACTCCCACTAACGTTTTTTGCCCTTTGGTGTTCTGCAGCTCTACCTATATAGATTCCACATCAACCAAACTAATGTCCTTCCTAACTATTGCATTAATCTCCTCTTTAACCAGCAATGCTACCCCACCTCCTTTTCCTTTTATTCTATCCTTCCTGAATGCTGAATACCCCTGGATGTTGATTTCCCAGCCCTGATCATCCTGGAGCCACGTCGCTGTAATCCCAATCACATCATATCTGTTAACATCTATTTGCACAGTTAATTCATCCAACTTTTTCTGGATACTCCTTGCCTTAAGACACAAAGCCTTCAGGCTTGTTTTTTTAAAACCCTTTGTCCTTTTAGAATTATGATGTAGTGTGGCCCTTTTTGTTTCTTGCCTTTGTTTACTCGGCCTTCAATTACTGTTTTTTACCTTTCTGCCATCTAAAGACTAAACCTATGATTCCAATAAGACTTTGTGGGGGGAGGTGATGTCATGTATGTAACCACAATGTAACACCACTCACTGTATACACTCAACCTAGATGCACACCTTGACCACAAGGGGTGAACTTGTGGGAGATATTCCTTACCTGATCATTCAGTTATAAAAAGGGGGATCCCATGCAGGGTCACTGCTTTTGGAGTCCTGTGAATAAAGAGTTCAGGTCACAGAGTGACCTTGTCCCCAGAAGGTGCCTCGTGTGGTTTCCTACTGTAGAGTAAGGACTTTACACCCCCAAAAGTATGTCACCTTCCTCCGCCTGCTCCATGATGACATGCAGGCCGTGATCCTTCCCAACGGATCCATCACAAACCCAATTCACGTCCGGACCGGGGTCAAGCAGGGCTGCGTCATCACCCTAACCCTCTTCTCAATCTTCCTCGCTGCCATGCTCCACCTCACAGTTCTCCACTGGAGTGGAGCTAAACTACAGAACCAGTGGGAAGCTGTTCAACCTTCACCGTCTCCAGGCCAGGTCCAAGATCACTCCAACCTGTCATCGAGCTACAGTACACGGACGATGCCTGCGTCTGTGCACACACAGAGGCTGAACTCCAGGGCATAGTTGACTTATTTCTGAGGCATATGAAAGCATGGGCCTTACTCTAAACATTAGAAGGACAAAGGTCCTCCATCAGCCTGTCCTTGCCGCACAGCACTGCCCCCCAGACATCAAGATCCACAGCGTGGCCCTGGACAATGTGGACCACTTCCCCTATCTTGGGAACCTCTTATCAACAAGAACAGGTATTGATGATGAGATCCAACACCGCCTCCAGTGCGCCAGTGCAGCCTTCGGCCGCCTGAGGAAAACAGTGTTTGAAGACCAGTCCCTCAAAACTGTCACCAAGCTCATGGTCTACAGGGCAGTAGTGATACCCGCTCTCCTGTATGGCTCTGAGACGTGGACCATGTATAGTAGACACCTCAAGTCGCTGGAGAAATACCACCAGCGATGTCTCCGCAAGATCCTGCAAATCCCCTGGGAGGACAGACACACAAACATTAGCAGCCTCGTCCAGGCCAACATCCCCAGCATCGAAACACTGACCACACTTGATCAGCTCCGCTGGGCAGGCCACATAGTTTGCATGCCAGACACAAGACTCCCAAAGCAAGCGCTCTACTCGGAACTCGTCCACGGTAAACGCGCCAAAGGCGGGCAGAGGAAACGTTACAAGGACACCCTCAAAGCCTCCCTGATAAAGTGCAACATCCCCACCGACACCTCGGAGTCCTTGGCCATAGACCGCCCTAAGTGGAGGAAGTGCATTTGGGATGGCACTGAGGTTCTCGAGTATATCACCGAGAGCATGCAGAAATCAAGCGCAGGCAGCAGAAAGAGCTTGCGGCAAAACAGGCTCCCTGCCCACTCTTTCCCTCAACCACTGTCTGTCCCACCTGTGACAGAGACTGTGCTTCTTGTATTGGACTGTACAGCCACCTAAGAACTCATGTTAAGAGTGGAAGCAAGTCTTCCTCGATTCCGAGGGACTGCCTATGATGATGATGACGATTAAAATATATCTATAAAAGCTTGGTTGAGGTCATAGGATTGCAATCTTTTATTATTTTATTCACTTGAGAAGTTAGATACAAGAGGTTTTTCTGTAAATATACAACTGTATTTTATCAATGTTCAGTTATTTACTTGTCCATTATTTGTTTCATAAATTTGCTTTGTATTTTAAACTTTAAACAAGGTCTGCTGTGATGCTCTGCTACTTTCGATGACTGGATCCCTGCAGGATTGGCCAAGGAGTCTCCAAGAATTGAAGATTCATCTCCAGGACTGCGAGCAAACCCTGGCGACAAATCATCAGAGCATTGAAAAAAAAATTGTTAATTTTTATTTTCTTTGAACACACCTGTTTATTTGTAATAAAAAAATATTGGAGATGGGGAAAAAGGTTTGTTTGACTTACAATTAAGAATCATCCAATTAGGTAATAAAGAGTCTTTTTGATTTCCAATGGGTGTGGGAAGGAGGATGGACGTGTTCGGCAACCAATGGCTAGAGCGTGGGTCAGGGCAGTTGGAGGTAGAAGGTCAGGAATATATCCAACCAAAGTTGGCAATGCCATTATGGAGGTGAAAGATAATCTTGTACCTTAAGGCAATTGTCAAACAGGGTTCACTGCCCATGTTCCTGAAAGCCTACCTAAATCTTGAGGCTACTTGAACAAATACACGATGCTTTAAAGCACAATATTTCAAGTGACTCTTTTTTCACATCCTATTCCTACAAAAATGGTCTAAAGATCCTGAAATATGACCATTTTTAAGTCTGGACCAGCCCACCTTTAACTGTGTGCTAGGAGATATATGGATAGAAGAGCTTGGATCACCTGTTTGAGATTCTATATCTCTCTGTGGAAGTATCTCAATACCCCCAGACTGCCCAATTCGAATGACTTACTTCCCAAGAACAGGATCATGAGGGATGACGAGAGGAGAGGAGGAATAAACATTCTATCAGCCCATGGTGTAATTGGCGAGTGCATTAAAGTACTGCATTATTGGGTGGTCAAAATCACAGGATGGGAACTTCGGAAAGAGATGCATAAAGGTAACAATACTAATACTTAGCAAAGTCCCTATGATGTATTATAGTGAGGGTCTGATTGCTTTTCTCCAATCCTACTAATTTGATGTTGAGAAGTATTGTTACAGATTAGAATCAGCCCAGAGAAAAACTGTACAAATGTAAACAAAAATGCTCACCATGCCCAAATAAGCAAGATATTTTAGTCTACTGAGAGCCAGTTGGGAAAAAATGGGCAACAGCTGAATAGCTTCATTAAAACAGGAAATCAGGAGAAGAAATCCCACTCAAACACCAATTGGCACCAGGGTGCCAGACTGGCGGATGAGAATATACCCAGCGAAATGTACTTTTCACTGATTATACTGAAGCCAGGAAGGGAAGCATAGCATCCACAACAGTGGGACCTTCTGTTTATGTACGTTATGGAGATGGACTTGGCGCCATCATGGATTTCCTGCACCGAGTTAAAAATATATTTGATGTGCCACGTTATGTGTTTGGCTCTTACATCTGTGATCATTTTATTTTTTTTCTGTTCCTAGGAATTGCAGTGCTGTTAAATTCATGCCCATGTTTTTATTTGAAGACAACTGTCAATTGATTTGCGAGGGTGACTCTCCGTCATTAACTAAGTGAATAGTGTGGTAAAGCTGCATGAAAATTGAGTTGGATTGTGACTAATACAGTTTTATGCCATTTCAGCAACAATAAAGGGCAATCACACAAAGCATTGTGGTAAGTGGAGCTTCCTGTTTATTGTGAAGAATTAAATATTTTATATGAATGGAGTAAAGTACTTATTCTTCCCCCCTCCGCCTTTATATTGGCACAATTGTTTAAATTAAATGTGATTTTCAGCACATTGAAAAACTTAATGCTTCATTACAAGGTGGATCAAACTCCAGAAGGAAATGTGTAATATAAACCCTGGATTCAGGAGTTAGTGTTACAAATGTCACTCTTTTCTGGCCACAAATTACATTCGTTAAAGTGACACAGATATCTGATCTGCAGTAGGAGTGAGATAGTGCTAACTATTCTGAAAATATGCCTGACTGGATTGTAAAGTATGTTTTCAGCACCATAAGTACTGGAGTCCGAGAGTTATTATTAGCTTTTGTTAACCAGAAGAGATCCTTAAAATTAACCGTTAAATGAGGAGTGCAAATTTAATGCTAAGGTGCTTAACATGAAATGGCTACCCAAGGCTATTCCCACCACAGATCATATACAGGTTTCTCTATCAATAAGAATGTAGGGAGGTGTTACTACAGTTGTACAGGGCCTTGGTGAGGCCACACCTGGAGTATTGTGTACAGTTTTGGTCTCCTAACTTGAGGAAGGACATTCTTGCTATTGAGGGAGTGCAGCAAAGGTTCACCAGACTGATTCCCGGGATGGCAGGACTGACATATCAAGAAAGACTGGATCAACTGGGCTTGTATTCACTGGAGTTCAGAAGAATGAGAGGGGATCTCATAGAAACGTTTAAAATTTTGATGGGTTTAGACAGGTTAGATGCAGGAAGAATGTTCCCAATGTTGGGGAAGTCCAGAACCAGGGGTCACAGTCTAAGGATAAGGGGTAAGCCATTTAGGACCGAGATGAGGAGAAACTTCTTCACCCAGAGAGTGGTGAACCTGTGGAATTCTCTACCACAGAAAGTTGTTGAGGTCAATTCATTAAATATATTCAAAAAGGAGTTAGATGTAGTCCTTACTACTAGGGGGATCAAGAGGTATGGCGAGAAAGCAGGAATGGGGTACTGAAGTTGCATGTTCAGCCATGAACTCATTGAATGGCGGTGCAGGCTCGAAGGGCCGAATGGCCTACTCCTTCACCTATTTTCTATGTTTCTATGTTAGCCCCGAAGTTTCTCCATTGTGCAGACATGAAAATAGCTCAACCTGGGTAGGGGGAGTGGGGGAGGAATTTGGGATGGGACCATTCATGCTGGGTCTGTGTCCGTTTTTAATTGATCCTTCGAAATTCCTCCGAGGTTGGGTGGGCACCTCTTGCAAAATTTCCCCTTCCATGAAGACATCACAAAGAGAGATGGGACTGGTGGGATGATGATGCCATCTACAAAATTCCCACCAGTCTCACTTTCCTTTCCCTGCACCAAATATGCCTGGTGGATGAGTGGCACATTTGTGATTTCATAAGCTAATTTCCCTACAGGTAGCAAAATCAAAATTGCATTAAAATAAAGTTCTTCAGCCAGCATTTTTGGTCTACTTATACTGTGGCATGGTGAAATTGCTCCTCCTGCCCACCACAGAAGTACTGAAAATTCCTGCCCAAAGTATGCTAGCGCTCTTGAAGTTGGAATTTGGGATAGGTTTAGCAGTGAATTCATGCGTGGCCAACTCCATTCTCCCCAGATTCTCCCCACCCCCACCCCAAGGCTATCACAGGAATTTCTAGGACTGCATCATCTGCATAGAACAAAACTCCAAAATATATATCCATCCTCACATCCCTAATATTCAACAGGTGGTCAGTTGTCCTCCATAGACAACATCAACCCTTTCCCCCCCTCCCCAACAACCATGTGCCCCATGGAGTATTGGATCCTTTAAGTCCATGCTTTGAGTTGTAGATTGAGCAGCAGAGGGTGGTCCATCATGTAGACTAGGTGGGATTGGTGAAATGATCATTTTGAGTTGACAATATTAAGCAGTTGTCCTACATCTTCCACAATTCCCAGCAAGCATCTCATTCAAAGTTAACCTTATTGCTGGATATACAGAGTGTGCCAGACTAGGTTGTGGTAGAATATATTTCTTGCACTATGGAGAGATTTGGTCTTAGTCCAAATTCAATCATTGGTTTAAATTTTATAGTCCACATGGGCAGAATTATTAGGCAGGCCTGTGGATCTCACCATGGCTAGTCATGTTTGTTATATATGTGGACTTGTATTTACTCCGTACAGTCACCAGAGGGATCATTCCCCAGAGTCCCAAGGATCCCATAATCCCTTGGACGCACAGGATTTTAAGAAGGCTTCACAGGTTGGAGAGGCACTCTGGATACCTGCAATAAAAGACTACGGTCACAATTTAAGTTGAGCTCACAGTGTTCAGTCTGACTCTTTCTCCATACACAATAACTGGTGACAAGATACAGATAGCGAACCCAAAGCAGAGAACAGTTGGCATCCTAGAGAAATTTTCAGAGGGAGAGGATTGGGAAACTTTTGTGGAGTGACTCGACCAATACTTCATATCCAAAAAGCTAGATGGGGAAGAAAGCGCTGCCAAACATAGAGCAATCCTACTCACCGTCTGTGAGGCACCAATGTATGGCCTCATAAAGAATCTTCTCACTCCAGCAAAACCCACGGAGAAATCGTACGATGATTTGTGCACACTGGTTCGAGAGCATTTGAACCCGAAGGAAAGCATTCTGATGGCGAGGTACCGGTTCTACACCTACAAAAGGTCTGAAGGCCAGGAAGTGGTGAGTTATGTCGCCGAGCTGAGACGCCTTGCAGGACATTGCGAATTTGAAGGACATTTGGAACACATGCTCAGAGACGTTTTTGTACTTGGCATTGGCAACGAAATCATACTTCGCAAGCTTTTGACTGTAGAGACCACAACCTTGAGTAAGGCCATAGCGATAGCCCAGGCATTCATTACCACCGGTGACAATACTAAACAAATCTCTCAGCACACAAGTGCTGCTACAAGTATTGAGTGATGTTATTTTTGAATCATAACCTACAGCGCAGGCCACTCATACCTGCAGCTACACAACCGCAGATGTCTCAGAGTCCACCATCAAGGGTGATGAATGCAAGGCCATTAACACCTTGTTGGCGCTGCGGGGGTGATCATCGTTTCCATTCATGCTGATTCAAAGGATACGTTTGCAAGGGCTGTGGAACAATGGGACACCTCCAACGAGTGTGCAGGCGAGCTGCTAAGCCTGTTAAACCTGCAAACCATGACATTGCAGAGGAGGACAGATCCACGGAGGATCACTACGAACCAGAGTCTCAGATGGAGGAGGCAGAGGTACATGGGGTGCACGCATTCACCACGAATTGTCCCCCGATAATGCTGAATGTTGAACTAAATGGACTCCCAGTGTCAATGGAGCTGGACATGGGCGTGAGCCAGTCCATCATGGGCAAAAAGACTTTCGAAAGGATGTGGTGCAACAAGGCCTCAAGGCCAGTCTTAACTCCAGTTCGCATGAGACTAGTGTAATAACTTACACTAATGAACTGATTCCTGTAATCGGCAGTGCTACCGTAAAGATCTCCTACGATGGAGCAGTGCACAAGCTACCACTCTGGGTGGTACCGGGCGATGGTCCCATGCTGCTCGGCAGGAGCTGGCTGGGAAAGATATGCTGGAACTGGGACGACGTCCGAGCGCTATCGCCCGCTGACGACACTTCGTGTGCCAAGGTCTTAAACAAATTTCCTTCGCTGTTCGAACCAGGCATCGGAAAATTCCAAGGAGCAAAAGTACAGATCCACCTAATTCCGGGGATGTGACCCATCCATCACAAGGCGAGAGCACTACTGTTTATGATGAGAGAAAGGGTAGAGATCGAGCTAGACCGGCTGCAACGAGAGGGCATCATTTCACCGATCGAGTTCAGTGAGTGGGCCAGTCCTATTGTCCCAGTCCTCAAGGGAGATGGCACCGTCAGAATCTGTGGCGATTACAAAGTAACTATCAATCTTTTCTCCCTGCAGGACCAATACCCACTACCAAAAGCCGACGACCGCTTTGCAATGCTGGCGGGAGGAAAAATGTTCACGAAGCTGGATCTGACTTCAGCCTATATGACACAGGAACTGGAGGAATCATCGAAGGCCCTGACCTGCATCAACACACACAAAGTTCTTTTTGTTTATAACAGATGCCCGTTTGGAATCCGATCAGTGGCGGTGATATTCCAGAGAAAGTTTACTGAAGTCGGTGGTCTTCCAGGATGACATCTTGGTCACAGGTCGGAACACAGTCGAGCACCTGCAGAACCTAGAGGAGTTTCTTAGTTGACCCAATCGCATGGGGCTCAGGTTAAAATGCTCAAAGTGCATTTTCCTGGCACCTGAAGTGGAGTTCCTAGGAAGGAGGATTGCGGCGGATGGCATCAGGCCCACCAATGTGAAGACAGAGGCAATCGAGAACGCACCGAGGCCACAGAACGTGACAGAGCTGCGTCCGTTTCTGGGACTCTTGAACTACTTTGGTAACTTCTTACTGGGTCTCAGCACCCTGCTAGAACCACTGCATGTTTTACTATGAAAAGGGGGCGAATAGGTTTGGGGCAAAAGCCAAGAAAATGCCTTTGTAAAAGCAAGAAAATTGTTTTGCTCAAACAAATTGCTTGTGTTGTATGATCCATGTAAGCGTTTGGTACTAGCATGTGATGCGTCGTCATATGGCGTTGGGTGTGTATTGCAATAAGCTAATGATTTCGGAAAACTGCAACTGATTGCTTATGCGTCCAAGAGTCTGTGTAAGGCCGAGAGAGCCTACAGCATGATTGAAAAAGACGTGTTAGCGTGTGTCTATGGGGTAACAAAATGCATCAATACCTGTTTGGGCTAAAATTCGAATTGGAAACTGACCATAAGCCACTTACATCCCTGTTTTCCGAGAGTAAAGGGATAAATACCAACGCATTGGCCTGCATCCAGAGATGGGTGCTCACGTTGTCCGCATACAACTACGCCATCCGCCACAGGCCAGGCACATAAAACTTTGCCGATGCTCTCAGTAGGCTGCCATTGTCCACCACGGGGGTGGAAATGGCGCAGCCCGTAGATCTGGCAATGGTTATGGAAGCATTTGAGAGTGAGCAATCACCCGTCACTGCCCGGCAGATCAAAACCTGGACAAGCCAGGACCCCTTATTATCTCTAGTCAAAAGCTGTGTTCTTCACGGGAGCTGGTCCAGTGTCCCAGTGGAAATGCAGGAAGAGATAAAGCAGTTCCAGTGGTGCAAAAATGAAATGTCTATACAGGCAGACTGCCTTCTATGGGGCAATCGAATAGTGGTCCCCAAGAAGGGCAGAGGCACCTTCATCAATGATCTCCACAGTACCCACCCAGGCATCGTAATGATGAAAGTGATAGCCAGATCCCACGTGTGGTGGCCCGGTATCGATGCAGACTTAGATTCCTGTATTCACAGATGTAATACATGCTCGCAGTTAAGCAATGTACGCAGGGAGGCGCCGCTAAGTTTATGGTCTTAGCCCTCTAAACCGTGGTCTAGGGTACACGTCGACTATGCAGGCCCGTTCTTGGGTAAAATGTTCCTTGTGGTTGTCGGCGCGTACTCCAAGTGGATTGAATGTAAGATAATGTCGGCTAGCACATCCGCTGCCACCACTGAAAGCCTGCAGGCCATGTTTTCCACACACGGCTTACCCGATGTCCTGGTGAGCGACAACCGGCCATGTTTTACCAGTGCTGAGTTCAAAGAATTCATGACCCGTAACGGGATCAAACATGTCACATCTGCCCCGTTTAAACCAGCGTCCAATGGTCAGGCAGAGAGAGCAGTGCAAACCATTAAGCGAGGCTTGAAGAGGGTAACTGAAGGCTCACTGCAGACTCGCCTATCCCGAGTTCTGCTTAGCTACCGCACGAGACCACACTCACTTATTGGGATCCCACCTGCTGAACTGCTCACGAAAAGAGCACTTAAGACAAGGCTCTCATTAGTTCACCCTGATCTACATGAACAGGTAGAGAGCAGGCGGCTTCAACAAAGTGCATACCATGATAGCGCAAATGTGTCACGCGAGATTGAAGTCAATGATCCTGTATTTGTATTAAATTATGGACAAGGTCCCAAGTGGCTTCCCGGCACTGTTGTGGCCAAAGAGGGGAGCAGGGTGTTTCGGGTCAAACTTTCAAATGGACTCATTCACCGGAAACACTTGGACCAAATCAAACTCAGATTCACGGACTATCGTGAGCAACCCACCTTGGTCCCTACCTTTTTTGATCCCCCAACATACACACTAGTGGCAACCGGCATCACGGTTGACCATGAAGCGAGAACCCATCATCCACAGCAGCCCTGTAGGGCCCAACACACCATGCAGCCCAGCAAGGCCAGCTGCACAGCAGCCCAGCGAGGGCCCAACAAATGATTCAACAACACCAGCTTTCACACTGAGAAGATCAACCAGGGCAAGAGGGCCCTAGATCGACTCACATTATAAATAGTTACACTATTGACTTTGTGGGGGAATGTTGTTATATATGTGGACTTGTATTTATGCTGCACAGCCACCAGAGGGCTTGTTCCCCGGAGTCCCAAAGGATCCCATAATCCCTTGGGAGCACAGGTATTGAAGAAGGCTTCACAGATTGGAGAGGCACTCTGGAGACCTGCAATAAAAGACTAAGGTCACACTTTACTTTGAGCTCACAGTGTTCAGTCTGACTCTCTCTCCATACACCATTAGTGTAGTCTTAAGCTAAAAGCCATGCCTTCACCCCAATAATTTTGGCACAACTAAGGACCATTATAGCTCCACTCCACTCCAGAATGCCATGCTCCCATCAGTGGGTTAAAACTGAAGGGCTTCTGTTGAATTGCTGCTGCATCAGATCCGAATGTTTGTAAAATGATGGAACATAAGAAATAACATTTCTGTTAAAAGGGCTGCAGAATGAGGCACAAGAAAAGGCATATTCTTATGTCTGGGACTGCAGAGAAGGTTGAAATGAGAGAAACAGAAGTCACAGGTAGTAGAAGATTGGCCTGGAAAATGGAAAGAGGACCATTGTGGATCACACTGAAGGTTATATAACTGAAGCTGTTATACCAAGTGTAACTGATCCTCAAATACCTCTATTCAATTAGTTATCGGGAAAACTAGGAGGGAGGGAGCTCTTAGTCCCAATAGATTGGCTTTCCACAACCGTTTTAGGAGTGCCTTGAAATTAAGAAATTAGAATCAGTAATCAACAACTTAGCTGGAGGATAAAAACATAAAATGCTGGAAATACTCAACATGTCAAGCAGCATGACCTGCTGAGTATTTCCAGCATTTTCGGCTTTTATTTCAGATATGCAGCATCTGCAGTATTTTGCTTTTGTATTAGCTGCAGGATGTCTGGGTTTTCATGTCATGTTTTCAGGCATTCATTAAAGAATATCTTTTTTTAAAATTAAAATTCAATAGCAAAACGGACTGTTGGCAAGAGTATCGCACAAGACTGAGCTATTCTTATTCTAAATGGGTCTCCTCATGTAACGGTAATTCTGTAGCTCATTAACTTGTTTTCAATAGCTTACAGTAAATTAGTGGCCATGATATCTTCATTTGGATCTAACTTTGCAATTATGTTTTATATGCATCTACAAATTTATGAATTACCTTTTAATAGGAAGAACGTAAATGCCAGACAATTTCTATGAGCCCTCTGGAAAAGCTTTATATAAAGCTGAAAGATTTTTCAACCATTAAAAAAATTCCAACAAAAATGATTCTTTAATCTGGATCCCACGATGAGAGAATTGTAATAGTGAAAGGACATTTGTTCCCCTAGATTTGTATTTTTCACATCACAGGCATTATGCTGTTTTGAATCATGGACAGATATTTATGATTTCTTTCAAATCCACTATTCATAGCAATCAGCAACCCATTTCCATTAGAAGGAGTGGATGACACCAAAAATTATGTATCACTGAAACTTCTGAGTTCCGATTTGTGACAACATTAGCATTTGAAGAGATTTATCCGAGCCAGTCCATTGAGATTGCATACTGGATTTAAAGATGTCCTTAGGGAAGGACAGAATGTGTAGTGTATTTTCCAAATGTATTAAATAAAGCTGCACATGTATATGAAGACTATCAAATTTGTAACCACTGTAGTGTTTTTGAGAAAAAGAAATTTAGTTTGTGTTTTGAGGTGCCCTTTTTTCTTGTCTCACACAGTAGATAACTTGTACTGTAGTAATAACTCTCAATTGAGCACATAGTCGAGTGAAGCTGTTAAATGCACGTGATGCACCTAGGGTGCATTAGCAGGAGAAGTTTAGCATCATGCAAAGCAGTTTTGGCTTTGCACCAACACTAAGCTGTATAATATAAATAGGCAAGACCTGGGCTGACTGGAAAGTGAAGCAGTGAGACTCTCCCCTCCAAGGGGACTCACCCCTCTTCACTCTGGTGTCGCCTTGGGCCCTTACTTTGGATTCAGTCTGCATTTACACTATAACTGCAGCGTGAAGCAGAACTGCTTTGAACTGATGCTACATTTGTTCTGTAAATGCTCTCACAGATTAACAAAAGATTCACTGCTACTGCACGATATTGAACATCGCACCTGGTTTTTGAATGATGACATTTGCTGAATTTGTATCCATGGAAACAGGATATTTGAAGGAGGCAAATCAGTTACATTTGGCGTTGGAAAACATGTTTATTCTTCATATATCTTTGAAGCTGATCTTTGAAGCCGATCAAGGATACTAAGGAATGTGAGATGGAAGATTGCCATCTTGGATGCTAGTACTGTTTTTGTGGTGAGCAATGCACCTGCACAATCCCATGAAATGGATACAAACATGATGCAAAACAAATATGACAATTCCAAAGCTACCTGGTTGAAGCATTAGATGACATTTTAGGGAAAGGGTTTTATATAACCTCAGGATTCTACTGATCTTTAGGCATGTAAGAACATTTTCACAAAGAGCTGAAACTAATAGTTTATGTCATAAAGCAGGCCTGCACACTTCTGAATAACATCTGTTCAAGGATTGCACACATGCATGTTAACATGATATAACTCATGATGTACAGTCTACTCTTAATCCAATGTTGGTTCATTTGAATTATTGGATGTTCCATTTTTCTTCATGCAGAGAAGCAAACAAACTGGATTAGACTGTGGGCCCAAGTTTCGGCCACGCCTAGAACGGCACAGCCTCGACCTGGATGCCAGTTTTTCGCGCCAGAAAGTGCACCTAAAAAATACGTACCGATTCTCCGGCTCCCTGCAGGTCCTCTGGAGCTGGGCGCGGTGCAGCACGAGCTGTGGGGGGCGGAGCCAGGTCCCTGCGCTGAAAACAGTGCCAGGTCCTCTGCAGATGCACGCTACAGTGGGCGCACATGTGCAGTAGCTCCAGGCGCCCAAAACTGTGTGGGAGGGGCCCGAAGCACGCAGCACGCAGCCTCTAGCCCTGGCCGAATGGCCTCACTGGGGCGGCGTGGATCAGGCTGCACCTCCCACGCCCAGCTCCTGCTTCCTCCCTTCAGCTGGTTCTCTCAAACACCGCCCCCCCCCCGCAGCTCCCGCTCCGACTCCCCCCCCAGACCCGACCCAACTTCCCCCGGACCCGACCCCTGCTCCCCCCACCCCCGGACCGGACCCGGCCCGACTCGACTCGACTCCCGCTCCCCCCCCACTGGACCGGACCCGACCCCGGACCCGACCCTCCGCCTGCCCCCGCCCCCGACCCGAATCCCGCTCCCCACCCCAGTCCACCCGCCTGCCCCCGCCCCCAGACCCGACCCGACTCCCGCTCCCCACCCCGCCCCCGGACCCGACCCCCCGCCTGCCCCCGGATCCGACCCGACTCCCGCTCCCCACCCCGCCCCCGGACCCCCCACCTGCCCCCGACCCTCCGCCTGCCCCCGGACCCGACCCAACTCCCGCTCCCCACCCTGCCCCCGGACCCGACCCCCCGCCTGCCCCCGCCCCCGGACCAGACCCGACCCTCGCTCCTCACCCCGCCCTCGGAGCCGACCCCCCGCCTGCCCCCGGACCAGACCCGACCCCCGCTCCCCACCCCAGACCCCCCCGCCCCCGGACCCGACCCGACCCCCGCCCCCGGACCCGACCCCCCCGCCTGCCCCCGCCCCCGGACCAGACCCCACCCCCGCTCCCCACCCCGCCCCCGGACCCGACCCGACTCCCGCTCCCACTCCCACCCCGACTCGACTCCCGCCCCCGGACCCGACCTGGACCCAACCCAACCTGACCCACCCCCTCCCCGCCCCGGCCCTGACCCGACCCCTGGCCACCTACCTTTAAATCCAGTGCTGGGGTGGGCCTCGCCCGAAGTCTTGGGCCCCGCCAGGGCCCAGCCAGTTCAGCCTTCCCCTCCTCTCCTCTCTCCCCTCCATCCCTTCTCCACCCCCCTCCCTCTCTTCCTTCTCCCCCTCCCCTCTCTCCCTCTCCCCCCCTCCCTCCCTTCCCTCCCTCCCTCTCCCTGCCCCTCCCTCTCTCCACCCCCCCTCCACTCAGACACTGACAGACAGAGAATGAGAGACACACACAGACAGACAGAGAGATAGAGACACTGACAGAGACACACTGGGGGGGAGCATCCCAGCACGCTGTTGGAGGGCTCCCGGTGCTGCAGTCGGTAAGTAGAATTTTTTAAAATTTTTGGGGGTTTTTTAAATTTTTTTAAGTTTTTATTAATTTCTTTTGATTGATTTATTGATGTATTTATCATTTATTATTGATGATGGCTCTTTATTTGTAAAACTGAAGCGTTTAATGTTTGTAAACTTCCCTTTAAACCCCCCCCATTCCCTACGCCTGATTTGTAACCTATGCCTGATTTTCTAAGTGTAGACAAGGTTTTTCTGAGCATACAAAGATATACACTTACTCCATTCTAAGTTAGTTTGGAGTAAATTTTCACTGCCTAAACTTTCAAAACAGGCGTAAGTGGCCGGACACGCCCTCTTTTGAAAAAAAAATTCTGTTCCAAAGTGAAACTGTTCTAACTGACTAGAACTGGAACAAACTAAATGGCGAGAATTCAAATTTCTAAGATACTTCATTCTAAACCAGTTGCTCCAAAAAAACAGGAGCAACTCAGGCCGAAACTTGGCCCCGACATATGTTTGACTGACAGCCCTTGAGCTTCAGGGCCAGGCATTTCAATTTTCTTGGTCCAGGTAAAAACTTGAAAAGAATTTCTCCGTGTGCCTTGTTCCAATTGAATAGTTTGTCTGAACAGATAGACAACCAGAGAGTCTCCATAAATAGTCTGCAACAAACTACCTTGTAAAGGTTAACTTTTCGGGACTTGGTGTCCAATCTAGTTAGCATTTCAGGTTAATGCAGCAGATATAACTTGTTTTCTGTTTTCCAAGCAAGAATACATAAGGCTGTAACAAAATATACTGTATATCTAAATATATTGATTGGCCCTTTCTGCTACTGACCTGACCACTTGGAAGCACCTAACTAACTGAAAATGAAAAGTTGGGCCACTTAAGGATAAAGTAAGAAAGTCTTGCATTTATATAGCACCCCTCATGATCACCGGATGTCTCAAAGCGCTTTACAGCCAATGAAGTACTTTTGGAGTGTAATCACTGTCGATATGTCCTAAACATGACCTGGGGTTTTATAATAGTTGATGTGCCAGTTATTTCCCCCTTGAGGTAGAATTCCTGTCATGATATAGTGCTCGACCATCATCACTCAGCCAAGAAGTGCCATTACTCAACAGACTGAAAGAAGCAGGTTTCAGATCAGATGTTAAATAGGAGTAGAATATTGCTCGAAATCACAGCACTCTACTCGAGAGTCGTGTGCTCTGTTGTTTGAATTAGTGGACTCGTGTTGCTCTTTTAAAAAAAAATAAACACAAGTTGGTGTAACAAAGCCAGCCATGTATCAGTGGAAGTGAAGAGTCACAAATTGAATGCTAGTACAAGTAATAATAATAAACAGATTCACAATCGCCGCACACCCACAGGGATTCCTGTATTTTACAATAAAAAATATATTAGAGTTGGATTTAGGGAGGAAGATGGCAAATTAGCAAAGTTTGTTTTCCAATCATTTTAAAATAGCCACTTCACATTTCTAAAATGACCTTAAGTGCTACAAGTTGATGGCAGCAGTAAAATTCTGGGCTGAGTAAGACTTTGGGACATACTCATCAGATTTTTTAAATATTCTAGCAAATACACAATTAATTTTTGTTGCTTTTTGGTATACACACAGTTAAGAAAGAAAGACTTGCATTTCTATGGCATCCTACCACATCCTCAGGATGCCCTAAAATGCTTTACTACCAAGATGTAACCTTTGAAGTGCAGGTACTGTTGTTACGAAGGCAAAAGTAGCAGCCAATTTGTACAAAACAACGACCCGCAAACAGCAAATGAATCAATGACCAGATCATCTGAATTTGGTGATGGTGGTTGAGGGAAGGGCATTGGTTAGGACATCAAGAGAACTCTTTGCTGCTCTTCGAATAATACCACAGGATTTTTTTTTACTTCCACTTGAGCAGGCAGAGGGGAACCTGAGCTTAACATCTGAACTCCAACAGTATTGCGTGGGAGTGTCAGCCTAGATTATGTGCTCAAGTCTATAATGGGGCCTGAACACATGACCGTCCGAATCACCAGTGAGAGTACCACCAATTGAGCCAAGCCAGAACTATTCTATTTATGGTTGTAATATATACAAGAAAATGATGGAAGAACTCCACAGGATAGTGGCCCAATGCCCTACATTTGACGAGCTTGTGATCTTGGCTGTAGTCTCGGGGGATGCGTGAAGAATTTAAATAAGATGGGGGAAATTGGTCAACAGAAGCTTCTGGTAGTTCTTGGGCCTTGAGCGTCATGGTGCGTTTTCCTATGTTAAGAGAGGTTGTTGTTGTTGTTGTCTAGCAGCTGACGCAAGAGAAATAATGGAAGAGGTTCGGAAATGTCCTTACCTTCCAACATGCATGCTAAGAAATGGCATGGAATTCAGCGACTATAGGAAAGGAACAAAATAGAATAAAAATGGAGGGGGCGGGGGGAGGCAGGGAATTATAAAATGTAGTTATTGCTTTTATGGAAAAACATGTCCTCAAAACACTACCATTTGTGAATATAAAAGCACAGCATGTTTATCTCATTGAAGTTTGTATTTTGTAAGTAAGATCTTATCTGAACACTCCCCCACATAACATTAAATAGGCTTCAGAAGTAATACAACTGACTTCTGCATGCAAACCTCACTTACATATTAAGGTTCCACTCACACAAAAGAATAAGCCCACATGCTTGGCCTATCTGCCGGGGGACAGCCCACATCTTGCATTGCAATATTCATCAGAGTTTGGGTTTTGGATTTCTTAAGAATTCAGCTTGAACAAAGCTTTTTGCTACTCACAGAGAATTGATAAAAAGTGCCAAAACATGAAGATTATTTGCAAGATTCCATTTTTTTCAAAAGCTGGGTTTATTTGTTAATTCACCTGTAAAGATTTCACATGCAAAGATTAATGCTATGAATTTGACTTGGGCCGGTATCTTCTCGGGTATAGTGGTGTCAGTCGCTCCCTTTAAGCAGTTGGAGTGCCTACATTTTATGGAACTTGACTCTCACTACACTGTATCTACTTGTGCAGTAGTGGACCCCGGAAGTGTAACTCCTTTATGAACTGGACCAAACTTCCGCGTCTTACGCACGTGTACTCCTTCAATCTCTCTGAAGGCAGACTGAGTTAACACTAGTTGAGGAGAAGTTTGGTTCAAGTCGTAAGTTACTTTATTCCACAATAGGGAAAGCACACAGGACAATCAAATTGATGAGAGTCACTTGATATAACTGGTATAACTTCTGTTCGCTTACTACTACTCAAGTAAAGAACTCGGGAGTGCTAGCATTCTCCGATGGGTCGCCTAACTAAATTTAAAAGCACAATCTCCCTGTACCCAGTCCTATTACCCAAGATGTGGTTCACTCCCTTTTCAGCTCCACCCACTCTGGGTGTCCATATTCTGATGTTTAGGAACTTCTCCCGTAATTCCCACATAGATCAAAAAAAAACTTTCCAACCCCCAGGTGTGGAATGTCCTTCTGAATAACCAGAGGTCGCGAACAAACCTCCCATTGTTTGGGCTCTGAAAGAAAAAATTACCCATCTTACGTAGAAACATAGAAAATAGGTGCAGGAGTAGGCGATTCAGCCCTCCTAGTATTAACTCAGTCTGCCTTCAGAGAGATTGAAGGAGTACACGTGCGTAAGACGCGGAAATTTGGTCCAGTTCATAAAGGAGTTAGACTTCCGGGGTCCACTACTACATAAGTAGATACACTGTAGTGGGAGTCAAGTTCCATAAAATGTAGGCACTCCAACTGCTTAAAGGGAGCGACTGACACCACTATACCCGAGGAAATACCGGCCCAAGTGTCAAATTCATAGCATTAATCTTTGCATGTGAAATCGTTACAGGTGAATTAACAAATAAATCCAGCTTTTGAAAAAAATGGAATCTTGCAAATAATTTTCATGTTTTGGTACTTTTTATCAATTCTCTGTGAACAGCAAAAAGCTTTGTTCAAGCTGAATTCCACCACTCAATAAGATCATGGCTGATCATTCACCTCAGTACCCCTTTCCTGCTTTCTCTCCATACCCCTTGATCCCTTTAACCATAAGAGCCATATCTAACTCTCTCTTGAATATATCTAACAAACTGGCATCAACAACTCTCTGCGGTAGAGAATACCACAGGTTCACAACTCTCTGAGTGAAGAAGTTTCTCCTCATCTCAGTCCTAAATGGCTTACTCCTTATCCTTAGACTGTGACTCCTGGTTCTGGACTTCCCCAACATCGGGAACATTCTTCCTGCATCTAACCTGTACAGTCCTGTCAGAATTTTATATGTTTCTATGAGATCCCCTCTCATCCTTCTAAACTCCAGTGAATACAGGCCCAGTCGATTCAGTCTCTCCTCATATGTCAGTCCTGCCATCCTGGGATTCAGTCTGGTGAACCTTCGCTGCACTCCCTCAATAGCAAGAACGTCCTTCCTCAGATTAGGAGACCAGAACTGAACACAATATTCCAGGTGAGGCCTCACCAAGGCCCTGTACAACTGCAGTAAGACCTCCCTGCTCCTATACTCAAATCCCCTAGCTATGAAGACCAACATGCCATTTGCCTTCTTCACCGCCTGCTGCACCTGCATGCCAACTTTCAATGACTGATGAACCATGACACCCAGCTTTCGTTGCGCCTCCCCTTTTCCTAATCTGCCGCCATTCAGATAATATTCTGCCTTCACATTTTTGCCACCAAGGTGGATAACCTCACATTTATCCACATTATACTGCATCTGCCATGCATTTGTCCACTCACTAACCTGTCCAAGTCATCCTGCAGCCTTTTAGCATCCTCCTCACAGCTCACACTGCCACCCAGCTTAGTGTAATTTGCAAACTTGGAGATATTACACTCAATTCCTTCATCTAAATCATTGATGTATATTGTAAATAGCTGGGGTCCCAGCACTGAGCCCTGCCATTAGTCACTGCCTGCCATTCTGAAAAGGACCCGTTTATCCCGACTCTCTGCTTCCTGTCTGCCAACCAGTTCTCTATCCACATCAATACATTACCCCCAATACCATGTGCTTTAATTTTACACAATATCTTGTGTGTGACCGAGTCAAAAGCTTTTTGAAAGTCCAAATACACCACATCCACTGGTTCTCCCTTGTCCTACGAGTTACATCCTCAAAAAGTTCAAGAAGATTTATCAAGCATGATTTCCCTTTCATAAATCCATGCTGACTTGGACCGATCCTGTCACTGCTTTCCAAAGGTGCTGCTATTTCATCTTTAATAATTGATTCCAACATTTTCCCCACAACCAATGTCAGGCTAACTGGTCTATAATTCTCCGTTTTCTCTCTCCCTCCTTTTTAAAAAAAGTGATGTTAGATTAGCTACCCTCCAGTCCATAGGAACTGATCCAGAGTCGATAGACTGTTGGAAAATGATCACTAATGCATCCACTATTTCTAGGGTCACTTCCTTAAGTACTCTGGGATGCAGACTATCAGGCCCTAGGGCGTTATCGGCCTTCAATCCCATCAATTTCCCTAACACAATTTCCTGACTAAAAAGGATTTCCTTCAGTTCTTCCTTCTCGCTAGATCCTCTGTCCCCTAGTATTTCCAGAAGGTTATTCGTGTCTTTCTTTGTGAAGACAGAACCAAACTATCTATTCAATTGGTCTGCCATTTCTCTGTTCCCCATTATAAATTCACCTGATTCTGACTATAAGGGACCTACATTTGTCTTCACTAATCTCTTTCTCTTCACATATCTATAGAAGCTTTTGCAGTCAGTTTTTATTTTCCCAGCAAGCTTTCTCTCATACTCTATAATCCCCCTCCTAATTAAACATTTTGTCCTTAGATTGTAATCTTAGATTGTAATTATCCTTCATCTGCTTACCAAACCACAATTCACCATTGCTCCCACAAACAGAAATTTGATAATGACTAGATAATCTGTTTTTGTTACCTTGATTGAGGGATAAATATTGACCAGGACATGTCTGCTCATGTCTCAGTTCTTCCCATGAAAATAGTGGCCAAAAAAATCCTGAACTGTGACTGTTATTTTGTGACTACAAGATGTGAATTGGGTTAGCTGTATTATTTATTATCTTTCTAGATCTATAATAAACATGCTTTTCACTATCTGATTTAAATTAATTCGCCTAATCCTAAACTTTATGAAGTGTTCTTGTGCTTGAACCTGTTGAGATCCTGACCATCTAAGATTACTTGATTTATATAATGCTTTAACTTGTTCCTTCAAAGCTCCAGCTACAGCAACCTACATGCTGTTATTTCTCCCTTCAGGCTTTTAGAACACAAACTCTGTCCCAACTAACCAGTTTCTTGATTTATTTTATTTCATGCTCTCATGGCCAACCTCCTATCTTCCACCCTGCATAAACTTGAGCTAATCCAAAACTTTGCTGCTTGTATCCTAACTCGCACCAAGTCGTGTTACACGATCACCTCCGTGCTCGCTGACCTATCGGTTCCCAAACGCTATGAATTTAAAATTCTCAAGCTGGTGTTCAAATCCCTCCATGGCCTCATCCCTCCCTATCTCTGTAACCTCCTCAAGCCCTACACTCATCTAAGAACTATCCATTCTTCCAACTCTGGCCTCTTTTACATCCCCTTTCCCCTCGCCACACCACTAGCAGCCTTGCCTTCATCTGTCTGGGTCCTAAGCTCTGTAATTCTCTCCCTAAAGCTTTCTCTCCTCCTTTGAGACATTACTTAAAACATACCTCTTTGACCAAGTTTTGACCTGTCCTAATATCCCCTTCTTTGCCTTGGTGTCAATCTCGTCTGATGATACTCCTGTGAAGCATCTTGTTTTACTATGTTTTACTGCGTTAAAAGCATTAAATACATCAGAGTTGTTGCTTTTGTTCCTCTCCCAATGTTTTTGTCCAGACTGGTACGTTTGCAAAGAAGCATGCTAATTTTTTTACATCATGAATACAATCAACCGTTCATATTAATCGTGTTCTTGGTACAGTAAATAAAGAATCTAACTGTACCATATTCACATTCACTTTCTATCGCAGGCACTAGAGCAGAAGGAGCTGCTTCAATGTGCATTATACTTTGAATTCTGGAATCATTTATAAAGACAGGATTAGAAAATGTGCAACTCTAGTCAGTTGCCATACTTTGTTGAACTAGTTGCCTGTCCCTGACTTCTGCCCTGTAGCCTGACCCCCATCTGCTCAGCTACGTGGCCATTGACAAATGACATCAATTCCTGATTGCATTTTACACTGTTCCTGACCGGGGATTATTTTGGATTGTTCACAGATCCAGCAGAATAGCGGGTGCTCTCCATCTCGATTTCCCCTTTTTTTAAATAAAGAGAAATGATTACTTTAAAGTAGACCTTATTGTTACAAAAAAGTAATTGGTTGGGCTCTTTTAAATCCTGAACTAACAGACTTTATATTTTCCATAAATCAAACTGAATTATTACAGTATAACGACAACCAAGTTATGAATGTACTGGAAAAACCGAATAAGGCTTCCATCTAACCACAAATGCACAAACGAATTACCGATAATGTTACTGGTAACTTTAATTTATCTTTATCTCATGAAGGCAGCAGACACATTCATCATCTGTTAGAGGCCGCAAATGGATTTTGTTAAAGACTAGTCAACCATCATTAAAAATATAAATTCATTGCTGACCAGAATTTCTGATCCACACTTTTCTTTAATTTCAACAGAAAAACATCTTCAACAAGAGTCGGGGGTGGTGGAGGCAAAATTGGGCTCTGTAGCGCCCGTTTTTGGGGCTCTACAAGGCCTCTTAAAGTACTGAAATGACATCCGTGACGCGCGCAAACATTCATGGGAAGTGTACTGGACACCATATACATAAAGGGATTTTTGCACACGCATCTAACGACTGCTGACAGCATGCAGATTATGATATCAGTGTGCCATTTTGGAGCTCCACGCTCCAGCCTTCGCCGCTCTTAACCTCCCCCAGCTGAACATGCGTTTAACAGCCTGAAGGCCCACCACCACTGCCCCTCCCCCAGCTGAACATGCGTTTAACAGCCTGAAGGCCCCCCCCCCACTGCCCCTCCCCCAGCTGAACATGCGTTTAACAGCCTGAAGGCCCCCCCCCCACTGCCCCTCCCCCAGCTGAACATGCGTTTAACAGCCTGAAGGCCCCCCAACACTGCCCCTCCCCCAGCTGAACATGCGTTTAACAGCCTGAAGGCCCCCCCCCACTGCCCCTCCCCCAGCTGAACATGCGTTTAACAGCCTGAAGGACCCCCCCCCCCACCACCACCACCACCAGAAGCGCTATTTAAAAGGATCATCAACTACTTGCAGGTTAGGTGCTGGATTTTTCTTCTGACTGTTGCTGCAGGTCTATGCATTTTGGGTGCTTTTCCATACTTATTAAAAGGTTCAATAGTCTACAGGGAGTGGTCTGGCTGGTGCTGAAGTACTTTTTTGCTGACTTAAAGGTTTGTGCACAAACCAATTGATTTCAGACATGGGTGGCCGAGTAGGGCTTCATCTTGGCTTTGAACAGGGCTGTGGGGAAATGCAGAGGCCATGCAGAGCAGGACATAACAACATAAGAAATAAGAGCAGGAGTAGGCCATTTGGCCCCTCGAGCCTGCTTCGCCATTCAATAAGATCATGGCTGATCTTCTACCTTAACTCCACTTTCCTGCACTATCCCCATGTCCCTTGATTTCCTTAATATCCAAAAATCTATCGATCTCTGTCTTGAATATATTCAACGACTGAGCATCCACAGCCCTCTGGGGTAGAGAATTCCAAAGATTCACCACCCTCTGAATAAAGAAATTTCTCCTCATCTCAGTCCTCACCTCACAACAAGTTGCTAGAAGAGGGAGGAGGAGGAGTGGATGTGGGGGGGGAGAGAAGGGGAGCAGCAATACCCCTTCCCATAATGGCCAGCACTGTCTCCTCCGTGGGGGTTTAATCATGCACGCGCGCATCTCCCATTAGTTCCTGCTGCCTCCTGCTGTGGGCCACCTTCTCCTCCAACAAAGAGGGAAGTGTGTCAGTGAGTGTCCAGCAATGTGTTTGTGATGTGGCTGTCATGGTTGAACAGCTGCAGTGTGTGCAAGCTGTGAGATGTGGGTGCGAGGCTTGCAACAATGCTAAGTGGGTGAGAATGAGGTAAAGCTTATGAATGTTAGGTACGAGTCCAAATTGATAGAGATTGTTGGTAGATGAGTGATGGGGGTGTGGTGAATTGAGCAGTGGATGAGGCTCGTGGTGTAGTTTTTAGGATAGGCATTTGAAAATGCACTCCTGATCTTGACAACTCTTGTGAGATCATTAAACTTTTTCTTGCACTGCATTCAAATCATTGGGGCTACATTCCTGGTATTGTCCTCCGCCATTATCTCTTGCCACTGCCTTCTGAGCATGTGTCTGGAGGGCCTTCGATCTATGCAATTTTTTATTTTTTACCCCTGTCCTGATTATTTCAGAGTTATTTATAATCATTTCTCATTTCAATTCTGCTTATAGCCAACTTGTCCAGTCCAACATATTGTACATAATAGAATTTGACTGCACATAACACTTGAGAGAATCCGAGACATTGGATTAAAAGTGCACTCCAGGCAGAATCAGCACATTCCACTGCCACGTGAAATTATATTTGCATATTTTCAAAAATCTGATAAAAACTGATAGCACTTTGTTTCCAAATCCAATACAAAAAGGCCTTCTCGAAAGTCTTAAGGTAATCAGTATACTTATCAATTTGCCTGATCAAAAAATTGTGATCTGTATCATTCATATTTTAATAATTCCTATTTTTGGGTGTCCTCTGCACAGCACCTCCTCACTCTTTGTAATTAAAACAAACCCCAATGTCTTGACAACAAATGCCAGTATTTAAATATGCATAATTTAGGTCTTTTCAGATCTCCCTCATTCAGAAAACGAGCCTGTGTTATTCTGCACTGCTTAGAACCAGCATGAGCACACATCACGGGGTAAAATGGAATATTTGAAAGTAATAGAACAACGTGAGAAAAGCATTTCAGACAATGGTGACAAAAATAGCATAAAACAAGCTTTGCTTTGACACAATGCTTGGCTTTTATATTTCTTTCTAGCATTTCCCCTCATCGAATACATCTGTGAACTAAGAGATTTTCACAGGATTCATTTTGTTCTGTCAGACTTGATAAGGCTGTAAGAATTGAAGATGAGTTTGCATTTTGTTCATTTTGAAGTAGTAATACCATGCGTTGGGTAACATGCATTTATTGCCTAACGCCTTCAGCCATTTTGGAACATAAAAACAACAGATGACAAGTGAAGAGCTCAAGATGTTTGGAATGTGTCTCAATGGAGCTTTCGTGGAGTGCGCGAGTGATGGGAGGTGACAAGGAGATATGAATAGAACTATAGCAGCATTAGAGGAATGGAATGGGGCAGTGACAGGATGATATCATTTGCAACATGGAACCTTACCAAACCTGTGCCAAGAATGACATAATGTGGCATTTATCAAGGCCCTGTACCGAGCTCTCGGTGAATCAATACTTTTCAGGGAATTGAATGAAATATATGAAGAAATCATTGCACTTTAGTGCCTAGTTACCCAGGTTGCTGAAAATGGAAAGCTTTGTACTCTGAGATTATTCTGCAAAATCCTCAGTTGAGCTATAATTAAAGCTCGAGTCCCTTGGGTTTATTTTGGTGCCAATAAATAAATGTATTTCTGTTCTAAAAGGAGATTGACAGCCATTCTTCAAATGAGAACCGCGTGAGGCAATGACGCTCTTGCAGTAAATGGCGGGCCAAACTATCGGTATTCTCTAAATATTCAAATTTTTCCTTGACCCTTTTGCGAGCTTGAGAGCTTGACATGAATAGGCTTAGTTATTATTAATAATAATACTGAGAGGCAGTGTGCTTGGGCCTTACTTTTAAACCTTACATTAAAAAGCTTTTAAACACCCAGCTGTCACAGGATTCTATTTCATATTTTAGTTTAGTTAAACCCATGGGATTAGGTTAATGGAAACTATGGGCTAAAAGTGCACAAGTTTATGTAACTTGCATTTGATGCCGATTCATTGCTGGCAGATGTAGGTTTTGAGCACCGTGTTCTTAACATTTCATGAATTTTTAAACAATATTTTTATAGTTTCAAGAGCAAACGGAAGTGACAAAAGCTTCTAGCTCTAGACATTGCAAAAAGGCTGTAGCAAGTGCTGATAAAATCAAATGAAGCTCCGCTGGGTAAATAAAACAATGGATTATATTATTTATCAAATAAGTACCAGATTTGCATTAACAGATGCAAAGACTGCGGTTTGCCTTGTTGCTATTTAATCTAAATGGATTGTGAATTTAAAAGCTGAATGATCATTTTTAAGTCTATGGCTACCCCTACACACAGTCATTTCTTGGTTGTAAGCCCTAATTTTGTAATGATGATTTGATGCTTCACTGTAAAAGCACATTCAAAGGTGGACCTAAACAGTGCTTCTTTAATGGCTCCTGATAATTTACTTAGTCATTACTTGTCGCTCTAGTCTGTTCAATAAATATGCTTTATGCTTTTAGAGTTTATTATTAAAAATACCATGGGCACAATTTCCAGTGCCAGCGTGATTCATCTAAATCGACTAAGACCAGGATTTGTAACTGCATCTGATTGGCAGCTCGTCTGTTTGGTGGTAGGGAAACAATGTGAAACTGCAAGATTGAAATAACTGCAGCAGCTTAATGGCATAGATATCTTCGGAGAACTTTGTCCCATTGATCTGAAATGATCTGCTGTGCAGAATGGGGATAATATTGATGTTGGGTGCAAGTATAAAACGGCCGCTATCTATTGACTTCAGTGTGAATGAGAATCGGGAGAGGTGGATAATGAGCGGCTGATTTAATATCGCCCATTTTAAATTATTGCCCGAAATTCAAATTGCCCCCAATGTCTGTAAGGCTGTCTGTGGGTCACAGAATCCAGATATTCTGGTACAGATGTGCAAGTACTCTTGTGGGAGGTCATGGGTCAGAGGGAGGCTCTCTTAGAATGGAAAGATAGAAAACCCCAATTCAGAGCCAATGCGGGGAGGTGGCATAAGAACATAAGAAATAGGAGCAGGAGTAGGCCATACGGCCCTTCGAGCCTGCTCCGGCATTCAATAAGATCATGGCTGATCTGATCATGGAATCAGCTCCACTTCCCTGCCCACTCCCCATAACCCTTTATCCCTTTATCATTTAAGAAACTGTCTATTTCTGTCTTAAATTAATTTAATGTCTCAGCTTCCACAGCTCTCTGAGGCAGCGAATTCCACAGATTCACAACCCTCAGAGAAGAAATTTCTTCTCATCTCAGTTCTAAATGGGTGGCCCCTTATTCGAAGATCATGCCCTCTAGTTCTAGTCTCCCCCACCAGTGGAAACATCCTCTCTGCATCCACCTTAAAAAAAAAACAGTAAAAGGGAATATTATTTGAATGGGGAGAAATTACAACATGCTGCGATGCAGAGGGACCTGGGGGTCCTTGTGCATGAATCCCAAAAAGTTAGTTTGCAGGTGCAGCAGGTAATCAGGAAGGTGAATGGAATGTTGGCCTTCATTGCGAGAGGGATGGAGTACAAAAGCAGGGAGGTCCTGCTGCAACTGTATAGGGTATTGGTGAGGCTGCACCTGGAGTACTGTGTGCAGTTTTGGTCACCTTACTTAAGGAAGGATATACTAGCTTTAGAGGGGGTACAGAGACGATTCACTAGGCTGGTTCCGGAGATGAGGGGGTTACCTTATGATGATAGATTAAGTAGACTGGGTCTTTACCCGTTGGAGTTCAGAAGGATGAGGGGTGATCTTATAGAAACATTTAAAATAATGAAAGGGATAGACAAGATAGAGGCAGAAAGGTTGTTTCCACTGGTCGGGGAGACTAGAACTAGGGGGCACAGCCTCAAAATACAGGGGAGCCAATTTAAAACCGAGTTGAGAAGGAATTTCTTCTCCCAGAGGGTTGTGAATCTGTGGAATTCTCTGCCCAAGGAAGCAGTTGAGGCTAGCTCACTGAATGTATTCAAATCACAGATAGATAGATTTTTAACCAATAAGGGAATTAAGGGTTATGGGGAGCGGGCGGGTAAGTGGAGCTGAGTCCACGGCCAGATCAGCCATGATCTTGTTGAATGGTGCAGCAGGCTCGAGGGGCTAAATGGCCTACTCCTGTTCCTAAATTCTTATGTTTGTCAAGCCCCCTCCATAATCTTATACGTTTCGATAAGATCACCTCTCATTCTTCTGAATTCCAATGAGTAGAGGCCCAACCTACTCAACCTTTCCTTTTAAGTCAACCCCCTCATCCCCAGAATCAATCTAGTGAACCTTCTCTGAACTGCCTCCAAAGAAAGCACATCCCTTCATAAATATGAAAACCAAAACTGCAAGTAGTATTCCAGGTGTGGCCTCATCAATACCCTATACAGCTGTAACAAGACTTCCCTGCTTTTATACTCCATCTCCTTTGCAATAAAGGCCAAGATTCCATTGGCTTTCCTGACCACTTGCTGTACCTGCACACTATCCTTTTGTGTTTCATGCATAAGTATCCCCAGGTCCCCCTGTACTGCAGCACTTTGCAATCTTTCTTCATTTAAATAATAACTTGCTCTTTAATTTTTTTCTGCCAAAGTGCATGACTTCACACTTTCCAACATTATACTCCATCTGCCAAATTTTTGCCCACTCACTTAGTCTGTCAATGTCCTTTTGCAGCTTTTTTATGTCCTTCTCACACATTACCCCTTCCTCCCATCTTTGTATCATCAGTAAACTTGAAGTCGTTAATATAGATTGTAAATAGTTGGGGTTCCAGCACTGATCCCTGTGGCACCCTACTAGTTACTGATTGCCAACCAGAGAATGGCCATGGCAGCAAGTGTGAATTCCATGACCCACGAATTGCCGCACAATTCAGAGAGAAGTTTAATTACCTTACCAGTCTGCTACAACTCTGCAGTTATATTATCAATACAAGGAGCCTTGTTCTTAATTAAAACTATCAATAGAAATCTTTACTTCACCTTCCAAGAATTCTAGCATCAACTCCCTTCCATTTGTACAGAGTGGTTTCTCCAGAAATTATTCATCCATCATGCTCTGTCCATTGTAGAGCTCTTCAAAATATTCTTTTCATCGCTTGCTCCGCGCCTGTTCATCCTCAATTATCTGACCATTTTAGTCTTTCATTGTAGGCATTTTAAGTTTGTAAGATTCATTTAGTTATCTTATCTTCTGGTACAGCTCCCGGGTTTTGCTCCTTTTGGCATGATCTTCTATTTCATTGCACTGGTGTGTTAAAAAGTCAAGCCTGAAGGCTCTGTGCCTCAATGCGTGGAGTATTCGTAATAAGGTGGACGAATTAACTGCGCAGGCAGCTATTAACGAATATGATATAATTGGGATTACGGAGACATGGCTCCAGGGTGACCAAGGCTGGGAATTCAACATTCAGGGGTATTCAACATTCAGGAAGGATAGACAGAAAGGAAAAGGAGGTGCGGTAGCATTTCTGGTTAAAGAGGAAATTAACGCAATAGTAAGGAAGGACATTAGCCTGGATGATGTGGAATATGTATGGGTAGAGCTGCGGAATACCAAAGGGCAGAAAATGCTAGTGGGAGGTGGGAGTTGTGTACAGACCACCAAACAGTAGTAGTGAGGTTGGGGACAGCATCAAACAAGAAATTAGGGATGCATGCAATAAAGGTACAGCAGTTATCATGGGTGACTTTAATCTACATATCGATTTGGCTAACCAAACTGGTAGCAGTACAATGGAGGAGAATTTCCTGGAGTGTAATAGGGATGGTTTTCTAGACCAATATGTCGAGGAACCAACTAGAGGGCTGGCCATCCTAGACTGGGTGATGTGCAACGAGAAAGGACTAATTAGCAATCTTGTTGTGCGAGGCACCTTGGGGAAGAGTGAACATAATATAGTAAAATTCTTTATTAAGGTGGAGAGTGACACAGTTAATTCAGAGACTAGGTCCTGAATTTAAGGAAAGGTAACTTCGATGGTATGAGACGTGAATTGGCTAGAATAGACTGGTGAATGATACTTAAAGGGTTGACGGTGGATAGGCAATGGCAAACATTTAAAGATCACATGCACGAACTTCAACAATTGTACATCTCTGTCTGGAGTGAAAATAAAACGAGGAAGGTGGCTCATCCGTGCCTAACAAAGGAAATTAGGGATAGTGTTAAATCCAAGCAAGAGGCATATAAATTGGCCAGAAAAAGCAGCAAACCTGAGGACTGGGAGAAATTTAGAATTCAGCAGAGGAGGACAAAGGGTTTAATTAGGAGGGGGGAAATAGAGTATGAGAGGAAGCCTGCTGGGAACATAAAAACTGACTGCAAAAGCTTTTATAGATATGTGAAGAGAAAAAAATTAGTGAAGACAAATGTAGGTCCCTTGCAGTTAGAATCAGGTGAATTTATAATGGCGAACAAAGAAATGGCAGACCAATTGAACAAATACTTTGGTTCTGTCTTCACAAAGGAAGACACAAATAACCTTCTGGAAATACTAGGGGACCTAGGGTCTAGCGAGAAGGAGGAACTGAAGGAAATCCTTATTAGTCAGGAAATTGTGTTAGGGAAATTGATGGAATTGAAGGCCGCTAACTCCCTAGGACCAGATAGTCTGCATCCCAGAATACTTAAAGAAGTGGCCCTAGAAATAGTGGATGCATTGGTGATCATTTTCCAACAGTTTATCAACTCTGGATCAGTTCCTATGGACTGGAGGGTAGCTAATCTAACACCACTTTTTAAAAAAGGAGGGAGAGAGAAAACGGGGAACTATAGACCGGTTAGCCCTAGTAGTGGGGAAAATGTTGGAATCAATTATTAAAGATGAAATAGCAGCGCATTTGGAAAACAGTGACAGGATCGATCCAAGTCAGTATGGATTGATGAAAGGGAAATCATGCTTGACAAATCTTTTAGAATTTTTTGAGGATGTAACTAGTAGAGTGGACAAGGGAGAACCAGTGGATGTGATGTATTTGGACTTTCAAAAGGCTTTTGACAAGATCCCACACAAGAGATTGGTGTGCAAAATTAAAGCACATGGTATTGGGGGTAATGTACTGACGTGGATAGCGAACTGGTTGGCAGACAGGAAGCAAAGAGTCGGGATAAATGGGTCCTTTTCAGAATGGCAGGCAGTGACTAATGGGGTGCCACAGGGCTCAGTGCTGGGACGCCAGCTATTTACAATATACATCAATGATTTAGATGAAGGAATTGAGAGTAATATCTCCAAGTTTGCAAATGACACTAAACTGGGTGACAGTGTGAGCTGTGAGGAGGATGCTAAGAGGCTGCAGGGTGACTTGGACAGGTTAGGTGAGTGGGCAAATGCATGGCAGATGCAGTATAATGTGGATAAATGTGAGGTTATCCACTTTGGTGGCAAAAACATGAAGGCAGAATATTATCTGAATGGCGGCAGATTAGGAAAAGGGGAGGTGCAACGAGACCTGGGTGTCATGGTACATCAGTCATTGAAGGTTGGCATGCAGGTGCAGCAGGTGGTGAAGAAGGCAAATGGCATGTTGGCCTGCATATCTAGGGGATTTGAGTATAGGAACAGGGAGGTCTTGCTGCAGTTGTACAGGGCCTTGGTGAGGCCACACCTTGAATATTGTGTGCAATTTTGGTCTCCTAATCTGAGGAAGGACATTCTTGTTATTGAGGGAGTGCAGCGAAGATTCACCAGACTGATTCACGGGATGGCAGGACTGACATATGAGGAGAGACTGGATCGACTGGGCCTGTATTCATTGGAGTTTAGAAGAGTGAGAGGGGCTCTCATAGAAACACATCAAATTCTGATGGGATTTGACAGGTTAGATGCAGGAAGAATGTTCCCGATGTTGGGGAAGTCCAGAACCAGGGGTCACAGTCTAAGATAAGGATAAAGCCATTTAGGACCGAGATGAGGAAAAACTTCTTCACTCAGAGAATTGTGAACCTGTGGAATTCTCTACCACAGAAAGTTGTTGAGGCCAGTTCATTAGATATATTCAAAAGGGACTTAGATGTGACCCTTACGGCTAAAGGGATCAAGGGGTATGGAGAGAAAGCAGGAATGGGGTATGTTATGTAATGATGTGTGTCTCGTCCCAGTACCTTAAATGTATTGTAAGTACTATGCCACACCACAGAGGGCGCTGCGGTGGGAAACCCTGGTAGTACCTGTAACAAGGGCTATATAAGGCTGACCACCACACCTGGGAGGCACTCTGGAGCTGAACAATAAAGGACGAAGGACAGCAGTTAGACTTACACCAGACCGTGTGGAGTCAGTGATTTGTGTGCTACATACACCACATTGGCAACGAGGAAGTGGACGAACTCCACGCAACCATGGCTACTCTGGGCTCGCTAAAGGATTTTACCGTGGGCAATGATTGGGAGGCCTTTACGGAAAGGCTCGAGTACTACTTCGGGTACTGAAGTTGCATGATCAGCCATGATCATATTGAATGATGGTGCAGGCTCGAAGGGCCTACTCCTGCACCTATTTTCTATGTTTCTATGTAAGTACAATACTAGGCCTCGTGGAGTCATTCATTAGAGTATTAAAGACATAACACTTATGCTCTTATGTTGTCGACCTGAGCATGGCAGAGAGTCGCACAGAGGCTGCATGCATAACATGACATAATTCGTCTATGATATGAGAATGAAATGATGTCATATAGCTCTTACCACTTCTTGACACATTACTCACGTGGCACGTGCGATGATCCGGCAACACCATGGGTGGTGACCGCTCGACTGTGGGCCCCCATTAGTGCTGCAGCACCTTCATCCAGGTCGGTGAGGGTCTGTATTACAGCAGGGCCTCCTCTGGTGCACCTCTGCTGAGCCCGATTATGAGATATCTTCCTCTGCGAACGTGAATAGAACATGGCATAAGCTACTTGATTAGGTTATGTCATTTATACACAACAGTTTCAAATGTTATATGCTAATATGGGTTGTGTCCACAATTCAATGACAGTAGCTGATGTCCAAAAGTGTCCCAGGCCAGACAGTGAGCAAAGACAGCTCTCCTCCAGTCCATGCTGGGTCCCTGTGTAAGTGACAGCAGCCAGAGAGACTTAAAACCGGGCACCGGTTCATGGCCCTGTCATGTTCTTAACCGGGATGATATACGTTATATAAGTTAGAATAACAAGCTTACATTCATTTCAGGAGAATTACCATTACAATGATTATTATACTTAGAATGTGCATCATTAAAATATAAAGTCGTACTTACTCTTGCTGAAGCAACGAGGCTGTTCCAGCATTTGCGGCACTGGTCGGAGCCCCTGGGCTTATGGAACGCAGATGAGACGACCTCGGCTATCTTGCCCCATAACCTGCGGTACGCCCGTGGTGCTGGGTTTCCCACCACGCTCCCCCCCACCCGGTCAATTGGGCCCAGCGGGAATGCACCTCTACCACGAGGACCTCGTTGGCCTCCTCGGAGAAGGGTTTGGCCCTCTTTCTCCCCGTCTCCACATCTCTCCCACTCTCATTGCTGTCAGACGTATTTCTCTGTCTTTCTTTCTCTCTCTCTCTCTCTTTTCTCTCACCTCTCTGTCTCTGCCTTCCTCCTCTCTCTCCTCTTTCGATCTCTCTCCCCCTTGTGTGGATGACCCCTGACCTCCCGAAACATGGGAAAACATGGGCAACCAAAAAAAAATTGCATACCCTTCGCCAATGCTGGGCTACCGCTGGGCGATGTGACATCGCTGGGCTGTTGCTTCGCCCATTTCACATCGCTGGGCTATCGCTGGGCGATGTGACATCGCTGGGCTGTTGCTTCGCACATTTCACATCGCTGGGCTATCGCCGAGCCGAAAATCACGATCCAAAAAATGGGCGAGGTTCCAGCAATCATGAAGGCTGCAACATCGCTAAGGCTGGAACATCGCCCTTTTTTTGGGCCCTAGCAAATAAAGTGGAAAGTCTAATGTTTCTCTCTAAAACATCATTGTACTTTTTTCTGATGTAAGGTTCCTTCAATTTCTCCAGATTCCAGATTTTGTTTCAAATGCTTTTCCAGTAGCTCTCATTCTCAACATTACAATGCCGAAACTAACTTATGGTCAGAGTTGATATTGGCTGCAAAGGATCTGTATGACTGGATACTTGGGCTGGAAGTTTCCTGTTGCCGAATATGTGGGATTGGAGACGGGTTGGCAGTAAAAATTCCGGAAATTGTGAGCACGTCGGGAACCCGCCGTCATCCCACCAGCTTGCGCATTTAACTCGGGCGGATTTGAAGGCGCAACATGGACCTGAGCGGGAGAGGCGGGCGACATTGTTTAAGTCATTGTTGTTTGTTGAGAGACCATTAAGAGAGGTTTTAATACCAGCTTTTGACTTGAACTGCAGGAATATGGGATTCGCACGATTCGAGTACCTCGCCTGTGAAGGGGAGACGGAAGCTCAGGAGCCATTGGCCAGTCCATTCATTGAGAGCTGGGAAAACACATAAATACTTGCACATTACACCTCATCACTTGCCTCATGGAAAGGCTCTTGCTCACACTATTTTGTCCACAGATTTAGTTTGCAGGTCATTTCTAAAACCTCGGAAGCCACTCTCACCACATTGCTACTCAGTGTCACAACATTGAAGGATTGGCTCTCTGATCGCCACTTTAACTGCCATTTACTAGATCAGCATGGGTGCTGCTTATACCGTCTCACTTTGGATCTCAGAATCGGACCAAGGTGAGCAGCAGCAGCAGTAGCAACCACGACAGCAGCCTTCTCCTCAATGACCTGATGCTCCACAGGAGAGAAGGGGTCAGCACAGGGCTGCACCATGCCGGGGGCGATACCCCCAACACAGGATATACAGGCAGAGGATGATCAACGTGACTGAGCAGCAGTGCCAAAAGAGACTCAGGCTATCATGCCAGGTTATCACAGACTTTTGTGGCTTGCTGGAACAAGACCTGCAGCCCAAAGGACCTGGTAGACATGCCTTACCAATGGCTGACACCATAAAGCATCCCTGCAATGAACAAGCCATTCCTGTTACCCAAATTCCCATCGTTTGAGGTTAAGTAATATCTCACCATTCACTTCAAGTGACAAAGTTAGAAGGCAGAAATGGGCAAGACCGGAAAGTGGTGCAAAGAAATACATTTATCTGTGTCACAAACATAACTGAAACTTATCACGAACACTGGGCCTGAAATTCCGGTCGAGGTCTTCTCGTGGGCAATCGATTGAAAAAGTTAAAAAAAGCTGCGCACCTACTTGTTCCTGCAGCGCACGTTCGAACTTCTGATTCTGAGACCTTCACTCCTACACATCGGAGGGCGTACACGTCAGGACGTGCGTTGGGCTGGAGCTGTAGTCACATGGCTCTGGGCAGCCAATCAAGGTATAGTATTTTCTCGTTCATAATAATGGGAACTCTTGGGGTTCCCATTATTATGAATGAGAAACCACGCCCCCACCCCCCCCCCCCGAAACACACAAAACGCCACAACTGAGATTCCAGGATGGTATGTTGCCTCCCTGGTGCAAGGGTCAAGGATGTCTCGGAGCGGGTATTCTGAAAAGAGAGAGTGAGCAGCCAGTTGTCGTGGTGCATATAGATACCGACGATATAGGTAAAAAAACGGGATGAGGTCCTACAAGATGAATTTAGGGAGCTATGAGCTAAATTAAAAAGTAGGACCTCAAAAGTAGTAATCTCAGGATGCTACCAGTGCCACATGCTAGTCAGAGTAGGAATCGTAGGATAGCACAGATGAATACGTGGCTTGAGAAGTGGTGCAGAAGGGAGGGAGTCAAATTCCTGGGACATTGGAACCGGTTCTGGGGGAGGTGGGACCAGTACAAAGCTGCACCTGGGCAGGACCAGAATCAATGTCCGAGGGGGAGTGTTTGCTAGTGCTGTTGGGGAGGAGTTAAACTAATATGGCAGGGGGATGGGAACCTATGCAGGGAAACAGAGGGAAATAGAATGAGGGCAGAAGCAAAAGATAGAAAGAAGAAAAGTAAAAGTGTAGGGCAGAGAAACCTAAGGCAAAAAGCAAAAAGGGCCACATTACAGCAAAATTCTAAAGGGGCAAAGTGTGTTACAAAGACAAACCTGAAGGCTCTGTGCCTCAATGCGAGGAGCATTCGGAATAAGGTGGACGAATTAACTGCGCAGATAGCAGTTAACGGGTATGATGTAATTGGCATCACGGAGACATGGCTCCAGGGTGACCAAGGCTGGGAACTCAACATCCGGGGTATTCAACATTTAGGAAGGATAAACAGAAAGGAAAAGGAGGCGGGGTGGCATTGCTGGTTAAAGAGGAAATCAATGCAATAGTAAGAAAGGACATTAGCTTGGATGATGTGGAATCGGTATGGGTGGAGCTACGGAATACCAAATGGCAGAAAACGCTAGTGGGAGTTGTGTACAGACCACCAAACAGTAGTAGTGAGGTTGGGGACAGCATCAAACAAGAAATTAGGGATGCATGCAATAAAGGTACAGCAGTTATCATGGGTGACTTTAATCTACATATTAATCAAACTGGTAGCAATGCGGTGCAGGAGGATTTCCTGGAGTGTATTAGGGATGGTTTCCTCGACCAATGTGTCGAGGAACCAACTCGGGAGCTGGCCATCCTAGACTGCGTGATGTGTAATGAGAAAGGACTCATTAGCAATCTTGTTCTGCGAGGCCCCTTGGGGAAGAGTGACCATAATATGGTAGAATTCTTTATTAAGAGGGAGAGTGACACAGTTAATTGGAAAGGTAACTTTGATGGTTTGAGGCATGAATTGGCTAGAATAGACTGGCAAATAATACTTAAAGGGTTGACGGTGGATAAATCCCTAGGGCCTGAGTCTGCATCCCAGAGTACTTAAGGAAGTGGCCCTAGAAATAGTGGATGCATTGATGATCATTTTCCAATCTTCTATTGGCTCTGGATCAGTTCCTATGGACTGGAGGGTAGCTAATGTATCACCACTTTTTAAAAAGGGAGAGCGAAAGCAGATAATTATAGACTGGTTAGCCTGACATCAGTAGAGGGAAAAATGTTGGAATCAATTATTAAGGATAAAATAGCAGCGCATTTGGAAAGCAGTGACAGGATCGGTCCAAGTCAGCATGAAGGGAAAATCATGCTTGACAAATCTTCTGGAATTATTTGAGGATGTAACTAATAGAATGGACAAGGGAGAATCAGTGGATGTGGTGTATTTGGACTTTCAGAAGGCTTTTGACAAGGTCCCACACAGAGATTGGTATGCAAAATCAAAGCACATGGTATTGGGGGTAACATACTGATGTGGATAGAGAACTGGTTGGCAGACAGGGAGCAGAGAGTTGGGATAAATGGGTCCTTTTCAGAATGTGGCTAGTGGAGTGCTGCAGGGCTCAGTGCTGGGACCCCAGCACTTCACAATATACATCAATGATTTAGATGAAGGAATTGAGTGTAATATCTCCAAGTTTCAGATGACACTAAACTGGGTGGCGGTGTGAGCTGTGAGGGGGACGTTATGAGGCTGCAGGGTGACTTGGACAGGTTAGGTGAGTGGGCAAATGCATAGCAGATGCAGTATAATGTGGATAAATGTGAGATTATCCTCCACTTTGGGGGCAAAAACGCGAAGACAGAATATTATCTAAATGGCGGCAGATTAGGAAAAGAGGAGGTGCAACGAGACCTGGATGTCATGGTTCATCAGTCATTGAAAGTTGGCATACAGGTACAGCAGGCGGTGAAGAAGTCAAATGGTATGTTGGCCTTCATAGCTAGGGGATTTGAGTATAGGAGCAGGGAGGTCTTACTGCAGTTGTACAGGGCCTTGATGAGGCCTCATCTGGAATATTGTGTTCAGTTTTGGTCTCCTAATCTGAGGAAGGACGTTCTTGCTATTGAGGCAGTGCAGCGAAGTTCACCAGACTGACCCCAGGATGGCTGAACTGACATATGAGGAGAGACTGGATCAACTGGGCCTTTATACATTGGAGTTTAGAAGGATGAGAGGGGATCTCATAAAAACATAAGATTCTGACGGGAATGGACAGGTTAAATGCGGGTAGAATATTCCCGATGTTGGGGAAGTCCAGCACCAGGGGACACAGTCTTAGGATAAGGGGTAGGCCATTTAGGACTGAGATGAGGAGAAACTTCTTCACTCAGAGAGTTGTTAACCTGTGGAATTCCCTACCGCAGAGAGTTGTTGATGCCAGTTCATTGGATATATTCAAGAGAGAGTTAGATATGGTCCTTACGGCTAAGAGGATCAAAGGGTATGGAGAGAAAGCAGGAAAGGGGTACTGAGGGAATGATCAGCCATGATCTCATTGAATAGTGGTGCAAGCTCAAAGGGCCGAATGGCCTACTCCTGCACCTATTTTCTATGTAAAAACATACACTACATATTTAAGAATCATTTAAATTAAAGTTCTTATAAAAAAATATATTTTCCCAACTTTTTTTAAAGATGCTTTAAAATAAACTTACCGTAGTGGGGAGGGTTTTTAACAATAAAATGTGTTTTTATAACTATTTTAAAATGTTTTTGTGTATTTTTAAACACTTGTGCCTGTAAAAGTAGGCTATACGCCTGCTTTTTCAGGTGCAAGATTTTAAAGGACATTTGCAGGGCAAAATATGCGTAAATATCGGAAATCTTGCCCTGCAAGTGTCCTTGCTCCCAATATGCAAAAGATCTGACAAGCCAGAAACTTTAACAGATCGGAAAAGCCGGTTTTCAGCACATGCACAATGCACGCGGAATTTCAGGGCCATTGTTTCATACACCCATGTGCATCTACTTTTGTGTCTTTTTTCTTTTATGAGATGCAATCCCTGTGGCTTCAGCAGAGGTAGAGGCAGGTTGCTCACTTCCCTGCTGCAGTGGTTTGCGCCACTGTTCTCAGTTTAGCTAACTTCATTCATCCATGACCTACATGGACCTCAGGGAATATTTTTGAGCCCTCTATTTATTTTTGCTTCTTCCCAGAATGTGGACGATTCTGGAAAGGCTGCATTGAATCCCCAATCAGAGTAGCCTGACAAGGTGCTGGCGGGCCTTGTTCTTGAACTACTGTCGTTTTTTTTGTGGTGATGGTGCTCCTACAAGGTAGGGAATCCCAGGATATTGACTCAGTAACAATGAACGAATGGTGATATATGTCTACACCAAGTTAGTGCGTGAGTTAAAAGGAAACTTGGTGGTAATGGTCTTCCCTGTAGTGCATCCTGTAGCTTGTATATAATGCAGCCACAGTGTGCTGGTGGTAGAGAGGGTCGATTATGAGTCCAGTGATAGGGGCACTGATCTAGTGAACTGCTCTGTCTTAGATCGTGTTGAGCTTCTTGAGTGCTGTTGTTGCTTCACCCATCCAAGCAAGTGGTGAGTATCATTACACTCCTAACTCGAGCTATGTAAATGGCAGAATGTGGGCAACTTTTTACAGAGTAGCCAACCTCTCCACTGTTTTTGTTGTGACAGTATTGATATGGCCGGTCCAGTTCAACTCTGGTCGATGGTGACCGCCCCCCCCCCCCCCCAAGATGTTAATGCTGGAGGACTCAGCGATAGTAGTGCTGTTGAAGGTGAATGGCGATTTCTGGGCTCTTTCTTCTCCAGGATTGTAATTACAGGACACTTACATGGCCCAAAAGGCCGTGATAGGGTCTGGTCTGAAACCGAGCAGTTCTGGCAGAACCCAACTGAGCATCGGTGAGCAGGTATTGAGCAGAAGACAGTAGTAAATGTATTGGGCCTTCTGAGTTTATGAATGTCCTTCCTGGAAAATGTGACAGCCCTACAACATTTACAACACTATTATTGTGTATCTGTAAAGCATGCACTCCCATGTTCCACCACCAGGGAGCGCATCCCCTGAAGTCCCAAGGGATCCCAGCATCGCTTGGGAGCACCGTATATAAGCCGGGCCCTAAGGCCTGTTCCTCACTCTGGAGTGTCTTATTAAAGACTGAGGTCACTGTTATTTTAAACTTCCTGTCTGCAGTCTCATCTGTGTTAGGAACACAACTGGCGATGAATACACGAATCCAAAGCAAAGATGCAGGAAACTGTGGGCGTCCTGGAGAAGTTCTCGGAGGTTAAGGGCCGGGAAGCCTATGTCAAACGGCTAGACCAGTACTTTGTAGCCAACGAGCTGGACGGAGAAGGAAGCGCTGCAAAAAGGAGAGCGGTCCTCCTCACGGTCTGCGGGGCACCGACCAACAGCCTCATGAAGAATCTTCTGGCTCCGGTGAAACCCACAGATAAGTTGTATGAGGAGCTGTGTACACTGGTTCAGGAGCATCTTAATCAAAGGGAGAGCGTGCTGATGGCGAGGTATCGGTTCTATACGTACCAACGATCTGAAGGTCAGGAAGTGGTGAGCCATGTCGCCGAGCTAAGGCGACTTGCAGGACAATGTTAGTTTGATGACTACCTGGAGAAAATGCTCAGAGACTTTTTTGTACTGGGCATTGGCCACGAGACCATCCTACGAAAACTTTGGACTGTAGAGACACCGACCCTCAGTAAGGCTATTGCGATAGCACAGGCTTTTATGTCTACCAGTGATAACACCAAACAAATCTCTCAGCACACAAGTGCTAGCAATGTTCATAAGTTAACTGGAACTGTGTTTGCGAGCAGAAATGTACAGGGAAGAAACCACAAGTCTGCAACTGCCAGCAGGCCTCAGGTGACCCAGATGATTCAGAGTCCACAACAAAAGATGAATGCAAGGCAATTCACACCTTGTTGGCGTTGTGGAGGCTTCCATTCAGCCTATTCATGCCGCTTCAAAGGGTATGTTTGCAAGAGCTGTGGAACAATTGGGCAAATCCAACGAGCTTGCAGACGTGCTGCAAGCTCTGCAAAACCTGCTAACAACAACGTGACAGAAGAAGATTGGTCCATGGTGGATCAAAGCAATTTCGAGCCTCAGAGAGAGGAGGCAGATGCTGAAGTACATGGGGTGCACACATTTTCGACGAAATGTCCACCTATACCGCTGAACGTAAAATTGAATGGCACTGGACACTGGCGCTAGCCAATCCATCATGAGTAAAAAGATGTTTGAGAGACTGTAGTGCAACAAGGCACTCAGACCAGCTCTGAGCCCCATCCACACGAAACTGAGAACGTACACCAAAGAGCTTATCACTGGCCTGGACAGCGCCATGGTCAAGGTCACCTACGAGAGCACGGTGCACGAACTGCCACTCTGGATTGTAACGGCCGATGGCCCCACACTGCTTGGAAGGAGCTGGCTGGGCAAAATCCGCTGGAACTGGGATGACATCCGAGCGCTATCACATGTCGATGAGGCCTCATGTACCCAGGTTCTTAACAAATTTCCTTCCCTTTTTGAGCCAGGCATTGGAAACTTTTCCGGAGCGAAGGTGCGGGTCCCAGAGGCACGACCCATTCACCACAAGGTGCGAGCGGTACCTCACATGATGAGGGAGAAAGTTGAAATCGAGCTGGACAGGCTGCAACGTGACGGCATCATCTCCCCAGTGGAATTCAGCGATTGGGCCAGCCCGAATGTTCCAATAATCAAAAATGATGGCACAATCAGGATTTGTGGCGATTATAAAGTAACTATTAATCGTTTCTCGCTACAGGACCAATACCCGCTAGCTAAGGCAGACGACCTATTTGCGACGCTGGCAGGAGGCAAGACGTTCACCAAGCTCACCTGACTTCGGCCTACATGATGCAGGAGTGGAGGAGTCTTCAAAGGGCCTCACCTGCATCAACACGCACAAGGGACTGTTCATCTACAACAGATGCCTGTTTGGAATTCGGTCGGCTGCAGCGATCTTCCAGAGAAACATGGAGAGCCTACTCAAGTCGGTACCATGCACAGTGGTTTTTCAGGACGACATATTGGTCACAGGTCGGGATACCGTCGAGCACCTACAAAACCTGGAGGAGGTCCTCCAGCGACTGGATCGCATAGGGCTGCGGCTGAAGAGGTCGAAATGTATCTTCATGGCAACAGAAGTGGAGTTTTTGGGGTGAAAGATCACGGCGGATGGCATTCGGCCCACAGACGCCAAGACAGAGGCTATCAGGAACGCGCCCAGGCCACAGAACGTCACGGAACTGCGGTCGTTCCTGGGACTCCTCAATTATTTTGGTAACTTCATACCGGGGTTATGCATCCTCTTAGAGCCCCAACATGTGTTATTGCATAAAGGTGAGAATTGGGTATGCGGAAAAAAACAAGTAATTACTTTTGAGAAAGCCAGAAACATTTTATGCTCCAACAAGCTGCTTGTATTGTATAACCCGTGTAAAAGACTCGTGCTAGCATGTGATGCATCGTCGTACGGAGTTCCGTGTGTATTACAACAAGCTAACGTTGCGGGGAAGTTGCAACCTGTCGCCTATGTTTCCAGGAGCTTGTCTAAGGCCAAGAGGGCCTACAGCATGATTGAGAAAGCTGCATTAGCGTGTGTGTTCGGGGTAAAGAAAATGCATCAGTACCTGTTTGACCTCAAATCTGAGCTGGAAACCGATCACAAGCCTCTCATATCACTGTTCACTGAAAACACGGATAAATACTAATGCCTCAGCCCACATACAAAGGTGGGCACTCACGCTATCAGCGTATAACTATACCATCTGCCACAGGTCAGGCACCGAGAACTGTGCGGATGCTCTCAGTCAGCTTCCATTGCCCAACACGGGGGTGGAAATGGCGCAGCCTGCCAACTTGTTGATGGTGGCGCAGCCCGCAGACTTGTTGATGGTCATGGAAGCGTTTAAAAATGATAAATCACCTGTCACGGCCCGCCAGATTAGGACTTGGACCAGCCAAGATTCTCTGCTGTCCCTAGTAAAAAACTGTGTACTGCACGGGAGCTGGGCCAGCATCCCCGTTGAAATGCAAGAGCTGATCAAGCCGTTCCAGCGGCGAAAGGACGAGCTGTCCATTCAGGCAGACTGGCTGCTGTGGGATAACCGCGTAGTGCTACCCAAAAAGGGCAGGGAGACGTTCATCTCGGATCTCCACAGCACACACCCGGGTATAGTAATAATGAAAGCGATAGCCAGATTCTACGTGTGGTGGTCCGGTATCGACTCTGACTTAGAGTCCTGTCTACGGCAATGCAGCGTATGTGCTCAGTTGAGCAACACGCCCAGAGAGGCACCACTAAGTTTGTGGTCCTGGCCCTCCAGACCATGGTCGAGGATCCATGTCGACTATGCGGGCCCGTTTCTCGGTAAAATGTTCCTGGTGGTGGTGGATGCTTTTTCAAAATGGATTGAATGTGAAATTATGTCGGGAAGCACCGCCACTGCCACCATTGAAAGCCTGAGGGCCATATTTGCCACCCACGGCCTGCCTGACATACTGGTCAGTGACAACGGGCCACGTTTCACCAGTGCCGAATTTAAAGAATTTATGATTCGCAATAGGATCAAACATGTCACCTTGGCCCTGTTTAAACCAGCCTCCAATGGGCAGCCAGTGCGGGCAGTACAAATAATCAAACAGAGCCTTAAACGAGTCACAGAAGGCTCACTCCAAACCCGCCTGTCCCGAGTACTGCTCAGCTACCGCATGAGACCCCACTCGCACACAGGGGTGCTCCCGGCTGAGCTACTCATGAAAAGGACACTTAAAACCAGACTCTCGCTGGTTCACCCCAACCTGCATGATCAGGTAGAGAGCAGGCGGCAGCAACAAAATGTAAACGATGGTCACGCCACTGTGTCACGGGAAATTGATTTGAATGACCCTGTGTATGTGCTAAACTATGGACATGGTCCCAAGTGGATCGCGGGCACGGTGATAGCTAAAGAAGGGAGTAGAGTGTTTGTAGTCAAACTAGACAATGGACAAATTTGCAGAAAGCACATGGATGAAATGAGGCTGCGGTTCATAGACTGCACTGAACAACCCACAGCAGACACCACCTTTTTCAAGCCCACAACACACATCCAAAGGATCAACGACACCACACCGGACCAGGAAATCGAACCCATCACGTCCAACAGCCCAGCAAGGCCAGGCTCACCCAACAGCCCTCCAGGTTCAACAACACGCCAGTCCAGCGAGGGCACAGCCAACACACCAGAACAGACATTTGTACCGAGGCAGTTCACCAGGGAAAGAAAGGCTCCCGACCGCCTCACCTTGTAAATAGTTTTCACTTTGACTTTTTGGGGTGGGGGGGCGGGGGGGAGTGATGTTGTGCATCTGTAAAGCATGCACTCCCATGTTCCGCCACCAGGGAGCGCATCCCCTAAAGTCCAAAGGGATCCCAGCATCCCTTGGGAGCACTGTATATAAACCGGCCCCTAAGGCCTGTTACTCACTCTGGAGTGTTTTAATAAAGACAGAGGTCACTGTTACTTTAACCTCCCTGTGTGCAGTCTCATCTGTGTTAGGAACACAACAACTATGGGCTTAATTTTCCCCAAAGCATTTTTTTGGCAGACTTGAAGAGTTACGCCCGCTTTATTTGGGCCCAAGTACACCAAAAAAAATTGTAAGTTTCCCCGTTGGATCTCTTCATTTTGGCGTGACCTAACCCGTCCTTTAGTTTTGGGGTGGAGCCTTGATCTGCGCCAAAAAGATCGGGCTGCCATGGTAACCAGGGACACAATGCGAGCTGAGGCTGCGAAGTGAAGCATACAGCCAGCTGAATTCGTAAAACAAAGGTCCTACACCAACCTGTCCTCGCCGCACAGCACTGCCCCCCAAACATCAAGATCCACGGCGTAGCCCTGGACAACGTGGACCACTTCTCCTATCTTGGGAGCCTCCTATCAACAAGAGCAGGCATTGATGATGAGATTCAACATCGCCTCCAGCGCGCCAGTGCAGCCTTCGGCCACCTGAGGAAAAGAGTGTTTGAAGATCAGTCCCTCAAAGCTGTCACCAAGTTCATAGTCTACAGGGCCGTAGTAATACCCGCCCTCCTGTATGGCTCAGAGACGTGGACCATGTACAGTAGTCATCTCAAGTTGCGGGAGAAATACCACCAGCGATGTCTCCGCAAGATCCTGCAAATCCCCTGGGAGGACAGACGCACAAACATCAGCATCCTCGTCCCCACACTTGATCAGCTCCGCTGGGCAGGCCACATAGTTCGCATGCCAGACACGAGACTCCCAAAGCAAGCGCTCCACTCGGAACGTGTCCACGGCAATCGAGCCAAAGGCAGCCAGAGGAAACATTACAAGGACACCCTCAAAGCCTCCCTGATAAAGTGCGACATCCCCACTGACACCTGGGAGTCCTTGGCCATAGACCGCCCTAAGTGGAGGAAGTGCATTCGGGAGGGCGCTGAGTTCCTCGGGTATTGTCGCCAGGAGCATGCAGCAGAAGGAGCGTGCGGCAAACCAGGCTCCCTGCCCACCCTTTTCCTCAATGATTATCTGTCCCACCTGTGACAGAGACTGTGGTTCTCGTATTGGACAGTACAGCCACCTAAGGATTCATGCTAAGAGTGGAAACAAGTCTTCCTCGATCCTGAAGCACTGCCTATAATGACAGCCAGCTCCCAACACATTAAAAGAATTGAAAACACATAACACCAACTTACCTCCAACCACGCCCGAGGGCTGTCCGGTCTTCTCGGTTGCCGGTTTGGGTCTCTCTCTCTCACAGAATGGGACCGGATTGTGTGTGTGTGTGAACCGGGGACCGAGAATGGGACTGGACAGCCTTCGGGCGGGGTTGGAGGTAAGTTGCTGCTATGTGTTTTTCAATTCTTTCAGTGTGTCCTGGCATCTGCTGCGCCGATTTCCTTACCTGCGCCGATTTCCTTAACTCGAGGGAAGGCTTTTCAGGACCGGCCACATACACTGGCCTAATCAGAACTGGAGTAACTCTCAGCTGGCCAAACTTCACGAAATGGCCAGAAGTGGTGTAGATGCTCATTACGTCCCCTTTGGCTGAAAAAAAAACTGATTTTAAAAATTCGTAACTAACTGAGTTACGCTGGTGCAAATTGATTGGGGAAACTGGGGATTTTTAAGTTAGGCCAGAAAAAGCAGCCTACTCCAAAAAAAACGGCGCACTGTGGAAAATTGAGCCCTATGGTTCACAATGTTGTTTGTTGGCACTATTGATGATTCCTTCCATAAGATGAGGAGGATTGCAGGGTCAGGTTTGAGTGTCATTTTGTCTGAGGTTTACCTTGTGGAGTATGAATCGTACATGCAGAGTTAATGTTTAGGAGGATTAATCAATCCAAATTAGCATAAAAGTTAAGCACTCTTTCTGCTTTAAATATTTAATAAATGCACATAATTTTACTTTTTATTGAAACTCATTAAATAAAACATTCTTTTCTGATTGCTTCTGAATCAGCCGATTTTTTCATGGTGCTGGAAAACGAGTTAATGTTTCAAAATGATTACTTTTTGAAAAAAAACTACAGCCGAGAAATTCGAGATCACTAAAAAAGTGACGGTGCCAGAGTGAATGGCAGCCGGAATTAATAGAGCTGTAAGGACTGGGATATTGACGCTGGTTGCGAATTATGCTAATTAACATTAGCCCATCGCTGAACTCACCAGGCAAGGCCGTTTTCACGGCATTAGTCCCAGCGGGAGGCCCAATGTAGCGTGGCTGTAGCGTCATCGCAGCAAGAACAGCCTGCTCTTAAAGCGAGGCTGTCATTTTACAAAGCAGTTCGGTCCCTTAAAGGGGAACTGCCTTCTAAAATTAAGGAAATAAAAATTCATTTAAAGGTAGGCAGATTTTAGCCCTTACAGCTCAACAGCCTTCTGAAAAAAATGAACATTGAAAAGAATACCCAAACGGGAGTCTTCAGCTCTTAAAGCTGAACTGCCCTCAGCAGCTAAAACAATGGTAAAAGTGCTTCAGCACTAACACAAATGGCTCAGCAAGCCAGGGAAGGGTCACCCCGGGTCTCGCACGCAGCACTCCAGCTTTGTACAAGGGGTCAACACTGCACAGGGGTCAGGAGCCCCTCCAGAAAGAACGATGTGGGACCACATCACCGAGGCTGTCACTGCCAGCACACGACCTGGAACCAGTGCCCATGACCTCAAGGTCAGTGAATGCATTTTCAAAAGTGTCTCCTACCAACTGCAACACAAGCCTCACACACTGCTCGATGCACAACATTCCATCGCCCCCCACCCCCCCCCCACCCCATCACTCACCTAGCAACAATCTGTACCAAATACGAGGCACACCTCACATTCCCAGCTTCACCTCACCCCCTTGCTGGAGACAATACTGGCCATTCTTGGCAGGGGCATAGCTGAGCCCTTGGCCAGTGACAAGGCGGAAAGGATACAAGATGCTGCTATCCTCAAATGTTATCGTCCTTCTGGCATGCACCCTTGGCTTTCCTGCCCTCCCCTCATCACAACTCCACCCTTGTGCCTTCCTCATTTCACACACCCAAGAATTTCAACCTACCCAGCCATTCGAAGAGGAAAAGGAGGAAAAGGGAGAAAAAGGAAGAGGAAAAGAAAGAAAAGGCGTAAGAGGAGGCCGAGGAAGAGGAAGAGGAGGAGAAGGAGGAGAAGAAGAAGAAGAATTTGTCACTCGATTTGACACTCCCAGCTACCAGCTCCTCAAGGTCATTTGCAGTGTCCCTGACTGAAAGTCAGCAGCCTTCCCCCAGCCATGCTGCAGCCACTGGGGTAGCACAGTGTGACATCAGTAGGATAGGCAAAGGCACACACAAGACAGTCAATAAGGGAATGCATAAGGGTGATGAGTTGATTTCTTGTTGTCATATTGAATGGATAGATGTATAAAGTTGGATTGGAAAGTTTGGTTTGTGGTGGCTTTTATTTCAACATTGTGGCCAAGACGATGCTGTGATGGTCAGTAACAGAGGGAAGGTAAGGTGTGGGTCAAATGATGAAAATGGAGTTTGGGTTGTGGTCACTAGTACCGCAGGTGGATGATTCCATCCCAAAGGGGCTGCCTGGATTGCATCCTTCCTTCTGTTTCCACCTTTTCTGTGTCTTTTCCCATTTGCGAGCGGATGTTATAAATCTGAAATAAACCATAAAACGTTGGAAATACTTAATAGGTCAGGCAGTATCTCGACCTGAGACATGAACTCTGTTTTTCTCTCCACAGATGCTGCCTGACCTGCTGAGTATTTCCAACATTTTTTGTCTTCTCAGAGGTCTTCCTTTACCATCCGAGGCCTTGCAAGCATCCAGCAGCACTCTCTGAACTCCCTGCATATTTTTAAAAACTTTTAACATATATTGCACTGAGCCACTACTTCAATAAAATACCAAAAATCCAGTCCAAAAGTTTAAATGCAAAATTACCTGAAAGATGTGCGAGTCCCTTTAAGAAGTGCTAACAGTGTCTCTGTCAGTCTGCTGCACGCTCACTTTTCAGAGTGAGCTTAGGACCCAGTGCTAAACTCAGTGCAAAGGTCCAAGTTCACAGAGCATGACATTAAGTCGGCGGTGACGTCATGCTCTCCATATTAGCATCTCCAGGGTCAGCACTGCTACTGGCAGCACCTCATCATCATCATCATCATAGGCAGTCCCTCAGAATCGACGAAGACTTGCTTCCACTCTAAAAATGAGTCCTTAGCTGGCTGAACAGTTCAATACGAGAACCACAGTCCCTGTCACAGATGGGATAGATAGTTGTTGTGGGAAAGGGTTGGTGGGAGGGACTGGTTTGCCACATGCTCTTTCCGCTGCCTGCGCTTGATTTCTGCATGCTCTCGGTGATGAGACTCGAGGTGCTCTGCACCCTCTCGGATGCATTTCCTCCACTTAGGGCGGTCTTTGGTCAGGGACTCTCAGGTGTTGGTGGGGATGTTGCACTTTATCAGGGAGGCTTTAAGGGTGTCCTTGTTACGTTTCCTTGTAACGTGGTGGCAGCACCAAGCCTTCACCAAAATGGCAGACGCCAAATCCCACACCAGAGAAGGGTGTTAGAGCCATTTTTTTTCCAGGATTGCGGCGCAAGCGGACAATTTCTGGGCCTACGTGTTGCAAGATAATGCTGTGTCATGCACATTCGGTTTTTGGAGTATTCTGCTTTGATTTTATAGTCTCTGAATTTTCATTTCCTCAGTTTATTACTTTGCGCCATGTAAAACGTCTTGAATGGAATTTCAATTTACACAATATTTGGATCCCCTTAAATCAACTCTCCGGTATAATAAGGTAACAATAGATGTTGCATGTTTGTTTAAATGAACTACATTGTTTCCAAATCTTAAAATCCATCTTAGATTTAATTATCCTGAAATCTAGTAAGGGGTGTATAAATCACAGTTGATTTACAGTTAGCAATAAATTTATCGAGTTTTATATAAGTATCAGTAATGCACTGTGGGGAGTATCAAGTCCTATTCCAAATGTGACCTATAGCTAACAAAGAAAGTACAGGATGAATATATCATTGGCATATTTTACTTATGTCTGCCCTCTAAATTATTGGCTTAATCGTGCATTTTTTTCGTCCGCATGCACGAACCCAATAAAGCTGGGTTAAATGTAAGTGGGAAATATAAACTGGTGATTCAATCACACCTAAACGTGTGAGCTTCTGGTAATATTATCAAATATAGATCAGCTCTAGTATAAAAAAAGTATTTTATTTATGCACGGTTTTCTTGTCCTTTATTTGTGTTTGACACGTGATATGTTTAACATGATTTTTGGGTGTCAGCTGTGGCTCAGTGGTAAAACGCTTGCCTCTAAGTCAGAAGGTTGTGGGTTCATCCATGACCAACACATCAAACAGAAGGATAGTTCTCAATCCCCTGTCCACCCGCAACCGTACCTCACCCCCCACAAGAAAATGCAAATAAATATTAGGGAAGCACTCTGACGAAGAAGACAGTAGTAAACATATTGGACCTTCTGAGTATAAGAATGTCCCCACTGGAAAATATGATATCCCTGCAACATTTACAACGCTAGGGCTCAGAAATTCAGTTCAAATGCAATTCAGAAACTCTTGCTGTCAAACTATGGGCCATAAGGAAAGCCAGATGGGATAACAAAAACATCAAATATCCTACCGCTGATCATATTTCAGATTGATTGGTTTGGTGAGAGATTTTGCCTAAAGCAAATACTTTTTCTTTCAAGTTTTAGAGTGCCAGGGAACAGTCATTGAGACAGAGACAGTTACTTTAATCACCATAGTCTGGAAATCTAATGTAAAGTGCTGGAGTAGAAAATGATGATCACTACAACATATCTAAGAGAAAGACTTTGAGGCCATCTGAACGTTTAAATTGTGAAGAGAAAATGAGTCTTTAAAATTTAAACAGCCCCAATTTGAATTGTTTCCCTGTTATAATAATCTTCAAACTTTTACTTAGATTTCTGCGGTGCTCTGCAAATTCAGGAAGATTTCTCGGAGCACTTTGGAGCTCAAAGGGTAAAAATCAACACCAAGCAGGAGGGAGAATTTTGGTTGGGACAGGGGGGGCTGGGATCTAATGGTGGGGGGCAGGCCGGTCCAATCCGAGGGAAGGAAGTAAGCTTGGGGGGCTGAAAGCACTTCTGCTCCTCTGTGTCAGCTGTGGCTCAGTGGGTAACACACTCGCCTCTGAGTCAGAAGGTTGTGGGTTGAAGACCCACTCTAGCGACTTGAGCAGAAAAATCTAGGCTGACACTCCAGTGCAGTGCTGAGGGGGTGCTGCACAGTCGGAGGTGCCATCTTCTGGATGAGACGTTAAACTGAGGCCCTGTCAGTTCTCTCAGGTGGACGTAAAAGATCCCATGGCACTCTTTTGAAGAAGAGCAGGGGAGTTATCCCTGGTGGCCTGGACAATATTTATCCCTCAATCAACACAACAAAAACAGTTTATCTGGTCATTTTCCATTGCTGTTTGTGGAGGCTTGCTGTGCGTAAAATGGCTGCCGTGTTTCCCACACTACAACAGTGACTACACTCCAAAAGTACTTATTTGGCTGTAAAGCACTTTGTGACGTCCAGTGGTCATGAATGATGCGATATAAATTGTCATGTATTCAACCAGCATTGTAACCCATGTATAAACTGACCTAAGTTGTACACCGTGAGAACACTGACCACTAGGTGGGAGACACTCCTAACCTGGACCTTCAGGTATAAAAGGGGAAGCTCCACCCACCTTCATCACTTGAGTGCTAAGGAATAAAGGACAGGTCACAGACTGACCTTCTCTCAAGCATGGGCCTCTTGTGCATTTATACTGTGTAGTAAGGACGTATCAATGGTGACAAGAAACTGGGATTTAAACCACGCGAGCATGGCCACTAGCAGAACAGACGAGAGGTACTGTGTTCAGGAATGGTTGGGACAGAGATTCAACATTGTTAAAGCAGCACACAGTTCTCCAGGCAGACAAGGGCAGTCAGGCATGCCCCAACATGTAGTCGAACCCAGAGGGGGAGTTCGACAGAGACAATGGCAAGCTGAACAGCGATTCACGCCATTGCAAGGGACAATGCGGCCAGTAATGGGGCCATCAACACCTGTTAATGGTGCACTCAAGGACAATAACAGGGGCAGTCAGCGACGATCGACTGGCAAGGGACCTTTTGTTTCAAACCACAACTCATGCTGGAGACGTGGAGGCATACATTCAGCCGGAGTTTGCAGAGATGAGCAAAATACCTGCAGAAATTGCAGAAATGGACACTGGGGGAAATCGTTGGAAGCTAAAGTTCAGCGAGTTCATGTGGAGCACGTATACAGTTCATACACCAGGACGCCACCGATAATGATCAAAGTGCTCCTCAATGGCATCCCAGTATCAATGGAGTTAGACACGGGTGCCAGCCAGTCCCTGATGGGTATCAAACAGTTCGAAAAGTTGTGGGCATCCAAGGCCAGGAGGCCAAAATTATCGCCGATTGACGCACAGCTACGGACTTACACAAAGCAGATCATTCCGGTGCTAGGCAGCGCCACGATAGTCGTGACCCACAAAGATTCGGAGAACAGGTTGCCACTCTGGATTGTCCCAGGGGACGGTCCTGCACTACTGGGGATGAGTTGGCTTGCTGTCATGAACTGGAAATGGGGCGATGTCAATGCAATTTTCTCTGTGGAGCGAGTATCATGCTCACAGGTCCTGGACAAATTTGACTCATTATTTCAACCCGGCATTGGCACTTTCATGGGGGCCAAGGTAGTGATTCACATAAACCCGGACGCCAGACCAGTACACCACAAGGCCAGAGCGGTGCCGTACGTGATGCGGGAAAAGATAGAAGGCGAATTGGACCGCCTGCTGAGGGAAGGCATCATCTCGCCAGTCGAATTCAGTGACTGGGCGAGCCCGATTGTGCCGGTGCTCAAGGCGGATGGGTCGGTCAGGATATGTGGCGATTACAAGGCCACCATCAATCGGGTGTCACTCCAAGACCAGTACCCGCTACCGAGAGCGGAGGACCTCTTTGCGACGCTATCCGGTGGCAAACTTTTTTCAAAATTGGACCTGACCTCAGCTTACATGACTCAGGAGCTGGCGAGTGAGTCGAAGAAGCTGACCACCATCACGACACACAAGGGGTTGTTTGAGTACAACAGATGTCCGTTCGGGATTCGCTCGGCTGCCGCGATCTTCCAACGAAATATGGAAAGCCTCCTCAAGTCGATTCCAAGGATGGTGGTTTTTCAGGACGACATCCTCATTACGGGTTATGATACTGAAGAACATCTCCACAACCTGGAGGAGGTGCTACGCAGATTGGACCGGGTAGGTCTGCGACTGAAAAAGGCGAAGTGCGTCTTCCTAGCTCCAGAGGTAGAATTCCTGGGGATGAGGGTAGCAGCAGGCGGGATCAGCCCTACTGCATCCAAGACGGAAGCGATCCAGAGAGCCCCCAGACCCCGTAACACGACGAAGCTGCGTTCGTTCCTGGGGCTCCTGAACTATTTTGGTAACTTCCTTCCCAAATTGAGCACGCTGCTAGAGCCGCTACACGTGCTCCTACGCAAAGGTCGCGAATGGGTCTGGGGGGACAGCCAGGAAAGGGCTTTTAATAGAGCACGCAATTTGTTATGTTCCAACAATCTGTTAACGCTATATGACCCATGTAAGAAACTTGTGTTAACGTGCGATGCGTCGTCCTATGGGGTCGGGTGTGTGTTACAGCATGTCAATGCCAAGGGTCAGTTACAGCCGGTAGCTTTTGCCTCCAGGAGTCTGTCCCAGGCAGAAAGGGGCTATGGGATGGTAGAAAAGGAGGTGCTCGCATGTATATATGCGGTAAAGAAAATGCACCAGTACCTGTTTGGCAGGAAATTTGAGCTGGAGACAGATCACAAACCCCTAACGTCCCTTTTGACCGACAACAAGGCCATAAATGCAAACGCATCGGCCCGCATACAGAGGTACTCACGTTAGCTGCCTGTGACTACACAGACCGGGCACCGAAAACTGCGCCGATGCACTCAGCAGGCTCCCACTAGCCACCACTGAGGGGGCTACCGAGCATGGTGCTGAGATGGTCATGGCTGTTGAAGCTTTCGGAAGCGAAGGCTCACCCGTGACAGCCCGTCAGATTAAAGTCTGGACAAATAGAGACCCGCTATTGTCTCTAGTCAAGAAATGTGTCCTGAATGGGGACTGGGCAGCCACGTACAGGGCATGCCCTGAGAAATTTAAACCATTTCACAGGCGCAAGGATGAACTCTCGATTCAGGCCGATTGCCTACTGTGGGGAAACCGCGTAGTCATGCCCCAGATGGGCAGAGAGGTGTTCATCAGAGAACTCCACAATGGGCACCCGGACATTGTCACGATGAAGGCAATTGCCAGGTCACACGTTTGGTGGCCAGGGATAGACGCAGATCTGGAACTTTGTGTTCGCAGGTGCAACACGTGTGCCCAGCTGGGCCATGCGCCCAGGGAAGCCCCCCTTAGCCCCTGGCCATGGCCCGCCAAGCCTTGGTCACGCATCCATGTGGACTACGCAGGTCCTTTCATGGGGAAAATGTATTTGGTTGTAGTAGACGCCTACTCCAAATGGATCGAGTGTGACATTTTAAATTCAAGCACATCCTCTGCCATGGTAGAAAGTCTACGGGCAATGTTCGCCACCCACGGTCTACCGGAAATCTTGGTCAGCGACAATGGCCCGTGCTTCACAAGCACTGAATTCCAGGACTTCATGGCAGGCAATGGAATTAACCATGTTAGAACGGCAACGTTCAAGCCGGCCTCAATCCGCCAGGCAGAACGAGCAGTGTAGATCATCAAACAGGGGATGCTCAGATTCCAAGGGGGTTCCCTACAAACCCGCTTATCACGCCTCCTGTTGGCCTATAGATCCCGACCACACTCGCTCACAGGGGTTCCACCCGCAGAGCTACTAATGAAAAGGATGCTTAAAACCCGATTATCCCTTATACACCCCACCATGAAAGAAATTGTCGAGAGCAGGCGCCAGTCACAATATCACTACCATGACAGGAATGCGAGGGCGCGATGTATTGATGTAAATGATCCTGTTTTTGTCCTCAACTACGCTGCAGGGCCCAAATGGCTCGCAGGCATTGTGGTTGTCAAAGAGGGAAATAGGATTCTGGTAGTTAAACTTACCAATGGACAAATCTGCCGCAAACATGTGGATCAAACAAGAAGGAGGTTCAGCAACCCCATAGAAGAAGCAGAGGAAGAACACGATATAGAGTTCACTCCACCACAGGTGACCGAACACCGGAACCAAAGGGAGGAGAGCCCAGTCACTGTGGGCAGTCCGGACAGGCCTGAGGCACTGCAAACAGCAGACACTCAGGCCAGCGCCCAACAACCGGAGCCCCAACTCAGGCGCTCTACAAGGGAGCGTAAACCACCAGAGAGACTCAACCTGTGATCCCAATAAGACTTTGGGGGGGAGGTGATGTCATGTATTCAACCAGCATTGTAACCCATGTATAAACTGACCTCAGTTGTACACTGTGAGAACACTGACCACTAGGTGGGAGACACTCCTAACCTGGACCTTCAGGTATAAAAGGGGAAGCTCCACCCACCTTCATCACTTGAGTGCGAAGGAATAAAGGACAGGTCACAGACTGACCTTCTCTCAAGCATGGGCCTCTTGTGCATTTATACTGTGTAGTAAGGACGTATCATAAATGTTAATCTTTCTTTCTTTTTCCTTGCTCACAAACGGTGCTGTAAAGGCATGTACCTTTCCCCCAAAACCTGGAAAACCCGGCCAGCCAGGGTTAAAACTGCAAAGCAGGTGAAATGTAAGGCTCACCACCTCATTACAATATTCAAACAGCCAAACTGCTTCCTGGGAGAGGGCTGGCTGCCCTGCCCCCATCTGTTTCTGAGGGATTAAATTACCCCCTTGAATTCAAAAATAGTTAGCTGTCATACATTTAACTCAACAAATCATACAGCTTTGTGTTTGTTCAAATGTTTCTGAAACAGATCAAAAGAATCTGTTTGAACTGAACTGTGAGTGGGACATAGGTTTATATTTTCAAACTGCCGCAGGCTTAAAATTCCTTCGTCCCAAATTTCCTTGGGGGGCGTTGAGTGAGAAGTAAAGGGGGTGGAACAGAAAACGCGAGGTCTCAGCCGTGACAACGCACGGAAGGGAATACCCACAGGAGGTGGGAGTGAGGGACAGTTTTAACGGCCCCATTGGCCACGGTTTCAGCAAGGAGGCAGAGCTGGTGAGATGGTGCCTCTCCTCTGCATTGGAATTCCGACAGCTCTCGCCTCCCGAGCGCCCAGTTATCTGGAGACCAGAACAATATCGGCAGTGAGCATGTCCGAGGAATTTAGTTCCCCTGATGTATTATGACTGGATTTAAAGGGACAGCCGCCAAGCTAAACCTAGACAGGCAAAAGTATTGCATTTGCATCACAGTTGGTTACAGAATCTATCAAATTGTGTACACCCTGAGGCTTTGGGCACTCGGGGGGCAGAATTGGCCCTTTTTCAGAGGCCCGTTGGCGCCTCCGGCAAGACACTTATCGGCTGGGTGGTGGGGATGGGGCGCTACCGGCTCCCGGGAAACTGGTACCGACCCGGGCAGCCGCGCAACCGGTGATAACATTATCATCGTGCGTGGCAACCCCTCAGCGCCTCACATCAACCCCTTACCATCCCGCGGGGGAAATTGGAAGTTAAAGCGAAGGTCTGCAGCGGCCCGCGCCGCCATCTTACTTTTTTTGCCGACTCTCGGGTCGGCTTCCTACCTGTATTTGCACGTGGTCCGGACCGCTAATGTGCAGCCCGGTACTCCATTTTGGGTGTCGGGCTGCAGGCCTGGTCCCATGCTGCCCTAGTGGTCTAGTGGAGGCCATCAGAGGCCTTGCAGAGTGTGCAGCGACCCTCTCCTTTAAGCGAAGGGGAGGGATGTTGAAGTGTATCAGCGCTATGTGGAGCATCCGCATAGCGCTGTACTACTCACCCTGAGAGGAAGTGCAGCACGTGAGATTGCTCTCCACTTCCTTTGAAAGGTGTTAAGCCCAAGTCAGCAGCCAGGACGGGACTTCTGACCCGGCCCCAGTAGGTTACCGCCCCCAGTCAGGGCCCAGGTCAATTGTGCCCCCTCAGTGTTTGCTGCTGTCTCAAGGGGTGGGTGGGGTGCTTACAGAAGAATGCCTAACTCCTGTGTCTGATTTCTACCTTTTGACTCTCAAGGTACTTCCTTTTGTGTCTTCAGCCTTTTGTGAAGACGCCCTGGGACCGAAATTGCCCCTCTCCTTAAGGCCAGTTACCATCGCAAATCAGCGGCCACGCTGCGGAGTGGAGTGGCCGCCGACTTTGCGTGGAAATACTGCTGATAGCCGAATTCCCATCCGAGGTTTCCCGGTGGTGCCCCTGGCAATTGCCTTCACCATGACAATACCTGTGTAGGTCGCGTATAAACGTTTCCCTGCCTTTTTTTGGCAAAACCATGCGATTACCCCATAAGAGACAATCCGACTGGATGGATATTTCATCTTTGCGTCGGTGAAACGGCTTAATTTCATCTTGCATTTCCCTGGGAACGGCCGACCAGTTCCATTTTAGGACGCAACTCTTTACTAATGATAGCACAGGATCCTGGCTGGTCCAGGTCCTGATCTGGCGAGCTGTGACAGGTGACCCCTCGCTCTCAAAAGCATCCATGACCAGTAGCAAGTCTGTGGGCTGCACCATTTCAACCCCAGTGGTGGGTAATGGTAGCCGGCTGAGAGCATCGGCACAATTTTTAGTGCCTGGTCTGTGGCGGATAACATAGTCATAAGCAGATAATGTTAGTGCCCATCTTTCGATGCAGGACGAAGCATTGGTATTGATACCTTTGCTCTTTGAAAACAGTGAAATGAACGGCTTGTGGTCAGTTTCAAGCTCAACCCGAAGTCCAAATAGGTATTGGTGCATTTTCTTAACTCCATATACATATACTAACGCCTCTCTCTCAACCATACTATAGGCTCTCTCAGCCTTAGACAGACTTCTAGATGCGTATGCAACTGGTTGGAAATTGCCCGATACATTGGCTTGCTGTAACACACAGCGGACCCCGTACGATGAGGCGTCACAAGCTAGCACTAAACGTTTACATGGGTCATAGTGTACAAGTAACTTATTTGAACATAGCAGGTTCCTGGCCTTCTCAAAGGCTGTGTCTTGAGATTTGCCCCAAACCCATTCATCACCCTTACGTAGCAACATATGCAAAGGCTCTAACAACGTGCTCAACCTGGGTAGAAAGTTACCGAAATAGTTGAGGAGTCCCAGGAACGAACGCAGCTCCATCACGTTGTGGTCTGGGTGCATTCTTGATGGCCTCTGTCTTTGAGTCCATGGGCCTGATTCCGTCTGCTGTAATCTTTCTCCCCCAAAATTCGACTTCTGCCGCCAGGAAAACACACTTGGAGCATTTAAGCCTGAGTCCCACTCTGTCTAGGCGACTTAGCACCTCTTCCAGGTTGTGTAGATGTTCGATGGTGTCACGATCAGTGATCAGGATGTTGTCTTGAAACACAATGGTGTGAGGAATAGATTTCAGCAAACTCTCCATGTTTCTCTGGAAAATGGCTGCAGCCAAGCGAATTCCAAAAGGGCACCTGTGGTATATAAACAGCCCTTTGTGTGTGTTAATGCACGTCAGTCTTTTCAAAGATTCAGCCAGCTGCTGTGTCATGTAGGCGGAGGCTAAGTCCAACTTGGTAAACGACATACCCCCCACACCCCCCCCTGCTAACGTTGCGAACAGTTCATCCGTCTTAGGTAGCGGGTACTGGACCTGTAGTGAGACTCAGTTAATCGGTACCTTGTAGTCTTCGCAGATTCTGACCGTGCCATCACTTTTCAACAACGGAACAATTGGACTGGCCCACTCATTGAACTCGACTGCCGATATGATTCCTTCATGTTGGAGTCTGTCCAGTTCGATCTCAACTTTCTCCCTCATCATGTGTGGAACCGCCCGAGCCTTGTGATTGACGGGCTGTGCATCGGGGCCTAGATGAATCTGTACCTTGGCATCTGGGAAGTTGCTGATGCCTCGTTCAAATAGCGAGGGAAACTTACTCAGCTCTTGAGCACTCGAGGCATCATCCACTGAAGATAGTGCTTTGATGTCGTTCCAATTGCATCTAATCTTTTCTAGCCAGCTTCTGCCGAACATCATTGGGCCATTGCCTCGAACAATCCACAATGATAGGTCATGCACAGCTCCATCATGCGATACCTTCACTGCCGCACTTCCAATGGCTGGTATGAGCTCTTTGGTGTAGGTACGCAGCTTTGCATTAATTGGGCTCAGTTTGGGCCTTTGTGCTTTATTGCCTCACAGTTTCTCAAATACCTTCTGGCTCATTATTGACTGACTCGCACCCGTGTCCAACTCCATGGATATTGGAACTCCATTTAAATTGACTTTCAGCATTATAGGAGAGCTCTTGGTGAAGATATGTACCCCATACACTTCTTCCTCGGGTTGAGTTGCCTCTGCTGCGTGATCCGCACCAGATCGATCATCCTCTGCCACGTGGTATGTCGCAGCACGTTTGCACATTCGCTGGAAGTGCCCCATCGTTGCGCAGCCTTTGCACACATAGTGCTTGAATCGACATTGATGGGCCCGAAGATACTTGCCAGTGAGCTTCGATGTTGAGAAGATATCTGTTTGGTGTTATCGTCCGTGGCCATGCATGCCTGGGTGATCGCGATGGCCCTGAACAGCAGCCAGCAGCTTTTGAAGAATGACCTCGTTGCTGATGCCCAGCATGAAAAAGTCCTGCAGCATTTGCCCCAACGCAGCTCCAAAATGACAAGGTCCCACGAGGCGCCTCAGGTCAGTGACATAATCCACCACGTCCTGGCCCCCGGAGCGATGGTGCGTGTAAAAACGATATTTGGTCATGAGGATACTCTCCTTCGGCTTGAGGTGGTCCCAAACTAGTGTGCACAACTCTGTATATTCCTTACGCGTTGGGTTTGTCGGTGCGAGCAGATTCTTGATGAGGCCGTATATTTTAGGCCCACAGACGGTGAGGAGAACCACCCTGCGCTTGGCCGCATTAGTGTCTCCTTCCAGCTCGTTGGCCACAAAGTACTGGTCGAGATGCTCGACGAAGGCTTCCCAATCATCACTCTCTACGGATCTCTCTAATATTCCAACGGCAGCCATGATTGCGTGAAGGTTTGTATTCTGTTACTCATCGCCAGTTGTTGTGTATAGAAGAACTCTACGAGGCTGAGTACTGTGAGCTAAACTTAGTGTGACCTTAGTCTTCTTTATTACAACTCCAGAGTGCCTAAACAACATGGCAGCCAACCTTTTATACTGGCCCGACACGTATGTGCAGGTGACCATTAGGACTCCAATAGTTGCGCCTTCTGGTGGCAAGTATTACATAGTTACATACATAACAGTATCTTCAGGATTTAGCACATGCATAGATAAAGGCGGAAATCCTGACATAATGGTCAGTCATTCCCTGCTCTGCCACAGACTGCACTGTGAAACTCCCCAGAGCCGGCAATCAGTGAAATCACTTGAACTGTCGGAAACGTGCCCTTTTCTGCTCTGATATCGCTGTTAAAAACCCCATAAAAAGTTAAGCTTTGTTCAATGAGTTGTAACTGGGTTTTTAAACAGCGTACTGACTGCTGAACAACCGTTCTGGCCCTGAAAAATTAATTTTATATTTGTGGAATGTAAAATTTCTCCATTATGATAAAAATTACTAGATTTTTAAAATAATTTAAATTTTTTTACATTTTTCTAAAGTTTGTTTATGATATTTCAGCTTCTAACTTAACCCCAATCTTTATTTTGCACTCTGTAAAATGTTTCAAAAATGTATAATAATCAGTGCTTTTTATTTCCTGGTTCGCTGTCTGTGAGAATTCTTAAATGTGATTGGTTGCTTTGCCAGTTTGATGACATCACTGCTACCGAACACTGGAGATCCCCTATAGACAGCACTACAATCAAATTAACGTTGAGACGGCTAAAGCTTTCGCCACAGAGGTTGCAAGATCTTTGCGGGCAGCTTTCTTCGAGGTCCATGGTGATCATTGTTGTTTCGTCCTTGACCGTAAATTCCGGGACATTATTTTCTGTTTGCGAGGGAGGTGGTCTGCCTGGAGAAACTGATGCTAGGCTAAGAAAAAGATGTTGGGAGCAAAGTCTGAACAGTAACAGATGGATGTCCAAGTCCAAAAGACTTTGCTGCAAACCTTGTGATTTGCTTTTCTCCTCAACCCAAGACCTAACTATCCATTTGTTGTTTGAAGATTAATCTATGATTTTCACTCAGTGAACAGCACATTTGTTAACATTTAATGTTGGAGTATATTTGCACGTCTATGTTAACTTGCATTACATGTCATTTATATTTAATTACAGTGAAAGTCATAACATTATATGCAAAACATTAAAAAAAACATGTGTACCAGAATGTGGTAGTCAATTGATGTGGTGACCTCCTCCCTTGGGGTGTTAAAAATTAATGCCATTTCTATTCAGCAGCAGATCTTGTTCCAACTGCTCAGAGGCACATCACCACAGTCTGACTTTTATTTTGGACCGCCCACAATCAATGTCAGCTTTCCGGAATCGTTCAGCCATCATTATATTCCTCACCAGTCCTAGCGAGATTATTTATATCATTTATAGTTGACTTTTCCTTAAACCGCAATTTGGCCATTGAGTTGGCAGCCAGATGTGTTTTTAATACATTTCTGGACATGTCGAGCTTCAGTTTATCATCACTCAGCTGAACGAAAAGTAGACAGTACCTTGAATTAATGAACTGGTAAATAAATCAAACTGCCTCTCAAAGCTCTCCTTCATCTTTGATTACATGAATTTCAGTGATCGAGAGATTTTTCCTGATTTCTCAGTGCTTCTTTCCTCCAATGTCTTTTTGTGGTCAGCTTGTATTCAAAATGCTCCTTATACAAGTCCTGTCCAATGTTCTTGAACAGCTTACGACACTGACATTTCTCGGCTGTTCCTGACAGTGAGGAGTCCCTAGGGTTTTATATTATGTGTCCAGACATGACAAAGAGCCAGAAGACACTCAGAAGGAGAGTAACACCAGACATAACAGTCAGCACTCTCGAGCTGAGGTTCCCCCAGCCCGACTTGAATCATTTTTTCTGGTTGCTGTTGGGACTTTGCTCCCACTACTGATATTTTCCTTCAGACTGTCAATATCTATGCTCATTCCAAAATGACTTTTGATGGTGGTGCATTCATCATTTCAAACTAAATGAACATAATGACATCTTTTATACTCAAGGGGACAGGGATGGCATAACTGATTTGAGTTCCATTTCTTCTGGGAAAGAAGTTAACAATTCAGCCGACATAGTTGAAATGATAACCCCTTCTGGATGATGCTCATCAAGGCCATCATCAAGATGAAAAGATCTTGCATCATCAGCTCCCCCAGTTATCCAATCGGTAAATACACTGCCAAGTGTGGAACCGAAGTGTACAGAATGGTTAGCACCCAGATTCCCTCCAAAGGCTCTCCGGGGTCGCTGATCCACTGTCGGAGTAAGGACTTTAGAACTGATCTCACTTATCACCGTGATCTCCACCCTGCCATTCTTGGTGGAATGTACATTTGTGTGTTTGTGAGCATATAGGTACGTGGAAAGAGGGGCAACTAGGCTACGATGTTCTCCATGATCAAATAACTTCCACCACTCACTGGCTAGTTAATGCCAATCCATTTGCCATTTGGGTGAGGGACTGAAGGGTTTCCAGCACTTGTAGGACCATGTCCCAGAATGAGTCAGTGCCTTAATGGCAGGAAGGAAGTAAACTAAATGGTGAGTGGGGGGTGGGGGGGGAGAGAAAGGGTGAAATTAAAAATAAATTAGATTACATAACCGCAGTGATGCGCTAGGAAATTCATGTGCTTATAATTCAGCACTCGTTGAAACTAATTGAGCAATCTCATTCAGTGCAGTAATAACGATAGAGGAAATGGTAACTGGGTTAACTGGTCTGCAGTGAGAACCTTTCCAGACTGTTCATTATGCCAGTGATGATAAAAACATTTTCTTTGCACAGAGTATAGTTAGTTCTCTGCCACAAATCATTATTGCAAAGTCCATCAAATCTTTAAAACAGTAATTAGATAATTGATGGAAGAGAAATAATGTATTGAATGGCACAGGGAGTGAGCAGGATGATCAGATTAGACTAATTGGCTCATGTAGAGAAAAGTACTGGTATAGATTTGGTGGGGTGAATGTCCTGTGACATTCTGTGATTTTATAAACCTCTATAACCTAGGCAATATTCATTCAGCATCTTTAAAAAATGTTCCAACACTTCACAGAGGAGAAAAAGAGCAGATGTTGAACCTTTACAGGAGAGCAGCAGGTTTCTGTATGTATATATGCGTGTGCATATGGACATGTGTCCACGCATTTGTATATATTCAAAGACACACACTCATGATGGCCTAAAGCATTCTGTTCCTCTGCAATCCCCGCCAACCTATCTGTGAATGTGGACAGGTGGAACAGAATGTCGGTGATGTATAAATTGGGGCAAATATGTCCTCTAGTGTGTTTCCCACGATTCGCATCCCTTTGTTGGAATTTGGGCCATGTAAGTGCTCAGAGACAATGTCATTGCACAGCCTGAGGGGGTGGGTCCATAAGTTTCCTTTGTAAATCCAGTTTTGGCAGGCAGCGCAAAGGCTGTCTCAAACCCCACACACGCAGGCCTCTGAGACTAAACTACATTCCTATTTTGGCAGGGCTCCGCAGCAGAGGCTTACTGCATTGAAATGACCCCAGGGGGTGAATGTCGTCCAGAGTCGGTGGGGGTGGATCTCCCAGCGGGGGGAAAAGAGAGAGGGAGAGAGGTAGAGAGGGAGGGGACAGATAAAGAGAGGGGAAGGGTAGAGGTAGAGAGAGGGATGGGTAGAGGGAGCTAGAGATAGAGAAAAGAGGAGGGGGAAAGGGAGAGGTAGAGAGAGGGAGGGAAGAGGGAGCGAGAGAGAGGTAGACAGTGGTAGAGAGAGAGAGGAGAGAGGGAGAGAGGTGGAGAGAGGGCTGGGGCGAGGGAGCGAGAGGTAGAGAGGGGGAGAGGGGGAAAGAGGAAGGGAGAGGGGGAAAGAGAAAGAGAGAGAGGGAGAGAAAGGTAGAGAGAGGGAAGGGAGAGGTAGAGAGAGGGAGAGAGGTAGAGAGAGCAAATGGTAGAGAGAGCGGGAGAGATGGCGAGAGAAGTAGAGAGGTGGAGGGACAGAAAGGGAGAGGGAGGGAGAAGGAGGGAGAGAAAGGGATAGAGAGAGGGATTAGTAAAGAGGAAGTGAGAGAGCTAGAGCGAGGGAGGGAGAAGAGGGATAGAGAGAGGGATAGTTAAAGAGGGAGAGGGGGGAATGGGGAGAAAGGAGCAGGGGAGAGAGGGATTATTTTTGCACATAAATACATCTGAATTTAGGTTAGACGAGGTTAACTTTGTCAAAGCTTTTGAATACTTTCCAATTTTTATAAATACAAAAGTCTGTAATTTTGTTTTAACATCTGGCTTGAGAGAATTTTCATGCAATACTGCTACTCATTATTCAGTAACTTCTCCCATTTCATCATTTCCAAGTGATAAAGAAGGAATGTGATACATACTCAGCCAAGTCCTTTTACATGCATAAAGAAACGCATTCATTCTCATTCCATTGCCCTCGCACAACTAAACCGTTACAAACCCAAACCATTTAGTCTTAGAAATATGTGGGATGAACAGGCCGCGTGATGTTGGATAAGCAAATGGTTTAGGGTTCAAAACTCCGAGGCTGGGCCTTTCACATGCATTCATCTACTGTAGTGGCGATGACGTTTTGTGATATATGTTAACTGGGTTTTACCTGTCACCGGAGGGCGCGACTGTCAGAGTCCTAATGGTCACTGGCAGACACGTGCAAGCCATGTATATAGTGTTGGCAGCCATGTTGAATCCTCACTTGTGTTCTTATGTTCTTATCTTCTTCTGTTCACTTTGATTTTTTCTGCCAAAGTGCACGACCTCATCCTTTCCAACATTATACTCCATCTGCCAAATTTTTGCCCACTCACTTATTAAAGCCTTATCATCAGTGGATGAGGCTTCATGTGCTCAAGTGCTGAGCAAGTTTCCCTCGTTGTTCGAAACAAACATCGGCAACTTCACAGGAGCCAAGGTGCAGATCCAGCTAGGCTATGCAAGACCCATCTATCACAAGGCTGGGGCAGTTCCGTACATGATGAGGGAGAAGGTCAAGATCGAACTGGATAGACTTCAACGGAATCATATTGTCATGTATGCAATAAAGATTCAAACTGAATACTGTTTAACTAAGCAAGGTACAACCTTGCTTCTGCTTTATTTAGGCCCAAAGTGGCTGACTCACAAAATGGTTGGACTTTTAGACCAGCGTGCTGCTCAGTGGCCTCCAACAATGACACCATCTGGTGGCTACAAACAGCATGTACATACATGACACAAATCACCAGTCAACTTCAGCGATTGGGCCAGTCCAATTGTCCTGGTGTTGAAAAGTGATGGCACGGTCAGGATTTGCGACGACTACAAGGTAACGATCAACCAAGTCTCGATACAGGATCAGTACATAAGAACATAAGAAATAGGAACAGGAGTAGGCCGTACGACCCTTCAAGTCTGCTCTGCCATTCAATAAGATCATGGCTGATCTGATCATGGACTCAGCTCCACTTCCCCGCCCGCTCCCCATAACCCCTTATCCTCTTATCGTTTAAGAAACTGTCTATTTCTGTCTTAAATGTATTCAATGTCCCAGCTTCCACAGCTCTCTGAGGCAGCAAATTCCACAGATTTACAACCCTCAGAAGAAATTTCTCCTCATCTCGGTTTTAAATGGGCGGTGCCTTATTCTAAGATCATGCCCTCTAGCTCGCGTCTCCCCCATCAGTGCAAACATCCTCTCTGCATCCACCTTGTCAAGCCCCCTCATAATCTTATACATTTCATGAAGATCATCTCTCATTCTTCTGAATTCCAATGAGTAGAAGCCCAACTACTCAACCTTTCCTCGTAAGTCAATCCCCTCATCCCCGGAATCAACCTAGTGAACCTTCTCTGAACTGCCTCCAAAGCAAGTATATCCTTTCATAAATATGGAAACCAAAACTGCATGCAGTATTCCAGGTGTGGCCTCACCAAAACCTTATTTGGCTGTAGTAAGACTTCCTTGCTTTTATACTCCATTCCCTTTGCAATAAAGGCCAAGATATCATTGGCCTTCCTGATCACTTGCTGTACCTGTGTACTAACCTTTTGTGTTTCTTGCACAAGTACCCCCAGGTCCCGCTGTAATGTGGCACTTTGCAATCTTTCTCTATTTAAATAATAACTTGCTCTTTGATTTTTTTCTGTCAAAGTGCATGACCTCACAATTTCCAACATTATACTCCATCTGCCAAATTTCTGCCCGCTCACTTAGCCTGTTTATGTCCCTTTGCAGATTTTTTGTGTCCTCCTCACACATTGCTTTTCCTCCCATCTTTCTATCATCAGCAAACTTGGCTACGTTACACTCGGTCCCTTCTTGCAAGTCGTTAATATAGATTGTAAATAGTTGGGGTCCCAGTACTGATCCCTGCGGCACCCCACCAGTTACTGGTTGCCAACCAGAGAGTGAATCATTTATCCCGACTCTCTGTTCTCTGTTAGTTAGCCAATCCTCTATCCATGCTGATATTTTACTCCCAACACCGTGAACTTTAATATTGTGCAGTAACCTTTTATGTGGCGCCTTGTCAAATGCCTTCTGGAAGTCCAAATACACCACATCCACTGGTTCCCCTTTATCCATCCTGTTCGTTACATCCTCAAAGAATTCCAACAAATTTGTCATACATGACTTACCCTTCATAAATCCATGCTGACTCTGCCTGACCGAATTTTGTTTTTCCAAATGTCCTGCTACTGCTTCTTTAATAATGGACTCCAACATTTTTCCAACCACAGATGTTAGGCTAACTGGTCTATAGTTTCCTGCTTTTTGTCTGCCTTCTTTTTTTAAAAAGTGGCATTACATTTGCAGTTTTCCAATCTGCTGGGACCTCCCCAGAATCCAGGGAATTTTGGTAAATTACAACCAATGCATCCACAATCCCTGCCGCTACTTCTCTTAAAACCCTAGGATGCAAGCCATCAGGTCCAGGGGATTTATCTGCCTTTAGTCCCATTATCTTACTGAGTACCACCTCCTTAGGTGATTGTGATTGTCTTAAGTTCCTCCCCCTCTATAGCCCCTAGAGTATCCACTGTCCGAATATTGTTAGTGTCCTCTACCATAAAGACTGATACAAAATATTTGTTCAGAGTTTCTGCCATCTCCATGTTCCCCATTACTAATTCCTCTAAAGGACCAACATTTACGTTAGCCACCCTTTTCCTTTTTATAAACCTATAGAAACTTTTGCTATCTGTTTTTATATGTTGCGCTAGTTTACTTTCATAATCTATCTTCCCTTTCTTAATCATTTTTTTAGTCGTTCTTTGCTGGCTTTTAAAAGCTTCCTAGTCTTCTGTCCTCCCACTAGTTTTGGCCACTTTGTATGCTCTTGTTTTTAATTGGATACCGTCCTTTATTTCTTTAGTTAGCCATGGATGGCTATCTTTTCTCTTATACCCTTTCCTCCTCACTAGAATATATTTTTCTTGAGAGTTATGAAATATCTCCTTAAATGTACACCACTGTTCATCAATCTTCCTACACTTTAATCTATTTTCCCAGTCCACTTTACCCAACTCTGCCCTCATACCTTCATAGTCCCCTTTTTTAAGCTTAGTACGCTGGTTAGAGATCCAACTTTCTCAACCTCCATCTGAATTTGAAACTCAATCATGCTATGATCACTCATTCCGAGGAGATCCTTTACAAGGTGATTGTTTATTAATCCTGTCTCATTACAAGGACCAGATCTGAGATAGCCTGCCCCCAGGTTGCTTCCGTTACATACTGTTCAAGGAACCCGTTACCCCAAGGCTGACAACCTGTTTGCAATGCTAGCAAGGGGGGGAAGTCGTTCACCAAATTGGACCTGACCTCCACTTACATGACACAGGAGCTGGTTGAATCTTCGAAAAAACTGACGTGCATCAACACGCACAATGGACTGTTTATATACCACAGATGCCCTTTTGGAATTCACTTGGCAGCAGCCATATTTCATAGAACATGGAGAGTTTGTTGAAGTCCATCTCGAGAACCGTCATATTCCAAGATGACATCCTGATCACTGGTTGCAATGCCACCGAACACCTGCACAACCTGGAAGAGGGTCTATGTCGTCTGGACAGAGTGGGACTCAGGCTAAAACGCTCCAAGTGTGTTTTCATGGCACCAGAAGTCGAATTCCTGGGAGAAAGATTGCAGTTGATGACATCAGACCTACGGACTCAAAGACAGAGGCCATCAAGAATGCACCCAGACCCCAAAGTGTGATGGAGCTGCGTTCATTCCTGGGTCTTCTCAACTATTTTGGTAACTTTCTACCTAGTTTGAGCACATTGCTAGAGCCCTTGCACATGTTGTTGAGAAAGGGTAGCGACTGGGTTTGGGGCAAATCTCAAGACCGAGCCTTTGAGAAGACCAGAAACCTGCTACGTTCCAATAAATTACTGGTACACTATGACCCATGTAAGCGGTTAGTGCTGGTCTGCGACGCCTCATCATATGGGGTCGGTTGTGTGCTCCAGCAAGCCAATGTATCAGGCAAACTCCAACCAGTTGCATACGCGTCCAGAAGTCTGTCTAAGGTTGAAAGAGCCTATAGTATGGTAGAGAAAGAAGCTTTAGCATGCGTATTATGGGGTGAGGAAAATGCACCAATACCTGTTTGGGCTTCGGTTTGGAGCTTGAAACAGATCACAAGCCACTCATTTCATTGTTTTCTGAGAGCAAAGGTATAAACAACAATGCCTTGTCCCGCATCCAAAGATGGGCACTGACATTATCCGCTTATTATTATGTCATCTGCCACAGACCAGGCACTGAAAACTGTGCTGATGTGCTTAGCCAGCTACCATTGCCCACAACCGGGGTGGAAATGCTACAGCTCCCATACGTGCTGCTGGTCATGGATGCCTTCGAGAGCGAGGGGTCACCCGTCACGATTCGCCAAATTAGGACCTGGACCTGCCAGGATCCTGTACCGTCAAATGTAAAAAGGTGTGTCCTAAATGGAAATTGGTCTGCCATTCCCAGGGAAATGCAGGATGAAATTAAACCTTATAGCCGCCGCAAAGATGAATTGTCCATTCCGTCTGATTGTCTGTTATGGGGTAATCGTGTTGTTATGCCAAAAAAAAACAGGGAAACCTTTGTGCGAGATTTACACAGTACCCACCCAGGCATTGTCATGATGAAGGCCATTGCCAGGTCTCATGTTTGGTGGCCCGGCATTGACTCGGACTTGGAGTCATGTGTGCATCAGTGCATCACTTGCATGCAACTGAGTAATGCACCTGTGGAGGCTCCGCTGAGTCTGTGGTCATGGCCATCCAAACCATAGTCAAGGATCCACATAGACTTTGCCGGCCTCTTTCTCGGCAAAAGGTTTTTAGTGGTAGTGGACGCTTACTCCAAATGGATTGAATGTGTAATCATGTCATCCAGCACGTCCACAGCCACTATTGAAAGCCTCCGGGCCACGTTCGCCATCCATGGCCTGCCCGACGTCTTGTTCACCAGTTCGGAGTTCCACGAGTTTATGACCCGTAATGGCATCAAGCATGTCAGGTCTGCCCCTTTCAAACCCGCGTCTAACGGTCAAGCGGAGCGGGCTGTCCAAACCATTAAGCAGAGCCTAAAACGCGTGACTCACGGCTCCCTACAGACCCGCTTGTCCTGCATTCTGCTCAGTTACCGGACGAGACCCCGGGGTCCCTCCTGCTGAGCTGTTAATGAAGGGAGGCCTCAAAACCAGGCTCTCCCCTGTACACCCGGAACTCAATGATCATGTCGAAACTAGAAGGCAACGGCAGCAATGGTACTACGATCGCGCGGCCGTATCACGTGACATTGCTGTTCATGACCCTGTGTTTGTCCTGAATTATGGTCATGGTCCAAAGTGGGTTGTTAGCATGGTTTTGGCCAAGGAGGGGAAGAGGGTGAGAGGGTGTTTGTAGTCAAACTGTTAAATGGTCAAATGTGCAAGAGGCACATCAACCAAACCATACTGCGATTCACAGACAACCCAGAACAAATTGAAGATGACATAATCATCGACCAACCAACAACATCCAGCCATCAGTTGACCCTTGTGTCATTCACAAAGACTAACCGACCATCCCCGACAGTCCTGTCAGAATGACTGCTCTGCAATGCAGCAATGATCCTACTAACTCACCCAAGCTTGGGTTCAAAATGAAAAGATCAACCAGGGAGCGGACGGCCCTGGACCATCTCAACTTGTAAATACAACCTGTACCAAGGACTTTGGGGGGAATGATGTTATGTACGTTAACTGGGTTTTACCTGCCACCGGCGGGCGCGACTGTCGGAGTCCTAATGGTCACTGGCAGATACGTGCAAGCTGTGTATATAATGTTGGCAGCCATGTTGAATCCTCACTGAGAATAAATAAACTGGAGTAAGGTCATGTCTGAACTAACTCACCGTACTTAGCCTCGTGGAGTTATTCGATACTTAACAACTTTCTTCTGGCCTTGAAAAGTGGTGTTCATGGCAGGAATGGGGAACAATAAACTGAGGTGGACATCTCCAGGCCACTGCAAGACCACCCAATGACAATCTGAAATGGACATCTCCAGGTCACTGCATGAACACCCACCAACCAACTGAGGTGGATATCTCCAGACCATTGAAAGAATACCTACCATATAGTCATAGAAACATAGAAAATAGGTGCAGGAGTAGGCCATTCGGCCCTTCGAGCCTGCACCACCATTCAATAAGATCATGGCTGATCATTCACCTCAGTACCCCTTTCCTGCTTTCTCTCCTTACCTCTTGATCCCTTTAGCCGTAAGGGCCATATCCAGTTCCCTCTTGAATATATCCAATGAACTGGCATCAACAACTCTCTGCGGTAGGGAATTCCACAGGTTAACAACTCTCTGAGTGAAGAAGTTTCTCCTCCTCTTAGTCCTAAATGGCTTACCCCTTATTCTAAGACTATGTCCCCTGGTTCTGGACTTCCCCAACATTGGGAACATTCTTCCTGCATCTAACCTGTCCAGTCCCGTCAGAATTTTATATGTTTCTATGAGATCCCCTCTCATCCTTCTAAACACCAGTGAATACAGGCCCAGTCGATCCAGTCTCTCCTCATATGGCAGTCCTGCCAACCCGGGAATCAGTCTGGTGAACCTTCGCTGCACTCCCTCAATAGCAAGAACGTCCTACCTCAGATTAGGAGACCAAAACTGAACACAATATTCCAGGTGAGGCCTCACCAAGGCCCTGTACAACTGCAGTAAGACCTCCCTGCTCCTATACTCAAATCCCCTAGCTATGAAGACCAATATACCATTTGCCTTCTTCACCGCCTGCTGTACCTGCATGCCAACTTTCAATGACTGATGTACCATGACACCCAGGTCTCGTTGCACCTCCCCTTTTCCTAATCTGCCACCATTCAGATAATATTCTGTCTTTGCGTTTTTGCCACCAAAGTGGATAACCTCACATTTATCCACATTATACTGCATCCGCCACATGTTTGCCTACTCACCTAACCTGTCCAAGTCACCCTGCAGCCTCTTAGCATCCTCCTCACAGCTCACACCACCACCGAGCTTGGTGTCATCTGCAAACTTGGAGATATTACACTCAATTCCCTCATCCAAATCATTAATGTATATTGTAAATTGCTGGGATCCCAGCACTGAGCCCTGCGGCAACCCACTAGTCACTGCCTACCATTTTGAAAAGGACCCGTTTATCCTGACTCTCTGCGTCCTGTCTGCCAATCAGTTCTCTATCCACGTCAGTACATTACCCCCAATACCATGTGCTTTAATTTTGCACACCAATCTCTTGTGTGGGACCTTGTCAAAAGCCTTTTGAAAGTCCAAATACACCACATCCACTGGTTCTCCCTTGTCCACTCTACCAGTTCCATCCTCAAAAAATTCTAGAAGATTTGTCAAGCAGGATTTTGCTTTCATAAATCCATGCTGACTTGGACTGATCCCATCACTGCTTTCCAAAGGTGCTGCTATTTCATCTTTCATAATTGATTCCAACAGTTTCCCCACTACTGATGTCAAGCTAACCGGTCTATAATTAGCCATTTTCTCTCTCCCTCCTTTCTTAAAAAGTGGTGCTCCATTAGCTACCCTCCAGTTCATAGGAACCGATCCAGAGTCAATAGACTGTTGGAAAATGATCACTAATGCATCCACTATTTCTAGGGCTACTTCCTTAAGTATTCTGGGATATAGACTATCAGGCCCAGGAGATTTTTCGGCCTTCAATCCCATCAATTTCCCTAACACAATGTCCCGCCTAATAAGGATTTCCTTCAGTTCCTCCTTCTCACTAGACCCTCGGTCCTGTAGTATTTCCGGAAGGTTATTTGTGTCTCCCTTCGTGAAGACAGAACCAAAGTATTTGTTTAACTGGTCTGCCATTTCTTTGTTCCCCATTTATAAATTCACCTGAATCTGACTGCAAGGGACCTACGTTTGCTTTCCCTAATCTTTTCCTCTTCACATATCCATAGAAGCTTTTGCAGTCAGTTTTTATGTTCCCAGCAAGCTTCCTCTCATACTCTATTTTCCCCCTCCTGATTAAACCCTTTGTCCTCCTCTGCTGTATTATAAAATTCTCCCAGTTCTCAGATTTGCCACTTTTTCTGGTCAATTTATATGCCTCAAAACCTGGACAAGCCAGGACACCTTATTATCTCGAGTCAAAAGCTGTGTGCTTCATGGGAGCTGGTCCCATGTCCCAGTGGAAATGCAGGAAGAGATAAAGCCGTTCCAGTGGCGCAAAGATGAAATGTCTACAGGCAGACTGCCTTCTGTGGGGTCCCCAAGAAGGGCAGAGACACCTTCATCAATGACCTCCACAGTACCCACCCAGGCATCGTAATGATGAAAGCAATAGCCAGATCCCACGTGTGGTGGCCCAGTATCGATGCGGACTTAGAGTCCTGTGTGCACAGATGTAATACATGCTCGCAGTTAAGCAATGTACCCAGGGAGGCGCCACTAAGTTTATGGTCTTGGCCCTCCAAACCGTGGTCTGGGGTACACGTCGACTATGCAGGTCCATTTTTGGGTAAAATGTTCCTTGTGGTTGTAGATGCGTACTCCAAGTGGATTGAATGTGAGATAATATCGGCTCGCATGTCCACTGCCACTGCTGAAAGCCTGCGGGCCATGTTTTGCACACGCAGCTTACCCGATGTCCTGGTGAGTGACAACGGGCCATGTTTTACCAGTGCTGAGTTCAAAGAATTCATGACCCATAATGGGATCAAACAGGTCACATCTGCCCCGTTTAAACCAGGGTCCAATGGCCAGGCAGAGAGAGCAGTGCAAATCATCAAGCAATGCTTGAAGGGGGTAACTGAAGGCTCACTGCAGACCCGTCTAGCCCAAGTCCTGCTTAGCTACCGCATGAAACCCCACTCGCTCACTGGGAACCCACCTGCTGAACTGCTCAGGAAAAGAGCACTTAAGACAAGGCTCTCATTAGTTCACCCTGATCTACATGAACAGGTAGAGAGCAAGTGGCTTCAACAAAGTGCATACCATGATAGCGCAAATGCGAGATTGAAATCAATGTTCCTGTATTTATTTTAAATTATGGACAAGGTCCTAAGTGGCTTCCTGGCATTGTCGTGGCCAAAGAAGGAAGCAGGGTGTTTCAGGTCAAACTTTCAAATGGACTCATTCACCGGAAACACTTGGACCAAATCAAACTCAGATTCACGGACTATCCTGAGCAACCCACCTTGGACCCTACCTTTTTTGATCCCCCCAACATACACACCAGTGGCAAGCGGCACCACGGTTGACCACGAAGCAGAACCCATCATCCACGGCAGCCCTGCAGGGCCCAACACACCAGGCAGCCCAGCAAGGCCAGCTGCACAGCAGCCCAGCAAGGACCCAACAAATGATTTAACAACACCAGCCTTCACACCGAGACAATCAACCAGGGCAAGAAAGGCCCCAGATCGACTCATGTTGTATATAGTTACACTATTGACTTTGGGGGCCGGGGGAGGGGGTGGGGGGGATGAGTGTTGTTATATATGTGGACTTGTATTTACTCGGTACAACCACCAGAGGGCTCATTCCCTGGAGTCCCAAGGGATCCCATAATCCCTTGGGAGCACAGGTATTTAAGAAAGCTTCACAGGTTGGAGAGGGGCTCTGGAGACCTGCAATAAAAGACTAAGGTCACACTTTACTTTGAGCTCACAGTGTTCAGTCTGACTCTTTCTCCACACACTACAGTGGGTACAATCAATGCAGCCCTGTGCCTTTGGGAAGCCAGCAATCCTGGAGAAGCCCACAGCCCTGTCATGCATTGCCTGGGTGGTTATGGGGAACTTTATGTCGTCATTCCTCCAGGCATATAGTGCAGCAGTTACCTGCCGAATGCAGAGATGTGTTGCACATTGAGAAATGGTGCACACATCCCCAGTTGTGGCTTGGAACGATCCGGATGCATAGAATGAAAGTGCAGCTGTAACCTTCACTTCAACTGACAAAGCAGTCCTCCTGACGCTTCTAGGTTGCAGGTCTGCTTTTACTAACTCTCAGATCTCGGTTACAACTTCTGTATCACTCAGGTGCAGGTACTAACTCTCGATATACCCCACGTGGGTAAGGCCTCCTGCCCATCACCCTGTGGGCTCTGAGGTTCGTCATGCGATGACATCAAATCAATTGTCTCCCCCGCAGCACCATCATGCAGAAGGCTTGCACAAGGTATGGCATTGTCAGTATTGGCCCCATGAGTAAATTTTACCTTTGTAAGAAGCTCAAAATGGCAGGCAGACAGGACAAGGTTCTTTGTTCTCTCTCCCCACAGGTCTGTATGGAACACATCCAGGTCTGAGCCGGTGCAATGATTGGGGATACGCCGCCCCAACCCCCACCTCCATCCAAACCCCCAGGCTACATTTGATGCGTAGTGCAGTCTTGTGATGCCTTCTGATCACCTTCCAAGGCCCCCACCCACCCGGGATGCATAGTGCAGGCTTCTGATGCCTTCCAATCGCCTTCCACAGCCCACCACCTCTCTCTCTCTCTCCCCTCCCCCAGGCTTCTTTTGCAGTTGAGCCCCGAGCCCGTGTCCGGGTGCAGGACCAATTCTGCCGACTGTGCTCCGATGCTTCAGCCCTGTTTGCAGACGTTCAGTGGTGGTGTGTGAGCGGAAAAAATGTAAAAACATGTGCAGAAGAGGAGACAGAGAGAAAGGGAGCTGAGAGGGGCTGAAGGCATGTGTGGCTATGGTGCCTGTTTGTTTGGCTGTTGTGGGAGGCACGAGGGAGAGTCACCAGCAGCAAAAAGCCTACTAAGCACCAAGAACATAGTTGGCACTGAGTTTTTGTCCAACAAATAAGATATAACATGGAAGGGATGGTGGAGGCCCTGGAGCTGGTGGCCAGGAACACTGGTGGCAGAGGGCTCCCAGTGGTCCCGGAGCGCAGCACTGCACCCCAAGGTGTCGCACTCCCATTGACAACCACATGAGAACCAGCAGCAACATCTTGCTTCTGGCTCGGAGCACGTTCCCATCGTCCTTTCCCTTATCTGTCCAAGCAATGGTTCGGCCGTTCCCCCCCCCCCCCTCCACCGCCCCATGAAGCATCGCCTGAGGAGCTCCTCGGCCAGGTGGCTTGAAGTCAGGAGGGGAAGGGGAAGGAGTAGAGGTGGGGAGGAGAGGCGGGTGGGGAAGGGTTGGTTTTTACAGAAATATTGATGATTTCAGACAACTGTTCGGTTTAAATGTTTTTTTATTTAACAAAACCTTGTTGCACATTGGCTCAGATAGCTGCACCATTGCACGCTGATGATTCCTTAACATTAAAGGGTATAATTACACTTAACTTCAATCAACTTAAACTTTAACTGTCACCAAGGTGATGTCCACCATTGATGTATGACCTGCACACCCAGCAGTGTGTCAGCCTTGTAAATAACACCAATGTTCTTTCAGGCAAAGCGCTCATTGATGAGCTTCTGACGTAAGGCTCTTGCAGCTATCATGCCACCATGGGCCCTTTCATGCGGTCTACAGGGGGGCGGGGGCATGGCTTCAGTGTCAGCCAGACTGTCTGGGCTGATTTCAGCATCTGCCTCCTTGTCCTCCTCTTCCTTTCTCTGCTGAGGTGGACTGTCAGACTCATCAGGCAATTCTTGCCCCTCCTGATAGCCAAGTTGTGCAGCATGGAGCACACCACCATAAATTAAGCTACCTGCTCAGGGTGATATCGGAGATCGCCTCCTGAGTGGTCCAGGCATCTAAAGTGCTGCTTAAGCACTCCAATGTTTTTCTCCACGATATTGCGAGTGGCTCTGTGGCTCTCATTGTATCACTTCTTGGCTTCGGTGTGGGTGTCACGCAGGGGAGTCATCAGCCAGGTGGCGAGGCCATATCCTTTGTCACCAAGCATCCAGCATTGACCTTGTTGCTGATTGTTAAACAAGTCAGATACAGTGCTCTCATGCAGGATGTGAACATCATGGATGCTGCCCGGAAATTTAGCATTCACTGGCATTATAATTTGCTGGTGGTCGACAACGAGTTGGACATTCAGGGAGTGGAATCCCTTGCGGTTCCTGAAAACCTCAGCATCATGATGTGCGTACAGTCTATTGCTCCCTGCACCTTGGGGAAGTTTGCAATTCTGGAGAATCCTAGAGCCCTCTCAATCTGTGCCTCCCTGGTCATAGGGAAGTTGATCAAATCCCTCCTGCATGCGTACAGGGCTTCAGTGACCTGTCTAATGCAGCAATATGTGGCATGCTGAGACAGTCCGCAAATGTCACCAGCTGTGGCCTGAAAAGAACCCGACGCGTAGAACGACAGTGCCGCGGTGACTTTGACCTCGACGGACAGTGCAGTACTCATGGTGCTGGCAGGCTGCAGATCTCCCCTTATGAGCTGGCATACCTCAGTGATAACCTCTTTATGGAAGCACAGTCTTCAAAGACAGGTGGTGTCAGGTAAGTCGAGGTAAGACTGCTTCTCCCTGTACCTGTGGGAGTTGTAACGTCAGGTCCTCCTCATTAGTCTGGCACGTCTTACATTGGGCACATAATGCTGTGGAGCGTACCTTCACCCATCTCGAGCTTGCAGCATGTAATTGGTCATCAAGAGAGGGTGAGACAGAACAGGCCCCATTGCAGTAGCTCTCTGTTTTCCACCAATCAGTCACAAACAATGATTGGAATTTAATAGGTGTCTTCGTCGGGACAATCGGTCACAGTATGGTCAAGATGTTTGTAGAGATGTTCACATCAACTCCAATGACCTCCAGAGTACATCCGAACTCCCCCGAGGTTGAAGCACGGCAGCCTTTTAAAGGATGCGACATGTGATGTAGAACATGGCGTCCATAACTCTGTGATCAGTTCCAGTTAGTTCCACTTTTTCTGGGCATTTTTTGGGGGCGAGCGATATTGTGGGCGATGTGTGCGAGGTGGTGAAAGTGACACTGGGCGATCTCATGGCCGCTAGTTTCGGCAAATATGATCTTTACGACAAAAAAAATGGGCGGGCGGTATTATTGAATTTCGGCGTTAATTCCGTATGGAAAGTAACGCTGGGCGATATTATGGGCATTGATTTCACCCATTCTGATGACTCCGTCCCAAAAAAGTGGGCGGGCGGTATTATTTTTTCCAGCGTTACGCACATGGGGAAAGTAACGCTCGGCGATAAGTTTCCGAAAAATGCCCCATCAGTTTCCATTTTGTGGCTAAATGGGCAATATATGGGCATTATACATCATTTCAGCAGCAAAATGGACGTTAAGTGGGCGTTAAGCATGCAAAAAACTTGGAAAATCTAGCCCTTGGGGATAGAGCAAGAAAGTGGAGTTGAGGTCGATGATCAGCCATGATCTTATTGAATAGCGGAGCAAGCTTAAGGGGTCATATGACCGACTCCCGCTCCTAATGCTTATGAGCCGAAATTTGGTTGCTTACCGCCACCCGTTAGCACCCCAGAGGATCACTAACGCGGTGCTAGGCACCTCCTGCATGAGCACCGCGCTGTCAGCGCCTGCCGCGAACTTCAGTGAAGGTTTTGCGGCAACACTGACCGTTTACGCTGCACTCACTAGCGCCACCCACTCGGTGATGTCACCGAGTGTGCAATGCCCCCGTAGCGCCGCGGTCGCAAACTTGACTGCTACTTCCGACAGGAAAAGCAGGCATCACTACTGGGGCGATATGTCCGAGGTGGAGCAGATGGGCAGTTGCAATAAAATGTCTCTCCTCGATGCTGGACAATGTGGTTTAGCTGCCTTGGCTTGTCTTTAACTTTTCAGGTGGCCTTGCTGACCTCCCCTTTAGGCGCCAGGATGCCGGTTTCCTAATGCCAGAACCTCAGCAGCGCTGCTGTGATAGTGCCCCAGGAATCAGGGTTAGCGCCCTCAGAGGGGTGTGGAATGCTTTGTTTAGCGCTCCACTCCCTTCGAGGCGCTAAAAGTTAATATCCCGATTGGAGGTAGTAAACATCACCCGGCGCTGAATTTAACGACCAGGCGGTTTCACCTGTGTTCTTATGCCCAATATTTTCCCTGCATAATAAGCAAGATTTTCACTGTTTACAGCGTGACGTGTAGGAGGCATCACTGTTCACAATATCAATATTGCGATCGGCTATCGCAGTGCTGCAAGACCATCAGTATGTGCACTCTAAATTTTGATTTAAGAATGACACAGCACATGGGGAAAGTGCCTGTTGCTTGAATAATTTATTTGTCATTCTAATTTTAATCTTTTGAAAACCATTCAGGCCCATAGTTAAAGTTCAAGGAAGTTTAACATTTTAATTTAAAAATAGATTTTTTATTTGCGGATAGGATCTAATGGCAACTCAAAGTATCCATAAACTGTTTTTAAACCATGTCAGTTGTTTTGGTACTGAGTATCATCATAAACAAAGCAATCACTGGCTTGATGTAACCTCCAAAACAATCAGGGTTTGTCCTTCACTGTTACCTAAACAGATTATAGGCAAGAATAAAAGGGAATTGTGTTTAGCTGGGAATTAAACATTACTTTTGCAGTAGCATAGATGGGAAATAAAAGCCATGAGCTGGAATTATTATGTGTACAGCCATTAAAACAATTTATTGTCTCTCTCTACTTCTCTCGCCCATTTGTAACTGATTTACAGTTTTTTTCACATTTTATTTTATTGGTGGCAGTTAAGTTCAGTCATCCAAAGAAACATGACAATTAATCATGCAAATCATTAGCAATCTGTATATGGGTTTATACAGTCCCTATACACTTCATGCAATGTGTCCAACAAATCTTTTTAGACTTTGTTAAAGCACTAAATGGAACAAATACAACACAGACACACATTAAAGTTAAACACTGCTATGACAGATTCCAACATAATTACTTGGATTCATAAGTTCATTTTTCAATCAGTAACTATTTTCACATCTCGAATATGAACTGCCAGATACAGAACCCTTAGTAGGTTGAGGGAGGGTATTCCAAAATGCCAAAGCTAGAAGAAGAAAAGATGAATCATAGGTGGTCGACTGCCGCTGTTGATTCATGCCTTCAGCATGAGGGAGTGCATTCAGTTATCTGCTAGGAGCTCTGGGTGCATTGTGCTTGATCTTCCAAGATGTGACCTGTGGGTAAGTTTGAGTGCAAAAATTTTGGGTCCGCTAGAGAAACTCCAAAGTAGATATCGGATGCCTATTAGTTATGGTTGAATCTGATACTTACACTAGGTGTATATTGATCAGATCCAGAAAAATTTGGAATTCTGTTGAGCAATAAAATGTGTCATTTGGAAGCTCCCACCCAAAGTAAAGGTGCATTTTCAGCTTAATATGGACTTGCACATGGCGGGTAAGCCACTTGTGTTCCAATAGGGGTTCAGACTATACAAGGTTGGTAATCTAGCTCACTTGGGCACTTTGGGTTATTTTGATGGTAGCAGTCAACCCCAGCAATTTCAGATCATTACCTATCTGTGTATCCTCACCATCGAATATGATGGAAGGTTGGGCTCAACAGCCAATTGACTCGCTTGCAATGGATCACTGTTTAGCACTTTGTGGCTTTAACATAATCTTCCATCTCTTTCCATCACCTTTGAGTGCTGTTGAGGGGGATGACTCATCAGGAGTGGGCAGCAGCAGCCAAGTTCATGGCACCGTGGCTGGCTCTGTTGCACAGGAGGGCAGGAAAAAGAGTGGGCGAGCGATAGTGATAGGGGATTCAATTGTAAGGGGAATAGATAGGCGTTTCTGCGGCCGCAACCGAGACTCCAGGATGGTATGTTGCCTCCCTGGTGCAAGGGTCAAGGATGTCTCGGAGTGGGTGCAGGACATTCTAAAAAGGGAGGGAGAACAGCCAGTTGTCGTGGTGCACGTTGGTACCAATGACATAGGTAAAAAAAGGGATGAGTTCCTACGAAATGAATTTAAGGAGCTAGGAGCTAAATTAAAAAGTAGGACCTCAAAAGTAGTAATCTCGGGATTGCTATCAGTGCCACGTGCTAGTCAGAGTAGGAATCGCAGGATAGCTCAGATGAATACGTGGTTTGAGCAATGGTGCAGCAGGGAGGGATTCAAATTCCTGGGGCATTGGAACCGGTTCTGGGGGAGGTGGGACCAGTACAATCCGGACGGTCTGCACCTGGGCAGAATCGGAACCAATGTCCTCGGGGGAGTGTTTGCTAGTGCTGTTGGGGAGGAGTTAAACTAATATGGCAGGGGGATGGGAACCAATGCAGGGAGATAGAGGGAAACAAAAAGGAGGCAAAAACAAAAGATAGAAAGGAGATGAGGAAAAGTGGAGGGCAGAGAAACCCAAGGCAAAGAACAAAAAGGGCCACTGTACAGCAAAATTATAAAAGGACAAAGGGTGTTAAAAGAACAAGCCTGAAGGCTTTGTGTCTTAATGCAAGGAGTATCCGCAATAAAGTGGATGAATTAACTGTGCAAATAACCCCGGTTATAAAAGGGGTCGGGGGGTCTAGTAAGGAGGAGGAACTGAGGGAAATCCTTATTAGCCGGGAAATTGTGTTGGGGAAATTGATGGGATTGAAGGCCGATAAATCCCCAGGGCCTGATGGACTGCATCCCAGAGTACTTAAGGAGGTGGCTTGGAAATAGTGGATGCGTTGACAGTCATTTTCCAACATTCCATTGATTCTGGATCAGTTCCTATGGAGTGGAGGGTAGCCAATGTAACCCCACTTTTTAAAAAAGGAGGGAGAGAGAAAACAGGGAATTATAGACCGGTCAGCCTGACATCGGTAGTGGGTAAAATGATGGAATCAATTATTAAGGATGTCATAGCAGTGCATTTGGAAAGAGGTGACATGATAGGTCCAAGTCAGCATGGATTTGTGAAAGGGAAATCATGCTTGACAAATCTTCTGGAATTTTTTGAGGATGTTTCCAGTAGAGTGGATAAGGGAGAACCAGTTGATGTGGTATATTTGGACTTTCAGAAGGCGTTCGACAAGGTCTCACACAAGAGATTGATGTGCAAAGTTAGAGCACATGGGATTGGGGGTAGTGTACTGACATGGATTGAGAACTGGTTGTCAGACAGGAAGCAAAGAGTAGGAGTAAATGAGTACTTTTCAGAATGGCAGGCAGTGACTAGTGGGGTACCGCAAGGTTCTGTGCTGGGGCCCCAGCTGTTTACACTGTACATTAATGATTTAGATGAGGGGATTAAATGTAGTATCTCCAAATTTGCGGATGACACTAAGTTGGGTGGCAGTGTGAGCTGCGAGGAGGATGCTGTGAGGCTGCAGAGCGACTTGGATAGGTTAGGTGAGTGGGCAAATGCATGGCAGATGAAGTATAATGTGGATAAATGTGAGGTTATCCACTTTGGTGGTAAAAACAGAGAGACAGACTATTATCTGAATGGTGACAGATTAGGAAAAGGGGAGGTGCAAAGAGACCTGGGTGTCATGGTACATCAATTATTGAAGGTTGGCATGCAGGTGCAGCAGGCGGTTAAGAAAGCAAATGGCATGTTGGCCTTCATAGCAAGGGGATTTGAGTACAGGGGCAGGGAGGTGTTGCTACAGTTGTACAGGGCATTGGTGAGGCCACACCTGGAGTATTGTGTACAGTTTTGGTCTCCTAACCTGAGGAAGGACATTCTTGCTATTGAGGGAGTGCAGCGAAGGTTCACCAGACTGATTCCCGGGATGGTGGGACTGACCTATCAAGAAAGACTGGATCAACTGGGCTTGTATTCACTGGAGTTCAGAAGAATGAGAGGGGACCTCATAGAAACATTTAAAATTCTGACGGGGTTAGACAGGTTAGATGCAGGAAGAATGTTCCCAATGTTGGGGAAGTCCAGAACCAGAGGTCACAGTCTAAGGATAAGGGGTAAGCCATTTAGGACCGAGATGCGGAGGAACTTCTTCACCCAGAGAGTGGTGAACCTGTGGAATTCTCTACCACAGAAAGTTGTTGAGGCCAATTCACTAAATATATTCAAAAAGGAGTTAGATGAGGTCCTTACTACTAGGGGGATCAAGGGGTATGGCGAGAAAGCAGGAATGGGGTACTGAAGTTGAATGTTCAGCCATGAACTCATTGAATGGCGGTGCAGGCTAGAAGGGCCGAATGGCCTACTCCTGCACCTATTTTCTATGTTTCTATGTTTCTATGTTGATGCTGCCACAAACTCCCTACCTTGCCACTGATGTCATAGCCCTCCCTGACCATAGTCTCAGCTTGGACCATACTGTTTGCAATGTTGACATCCTATTCAACCCTAAGCGGAGTTTCCAACCCCATAACCTCTCCATTACAAAGTTGCACCTCTGGAAAGCAATGCCCACCTCCTCCCCTTCCTCAGCCCATGTGCTACTGAAACTCTCATCCATGCCTTTGTTATCTTCAGACTCAAATATGCCAATGCTTACAAAGAAAAACAGAAAACACTGGAGACATTCAGCAGGCTCGAGAGAACACAAATCATTCAACGTTTTGGGTAGAGCTCACATTCTCTCTCTGGCAATAGTTGTTGGCATTGTACGATGGGTGTGTCAGTGCTTCTGGGGTTAGAGGGGAGGGGAGCGAATTTGTGCTTGGGTTGGGGGCCTCCCTTATTGGAACACTGTGCAGGCATGGTAGATTTCACTCTTGGTGACAACCTACCTTTTTCTTCCACCAGTCTCCTGAGTCGGTAGACTGGGCTCCACTTTGCCAGTTTTTCATGCTTCCTATTCTGTGTATCCAACCCCTTTGGCTCTTCCCACATACATGTGTCTCATGGTTCTCTGATTTCTCCCATTGTGTCCTTTTCTTTCCTGCGGATATCACTTCTGCCTTTTAATCTCCTCCTATTCCCGAGGTAAGCACTTTACAGATCGCTCTGTTTTTTCTCCAGCTTGTGAGCTTATTGTGTGTTTCTTCTCCAGCCTTCTCCACCAACAGATGCTGCCTGAACTGCTGAAATGCCTCCAGCATTTTTGTTTTTATTTCAGATTTCCAACAACTGCAGTACTTCGCCTTTTATTTCAATGTTCTCTTTGCCGTCCTTCAAAGCTTTACCTTCTGTAAACAACTGCTCATCCAATACTAAGCTGTCCACATCCTATCGCAGATTACCCATCACCCACGTGCTACCTTGGTTAAAAATTTGCCTCCTCGTATTTTGATCCCTGCAGGGCCTCAACACTCCCTATTGCTGGGACATCCTCAAGCTCTATAATCCCTTTCCCAAACTCTTCCTTCCTCTGACAGTGTACTCTTGCACATCGCCTTTCAAACCACCACTGATGGCCATGTCTTCAGTCACCTAGGCCTCATATCTTCTGGGATCCCTCCTTAAACCCCTTCACCTCGTCACACCTCTCTCCTTCTGTAAAACCTTCCATAAATCCCATCTCCATCCCTAATAATATCTCTTTTTTATCTCGTCAACCATTTTTTTTTATTACACCTCTGTAAAGCACCTTGGGATATTTCTCTACATTAAAGACACAACATAAATATATGTGGATGGATTTGAGATGTTGGTTTAAATCAGAAGTGCCGCCTTCTGAGGGAGAGTTTACAGCAGCAAAAGGAGCCACTTCACACGTATCATTTAAATCTACAGTAAAAAGAGCTGTCTCCAGAATACTCACGCAAACTAAACAACTAACAGAAAGCAACCATTTGACCTTTGCTAATGAATCAAAGAAATTCCATGGTTAGAATGTAGTCTTTAAAATAAATCCTCAGGTAGGCAAGAGTCTAGGGTCATGTGATCTGAAAGCGTGCCTTCATATTTACACATTTCATTAAACTACAGCCTTTACCACACCTGAAGTGTTTGTTGAAACTGTCATAATTGTGCCCAAGTAGGAGAAAGAAGTTAAGCAAGGAGTAAATGCCACCGCCCACACATTCAACACCCAAAGGGCAGAGCAAAACTGAGAAAAAAATACCCACCTGCTTTTCTCCCAAGACTAGCTGCCAAAGGACACGATTGTCCTTGCATCAGAAAACAAAGACAAAACACATCAGTCACATAGTCAAAGGTCAAGCACACCACACCTTGAGATAAGAGGAGGCAGCTCGTGCCGTGAAGAATTGGAAATGTATCGTATCTGTTATGTATATAAACATTGTAACTGTGTGAGACTTACCACCAGAGGGCGCAACTGTTGGAGGCCCAAGGGTCACCTGCACACCTCATGCAAGGGAGTATAGAAGGTTGTCTGCCATGCTGTTTAGGTATTTTGGAGTTATATTAAAGAGACTAAGGTCACATCAGTTTTAGCTCACAGTACTCAGTCTTGTGGAGTTCTTCCATACCTAACCGTATCCTACACGGATTTGCTTCAACCATCTTCACAAGGACAAGAAATACATCAAATTGCAAATTGGCTGCATACCGTTAATCAGGTAGGCTGGCACTCTTCAAATTGTTAATAACTGGCTGCCACCTTCGTTGTGTAACTCTAGGATCCCATTAGTTAGACCTCCTCTGACAACAACCCTTCCAGGATTATTGGCAACCTATACCGTGGTTGATGTGCCACTCCCTTTAGAAACTGAGCTTGAGAGTGTCCTTACAAGAAAAAAAGAACTGACATCTTACCATGTCCTCAGGACACTCCAAAGAGCAAATGAACAAATGACCAGATAATGCTGATGATGTAGGGAGAACTCCCCTCTGCTGTCGCTCAAACACTGACATGAGATCTTTTACATTCACCCAAGGAAGCAGATTATGGCCTCGGTTTAATGGCTCATCTGAAAGACAGCACCTTCAGCAATGCCTCAGACTAGATTATACGCCCAAATTCAAAAGCAGGACTTGAATCCACGAGCTTCTGACTCAGAGATAAGAATCTACCAATTGAGCCAAGCTGGCATGAATACTGATATCTTCTCCTTGGGTTTTATTTCAAAGTCAGTAGCTTTTCTACAAAGCTCTGCGGTATTAAAATTAGCCACTTGCACTTTTGTTGAGGATACAAAGTCATTTTTCATCTATTCTGCTTCCCTGCCTTTGATTTTATTCCAGAAACTGGTTAGCATTTCAAATTAAATTTATAACAATACGCTATGAAAACAAGGTCTGTGTTCTGTAGTTTTGTGTTTTTTAATGATTTAACAAATGCACTGACATTTCAATTTCTAATTTCCCTAATAAGTCCATGTCGAAAATATTTTGTGTTACTTTCTCTTTAAATTATATATCTACTTGCTAATATTTTAATTATTAAAGTTAGTTATAAAGAAAAACATATTGCCTGCGGATTCCAAAACTTCTTTTCAGATTGCATCATAGAATCATCATCATCATCATAGGCAGTCCCTCGGGGTCGAGGATGACTTGCTTCTACACTAAAAATGAATTCTCAGGTGACTGATGAACTAATTTTAAATGGTGGTAGATGCCTGTGCGTGAATTCTTTTAATGTGGGGTGGCCGTTGCACACCAGCCACCACATGGGCTTGACGGAGCAAAGTCTTGGTCCAGCATCATAACCATTGCTAATGAATTACAATCTTTTCTCTTCATAATAAAATATATTTATATAAAACATATGCGGCTGATATATGACAAATATTTTCCTTATCAAAAGAGAGGAATTAAACCAGACTTTAAATATAATTTAATTGCACATATGTTCAACGTTCAAGACTTGCAAAAATTATTACTCAGCTAATTATGTTCCATTCCAACCCTTAATTATTGGTTTAAGTTGTGTTTTTCAACTTAAGCAACAATGTTTAACACTTATAATTATTTCACCGTGCAAAATACAATTTACCAATTCTAATTGCCAAAGTACACTTAATGGCCTTGAATTTGCGGTCGGAGGCTTCCCACGGTGAATTGTATCCGATCCACAATAAAATGTCCACGTACTCGGTGGTCCGGGAAGTATGGAGATTCGTGGTCCTGGACCTCTCGGGTACTCGCGGGTAAAGGAAGACATATCTCGAGTGCACGCAGTTCACAAGCGCCCCTGGGATCACGTGGACTGGCCCAATGAATGACACAAAGGAATCCCCATTCATGCTTATGGAGATTCCGTATGAATGGAAAACCCATAAGCATGAATGGAAATACCCCTAAAATACATCTACACCAAATAATTTTTTTAAAAACCATCACATATTTAAAATGAATTAAAATGGCATTTAATTAAATATTTAAAACAAGAATGAAATTTTTTGAAAAGTACATTTACATGTTTTAAAGGGGCTAAAAATAAACTTACCTTATTTCACAAGTTTTTTTAATGTATAAATTATTGATAACATTTTATTTTTCTGCTTTTTTAAACACTTACACTGTAAAAAGCATCAGGCCTGGTTTTACCAGGCATAAGTATTTAATGGGTATTCACTGGGCAGAAGTTGGGCAAATAGGCCAACTCTCCGCCCTTGAATGTTCTTTTCCCAGGGATTCGTATGATCTGTCAAGAAAATTCTTGACCGATCGTAAGTTCCAGGTTTTCGCACATGCGCTTAGTGTGCAAAAATTCTGATCTTGACGGCCCCTACGAGTGCGTGTGCACCTCGAACACACCCTTAGGGGCCCCAAATTACAGCCATTATCGCCAAAACGTAACTTCGCTACCAAGTGCTAATGGAAAAAACACAGCCAGGCAACAGAGTAATTCTACTTAGGTAATGGGCTACTCTGAGTCACTGCCACTAGATGGTGTCGAGTTAAACGTGATGTTAAGATTGTGCCTGGTTACGTTTTATATCATTACCTAAAGGAGGACTGCAATAGAAGTTGATAGTCAGGATATCTTAAACAAAAGACTTGAATTTTATACAATGCAAAGAGTGGTGAAGCATCTAAACCTAATGTTTGAGACTGAATCATAAATAGACAATGCTGCAAAGGGTTGAATAGCAACTCCTTTTTAAGGAAAATACACATTTGAAAATATGCTGCATTTCAGAAAGTCTTACTCATTCATGGATCCTCTTATCATATTACGTTTGCAAGGATAATCATTACATGCTACAACTTGCAGAAATGGTCTGATTTCGCAGCTAAAAGAATGTATGATTTCTTTAAATGTAACTGCTCTTCATAAACGGGAAAAAGTATACAAGCAAACTTTAATATATTTTGTAATGACATCTTGCAACACCACTTCTACTGGTTATGTCTAATTATCTGAATGTCGTAGCTGAGGTATTTAATATGGTCAATGAAACAACAGAACAGAAAAACAAATTCTAGACATGCGTTCATGGAGATTAATAGCAGGCAAACCAGAGTCTTGGTATTTGTTCACTGTATTTAAAAAACCTGGGCCTTGTAATTTCACCATTCAATAATAGCATATCAATGATTAACGCATTTGTCTGAATTCCTCGCTCTGCAATTTTAGCGGAGGGGCTATCCCCTTTCAAATAAATGTGTAAACACCTCCATTAAGACAGCAGAGTAAAGAGTTTGAAACATATGCATAAAGGCCTGGAGTTTCTGCTCGATTACACTGCTTTTTTCAACGCATTTTCCCTGATATCAACGTAACCGGTGCAAAAGATGGCGCAAATTGTGTTCAGCGCAAATCAAGTTTCCCCGATCTTTTGCGTTAGTTGTAAAAACATCGTCCGAGTAGTTGGCCTGCCCACAAGACTGGCCATTCCCCCATGGAGGAATTAATCGCCATTGGGACTTTCTTCTTGTGCTTGTTTGCAGGCCGCTTGTTTACAGGCCTTTAGCAGGCTCCAAAAATTAAGCTTTTGTGCGCAGGGACATTAATAGTTACAGTTTGAAAGGTTTTCAATTACATTTTTTGTATTACTAAGGATGACTTGCTTCCACGCCAAAAAGGCATGAGTTCACAGGTGTTTCAATGAAGGACCTAATATTCCAGGTCCTGAACTACATCCTGAAGGGTGGAAGATGCCTGTGCTTGGATTTTTTTAATGTGTGGTGGCCGTTGCACACCAGCCATCACACAGGCTTGACAGAGCTAGGTCTTGGTCCAGTGGCAAGGATTAACCAAGATGACTAGAGACCAGCTAAGGAACTCACTACTGTACCTTATTCTAACTAGAAAATAGGTTTGTATATTTTTTTTAAAGTAATTTTCAGTAATTTAACATCGGATTACTTACATCTGGTGGATTGACATTGTGATTTAAAATGCTTATTTTTGTGATTAAACCCATATTCATCAAACTTTACCAAGTTACCACTCAACTATATCAAGGAATATTTTTTAAGCAAATTCTTTTTCAGAGTAAGCATTGTAGATTTGCAAAACTTAACCAATTATTTTAGTTCATTTTATTATGTTTACTAATATTAGAGAGCTGAATTCACGCATTCAATCTATTGAATAAAAGGAAATAAACACTGTAGTTGACCTTCTCCCGGTGAAATATGCAACGAAAGTTTATTTTTGTAAATTAAATCTAAACCATATACTAAACAGATGAAAGCAGATAGCTCACCATCGGTATATTATTCACCATTCTTTGAATAGTCACACCTGGAGTCCACACTTTCGGACTGAATGTCACCAATTTATTATTCAGTAAACCACTGAATTGGCCCATGTACCCTCTTTGCATACCATGGGTATTCACTATAGTCAGTGTGTCTCAAGGGGACTTATTGGTTCTTGTTCGTTTAAGATTTCATCACATCAATCCATTGTGCAACTTCCCCTTTATTAGCACCTGTGTGTGATGTGTAGTCATCTTCTGTAACGGTTGAATGCCACAGGCACAATATGTTTATACGTATTTTTCCAAAGTAAAACTAACACCTTGGTTGCCATGCTGGCCACTTTTCTTGCGAACCAGCTCTTCTAGCAACGCCGGAGAGACATTTCAGACGATTAAATGGACCTTGCTTTCCCTTTATTCTGTCTTTAAGAAAGTCTCAACTGAAGTCCATTCTCAATCCAGGCCACGGTACTGAGGGGAAGAACGTAAGAAAGCTAATTTGTGGAGAACAACTTTATTTAAAGAATGAGGATATTATGCCTTTGGCGAGTAATATACATTGCTCTTAATCCAATCCCCTTTATTAGTCACATACCACTTGTACAAAGTAACAGTCCCCGGGGATATTAAGCCCAATTTGATTCAAAGCTCCAGAAGAGGCAAACACAAAAACAATTATCATCTTTGTGACCATGTTTACAAAGTCCTGTTTGGTAATGATTTGAGAATTGCTCCACATGGCTGCATTAATTATTCTACTGCTATATGTTTAAAATTAGCCCCCTTAATGGAACAGTGAAAAAATATTTGATTATTATAGGATAGATGCAGGGCTATGGGGAAGAGAGCAGGACAGTAGAATTAATTTTGGATTGCACTAGCAAAGAGCCAGCGCCAACACACTGGCTGGAATTTTATCCACCTGGGTGGGTTCGGAGCAGCCACCCCACTGCTGGCTCCATCCTGCTGCTGAAAACGAACTTACCTTAATGGGGCCTATTAAGCCCACCCAGAGTATTACCCGGCCCAATTAAATAGAGTGGGTCTGGTGACATCATTCATGATGCGTTTTCAGCTGGGATCTTTAAATGGACCATGACCACATTATATTTGATGTTTACTCTAATATAGTGTTGCCAGTGCACGACAGCATTGGAATGCTGCAAACACTTTGACAATGACTGCACTGAGACAGAGGGCTGCACCCAGGCTCTCCGATGACTCCCTCCATACGCTTATGGAGGGAGTCAGAGCACGCAGGGAGGTCCTCTTCCCTTCCGATGGGCAGAAGAGACCTTCGCAGGAGACCATAACAGCCTGGTTGCAGATTGCAGGGGAGGGCACAAGCCCCTGGGGATGTGGTCAGGAGGACCCTAGGTGCAGTGCCGCAAAGGTTCTAATGATCTCATTAGAGCATGAGACGTTAGTACAAAGCCATACTCAACCTCATCCTGCTGTGCCTCTCATCACATCCCCATCACTCTGCCTTCCCTACCCTACTCCTGCACATCCTTACTCACACCAACTTATCTTGCACCTCCACCCATCCCTCTCTATCTACATTATCACACCCCCATCTCAGTAGCCACCCCTCACACTCATCCTAGTGCAATCATACCAACTAACAACACACAATGGTAGCCACTTGGGTGTTTTATCCAATATTTATGTAAAGTTGCTGTTAATGTGGTGTCAAACATTAAAATCTTTATTTTCAACACTTTCTGATCTTGGACAGATTTGTGCCCATCTTTGGAAGTGGCTTAGTGAGTTGCAGTGAGACATAATGGCACCCTCCACAATGGTAATGAGTGTGATAGGAATGGTTTGGTCATTGTAGGAATGCTTTATGGTGTTGGCGTGAGGTGGTACCAACCTGGCGCATCATGTGACAGCCACATCGGTGTAAAGTTAACTAAATCTGGCTATGATGAGGCCATCCCTAGCCCTTTGTCCTGTGCAGCATCAGATGATTGTGGAGAAGGTTGTTGGTGCTGCTGGTGTGCCTGGTACTGCTGGTGTTGGGGCTGATCATGGTCCGATTCTGGCACCCATGTTGATGGAATAGATGGCAGGTAAAGTACAGATGACAGAAGCAATCTGTCAGTGGTGAGAAAGGTTCTTCCAATGAGGTGACATTGGATGGAGACTTTGCTGGAAACACTTGCAGTCTGCAGAATCTGTGCTGGAAATGAACTGAGCAACAGCTTCTTCCTGAGGAAAGTGACCATCTGTCAGATGGGAGCTTTTACTGTACATTTGATGCGGTCAAGTAATCAGCTGGTGCAATGGCCACTGAAGTCCCACCTCAGGTTGACAGACATGCTTCCCGAGCAGCGTGGTTGCTGTGGCCTAGCAGTTCAAATTTTAAAAGTAAGTGAAGAAAGCCTGTTAAAGAGTCTGACAACTAGTTGTTATTCATCACAATTGGGTCACCCGCCACTGCCGGTCGGGTTGGCTCCGCGATGACAGATGCACCTTGGGAATGGTGTACGGGGGTGGGATGACAGTGGGTTCCTGACCCACTGTCAAAAATAGCAACTTCCCTAGCCGACCCGCCAGCTACCACCGCGGAACGTTCTGTCCAATGGGTCAAATAGCTTCCTTTTGTGCTGTAAATCTACATGATTCTTTACAATCTTGCTAAATAGGTTACATTCCACCAGCTATCTAGGAAACTAAGTTATGGTTTTTATGACCGTGTGCCTTAGTGTCTCAGCCATGAAAAGACCAATTGGGGCCAAAATTCAGGCCCGCCAGAAACCTAACGCACCTACGATTTTTAAAATGTTTTTACCACCGTATGAGAAGAGGTCGACTCCTGATCGATATTCAGGCCTTTGTCGTTTTTTTTTCAAACCAGACTGGAAGTCAGTCATAATACTGGTGGAAGTGCAGCGGTAAGTGCTGGTGAGGGGGGGGAAGTCAGGGCCCGACCGAGTGTCCGCCGCTGTCACTTAGCGTGGTGACGTCAGTGCGCGTGTGCATCACCATGTCTGTCCACTCATTTGCAGGGGTGAGAAGTGACGATTTTGTAGGTTCGACCACTGGGCCACCAGGGAGGGTTTCGGCCGGGCCAGCGGCCTGGCACCCAAGAGGGGGTGCCAGGCTGCCTGTTGGCGGCCCGGCCGAACCCGGGGCCATAATTGTCCGGCCGATCAGGAAGTCGGCCGGCAAAAAAAGACATGGCAGTCACAGCATTGCGCCCTCCTCTTGAAGGGCTGCTGCAATGTTGTGACTCTCACACACAAAACAAGGTGCCCAGACAGAAAAAGCTGCAGTGCATGCTTTGATGACATGCTTGCGGTGGTCGGCAACAGTGGGGCGGAAGTGGGGACAGGACAAAAAAATCCCCTGCGGTCAATCGACTGCAAAACAGCGGTAACGAGCCTTATCCAGACCCTGAATGTTGGCCCCATTGGCTTTTCTAATAATTCAGTTCACATCAGAACTGAGTATCTTCTGCATTCATATCATGGAATTTAAGCTCCCCTTCAGATTTACGCAAAGCAGAATAAAAAGAAAGAAAATAAAGATTTGGATTTGTATAGCGCCTTTCACGACCACCGGATGTCTAAAAGCGCTTTACAGCCAATTAAGTACTTTGAGTGTAGTCACTGTTGTAATGTGGGAAGGGTAGTATTGGACATTTGTTGTCTGCTGTGCAATCTGACGCCCGCTGTGGTAAGAACTTGGGTTGGAGCCCAAATACTGCTTTGTCCCATGGGGATAAGATAGTTAGGAACTATGGCATGAAGCTCACCAACTATCTTAGATGAAACTCAGGGTTCAATTTTAACCCTTCCCACCAGGCGGAAACCTGGCGAGTAGGCAAGTAAACATGGGTAGGTTATTTACCCACTCAGATCCCAACCAATGCTCCCTCTATATATTACTGTTTATCTAAATGCGTGGCACCATTAAATTTGCAGGGCGGCCGCTTACGCGCAGTATCTTCCACAGGACAGCTTGTGAGTGGCCTGCGCGGTACCGTCACAGATTGCTGCGCACTCAAGCAGCTGACCGGGAGCAGCGATCCCAACGATTTCCAACCGTTTGCAGGACTGTGCAGACAGATGATGCACCCAATGAAGCAGGCTACATTTATACAACTCGGGGGTGCAGTTTTAACTGGAGCATGAGTGGGGAAGCCGATACCGCTTTCTCGCAAGACAAAAACAAGACTGCTGCTAGCCTGAAAACAGAAGGGGCCAGGAGGAGCAAGGGCTGCACAATCATCCCCTGCTGCCAGCCAATCTGTTCCCTCTTCACGTGTGTTCTGGGCGGGAAGTTGACCGGTGGCATTTAAATGAGGCCCGGCAGTTAAAGTCGGCATGGCCTCTTGCTCCCTCTGCCGGGTGGGAAATCAACTCAGTGGAGCAGTCTGCAGTCCAAAACCCACTTTAGGTTAACATTCATCCCCATGTTCTCCTACTGAACTCCTCTCCCTTGCACAGAAGAGTGAAAAACAGCCACAGTCATCATAGGTATTGAGATGGAGCTAGAGATTGGCCCTTAATCATTCTCTGCTGCCAATAAAAGAGAACAATGGAACATTTAGATGTTTGGATACCCAATAACAGGGCCTGGAATTTCTGCTAGGAGCACAATTCGCCCAAATTCGACAAAACCAGCGCAATAGATCGAGGAATTTCAAGAACAAATTATAGCCAATGCAAATCGAGTTTCCGCGATCTTTTGCACTGGTATAAAAAAAATAGCGCTGGAACCTGGCCCTGCCCACAATAATGGCCGCTCCCCCAGATCGAATTAAATATAATTTCGCTGACTTTGCGACTGGGTTTTCACTGCGATTTGACCTTCCGCGGCGAAAACCCGGCCGGCGGGATCTTCGGTGAGCATTTTGTGGCGGCGCTTCTATGTACTGCCGGGGAGAGGCGTGCCGACGTGTAACATCCGAAATAGTGTTTTTGATCGATTTTTGGCTTTCTCGGGACCTGTATCCTGCGGTCAGAATACCGACAGGGTAAAATATATTTAAGATGGAGAGAGACAGATTTTTGAACGATAAGGGAGTGAAGAGTATGGGGAGTGGGCAGGAAAATGGAGCGGAGTCCAAGATCAGATCAGCCATGATCTTATTGAATGGCAGAGCAGGCTCGAGGGGCCAAGTGGCCTACTCCTGCTCCTATTTCTTATGCTCTTATTCCATAATTTTCTTCAGTATTTCCTTGGGCTGGACTTTGGATGTTTATTCCCTGCAATTTAATCAGTCAAGTTTGTAGCCTGCATGTCTTTGGTTAAAAAAAAAATCCAAATTTAATGGCAATGAAGCCAGTCTGTTCCAAATGAGTTAGTTGGCCCAGTATAAAGAATATGGGGAGTTGCACTAAAAGTCTCATGAAATAAGCTCAAAAGAAGAATGGTCCTTTTGTCCAGTCGTGTGGGGGTAGCAGAGGGTGTTACACTCATATTTAAATAGACTCCTGTTGTAACAGTAAGCTCTTGTGATCGTCCTTGTGCTGGGCCCATTGACCAGTTGAGAGTAGACCTTATATACTCTGGAGAGATTTCAGAGAACATCGACAACATAAGAACATAAGAAATAGGAGCAGGAGTAAGCCATTTGACCTCTCAAGGCAGCTCCACCATTCAATAAGATCATGGCTGATTTGATTTTGGTCTCAGCTCCACTTTCATGTGTGTTCCCCATAACTCTTGACACCCCTGTAGTTCAAAAATCTGTCTAGCTCTGCCTTGAATTTTTAAATGACTCAGCCTCCACAGCTCTGTGGGGTAGAGAATTTCAAAGTTCATGATCCTTTGAGAAGAAATTCCTCCTCATCTCCATCTTATTCTGAAACTATGCTCTCCAGTTCTAGATTCCCCCACGAGGGAAAACATCTCAGCGTCTACCCTGTCAAGCCCCCTCAGAATCTTATATGTTTCAATAAGATCACTCTCATTCTTCTAAACTCCAATGAGTATAGGCCCAACTTGCTGAACATTTCCTCATAATACAACCCCTTCATCCCAGTAATCAACCTCATGAACCTTCTCTGAACTGCCTCCAATGCAAGTATATCCTTTCTTAAATAAGGAGACCAAAACTGTATGCAGTACTCTAGGTGTGGTCTCATCAATGCTCTGTACAGTTGTAGCAAGACTTCCGTGCTATTATATTCCATCCCTTTTGCAATAAAGGCCAACATTCCATTTGCCTTGCTAATTACTTGCTATACCTGCATGCTAACATTTGATGTTTCATGTATGAGGACATCCAGATCCTTTTGTACCACAACATTCTGTAGACTCTCTCCATTTAAATAATATTCTGCTTTTCCATTCTTCCTATCAAAGTGGATAACCTCACATTTTCCCATATTAGACTCCATCTGCCAAATTTTTGCCCACTCACTTAACCTATCTATACCCCTTTGCAGACTCTTTGTGTCCTCCTCACAACTTGCTTTCCCACCTATCTTTGTAATCGTCAACAAATTTGGCTACAGTACACTCTTCATCCAAGTTATTAATATAGATTGTAAATGGTTGAGGCCCCAGCACTGATCTCTGTGGCACCCCACTAGTTACAGTTTACCAACCTGAAAATGGTCCATTTATCCCAACTCTCTGTTTTCTCTTAGTTAACCAATCCTCTATCCATGCTAATATATTACCCCCAACGCTGTGAGCTCTTATCCTGTGCAGTAATCTTTGATGTGACACCTTATCGAATGCCTTTTGGAAATCCAAATACATCCACTGGTTCCCTTTGATCCACCCTACTTGTTACATCCTGAAAGAACTTTAATAAAGTTGTCAAACACGATTTTCTTTTCATAAAACTATGACAAGGATCATTCCAAGGCTTGGGGCTCCAAATTGTAGAGAGATTCACAAAACTGAATTTATTTTACGTTGGAAAAAAGAAAATTGAAAGAAGACTTGATCCAGGTCTTCAAAGTGCTGAAAGGCATGGATAATGAAAGGGGGATACCTGTCTTTGACTATGATCAGAGAGTGAGAGAACAAAGATTCAAAATTGGCAAGTCGCAACTAACACTGGAGAAGGACATTTTTATCCCACACAATAGTGCATATATTGAGATTTTCCCAGAAAATGTAGTTATTGCTGTGACAATGGGCTGTACCAGCAAACATGGATAAATATTTGCTAAAGGACGGGATAGAAGTTTATGGAGGTAAATATGGATTCATGCTCCACAAGTTTCCTATGCCATAGAGCTTGTGAATGCCACCAATGAAGGACAACCAGCCAGGGTTCAATAGCAGATGAAGGTTGGACAGATATTTTGGAACTTCATAAGATCGGGTAGAGTCCATATAGGGGAGTGCATGGCAGTACATGGTCTATGGAGGGAGCAGGATTAATTATCAAATGGCCTTTTCCCATTCCATGTTTTCTTATGTGAAAAGGAGAATCAACTTTGGAGTGCACACTTTTCATGCATATTTACAAATTTCTTTCTCTAGGTGAATGGGAGCATGTCAATGATATGAATAAATGGGATTTTATCACTTAATCATGGCAGAGGAAGAAAAGAGATTAAAAAATCATTTGCATTTATTTAGCATCACTCACATTCCCAGGATGTCTCAACGTGCTTCACAGCCAATTAAGTCTTTTTTAAGTGTAGACGTTGTTATGTAGGCAAATGTGATTGCCAAGTTGCACACAGCCAGGTCCTACAAATACCAAATGAGATAAATCACCAGATAATTTGTTTTGGTGGTGAAGGTTGAGAGATGAATGTTGCCTAGGATCTTTTACATCTACATGATCTGGGAGATAGTGCTTTGGTTTAATGTCGCATCCAAAAAACAGTATTGTTTCAATATTGCACCGAAGTGTCAGGCTACATTATATGCTAAAGTCCTTGGAATAAGGCTTGAACCCACGAACTCTGACACAGGTGTGATGTGTGCTAACCCTAAATAATTACAGTTGCTTTTTTCCGTACTCATTCGTCTCATGCTGCTTAATCTGAGAAGTTCCTTGGGAGCAATTGCAAAATTTATAGAACAGAAAGCTGTAACTTGTATGTTGCTACATCTATAAGCTGTACCCCACACTGGATCTATTCCATGGGGGCGGAAGGGGCCTTACATACAGATTACAAGCCAACCTAAAGTGGGTTTTTTTTGCTTTAAAAAGTGTACGTGAGTAAATATGGTGGGGTCAATGCAATATGTGGCCACCAGTGTGGCCATCAATGGCAGCAATGGCCTTCTTGCAGTCAACACAGATTTTGTAGGTAGGACCTGGCACAAACAATTCTCTCACTAAGCTGTTTTATAAGAACTCGGGAAATTCTCAGTCATGGGACTATGTAATATTGAGAAATATGGTTTATGTGGCAGCATTAGGGCAATACGACAGAGGCTAATGACAAGACAAAGAATCAAGGGAGATACAATGCAGGACACTGTGTATGTGAAGTCACACAAGGTGATATAGCAAGGACGAAGAACCTGAAAGTGTTGTCTTGTGGGTTAAGTTGGCTGCAGTAAATTGCTGCTGCATGTGAAGGAGATCAGCAGTATTTGCGAAGGGAAAGAAAAATAATAATTTCAATGGCAATCCCTCGAAACACGTTACAAAAAGATTATAGTGAAACCTCTCCAGCAACCTTTCACAATTTCACAATAGCAGACAGCTAGAAGAGTTTAATGCCACACTATTTTTAGATAAAGCTACTGACTATAAAACTGCAGCTGGCACGGTCACAAACACAGTACACACATCAGCGTCGATCCCAACAGCCCCAGAGCTGACAGCACTTCTGAAGGAATCAGCTTTTGAAGATGTGCGCTGTAAATTCAGATTATTCACTAAAAATGATGCCCGTGAATTGGGCTCAGCAATTATTTCTGGGTCAGTTGCTGAAAATGACCTACTTATTATGAATTCTAGGATGTTAATGTTAAAATATGTAATCATTGTGCTAACTGTTTGTTTTAATAATCTGTTGATTTACTGAAATTATTTTTCTAATAGTCTAGTAAATAGAATTATGCTGAAACCTGATCTACTTCCTGTTTAAATTTGGGTTAAACATCTTGAAGTATAAATTCTATTAGTATAAGAATGATTGAATGCTGGTTGAACTTTTTCACAAGACAAAAATGAATTTCACAAACTAATATCTCGTCACTACTTTTTCTGTTTGAACTCATTCATGCTAGCAGTCTAATTAGAGAGGAATAGCCCCCATCAGATAAGACACGAGGGGAAACTATTCTCAAAAGATCATTTATACGGTACCCGCATTGCCCTGTCTCCTGAGAAAGAATGGGCTGGCAGATATGCTAAGCGCTCAGCAGAACAACTTACCCCTGCTTAGCAGGTACAAACAGGTTTCTGGATCTGTGCACAACAAAGACTTTCACAGTATCTACGTACACAAGTCATTTCTCAGATATGTTTACAGATTAGATGTTTGGAAGATGTATTGCTACAAATTTACAGAATATTGGTTTTTGCAGCTGCTGCTACTTGCGGGGGAAAAACACATTGAGAAATAAATGTGTCAGTTAGCCTAGTCTAAAGTACCACAGTGGTGACAAAGTTGCACCTTTGTTGCTTAATTTAAGAAGAATCTTCCAAGCCATCGTTTTGCAATCATTACTTGACAACAGCATTTAACTTAGTTTTGCCACTTACATAAGATTTATAAATAACAAATGTTCAAGACAGTTTATTGAAAGAAACATGTGACCTAATGGTTCAGCATGTTAGTACCCCGATACATTATATAACATGAGCCCGTCACCAGGATTACCCAATATTGCATTTCTTTTGTCAGGTTCTGTGGTGGTCGGTAAAGGGGAAGGGGGAAGGGGGCAGTGAATGTGAGGTACTGATCAGAAGGAGGAAAGGGAAATTCAGTTTTCCAAATTGGTTCAGAGCAGAACTGACTGTGACCCAGAAATAGATCCCGGGTCATCCTTTTCAAGCCCTTGGAAGCAGGAGTAAAAGAACTTACAGAAATTATGACAAAAATAAGTCAATTAATGCAATGTTTAGTAATTGTTAACAGCAGGTACAGTTAGCTCTGGAAATAGTGATCAATAACAAGCAAAGAAGAAAGGCTGAAATGGATATTTTTTTAGTCCTGCATTTGAAAAATGTCTTTGCTCATTAAGAAAGCCTGATGGACTGAATCTTGCCAATGTTCAGTTATCTCCTGGTAAGACTATAACCAGCTCTAACCACTTTGCAAATGGTAGATAACTAGAACTTAGCAAAAAGTTAATGCGTGAGACTTTTCTACAAAATCAAGGTGTTTCCTTAACCACAACCACAACTCAGTTGCGTTTCACGTTTTTCGTACTTCTTCTTTGTGCCTGGGATTTCTTGACTAGTAATATCTCTATTGTTTGCTGTTCTTAGAAAGGTTTATCAATCTGTGAACAAGAAGAACGTTTTTTGTATCGCTGTGATGCAGGGTTTCAGCCACAATTCACCTTGAGTAGTGAGTATAGGCAGGGGCCTTTCCAACATAGCTAGAGGGGGAATTAAAGAGCAGGAATTTTCATCTCCCTCCTAGTGGCTCTGTGTAGAACAGCAATGGAAGAGGCCAGTGTTTGTTCGAATTGGGAATGGTATGCACATTCTAAATAGGAAGAGAAAACTACAGAATGTATTTTAAATTGGTAATTACAGTAAACTTACCAATACTTCTAACTCATTGTAATGTGTTTTCTATTCCATTGGTCTATTTGTCCTGCTCTTTAAAGGTTCAATTAACATGAGGTTTATAAACTAATTTTCAACAGTAACTAACCTTTGCTTATCAACTGATCAAAGCTATTTGATTACAAAGGTTACCAAAATGTAGAAACCAGAGTTATCAGCCTGATCTATCATTGAATGTGAAGGTAATGAGTGCCAGTTCAGCCGCCACTCAGTAGTAGGACTCTGAGTCAGAGGGTCGTGTCCCACTCCATTGACTGGAGCATATAATCTAGGCTGACACTTCAGTGCAGTACTGAGGGAGTGCAGCTGATTTGCTATAATTTTGTTCAGGGGGACAAAAATCTGAAGGAAGTCTTTGAAGAAGTCAGAATACCAAAACATTAATGGCCTTAACACCCTTGTCAACAATGGGTCAATTGATCATAACAGCCAACTACCATACATAACAGCAAGCGTATTTTAACATCAGGCAATAATGGGACATTCCATTTTCATCTGCACATCACAATGGGAGGGCTGTAAGTAATGGATCTCATAGATTAGAGCACATTCTCTTACAGTCAGGCAAAGTGTATTTCGGTTTTCAATAAATCTCTTGGTCTCAGTATTAGAACTGTTTTAGCACCACCTTTAAAAAACATACATACAAGATATATACATTCAACTGGACAAAAATTCTATTTTTGTTACAGAATCTTTGGTTTCTAATCCCACACCAAATCCAGTTTATATATATCCATCTCTTCATAGTATTTTTGGTTATCACACCTACATTCAGCTTCATTCTCTAGAATGTTTACCTACTATTGGCACTGGTTGGCCAGTTAAAGATTAAAGTTTCTGCTTCTTAGCCTGACAAGTATGTAACATGGCATTCAGATCTCTTCACCGATGCTGAAATGCCCTGTCACTCTTCTTTCCCCTCCATCACTCAACAAAAACAGTGGGCTCCTATGTTATAAGTTGGTCAGCCACCTTGTACATATTTCCTTTGCAATATCTTTGGTTCACTAACCCTAAATAATTTTGTCTAGGTTTCAATCATAAAACAGGTTGACTCTGATCAAAAGGAATGTTAGCAAATGTCCTCTTACCAAGTTCCACTGTAACAGAAGCCCTCCCAAAACATATTTTCCAACACTCTCATACATGCCTGCACAGCAGCAGAAAATACTTCAGTGTTGCCACTTCAAATCGCAACTGTTGGCTTGCGACCATTTAAAAAAATACAAACTTACTATGCAACTAAACGGTGCTTATCCATTTACTCACACTCAAACTGCTATGCTGGGTGGCCATTTAATTCTCACTTGTCTATCTGCTCTTCAAAAGTCCATAATCTCATAGAAACATAGAAAATAGGTGCAGGAGTAGGTCACTCAGCCCTTCGAGCCTGCTCCGCCATTCAATAAGATCATGGCTGATCATTCCTTCAATACCCCTTTCCTGCTTTTTCTCCATACCCCTTGATCCCCTTAGCCGTAAGGGCCATATCTAATTCCCTCTTAAATATATCCAATGAACTGGCATCAACAACTCTCTGCGGTAGGGAATTCCACAGGTTAACAACTCTCTGAGTGAAGAAGTTTCTCCTCATCTCAGTTCTAAATGGCCTACCCCTTATCCTAAGACTGTGTCCCCTGGGTCTGGACTTCCCCAACATCGGGAACATTCTTCTAACCTGTCCAGTCCCGTCAGAATCTTATACGTTTCTATGAGATCCCCTCTCATCCTTCTAAACTCCAGTGAATAAAGGCCCAGTTGATCCAATCTATCCTCATATGACAGTCCAGTCATCCCTGGAATCAGTCTGGTGAATCTTCGCTGCACTCCCTCAATAGCAAGAACGTCCTTCCTCAGATTAGGAGACCAAAACTCAACACAATATTCCAGGTGAGGCTTCACGAAGGCCCTGTACAACTGCAGTAAGACCTCCCTGCTCCGATACTCAAATCCCCTAGCTATGAAGGCCAACATACCATTTGTCTTCTTTGCCGCCTGCTGTACCTGCATACTCACTTTCAGTGACTGATGAACCAGGTCTCGTTGCACCTCCCCTTTTCCTAATCTGCCACCATTCAGATAATATTCTGCCTTTGTGTTTTTGCCCCCAAAATGGATACCCTCACATTTATCTACATTATACTGCATCTGCCATGCATTTGCCCACTCACCTAACCTATCCAAGTCACCCTGCAGCCTCTTAGCGTCCTCCTCACAGCTCACACCACCACCCAAACTTGAAGCTATTACACTCAATTACTTCATCTAAATCATTGATGTATATTGTAAAGAGCTGGGGTCACAGCACTGAGCCCTGCGGCACTCCACTAGTCACTGCCTGCCATTCTGAAAAGGACCCATTTATCCCGACTCTCTGCTTCCTGTCTGCAAACCAGTTCTCTATCCACGTCAGTACATTACCCCCAATACCATGCGCTTTGATTTTGCACACCAATCTCTTGTGCGGGACCTTGTCAAAAGCCTTTTGAAAGTCAAAATACACCACATCCACTGGTTCTCCCTTGTCCACTCTGCTAGTTACATCCTCAAAAAATTCCAAAAGGTTTGTCAAGCATGATTTCCCTTTCATAAATCCATGCTGACTTGGTCCGATCCTGTCACTGCTTTCCAAATGCGCTGCTATTTCATCCTTAATGATTGCTTCCAACATTTTCCCCACTACTGATGTCAGGCTAACCAGTCTATAATTACCCGTTTTCTCTCTCCCTCCTTTTTTAAAAAGTGGTGTTACATTAGCAACCCTCCAGTCCATAGGAACGGATCGAGAGTCGATAGACTGTTGGAAAATGATTACCAATGCATCCACTATTTCTAGGGCCATTTCCTTAAGTACTCTGGGATGCAGACTATCAGGCCCCGGGGATTTATCGGCCTTGAATCCCATCAATTTCCCTAACACAATTTCCCGCCTAATAAGGATATCCTTCAGTTCCTCCTTCTCACTAGACCTACTGTCCCCTAGTACTTTCGGAAGGTTATTTGTGTCTTCCTTCGTGAAGACAGAACTGAAGTATTGTTTCAATTGGTCTGCCATTTCTTTGATTCCCATTATAAATTCACCTGAATCCGACAACAAGGGACCTACGTTTGTCTTCACTAATCTTTTTCTCTTCACATATTTATAAAAGCTTTTGCAGTCAGTTTTTATGTTCCCTGCTAGCTTCCTCTCATACTCTATTTTCCCCTTAGTCCTCCTCTGTTGAATTCTAAATTTCTCCCAGTCCTCAGGTTTGTTGCTTTTTCTAGCCAATTTATATGCCTCTTCCTTGGCTTTAACACTATCCTTAATTTCCCTTGTTAGCCATGGTTGAGCCACCTTCCCCGTTTTATTTTTACTCCAGACAGGGATGTACAATTGCTGTAGTTCATCCATATGATCTTTAAATGTTTGCCATTGCTTATCCACTGTCAACCGTTTAAGTATCCTTTGCCAGTTTATTCTAGCCAATCCACGCCTCATACCGTCAAAGTTACCTTTCCTTAAGTTCAGGACCCTAGTTTCTGAATTAACTTTGTCACTCTCCACCTTAATGAGGAATTCTACCATATTATGGTCACTCTTTCCCAAGGGGCCTCGCACAACAAGATTACTAATTAGTCGCTTCTCATTACACATCACCCAGTTAAGGATGGCCAGCTCTCTGGTTGGTTCCTCGACATATTGGTCTAGAAAACCATCCCTAATACACTCCAGGAAATCCTCCTCCACCGCATTGCTACCAGTTAGGTTAGTCCAATCAATATGTAGATTAAAGTCGCCCATGATTACTGCGGTACCTTTATTGCACACCTCCCTATTTCTTGTTTGATGCTGTCCCCAACCTCACTACTACTATTTGGTGGCCTGTACACAACTCCCACTAGCATTTTCTGCCCTTTGGTATTCCGTAGCTCCACCCATACCGATTTCACATCATCCAAGTTAATGTCTTTCCTTACAATTGCATTGATTTCCTCTTTAACCAGCAACGCCACCCCACCTCATTTTCCTTTCTGTCTATCCTTCCTAAATGTTGAATACCCCTGGATGTTGAGTTCCCAGCCTTGGTCGCCCTGGAGCCATGTCTCTGTGATGCCAATCACATTGTATCCGTTAACTGCTATCTGCGCAGTTAATTCATCCACCTTATTCCGAATACTCCTCACATTGAGGCATAGAGCCTTCAGGCTTGTCTTTTTAACACACTTTGCCCCTTTAGAATTTTGCTGTAATGTGGCCCTTTTTGGTTTTTGCCTTGGGTTTCTCTGCCCTCCACTTTTACTATTATCCTTTCTATCTTTTGCTTCTGCCTCCATTCTATTTCCCTCTGTCTCCCTGCATAGGTTCCCATCCCCCTGCCATATTAGTTTAACTCCTCCCCAACAGCACAAGCAAACACTCCCCCTAGGACATTGGTTCCGATCCTGCCCAGGTGCAGACCGTCTGGTTTGTACTGGTCCCACCTCCCCCAGAACCGGTTCCAATGCCCCAGAAATTTGAATCCCTCCCTTTTGCACCACTCCTTAAGCCACGTATTCATCTGAGCTATCCTGCGATTCCTACTCTGACTAGCACGTGGCACTGGTAGCAATGCTGAGATTACTATTTTTGAGGTCCTACTTTTTAATTTAGCTCCTAGCTCCCTAAATTCGTCTTATATGACCTCATCCCATTTTTTACCTAAATCATTGGTACCTATATGCACCACGACAACTGGCTGTTCACCCTCCCTTTTCAGAATGTCCTGCACCCACTCCGAGACATCCTTGACCTTTGCACCAGGGAGACAACATACCATCCTGGAGTCTCCGTTGCGGCCGCAGAAATGCCCATCTATTCCCCTTACAATCGAATCCCCTATCACTGTAGCTCTCCCGCTCTTTTTCCTGCCCTCCTCTGCAGCAGATCCATCCACGGTGCCATGAACTTGGCTGCTGCTGCCCTCCTCTGATGAGTCATCCCGCTCAACAGTACCCAAAGTGGTGTATCTGTTTTGCAGGGGGATGACCGCAGGGGACCCCTGCACTACCTTCCTTGCACTGCTCTTCCTGTTGGTCATCCAATTCCCTATCTGGCTGTGCACCCTTTAGCTGCAGTAAGACCAACTCACTAAACGTGCCATTCACGTCATTCTCAGCATCGTGGATGCTCCAGAGTTCATTCACATGCAGCTCCAGTGCCGCAATGCGGTCTGTCAGGATTTGCAGTCGGATGCACTTCCCGGACACGTAGTCATCAGGGACACCGGAAGCGTCCCTGACTTCCCACATAGTACAGGAGGAGCATGACACGTGTCCGAGCTGTCCTGCCATGATTTAACCCTTAGATAAACTTAATTTGGCAACAATGCTAAAGGTTACTTACTGATATAGAAGAGAAAAAATAAAAATTATTTACCAATCACTTACTCACTTGGCTGTGACGTCACCTTTCAATTTCTTTCTACTTTTTTGCCTCCCCGCTGAAGCTGCACAAGCACACCTTTATAGGCCTCTCGACCACGAACTCCCGCCTCTTGGACTGCCACCGCCTCTCGCTGCCGCTGGGCCTTTATAGGCCTCTCGACCACGAACTCCCGCCTCTTGGACTGCCTAGCTCTCTACTTGTGGGGCAAAGCAACGCATAGCAGGGAAGAACAGGTTCAAACCAGCTGAGGATTTCCTCAGTTTCTATCGCTCAGTCAGCACAAGCGCACCATGCTGGACGCTGTAGTGCCCGAGACCATCCAGGGAGTGAGCCATGGTGAAGCTGAAGTACTCCCTGAAGCTCAGGGCTAGCACCATCTTTTGCTTGTTCTTACTCACACACTCACTCTCAAACATACATTAAAGCAAACCATCATAACGCACACAATTGTAAGGCTGGTCCTTCTCTAAACCTGCTTGCATCCCTTCTTTCAACCTTGTGAAGTGAGTGAGAAAAAGAGGGAGCCCCATTGGAACGCCTATTTTCAGATTGGTAATTGTAACAACTCAAAACGGGGGTGGCAGTAACTTGAGACATGGCGCACTCTTGATGTGAATCACTGGAAATTGCACACACTCTGCTAAGCAACTCATTCCAATACATTGCAAGTATTTAAATGAAGCTTTTGTTAATTGTCAGTGAGATTTCCTAAGGCTGTTTGTGCTCAGAGTTCTCTCAAGATTGCTGAGTTTACCAGATTTATTAAATTCAATTTCACACAGTGGGTTTGAACTCACAACCTCTGAGTTGCTAGCCAAGTACTGTTCACCGGAGAAAGCATTACAGATGAGCTCAATCCCGTTGTCACCCAACAACAACACATTTGTACTTAGTAGCAACAATCGCGATCATGACACATACTACTAGTTATGTAAGGCAGTGCGTGTTGGCAGGCTATTTAACGATAGGAACGGTTGCTAATTGTCTTTCTATTGCTGTCCTGGCTGAGAGCAGCTTACTCAGTAGAGATTTTAATTCAAACCTGGAACCTTCCTGGTCTGTTTGCAGACAACGCAACAAAATGGGACCGATTTTTCCTCTCTAGCAGAGAGGTGCAGCATACAGAAGGTGCACCTACGGGAAGAGTGCACTTGATTTTCCTGGCCTGGGCCATTAGCATGGCCTGGACACAGTCCTGGCATAGCGTTCTCCCCCCCCCCGCCCCCCCACACACACTGGCATGGCCTTGCACTGGGGAGGGGAGGGGGGGGAAGCAGGTGCATAGTTGCAAGCCTCAGAAGCTTGCAGCTGCGATCCAGGCCTCAGGCACAGGGACCTTCTGGCTGTTGCTGGAGAGATGGGGGAACTAACTGTTAGTGTCCATAAACCGTTTGCTCTGAATGAAACCACATTAGCATTAGGGCATCGGGCCAAAGGAAACAAATAGTTGTTTATAATTCTAAGCTTTTTTCTTGTACTACTTTCACCTATCACTCCACAGTACCAGAAAACTGTGGAATGTAACATTTCTAAATGTCAGGTCCCCTTCTTTCCATTGCACACTTCTTTACTTTATGCATTTTATTGAAGTTTTATTACACAGGATTCATTATCATGCAATCAGCTCAACAATGACGCCTCTATGATACAAAGGATGTTGAAAAAGTGCTAAATAAAAATCTTAGATAATATATTAACATTTTCTTGAGCATGTTGGACCTGTGCTGTATGGCTCTTCATACCGTGTACTCTTTTGACTGAATGGATGAAGTGTACCATGTAAATAACAAAGGGAAAAGCGCATTGGAAGGAGGGTTGCAAAATCAAAGTAGACTAGTCAACTGTATCAATTAAACACATCTCCTTCTGAAATATGAGAATTATGCAGAGCAGGCAGTTTCCACAAAGACTCAATACAGACTGTAGAAACTAAATCCTATCAGATGCTAAGAGGAGTCGGGAATAAAAAATTGGAAGGAAGGGAAGGAAAAACTGTGTAAAAGCAATTACTGCCTCCCTACCTCAGCTCTGAATCCTGCACATTCACAATAGCCTAACATTGTATTAAGTAATTTTCCCATTTCCCATCACGGATCTGGTTAACATTTTTTTTTAAACAATTATTTACAATCCTCTCCTTATTTACTAAGTAGACCGAGACTAGAAAATACATTTTTGATGTATTTATGAATATAGTCCATAGACGCACATAGCTGGTTCGAGTTTTCAGGTTAAATGGATAACCAAAAGCAGAGAAAGCCACGCAGACTTGAAATGCATCAATCTTTGACACTTCATACTGTATAAAGAAAAGGAAAATATCTGGCAAGCAGGTTTATTCTTATATTAACATTGCATGTTTGAGGTACATATCTAAGGATTTATTGAAGCAAAATGTTTAGATTTTCAAACTGTACCATTTGACATTCTGTGAAGTAAGGGGCTGCTCAGTGTGCATTATAAGATGACTGTTGTTGAGACAAAAGTACTGAAACATTGCCTTAAGGAGTGCATGAGTGAGCACTACAGTAATGTGCTATAATGCCTTAAAGCAAAGGCTGAGTGCATCATTGCACAATGAGGTCATTCTATTGACCCTTTGAGTACTGAATGTCATTTGCAGCTTTTGAAATAGACATGCACGCATGCATGCCAAGTATTTCAGTGAACAGCTTTAGAGAACCAGGCTTATAATTTCTCATGCTGAATATTATAATCAAGAGTGTACAGAACCACAGAGCTTGACTATATTCATGGGATAACAAAGGAACAAATTCATGTTGTTGTATTCTGTGTCGAGTGCAGGTCCTGCTCTGGCAGTGCACAAGGGGTTAAATCCGTGAATATATTCTGCAACCTTTGGGAGCCTTGTGTGCTACTAAGCGTGAGGCTACACAGGGTAGTTTGGAGTTGGATTTTGGGACAGGGTATTTAATAACTGCGAGTTTGAAGAGTGAATGAAGATTTCGTCAGAAACACTGGGTGGAATGGGAATCACGTTTACAGAGCTTTCGTGAAATACTCATCATCCCTCAAAGATATTGATCCATATTATATAAGCTGACTTCTGTTTCTCAACTCTGCAGTTAAAAAAAGATCAACATCAATTTTTTCATTCTGGTTATCTTTCTTACTCAACATTTTAGAAACTATTCTCTCTATTCACTTTTGATTTTTTTTTAGTTCTTTAAATTTCCATGTTTCTGTTTCATTCCCACATTCCTCGACAGGAATTATCATAACTGCTCTCTTGGGCTTTAGTGCCTGTGCTGAAATGGGTGAAGTGAGCACTTTAGTTCTTAAGTATCAGAAATATATGTGTGTATGTATACCTGGCTGTTTTTATGTGCATAGCTTCCATGTGTGCATGCATGTATATGTATAATCTCTGTGTATGCATGGACAATTTGCATCTGTGTATCACTTTTATCACAATAAAAAGTCCAAAGTAATTTCTAATAGGAGAGAAACAGACTAAGTGATAGTAAAATAATTAGACGGATTAAGCGAATGAACTGTTAAAAAAAAGGTCTTCAGGAGACTGTTAAAAGCAAGAGGTTTTGGTGAGGAATACTCGAGGGCAGGTGTTATAGAATCATAGAATGGTTACAGCACAGAAGGAGGACATTCGGCCCGTTGAGCCCGCACTGGCTCTCTGCAAGAGTGTTAGATGGCTGAAAGCTCTTCCATCTTGTAGGGAGTACCAGGTACAGAGGAAGACTCCTAGGAAGTCTGAATGGGAGGGCTAGGACGCAGTGCTGAAGGATGTAAAAGCCATGGATGGATTTGTAAAATGAGAATAAGGATTCTGATTTCACTGTTTTGGTGGGGGAAGGGATGTGATGTGAGAGAAGGGGCAGAGAGCCATTGGAGGCTACTGGGGACAAGAGTGATAGGCAAGTGAGTTTCAGTGCGGGATAATGTGGGGATGCAGAAGCTTTGGATGAGTTGGAGTCAGTGTAGGTTGAGTTCAGGAGGCAGGCAAAGAGGGTGCTGGAGAAGTTGAGTTGTGAGGTAACAAAAGTATGGATAAGAGTTTCAATGCTGGTGTGGGTGAGATGGGGTGGAGGTGGGCAATGTGCAGAAGTAAGTGCACGCAGTCTTAAGTAATATGAATTTTAAAGCTCAGCTCATGTTAAACAGGGCATCTAGGTTGCTCGCCATCTAGTTCAACCTAAGTGAGAAGCCAGGGAGGGCACAGAGTTGGAGTTGAGGCAGTAATACAGAGTTCTTGGTGGAACTGAAATAAGATAGCTTTGGTTTTCTCAGTGGAAATAGTTTTGACTCATTGATAACTTCATGCCGCATGGTTATGGAATCGAGGTTGGTGAGTGGGTGGGGTGATGGTGGCGCGAAGATAGGTAAAGCAAGACATTGTCAGCATACGTATGGTAACTGGCCCCCTTTCTGCAGATGTCTTTCAGGGACAATACACGAGTTAAGTGAAGTAGAGGAGTGGAGCCATGGATTAAATCTTGGGGTAGGTCTGAGATAACTGTGCGCGACAGGAGGGAAAATCATCGCTGGAGATGTGCCTTCACTGTGCAGCATAGATATCTATACTTGCAGTTCTTCATATGTGCCTGTACATGCTCACAATTACATAGGTAATAAAGTTACACAGCATACAATCTCAAGGCTCTGTATGATTCTAACTACTAACACATTAGATATTAATTTATTTAGGAAATTGACACAATAACGATTATCTACTTGAAAAGATTTTACTTGATCTGTAAATTAGCACTTGTAATGTAAAGAGGGCAATTTCTGTAGAGGATCATGCTCTTATGGGGTGCATGTGGAACACAGCCTAACATTCAAACCAGTGTGGTCAGACCCAGAAGCAGTAACTGTAACTGCGGATCTTCAAACTGACCTAAGCATGGGAGAACTAGTCTGCTTGTTTCTGGTCTCTTTATACATTGGATTTAGCCCTTTTCCATTGAAAACTAAATGAAATGCTAAGAAAAGTAGGAATTCTCAATGCTCTCAAGGCTCTGTATGATTCTAACTTCTAACACATTAGATATTAATGTCTTTAGAAAATTGAGAGGGTTGATGAGGGCCATGTGTTTGATGTGGTGTACATGAACTTCCAAAAGGTATTTGATATTAGGCTTGCCAGCAAAGTTGAAACCCATGGAATAAAAGGGACAGTGGCAGCATGGATGTGAAATTGGCTAAATGACAGAAAACAAAGAGTAGTGGTGAACGGTTATTTTTCAGACTGGAGGAAGGTGGTGTTCCCCAGGGATCGGTACTAGGACCACTGCTTTTCTTGATATATATTGAGGACTTGGACTTGGGAGTAAAAGGGCACAATTTCAAAATTTGCAGGACGCAAAACTTGGAAGTATAGTGAACAGTGAGGAGGATATTGATAGACTTCAAGAAGACATAGGTGGAATGGGCGGACATGTGGCAGATGATTTTTAATGCAGAAAAGTGCAAAGTGATACATTTTGGTAGGAAGAATGAGAAGAGGAAATATAAACTAAAGGGTGCAATCCTAAAATGGGTGCATGAATAGAGAGACCTGGGGGTATATGTGCACAGATCGTTGAAGGCGGCAGGGCACGTTGAGAAAGTGATTAAAAAAGCTTATGGGATCCTGGGCTTCATAAATAGAGGCATGATTATCATATGTGAATTTACACTAGTGATACAATATTGTGGCTGAATTAACCGTCCCAAAATTAAAATGGCAGAACACATGTTGCAATGCATGGATTTTTGTGTGTTGGAAATGAGTATGGAGAAGTCAAAAACCATCGGCCTAGGTTTACAGACCATCTATTGAAGAAACCAGAGCTTAAAGCTCATGGAGCATATGTGCCGAGCAAGCTAGGTCTATTGACTGAGGAAACCTGAAAATCCAATTTGAGTGAAAGTCTGAAGTACCCATGAGCCTCCCAAGTCTGAGTAGGGTAAACCCGGAGTGAGTGAGGGTGCTGAGGAGTCTACAGTAAAAGACTGGAGGAATTCTATTAGCTTCCGAAACATCTCTCAATTAGAAAGGTAAAGAAAATCATTGTTATATGAGCTTTCAGCAGAAAGGGAAATCGTTCTTCACAAAAGCCACTAAATTACAATGCCTGTTTTTCTTCTGCAGGAGGGGGTTGTAAGAACCTATATATAGTCCATATAGTTAGATTGTTGGCTGTGTCATGTCAGGGAAATTGATGGGGAATTAGAGTTTGGGGGCAATTTAGGTAAGTGTAGATGGGGGAGTGAAACAATATTTGAGGTTTAGACTCAGGATTGATGGATTTTGATTAGTTCAACTTGAAACAAACTCAAGTTCAAACTCAATCATTCATCACTATTCTCATCACGGTTGCTCACAATGCTACATCTGTACCCGCCACGGGCTGACCTACCTAATGTGAATTCGGAAGTGCTGCTCCTTTTCTTATTATAATCTTGTGTTACACAATCAACATGAAGCAATTCAAAAACAACTGCAGAGGTGCTATTAGAATTATTGGACTGTAACGTATAGAATCAATTGTATAAATCTGAAATAAATAGTCACGTACTTCTCATGGCTGAAGTAGGAAACAAATCACACTGAAGTTTACACAGTACTCAGGCGTTCTGTTCCAATTCTGGTGGAATGTGAGCCCAGCAGTTCACATCTGCTCAAAGACTTCAGACCTCCCCTGTGTATGATAAATTATCCACTAACAATTAGTAGCCTCAAGGCTGAGGCAGGCAAAAAGGAAAGCTATTCATCAGCATAGAGGGGGCCAAGTTAGTCCAATGTCCAAGAATAATGGCCCCAAAAGTCTTGTGGTGGGATGCACCTTGACTTAAGTGTACCCACTGGGAACCTCTGCTGATGATCCCAGAGGACTTTCTGGGAGGTCCCCTCATTTGTCTGTCAATGCTGGATGTTGCAGTGCTTGTGTGGGGGAAGTATCTCGGGTACCCGCCATTATAAAGGTGCCAGGACGTTGGGTGATGGCGCTGCTGGGGGGATGGTTGAGAGTCATTTCCCCTCACGAAAAGAAAAAAACAGCTGCCTCCCCCTCAGTAAGAGTGTCACTTATAACATGTCCCCCAAAAAATTGCTGCTCTTTTTCGTCACGAGTCTAGGTCATGATTCCAGGCTTGACCCCTAGATGGGTCCCACTTCTGCCAGTTGTTGAGGTGTTGTGTCTGCACTGACTAGGTGTACTTCTGTTGGCCATACACCGGATCCCACGGTCGCAGGAGTTGCCAACTTAGGGAGCAGGGTTGCCATCCCTCAAATATTGTCCTGGATTCTCCGGCAAACAAACCAGGAGAAAAACCATAGGGGCATTAAAAAGTTGTGTGTGTTTTGTTTCATTTTCTTTGAATACTTATAACATTTCTAAATATAAAAATATTGGAGATGGGGGTAAGAGGCTGCTTGACTGGGCGGGGTGATTGGAGGCATGAGGTCATGTGATGAAACCTCCAGGAATATGTCCAACCAGAGTTGGCATCCCTATTAGGGAATCCTGTCTCCAGCCTTGTCCCCTCCTATGTCAACAGCTATTATGGGGTTCCATCCCCGAGAGGCCATTATCCGATCCTCGACTCACAGTCAGGATTTCATATAGCCTGTTCTCGGCCTAGTTTAGAACATAAAAAAACAAATAGGTGCAGGAGTAGGCCATTTGGCCCCTCAAGCCTGCCCCGCCATTCAATATCATGGCTGATCTTCTGCCTCAACTCCACTTGTCTATACTATCCCCAAATACTTAATATCCAAAAATCTATTGATCTCTGTCTTGAAGATACTCAGCAACTGAGCTTCTACAGCCCTCTGGGGTAGAGAATTCCAAAGATACACAACGCTCTGAGTGAAGAAATTTCTCCTCATCGCAGTCCTAAATTGCGACCCTTTATTCTGAGACTGTGACCCAGGGTTCAAGACTCCCCAGCAGGAAACATCCTCCCTACATTTACCCTGTCAAGCCCTGTAAGAATGTTGTATGTTTCAATGAGATCCCCTCTCATTCTTCTAAACTCTAGATAATATAGGCCTAGTCTAATCAATCTCTCCTCATTGGACAATCCCCCCATCCCAGGAATCAGTCTAGTGAGCCTTTGTTGCACTCTCTCTAAGTCAAGTATATCTTTCCTTCGGTAAGGAGATCAAAAGTGTACACAATACTCCAGATGCGGCCTCACCAAGGCCCTATATAATTGCAGTAAGACGTCTTTACTCTTATACTCAAATCCTCTTGTAATAAAGGAACAGTTTCTGGCTGTTCCAGTCTAAGTCTTGAAATTACAGCAGGAGGACACGGAAGCAGTTGAGTACTTTCTAGAGCTCATTTGTCTCGCAATTAGCAATAGACCTAATTCAAGTTTGACCTCAACTTGAGGGGAATAACGCCCTTTGCCAATGCTGCAAGCTTTCCTACAGAGAGCAACTGTAATCTTGTAAACAGACATTCTATTTCAGGCTGAGGCAGGTGGGTGGTGTATATGGTGCTACGCCACAGTGTGTGGGTTTATCCAGCCCTAATCCTCTGTGCCTCATCACTATTTTAAACATGGTGGTTGATAAACTGCTCTGGGGCAAATTGCAACACCCTTTGGTAATGAAGTCAGAGTAGTTAACCTCATTAACTATAATTTCCACGATGATGCAAGACTTTGTGATTTATATTACTGATGCCTCATTGTGCCCCCGAATCATCATGGGAACTGTAGTTTATACTCAGAGTGGAAGAAACAGTTGTACAGGTGTGTAGGAGGTGGAAGGTGCAAGTGGGAGTGCATCATATGCAATGTGGGTGGTGCACTCTGACTTTAACATTGCAACTGCTTGTTTCTATTGTTAACTGCAAGTAAGTGACGGCAATTGCCCACAGATAGGGCTCAAGTTTCGGTTCAAGTTGCTCCTATTTTTTTGGAGCAACTGGTTTAGAATGGAGTATCGTAGAAATTGCAATTCTCAGCATTTAGTTTGCTCCAATTCTACTGAGTTAGAATAGTTTTGTTTTAGAACAGTTTTCTTTTCAAAAGGGAGCGTTACCAGTCACTTATGCCTGTTTTTCAAGTTTAGGCAGTGAAAACTTACTCCAAACTAACATAGAATGGAGTAAGTGTAGATTTTTGTACACTCAGAAAAACCTTGCCTACACTTTATAAATTAGGCGCCGGGAGCGAGAGATTGGGGGAGGGAAGTTGGGGGATTTTACAAGCATTAAACACTTCACTTTTACAAATAAAGAGCCATCATCAATAATAAATGATAAATAAATCAATAAATCAACCAATAAATCAATCCAAAAAAAATTGTAAAAATTTAAAAATTTAAAAATATCAATAAATAAAAAAATTTAAAGTTTCTACTCACCTACTGCAGCACAGGAGCCCTCCAACAGCCTGCTGGAACAGGGCCCCCCTGTGGGCGGGCTCCGCTGCCGACGAGGAAGCCGACGACTTCGAGGACTTCAGGCGGGGCCCGCCCCCAGGAGATGCCGGACCGCTGACCAGGACTTCGGGCGGGGCCCTCCCCCAGCAAGATGCCGGGTGGGTGCGCCCTGCCGCCAATTAGGAGTTCGGGCGGGGCCTGCCCCCAGGAGATGCCGGGTGGGCCGCCGCGGAAGAGGTAAGGGCAGTCAGGCCACTCGGCCCGGGATAGGGGCAACGCCCCTTTGGCCAGGGATAGGGTCGGCGCCCAGAGACAGGACGCACTGGGAGGGCCAGGAGCTACTGCACACGTGTGAAGCTCCGCTCCCAGCTGCTCCTGCAGTGCTGCGCCAAGCTGGAAATGGGCCTTCAGATATCGGAGAATCGTGAGGTAAGTACTCGGCACAATTTCTGTTCTACAAATTAGGCGGGCCTCTCCGATGTGCGCCCTTCTAGTGGGGGTCCGAAACTTGGACCCATAGAAGTTAATGTGGAACTGTAAAAACTAGATTCTCAAGTACTTGAATTCAGTTAGTACGCAGCCTTCTGTATTATCATTTTAGTGAGCACACATTGGTTAGACAACTTTTTTTTATAACTAGAATAGAACACTCTCTCTACAACACTTAATCTCCCTCTTTATGGATACAATGAAACAACATTAAAAAAGTAGTACAGAATTAGGGTTACTATTTTATCATTATTTTACATTAACCTCCATGTACATTTTACATATTTAATCACAGCTCCCTTTTGGAAAATCCGCTGCCATTGAGATGTACAAAGGACAACACCAGACTGCAATAGATCCTGTTCAAACTGTTCAGTCAAATTAAAATTCAGTATTTTAACATTTTATTTTCTCCTACAGTTTATATTCTGTTGTGTTCCATTCCAGTAACATAACAAATGCAGGTACACAGACCCTGGGTAGCCATAATATCACTAAAGCTGAATAGAAGGTTTCTTATTGGACAAGCTCTGCACAAAATGGCTTATCTAGGCATCTCCTGTTTTGCTATTTTGTCGGGGCGTTCTCTTCTTTAATTCTGCGCTCCTTTAATTCTGGTGCATCCCCCACTTCCTTCACTCCACCATTGGCGGCTGTACCTTCAGCCGTCTAGGTCCTAAGGTCCGGAATTCCCTCCCTAAACCTTTACACCTCTCTCCCCTCCTTAAAGATATGTAAAGAGAAAAAGGTTAGTAAAGACAAATTTAGGTCCCCTGCAGTCAGAATCAGGGGAAGTCATAACGGGGAACAAAGAAATGGCAGACCAATTGAACAAGTACTTTGGTTCGGTATTCACTAAGGAGGACACAAACAACCTTCCGGATATAAAAGGGGTCAGAGGGTCTAGTAAGAAGGAGGAACTGAGGGAAATCATTATTAGTCGTGAAATTTTGTTGGGGAAATTGATGGGATTGAAGGCCGATAAATCCCCAGGGCCTGATGGACTGCATCCCAGAGTACTTAAGGAGGTGGCCTTGGAAATAGCGAATGCATTGACAGTCATTTTCCAACATTCCATAGATTCTGGATCAGTTCGTATGGAGTGGAGGGTAGTCAATGTAACCCCACTTTTTAAAAAAGGAGGGAGAAAGAAAACAGGGAATTATAGACCGGTCAGCCTGACATCGGTAGTGGGTAAAATGATGGAATCAATTATTAAGGATGTCATAGCAGCGCATTTGGAAAGAGGTGACATGATAGGTCTAAGTCAGCATGGATTTGTGAAAGGGAAATCATGCTTGACAAATCTTCTGGAATTTTTTGAGGATGTTTCCAGTAGAGTGGACAAGGGAGAATCAGTTGATGTGGTGTATTTGGACTTTCAGAAGGCTTTCGACAAGGTCCCACACAAGAGATTAATGTGCAAAGTTAACGCACATGGGATTGGGGGTAGTGTGCTGACGTGGATTGAGAACTGGTTGGCAGACAGGAAGCAAAGAGTAGGAGTAAATGGGTACTTTTCAGAGTGGCAGGCAGTGACTAGTGGGGTACCGCAAGGTTCTGTGCTGAGGCCCAGCTGTTTACATTGTACATTAATGATTTAGACGAGGGGATTAAATGTAGTATCTCCAAATTTGCGGATGACACTAAGTTGAATGGCAGTGTGAGCTGCGAGGAGGATGCTATGAGGCTGCAGAGTGACTTGGATAGGTTAGGTGAGTGGGCAAATGCATGGCAGATGAAGTATAATGTGGATAAATGTGAGGTTATCCACTTTGGTGGTAAAAATAGAGAGACAGATTATTATCTGAATGGTGACAGATTAGGAAAAGGGGAGGTGCAACGAGACCTGGGTGTCATGGTACATCAGTCATTGAAGGTTGGCATGCAGGTACAGCAGGCGGTTAAGAAAGCAAATGGCATGTTGGCCTTCATAGCGAGGGGATTTGAGTACAGGGGCAGGGAGGTGTTACTACAGTTGTACAGGGCCTTGGTGAGGCCACACCTGGAGTATTGTGTACAATGTTTGTCTCCTAACTTGAGGAAGGACATTCTTGCTATTGAGGGAGTGCAGCGAAGATTCACCCGACTGATTCCCGGGATGGCGGGACTGACATATCAAGAAAGTCTGGATCAACTGGGCTTGTATTCACTGGAGTTCAGAAGAATGAGAGGGGATCTCATAGAAACGTTTAAAATTCTGACGGGTTTAGACAGGTTAGATGCAGGAAGAATGTTCCCAATGTTGGGGAAGTCCAGAACCAGGGGTTACAGTCTAAGGATAAGGGGTAAGCCATTTAGGACCGAGATGAGGAGACCTTCTTCACCCAGAGAGTGGTGAACCTGTGGAAGTCTCTACCACAGAAAGTTGTTGAGGCCAATTCACTAAATATATTCAAAAAGGAGTTAGATGTCGTCCTTACTACTAGGGGGATCAAGGGGTATAGCGGGAAAGCAGGAATGGGGTACTGAAGTTGCATGTTCAGCCATGAACTCATTGAATGGTGGTGCAGGCTTGAAGGGCTGAATGGCCTACTCCTGCACCTATTTTCTATGTTTGTATGTAAAGCCTATCTCTTTGACCAAGCTATTGGTCACCTATCCTAATGTCTTCTTCTTTGGCTCGGTGTCAATATTTGTCTGATTATGCTTTTGTGAAGCACCTTGGGACATTTTACTCTGTGAAAGGCACTATATAAATGAATGCATGTTGTTGTTGTTGGGTCTGAAAATGGTTGTAGTTGATGAATCTCCATAAAAATCACTTTCAAATGGAACACCAGCTATTGCAGTATGTAATTGGCACTTGTTGGATCTTGTGGTAGGATCTGGTGGTAGGAAGTAGCTTCTTTCTTGCAATGCTATACAGAAGGGAATGAAAAGCAAGATCACCCTGGATTGCATGCTTATTAGTAGTCACCAGAAGAGTAGCACAATCAGAAACCTGGGAGCAGGTTGCTATCTTTGCCCCTTTGGTTACAGAATGTTGCGGGGGAGGTGGCGTGGGGGGCATGGGAAGAAGGAGAAAGGGGTGAAAAATGTTTGAACCCCAAAGTACAATGCAACACTCCCTCAATACTGCATTGAAGCATCAGCCTAGATAACATGCTCAAGTCTTAGAGTGGAGATCGAACCCACAACTTTCTAATACAAATGTGAGCAAGCCATGATCAAGCTACACTAAGCAAGAGCACGTGTAGTAATTTTTGATGGTCAGAGAGCCTACACTTTGAAGACACAAAGGTGATACTGTACGAGGGGCTCCTAGGGCTATATGAGTGTCTACAATGACACCATGGAATTTGAGGAATCCTGCCATGTGAGAAGATTGCACAGCTCTGTCATTGCGAGCATTGGAAGCTGGAAATTTTCCCCTCTAGTCCCCACTGCTCAGGCAGGTTTCTTTCAGTTCCAATAATACAATTCATGATAAAAGCAAGAATCTCACTTTCAATGTCACAGTTGACTTATATTGACAGTTTTGTTTGTTGTGTTAGCACTGATGAATGAGCAATGTGTTTCCAATAAAAATAAACATTTTCTTTTCTTTATTTTGAAAAGCTGATGAAATATTACATTTACAATCATGTATTTCCTCTCTCTCCCTCTCCCTCCCATTTTACTCTTCTCAGGCTCCATTTTCAGACAGAGAGCAGGTGGGAAACCTGTTTACAGCTGTCCATCAGTGGTCCTCTCTTGATTAAACCATTATAAGGTCTGCAAGGTGAATCCAGTGTGATACACCCACTGATTTTCCTGCTTGGGTAAAGTGTCTATCCTAGAACAGAAGCAGGCATTGAACAATAAAAGACCATTTGACCCATGAAGTCCACTCCTTCCACATACCAGCACTTTGCACCTTATCACCAACTCAACCAGTGATGTGATTTCCCAGTTGCACTGATTTGTGAGAGCAAAAGCTGAAACGCTGACTGGATCCTAAATCACCGACAGTTAGCATCTCTGGAACAATAAGAAACCATCAGCATGGATTTAGAAGGGAAAGATCCTTACTGACAAACCTGCCCGACTTCTTTGAGCATGTAATCAATGTGGCACTCCCTGTGATAATTATTTAGATTTTCAGAATGCTTTTGATTAAACTTCGCAACACAGAATAAAAATTAAAGTAAAAGCCACAGGAATCCTGGATTGAGGACCAGACTGGATAAGAAGCCAGTTTACAGAGTACGCACGAGATGTAAGGTTAGATTGGATGTAATGGTAGATTTTAGGAAAGAGGTACAATTTACTTATGAAAAAACTAACCCAAATGAATATAATTAGTTAAAAATTTGCTTGCAAAAATGTACTGTCACAATAATATCTGGTGTCTGACCTTTCCCATTGAACCAGATAGCAATGTTTTCAGCATAGAGTGTTTAGGGCCGTTCAAGGACTTTCAGTCTAAGCAAACTGTCATGTATCTTACATTATTATATATAACTGTATCCTAACATGCTATACATGACTGTAATAAGATATGACCTATAATCACCAGCATACCTTACCACTAGGGGTGCACTTGCAAGAGACAGGTATATAAGGACAGGTCTTAGGCAAGTGCAGCATTCTAGAGCTGTGAAATAAAGGTGCAGGTCCAGAGTGACCTTGACTTCACTTCATGCCTCGTGTGAATCTGTACTGAGGGGACAGGACTCTACACAAACATGCTCTAACCAATGGCTCTTCCTTTTAAATGAATATCAATCACACAACATTCAAGGGCAATCCATTTGAACGCTATTTGTAAATATTAAACTTCAGGAGGGCATGCTCAGCTGCTGGAACAGTCCACTCCAGAAAATGTGCTGGCAAGTTTATTCAACGGTGCACACATCTGCTGCTGTATAAATCTTTTCATTCCTTGAAATAAATTCCACTAGTATGTGTTAAAAATAAGACAAAAAATGGTGCAATGAAAGCAATCACAGCATTGTACTGGTGATTGTATCATTGCGCCCTCCTCCATTATAAACATTATAATATGGCGTGCAAGAGACTTTCACTTCATTACCTCAGGTGCTCCCTTAAAATATACAACCATGCTGGAATCAGGGATTAGAAAAATGTATCCACCCACTTTCACCAATCCCGTCGCTGCTTAATGTCAATCTGACATGGGTTTGGCAATGCAACTTGGCGCTTTAGCTTTTACAGATTAAGTTAATGACAGGGAAATCTCTAGTGGATTAAAGTGTTAAAGTGGAATATGTAGATGCCAACCCATGATTGAAAGGCAAAGAGTGTGTGTTTACAAGCCAGACACAGCCAAGAGGACACTGACAGCTATAATAAGTAAGTAGTTGTGATTTTTTTTCAGGAAAATCAATATTAGTGTCAGCTAATGGCTCAATGATAGCACTCTCGCTTCAGAGTCAGACGTTGTGGGGTCATGCCCCACAGGGCAATACTGAGGGACTGCTGTACTGTCAGAGGCGCTGTTGTTCATTTGAGACATTGAACTGAGGCTCTATTAGGCCTCTCAGGCAGACATAAAAGATACAATGACACTATTTGAAGTATAGCAAGGGAATAGAAGAGCTGGTGCCAGGTTAATATTTATTCCTTAACAAACATTAAAAATAAAAAGTCTAATTATCTGGTCATGAATCGCTACTTCTTTTGTGGGATCTTGCTCTGCATAATCTGGCTGCTGCGTTTCCCTATGTTACAATAGTGATTACACTTCAAAAGTAATTAATTGGTTGTGAAGTTTTTTTTGACATTGTGAGGTAATGAAAGGTGCTATATAAATGTAAGTTCTTTCTTCATATTAGGCTGTTCGATTAAAATTTCTCAACTTTATTAAAATAGAATAATGTACTTGCAAGACAAAGGTTGGAATTTTGTTCATGACAAAAGTAACACAAGTTTCACTAAAATTATGAGGAAGTTAAGGGTCAAGGTAATTTGTTACATAGGTTGATATCAAACCACTCCAGCTTTATTTTGCAGCTTGCTATCAAACCACTCCAGCTTCACTGTTGGAGTTTGAGCGGAGGGAGGGAAATCAGAAGCTGCGGCAACCTGGACCCACCTTGCTACCACATGGAGTAGTAAAGGGATAGCTAGATAAGTACATGAGGAAGAAAGGAATAGAAGAGTATGCTGATAGGATTAGATGAATTAGGGTGGGAGGAGGCTTGTGTGGAGCATAAACACTGGCAGAGACCACTTGGGCCAAAGGGTCTATTTCTGTGTTGTAAATTCTATGTAATCTCTTGGGCATCAAACTGGTCATCACCAAGCATCTTTGGCGATGACCAAAAATTTGCAGCCTGTAAGGTGCAATTGCCACAATATCACGTTCCACACCAAAACTAGTGAATATCTCACTGTAAAAATGCATATGCCATTCACGATGTGCATTTTCCAAGCAGCTGCTTTATAAAACATGCTTTTTGGAGTTTCACAACTTTTGAACAACAACAACTTGTATTTATATAGCACCTTTAATGTAATAAAACATCCCAAGATGCTTCTCAGGAGTATTATAGACAAAAGATTTGACACCGAACCACATAAGGAGAAATTAGGGCAGGTGACCAAATGCTTGGTCAAAGAGGTAGGTTTTAAGGAGCATCTTAAAGGAGGATAGAGAGGTAGAAAGGTTTAGGGAGGGAATTCCAGAGCTTAGGGCCGAGGCAACAGAAGACACGGCTACTAATGGTTGAGTGATTATAATCAGGGATGCTCAAGAGGGCAGAATTAGAGAAGTATAGATATCTCGGGGGGTTGTGGGGCTAAAGGAGATTACAGAGATGGGAGGGGTGAGGCCTTGGAGGGATTTGAAAACAATTTTCAAATCGAGGCGTAGCTTAACCAGAAGCCAGTGTAGGTCAGCGAGCACAGGGGTGATGGGTGAACGGCACGGCACAAGTTAGGACACGGGCAGCCAAGTTTTGGATCACCTCAAGTTTACTTAGGGTAGAATGTGGGGGACCAGCAAAGAGTGCATTAGAATAGTCAATTCTAGAGGTAACAAAGGCATGGATGAGGGTTTCAGTGGTGGATGGGCTTAGGCAAGGGGGGAGATGGGCAATGTTAAGGAGGTGGAAATAATTTCACCTAATTTTTCATCACATATCTAACAATTAGAGGAGACATGTTGACTTATGGTAATCTGCTAAATGCACAATAACAGTGAAGATGGCAATTGCCACCTGTAGCTTTTTATACCCGAGTGGTTACAGCACAGAAGTAGGTCATTCGACCCATTGAGCCCATACCGACTCTCTGCAAGACCACTTCAGCGAGTCCCACTCCCATGCCCTTTCCCCGTAGCCCTGCCAATTTTTTTTTTCTGCTACTTATTCAATTTCCTTTTGAAAGCCACGATTGAATCTGCCTCCACCACCTTTTCAAGTAGAGCATTCCAGATTCAACCAACTCATCGCGTAAAAGTTTTACCTCGTGTCACCTGTGGTTCTGTGTCCTACTGATCCTCAACCCTTCTGCCAATGGGAACAGTTTCGCTCGATCCACTCTGTCTAGACCCCTCATGATTTTGAACACCTCTATCAAATTTCCCCTCAATCTTTTCTGCTCAAAGAACAACAACTCCAGCATCACCAATTTATCCACTTAACTAAAGTCCCTCATCCCTGGAACCATTCTGTACATCTTTTCTGCACCCTCTCTAAGGCTTTCACATCCTTCCTAAAGTTTGGTGCCCAGAATTGGACACAATACTCCAGTTGAGGTTGAACCAGTGTTTTATAAAGATTCATCATAACACCCTTGCTATTGTACTCTATAGAGGAGAAATTCGTGACCACCCTGCTTGGGGCGCTAACTTGTAAATGTTTGGTAGTTTTGCTTCAGGAAGGGAGTGGAGCACTAAATCAGGTGCTCCACTTCGTTCCTGAAGCGCAATCGGCAGCAGGCGGGTTGGTGAGTTCAGCAGCACAGTCACGTTGAAAGGCTCCTTCCCTCCATTAAAAGGGAAGGGCCATTGCTGCTGGCTCTGTAAAGAAAAAAAAAATTACCTTCCCCACGATGGCAGCAGCGATCCCGCCCAATCAGCCCGGTACTCTAGCAGAGTGCCGGGCTGATCGATTACGGGCAGGAACCTGCGTAAAAACCTACGAGAGAGAGGGTAAGTTTTCACCTCATCTTTAAGCACTGCCCCTGAAGCGGCCGGCTGCCCGATGCACGCCTTCTGCAGCTGTTGGTGTTTTCGCCTAGTGATGCTACAGGGGACAGAACACAATTTCAGGTCCGGGACGCTACCTGGGCGATGCGCACGGTGATGACGTCATGAACCCCGGGCGAAGGAGATTGGGGCGCAACGCCGTACCGCCGCCACAAAACTCCCGCCCAATATGGCGGGAGTCGTTGATCTCGCCCCAACCATTTGCGCCCGTTATTGGCCTCTGAAGGCACTAACGGGAGGCAAAAAGGAGCCCACTTTTGCCCCCTATGCCTCTATTTATGAAACCCAGGATCCCAAATGCTTTGTTAATCACATTCTCAACATGCCCCGCCACCTTCACATATACCCCCAGATCTCTCTGTTCATGCACCCCCTTTAGAATTGTACCTTTAGTTTATATTGCCTCTCCTCATTCTTCTTACCAAAATGTATCACTTCACACTTTTCTGCATTAAATTTCATCTGCCATCTGTCCGCCTGTTGTGTATGCAATAACTCAATAGACTGAATAGCATAAACTCTGAATAGGTACAAACCTGGCTCTACTTTATTAGGGCCCAAAGTGATTACATTACAAGATGGCTGGCCTTTTATACCTGGGACGCAGACACATGTGCACAGCCGAATGACCTCTGACAGTGGTGCCACCTGGTGGCTAGTAAACCCAAGCATGCATACATGACAATATTCCCCTTTAAGATATTAGTAACGGTCTACAAATTGAGATGGTCCGGGGCTTTCTGCTCCAGAGTTGAACGTCTCAGTTCAACTCCAGCCTTGGGTAAGCGTTCTGAGTCTGTTATGACTGGGGGCTGTGTCATGTATCTTAAATTATTATATATAACTGTATCCTAACATGCTATACACGATATAAGATATGACCTGTAACCACCAGCATACCTTACCACCAGGGGTGCACTTGCAAGAGACAGGTATATAAGGACAGGTCTCAGGCAAGTGCAGCATTCCAGAGCTGTGAAATAAAGGTGCAGGTCCAGAGTGACCTTGACTTCACTATATGCCTCGTGTGAATCTGTACTGAGGGGACAGGACTTTACAGTGGCGACGAGTTACGGGATTACAGAATCCACAGAATGGCGAACAACGGATCAAATGAAAAGTACAATGTGGGAAACAATTGGGAGGACTTTATAGAAAGGCACCAGTAAAGCTTTGTAACCAAAGACTGGTTAGGCGACAATAAGGCAGACAAGAGAAGAGCCCATCTCTTGACCAGATGTGGCTCGAAAACATACGCTTTAATGAAGGATCTGTTGGCACCCGAGAAACCAGCAAGCAAGTCGTTTGAAGAATTGAGCACACTGGTAAGAGACCACCTGAAGCCAGCGAGCAGCCTACACATGGCCAGACACAGGTTTTACAACTACAGACGCTATGTGGGCCAGAGCATACCCGACTTCGTAGCGGAACTTCGGAGGTTGGCTAGTTTATGTGAGTTCTCCGATGAACTGAGGAGAGAAATGCTGAGAGACTTTTTCATTGAAGGAATGGGCCAAGCAGGCATATTCCGAAAGCTCATAGAGACCAAGAACCTGACCTTAGAAGCAGCAGCACTGGTTGCACAGACATTCTTGGTAGGGGAAGAAGAAACGAGGTTGATTTACAATGCAGGTACGACAACTAACAAAATATCGGAACAAGAAGTTCACAGCACTAAACAAGCTGCAACCTCCACACACAGACAAAACCAGGAGAACAGGCTCTCGACAGCAGGCAGAAGCCATCAAGGGCCACAAGAACGGCCGTTCACACCTCATCAACCCACAATGCGAGCAATCAACTACAAACTGAGAGAAGCTCAAGAGAGACCAGCCAGACGCAGCTCATTCTTTGGGAACACTTTGAACAATGGAACAGATCTGTGCTGGAGGTGTGGGGGTGGGCACTCGTCAAGGAGATGTCGATTTCAGCAGGCTGTTTGCAGAAATTGTGAATATACAGGGCATTTGGCCCACATGTGCAAAAAAACGGCAGCTCAGCTGATATACGAATCGGATGGGTCAGAAAGCGGACCAGAAGATGGTGGGGACGGTACCCGGGACACCGATGTACAGCGGGTCAACATGATCAATGGCCACTGCTCCTACAACAGGACGCCTCCTATAATGATGAGGGTCCTACTCAACGGGATATCTGTCAACATGGAGCTGGATACGGGAGCGAGTCAATCTCTCATGGGCGCTCAACAATTTGAACAACTGTGGCCGCATAAAAGAGACAGACCAAAACTCACAAGGGTCGACACCAAACTAAGGACCTATACCAAAGAAATCGTACCAGTCCTCGGCAGCGCCATGCTCTCTGTCACACACAAAGGGACAGTGAACCGACTTCCCCTGTGGATTGTCCCCGGAGACCCCCCAGCACTGCTGGGGAGAAGCTGGCTGGCACAACTAAATTGGAAATGGGATGATGTCCATGCCATGTCATTAGAGGAACGGACCTCCTGCTCAACAGTTATAAAGCGATATGAACATCTCTTTCAGCCAGGTGTGGGCACTTTCAAAGGGGCCAAAGTCAAAATCTACATCACACAGGATGCTAGACCGGTCCATCACAAGGCCAGAGGGGAAAGATTGAACACGAACTAGACAGGCTTCTGCGGGAAGGCTTTATATCACCTGTGGAATTTAGCGACTGGGCAAGTCCCATCGTCCCAGTCATGAAGCCTGATGGATCCGTACGAATCTGTGGGGACTACAAATCCACCATAAACAGAGTCTCCCTACAGGATCAATACCCGCTGCCCAGAGCGGAGGGCTTATTTGCCACATTGGCTGGAGGTAAACTTTTCTCAAAATTAGACCTCACATCTGCGTATATGACGCTATAATTGACCGAGGAATCCAAGCTACTCACTGATACGTCCTTACTATACAGTATAAATGCACATGAGGCCCATGCTTGAGAGGTCAGTCTGTGATCTGTCCTTTATTCCTTAGCACTCAAGTGATGAAGGTGGGTGGAGCTTCCCCTTTTATATCTGAAGGTCCAGGTTAGGAGTGTCTCCCACCTAGTGGTCATTGTTCTCACAGTGTACAACTGAGGTCAGATTATACATGGGTTACAATGCTGGTTGAATACATGACATCACCTCCCCCCCAAAGTCTTATTGGGATCACAGGTTGAGTCTCTCTGGTGGTTTACGCTCTCTTGTAGAGCGCCTGAGTTGGGGCCCCAGTTGTTGGGCGCTGGCCTGAGTGTCTGCTGTTTGCGGAGCCTCAGGCCTATCCAGACTGCCCACAGTGATTGGGCTCTCCTCCCTTTGGTTCCGGTGTTCGGTCACCTGTGGTGGAGTGAACTCTACATCGTGTTCTTCCTCTGCTTCTTCTATGGGGTTGCTGAACCTCCTTTTTGTTTGATCCACGTGTTTGCGGCAGATTTGTCCATTGGTAAGTTTAACTACCAAAATCCTATTTCCCTCTTTGGCAATCACAGTGCCTGCGAGCCATTTGGGTCCTGCAGCGTAGTTGAAGACAAAAACAGGATCATTTACATCAATACATCGCGCCCTCGCATTCCTGTCATGGTAGTCACATTGTGGCTGGCGCCTGCTCTCGACAATTTCTTTCATGGTGGGGTGTATAAGGGATAGCCGGGTTTTGAGCATCCTTTTCATTAGCAGCTCTGCGGGTGGAACCCCTGTGAGCGAGTGTGGTCGGGATCTATAGGCCAACAGGAGGCGTGATAAGCAGGTTTGTAGGGAACCCCCTTGGATTCTGAGCATCCCCTGTTTGATTATCTGCACTGCTCGTTCTGCCTGGCCGTTTGAGGCCGGCTTGAACGGTGCCGTTCTGACATGGTTAATTCCATTGCCTGCCATGAAGTCCTGGAATTCAGTGCTTGTGAAGCACGGGCCATTGTCGCTGACCAAGACGTCCGGTAGACCGTGGGCGGTAAATATTGCCCGTAGACTTTCTACTGTGGTAGAGGCTGTGCTTGAATTTAAAATGACACACTCAATCCATTTGGAGTAGGCGTCTACTACAACCAAAAACATTTTTCCCATGAAAGAACCTGCGTAGTCCACATGGATGCATGACCAAGGCTTAGTGGGCCATGGCCAGGGGCTCAGGGGGGCTTCCCTGGGTGCATGGCCCAGCTGGGCACACGTGTTGCACCTGCGAACACAAAGTTCCAGATCTGCATCTATCCCTGGCCACCAAACGTGTGACCTGGCAATTGCCTTCATCATGACAATGCCTGGGTGCTCATTGTGGAGTTCTCTGATGAACACCTCTCTGCCCATCTGGGGCATGACTACGCGGTTTCCCCACAGAAGGCAATCGGCCTGAATCGAGAGTTCATCCCTGCGCCTGTGAGGTGGTTTAAATTCCTCAGGGCATGCCCTGTACGTGGCTGCCCAGTCCCCATTCAGGACACATTTCTTGACTAGAGACAATAGCGGGTCTCTATTTGTCCAGACTTTAATCTGACGGGCTGTCACGGGTGAGCCTTCGCTTCCGAAAGCTTCAACAGCCATGACCATCTCAGCAGCATGCTCGGTAGCACCCTCAGTGGTGGCTAGTGGGAGCCTGCTGAGTGCATCGGCGCAGTTTTCAGTGCCCGGTCTGTGCCGAATTGTATAGTCATAGGTGGCTAACATGAGTGCCCACCTCTGTATGCGGGCCGATGCGTTAGCATTTATGGCCTTGTTGTCGGCCAAAAGGGACGTTAGGGTTTGTGATCTGTCTCCAGCTCAAATTTCCTGCCAAACAGGTACTGGTGTATTTTCTTTACAGCATATACACATGCAAGCGCCTCCTTTTCTACCATCCCGTAGCCCTTTTCTGTCTGGGACAGACTTCTGGAGGCATAAGCTACCGGCTGTAACTGACATGCTGCAACACATACCCAACACCATTGGACGACGCATCGCACGTTAACACAAGTTTCTTACAAGGGTCGTATAGTGTTAACAGATTGTTGGAACATAACAAATTGCGTGCTCTAATAAAAGCCCTTTTCTGGCTGTCCCCCAAGACCCATTCGTGACCTTTGCTTAGGAGCACATGTAGCGGCTCTGGCAGCGTGCTCAATTTGGGAAGAAAGTTACCAAAATAGTTCAGGAGCCCCAGGAACGAAAGCAGCTCCGTCGTGTTACGGGGTCTGGGTGCTCTCTGGATCGCTTCCATCTTGGACGCAGTAGGGCTGATCCCGTCTGCTGCTACCCTCATCCCCAGGAATTCTACCTCTGGAGCTAGGAAGACACACTTCGCCTTTTTCAGTCGCAGCCCTACCCGGTCCAGTCTGCGTAGCACCTTCTCCAGGTTATGGAGGTGTTCTTCAGTATCGTAACCCATTATGAGGATATCGTCCTGAAAAACCACCGTCCCTGGAATCGACTTGAGGAGGCTTTCCATATTTCATTGGAAGATCGCGGCGGCCGAGCGAATCTCGAACGGACATCTGTTGTACTCAAACAACCCCTTGTGTGTCGTGATGGGGGTCAGCTTCTTTGACTCATTCGCCAGCTCCTGGGTCATGTAAGCTAAGGTCAGGTCAATTTTGAAAAAAGTTTGCCACCGGACAGCGTCGCAAAGAGGTCCTCCGCTCTCGGTAGCGGGTACTGGTCTTGGAGTGACACCCGATTGATGGTGGCCTTGTAATCACCACATATCCTGACCGACCTATCTGCCTTGAGCACCGGCACGATCGGGCTCGCCCAGTCACTGAATTCGACTGGCGAGATGATGCCTTCCCTCAGCAGGCGGTCCAATTCACCTTCTATCATTTCCCGCATCACGTTTGGCACCGCTCCGGCCTTGTGATGTACTGGCCTGGCGACCGGGTTTATGTGAATCATTACCTTGGCCCCCATGAAAGTGCCGATGCCGGGTTGAAATAATGAGTCAAATTTGTCCAGGGTCTGTGAGCATGATACTCGCTCCACAGAGGAAATTGCATTGACATCGCCCCATTTCCAGTTCATGGCAACAAGCCAGCTCCTCCCCAGTAGTGCGGGACCGTCTCCTGGGACAATCCAGAGTGGCAACCTGTTCTCCGAATCTTTGTGGGTCATGACTATCGTGGCGCTGCCTCGCACCGGAATGATCTGCTTTGTGTAAGTCCGTAGCTGTGCGTCAATCGGCGATAATTTTGGCCTCCTGGCCTTGGACGCCCACAACTTTTTGAACTGCTTGATACCCATCAGGGACTGGCCCTCATGTCTAGCTCCATTGATACTGGGATGCCATTGAGGAGCACTTTCATCATTATCGGTGGCGTCCTGGTGAATGAACTGTATACGTGCTCCACATGAACTCGCTGAACTTCAGCTTCCAGCGATTTCCCCCAGCGTTCACTTCTGCAATTTCTGCAGGTATTTTGCTCATCTCTGCAAACTCAGGTTGAGTGTGTGCCTCCACACCTCCAACATGAGCTGTTGTTTGAAACAAAAGGTCCCTTGCCAGTCGATCGTCGCTGACTGCCCCTGTGACTGTCCTTGAATGTGCCATTAACAGGTGTCCCTTGCAACGGCATGAATCGCCATTCAGCTTGCCATTGTCTCTGTCGAACTCCCCCTCTGGGTTCGACTACATGTTGGGGCGTGCCCGATTGCCCTTGTCTGCCTGGAGAACTGTGTGCTGCTTTAACAATGTTGAATCTCTGTCCCAACCATTCCTTAACACAGTACCTCTCGTCTGTTCTGCTAGTGGCCATGCTCGCGTGGTTTAAATCCCAGTTCCTCATCGCCATTGATACGTCCTTACTATACAGTATAAATGCACACGAGGCCCATGCTTGAGAGAAGGTTAGTCTGTGACCTGTCCTTTATTCCTTAGCACTCAAGTGATGAAGGTGGGTGGAGCTTCCCCTTTTATATCTGAAGGTCCAGGTTAGGAGTGTCTCCCACCTAGTGGTCATTGTTCTCACAGTGTACAACTGAGGTCAGATTATACATGGGTTACAATGCTGGTTGAATAAATGACACTCATCACCATCAACACACATCGAGGCCTTTTCATGTACAATCGATGCCCATTCGGCATCAGGTCGGCAGCTGCCATATTCCAGCGCAACATGGAGAGTCTGCTCAAGTCCATCCGGGGACGGTTGTATTTCAAGACGACATACTTATCACGGGCAGGGACACCGACTCCCATCTCCGTAATTTGGAGGAAATACTAAAGCGGTTGGATCGGGTAGGCCTACGAGTCAAGAAATCCAAGTGCCTGTTTCTCGCACCCGAGGTTGAATTTTTGGGCAGAAGGATTGCCGCTGATGGAATCTGCCCAACAGAGTCCAAAACAGAAGCAATTCGCCTGGCACCCAGGCCCTGGAATGTCTCAGAACTGCGCACCTTTCTCGGGCTACTCAATTACTTTGGGAACTTTATGCAGAACTTAAGCACGCTGCTGGAGCCTCTCCACGTGCTACTCAGAAAGGGGTGCGATTGGTTTTGGGGGGGACGCCCAGGAACGCGCCTTCAATAAGGCACGCAACCTTCTGTGTTCCAACAGTGTTTTGACCTCCGTTGATCCAGGTAAAAAGCTAGTTCTCATATGCAATGCGTCAGCGTACGGAGTCGGGTGCGTTTTGCAACATGTCAATAGTGCGGGCAAATTACAACCCATAGCTTATGCCTCCCGGTCACTTTCGCGGTCGGAGCGTGGGTACGGAATGGTAGAGAAGGAGGCGCTCGCGTGCGTGTACAGTGTCAAAAAGATGCACCAATACCTTTTCGGGGCCAAGTTTGCGTTAGAAACCGACCACAAGCCCCTCACGTCCCTCCTATCTGAGAGCAAGGCAATAAACACCAACGCCTCGGTGCGAATTCAATGGTGGGCACTCATGCTGGCGTCCTACGACTATACCATAAGGCACAGACCAGGCACAGGAAACTGTGCCGACGCGCTCAGCAGGCTACCCCTAGCGACCACGGAAGGGTCTGACGAACAGGACTGTGAGATAGTCATGGCAATCAATGCCTTTGAGTCCACAGGTTCGCCCATGACGGCTCGCCAAATCAGAGCCTGGACGGCCAGCGACCCCACGTTATCCTTAGTAAAAAGATGTGTCCTAACCGGTGACTGGGCAGAGCCTCGCGATGCCTGCCCCGAAGAATTAAAACCCTTTCACAGGCGCATGCATGAATTATCACTACAAGCAGACTGCCTGATGTGGGGCAGTCGAGTAGTCATGCCTCTGCGAGGCAGAGAGGCATTTGTCCGGGAGCTCCACCGTGAGCACCCGGGGATCATTCTCATGAAGGCCATAGCCAAATCCCACGTCTGGTGGCCTGGTATTGACGTGGACTTGGAGCTCTGCGTCCGAAGGTGCACCATTTTTGTGCCCAACTCAGCAATGCCCCCAGGGAAGCTCCACTGAGCCCCTGGCCCTGGCCTACCAAACCGTGGTCGCACGTAGACTATGTGGGCCCATTCATGGGCAAAATGTTCCTCGTAGTTGTAGATGCATTTTCAAAGTGGATCGAATGCACCATTTTAAACTCGAGCACAACCTCCACCACTGTGGAGAGCCTCGCAACCATGTTTGCAATGCACGGAATCCCTGATATATTGGTCAGTGACAATGGTCCGTGCTTCACCAGCGCAGAATTCCAAGACTTTATAATTGACCACGGCATAAATCACGTCAAGACGGCACCGTTCAAGCCGGCCTCCAACGGCCAGGCGGAGAGAGTAGTGCAAATCATTAAACAAGGCATGCTTAAAATCAAAGGTTCCACGCTGCAGGGTCGCCTGTCGCGACTGCTGCTGGCATACAGATCTCATCCGCATTCACTGACTGGGATCCCCTCCCACGCAACTGTTGATGAAAAGGACTTTAAAAACAAGGCTCTCATTAATCCTCCCAGACATGCACGAAATTGTTGAGGCAAAGCGTCGTAAGCTGACTGAGTACCATGACAGAAATTCGAGGGGGAGATGGAATGAGATAGGGGACAAAGTGTTTGTACTAAACTATGGCAGGGGTCCCAAATGGTTTGCAGGGACAGTAACAGGCAAGGAAGGAAACAGGCTACTGGTAGTACAAATGGACAATGGGAAAACCTGCTGGAGGCATGTAGACCAAGTCAAAAGCAGATTTACCAACAACACTGCGGAACCAGAGGCAGACTACAATGTGGAACTCGCACCACACCTGGTGGACAGACAGAGGGAACAACCTGAGGAAAGGGCACTCCCAACAGACAGCCCAGGCGAGTCAACAACAATCACACCAATTGAAACAGATAGCCCAGGCAAGATACCAGCAACCACACCCAAAGAAAAACAGACACCAAGGCAAACAACTGAACCACAACTCAGATGCTCCATGCGAGAGCGTAGACCACCTGAGAGACTGAACCTATAAAGACAATAAGACCTTGGGGGAGGGTGATGTCATGTATCTTACATTATTATATATCACTGTATCCTAACATGCTATACATGACTGTAATAAGATATGACCTGTAACCACCAGCATACCTTACCACCAGGGGTGCACTTGCAAGAGACAGGTATATAAGGACAGGTCTCAGGCAAGTGCAGCATTCCAGAGCTGTGAAATAAAGGTGCAGGTCCAGAGTGACCTTGACTTCACTACATGCCTCGTGTGAATCTGTACTGAGGGGACAGGACTTTACAGGCTGGGTAGCCGATCTGATGGGCGTGGCAATGACCACATGCGGGATTGAAAGTCCAGATTCATTGACCATGTCTGTGATTGAAAATCCAGATTCATTTATGACAGCGGAGTCCTCTGATGACTCAGGGTAGGTTGGTTGGTCACTGATTGTGTCTTCCTCAGACTGTTCCGGTTCATCCATGTGCCGCAGCTTTATCTGATCGACATGTTTCCTGCATGTCTGCCCATTCTTGAGTTTAACGATAAACACTCTGTTACCCTCCTTGGTCGTAACAGTACCGGCGAGCCATTTGGGACCTTGACCATAATTCTGTACATACACAAGATCATTGATAGAAATGTCACGTGGCACAGTAGTGCGATCATGATACCCTTGCTGACTTTGACATCTGTATTTCATACGATTATTCAAGTCAGGATGGACAAGAGAGAGCCTGGTCTTGAGACCTCTCCATCAATAGTTCAGCAGGTGAGACCCCGGTAAGCGTATTGGGTCTTGTCCTGTAATTAAGCAATATGCGTGACAAGCGAGTTTGCAGTGAACCTTGAGTTACACATTTCATACTCTGCTTGATGGTTTGGACTGCACGCTCTGCATGTCCATTGGATGCGGGTTTGAATGGTGCTGACCTCACATGTTTGATACCACTGAGTTTCATGAACTCATGAAACTCCATACTGGTGAAGCAAGATCCGTTGTCGTTTAGGCAGACCATGCGTAGCAAACATGACACGAAGGCTCTCAATGGTAGCTGTGGATGTGCTGGATGACATGATTGTACACTCTATCCCCTTGGAATAAGCAAGCACCACAACTAAGAACATCTTTCCCAGGAAGGGACCTGCAAAGTCGATGTGGATCCTGGACCATGGTTTAGATGGCCACGACCACAGACTCAGCAGCGATTCCGTTGGTGCTTTACTAAGCTGCATGCAAGTGTTGCACTGATGAACACATGATTCCAGATCAGATTCAATTCCAGGCCACCATACATGAGACCTGGTAATGGCTTTAATCATGACAATACTGAGATGCATGCTATGTAGATCATGCACAAATTTCTCTCTGCCTTTCTTGGGCATAACAACACGATTACCCCACAGTATACAATCTGATTGAATGGATAGTTCGTCTTTGCAACAGATGTAAGGTTTGCTCCCCTCACACATTTGTTTGGGTGTGGCAGACTAATCACCATGAAGGATACAATATTTCACAACTGACAATATCGGGTCCTGGCTGATCCAGTTCTTAATTTGTTGGGCCGTGACAGGGGTTCCTTCACTTTCAAAAGCATCCATGACTAACAGTAGGTCTGCCGGTTGTGGCGTTTCCACCTCTGGTGTGGACAATGGCAGACGGCTCAATGCATCGGCACAATTCTCAGTGCCAGGTCTATAGCGAATGACATAATCATAATAGGCAGATAATGTCAGCGCGCACTTCTGGATGCGGGATGATGCATTGGTATTGATACCTTTGTTTTCCGAAAAAAATGAAATAAGTGGCTTGTGATCTGTTTCCAGTTCAAACCGAAGACCAAACAGGTACTGATGCATCTTTTTAACCCCATACACACAGACTAGTGCTTCTTTCCTTACCATGCTGTAGGCTCTTTCCACCTTTGACAAACTTTTTGAAGCATATGCAACAGGTTGTAATTTGCCCAAGTCATTAGCTTGTTGGAGCACGCAACCAACTCCATATGACGAAGCATCACAGGCCAATACTAAACGTTTACACGGATCATAATGTACCAGCAGCTTTTTAGAGCAAAGCAGATTAGTAGCTTTCTCAAAAGCTCTATCTTGAGATGCACCCCAAACCCAGTTGTCACCTTTTCTTAGCAGCATGTGCAGTGGCTCTAATAAGGGTGCTCAATCTAGGTAAGAAATTACCGAAGTACTTGAGTAGACCAAGGAACGAACGCAGCTCCGTCAAATTCTGAGGCTTGGGTGCATTTTTGATGGCCTGCCGAACAGCGTTGAACCATTGCCTGGAACAATCCATAGTGGTAAATCATGAACCGCACCATCATGCGACACCTTGTTACTGCACTGCCAATCACCGTTATGAGTTCTTTAGTGTACGTATGCAATTTGGCATTAACTGGACTCAGCTTAGGCCTCACAGCCTTAGTATCCCACAGCCTGTCGAATGTCTTCTGCCTCATTATTGATTGACTCACACCCGTGTCCAATTCCATCGATACTGGCACACCATTAAGTTTTACATTAATCATTATCGGTTGGCTCTTTATTAGGAATGAATACAGTCCATACACTTCCTCTTCTGGTATCTTGGATTGCATATCCGGATCCGCGCTAAACTGGTCATCATCCTTCACGTGGTGTGTCGCAGCATGCTTGCTCAGTTGTGGACACATGCGCTGGAGATGTCCCACTCTCGAACAGCCTTTACAAATATATTGTTTAAACTGACACTGATGATGCCAATGATTTCCCCCACAACGCCAACACGGTGATATCAGATTCAGTCCCGTTGGCAGACTTTGAGTAGCCACAGGTTTCGCGTATGCAGTCGGGTAGGCCCTGCCATGTGCAGCTCTGCCAAACGACGATATATCTTGTTTACAGTACTTGCCGAGTTCCAATTTTTCAATGATATCTGCTTTAAGTTTTTGTCTGTCGTCATGCATGATTGGGCAATCGTGATGGCCTTGCTCAAATCCAGCGTCTCTGCTGCCAGTAGTTTACGGAGGATCACCTCTTGGTTGATGCCGATTACAAAGAAGTCCCGCAGCATGTCTGCCAATGCAGTTTTGAACTTACACGGTCCAGCTAGACGTCTTAGGTCAGCAACGAATTCTGATCCATCATGGCCCTCAGAACGAACGTGCGTATAGAATCACTATCTTGAGACGATGATGCCTTCATCTGGTTTGAGATGGTCACGACCAGAGCACACAATGTTTCATAGTCCTTGTCCGTTGGACTTAAGGGTGAGAGGAGATTCCTTATGAGTCCATAGATTTTCGGACTGCAAGCCATGAGGAGGACTGCCCGGCGCCGAACTGTGTCTGCCTCTTTCTGCATTTTATTGGCCACGAAGTACTGGTTGAAGTAGGCTACAAAGTCTGCCCAATCTTCTCCCTCCATGAATCGCTCCAGAATTCCAATTGTGCTCATTTTTGCATGCGAAGGTTCTTGTTAACTCGTCGCCAAATGTTGTGTATGCAATAACTCAATAGACTGAATACTGTAAACTCCGAACAGGTACAAACATGGCTCTACTTTATTAAGGCCCAAAGTGATTACATTACAAGATGGCTGGCCTTTTATACCTGGGCCGCACACACGTGCACACAGCCCAATGATCTCCGACAGTGGCGCCACCTGGTGGCTAGTAAACCCAAGCATACATACAAGACACCGCCCATTCCATCAGCCTGTCTATGTTCTCTTGAAGACTATCACTATCCGTCTCACTGTTCACTATACCTCCAAGTTTTGTGTCATCTGCAAATTTTGAAATTGTGCCCAGTACACCCAAGTCTAAGTCATTACTATATATCAAGAAAAACAGTGGTCCAATACCGACCCCCGGGAACACCATTGTATACTGAGGGGAGGCTGAGGGGAGACTGAGGAGAGACCTTATTGAAGTGTATAAAATTATGAGTGGCCTACATAGAATGCATAGGAAGGACCTATTTCCCTTCGCAGAGGGGTCAACAACCAGGGGGCATAGATTTAAAGAAATTGATTGGAGGTTTAGAGGGGATTTGAAGGGGAATTTCTTCACCTAGAGGGTGGTGGGGGTCTGGAACTCACTGCCTGTAAGGGTGCTAGAGGCAGAAACCCTCACCACACTTAAAAAGTACTTGGATGTGCACTTGAAGTGCCGTAACCTACAGGGCTATGGACCAAGAGCCTGAAAGTGGGATTGGGATGGATAGCTCTTTGGCGGCCACGCAGACATGATGGGCCGAAATGACCTCCTTCTGTGCTGTAAATTTCTATGATTCTATGATTCTATTTACCTTCCTCCAGTCCAAAAAACAACCATTCTTCACGACTATCTGTTTCCTGTCACTTAGCCAATTTCATATCCATGCTGCCACTGTGCCTTTTATTCCATGGGCTTCAACTTTTCTGGCATGTCTATTATGTGGCACTTTATCAAACACTTTTTGGAAGTTCATGTAGCCACATCAACCACATTGACCTCATCAACCCTCTCTGTTACCTCATCAAAAAACTCAATCAAGTTAGTTAAACACGATTTGCTTTTAACAAATCCATGTTGGCTTTCCTTAATTAATCCACACTTGTCCAAGTGATTGTTAATTTTGTCCCGGATTATCATTTCTAAAAGCTTCCCCACCACCGAGGCTAAACTGACTGGCTTGTAGTTGCTGGGTTTATCTTTACACTCTTTTTTGAACATGGGTGTAACATTTGCAATTCTCCAGTCCTCTGGCACCATCCCCGTATCCAAGGAGGTTTGGAAGATTATGGACAGTACCTCTGCAATTTCCACCTTTACTTCCCTCAGCATCCTGGGATGCATCCCATCTGGCCCTGGTGACTTATCTACTTTAAGTGCAGCAGGCCTTTCTAGTACCTCCTCATTATCCATTTTTAGCCCATCCAGTATCTCAACTATCTCCTCTTTCACTATGACTTTGGCAGTATCTTCTTCTGTGGTAAAGACAGATGCAAAGTACTCATTTAGTACCTCAGCCATGCCCTCTGCCTCCATGAGTAGGCCTCCATTTTGTTCTCTAATTGGTCCTACCCCTCCTCTAACCACCCATTTACTATTATATTTATAAAGTTAAGTCATGTATAATAGAGTGGGTTTTAAATGTGGTTTCCAACTGATGAATTTCAATGGGATATGTAGAGGGTACCAGACTGGGATGAGTGTGAGATGACATTTGAATGATGAGTGGGCCAAACCACATCACACACAAGTGAAGAACTTGTGAGACTGAGTTTCTTACATTTGGGAGGATCACAGCAGTGTGGTATTCTATTTATACAATGGCATTTTATATCATGTGCTTGAGCAGTGTAAATGCGAGTTTTGTGGTTTGTGAGGAGGACTTGCTTGTTCTGTGGTGGTACATGAGTAAGTCACTCAGGTCATGTAACATGGTCACTGTGCACGTGGGATGCAGATGAGCTGATACTCAGGGAAATAAACAAAGCAGAACAGGATAGCAATCAAGACCATAACTGAAGTCTAGCTGTAAGAGGTGATTACGAGATCCTGCACTCTTAGCAAGGAGACATGAAGACAGGAGATACTGGTCACTACAACACGTAGCCCCATTCTCCAATCCATGTTCCCAATGATCATGGGATTACCCCTGGGGAGTCATATAACAGGCATAAACAGGGCGCACTAATGATAATTGCATTTTCAATGCTCATTTTATGTTGTAATACCTCAATGTAGTTCCATGAAAAATTACTTTATGAAGTACAGTGACTGCAGTGTAGGTAAATGTAGCAGTCATTATTGACCAGCAACAAACAAAAATGAGATAACGAACCAGCCAGTCTGTTCTTTTAGATGGTGGCTGAGGGGATAATGTTGGCCCAAACAATAGGAAAATTCCTTAGGATCATTAACATCCCCCTGAACCATATCAGGAAGATGGAACATCACCTTAACACCTCATCTAAAAGATAGGCCTCTGAAAATGCAGCACTCTATAATAACGCACTGGTGTGCCTGCCTAGATCAGGGTGCTCCTGACGTCATCTTCATATGGTGCAGAGTGCATACCATGGAGTCTTGGGGCCAGATATAAAAATTAAATCCACATTCCCATTCATTTGTATGTTTCTCAATCTACTGATAATAATGGACCTTAATGTTCCAATTGAAGATTGATCCACCAATAAGTCAACATTATTAAAAACAGTCCTTTTCAAATCCCCAGGTCCACAATTCCCAAAAAAGACAAAACTAGCAAATAAGAAATATAAGTGGAAATAGGACCGACTTACGTGAGCTTTGAGGACTGGGCTATCAGGGTTCGGCGACACAAGTTAGACATGCCTTGAACTCATGGCCTGATATGGGAATCAAACACACAGGCCTCTGAGCTGGAGGCGAGAGTACTGTCGCCTGAATCAACCATGGAAGGGGATGTATACAAAATAAAGTAAATTACTAGGGATAGCAAGGGGGGGAAAGAAAATGAGAGAAATAAGAAAAAGAGAATGTGAAAAAGAGGGGAGTAGAGGGAGAGAGAACGGTAGAAATGAGAAGGGAGGGAGGAATGAGAGAATTAAAGAGAAAAATGTGAGGAAGACACAAGGAGGGGGCGAAAAGAAAGAAAGAAATGAGAAAGGGAGAGAAAGAAAAAAGCTAGAATGAAAAGAAAGGAGACAGAGAAAGGGAAAGAGAAAGAAAAAAAGAAAATAATTAGATCTGAAGTCGAGACAGAACTCAGCAGACAGTAAGAATGGGCAGATATAAAAACTCACTTTGTTTTCCTGTTTGCTGGTGATGACTGTCCTTGGGTTGTTAATTGTGGTCTATACAGGCAACTCTCGATTATCCGACACAGATCCAACGGGAAACCATTGTAACGGGATTTAAAATTTCGGCCCGGGAAGGGATTGAGCCGGTGCGTTCGGAGTCCTTTCGGCCCGGGAAGGCATTTGCTTTTAACTTTATAATGTCAATCGCTCTAATGGAGAAATCGTTTACCCGGCATAGCCCAATCCCCAAGGGACCCGGATAATCGAGATTTGCCTGTATTACTGTCTGATGCATGGGAACCTATCTATAATCTCATTCTCTCATTGTAAGGCTTGTTGTCACACTTTGTTTTCTTGATATAAATGTAGCCTATTCCCATGAGCAGTTAACCCATATTGTAAAGCTAGGGGTCAGCTGCAAAAGGCGCTATACACTAATGTTCATGCACATTAGCCTCCAACGTAAACATTGCTGAGGGAGGTAGAGGCAGCCAATAACCATAGCCAAGTGACGGGCTTCCACTAACCTCATTCCAAGCAATGAATCACCCTCGTTCTGGCCTCTCCCAGCCAGGGACAGGTCCTGGCACCAAGGAAAATAGTCCCAAGATCGATTTCACTGTTGCAGCCCATATTTGCAGTTATTGGTTGTTCTACAACTGCTCTGCGATATAGACTGGGCGGTTTCAGCAGCAGAAGCATGGCTATTAGCCAGGAGAAGACTTCATAAAGGCAGTACTCCAATAGCAACTGGTTGTATAAGGAGCTTATTAAAGGATGTATTACAGCCTTGGGACTGCAAACAATGCTTACAAATCACTCAGGCTTCACTCTCATTGTCATAACATTATTGAGTTACCTTAATGGTGTCAATGGCTTGTAACTTTTGGGCTCTCTGTTATTCTCATTATATTCAATCCAAGTTCTAGATACAAAGACCATGTTCATTAGACCACATTGTATGCATCTGCTCAGAACACCATGAGAATCAAATGAGACCATAAATCCAAATAGGTTTGCAGCTGCTCGTAAAATATCATGTGCTCTCCAAAAGCGCATTGTTGTTCTTCACAAGAAATCAGTTTTGAAAAGCAAAGCAGTGCAATCACTGGAAACTTTCAGCAAATAAATCGCTCCATGGTGACAGGGCTGCTAATATACTGCATGAAAGGATTTGTGAAAGCCCTCCTTTCACCATTTGTACAGCCACTCTGACAATAGAATGTTCAGAGTACTTTGGGCTTCAAATTTGTAACTCAGAATTATAATGCAAACAAGAAGCCCAACTAATGAAAAAATTATGACAGTTGAGTTCCTATTAACTATTGCAATGATGTGCATTTTGAAACATTACACTGAAAGAGCTATCCAATTAGTCCCACTCACCTGCTCATTTCCCATTGGCCCTGCTGTAGGGGAGGACGAAAACCCCCTCATTTTACCCAGAAGGAAATGGGCTGTGGGATCAGTCTGTGCTGTGAATTGAAACCGATAACAGTTTGACCTTGGCAGAGCAGTGATTGGACGGGGGAGGACACCAGAGGGCCAATGGTGAGACAGAGTCAGCCCGAAGCATGGGGCTTTCAAGCCAATGGGAGAGCACTTGCTCGAAAACTGTGGGACTGACTCACAGCCATTATCGGACTATTGTCTTCCCCATGTTTACACTATGGAAGGAAATTATGCAGATCTTCAGAAAACTAGGGAACCCAAAACAAACCAAGGCCCTCACAATGGCTACAGGAGGCCAACGCAATTAACACCTACTCAAACCTTGAGTAGGTTAGAAAAACTGAATTGAAGGAAAATTATGCAGACCTTTAGAAACCAGGGAACCCAAAACAACCCAAGGGCCTACACAATGGCTACAGGAGGCCAACGCAATCAACACCCATTCAAACCTTGAGTAGGTTAACATCAGTGGAAAAAACCTGCAATAATCTAAAACTGCTGCATTTTTCAAAATCACAAAGCCCACCAATGGGAAGAATCGATTTCAGCAGGAGAAGTGGACTGGATAATCTGGCTATAAAAAGGGGTTTCTGACGTAGTGTGGGTGGTTCCCTGCCCTCGTCATCCAACAACCAGCAAGACTCTCGACACTGAAGGAAAACCAGTGTCCGAAGACACCGAAGATAGAAGAAACAAACCACCAGACTGCAGAATACCCAGTAGAGAGTATAACCTCTGGTCCCCAGAACTCCCAACTCAGTTAGGCCAGGAAAGGTGGGAGGTTGGGCATTGTACTGCTAAACTTGTGTAAAGATTTTCGTTGTGTCCGTTTAGTGGGATTTAGGGGGATTGTTTTGTTGGTGTATTGCTGTTTGTTGAGATACACCTTGTCAAGTAAATTGGAAGCCTAAAGTTCCTCTTGGAATCACCTTGTCTCAGTTCTATTGTATTACATCTCCTGATCGTGAGTCTTATGTCAGAACATTGTAAGGGAAGCTAGGAGCGCCTCGAAAACGCTCAACTGTGTGCCACAGGCTAGGGAAGAAAGGGGTTAGGAGTGTTTGACACTCACAGGTGCCCCACAGGCTAGGCATAAGCTGTGGGGACGGACGAGTCTCAAAACCGCCTTCATAAGCTGTGAACACAGTCTCTCCATGGGTGCTCTTGCAGCACTCAGGGTACCTCACAGGCCAGGCATAAGCTGTGAGGGCAGAAGCCCAGAGAGAGACACCCAAGGCACAACAACGCTCTCTGAAAACCCCTTACAGAACATGGTGACCGCGGCAGGACATAAGCAAACAGGAGATGTTAATATAACAGATGAGGTGATAAGAGAAGAAACTAAAATGGAGGAGAGAATTTCCTCATACATTTTTGGCAAGGTGAACCTCACCAAACCCTGGGTGCAAGCCCTCATATGGGCAGAGCGCCCAGTGGATTCTGCTGCTCAGTGGACAGCAGGGAAAGACCACAACCACAGGGTGGAAGAGGCCATCTGGCTTATCTGCCTCACCCGCCAAGTCCGAAAGCTCGACCAGCGGGTGAAGGACTTGGAACAGAATCTTCAGAAATCAGAGGAGCTCTCTGCTATCCGGGCTGCGGTTGGGGACAACCTGCTGGCCGAATTAGCTGAGGAGCAGCAAAGGAACCGGCAGTTGGAGGAGACCTTCCGAAATAGCCGGGACTATCTTCAGTGTCAGGTCACTGAGGCCAAGGGTAGTGAGGGGTCCCTCTGGGAACAGAACTCTCGGTACACCCAGAAAATTTGGGAACTAGAGAATAAATTAAAAGATGTACAGGCAGCCTATAAAGTGGCCAGTAGCAGTGAGTTTGCAGATCACGGTCCCTGCCAGGAGAGGATTAAAACTCTCACCCATGCTCTATCCCAGGCAAAGGGGATGGTCGCCCTGATAGGACCTGGAGGGTCCACAGGGGACAAAGGAGAGTATTGGGGGGTAGAGGAGAATCCAAAGGCAAGAGACGCCCGACCACCTCCTGAGGCACCGGTGGTTTGTCCGGCGGGTACCAGGATGAGCGGGGCGCGCAGGTAGTAGCATACCCAGGGCTGGGGGCAGGACCAATGTGTCCCGCTCAGCAGCAGGAATGTGAGGCTCCAGCCGAGGGTCAGTTAAAGGCTGGATCAGGCGACCAGGCACTGCTTGCTGCACCGGGTATGGTGGGACAGCCGGAGGTGAAGGGACCAGTGCCGAAAGATCCTGAACAAGGGCGGATGTGCCCGGTCAGGCAGCGCAAGTACGGTCCTCCACAGGCAGGTGGCCAAGGTCGGGGAGCGCTGGAGAGCGACTTTATTATTCCCCATGGAGTTCAATCACTCAGGGCCATGGTGGCCCATTTGGCCAAACTCACTCGCAGTGGGGACCCATCTATCTACTTCATGGAGGTGATGCAGGCAGAGGAAATTAATGGGTGCGACGAGGAAGAGACAGCCAAGCTGCTGCTCTTCTTTCTGGACAGCAAATTGTACCAGGTCCTACCGGCAGAATGCCGGAGGGGACAGCGTACATTTACTGAGGTCCAGAGGGCCGTCCTTGAGGCTATGGGCTTCGATGACGGCAGTCCTTTTGAAAGGGTCGAAAGGACTAGGCAGCTCGCAGGGGAAACTCCGCAGGCGTTTGCGGACAGGCTGTGGGTGGTATACCACGCAGCCTGTGGGGAGCTCCTCGACCGGGCGAATCTTTCCGCCGTACAGACTGGCCGCTGGCTGAGGATGCTGGTGGCAAACTGCTTGCCCCGGCTCAAGGCCAGGACAGAACTGTGGTTCGATTCCCGGGACCCCAACCTCACCGAGGAAGCAGTGGTCAGGCAACTGGCACTGGTCCAACAGAATGGAGGAGGGAAGGAGGAGAAAACCTCCAAAGGTCGGGTAAATGAAGTAAAACCCAACTTGATTCCCAAAAGGGAATGGCACCAGGAGGGTGGCCGCTCGATTGATAAGGAGGGAGTGTGCTACGGGTGCGGGAAAGCTGGGCATTTAAAAAGGGATTGCAGGAGCCCAGTAAAGAGATATGGGGGGAAAAGTTCTTTAGGAGCCGCCCAGAGTGGGGGAAGTGGAGGGAGCTCCTCACCATCCCTTGACGATATAGTAGCTGCAGTGAGGACAGCGCTGGAGGGGACTGGGAAGGTAGCCACGGCAACAGGCAGGGAAGCACCAGCAACCCTGACAGTACAGAGGCCGTGACTAGCCCAGACCCAGCCTGCATACCTGTGCCCACTAGAATACGACCCCTGGGGACGGCCCTGGGTCAAGATGGAGGTTGAGGGTGTATTGGGTACTTACCTTTTGGACACTGGTGCTTCCAGCACGATGGTCCATTCGGAGGACCCCGCAACCTCACCTCTATCAAACGGGGTGTCGTATCAACTAGTTGGGTTCACAGCAAATGAGAAGGCTGGGTTTTTCTCAGTCCCACTCGCAGTTCGTTTAGGAGCACTCCAAACACAATGGAAGTGCGTCCTGATGAACTGGGAGCAGGTGGGAAAAGGGATCTTGGGGGCTGATTTCATCATCGCTCGCCAGATCCTAGTAGACTTGAGGAATCACTGTCTATGGGGCACAGTGGGCACGGGAGCAGAGGGAGAAGTCATGGTTATTGATAAGAAACAGGGAAAAGGGACTCTGTGTACAATGAAGCCAAAAGTGGGTTACGACCTGGAGGTTCTGGTCGGTAACACCCCGGCCGAGTACCGGGCCTATGTGCAAGCAAATCTTGCAGCATTTGCCAACCATAAACATGATTGTGGGAGAGTCACAGGAATGGAGGTTAGAATAGATGGGGATCCCATGTCCCGCCCGCAAAAGCAGTATGGCTTTCCCCGAGAGGCAGAAGCAGACTTGGAGACAGCTTTAAGCTCGCTTGTCGAGCAGGGTGTTTTGAGACCCACAGCCACCCATGTCAACTCCCCGCTTTGGCCGGCTAGGAAACCGGACAATTCTTGGAGGGCTACGGTGGATTATAGAGTGCTCAATAAAAACATCCCAGCTTGTGCTCCCACAGTAGCGGCGGTTGCGGATCTGAAAGGGGAAATCCCTGCATCCGCAACCACGTTCACAGTGTTGGACATATCCAACGGGTTCTGGTCTATCCCTGTATGGAGGGAAGACCAGTACAAGTTTGCCTTCACCTTCCGGGAACAGCAGTATACATGGAGCTGCCTCCCACAGGGCTTTCATAATAGTCCCAGCACCTTTCACCAATGCATGGCGAACTGCTTAAAAGGCTTCAGCCAACCACACCAGCTGGTCCAGTATGTGGACGACCTGTTGTTGTTCACAGACAGCAGTGAGGAACATGGTCCACTGCTGGCCGAACTGCTGGTCTTACTGAAGGAAGGGGGTTTTAAAGTTAACCCCAAGAAAGCCCAGATAGGTCTAGGAGAGATAAAATTCCTGGGCCTGACGATAAGGGCAGGAGAAAGGGCCATTGATGAGGCTAGAAGAAAGGCAGTGCAGGAACTCCCTGTCCCTAGGGATGTGTCGGGGGTAAGGTCTTTCCTGGGAATCACTGGCTACTGTAGGGACTTCATCGAGGACTATGCAGCCACTGCCGCCCCTCTGCTCAGACTCCTCCATAAGGGGGTCGAGTGGGAATGGGACGAGGGCAGTGAGGCAGCATTTGTCCGTCTTAAGAGAGACCTGCAGGTAGCATCAGCCTGAGGGGCAATTGATGGGGGGGAGGAATTCTTCCTGGAGGTGGCAGCCAGTGGCGACAGCTTAAGTGCAGTGTTGCTCCAGGGGCGAAACGGTCAGCTGAGACCAGTGGTGTACTCCTCCAGGGTCCTCACTGAGGTAGAAAAGGGATACTCCAATTGTGAGAGGCACTTGCTTGCCACCCACTGGGCAGTAAAGAGAGCTCAGATCTTTACCGGAATATCCCCCATTACACTCCTCACCCATCATACCCCGACGCAGATGCTGTTGGACGGAAGGATTAAGGACGGGACAGTGAGCAGTGCTAAATCACTCGCTGGACCCTCCTCCTCTCCCAAATGACTTTAAAGGTCAAGGGCCTCTGCGAGCCCAGGCTCGCAGCAAATTTAATCTATCCAGGGCAGCCGCATAGATGCTCTGTGGAGGGGGTATGGGACATCAACTTTGGATCTCGGGCAGGGATACACCCCACAGGCCGCGAGATCTACGTTGATGGCTCCAGTTCAATGTCCGCGGGTACAAGACTCACGGGCTGCGGAGTTTGGGATCCCAAGGCAGGAATTGCCTTGGCTCTTACACTCCCATGCACCCTGAGCGCCCAGCAGGCGGAACTCTCGGCGGTGATGTATGTGGTCACACACCCCGAGGAATTCCCGACCCCATACACGATTTGCTCGGACAGCATGTTCACTTGCAATTCGTGTACAGAGTATCTGGTGATTTGGTCACGCCGGGGGTACACCTCTATGGATGGGAAGCCCCTTGTGACCAAACCCCTGCTAGAAAAGATTGTGGCTGCAGTGGGAGAAACCGGGGATGTTTCTATCCATAAGGTAAAGGCCCACTCCAAAACTGAGCCACGGGGGGAAGGTAACCAGCAGGCAAACCTGTTGGCAAGGGAAGGTGCTCGTGCAGGTCGCCCAGAAGACCCATACGAGGCAGGCAGGATAGCAGCAGCAAGAAGCAAGCCAGGGACACCAGGGAGCGTAGGGGCGGCTGCGGCCCCGGACCTTAAAGTAGTCCAGATGCAGGATCCGATCCTGAAGGCTGCCTTGGCTGCTATCAAAAAGGGGGAAAAGGTGGAGGACCCATACAGTGCTGCAGACATTGCTGTACGGGAAGGCATGTTGTTTAAAGGGGACAAATGGGTAGTGCCACCACAACACCGGAGGGAATTCCTTCAGCTGGCCCATGAGGGTCCAGGTGCAGGACACCCTGTGCCGGAATCTACCTGGCAACGGGTAGAAAAGGCAGGGTGGTGGCCAGGCCTCCGGGAAGACGTCCGCGACTTCTGTGCGGGCTGTCTGGTTTGCGCTGCAAACAACCCAGACCCTCAGAAAAGGAAGGTGTCTATGGGACACGTCAGGCGGGTAGAGGGACCGTGGCAGTCGATCCAGATCAACTACATCGGACCACTACCGGCTGCCCAGGGAGGTTACAAATACTGCCTCGTCCTGGTGGATGTGTTTTCCAAGTGGGTGGAAGCCTTCCCTTGCCGAACAGCTACCGCGGTGGGGACTGCAAAAATCCTGGTGAGGGAGGTGTTCTCTCGGTGGGATCTACCTCAAATCGTGGAGTCCGACCGGGGAAGCCACTTCACCGGCCAGGTGATGCAGGCCACCCTAAAGGTGCTGGGGATAAGAGCCAAATGGCATGTCGCCTACAACCCTCAGTCCTCAGGCCCCGTAGAATGCCTGAACCGGACCCTAAAGGAAAGGCTGCGCAAGGAGATGGGAGACTCACCGAACAAGTGGGTGGAGGTCTTACTGTTGGTCCTCATGGGAATCCGGGCCAGTCAGTCAAAGAGCACAGGGTACTCACCCCATGAGCTGATGACGGGCCGGATCATGAGAACCCCAGTGCATGTGTTGGCGCCGGTTCTCACCGAAGGGCAGCTTCGAGAGGTGAACCAGGACCGCTTTGTCAGGAATCTGTTTGAACAGCTTCAACAGATTCGCTGGCAGGCGGCCAACAACATGGGTAAACAGCACCGTGCCAATCGGCTGCTGCTGGAACCCCGCGGTCACCATGATTGGGAGGTGGGCGACCAGGTGATGGTGAGAAGCTTCGTCCGGGTCGGGGTATTTGAACCACTGTATATGGGACCGTACAGCATAGTCGACAAGGCTAGCCCTATAGTCTATGCGGTTCGATTGCCTCGCCGGGTGAAGTGGTATCACATTAATCAGTGTAAATTGTTTGACCCCAAAAGAGGTAAAAATCAGAGGGGACGAGCAAGGGAAGGGAATCAGGCACTGGGGGAAGAACAGGCCCCGGTGGATTTGGAGGCTCCGGAGGAGGCAGCGGGCTCCGAAGCTCTACAGCCAGGGCTGGTTCACTGCTCCTGTAAGGCTTTCCCACCACTGGGCAGAGGTTCCCAGCCCACTAACAGAAGTAGGGAGAAAGGCTCTACCATTAGCAAGTTCCAAGGGGAAGCTGAACCTCCCGTGGTGGGTCAGCTGGGGCTAGCCCAAGAGGTGGAGGAGATAGCATTGCAGCCCATAATGTGGGACTCTGCACCGACAGTAAGGAGGAGTAACAGAGTGCCACAGCCCAGGGCGCCGTGGTCCCCTGTTTACTTAGCCCCCCCGCCCCAGACCGAGAAGGCGAAAGACAACAGGGAGGGTGCTCTGTTGCGCTAGCAAGGGTCTCCCACCGATTATCCGGGGCTCGGGATGGCCTTGGAGGGCAGCACAAGACTCATTAAGGGGGACTATACGAGCCCCTCAGCGGAGGGCATCATGGTCCCCAGGGTACGGTCAGCCAAGTGGTCGACGACGCCTGTACAGTGACAGGATGTAGCCTGGCCACCCGGGGACGGGTGGCGGTGTATATATTTTCACTTCCTGTTTTGTTACTTTGTGTTGTGAGTATATGTGTTTAGGTAAGGCAGTGACGGTTGGGTACAGCATTTTATGTTCGGAACATGTTACGCGGGCCGAGCCTGGAGAGGTCTCTCAAGGCAAGGCCATGTTCTTCTTGCCTTTCAGATGTCCACATCTCCCTACTGGACGTTAGTGATGCTGGTATCGCTAAGGATCTGCACCGGGCACCGAGGGGACACCGAGGACTCCCTGGTTTTCGGATGCTCTGGGGGCAGAGCGCCGACAGTGACCACAGGAGAAGGGACTCCGGCGGCGGATGGCCGTGTCACCTACTCCCACGAGGGGAGATGGCCTGGGTGGTTGGGATTGAACTCCACCAAGTACTCCAACCATAAGGACTTTACCTACGGAGGGGCCTCCATCCCCTGCCCGGAGATCACTGTGGCCACTTCCAGAGTGAGAGTGACAGAAGGCAGGAAGGTATGCCTAACTTGCCAAGGGGACATACCTCTGGGACGGTGGTGGTGGCTCAGAAAGCTCAAGAGGGACGTGGGAGACCGACACTCAGACTGGGAACGTCTGGATAATGATACCTACCGAACCATCATGGGGTCATCTGGCGGGGTAACGGTGTGCTGGGAGAAATGGTGGGCGTACGACCAAGGAATTTATTTGTGTATGTGGGGATCCACTCGCGTGTGTTCAGAGGGGGTCTCCATTGCTTTCTATAGGTGGTGGTCAGGATGCCCCTGATGGGGGCGTCCCCACGACCAGCACCCCTGTACCGAGTGGAGAATGTGGGAGTCATTCGTGGAGGGGTGCATGTTCGATTCCAAGAGGTCCCACCTTATGTCACAATGTGGGAGCACACTGTGACAGGTACAGACCTCTTGGGTTGTCGGAGCAGGGGAGCACAGGTAATCCTGTGCCCCCAGCACTTGAACGCTTTTGCAAGGCCACAATGCTGGGGCAGAGCCTATCAATTGCACAATGGAGGTAATGGCCCCTAACCACATGCCTCCACAGGTAGCATATGTAGGCGGTGGGACATATTGTGTCACCACAAGTGCCCAATGGTATGAACATGGACCGGGAAGGTGGTGTCCAATACCGTACAGCAGCTTTTGCTTTAAACCCAGGGCAGAGGTTCAAGTGGCACACACCAGAATCACACCCATCCCTGAACCTTCCACAATTCACCTCACGGTACAAAACAACCTCAGCCAGCTACAACAATATGTCGCCCAGTTCGGCTACCCCATTGCCCCACTACCTGAGAAACTTACAGCCCTCCTCCAGGCAGTGGATTTGTCTCAAAAACATTTTTACACCATGGAGCAGAAAACTGAAATTCTAGCAGGGGAGATTGCCCAGATTAAACCCCCAGCATGGTGGGATTTGGGAATACGGGCAGACATACCTGCATGGATCCGGGTGGGATCGCATGCCTTAGTAATCGGCCAACTCCTGATTGTAGCTTATCTGCTAGTTACAAGCTGTAAGCTCAGGAGAAAAAGAAAAAGAAAGCAGTTCCTCAGGCTACTACACAGCCAGGAGAGCCGTTGCTAAACACTCAAGGCGTGTAAACAAAGCTTGACCGCGACACTTAGGCGGCTTTGTTATTCCCAGGGATGACTGCGTTTTCATACATGGCCCTTGGGGAGTTTGCAGGGCAGGTTTCTTTGTTTTACGGTTGAGACTGAAATGAGACTCAATGTGCAATTGCTGCTGTAACCTTAAGTACATATATGTATATTGCTGTCGTATATTGTAACCTGTTGGATTCTGTGTTTTGTACCGTGTTAAAAGGAATTACGATATATATCGACGGGATCAGTTTAGAGTTAAACTGGGGAAGTTGGGCAATTTGGGAGACCTAGGGTTTTCTCACCACCCTGAACTTTGACACACTCAAGTGGTGTCTGACTGTGTCAGATGGGGGATTATGTAGGGGAGGACGAAAACCCCCTCATTTTACCCAGAAGGAAATGGGCTGTGGGATCAGTCTGTGCTGTGAATTGAAACCGATAACAGTTTGACCTTGGCAGAGCAGTGATTGGACGGGGGAGGACACCAGAGGGCCAATGGTGAGACAGAGTCAGCCCGAAGCATGGGGCTTTCAAGCCAATGGGAGAGCACTTGCTCGAAAACTGTGGGACTGACTCACAGCCATTATCGGACTATTGTCTTCCCCATGTTTACACTATGGAAGGAAATTATGCAGATCTTCAGAAAACTAGGGAACCCAAAACAAACCAAGGCCCTCACAATGGCTACAGGAGGCCAACGCAATTAACACCTACTCAAACCTTGAGTAGGTTAGAAAAACTGAATTGAAGAAAAATTATGCAGACCTTTAGAAACCAGGGAACCCAAAACAACCCAAGGGCCTACACAATGGCTACAGGAGGCCAACGCAATCAACACCCATTCAAACCTTGAGTAGGTTAACATCAGTGGAAAAAACCCGCAATAATCTAAAACTGCTGCATTTTTCAAAATCACAAAGCCCACCAATGGGAAGAATCGATTTCAGCAGAAGAGGCGGACTGGATAATCTGGCTATAAAAAGGGGTTTCTAACGTAGTGTGGGTGGTTCCCTGCCCTCGTCATCCAACAACCAGCAAAACTCTCGACACTGAAGGAAAACCAGTGTCCGAAGACACCGAAGATAGAAGAAACAAACCACTAGACTGCAGAAGGCACAGTAGTGAGTATAACCTCTAGTCCCCAGAACTCCCAACTCAGTTAGGCCAGGAAAGGTGGGAGGTTGGGCATTGTACTGCTAAACTTGTGTAAAGATTTTCGTTGTGTCCGTTTAGTGGGATTTAGGGGGATTGTTTTGTTGGTGTATTGCTGTTTGTTGAGATACACCTTGTCAAATAAATTTGAAGCCTAAAGTTCCTCTTGGAATCACCTTGTCTCAGTTCTATTGTATTACATCTCCTGATCGTGAGTCTTATGTCAGAACAGTGTAAGGGAAGCTCGGAGCGCCTCGAAAACGCTCAACTGTGTGTCACAGGCTAGGGAAGAAAGGGGTTAGGAGTGTTTGACACTCACAGGTGCCCCACAGGCTAGGCATAAGCTGTGGGGGCGCACGAGTCTCAAAACCCCCTTCATAAGCTGTGGACACAGTCTCTCCAGGGGTGCTCTTGCAGCACTCAGGGTACCTCACAGACCAGGCATAAGCTGTGAGGTCAGAAGCCCAGAGAGAGACATCCAAGGCACAACAACACTCTCTGAAAACCCCTTACACTGCAAATATTTCCTTTAAAATATATATCCAATTGACTTTTGAAAGTTACTACTGAATGTGCTTCCACAACCCTTGCAGACAGTGCAATCCAGATCATCATAACTCACTGGGTATTTTTTCCCCTTATCTCCCCTCTTGGTTCTTTTGCCAATTACCTTAAATCTGTATCCTCCGGTTACCGACCCTCCTGCCTGTGGAAACAGTTTATCCTTGTTTACACTAATAAAATCCTTCATACATCATTCAGCTGCACAATGATAGGCTTCCAAAGCAACTAATCTACAGCAGTAACATATTCCTACAGCGGACAGAAGTGGTACAAAACCACCTTGCAAAAACACCTTCAAATCTGGCAACATCTGTACTGAGGATGGGCAGAACATGGCACTGGATGGGCCAGCATGGCATATTGCTCTGCATCTTGGTGTCTCAAAAACAAGCACATTGATAAGAAAATTGCAAAGCCACACAACGGCAACAGCAACCAGACCATTTCACAGTGTGACCAGTGCAGGAAAATGTGTGGTTCACAAAACTTGTGGGTTCATCACTCACTGGAGGATTTGAGATACTTGTGATAGTCCAGCCACCCTTGATAATCCAGTCAGTTAGATTCTTATTCTTTCAACGTGTATTCAACTTCTAATGAAGCACTGCATTCATATAATTCTGTGTATGAGGCTCATGTTATTTAGTTCTTGATTCATACTAAACTTAACTTCAGTACTGAAGTTTTAATCCAGCATGGCAGAGTCTTTTCCTGTGTTAAGCCGAGTTAAAATGATACAGTGCAATGCGAGTTGCAACTGAGGATTGCTGGTGCTAAAGTGAGCACACAGCTCTTTAAGATTTTCACTCAGTCAATCACATTTAGAAAAGCAGATGGGTTGGCATCTTGCATACATTTTTTCCATATCAATGAGATAAATATTTGTAACATTGAGAGGAGATTTCCTCTGTGATCTATTTGGAGCAGAATTGCAAACCAATGATTACAATGTTGCTCCTCCTAGCACAAAAGGGAAATCTTGCCCCATTGTTTGGTTAACTAGATGCGTGTGTATGATATAATTGAACACCAACATCCCAAATTAAACCACAGCCTTTGTGACTAGCTGTGAAATTTATCAGCTAGGGGTCAGTGTGCTACTGGAGTGAAATGTCACACCTGCCTAAGTTGGGTTTGATTAGCCAGCATGGACTCAGATTGGATGATAAATGGGGGTTTCTCACGTAGTCGAAGAAATGGTAGCTTGAATGGCCAGCTCAAGCTGAAGACATTTTTCCTTCTCGTTCGGTACTCAGAACAATTTCCATGCTTCAGGTTTGCTGGCTTGGGTCAATGTGTGTCAAATCAAATTGGAAAAACTGACCGGAAGCCAATGTGCTCACTGTAGCTACTCCACTTTGGCAAGTAGTGTCAAATAAAGCAGGAATGATTTGAGCCACAGAAAACATTCTCTTTGAAAGAGTTGCAAGAATACGCTAAGAATCTTCTCTTCTTAGGCAGTCTTTCGGAGTTGAGGATGATTTGCTTCCACACTAAAAGTGAGCTCTTAGGTGACTGAAGCGTCCAATGCGGGACCTACAGTCTCTGTCACAGGTGGGGCACACGGTGGTTGAAGGAACAGGTGGGTAGGATGCCTGGGTTGCCACTTTCTCCTTCTGCTGTCTATGCTTAGCTTCAGCTTGCTTGCGGCGATGAGACTCGAGGCGTTCAGCACCTTCCCGGATGCTTTTCCTCCACTTTGAGTGGTCTTGGGCCAGGAATCCCAGGTGTCGGTGGAGATGTTTCACTTTTTCAAATACGCTTTGAGGGTGTCCTTGAAGCGTTTCCTCTGCCCACCTGGGGCTCGCTTGCCGTGTCGAAGCTCTGAGTAGACCGCTTGTTTTGGGAGTCTAGTATCGGGCATGCGGACGATGTGGCCCGCCCAACAGAGCTGATCGAGCGTGATCACTGCTTCGATGCTGGGGATGTTGGCCTGAGAGAGAACACTGACGTTGGTGCTCCTATCCTGACAATGGATTTGCAGGATCTTGCGAAGGCAGCGCTGGTGGTATTCAATGTAGCCCCAAAGCAGTGACAGCAACAGAAACAGTGCCACAGGAAAATCAACGCTGGGGCACTCAAAGATCCTACTAAGAAAGCCCTATTCAGCCAGCACCTCACTGCCAACCTGGCGACTCCCGGTGACCCAGAGACGCAGCGTGTCCACAGCGCCTGGTCTACTCTCAAGGCCTCCATAATTAGCACCTGCGAAGAGACGCTCAGTCACTCGACCAGGAAACACCAAGACTCGTTCGACGAGAATGACCAGGAGATCCACCGCAAGCAGCAGGCATTTCTGAACTTAAAACAGCAACACAACTCAAGAGCAAGAAAAAAGCTCTACAGACGGCTGATGGCCGAGGTCCAACAAAACACCCGTGACCTAAAGAACATATGGTCGGTGGAGAAAGCGCAGGAGATCCAGCAGTTAGCCGACAACCAAGACGTGCGAGGATTCTTTAGCGCGGTCAAGACCACCTATGGCCCAAGCAACCAAGGCCCTACCCCACTGCTGGCTAAGAATACATGGATGAAGAATAGACCATTTGGTCCATCAATCCCACTCCTCCCAGTGACCATGCACAATGTGTTCTGTTGTGAGGGAAAGTTCTGAACTCACTGATCTCAAGAGTCGATTAAGCAAAGCTTCCAACTCTGTATCCATCCTACTTCTCATATTTAATCCTGCACCTTGTCCAGCCCATTGCATTGGAACCATTCTGACTCATGGAATATATAATCGTCTCAGTCAGTATCTCTCCTTATACTCACTCTGAGCCCATTCTCAACTCTCCATAATTCCTTCATAAATGAATTAATTCTCTCAGCTTCATCGGTGTCTTGCTTGCAGAACTGTTTTGCCTCTCCCTCCCGATCGCTGCCCCCTTCTCAATCGCCATCCCCAGTTCCAGGACCTACCTGAGGTCTGCTGTCAGTGACGCAATTACTAATTTGCCGGCAAGTGTTCTGGGGATGCCCAGCACACGTCCACAGATTAGTGGTCTCGTTTAAATGAGGCCAGAGGACTAATATCGGGCCTAGCCACTCTGACACAGGGATTGTTCCACAGTTCATGCTGACAGGCTGGCGCGAACAAATTTCGAGGCCATCAGCCCTCTATGTACCGAGAACGTAAAACTGTTTGTGCTGTGGGGCTTGGCAACAATGTCTTTAAATGTACTACTGCAGGTACAGTAGTGTAATAGTTCATAATAAGCTTGTTAGTTCTTACCATGTCTTCATGGGACTTAATATTAAACTTGTTTAACTAAAGCCCAGGGATCTTACTGAGTCTTTATACAACCAAAAAAGATTAAAGATATCTCCCAATTTCCAAAGAAATTATGTGAAAGTGCTCTAGGAATAAACATAATAGGCTAAATTATGAACGTAAATACCAGTAAGAAGAGAAAACAACCAGTGACTGTCCTCCTTTGGGGAGGAAGGCGAGTCGGAGTGAAAAATCCTCTTTGGTGTCAAGATGGCTTGGTGAAGGAAATTGGAACCAAGTTGATCCCATGTGCTCACATCAGTAATTTAGTTCCCAAGCCAAGAAAGTCCACAGTGCTCAAGTGTAAATCTGATAACTAAATAGCCAGACTGGCTCATTAATGAGAGATGAAGGGGTAGGAACAATAACTTGGGTTGGGGTTCTTCCCACTTGGCTCGAGTTAATGTATAGTCATTCTTGTTAGATCAGCAGTGGGACGCAAACAGTCATACCATTATGCATACTTGAGGACCTCTAAGCCTCAGCCCTTACACAGAAAATTAGTTCTAAGTTCTCTGGGCTTAGCTAAATGACATTATACCTCGGAGAAAGAATGTGGACCCCATCTCAGGAAATTGGTAACTGCTTCTCTGGATTTTTCAGTAGCCATGACGATAGGATTTTGCACCTTCTAGGTTGACCAGAAAAAAAGAAAATACGATGTTGCTCTATTTTCTTTAACTGTCTGGCTGTTAACTTAGGCACAAATCTAGGGGCACACATTATTGCAGTTTTTTTTAATTTAGCTGATTGCTGCTGAGTCATTTCTCTTTAATATAAATTACAAAAAGTAACTCCTCCCATGTGCTCCTACTATCCTACTGCAGTAAGAGATTTTTTAAATGAAAATAGGCCAATGAAAATAAACTTAGAAGTGAAGGTCAGAATTTATAATTAGTGTTTTGCTGTCATTGACTCCTCCCCCGGTTGCTGCTTATAACTCATGAATCAATCACAACTGTTAGAAGCCATTGGTTAATTAATCACTGATGACAGCGCATGACTTTACAGTTTCATGAAGAGTGCAAATCTGCAGTTTTTGCAGTAATTTCAGAATCTAAAAAAAAATCCAAATAAACGTATTTAATTTCTATTTTCTATTTCTTTCACCCAATGTCACATTAGAGAACTTCCAGTTAAGATGTATTATGGATCGGGAACAAATGACATACGGAGTTTGTCTCTGCTCCTTCCCAACAATAGGCAAAGATATCCATCGTTGTCTGGGGCACCGGAATCTTTATTGTCCTTACACACACGAGCTGCCATGTTAAATAACATAAATGTGATTTGGAGATCATTTTGGGACTTGGGCAAAAAAGACACTGGGCACAAGACAAAAGGCAAGTGTCTGAATGTACTTCGATGAGAGCATGTTTTATTCATGTTTGGGGACAATATTCCTTTCAGCCATCCATAGACAAAATGTATTTTTAGGCTCAAGCTGGTACCAAAACTAGCCTACCAGCATATTGCTTGAGGGCTGCAGAGCACAGGAACCCATTTGACCTTTACCCCCTCACCTCCACACACACTGGCCCTGAATTTGTGGTCAGAGGTGTACCTCCAGAGTACACCTCCAACCCGAAAAAAGATCCGAAAGTAGCTGGTGCCTTCGGAGCTTCCGAGCCTCAGGCCCATGGATCCTAGGGATGCAGGTGGTTCAGAAGCGACCCTGGGATCACGTGGGCTGGGTCAACCAATTAGAAAGGGGTATTCCTCATAAATTTATGGGGATTCCACTTATGAACGGAATCACCACAAGCTTATGAGAAATCCTGAAATACAGCACAATTCTAATTAAAATCAAGACTCCCATATTCAAAATTAATTAAAAGTCCCTTTGATTAAGCATTTAAAAAAAAAAATTTTTTTGAAAAATAATGAAACATTTTATTCCAGGCCAAAATTTACATAACCTACTTTTAAATGTTTTTGTATGTTTTAATTATTTTCAAAATTTTAATTTAACATTAATTTAACCTTTACACTGGCAAAACAAGGCCCTACCAGGTGTAGGGGTTTCGTGGGCATTCACTGGGCAGTAGTTGGGCAAATTGCCCAACTCTGCACCAGGGAGTGTTTTGGGGGCGCATGCGGATAATCTGTCAAGGCAAGTTCTGGGTTTTCATGCATTTGCAGCGCCCGCAGAAATCCGGAACTTGCGGGGCCACTCTGAGGGATTACACCGACATTGGCCCCGCAAAATCCAGGCCAATATGTTTGTGCCAATAGAAGATTTTAGTCAAGTTATTTACATGACATTTTCAATCTTCCAAATCAAGCATCCTTATTGCTCCCTAGGGCAGTTGCCAAATGAATACCAATTTGTGCTGAATTGTGGACTTGTGCCCACTGAAACCGAGTCTGAAATTGCCCGATACCCAACTCGTTCCATTTTCCCTAATTCACCTTCGGAGGCTTCAGGCATGAGCTCAAAGAAATTTGGAACAGATAGATTACTGACCTTTACATGCCTAACTTAATGCCATGGTCTTTGTTTATCACGTGTACTGTATAATCACACAATGATTCTTGTAGAGGTTTTTAGAGTTGATTGAGTTTTTTTTATTGAAAATCTACTGACCCATTTTCTGTACATCTGCCTTAGAAAGCAGAGATTAATTTTGCATGGTCTAATCACACAAATCGCTTTTGAGTGGTGAGGGTCTTATATGTTATAAGCTTTGGCAGTAAAGCACATAGAGTTCTTAACATTTCCATTCCAGGATGTCACTGTTTACTAATAAACAATCCAATGTGCATTTAAATGCTATTGCACTGAATGGGGAGGAAGTGCCTCTCTGCACAGAGTTAGCAACTGCATTATCCAAAAGAATGTTATAATATATCCTGTGCCATACT